>NC_083725.1:89301708-90551708 GCF_028564815.1 Eubalaena glacialis
TCTCACAACCCCTTCTGGGTTTGATAATTTTATAGAAATGCTCACAGAACTCAAGGAAGCACTTACGTTTACTAGCTTATTATATAATGAGGGATATGATGAAGGAATCACATGAACAGCCAGACAAAAAGATACACAGGGCAAAGTTCTGAAGGATCCCAAGTGCAGGAGCTTCTGTTCCCATGGAGTCATGAGGGAATGTGTTCACCAACTCCGTACACTGGAGATTTTTATGGAACTTTCATCATGTAGGCATGATGATTAACTCAATTTCCATCCCCTCTCCTTTCTCTGGAGAATGGGGTTGGGGGGGAGCTGAAAGTACCCAGCTTCTAATCATGGCTTGGTCTTTCTGGTGACAAGTTCCCATCCAGGAGCCTACCAAGTGTTACCTCATTAGAACAGAAGTTGCTCCTATCACCCAGGAAAATACAAGAGATTTAGGAGCTCTGTGTCAGGAATAGAAGCTCAATATATATGTCTAGTAAGAAAAAGTTGTGATCAAATATGAAACTCTACTGATATTATGAGGAAGATAAGAATCAATAGTTGCTGCAAATGGCATTATTTCATTCCTTTTAATGACTGAGTAATATTCCACTGTATATATACCACATCTTCTTTATCCATTCATCTGTCGATGGACATTTAGGTTGCTTCCATGTCTTGGCTATTATAAACAGTGCTGCAGTGAACACTGGGGTGCATGTATCCTTTTGAACCATGTTTTTTGCAGCAACATGGATCGACCTGGAGATTACCATACTAAGTGAAATAAGTCAGAGAAAGACAAGTATCATATGATATGGCTTATATGTGGAATCTAAAAAAAAAAATGCTACAAATGAACTCACAAAACAGAAACAGACTCACAGGCTTAGAGAATGAATTTATGGTTACCAGGGGGCAAGAGTGGAGGGGGGAGAATAGATTGGGAGTTTGGGATTGACATGTACACACTGCTATATTTAAAATAGATAACCAACAAGGAAAAAGAAAAAAAAAAAAGAAAGTCACTGGTTAGATGGTTCAATAACGTAGTCTTTCCTGTTTTACTAACACTAGTTATAGTTTATCATGTTAATCTTGAACAGGAGGCTACTTTTAAGAGGCTGAGTAGTTTCTATTTCATGCTTTGTTACAGTGTGTATATATATCATAAATTATATGCTATTAATATATATGAAGATAATTCATAGTCTTTAGAAACTGCTACTCAACTATTAATACATAACAAAATAAATGATGTGTGCATGTTTAATAAAAAAGAATCAGTATTTGACCAATTGACTTAGAAATGTGGAATTCATTCTATAATGTTTGAAATTATTAAGAACCATGCTTCTATATGGTTTATGGACTATATATATAATATATATAGTCCATTATATATATACATATATATATATAAAATCTCTCTCTTGATATATATATATATATATATATATATATATATATATATATATATCGAGAAAGAGACGGGGAGAGAGAGAGAATGTTTTTATATACTACAAAAATATATCCACCCAATTCAGGATTGTTTTTACCACCAGAGAGGAAAGAAAACATGGAATCATGGTATAAGAGGAAAACTTTATCTCCTTTATATTTTGCAAAGACACTTTCATTATTATTAGAGTCACTTTCATGGAATAAGTCAATCATTGTTGTCCTAACAATACCCCTAATCAATGCAGTATGTTTATACCATAGACAAGGCTAACTTACTCTGTTTGGAAATAATAAGGCAGATAATAAGGCACTTCACATGTCCCTGCCCATTCTACCCAGCACTGAAAATTCTCAAATGATGCTGATGGAAGAAAATAAACCAAACACATTGTATAAAACACCCTGCTTCCTAAATATGCAAGAGCATTTTATTGTCCGCTTGAGAACCTAGCTATTGGGCTGGCCAAAAAGTTCGTTCGGGTTTCCCGTACGATGTTATTAATTAATTAGTAATTAAGAATTGTCCACAATAGTAAATATTTGGAAAGCTTCAATTAATGCACATATAATACACAAGGTGTTCACTTACTCCATCTGATACATTATCTTTGATCCTCTTTATATGTCCTGTTTATTAATTGTTTGTGTTTAAGCATAACATTTTAAAGCAAATGTTATTTATACGTCTTAATGCACCTAGAAAATTTATCGTGTTAATTTGGAAATATATAATATATTCTTATAGCTTTGGCCTGAACAAAAAGGAAAAGTAATTTTGAAAAAACTGCAAGAAGAATTTCTCACAAAGTTAAGAGTGAGATCTGTTTTTAATCACTGTAGTCACTCAGCAATGTTCCTACAACTAAATGGTTTTATTGGCCAGGGAATTCTCAGCAGAATAGCAAAGAAAAAGTGGCAGGTGTTGAAGCCTTAATTGAGTACGTCAGGGCACAAATATCCTCAGCAGTAATTATGGGTGAATTAACTAATTTTTCCTAATAGTTTCACAGCAAATTTATCTTGCCTAGTTACTGCTCTAGCTATAAATTACTCCTTGAATCATAATACCTTATATTGCCTGATAGAGGGTTGCACTGGCTTTGAAAATTTCAGGCTTCTGACAATAAAAGCATATTAACGTTTAATTCAATACATACATCAAATGTGGTTATCGACAGCTAGCTAATTTGTTCTTTCAAAACAAGAGCTTCTGTGACTCTGTACATCACCTATCCTATAATCTGCATTTTAACTAAGATGCTGACCTACCAACAACTTTCTAGAATTAGAAGAAACAATACATGAAAAAGTTTTCATCTTTTGCAAGCTGCATCCTGGGATCAAAAGGTTTGAAAGTGAAAAGCTGCATTATGTAAGAACTGATAAATTTATATTAATCACTATATAATATGAATTTCCTTATTACTGGCACATATAATTCCTCATTGCTTGCAAACTTTCATCTTTGAAGGGTAAACATCACCTCTTCAGGGATTTTAAGAAATATTTAAATATGCATAGAGCCTAAGCAGTCATATAAAGTGGCTTCTGTACAGTCAAGTTAGTACATTTTAAACAGGAGGTACTTTCCACAGTAAGACATGGCAAACTTTGGTTTTAGATTGAATACTTCTGCAGGTGTTTTTGCTCTCATTTTAAATTTAATTATACTTAGCAAATCTAATGGCATGTTTTCAGCTGAGGGCAATGATAAGTTTTATTTAGATCTGAAAACAATATGATGCACACATTTTCATAATTTATAATTTATGCAACCATAATTAGTCTGAGATTCTGAAATTTGCCATTTAAATACACTGGAGTTCAATTATCCCACTTAACAGTTATGTATAGTGCTTTAATCCCATCTCTTGACCTTGGATGTGTACTAAGATGCTTTATATTGTTTGTTTCTTAGCCATTTTCTAAGGCTTGGTCCCCAGCCCTTCTGTAAATTCTACCCAAAATTCTTGCAAAAGAATCCTGTTCAATTCATACCCTAAAAGTATGGTATAACTTGGAGGCTCATAGTGATTTTGCAATTATTGAATTTTCATGCAGGAAGATTATAAATATTTACTAGAATCATGGTAATTCATTTCTGTTTTACAGACTAAAAACTTGTTACGGATTTTAGCTATGCACACTTGCTTTACTAAATTCATAATATTTTAGGTTTCTTTTCAAAAGTTAAAACTGGGTTTTCTAATAAGAATTTCTCAATATCATTATCATATTGAGAGATTTTTAATGTGAATAAGGGTAAATATATAATAATAAATTAATACAATAAACTAAGTAAGGTTAGGCAGGACTTACAAGTATGTAAATTTGTGTTTTAGAAAGGTTGTAGTAGGCATTTGTTCTATCCAGCATTTAACCAAACTTCTTATTTGAAGGCACTTGTAAATATTTGGTAAGAAGCATCTGCCTTTTGCTATAGAAGACTATGAGAGGAAGATATTTCATTTTTCCTTTCCCTGACAGCTATGTCATGGGAATGTGGTCTGAGCTTGGCCAACTATTTATTCCTGTCTGTTATTCTGATTTATAATGTAGTAACAGAATGACATTTTTTTTTAAAGATTAGAGAATATTCATGGCAGGGCAACAGGAGTCAAATATTGTGGAAAGTGACCAATGACGATAGTTCTAGATAACTGAAAAATTCAAAAATGTAGAGCTTCAGGTATAGCTGTATCTAGGCATGCTGTATCATCCCAGGTTAGTATTTCTCTTTCTATATCTTAACCCTGCTTTCTCCTGTATTGAATTTATTAATTGATAAGCTCTGCTTTAGTGATGACCTATAGCCTTTTCCTATAAATTCTAGGAAAAGTCACATATTTGTAACTAGCTAATCAGGCTTCTGCAGTAAACTGTAAATTAAAGTTCTGATTGGCTAGAATTATGTCATACATTACTCATCAATTTACTTAGTGGTGTTAATGCTACCCACACCAAGAAGGCTTACTGTGGAGAAGAAGTGTATCCCCTGGAAAAAAAAATCATGATATGATAACCAGAAGAAGGAACAATAGAGGCTGGCTAGCAGGCAGAAACAATAGATATTTACTACATTTGATAAAGATTCTTCTAAATTACTTTTCCTTATATCTCCTCAAATGGGGCATGAGCAATTTCAGATTCTTGAGGTACAAAGCATGGGATAGAGAGCTATACGTCATGTGAGTCAGTATAGCTACTGGTTTTAAAGTTATAATGTACATTTCATTCAAGCTCACAATCTCAGAATATTCAGAAGAAAAAAAAATTATCTTCTTAAGTATCATCATATCTTCATAATTTGAAAAAATGCTGGGCTAAAGTCGGTCATTTCAAGAAATTTCTATAATAAAAGGCATTGTTAAGCAAAGAGACATGATGAGCAGGACAATTAGTACGTATTCCATACTTCGAAAACAATTTCACAGAACTTATTCTAACTCAGCTAATTAACATGCCCCAGCAACCTCCCCCATCCCCATGCCAACAAAGTATTCCTATTGTTCTTTAAATCGGAATAAGATGAATAGTGATCATGAGAAAATGTGCTTATGTATGTTGTACAGTGCATTAAAGTTTGCACATATATCATCCCACTGGAATATAAGCTCCATGGGGACAGGATCTTTTTATTTACTTCTACATCCCCAGCTCCTAAAACAGAGTAATGAATGAAAAAAGACTATGTAATTTTACTAGTATTAATTAACAAAGGAAATTTCAGTTGCTGAGCTAAAAAGAGATATTTTGTTATTCGTTAATCAATTATATATGGAGAGAAATTATATATACATTTATGTTTTACAAAGAACCATGCATATATACATATACATGTATATATTCACATACACGGTAATCTGTAAATATATATAAATACATATATAGTTCTTTGTAAATCCAGCTTTCTTCTTTATCATTCTGATTTGTGAAAGAGAATAACTTTAAAAGTTAGAAGGCCCCTAATGAGTTTCTCAAGCTACAGGAAGCTTACCAGTTATTCAAAACAAGGTAAAATAAAAACAACAAAACTTTTAGTTAAATGGGAAACATAATGATAAATGGCTAATTCTCAAAACTAAATAACAATGATTATTTCAGTCAAAGGCTACTAACTTTTGGGAACATTTCTGTTTTCTGGGATTGCTTTTAGCTAATTTAGGGATATAGATTTGGAAACCAATTATATCATTATAAGGTAAATATAAGGGCCTAGAAAGCTATTCTCATAACCTAGAAGGACACAGGGCCTAGGTTAGAGAGAGTTAGGAAAAGCTTACTAGATGAGGTGTCCTCCCAAATGAATCTTAAGGAATCTCAAAGAAAAAAGAATGGAGAGAAATACTTCATGCAAGGTAATAAAGACATTACCTTCATGCATGGTAAGAAAGGTGAAATTACCACTTATTTTGGGCAAACATTTTGTAAATGGCTGCAACGAATTTGCTCTGTCCACAGTCTAAACAGTTTATCTGCTATGAAATCCATCTATAGCTGTGCTTCTCAGTATAGATGGTACCATCTCCAAAAGGTATTTTGAAAATTGGTGGTTATCATGGGTCCATATTATTTGCACATGATTGGGAAATACTACTGCCATGTGGGACATGGCAGGGTGGGGATGGTGGGAACACGGAAGATAGGTATTGTGTAAAGCCCAGCCAGGATTATCTTCCAAATGCACACAGAAAAATATTCCACAGCTCATACAACTTTTGAATGCCCTACCAGGCCTTCATTTAGAAAAACAAACTAAACCAAACCAAATAAACACAAATAAAAGAAGCCACTTACAATTATCTTCAACTAGAACCTTACACTCACTCATTGTATATTAACAAAAAGTTTTTCATGATTTTAATATACAGAAAATTTCCCAAGTATGTAATTACCAGCTGAACTTAAGAACTACTTTGTTTAGGAAATACCTTTTTTGTTTTGTTCAGAACATTACCAAGGTTAGTATTGCTTGTGATACTTGAGGTGCTGATACAATATAACATTCTCCATTTAAAGCTTTTTGCATTCAGGCAATTCTATATGTAGGGAAAAGACTCTACTATATTAGTTTTTCCAGAAAGTTGTGCTCAGAAATTTGCATATCGAGGTGCATATTCATTATAAACTACATTCCGTTTACATCTCCTTTATATTATAGTTTGAACTTTATTTTGTTGTTTTTAATTTTATCAGTATGGGTCTACGATGCATAACTTCTTAGGACAGTAAAGAGAGTATCACAATGTATTAGTTATCTAAATGCTCTAATAAAAATAAGAACTTCTGCTGAAGGTGCAGATGAGCATTACACAAGTCTTCTCAAAAACCTGAAGAAATTAATTCTCAAGGCACTATTACTTTTTATAAGTTAAAAATATAATAGCTGCACTAATCATGAGGAAAGAGGCTATATCGGCCATTGAGTTGAGAGTCAGCACCCCCTTTTCATTCACCTGTGCCAACTATGTCTTGGAAATGACAGTTTCTGACCTAAGAACAACCATGGCAGGAGCCTTGACAAGAGGCTACTCTGAGTTCTGTTCAGCATTCAGGCTCAATTGGCCCAGCTGTGGCTGTTTTTAATAACACACAATTCTGGATATCTTTCCAAAGAGTGAAATACTCTCTGAAGTTCTGGGAATAACTTTGGCTTAATGGAAACATATCACTTTACACAGTTGCCTGGAACCACTGGCTGCTGGAGTGAACTGTGGCATGCATCCAAATCACTGCCCATTTCTGTGTGGCCATATGCACATCCATGTCCTGCCCTGACAATCTTCCCTATGCCACTCCAGCTTTTCTGTCCAAGTGTATTATACACGTTTATACTGAAACCCTGTGAATTATGCTGCATAATCATCTTGGAACCTGACAGAATGAATAGAGGGGGACATCAGTGAATTTCTCTTTGCTTTATCTGACACAAATAGCTTTATTTTGTTGTTTTTTTCCTAACTAAAGTCAATACAATATAGTCAGATGAAAGTGACTGCACAGCATAATATACCAGGTTCCTTCCAAATCTATGACATCTATGAATCCAAAAAATTCCCACAGGTAAATTCAAAAATCAGATGACCGTATGCAAATACAAACCCAAAACCATTCTAGGAAAAAAAAGAGGGTTCTAAAATTATATTGGAGCATAACTGTGACAGCAAAGTCATATAGGCATGAAAGCAGATAGTCTGCATTTTAATAAACTTAAAATACATCAAATTATTAAGCACGAAGTTAATAAAGAGCCAATGTAGACATATAATCTATAGAGGTCACCAATTAGATTCATTTTTTTAATCAAGATGACATTTTCAAGTATTATTTTAGTTGAACGTCATGTAATTGATCAAACTGAAAATAGTTTATGTGATCTTTATGAAGGGTATACCTACACATGGTTTCATTAAGTTGATGTTGATAACCATTTGGAATCACCATTTATAAAACTATTGATTACATGGTGACTGACTACTAGCAAATATTTGAAACAATCGATAAAGCAGACCTGATTTATGAATGACGACATTGTAATAGTGTTGAGGCAGAAAGGGACAATTAAAGAAGATGATAGGGGCTATGCTTACATAAATTAAACATATTGAGGCACTGGGGACCCTTTATGGACTGGCATAAACAAATATGTTTCTCATATAAACTGAATTTTTAATCTAAAATTATAAATTGTTGTACCTGTGGTTGTGATTGTAATATGTAGATATTTAATGATATTGAAATAAAATTGTACATATTTTATATTATATAAAATTATATTTAATAGATTACTTTATTTTTATTGTATAGTATATATTTATAATAATATAAAAATATATTTTACTGATTATTTTATATTATATACTTATAGTAAGATGAAATATTATATATTTCATGTATGTATTTATTTATGGTACTAAGAGTCCTTAAACAGAAAAAACAAGACTCTAAACAGAAAATCTAAGAACACACACGCAAAAAGCCAGCCATTGTTTGGACATTTAAAGGAGGTGTAAAAGTTACTACAAATCTCAATAATACCCAATGATATCACTATTATAGTGTAGGATAGAAGTTGGTGACCTATGGTCCATGGATAAATCTGGCCTGCTGCCTGTTTTTGTAAATAAGGATTTATTGGAACATAGCTCTGCCAATTTGGAATGTATTGTCTATGACAGCTTTTGGTATATGATAACAGAGTTGAGTACTTGTAACAGATACTATATGACACTCAAAGCCTAAAATATTTACTGTTTGGCTCTTTACAGAAAACGTATGCCAATCTCTCATATGAAATATGAATTTTCATTCATGATAGAGCCCTGAATAAAAGTTGCATACGTTTAGTACTTCGCATTTTCCTACTTACTATTGGGTTGGCCAAAAAGTTCGTTCGGTTTTAAGTAAAAATAAAAGGCACATTTTTTCATTTTCACCAAGAATTTTACTGAACAATGTATTCACTAATGGAACAAACTTTTTTGGCCAACCCAATAAAACACAGACATATATGACACCTTTTGTTAAAATTCTACACCCAAAATGTTATGTTCACAGATCAACACTCCAATGCTTCCTTTTAATCTCTTGACTTTGCCTGGACTCAGGTGGCAGCTTACTATTTTCTATCCTGACAACAAAGTAATGTGGATACTCATGACTCAAATATGTGTTTTAAATAAAATGACTTCCCACTGAAGCCACAACCTATTATGCTGTATTTAATTTACACATTCAGCACATTTATTGAATATCTCCTTTATGCTATTCACTGAGAATCTTTCCTGATTATATATGTTTGAAGGCAATATGATTGTAAAGCTAAAGGGTCTCTCAGCCTAGTGAGACGTGCTAAAATTGGAGCCTTCACCACAGTACTGTTTGGTTCAAGCTGACACTTGGCTGGAGGAATACAGTGCAGTGTTTTGTAAACCCACTGCAGTTTTCAGAAGTGTCAAAACAGTACAGAAATTAACATGACTTAAATTATTGCATCGTATTTACAGACAAAGTGTTCTCCTTTCTCTCCTCTGGAAGCAAAATGAAGAGCAATATAGTAGATGCTTTAGGTGTTTTCAAGATACAGATTTAAGATGTCAAGCTTTTGTCAAAAGAGATAAGACGACAAAATAGTGCTCCTCAGAAGCACTGAATTTCCACCTCTTTAGTGTTAGGATAGTCTTCAGTAACAAGTCTTTCGTCAGCACCAATGACAATTAGCATATTGTTTCTGGCACTGGATATGAAGAGAAAAACCAGACAGAGATTAAGCTTTAAGCTTGGGTGTGGGTGGAAACAGGACCTAAATATAAACAGTAATAATAACATAATTCAAGTTTTAACACCTCGTATTAAATGTTTTTATTTTTATATACTTCTAAAAGTACTAACATATCATTTTAGCTATTATCTATTTTCTTATTATAATTTAAATTCCAAAAACTAAATTGAAAAGGTGGTTTAAATTATGAACACTATACTGAAATCTTACTTTTATTAAATGTACAACAAACAATCATGAAGAAAATAAGTCACAATCATATCACTTAATCACAAAGATTTTCATTTAAAATCGAGTTATTCGATGTGTTTCCTCAATTATTACATATTTGAATTAACATTATAGAGAGGGTTTTAATTCCACATTTTAACACCATATTTTACAGTGATTTTTAATGATTTGTAATCATTTTACAACTAGTTGTATGATTCTCATCTTTATCAAATATCTTGCATCCACACACACACATATATATGTAAATATTAATTATTTTTTTGAGAAATGAAACCATAGTCCACATATTTCTTTATGTAATTTTTATATGAGAAAGAAATTCAGGCAACTTTCAGGAGTGTTATCTATAAGTTTGCTTTATTGTTTTTAATATCTATATGATTTGCACTGCAGATACTATATTTTAATTGTGATCCATACTGTTGGGAAAGAAGAAATTTTTCTCTACCCTTCTAGGTTCTGGTCTAAGAATTAAACTGACAAGAGAAAGGTAAACAGGAGAAAATCAAACAGAAGTTTAATAACATGTATACATGACAGAGACCCAGGTAAACTGAGTAACTCACCAAAACGACTGACCAAAATCCTCACCTTAAATATCAGCTTCTTTCCTTAAACCTCATGAACCAAGCTCTGCTAGCTTCAAACTTTCTTCTGAAGCTTCTTCACCTCTCATCATCCTACATAAGATGTACATTTAATGTCATGCTTTTTAATTCTATAAACCCAGTATCAGGCCTAAAGCCTGTGGGTTATATAAAGTTCTAAACTTCCAATTACTTCCATTTATTAGAGGAGAAAGTTATATCCATGACTCGAACAAGATAAATGTAGTATGAGTCTAAGTGTAATGTGACATATAGAATTAATATTGATGTTGGTTTAGACTCACATAGTTAAGAAGACATGGCTAATATAGGTTGCAAAATTTATAAGGACCAGGAATATGTCTATAAATCTGGATCTGGTGTACCAGATTCTGAGGATCACCAGATCTTCAGTAGTCTCAACACCAGGGAGAACATGCATCTGAGAACTGAAAAGATGGTCTCTAAGAATCAAGAAATCCTTTGAGTATAAAACACAAATGTTCCATGAGCCTCAAGAATGTTTGATGTGGCTTCACAGGCGAATTCTGTCAAACATTTAGAGAAGAGTTAACACCTATACTTCTCAAACTCTTCCAAAAAATTGTGGAGGAAGGAACACTCCCAAACTCATTCTATGAGGCATCACCCTGATACCAAAACCAGACAAAGATATCACAAAAAAAGAAAATTATAGACCAATATCACTGATGAACATAGATGCAAAAATCCTCAACAAAATGCTAGCAAACAGAATCCAACAACACGTTAAAGAGATCATACACCATGATCAAGTGGAATTTATCCCAGGGATGCAAGGATTCTTCAATATACACAAAACAATCAATGTGATACACCATATTAACAAATTGAAGAATAAAAACCATATGATCATCTCAATAGATGCAGAAAAAGCTTTTGACAAAATTCAACACCCATTTATGATAAAAAACTCTCCAGAAAGTGGGCATAGAGGGAACCTACCTCAACATAATAAAAGCCATATACGACAAACCCACAGCAAACATCATTCTCAATGGTGAAAAACTGAAAGCATTTCCTCTAAGATCAGGAACGAGACAAGGATGTCCACTCTCACCACTGTTATTCAACACAGTATTGGAAGTCCTAGCCACAGCAATCAGAGAAGAAAAAGAAATAAAAGGAATACAAACTGGACAAGAAGAAGTAAAACTGTCACTGTTTGCAGATGACATGATACTATACATAGAGAATCCTAAAAATGCCACCAGAAAACTACTAGAACTAATCAATGAATGTGGTAAGGTTGCAGGATACAAAATTAATGCACAGAAATCTTTTGCATTCCTATACACTAACAATGAAAGATCAGAAAGAGAAATTAAGGAAACATTCCCATTTACCATTGCAACAAAAAGAATAAAATACCTAGGAAAAAACCTACCTAAGGAGGCAAAAGACCTGTACTCAGAAAACTATAAAACACTGATGAAAGAAATCAAAGATAACATAAACAGATGGAGAGATATACCAAGCTCCTAGATTGGAAGAATCAATATTGTGAAAATGACTATACTACCCAAAGAAATCTACAGGTTCAATGCAATCCCTATCAAACTACCAATGGCATTTTTCACAGAACTAGAACAAAAATTTTTACAATTTGTATGGAAACACAAAAGACCCCAAATAGCCAAAGCAATCTTCAGGAAGAAAAATGGAGCTGGAGGAATCAGGCTCCCTGACTTCAGACTATACTACAAAGCTACAGTAATCAAGACAGTATGGTACTGGCACAAAAACAGAAATAAAGATCAATGGAACAGGATAGAAAGCCCAGAGATAAACCTACGCACATATGGTCACCTTATCTTTGACAAAGGAGGCAAGAATATACAACGGAGAAAAGACAGCCTCTTCAGTAAGTGGTGCTGGGAAAAATGGACAGCTACATGTAAAAGAATGAAATTAGAACACTCCCTAACACCATACACAAAAATAAACTCAAAATGGATTAAAGACCTAAATGTAAGGCCAGACACTATAAAACTCTCAGAGGAAAACATAGGCAGAACACTCTATGACATAAATCACAGCAAGATCCTTTTTGACCCACCTCCTAGAGAAATGGAAATAAAAACAAAAATAAATGAATGGAACCTAATGAAACTTAAAAGCATTTGCACAGCAAACCAAACCATAAACAAGATGAAAAGACAACCCTCAGAATGGGAGAAAATAATTGCTAACGAAGCAACTGACAAAGGATTAATCTCCAAAATATACAAACAGCTCATGCAGCTCAATATCAAAAAAACAAACAACCCAATCCAAAAATGGGCAGAAGACCTAACTAGACATATCTCCAAAGAAGATATACAGGTGGCCAACAAATACATGAAAAGATGCTCAACATCACTAATCATTAGAGAAGTGCAAATCAAAACCACAATGAAGTATCACCTCACACCAGTCAGAATGGCCATCATCAAAAAATCTACAAACAATAAATGCTGGAGAGGGTGTGGAGAAAAGGGAACCCTCTTGCACTGTTGGTGGGAATGTAAATTGATACAGCAACTACGGAGAACAGTATGGAGGTTCCTTAAAAAACTAAAAATAGAACTACCATATGACCCAGAAATTCCACTACTGGGCATATACCCAGAGAAAACCATAATTCAAAAAGACACATGCACCCCAGTGTTCACTGCAGCACTATTTACAATAGCCAGGTCATGGAAGCAACCTAAATGCCCATTGACAGATGAACAGATAAAGAAGATGTGGTACATATATACAATGGAATATTATGCAGACATTAAAAGGAACGAAACTGGGTCATTTGTAGAGACGTGGATGGACCTAGAGACAGTCATACAGAGTGAAATAAATTAGAAGAAAAACAAATACCATATGCTAACGCATATATATGAAATTTTAAAAAGTGGTACTGATGAATCTAGTGGCAGGGCAGGAATAAAAACGCAGATGTAGAGAACAGACTTGAGGGCACAGTGGGGGAAAGGGAAGCTGGGATGAAGTGAGAGAGTAGCATTGACATATATACACTATCAAATGTAAAACGGATGGCTAGTGGCAAGCTGCTGCATAGCACAAGGGGATCAACTCGATGCTTTGTGATGACCTAGAAGGATGGGATAAGGAGGGTGGGAGGGAGACGCAAGAGGGAGGGGATATGGGGATATATGTATACATATACCTGATTCACTTTGTTGTACAGTAGAAACTAACACAACACTGTAAAGCATTTATACTCCAATAAAGATGTGAAAAATAAAAAATAGAAAAGAAGAAACAGGGCAAGCTGGAGTTAGGAGATGATTCAATGTGTCAAAGTATCTTTTTATGTTTTGTGTCAGAATATTTAATATTTTCATGGGTGTGACTTTGATTTCAATACAAATATGCTAAACCTATTATTTATTGATTACCTCTTACATGCTAGAACTTCTTATACATGTTTTATTTTGTCTCTGTGACAGCCAAGAAAGTTAGGTATTATACTCCCCAACGAAGAGAGGTCCAGAGAGAATCAGTCCCAGTCAGTGGCTGATCCTAGATTCAGAGTTGGATCAGCCTCATTTCTAAAGCCCAAGTTCTTTCCTCTAAGTTCTGACGCCATCGAGAAAGCAAAGCCCCAAAGTTATCTCATTGGAAGTTGCAACAGCATTTGTATTTAGTCAAAAAATAAAGACAGCAGAAAAAAAAAAAAAAAAAAGAAGAATGAGGACTTCCAAGAAACACCTAATTCTTGATGAGCCTTGGTTAGGTTATAATAGGATACACCATGTCCAACATCCAGGATATTTTAATAAGTAAATTTATGGTGCGTTCACAAATTAGAAACTGTCTCAGACTAAAAAGTAGACAAAATTATTATATATGTTTTATATAATATATACATTTAAATGTGGGTACTTGGACATTTGATTCTTTAACCCAACATTGTTCTAAGAATAAATAAGAATTTTTCAATGCCAAGGGTTTTGTAATTAAAATTCCAAAATTTCCTGAGTATTGGTATTCTGAATAAATGCTATACTAGTTATATTTTCACAAAAATGCTATAAATTTATTATATATAAATTTTCATCTTGTTTATAAATAGGATGATATTAATTAATCAAAAGTTTTCATTGAATAAAATCACCATACTTCTACATTAAAATTTTAACTTAGGTTTATATAAATACTCAGATTTGAAACAATGGCATTTTTTATTTTTAAATTTAGTACAAAAGCCTGAAATGCAAACTTTGTCATGAAACAAGCTGGGAGGCATCCATGCAGAAGAGGTGAGTTGTATTTTTATTCTTCTAGCCTTAATCAGATAAAAACAATATTCATGCCATTTTTTCTTTTAAACCTCAGATACTTATCTTACATAATTTTTCTTTTCTACTCCTAGCAGTTAGATTATTTTATCACATTTTCTAACACAATTTTAATCATTTTTATAAGAAAAAAGAAAACATTGTAAATCTCTAGACATCACTAAATGTTTTAAAGCCATATATCTAAGAAATGGCTGTTTAATCAAAGGATTCCATTGTCATTTCCTATCTGAAGTGCTGAAGTTGTTTGAAATACTTTAGCAACCTGTTTAACAGTTGTCTGTAATAATAAATATGTCACTTCATTGACATTCTAGTAAATTTTTATAACTCTCTATGTCAATTCTGCAGGTCTGTGCCAAGATAATAAATTATCAGATTGAGGAATTTGTGGTTGATGATGAATCTTAGTCAACCAATACATTTTATTTTCTCTTCTTGCTGAGGCAAGAAAATGGTTTCAAGCACTTCTTAAAAATAAGTAAGTAAATAAGTAAATAAATAAATACATATGTAAATGTATAAATACATAAATCTAGCTATTCCAGTGTTAACTAGAATAATTAATTATCCTCTTCTCCCTTTGAACTGAATACATCCAGTCTGTATGATCTCTACTTATTTGGTAGGGAAATGTAACTCATAGTGAGTGTGATTTTTCCCACCTCAGGAATACAAGATTCACCAATGTATGTTGTGACCTGGATTTACATCTATCTTATAAAGTAGCCATAAATCCTATCAGAATATCCAGGATCCTGAAAAGACATTCTGGACACAAAACATATGTTGTTAATCTAATGCCCCATTTCAGAAAAACACAAACAAAAACTCTGTACTAATCTTTAATAGTTCTGAGGTCTCTACTCCAAAATCAATTAGATGAACTGAAAAGTTCCATAGGAAGGCCAATACATTTTTCAGGCAAAAGGAAGAGAATGTTTTAATAGGAAAGGAAACAGTAAGGAAATGGTATGAATCTATACAATTATTAACAATGGTTTTGGTAAAATGAAATTACTTTTATTCACCAAATGTGTTGAAGAATCAAATGTAGAATAAACAAAAGGAAGTATTTCTTTGACAGTGGGTGGTATGTTTCTTAAAATCATGACCCCAAGGAGATTTTTCGACTGAAAGCAAACAGATGATAGATAGATAGATAGATAGATAGTGAATTGTATAATTCTCTGTTTACATTTGATTTACTGAGAAAAGGTGTCCATCTTTGAGAGAACATCCCTATAAGAAGGTGATAATTGATAGCAGTACAAAAGTAATAGTTCTTAGTATAAAACCTAACATGGACAAAAATAATAATGTCCTTGAAGATATGAATAGGAATATTAAAAATTTAGAATGGTGGTTGATGCTCCATAAGATAAAATACTACGGTGAATGGCTCTGAAATATAAGTTAATTTAGTATTTCTTCTAGTTTCATTACATGTTTCTGTAGAGACGGAGTCTCCTTCATTTCCTATACTTGCCATATTCTTAGTAATGATACAGATATGGATTGTGCATTTCCTGACTATTACTAGAAGGTTTTGAGTTAGAAAGATCTGGATATAAACTGTATCCTAGTCTTTCTCATTTGTTCACAGGGAACTCACAATACTCATGTGGATGGTAGGATAGTGGTTGCACAGGAGAGGAATTTCTTTGGTGTTAGAGAAAAGAATATGGCCTTCTTTTATTTTTAGATCCTAAGTTAATGAATGATTTATATTTTTTCTTCCTTATAAAAGCATAGGTTATATATTATCTCTGATTTTTTCTAGTTGCTTCATATATTGATACTGTAAAATATTGAAATGCATGGTAATAGTATCTTTTTTTCTGACTTAATTTCCCTTTATAACTACTTAAGACTAATATGAATTTATAATGTCTATTAATACACAGAACCAAACATCTGTATAAGCACTTTAAAATATACTAATCCAGATGCCAAACATACATTGTTGGAGATAGATGTTTAGTAATATTGAAATATATTAATAGGTAACCAGAATTTGGTGCATTTTCTTACCAATACTAGCATATTCTATATGAAAATATAATGTTTTATCTACAGAGCAGGCAAATATTTGCAGAGATATACATTTGCTCAGACATAACCTCTTGCCTATTGCCGCCAATCTTTGTAATCAACCGTACTACTTTAAAAGATCTTTGGTCAGAGTTTGAATTACATATCATATGACTAGGAAACACATGTCAAATTAACTCTTTGGATCTCATTACTTCATGCTCAAAGCCTAAAAGTCAATCAGCCAATATTAACTTTCATCACTTACCAGTTAAAGTGATAGATATATAGATTAGGGTATGTTTGTTAGGTATGCATATATAAGCATATCTGTTGCTTATCAAATGCCACGTCAATCCAGAGTGTATACAGACATAATTTTTCTCCATACTAATTTAAGACTTTTCTTAAATACACAGAATCCCTAAAGATTGGGTTATCCAGGAGCATTTAGAGATAACATAGCCCACCTATCATATTTTAAGGGCAAGAAGAACAAAAATAAACCCAGAGATTGAGAAATTTATATAAGGTCACAGAACTTCAATTTAAGTCTCATAATTCCAAGTTTATTCATTTGTTTATTCAGTAAATATTTACTGAGGCTTTATTGTCTATGAGGCATTGAGAAGTGTTCTTTCCAGCTGATAAATGCCATTCTCTTTAGGAAGTTCTCTTAGCCAGGATTTAAAGATACATTTGTTCAAATTTCTGTTTATTTTTTCCTACTCCTGTTCAGGGAATTGCCTTTATTACCATCATCTCTATCCTAAGTAACTCAGCATTTAATTGGTAAACCATTTCTTCAGGCCCTACATGCTTTCTTTGCAATTACTTTTTTAAAAACTTAAATTGTAATGCACCCTCTAAATCTTTTGAGTGACTTGAAGGTCAACACTTTTTGAGAGACTATATGTCATGTTCTAAAATATTGTTCGCCATTATGGCCTTTTTTAGAGTTGTAGTTAGACATTGTGGAATCACTGCCCAGGGAATTATTACATTCATAAATAGCACATTATCCCTATTTAAAATGTAGAAAATTCCAGTGTGGACCTGCATGCTAAGCAGCATATTTTGTTATAAAATTTTATTGTAAAAAGAAAGGTCACTGAAGAAAATATAAACTAATTTAATTCATTACATACTTTTAAAAACATGCCTTGTTTTATCTTAATGGTGATACTATCTATAATTTCTAAAGCAGGAGCAAATTGTACTTTTTCTTTGAATATTATTCCTTTAGGCACTTTAGTTGTTCCCTTCTATATGCTATCAAAGAACGATTTTGAAAAAAACATATAAAATCATGACTGTCCTACAGGTATAAAATAAATATGTGTTAAAGATTTTACTTACTACCTTATTAAAAAGGAGGCTAGGCAGATATTAAAACCAGTTTAAGGAAAATGAAAAAACATAGCCATTTATAAATCAGAATACTGAAATCAATTTAGAAATGGATGCAAAACTGATTTCTTCCACAATAGGGTAGACAAGTCAATTGAAACTCCACTGGACAGAATGTATTTACATCTACGCAGACAGGAACTATTTTTGCACTGGTGTCAGTTATCTACAACTTAGAAAGATGTGAAATAGTCCATAGCTAATGAAAGGCATGGAGTCCCCGCAGAATAAAAATCAGATAACCCCAAATGATATGCTCTAAATAATGTATAACTTCACATTTAAGCATATTTATTTTCTATAAGCTGCTAGCATGTATCATTTTGAAACCAAATTTATGGATGCATTAGTTTATTTTATTCCATTTGTTATGGATCTTCTGGTACAAGGGTGTTTTTAAACCCATTGATTAAAAAAAAAAAAAAAAGACATTCACCTCTAAAAGTAATTATATGGAAACTTCCAGCAACAGATACAGCTATGAAAACTTTTACAAAGAGAAATAAAAAGGGGGAGGAGAAAGATAATGAGAGGAAGAAGGAGAAGAAGACAAAGAAAAGGAGGAGGAGAAGCAGGAGGAAGAGGAAAGAAAGGAGGAAGAGGAAAGAAGGAAGGAAGGAGGAAGAAAAGGAGAAAAGAAATCCGATGACAGCACTGCATAAAATACACTGTTTATCAAAGGGTGCTTACTCATCTCATAAAAGTAAGACCAAAACGTAAGAGTTTTACACCGTGGCAATAGTGTACCAGTGGCCAATACATGCAATTCTTTGCCTAACCTCTGAGAAGAGACTTCCTGTATCTTCACGATTTCTTATAGAAGTTTTCAGAAACTTAGAATCTCCAATTGGAAAGGTCCTAAAAATCCATCTAGCCCATTCCCTTACAAAATGTAGGAACTTCCTCTATAGCCTTCCAAAACACCCACTTGCCTCACGTGAAATCATTCAGTGAAAGGGTTTTTCTACACCTCAAGAAAGGTTATCCTTTTCTTGCTAAGTTCTGACTGTTACAGAATCACCACCTAATATAAGGTGAAAACTGATCTTATAGATTCCAACAGGAACCCCACTGATGAATCAAGCTCTTATCTGTGAAGAGGGAAAAGCATGTCTTCTCCCTCCATGCTTCTCCTCTTGGTCTTTTTACTCTCTATCTACCTATTCTGTTCTCTATGCTCACTCTCTCCACTGAGAACTTAAGTTCCTGGTGTAAGTGGTTTCCATTCCCATGAGCGGTTTTGTCTTAAGTAAAGAACAGACCTCTGTTGGACTTAAAGGTAATAATCACCTGGGAAGGCAGGTCCAAGGTGGAAGTATTTGGGGAGGGTGTGAAGATCATATTAGTGCCCTGAACTCATAACACTTAGGCATTTGTAAATTGATAAAACACACTAGGGGCTTCCCGGGGGCTTCCCTGGTGGTGCAGTGGTTGAGAATCTGCCTGCCAATGCAGGGGACACGGGTTCGAGCCCTGGTCTGGGAAGATCCCACATGCCGCGGAGCAACTGGGCCCGTAAGCCACAACTACTGAGCCTGCGCGTCTGGAGCCTGTGCTCCACAACAAGAGAGGCCGCGATAGTGAGAGGCCCGCGCACCGCGATGAAGAGTGGCCCCCGCTCGCCGCAACTAGAGAAAGCCCTCGCACAGAAACGAAGGCCCAACACAGCCAAAAATAAATATATAAATAAATAAATTTATTTAAAAAAAAACACACACACACAAAAAACACACTGGAAACTACAACTGCCAATACACCATTTTAATTTTTCTTCCTAATTTTGCAAACTTTCATTTGGAAATCTCAGCTAACATATTCTCCAATCATTGTCCCATCTCCAGAACTAGAGATATGAAGATTCCCTGAGGCTACTTCTAGGTTATCTTGGGATATGTTATATGATGTATGGAAACTCTGTGTTTATAAATCACCTAAAGCTTTTTGTGCAATTAGTACTTCCTGATATTAATCAGGAAATCTACATACCACAATTAGGAAGCACCTGCCATGGGTCCAGGTCTGCAATGCGTGCAGAAATAGAAAAAAGAGCTCTGAGAAAGACTATATTACAATGTCAGATGTGGTGTTTCCATGATTAATGTTATTTAGATATTTTAAATTGCATCTACACTGAACATTTTCTACTGAAGATGTTTACCTTGATTCTTGTTTAGGAAACACAGTTTATGTGGTAGAATAAATATATGGTTAAACTTTGGGTTTCTTCTAGCTCCTTCTTACCTAGCAACTTGACTTGGTCAGTTCTCTTAACCTTGTTGTTCATCGACATCCCTGGATGTAAACAGGGCATGAGATTAACATATCCCACTCAGAGTTATCTGACAGGAACAAATGTGATTATATTTGTAAATGCACCTTACAAAATGTTCTATTACATACATGCAGGAAATTCTTTTAAGCCAAAGATGTGAAAATCCTTTCTCCTGTAACAATGGTTTGCTTTCTATTTTTCTGAAAGAATGCATTCCTCAATAAATTTTCTGACCATTTTTTCTGAGTCTAAAACATGATCTTTCTCTCAATCAGTAAATGCATCACACCTTCTTCATTCAGGGTCTTTTTCAGTCTCTGGAATGTATACAAATATCTCCCAGGACCTTTTGTTTTGCCCCCTTATTTACCTTAAGGGAACAATCCATCCACTTCACCTGAGGGGAAGCTCTCTGTTTACTTTAATTAAACATTATAAAGGCAAAAAAGCCTCTGGAACACATAGAGTCCAAAACTCATGTGCTCTGTTATTTCTTAGGCTATCAAAAAGGAGGGCATTAAAGCTTTTTACAAATAAAGTTTTCATTATGGTTTTATTTTTCTGATAAAGGGTTTACATGAGCCTCCTTATTAAGGAAAAGTAATGGATGTAGATACCAAGAAATTAATTTATTAACATGATTTCATTTGATTGGTGTCTGGAGACAGAGATCGGAAAGATTAAATTCTCATTTCCAATTGTCTTTAACATCCCAGCCCAGAACAAATTTCTTAACCTAAGTCTATTTCTCCAACTGAATTAAAATCACTGCTGTCTTAAAGGAGTATCTTGAGGGTCAAAATCGAAAGTGTTGTTAAATTACTTAACAAAAGCCTGGTACATAGTAGGTACTAATCAAATGCTGACTTCTTTAATTTTTTCCAGCTTATTTTTAACAAAATTGCATTTTAGATTTATAGTATATTACTGAAGACAAATACAATGAAAAGTAATTGCCTATTTCATGATACTTCACAGGTAAATCTGAGCTAGGCTTGACCACTTCACTTCTATTTTAGACATGAGGGGCACAAATGGCATTCACGAGGTAATCCACAGAGAGTAGTGTTTCACAGGCTTTCATTATCTCAAGGTAAATACTTAAAGTCCATATCACTCTGGCACAGTAATCCATAATTGCTGTGTTATCCCATGGCATTGGTTATGAATTCATTCTACTTCATAACCCTTAACAAGTCACATTTTATGGCATGATTGAGTCTGCATTTTTTCCTGTGTTTTATGTAGTCTTAAACCACTAGTAGCACTTTCATTTTCATTTGAATTTAATAAAGAGGTTATTTATTATTTCTTTGACTCTGCTAACAGAGAAAATAATTATGACTCATAAATTTTAAATGTGAAAATGAAAAAAAGGAGTACTTGTTATAATGTTATAGCTGCACAACTGGGTTCAAGCAGAGATTAAGTCATTCAACAGATGTTTATTGAGTACCTGGTTATATAGCACTAATGAAACTGATTATGACATTTGTAATCAGGAGGTTTATGGGGATAAATGAAGGCTTTGGGTAAGAATCCACACTCTAAAACACTACTATTTAATTTTGATGCTTTCATACTCTAACCCCTCAACACACCCAAAAGGACATTCTTAATAGATACAAAATGGGCTTCTTCTACAGTAGAGGAGGGGAGTCAGTTCAATATCAACAAGACAAAATATATTCACCTGTCTATAAGAATCTTTTACATTATTTTTAGTTTTCCACAAATAAACTTCTATCTCTACAAAGCTATAAAAGAGATAAAAGAAAATAAAAATCACAAGCTCCCAGATACTCCCAGAAAAATATGCTCTAAAAGGTGCATAGGCTTTCACTGTGGAATGTCCTTTTGGGGAAAAAAAAATGAATCCAGACACAGGACTTTTTTTCTTAATGAAAGTTAATTCAATATGGATCACAATCCTAGACATAAAATTCAAAACTGCAAAACTCCTAGAAGATAAAATAGAAGAAAATCTAGATGACCTTCAGTATGATGATGACTTTTAGATACAGCAAAAGGCATTATCCATGAAAGAAATAATTGATAAGCTGGACTTCATTAACATTAAAGATTTCTGCCCTGCAAAAGACATTGTCAGGAGAATGAGATTATAAGCCACAGGCTGGGAGTAAATATCTGCAAAAGACATATCTTATAAAGGACTGTTATCAAAACATACAAAGAACTCTTAAAACTCAAAAATAAGAAAATGAACTGCCAAAATAAAAAATGGGCAAAAGATCTGAACAGACATCTCACTAAATAAGCATATAAAAAGATGCTCAATGTCATATGTCATTACGGAACTGCAAAGTGAAACAACAATACACCTTTTAGAATAGTCAAAATCCAGAACACACCAAATGCTGTCAAGGATATGGAGTAACAGAAACTCTTATTCACTGCTCGTGGAAACACAAAATGGTAAAGGCACTTTAAAAGTTTGGCACATTCTTACAAAACTTAACATACTCTTACCATATAATCTACCAATCACATGCCTTGGTATTCACCCAAATGAGTTGAAAAGTCATGTCCATTCAAAAATTTGCACATAGATATTTATAGTGGCCATATTCATTATTGCCAAAATTTAGAAGCAGCCAAGTTGTCCTTCAGCAGATGAACAGATAAATAAGCTGTAGTATGTCCAGTTGATGGAATATTTATCTCACACACACGCAAAACCTATACTAAACAACTACATTACAAACCTATAGAAATCAAAACAGTATGGTATTGGAATAAAAACAAAAATATAGATCAATAGAACAGAATAGAGAGCCTAGAAATAAGTCCATACATATATAGTCAATTAATTTACAACAAAGAAATTAAGAATATACAATGGGGAAAGGACAGTATCTTCTCTTTTTTGGGAAAACTGGACAGCCACATGCAAAATAATTGAACTGGACCACAATCTTACACCATACACAAAAATCAACTCGAAATGGATTAAACACTTGAACATAAGACCTAAAACCATAAAAGTCTTAGAAGAAAACCTAAGTGGTATGCTCCTTGACATCTGTGGTATTGATGATGATTTATTGGATTTGATATGAAAAGCAAAGGCAACAAAAACAAAAATAAACAAGTGGACTACATCAAATGAAAAAGCATCTGCACAGCAAAGGAAAAATTAACAAAGAGGGAAAGGATGTTGAGAGATACAGCCAGAGGAGCTGATATGACCCAGATAATGTAAGTTCTATAGGGTTTTTTAAATAGGATTTTCTTCTTCAACATTGGGTAAGTGCAATTTTTTAAAGTTTTTTCATTACATCTGTTTAAGGGCTCACAAGCAAAATAGTATTGGAGAAAATGAAAATATACCCATCTTTTTTATTTTTTCCAGAGTAGGAGAATAAAACAGATAAAAGAACATTGGTTAAGTTATTGAGAGGCTACTCAAGCTCTCCTGATAGAAAATGTGAGTAACCTGAACTAGTTTTTGATGCTGATATGGAGGAAGGGAAGATATGGAAAAGAATGGCAGAGGTGAAGGACATTTATGAGGTAAATATTCAAGACTTGTCCATGGACTAGACATGGTAGATGAGGGGGGAAGAAGATAATAGGATAATGCTAATATCTGACTTATTTAGTAAATGCTCATCAAACTGATCTCTTTGAAAGTACAAGGTAATTCCAAATTAAGAAATGACTTGAAAAAGTGAGAGGTATCTCTGCTGATAAACTGAATAATCTTCTATTTCAAAAACTATTAATAATATAAGCTATATATGTAGTACACAGAGAAGTTGAGGGTTTGTCTAAGGATACTATTTAATCTCACTGTTTCCACCTTTATGGTCTAAACAAATTGAAAAATAGACATAAGTGCTAAGAACTTGGAAGTCTAACATCAATTTTATTGGTGAATTGGAGAATGTGGTTATGAGCTACAACCAAATTTGGGCTTTCTAATACTTCCTCAACTTACTTCCAATCTACTCTCTGAATTCATGTTTGCATAAGGGAAAGAGGTCTGCAAGGCAATAGCAGGCTAACTATAATACAAAGCAGATTACACCTTCATGCAGAGGATCCCAGAAGCAGAAAGAGATATGAACTCCAGAATTGACTCTAGAAAGCACACAGTGGGCCCTTATGCAGGTACACTTACCATTCAGAGGTTAGGAGTGAAAAAAATATTAGCGGGTTACAGGAAAGTTCCAAAGGAGGATATAAAGAGAAGCCACCGAGACAGAAAAGGGAACAGGGCACAACCATTAAAAGAATGACACAACCATTAAGAACAGAATACCACAAAAACCAGTTAGAACCAACTAGGCCCAAGATGGTGGAAGATTCCACTTCCAGTAGAGCTTGAGCCTCATACACTCATTGTAATACATTAGCATGATAAATGACACACCCACAGGCACCAGAACAGTTCCAAGGCTGCACATAAAAGGCCAGAAAGTGGGTGGTGCCCCAATTCCTAGAAATATCCTCCCCTTCTCCAAGATAGCTAGAATATTCCTCCCACTCATTAGCCTATGAAATTACCCAGCCCATAAAAATTAAACAGCCCCACACCTCAGGGCCACTCTCACCTTTTGAGATGGCCCATACTCTGTCTATAGAGTGTGTACCTCTCTAAATAAACCTGCTTTCACTTTACTATGGCTTGCTCTTTAATTCTCTCCTGCACAAAGCCAAGGACCCTTACTTGGTGGCCTGTCCCAGGGACTCAGTGGAGACCTGGACATGACCATCCTCTTGTGTACCATTTGTTCCTACAATACCATGAGGAAACGCAGTGTTTTAATACCTTTAACCCTGATATATATTGAAAAAGGTGACCAATGCATTTTAGACTCTTGGCAGCCTAGCACTCATAAATTTACCTCTACCCTGGGTAAGAAATGAAGAGTGGGTCCCAAAGTGTTTCTTCATCATCAATCCCTCTTGGAAAATGAAGGGAGAGTTTTCTCATGAAACCATAAGGAGAAAGATCTATACTGAAATCTAACCCTTATTGTCCTTTGATAAATGTTAGTTCTAAAACATACTGCTTTTCTCTTCACTAATACCAATGGAATTGTTTATTTTTAAAGTATATTTACTACATATTTTCAGTATGTTAATACTGAATTTTCCTCTTCCTTTGGATTATATAGTGTTTACATTGGATGCTAAAAATGTTTAAAATATCTAAGTGTTCTACTGAGCTGTGTCAGGGGAAATATTGTACTGAGTGAAAATTATATCATATGCTTGCTCTGAGCCATTTTTCTCAGTGCTGGATGTGTACCAAAATCTATATGCAGGTCTTTAAAAACACTGATGCCCTATCTAAGCTGCTGGATTTTTGCTTTGGGATATTTAGTTTGAAGCCTGAGTATGTATATTTTTCACAAATACTTGGGATAGTTTCTCTGTGCAGCCAGAATAAAGAATAATTTATTTAAGGAATTTTGATTTAGGTAAGTGAAAGATAATAATTATAGTTTGATCAGAATTCTTTGGAAAACATTTACAAAACATTTTTAATTCTCTAACTACAGGAGATCAAACATCTCTCCTCTCTTGTATAAATAAGCTCAATGCATTTATTCTTTGTACCTCAGGCACCTTCCTAATGCCTAGCTTATAATTTGCTTTAATAAAAAGTAGGCAGAAAAATGGATGGATAGATCAATTTATGAGTGGACAAACACAGAATTGGACAAATGGATGAATATACAAATCAGAAATTGGTGATGGGTGAGTAGGTAGATGGATGGAGGTATGTATAATGGGTTGATAGGTGAGTGAGTGAAAAGGTGAAGAAAGAATGAAGTGAGTGAGTAGATGGACTTATGAATGGGTTTTCTGGTGAATGAATTGAGCAAATAGAGGATGAAAAAAGAGAAAGACCTCTGGACTTTTTAACACCTCCTCAGGGTGTCCAATTAACTACATTTCCCAGAGTAAACCAAAATTTATATTTGATTTTTCTCATGCTTGGTAAAGAAAAATTTTTATTTTGGAGATGTCAATTAATTAATTATCTGATTATGGCTACCCAGAATTAGACTGTTATTGAAATATCACTATAAACTCAATTCCAGTAGGTGCCTAAAGTAAAATAGTTTGATGACCATCTGCAAGGATGGTTGAATCAACATTTTGATATCCTAAATACAAGTTTTTAAGGATGTAGTCTGTCTGAACTATCAAGACTGGGGAGAGATGCATCAGTCTAATATAAATGAAGCAGTCCTTTAAAAAATCACTGGGGGAGTTAATAAAGAGGTTACAAAGGAATATATTTAGAGCTTAAACTCTAAATCCCAGATAATTAGCCCAACAATGAAAGGAACATTTTATTATACATTAGTTTTCAGTTCCTCTAAATCCCACATATTTTGATCAGCCTGAGAGACCATTATAAGCCAGGAACAATGTAATTGTGATTTTATGTGTGTATTGGGTTCTACACAAAGAATGGCTTCCATGTGATTATAAATAGTACATATTTAAAAACATATTTATTTACTTACTTATTTTGCCTTAAAACTGTTTTATGTTTAATACTTTCCATGTTATTGTTGAGCTGTGCTAGTCTACTGTTTCAAGAGTTCACAAAGTCCTCCACGCATCATTTTATTTCACTTAATCTTCATAATAACTGTGTTATCTCCTATGAGTCTTAGAGTGGTTAAATGACTTAAGCACTAAAGAGCTCTGTTCTTTTCCATGAGCTTCTAGAACATGACAGAACACAGGGAAGTGCTGAAGAAAGGATAAGTGATGGGCATCAGCTTGATGTAAATTTTAAAAAAGTGGTTTTTTTGGCTTATCTTAAAAAATTAATCAATTAATTTACAATAAGCTAATAAATACATCAACTATTTTCTTAGTATATTTTAAATACATTTCATTTTTTAAATGGTTTTACAGAAAAATCGCAAAGACAGTACAGAAAGTTCCCATATGTTCTAAAACCAGTTTCCCCTATTAATATATTACATTAGTATGGTACAATGGACACAATTAATGAATCCATACTGATGGATTATTATTAATTAAAGTACGTATTTTATTCACATTTCCTTGTATTTACCTAATGTCCTTTTTCTGTTCCAGGATCCTATCCAGCATGCTATTACATTAAATTTAGTCTTTGTGTCTCCTTAAGCTGCTCTTGGCTGTGACTATTTCTCAGTCTTTCCATGTTTTTGATGACTCTGGTAGTTTTAAGGGGTACTAGTCAGATATTTTGTAGGCTGTCCCTCTATTGACATGTGTCTGATGTTTTCTCATGATAAAACTGAGGTTATAAGTTTTGGGGAGAAGGATCACAGAGATAAAGTGTAATTTTTATTACATCATAACAAGGGCGCATACTATGGACATGATTTATATCTGTTGATGCAGACCTTGATATCCTGTGGCTGAAGTAGTTATTGTTAGGTTTCCATTGCAAAACTACTTTTTATCCCTTTTCTGTACTGTACTTTTTGGAAAGAAGTTATTATACACAGCCCATACTAGAGGAAGAAAAATAAAAACTTATACTCTACCTCTTTGAGGGAAGAGCATCTACATGAATTATTTGAAGTTATTTCACTTAGGAGATTTGTCTTTTCTCTCCCATTTATTTATTCATTTAGTTAATTTACAATTCCTTGAGAATAAGCTCTGTTTTTTCCCTCCAGTACTGGGAATGTAGGCTGTTATTTTCACAACTACCACTGAGCAGGGAATGGGAATGAATATGGAGTAAGTTAAAATGCCACAAAATTCTGTTCTTATGAAAAATCAATCTGAATGTGATCAAACTGGCACCAAGAAAGCAAGTGATAGATGTATATAATCAGTGTCATGATCATACCTGGAAACTTGGGTAATACTATGAAAAGATATAAGGAAGGTTCTTTGATTGGATGATACTATTTTCCTCCAAAATTAAGCTCTTACCTTATTTTATTGTTCATGTGAAAATATATCTAAACAATAAGTATGAACTGTTTTCTTAAAAGTACAATAGAATCCTCAGAGTACCTTTAAATTTAGGAATTATAACAGCAAATGGTATAAGATACAGCAGAAATAAAAGATAACAATGAAAAACAATTTGGACAAGAAATGCAGATTAAAAAGCAATGACAATGTTATTAGAACACCCCAACGCCAGGCTGTTTTCTTCCTTCCCATGACACTTACTGGCTTAGACTTAAACTTTGCAATTTAAAGGCCATGATTGTTGAACCTGTTTAATTGGACAATGGCTGTTTGCCAATTTTTCAAATTTGTCAGGAATGCTAAAGTCACGTTAGGGCACCAAGCCCTATCCAGAAGCTTGAAGGCATCCGAGGGCAAATTACATTCTGCTTGTCATATGCAGGTTTGGAGCAAGGAGTTTTTGCATTTCTCTCTCCTTTGCCAAAAATCTGTTGCAGAGAATTTTCCAAGAATTCTCAAGATGCACCTGGAGTCATAGTAGATCAGTGATTCTCAGCCTGTGCCAGGCATTTTAATCACCATGGAGCTATAAATATTCTAATGCCAAAGTCCCATGTCCAGAGATGCTGATTTAATTGAGCTGGAGTGCATTCTGGGAAATGATTTTAAAAGCCCGTAGGTATTCTAATTTACAGCCAACGTTGTGAATAATGGAAAGTCTCAAACTGGGAATTAAAGGCGATTCTAAAAATAAGACTATTTTTTCTCCCCATTTTCCTGCCACTAGATCAGATAATGTCTCACTGAGCCCAGATATCAGTTATAAGTATTTGATAGCTCACCTTCTGATCAGTTGTTTGCTATTAGGTAATCCTTCCACTCCTCGAAGGATCTACCCTTTATGTAACTATATTCTCTACATGCTATTTATTTAAACATATAAATTTAAATACGTATCTTCCCAAGATATGAACAAGATAATTTTGAGGATGACAATGAATGCATAGGAATAAAAAAACTTCTGCAAGGTATTTATAAGTCTAAATATTTATTTATTTTTGGTAGGCCGTGATGTCTTATATACCTACATCTTAGTAGATAGAGCATTTTAGACACAACAAACATTTTTAATCCTAAAATTCTTTATTTTTCACATCAATATGTGCACATTGATATGTGCATAATTTTTTTTAGGTTTTTAGTTTTTTTCCGTTATTTTCTTTTAGGTTGTAGGTTAAACATTTGCATGTTTAAATCATAATATCATTGAACTAACAAATATCAATACATTGACTGAAGCTAGCTTTATGACTTTTTAACACTGCTACATTGCTTGGTGTCCAAGAATGGTTTGAAATTATATGCTAAAAAATGTTCACTCTTTCATTTACCTTGGGGACTATCAAATAAGAACATTACTTATAGAACTAGATTCCCTGGGATATGAGCTTTGATCTCTTTTCAAAGGCTTTTGTAACAATCTGAAGAGAAAGTTAACTAGTTTTTTACCAAATTAAAAATATATAGAGAGAGAAATAAACATTATTTTTGGTGGAAATTTTACTGTACCTAATTCCAATACATAATATATATATATATTCAGAGTAAATATCACTATTGAATTCTTATGACTGTCATATAATAATACCAATCTTGTTCCAATTCCTCTTAAGATACTGTCATTATAATTGCTAGGGAATCCCTCCCAGTAGTAATGGCTTCCTTGGTGTCCCTAAAGCAGCAGATACAAGTAATTATAAAGGTGTTTCAGATTATTTTTTGTTTACCAGTTACCTAGGCATAAATCAGAAAGACTCCCCCATATGGTCTCACTGATAATGAACCAAGCCATAGTCTTATTAAGTGTAAGGGCATATTTTGCTTTGGAGATAAAAATCATTGACCTACTTTCCTTATGTTTCTTTTTCTCCCATAAAAATCACTAAGCATAAAATGCCAAATATAAAATTCTATTTCTTTATAGCATGTGGAAAGAATATTTGATGTGATTTATTTTTTCCTCTCCAGGGCTTATCTATCAACCTATTATTTAGGCCATATCAAGAAGCCACTAGAAAGTCAGTGAAAGAACTTAAGCAAGGGAAACACTAACAAGATTAAAGTTTTAGAAAGATACCTCAAGTGGTTAAGTAGAGGAAAAGATCAGAAGGCAGGAAGCTGGAGGCAGGGAAAGTGAAAAGAAGACTGCTACATTCTGCGTGATCAATAGAGGGAGAGTGGTAGCTAAAAAGAGAAATGGAATTGGATTTGAGAAATACAAGTGTGTTAATATTGGCAGGAATTTGCAAGAGTGTGGAGGTAAAAATGGATCATTCTTCTACGAAATTTGGTAGTGAAGATAAGGGCAGACAGATCAAGGGAAGCTCCAATTTTTAGGTAAATGGTGGGAACACATTTTTAATTAGAGAGAAAGGAAGCAAAGGAAGGAGACATTGAAATTCTGTGTGAGAGAGAGAGGTAATAATTGGTCCAAAGTTCCATAGGAAGCAATAAGGAATATGGCCATGGGCCCAAGTACAGCAGCTAGACAATGAAAGGAGACATACCGGCATTTGAGAAGAGAGACAATTTGAAAAGAAAGAGTAAAGATCTTGTAACTTTTGATGTAAAAGTCAGTCAAAGACACAAAAAAACGGAGATACCAATGACCTGTATTTTCTCAGTAAAAAAGTGCATTTAGAGGAGTCTTGGACCTTGATGACAAAACTGTGAAGATCTCCATATGACTCTCAGCCCATACCAAACACTCTAACTCTATAATTCAAATCTCTCCTATAGCATTTCTCATTTCTGCTCATTTGTCCAGCTTCTACTTTGTTTTCAGATGCTGAAAAACAAGAATGAGGACACACACTTGTTCTACAAGAGTGAACATCAGGACATTAGAATAGATAAGAAGTGATATTAAGGCAAAGTGCCCTCAAACAACAGGTAGCAAAAAAAAAAAAAAAGTAATCATGATACCAAAGAGTGATACAGACTAAATTTAAAAATTAATTCAATATAATTTTAGTAAGGTAAAATATGAACGCCTTAAAATTCTGAACAGAATACATTCTGAGATTAAACGCACCTGGAATTCACTACCTTCTTGAGCCTTCAAGCCTCTAAAGATAGGGGTGGTTTCTAATCAGATCTATGTAAATAATTTTGTGTGCCGGTAGAGAGATGCTAACACTGCTCTTTGAGTCTTGGCTGATGCTGACTTGCTGCTGTGCTGCAAGGCACCTGCAGGCTGTAATGATGAGGCCACCCTCACTACTCTAGACTCTCTTTTATACATCAAACCCTGGAGAATGGCTTTGGAGTTTGCTATCAAATGCCTTTTCTGCTATGATACTAAAGAACTTAACATTAGTGTAAGAAACTTAATGCCAAGCAACATGCATAAGAGTGCTGACTGTGGAGTTTGACAGACTATTCACATCCTGTTTTCTGCTCCTTCATCCCTGGGTGTGTGACATTTTGCACAATTTACCGAAGTTTTCATTAGTTTTCTATGAAACACGGGTGATGGTTCAAAAACACTGAACATAATGCAATGAGATTACATGTTACACTTCTAGCACAGTTTCTGGAATGCAGCATGCCTAGCTATTAACAGCAGACTCTAAAGCTATACTGCCTAGTTTGAATCTCAGTTCTGCCACTTACTAGCTGTAAATAAAAAGGCGTATCTTAAAATCAAAGTTAAAAGGGATTTTTGTGCTTTTTATAGCAGGACAAATTATTTTATTTTATTTTTATATTTTTCAAATAAATTCTAAGCAAGAAGTCTAATATTTGAACATAGGTAAAGAGCAGAACTCTCTCCTTTCTTGCAGGTGATAAGTGGCTGCATATTCCCTCTCTACTCAACCTCGTCTTCCCTCTTGGGGGATCACTGACATCCCTGTATAAATCCAGAAATTCAAAGAATTAATTTGAAAAAAATGCTTATAGACCAACAGTCTCATTTCATAACTCAATTAATTTTTAATTAAAATTATTATTAGTTTCAAACCTCTAGGTGCTAACAGTATGTTACATAACCATTTATGTGAAAATATTCACTGTAGAAGTCTAAATGGAGTTTGAACAATTAAAATTAAAGTGAAACAAATCAAAATAATTCCAACTTTCACCAAAAGAACTTCTCAAAACCATAGGAAACAAGAGCCTTCTGTATGTGTTGAGATTAATTAGTTTTTTGGATCATGCTGATAAAATTCCAGGGAATTTGCATTACTGATTCATCCCCAATGTAGTGACAGTTAAATCTTAATGATTTCAAAGAAATTAGAACCTTGTTCTTCACCACTGTATGATGGTGACTGAATTATTCAAGATTTTGTGAAATCACGGCAGAGCTTTTTGGGGTCGTTCACAGTGCTGGCTTTAAAGTATCATATCCTATATGTAGCCATCTCTTATCTCCCATTTATAAAAGCAAAAACACTCTGAGTCTTCAAAAAATTCTTAAAATCCAGTGGATGTGTTCCCTAAACTAAGAAGTTATTCCCATCAATTATAACCTTATCAGCAACTCTGCCCTTTTGCAGGCAGTTGCATCAGTTTTTTATGAAGAAGTGACACTCATGTAATTATAAATTGGATGTATACTGTACCTACTGTAGGTTAAGAGAAGACACTACCCTGCGTGCATTTGTGTATGTATGTATAATTTTCTTTAAGAGAACCTCAATTATTACAAGATAGTAGCAAGTATTTTTGAACATGATCAATATTATTGCATATTTTATCAGATAGCATAATATATTTAATATATTGGACAACTATGATTTATTTGTAATTTTTCAGACATATAAACTACTTAGGAATCTTTTATTTTTGTTCACATTGGGAAATAATTTTTAAATATTTTTCTTTATCTATAATAATATGATACAGCTAGTGAAATCCTTTGTGTAGTTCAAACTGCCTAAACTTTTTAAGTAGGAAACTGGGTTATTTTGTATCTTTATATATCTAGGACCTGGAATGTGGCAGACATTTGAGATGGCTGAGCCTGAAATACTGATAGTTCAGTAACAAAGTGGACAAAAGGGAAGGACAGTGGAAAGGAAAATTAATGGCAGATACATTTCTAAAATTATAAGTTAATTATGCTTTAGAATTAGATGTCTCATTTTACCTGTAAACTTAACTCCAGCATGTAAAATTTATTGAAGTATTTGAAAAGCATCACTAACGAGATCCCAAATGAATAACTTATCAGTTTAAATTAATTGAAACCTGTATTCTTAGAGTTTTTATTGCCATATTTTGCTTTTCAAGCTTTCTAATATCATTTTTAAAAAATCTTTTGGTGAACAAAGAACCTACAACAATAATAACAACAACAAATATACCATCCACAACAACAATAATAGAAACAGTAGCAGTAAGAATAATAATAAATTTAGTTTATATGATCTTTATAGTTAAAAATATTTTACAATGCATACATTTTTAATGTTATCACAGCAAGACAGAGTATCTGTTATTACACCATATTCTAAACAACAACAACAAAAATGAAAACCTAAATCCAGTCTTCTGAAACAAGTCTAGGGCATCAAAATGCTTTTTCCTCATAGTCTTACATGTACATCGCTTAATACGTTATAGAAATTCTAACAAAAACAAGAATGAAAATTAAGTGAATTTGTTGCTTCATATGCTCTCACAGCTAATATTTACTGAGCACTCTCATACCTGAGAAAGTCTTGCTTCAGGAAAGAGCACATATACTCTAGGAGCTGAAAGAAGACCCCTCTGGGGAAAGGAGGCAGGTGAGAAGACCTTAGCCATAGGAAACTACTGGTGCTTTTAAAGGAGGATGTGATATCAGAGGAAATATTTTTAAACACACTATAAATTGCGGGTCACCTATTTAATGATAAGTAGGAACAAAATAAGATATGAAATTGACAAAATGATCGTTTTTGAATAACAAATGCTGCAGATGATCAGTTTTCTAAAGAAAGTACTGACATGTATAATATATGAAAAAAGAAGCATTTATATTTAAGAGCTACATTTTCTAGAGGAAATGCTTTTAAGTTAGTACTTGACAAAATGTGCCTCTTCCTGGAAATTTTTCAAATATACAGACTAAATTTTTACTTTTTAACTTTTGTAAAATACTGATAAGTATTCATAATACCAGCATTTAGAGAGAAATGACTGATTTTAAGTATGCACATTTGAAATAATTTTTATCACATGCACATTTAAAAAGAACACAGTATTTAATATCTAAAAATACACTAAAATATACTTACATGACATTAAAGAGTTTTAACCTAATCATCTATTTAATGCCTACATAGAATTCCATTGCTTTTCTCTAATTTTCACATTGTTTTTATTCTCTTTCTTTATTTGTCACAGAGTGCATTTATAAATCATTGTCTTGAAAGCTTCTTGTTGATGAGAAAATTATGGTAGATACTGAGGCAAAAGGAGGAAATGTGACATTCTTAATTAAGAACACCAGGAAACAGGTATATTATGTGTAGTCTCAGAATATTCTATTACTAGCTTTTCAAATATAGAAATGCTAACATATCAGAGTAAGCGAAGTGCACAAAGATTTGTTTGCAAAACTATTCATAATAACATTATGGTGTGAAAAATATCACTTATTTAAAAGAATGCAGATTAAATGAAAATTTATATTCATACACTGCATTATTAAGCAGCTGTTAAATGTAATATTGAAAACAAAATATTGGAGAGCTTGGAAAATGCTCCAACATTAATTACCCAACAGAAATTTGATTCTTTCTAAAGAGTATATGAATGATAGCAAATCATATGTACCATCAAACAAAAATTTGGGAAGAAAAAAGTGATTTAAAAAAAATATCTGGATTGAAGTTTTATATGCAATTTTAACTTTTAAATATATTTTTTTCAAATTCTGTTATTTGAAGCACATATTTTTAATAAAATTATTCACTATTAGAGTCTTACAGTAGGTGAGTTTTAAATGACATCCTATAAGATTTTATAGGAAATCAAGAAATAGTGTTAAATGATGTGTTTGTACGTTCTTTCTCCTCTTTGTTACTAAAGTCAACTCACTGCCCCCTCCAAATTTTGTCACATGTTAACATAGAATGCATCATTTCCCTTTAGAATGACTCACAAATAACACTTTCGTCCTAGGAGAATTTGTTTTCCCTGACACACTATTCAGTTATCATGGAAACCTGTATCTCAGCAAGCACCTTTTGAAACAATTTCAGTTCATTTTCTTTCCCAATACTAAAAGGTTGGCACAGTTTCATTATGTAGTAGAAAATATTTAAACTGTTATCACTGATTTGAAAGCCAAAGCTAGTTTCACAAAAGTTTGATAAGTATTCTTACATTTCTAGTAAGAAAATGGTTTATGAGGTTCATTTTAATTTCTACTGGATACAACTGAAACTGGAACACCTAAAAATAAATGGTACTACACTTTAAAAGCAAAAAATACTTTTACTGATGTTAAAATAACAGGAAGATTCTAACTGTAATTCAAAGTCAGGCTCTGTCTCTTGTTCTAGTCTTTACTATTACTGGTCAGTTTTTGAAATTAGCTTTATATTCTCATGTATAACTTTGTTAAATAAGGCTCTGACTACAAAACAACTTTTACCTAAAGTTCAGTTCTATTCAGATATTGGTAAAACATTATAGCTATTCTAATGAAATGGGAAACAGAATATTATAAAAATAATTCAGGGTAAAAAATTCTTTCATAGAATACAAACTATACCACTAGCTTAGGTCATCATATAATTCCTCAATTTCACATACTTCCACATAATTTCCTAAATTGACAATTCATTGTTTTCCGTGCAGATAACATGCTAGGCTACATTACTGTTTTTCATTCATTATTATTTTATTCAATAAACAAGGTCATATTGCAAGGATATTAGGGGTCTGCCTGCAATGGATAAGACACTCTCCCTTACTTTGCTTCACTGTTAAGTAACAATGTCAGGTCCACTGACATTCAGGAGAACCAGGCTGGTCAACTATGGGCAGTGTGGAATTCTGAAGTCTGATCATTAATAATAATATGAAAAACAGTATCAAGAGTAACAATTAACATCTTAGCATTTGACAGTAACTGGGCTAAAAATACAGGCTGTGACGGTTGATCCTCACAACAACATTTTTACAGACTTTATCAACCTTATTTAACAAGTTAAAGCCAAAAAAACCTTAAGCGTAGAGAAATTATGTAACTTGGGAGTACAGACCTGGTAAATAGCAGAGACAAGATTTAAATCTTTGTCTGTCTGACTCCAGATTTATCAACAACTATTAATTGTCCGGAGAAATAGGAGTAAGTGCAAAAAAGAAAAATTGCAAAGCTATGATTTGGAAGAATTAGGGAGACTCTTAACAAGATCAATATTTAAAAGTTTATGAACAGAAGCCCAACAGAATTAGAACTAAAGGAGTGGGGCAAATTCTTGAATGAAGTATGAGAAACAAAAGATCCAAAACTATTGCCATAAATATATTTGATACAAATATGTATTGATCATGGATTCTGGTTAGACCTAAATTCACCATCAAAGCTTTTGCTTTCTAGTAGAGAAGATAAAGAAAAATATGAAACAGTACACAGTTTGAAGTGTGTGGCTAAGGAGTGGGAAGTGATGGAGTAAAGAGTGTGTCCATTCAGTATTTGTGTGCGTTTGTGTGTGTTTGTATGTGTGTGTGTGTAAAAATTACTAGAAGTGCATTTCTCCAATTTTACTTTTTCTTGAGCTATTCTTTGGCAGAAATACAACTCAGGATATAGCCACTGGAAAACTATTAATTGGCTCTAGTGAACTAAATATTTGACTTTACAATGACCAAAGCCAATCCTTCGTTTTTTCAAGAATGCTCAAAGAAGTATGTGTCGTTCCTCGGCTTTAGACTTAAAAATATACACAATTTGACATTTCAGTTCCCACTGAAGGAGTTCAGTCTGCCTTCTTCTTGAGTAATTGAAGAAACCATTAACTGGATGAAACTGAAATTAAGCTTAAATGTAAGCATTATATTTGATTCTCTTTTAAAATGTTTAATTTAACTATGATAAAAATTTAAAGATTATTTTGAATCAAGTATAACACACGAGGATTTGAAAGATCTAACTGGCTATTTTTGTACTTCTAAGAGATATATACATATATATATATCTGATAGAACATTTTATATGTATACATATCTGATAGAACATTACTAATTAGTAGCAAATATTTTATATTTGATGATCAAAAGGTATGACAATTCAAATAGAATCCTACAGATTATGTGGTTAATATGCTTAATAGCATTTTCAGTATGCTGTGCACATTTACTATCAGTATATAACCTTATATTCTGTCCTCTCGTACCCACTATATAACACCTCAGTGCCCTGATAAGAACAGAGGTATATAACAAGCTTACTTGGGGCAGAATTTATCACCCTAATCTTTCTCCAGACTTCTAAGGAGCAACTCTTCTGTTGTCATCTGCCAAGAGTAGTACTCACAATGCTGATGAATATGACAATAAATGGTTTGTGCAGTTATTGAGCATCTCAGCTTTGATTCAACATCCGATATCTCCAAAATACAATTTATTTTCTTCTCTATTTCTTTTCAATGAACATTGACATTTAAGAAAATTTAAATGCATCAATGTATTTTTGAAGTCTTTTATATTTTTGTAATGTGTTAGTGTCTTCTGCTATACAATTTCCTTTGGGATTTGTTTAATAGCTTCTAGAATTATTCCATTGTCTATGCTTAAGTCCCACACTAGATACAGCATGAAACAGGCTTATTACATGTATGATAAAACTTTTCATAATTACAATGTGTACACTGAGAACAAAGACAAACCTTACTCACTTTTGTATCCCTAACAGCATTATCTCAGTACCCTGCTTTGTTTGTTGTCTTTAATTAAGGGCCAACTCCAAAAATGTTGAAAATTTTCATATGATTAGAGAGAAGAAACTTTTATTTTCAACTTAATTTTCTATGAAATTCCCTGTAGAAGGAAGAAAATAATCCAAAAAAGGTAATAAGGAGAGGGGCAGATTTAGTGACCTTTTAGAGTCCGTGATTAAGTTAACTTGGGAAAACTCTAGTAAAAGCGGAATATCTTTTATTTAGTTAATTTTTAACCACAAACCAATAAGTTTGAGTGAGCTAATTTATAATCTTTTAGTAAAATAATGTACTTCTCTTGTTTGTTTCTCTGAGGTTTTGCTAGGAATTATTTTTCTTAGGTTTTTTTTTTTTTTAATAATGGCCTTTGATTTTAAATTTTATTAGAGGTATTATAAGAATGTTTATATATTAAGATATACTGTTTGTTAAAGCTAAAGTTGCACCAGACAAGGTTAAATAGGTAAGGAAGACTTTATTCAAGGTTATTACAGTAGAGGACAGAAGCCAGAGCTAAAGTTGGAACTCAACTCAGCCGAAATAAAGGTGAGAGGGCTGAGCTGGTAGAAAAGTACTGGAGGACTTTGGGAGAGGTCTATCAGTGGAACGTGTGGAGCACATTGAGTTATTCCTGAGTTTGCTAATTGGTGCCTATCAAAGTTAGGCTCCTACTATCCCACAGGGTCTCTGAGATAGGGGTGATATCTTCCTGGATGCTTGTAATTCAAAGGGATGCCTCTCAGGTCCTTAAGAGAGACATCACTGGGTCTTAAAACTGACAAGAGGTTTTTAAAAAGTTTTACGTATGTCTCAAAGGGGCAGGGAAATAACTCAAACGTTTTCTAAAGTAAATGCTTTAAGAAAAAGGAAGTCAGGGGCCTACAATCAGAAAGAAGACTGTCTAAAGTTTATTCAAGTTGAGAGGGACATTAGGCATTCTTGTTCTTTTGTTAAAGACTGAGGGTACACCCTCTGATTCTTAGCATGAACTTTCTTCTTTTTGCCATGTTCAACCCTATTCAGTAGTTGTTTTTCACACTGCATAGAAGTTATTATTAAAATTATTAAAAACTAAAATAAAATGATCCCTTAATATATTATAGGGTTTGTGTTGTCTTCATTTTGCCTTTAAAATTAATCTAGACAGTGTGTACTACTATAATCCCAACTTTTAAAAGGAGTTCTGTCATATGTTATAATATAGATGAAACTTGAAGACATTATGGTAAGTGAAATAAGCCAGTCACAGAAAGACAAATACCACGATTTCAATTATATGAGGTACCTAATGTAGTCAAACTTATAGGAGCAGAGAGTAGAATGGTGGTTTCCAGGGACTGTAGGGAAGCGGAAATGGGGAGTTGTTGTTCAATGGGTATAGAGGTTCAGTCATGCAAGATGAATTTCTAGAAATTTGTTGTCAACATGTACATTTAGTTAACAATACTGTACTCTACACTTAAACATTTGTTAAGAGGGTAGATTTTATATTATGTGTGTTTTCGTCACCACAATTTAAAAAATAAAAAATTAACTAGGAGAGAGGTTAAAAATATGGATATTTACCTATCGACCTAGTAAGTCATGGACCCAGATTCAAACCCCAGAAGGCTATAACAAAGCCTTAACACTTAGTCATCAGTTTTAGTTGACTTTCATTATAGTTGGGGATTACTGTGGAGCACTCAGAATAAGTAGGGTTGGAAAGATGTGAGGTCACTTTAACAATTAAATATAAGGGGTAACTGAGGGTCTCTAGATTGGATTCTATAACATTGCTTGGGGACTAGGATTTCTGAGACGCATCCTTCTTATCTATATACAGGAAATAGTGATATTTTCTCCCCACTGTGTTTTATTCATCAAAAGATTAGATCACCCAAAGAAAACCATTCCTAAACTTTATGAATATCAATAATTGATACTGTAACTGTGGAATCTTAAATCAGTTTTGATGCCAACCTTCATCCTCTCCAACATTGCAAATCCCTGCCATGTGGAAATACTTAAGGAAAAGAGGAAAATTAAGAACAAACAAATCTTCATGGTTAGTCATCAAATCCAAATATCCCCAGAACCAGATATACAAGGATCATCTACATTTGCCTTTCCTTGGAACAGCACTATCCAAGAGAGAGATGATGAGAACCACAACTGTAACTTCAAATTTAATAGTAGCCAAAAGGGCTTCCCTGGTGGCGCAGTGGTTGAGAATCTGCCTGCCAATGCAGGGGACACGGGTTCGAGCCCTGGTCTGGGAAGATCCCACATGCCGCAGAGCAACTGGGCCCGTGTGCCACAACAACTGAGCCTGCGCATCTGGAGCCTGTGCTCCGCAACAAGAGAGGCCGCGATAATGAGAGGGCCCGCGCACCGCGATGAAGAGTGGCCCCCGCTTGCCGCAACTAGAGAAAGCCCTCACACAGAAACGAAGACCCAACACAGCCAAAAATAAATAAATAAATAAATAAATAAAAATTAAAAAAAAAAAATAGTAGCCAAAAAAGACATTAAAAAAAAGATGACAACAACAACCCTAAGACTAAACCGGCTTAAGTTAATTTTAATGCTATACTTTTATTTAACCCAATATCCAAAATATTACCATGTCAGCATATAGTCAATATAAAAATTATTAATGAGATAGTTTACCTTCTTTTTTGTTCTGAGTCACCAAAATCTTGTGTTTATGTTAGACTAACAGAACATCTCAATTCGAATGCTAAATGTTTATCTATGTACTTGATCTGTATTTAGATTTCATAAAATTTAAATTTGAAAAAGGCAATTCAGATACCCAAGTTGCTCCAAAGATGCATCCGTTTTCTAACAAATGAACTGAGTAGCAGTTTTAAATTTAAATTAATTAAAATTAAACAAAATTTAAAATTCATTTCCTCAGTTGCACTAATAAAATTGAAAAATATCCACATGTAACTGGCTACCAGACTGGAAAGTCCAACACTGGAACCTCTGAGGCCCATGTTCTCATCCCTGCTGCCACGTACTTTTGAGATATTTCAGTGTGTGTGAATGGCGGAATACCACAGACAAAAGCCAAATCTACACATTACACAGTCTTGGCCATACTGATCGGAAGGAGACATGAGGGAGGTCAAATGCAACCTATATGATGCTAAAGTAAATGGACTAAACTTCATTAGTCCAAACAGTTTATTTTATAAATGAGGAAACAGAGGACTGGCAGAGAAAGCAACCTGCTTGAAGACACACAGTGAATGACTGGAAGAGCTCATAGTACAACCAGGAGTTTTGAGCCCCAGACCATTGCCTGCAGAACACAGTGCTACCAGCGCCTTCCGAAGAGTAGCCCCAGACAGAGAGCCAGTGGAAAAGAAGTTTCAAAGCATTTAGAGACAGAAGTTCTGAGATTATGTTTTATAGGAAGACCTCTCTATTACGCTAAATATTTGAGAGTGGGCCCATATCCTACTCTGAGCTTACTCTTCCAAGCCCGACACTGGTGAAACAAGAAATCAAAGGAACTTTACGGTAAAAACAAACTGGCTCTGCAACATCAGTGCCAGTCCTGGACTTCGTAACTCTTCTGATGAGTCAGGGCTTGAATGGATAATACACTGTAGTAGGCAAGTCAATACTTTTTCTATCTTCAGACAGACGATGAAGACCCAGAATCAGAAACTTCTAAAACAGTGTTTATTATGACTCCATATCCTACTTCCAACTACTACTTAAAGTCCTGAATGTTGAAATTGATTAATCACAGATAGTAGGGTCTAAGGAATTTTGCAATGTTCTTTTCATTAAATTAAAGGCTGTTCCACGGAGACAGAATGCATGATGCTCTTTTGGAATAGATCTATTTATTTTAAATTAACTACATTAATGATCAGTGTTATTTGCTGTTTCATAACTCCAGGGAGGAGAGGTCTAAATACTTAATTCAGCCAAAATCCTAGCATTGAGACTTCATCACATTTTCTTGATGGAAATGGAGAAAACAACTTTCGGGGGGTTCATGAGTTTCCTCTAATTGTGTATTTGTGCACACATGAATTTTCTGGGGATATGGTTCACTCCTACTTTTTTTAATTAAAAAATATTCAAACAATAGACCACTTACTTAAGGAAAATAGCATGTTGTTAATTTATACTTGACAATTAACTGTTCATGAACCAAAAAGGGTGTGCAGAGCTAATGCATTCTTTCTTTGGAATTTATCCTATTATTATAAAAAGGTTCTTTTTCTCTTTTTTTTAATGCATGGGATGAGCTAGCAATTTGGGGAAATCTCAATGTGTTGTGTCAATCTGTACAAGTCTTATAGAAATATGTTCACCATAAGGCTAGACCTGCCAAGACAATCAGAATGTTTCTATCCATTAGTAATAACATATTCTCACTTGGAAAAGTGGAATAATGTTGCAATATTTTTCTTTAAGATTCATTAAAGGAAATGTGTTGTAAATCACAGGTTGGTTTGTTAGTGAAGCATAAGCATGACTGTGATTCCCTATGTATATCTCCATGAAATAATACAAATTATTCTATCCTTAATTTAAAAATATATATTTGAACACTTACTATGTCTTAAACATTTTGGGGTTACAAAATGACAAAGAACAGAGGACTTTGAGGTAAAATAAATTTATGAAAATAATGCAATAATCTCATTTGGGATATACTTTCATTGAACACCAGCAGTTCAAATTTGAACAAAATTATATAATTTCAAAATTAAGAACTGTATAACGTGCATCATTCAGTGTCTCTGATATATACAAATATGTATTTTAGCTTCAATCTTTGTTTGCAATGTTGCAATTATATGATATTTTACATCAACCATATATATCTAGATGTTGAAACTAATTCTATTTTTTTGCTTTTCTTCTAATTTTCTTTTCTCAACTCTTTATAGTGCAATGCTAGAAATAAGGAGATCTTCCAGGTTGAGTCCAGCATGGGAAGAAAACTCAAGTACCACCATGTTTGACTCTAAAGATGTAAAATTAATGTTAAAAAGGGCTTCATGGCACTTAACATGAAAAGTTCAGCCAGAATTAAAGTGAGTACAAGATAAGTATGTTAAATCTGTGACTAAGAAGGGGCACAGACAGCCCCAAGAGGCACACTTTCCATTTAATCTAGAACAAGCATCAAAAACAAAATGAAAATAAGTATGTTTGAAGAAATATAAACAACCAGGAAATCCTATCATAGCCTTTCTTATGGGTTACACTCTGTATTAGCCAATCATTTAGGCTGAAAATGATGATACACAATGGAAGGGAAAGATAAAGCAAGCCACAGGAGCTTTTCCCTTCTATCTTTCCTTCCCCATCAGTAAACCAAAAGCAGAGTATGTTGGTAGAATGTGCATACATCAAGAATTGAATGAAAGTAAAAACAGTTGAGTTAGTTTTGTCCAGCATTTCATTCTGATAACAATAAGATACATATGCATGTACAAGCTACAAAATAGGAAATGTGTAATATTGGTGATTTTGCATACAAGTTAAATGTTTTGATATTTGCATGTAAAACTGGTACAAATCAAAAAGAACAATAAAATTCATGCTAATAATTTAAACTTTTATTTAATTAGCCCAACCTTAAGTAGTAAATGAAAACAAACAAACATGGGAAGCAGGAAGAAGGAGTAGAGGAGTAAATGTGCTTTTCCTTATCTCCCATTGAGTACAATTAAAGTCCTTAAACATTATATATAAAGAAAATATAAGAAGATTGAAATCTTAGAGAAAAGCCAGAAGAGCTGGAGACTACTGGCCCCAGGAAATGACAGCGGTGAGTTCCAGGGGTTTTCTTTATGATTTATGTATCACAGACTTGGAATTGAAAAAAGCCAGCAACCTGGAAATGCCAAAGTGTGAAAGAATGAAAAAAAAAGGAAGGAAAGAAAGAAAGGACAGGAAGGAGGGAAGGGAGGGAAGGAAGGGAAGAGAGGAAGAGAGGAAGGGAGGAAGGGAGGGAGGGAAGAAGAAGGAAGGAAGGAAGGAAGGAAGGGCTCAAAAAAAGCTACTTAAGGGTTCTGCACCCAATCCCAATGTGTGTGCATGTGTGTTTTTTACCCACACCACCAAACAACTCTCCAACACCAGCTGGGTGTGTCACAATTCAACTCAAATCTGACACTGTACACCTGGAGATGGCGTCAAATTCCACAAGTTAAGGACTCTGTCCCACAAGACTGTCTTCTACTTCAGATACCAATCACAAACCCAGGTTTTACTTATACTTCTGACCAACTGGTCATAAATTAGAGGTTCCCATGACCCCTTCTGCGGGTTTGATTAATCTGAGAGAGGGGCATGCTTCTCTCTCTTATTAAGAAACTTCAAAGGTTTTAAGAGCTCTATGCCAGAAATGGGACGAAGACAAAATATATATTTATTATAAATCACAGTATCACACCAGCTCCTTCTATTCAAATCGCAAGACAGAAAAATTTAGACAATTATCTCTCTATTCTAGCCAAACACCACAGAAAATGATCGCGTCCCCACCCTCACTCATGTTAACAAAGGTTTAACGGAGAGCCTAGACTTCCAGCCCACCTAGGAATAATGAAGTGTTCCTCCCCTCCCAGCTGGGGTGATGTTGGAAATGACTTAGTGCAGATTCAGGACTTTCAAACCGCATAATGATAAGTCCACCCCCTCCATGGTGTCATGTGGGGAGTAATATCTAGGTACTTCTACACCTCCCAGTCAGGGTGGTATCAGCAGAGACCTGACAGCAGAGAGCCTGAACTGTCACTCCCACCTCTACTATCAAGGAACCCCTCCCCATATCAGGTGTCAACAAAGACTAAGTGGAGAATCTGGACTTTTTTGTTTGCTTGTTTGCTTTTACTGAAGTATACTTGATTTATAATATTGTGTTAGTTTCAGGTATACAGCATAGTGATTCAGTTATTTTGCAGATTATATTCCATTACAGGTTATTACAAGATTTTGGGTATAGTCCTTGTGCAATACAGTAAATCCTTGTTGCTTATCTATTTTATATATAGTAGTTTATATATGTTAATAATCCCATACTTCTAACTTGTCCCTCTCCCACTCCCAGAACCTGGACTTTTACTCTCACCTGGAAATAATGAGGAAATGATGAATGTGGGAAGAAGCGAGCTAAAACAGAAGGTTTAAGTAAGATCCAGAGTCTCATAATCACCAAAATGTCCACTGTTCAAAAAACAAAAATCACTCATTATAATAAAAACCAGAAAAACATCTTTGGGATATCAATTATGCAGCGTCCATATGCTTGACACCTAAAGTACAGTCCATAAAAAGAAAAATTGATGAATTGAACTTTACCTAAATTAAAACCTTTTGCTCTCTGAAAGACCTTCTTAAGAGAGGATGAAAAGACGAGCTAAGTCTAAGAGAAAATATTTTCAAACTAAAATATGTGCAAACCCAAAACATTTGCTTAAAGAGTACTAACTAGATTATACATAGAACTCTCAAAACTGAACTGTAAAAGTATAAACCATCCAATTTGAAAATGGGTATAAGGACAGCGCTTTCACTAAAGAGGATACAGAGATGGCAAATAAGCATATAAAATGTTGCTTAACATCTTTAGCCACTGATGAAATACAAATTAAAACCACAATGATACCTGCACACCTACTGCAATGGCTCAGGTAAAAAATAAAAATTAAAAACAAACAAACAAAACAGCAGCATAGTGACACACCAAATTCTGGCAAGGATATGGAGAAACTGATCACACATATAATGTTGGTGGGAATGTAAAATAACAGACCACTTTGGAAAACAGTTTTATAGTTTCTTTAAGAACTACACACACACACACACACACAAAGAACTATACACACAATTACCATACAATCAATCAGTCACACTCCTGGGCATTCATCCAGAGAAATGAAGACTTATGCTCACACAAAATCCTGTCCATGGATGTTCATAGCAACTCTATTCAAAATTGCCCGAAACTGGAAACAGCCCAGGTGTTTTTCAACAGATACATGGTTAAAGAAACTGATACATCCATAACATGGATCACCATTCAACACTAAGTAGGAACGAGCTATTGATACCCAATATGAATGGACCACCAGAGAATTATGCTGAGGGGGAAAAAAACCACTCCCAAGAGATTACTTACTTTGTGATTCCACTTATATAACATTCATGAAATGATAAGATTATAAAATGAGGTACCAGTTAGTTATTGCCAGGAGTTGCCAGGAGTCTAGTACTGATTAAGTATCAGTACTAGAAAGGGTGAGTTTGGGAAGAAAGTGCAAATGACTATAAAAGGCCAACATGAGAGATCCTTATTATGATGGAAATGTTTTGTGTCACTTTAATGTACTTGTTGTGATTGTTTATTGTAGTTTTGCAAGATGTCATCATTGGGGATTACTGTGTAAAGGATACATGGGATCTTTCCGGATTGTTTCTTATTCTTAGTCTTCAAAATGATTACAACCAGTTGCAACCTGTATTTCTTTTTTTGCAGCCAGCACAGTGTGACCCAACATAGAATTTGGGGGAAAAAGAATGCAGGAGTTTAATAACCAAGTCACAACCATGTACTGTCTTTGGGGGGCTGGAAGGTGACTAAAGAGAGCCCACAAATAGAAGATTACTCTTCCCCTGTATCTCTAAACACAGAAACAATTCCCAGAAAATATAGAACTCCCTCATAGGGTCTTTTCCTTATTCACTTAGGTCATATGAACATTAAGTGTAAAGTAAATTATGTTCTTAGCACCTCTTAATCAAACCACTTAGGTTCAAAGGGGAATAGGAATCATTCTAGGCAGGAAAATACTTCCACTTTCTTTTTTCCACTGTATGTAGATTTATAATTATTTCTACATTTAAAAAGTTTATAAAATCATCAAATCAAACAAAAAACAATAAAAGTCACCATGTTGAGAGAGATCATAGAAAAAAAGGAGTACTTTTGTTTTAGAAACAAACCTTATGTTCAGTACATTTAATAGTCCTTTTTTCCTGCTTTTTATATAAGGAGGCCCCATATTTTAATTTAGCACCAGACCCCACAAATTATGTAGCTGGTTTTATTTAGGGAAAATGTGTTTGTGTTTTCTCCCATTTTTATGAAACTTCTAAAAATGTATAAGATCATTAAGTGTGATTCTGATAAAAGACACCTTAGAATCTAGTTGCTGTCTGCTATCTCGAATGACTTTCAATTTCAGCTTTATGTAGAAAGGGTGGTGCCTGCTCAAATTTGCAATTTTCTTCCCAATTCATTCACTTTCCCTGTCAGATGTCCTTTCCTCTCTTGTCTCTTTTCCCATCACCAAGTTATACAGTCGTACTCTGGGTCATTTCAGAAACCTTGACTCCATGGGTACCATTTGGAAGTGCTCTCTCTAACCTTGCCCAAGTAAACTGCATGTCTCTACTTCCAAAAATCTACACGTTCTAGTGCGGGAATGTTCAAAATTCAGAGACTTCAAGATCAAATACACTTAAGGGCCAAGTGAGCAACGAAACTTAGTGAAATGAGCTGGTATAAGAAGGAAGGTATTGGTGAGACTGGTGTTGAATATGTTTCCATGGCTGAGTCAGTAGTCCTTATCTCTGGTTATATATTAACATCACCTGGGTTTTTTTATTTTTTAAACAATATACTGATGTCCAGGAGTGATCCCAGAACAATTAAATCTGAATCTCCGTGAGCAGAATCAGGGCATATTATTTATCTTTTTTTAAAGTTTTCATCTGTTCTAGGAGAATAGATGTGCAGACAAGGCTAAAAAAATCAATTGTTCTTAAATGTAAATAAGCATAAGAATCACCTGAAAAGGTTTTAAATGCAGATTACCCAGGTAATTTCTCAGCAAATTCTAAATGAAAGAAATATGTGATACTCAGAAATGGTCATTCTAGCACAACTCCGCCCCACAAACATCGCACGTTCCAGGAGTGATTCTGATGCACAGGGCTTGCTGGCCAATATATAAGACACAGTTTTAGACAAACACATCTCTCCTAGAGATGTGTCCATATTCGATAATTGGTGCTCCAAATTCCCCTGCCCTGATATATTTACATTTTTAAAAAGGTCAAAGCCCTAATAAACCCCATAAATTGTGAGTTTGTTGGTAGAGATGATAGACTATGATTTCTGAGACTACGGTTTTTAGACTATGATTTGATAGTGGGTAAGTGGGATTGATCCCAGACTCTTCATTTATTATGTAAAATGTCAGTTATGTTCTATTGGGAGGTTGTAAGACTGATCAAAAAGTTGATGTAAGATACTAATCTTACATAACCTCACCAGAAGAATCACCTTTTATCACTTTAAGAACTAACATCGAGTTTGGAGTGAAGATAGTACCTCCTGAGCAGGGTTGCAACTAACCTACTTGTTTTGTATTGAGCACAAAAGAACAACATACTCAGATCAGCCCTCACATTAATGAAAAACCATAATAGGGTAGGAAGAGGATGGCTCCACAGCCATCTGGAACACAGGGGAGAAGTAGCATTTATAAAGTGTCTGCTCTTTTCCTGGTATTTTGCTAGACATCTTATTACATAAGTCATCCAATTTAATTCCCCTTTACAAGCATGAAAGAAATGTTATTTTATTTTTCTAAGATTCAAGAAAACTCAAGCTAAGAGGGGTTAAGCAATGTGCCCAAGGTCACAAGTCTGATGCTTAGTGTAATAACAACTGTACTACAAACAATATACCACCACATGCTGTGGCGTTATTCTATTCAGCATTTTATTTTACACAAACAATCTCCTTTGGACCTCACAACAACCCCAGGATATAGTATGGGGAAATAGACACTTAGAGAGATTAAGTAATGTGCCTAAAGCCTCGTATTAGAAATGACAGTGCTGGGAGTTAAACACAGGGACTCTGTCTCTGCAGTCTTTTTACCACTTCCTGCAGTGATCACAAAACCCGGCATGCTTTTGCCTACAAGGCAAGGGATCTGCAGCTCTGCTCGTGACAAAGTAACAGGGACCACAGAGATTCCAGGCAGCGAGACTCAGAGTGTATGAATAAAAGAGGTTTTCTTATAATTCCACTTGCTCTGTGTTAACTCATAGTAGTGAAGTTATAAAAATACTCAATGGAAATCATATAGTGGAAGAATAAGGGTTTGAAAAGCAGAAAAAAAATCTGGGTTCAAATGTTTTTTTTTTTTTTGCTGGATAACCAAGCCTCAGTTTCTTTATCTTTTAAGTGTGTCCAGGGATATATCCAATAGTCCATTGAAGAGTGAGAAGTTAAATGAATGTGCCCAGGCCCTGTCACATGTTAGGTACTTGCTAAATGCTAGTTTCTACATTTTTACAATCAGAATTTTATAATATGATCTTAACATTTTACCTATTTTATTTTCTTATATTTCCTGTTACTCTTTGGAGGGTACATGGAGAGTCTGTACAGTAATAAGAGAATGTAACCATATATATATATATGGTGCTAAGGGATGTTTTCAAGCACTGAGGCATTGTTGAAAGGGGAGATAACTAGGTACTGTTAAAGAGACCATCTCAACTCCAAGATTCTATGGCCATCAGAGATCTCAATGAAAGCTGACAGGGGCACATCTGATCTCTCAGTGGAAAAATGGCTGTTTCTGATTCTGAACAGAAGCACAGTACAAATCTAGTCCCTGTTTCAAATTGTAACAATCACAATTGTCTTTCCTCAAGATCACTCAGCTATCCTGTTTACTCTAATTTTGGAAAACAAAACAAAACCAAAAAACACATACATTTATCGAGGTTCAATATGAGGCAAATATCTTTGACTAAGGAAAAGAAAAACCCATCAAACAAAATGGCTCTGTGAGCTATCTATGGTCTGGTGACTATACTAGGTCCTTGCTCATGGGAGATGAGCACACCTGAGTTCTCTGAATAAAGAGCAAAGCAAGTCATCTAACCTCTGTTGGTCACATCTGACACTGAACCATACAGGGGAGAACACTTGGCCTTGAACTCAAGAGGAAATATATTTTAATCCTGCTTTTGCTGATTCTTAATTGTATTACCTTGAGGAAGTGGCTTCAATATTCTGAATTTCTCCTTGTCTATAAAATGTAAAAACAACAGATCTTAAACTTTATGGTACTTAAAAATCCCCTGACAAACACGTTTTTAAAAAGTGTATACACGAGTTTCCATTTTTTTCTTATTAGAATGTGGTAGGTCAGGGGTTGGGCTTAGGAATCTAAAACATTTTATGAAATAGACTTAGGTTATTCTTTGATTAATGTTTTATGCTCATGCTTTAAGAAACATTGACATTCATGCCTTTCATGTTTATTATAATCATAGATATGTATATATCTATATGTATATATATATGATATCTATACATATCTCACAATTAGTTCTTTCTCACAAAAGTCTTAGTCAGGAATTTTAGTATTAAAGATTTGTGAGCCATGGACAGGTTGCTTCGGGTTGGTGTCAGGAATCATATTCATTCTTAGATATCTTTGCAGGTTCCATATCTGCCTGTACTCTTTTCAAGGAATATAGGAATTAGCCCTGGTCCTTTGATTCTCTTTAATAGACTCAGAAAATTTGAAATGGATCATCAAGAGCTCAGGGAAAAATTACACTTTCAGTTTGAGGTATGTTTAAATTATTTTAAAATGAGTTATTATTCTCAGTAGTTTTGCTTACATGATAACATTGAAGTCAAATGAAGGGAGAAAAGAATATCCCATCCCCCATCCCATGTCCTACAACTCATAAATGTATCTCACATTGTTTCATAGCATATCTACAATTAAAGTGTGCATTTTATTTTAACTTAGGGAATAAGACTTAATGCTCAATTTAAATGGGTCTTGTAATGCTTCCATCTCCTAGAGGTAAAATACATTTAATTTTTCTTAATGCACTGAGGAAATGAAATGCAACAATGGCTTTTGCTTAGCCTTGGGAGCCCTGTTTAGTTTTCTGTTGTTATACTTGCTTGCCCATCCCTGACCAGGGGGAGTTTATTCAGCAGGATGATGTTGTTTAGGGACAATGAGAAGAGAGAATCTGTCGAAAACAGTAAGTCCTAGAGCAGAGAAGAGAAACTTGTGTCAGCCTTTTCAAGTTAAAACTGAATTTTGGCAGAGATTTGCAAAATTCTTGTTTACTATTATGCCATTATGCCATGTTTATTGTGTGACATTTGCCAGCTCAAATAAGTTGTTAGCAGACACTTGGTTTTAAAAAAAAAAAAAAGAAGAAGAAGAAATTCCATATGACTTTCACACCTTCCTGTTTTGGCCAAAGACCACATACTATCATTACTTTGGGCAAAAGCTCATCAGACCGTCTGAATGGTTTGATTCTACACACAGCATTCTGACTACTGTGGAATTTTTCAAGAAACGGTCTTGCCTCCAGCTATTGCAGAGCTGATGTATAGCTTCTAAGGTCTTTTGGACCAATTGGCTGCTTGCTCTTTGGATATCTGTCATATAACACATGAATTTAGAGTGTGTCATAATATTATTCTAATTTTATTTTCTTATCAGAAATGAGGGATTATTTGTTAATTAGAGGAAATAAAATGTAAAATATATAAGGTATGCTAAAATATATGATAGAGAGATGGCCAAGTCAATTATGTACAAATACAAAGCTCAGTCTAATTTATAACACTGTGACTGCTCACAGTCTAAACCCCACCACCAAACTCATAATGGTGTCTTCAGAGCACTTGGTTTATATCAGTATCACAGCCTCTGTGCATACTTGTATAAGGTTTTCTTAGTTACTTTTATAAGACTTCTTGTATTAGATTATTAGCAATTTGTCATTAGTTGGCATGGAAATTTTGTATTATCATCTAGCAAAATGTTTGCCTTTAGTATATATTCAACAATATTTGTTGAATATAATTTTATAATTTTTAAGATAGCACTGTAGATTGTAACACATTTAGTATTTACTCTTTCACTTTACAGATAAGAAAATTAAGTTTCAAAAAAGAAGTATGATTTGCCTGGGGTTACCTGGACAGCTCTTGGTTAATCTGTATTACAATCCATGTTTTATACTACCTATGAGTCTTAACACTTACACTGTAGGCTCCACAACTGAATTGACTGTTTCGTCAAGCAGCTAGTATTCCATCTAGTGATTTTTTCTTCTCATTTTTTGCCAATTTCTGACTTTTTCTGAATAGGAATAAAGTATTAAAACAGTGTTTTAATAAATGAGGGTGAAAATTCCATTTGGTACAAGCAGTAGTATCATTGAAAAATTTGCTCAGAATGCTATCATGTTTCTAAGCCACATGGTTCTTCGTTCTAATTATTCCCCTTTAGAATATTCTAAATATTATTCTTCTTTCTAGTCTCTAACCTTTCTGATTCTCAATTAAACGAACTGAGGAGACTGGTGCTGAGTTTTTTGTTGCTGTTTGTTTTTCCCCAGCATATATATATTTCCTGCCTACTAGAACTTCTAGTTGCTTGCTTATATATTTAACTTAATTATTCTGAGTTATTTAAATGTATTTGAGAAAAGTCATGAGATTAAATTGGTCTTTTTTTTGCAATGTAGAACAATAATAAATACAAAAACAGGATTAGAACAATAGGCAGAGCGACTTCCCTGGTGGCGCAGTGGTTAAGAATCCACCTGCCAATGCAGGGGACATGGGTTCCATCCCTGGTCTGGGAAGATCCCACGTACTGCAGAGGAATTAAGCCTGTGCACCACAACTACCAAGCCTGCGCTCTAGAGCCCTCGAGCCACAACTACTGAGCCCGTGCGCCTACAGCCCGTGCTCTGCAACAAGAGAAGCCCCCGCAATGAGAAGCCCGCGCTCCGCAACGAAGAGTAGCCCCCACTCGCCACAACTAGAGATAGCCCACGCACGGCAACGAAGACCCAACACAGCCAAAAATAAATAAAATTAATTTTAAAAAAAGAAAAGAACAATAGGCAAATAGTATAGAATCAAATTAAAACAAGTGGCAATGAATAATTGATAAACCACTCCATCTGCCTTATTACCAGAAACAAATAAATTTTAAAATTATCAGTCTTTATTTTTTGAGGTAGAAAAAGATAGTTAAAAATAAATTAAAAACAAAAGAACCAACTTAAGGATTCTTTGGCAGGCCCCTCTAAAAAACAGAGGCAAAATGGGAAGAAAAAAAGCATCCACTGAGAGAACATCTCTCAAGAAGACAAGATACTTAATGAGGAAAATTGTTTCTTGCCCTGGTGAAACATAAAAAGAAAAACAACGAGAAAAACAGAAAACATGTGCTTGAAAGAAAAACAATAGCAAACCCTTTGATAATTCCAAGACCCTTGTAGACAGTAGTTAATATGTTGATATCTGGGGCTGTAAAAAGTATAATAATTGCATGGTGTCATTTCCACTCTCATACATTTATTATTATAAGAGAGAGATTTTGATGGAATGCTGGGGAAGGAATAGGAGGAAAAATACTAAAATTAATTGAGCTCAATTGAGCTTAAGTTTGCTCAATCTTCTATGTGCAAAAATCTTCATATAAGGAAACAATATATATATTTTTGTTTAACCTAATAACCCTTTAAATTATTATTATTTTGCTTGCTTTTCAGTTGAGAAACCAGAACATCAGTGGGATGATGTAACTTTCTCAAGTTCATAAACTAGTAAGTATGAAAGGAACTGGAACCTGAGAGAGCCTAACACAGCTCTTTCCATTACACTGCCTTACCTCACTGAAGGGGCCAGTCATTAATTCACATTTCTGAGCAATTTTCATTTGCTTCTTGAGTTGGGTTGCATGCATCATCTCATTTCACTGTGATGTCAACATTGAGAATAAGTGTCATTTTTTTTCACTTGTAAGTGAGTTTGGGAGACCAGTAGAGGAGAAATCTGTTTCTCAAACACTGAACTATGTGTAAATGTAGCTTGTGTTGAAATTTTCCACATCCTACATGTAGAAAAAACAACAAAAAAAATGAGAAACATGATAATAAAGTGATTCTTCTAAGAAATTCTTTCTCTCCCTATGTTTTAAGAATTGTTGGACTTCCCTGGTGGTCCAGTGGTTAAGACTCCATGCTTCCAATGCAGGGCACGTGGGTTTGATCCCTGGTCTGGGAGCTAAGATCCCACATGCCGCATGGCATGGCCAAAAAAGAAAAAAAAAAAAAAAAGAATTGTCATTTTCTTTTCATTTCTGAAATATTGGTAAAAAGATAGCACTATTAGTATTAGTGTTGTGTATGCTTCTTGTTTTAATATGAAATTTCAAAGTTAGCAATTACAGTATTATTTTTGTTTAATTTTACTCTCTGTTCATTAACATACAACTTTGAAGAGAAATGCACAGTTTTTTTGTTTTTAATTGTTTGGACAAAGGAGTAAAATTTTAAAGTTACAAATTTTATTTGACACTTAATAGAAAAAAAAATCCAGGAGAGTTTTAAAACACTGATAAAACAAAGGAACCATATTTTAAATTTTATGGTGGAAATGATTCTAGTACCTTCCATATCTTTTTCAAATAAGATTTTTATTCTCATTTTGGAAATTGAGCATTTACTTTTCTTTTCAATATTTCTTTATCCTAACTTCAAAGCTTTAAAAACTAATAGATATCTTTAATTCTTCTCCCTCCAGTACCTCTTTTTAAAGGTTTGCTTGTGAACAGAACCCTCCCTGATACACATTAAAATTTCTTTGAAAGAAATAAAAGAGACAGGGCCTCTGTAGAACTGAACAACTCATGAAAGATTTGGAGCTCACAAAATTCATTAAAATCTTAAAATTAAACATTTTAAAGCTTCTTGAATGACTATACTTGCCTCTTAAATTATCATTCCATTTTACCCCTTTTCCTCTCTTTATAGCACAAAAAGTCATAACTCTTTTAAACATAAGTCAAATCATAGCATCCCTCTCCCCTAAGACTCTTCAATAGTCTCCCATTTAATTGATAAAATATCTTTATCTTTTGCTACTCTACCTATGGCTCACTCGACTCCAGTCACACTGGTCTCTTTGCTGTGTCTGGAACTCCCAAATACATCTTGCCTCTGGGTCTTTGTGCTCTTTTATCTTCCATGGCTGCTATTCCTCCAATATCAAATAGCTCACCCCTTTTCAGGCTCTATTCAAATATCACCTTATCTGAGATGTGTACAATGACTATCCCATGTAAAATAGCATCTCTGCTCTACCTTGTCAATCCTATCACTTGTTATCTCCATGTCTGTCTTTATCTTCATAATATTTATTATTTAACATTACACTTTATATTGATTTGTTGATTTGCTAGCTGTCCAAAATACACTCTCCTTGAGAGCAGAGACTTTATCTCTTTTGTTTATGGCTGTATTCCCAGTTGGAACAAAGTAGTGGCTCACTAAATAATGATGGAAAAATGAACGGAAAGCTCACTTTCTTACTGGTCCCATGACTTCTTTGTCACGGCACTATAGTGAGAATCACTCTGAAATTAATTTAATATACTTTCAGTCCAAACCCTGGTTCTGCCCCTTGCAGGCTAATTAGCCTTGTGTACTGAGGCAAGTCATGCATCCTCCCTGAAATTAATTACCCTTGCCTATAATCTAAGAAGATCCACACCTACCCTCCTTACCTCATAGGATTGCTAAGAGGACCAAATGAGATAACAAAGGTAAAAATGCTTTATAAACTTCTAAGTGTGGTTCTAAAAGGATTACATTTAAGGTGACTGATGGCATAACAGGTACAGCTGTGGTGTATATATAATCTAGTCTAGTTTTAGATTTAGTTTAATATCTTGTTAGTGGAAATACACGGAATGATACACTGAACAGTTTTCTTAGGGGTGCAACTTTCTTCCATCACTTAACATCATATAACATTTTTCTGAGGAAAACTGGAAATATATTTTTCCTGGTGTAATTAATGGTCTATTTTGATATGACTGGTATTCCTAGTAGATTTTACTCTGTGTGTGTGCATGCATGTGCATGTGTGTGCACCAACAACTATTCTTCAGATCTAAAAAAATGGTTAGATGCATCCACTATAATAATGAACTGACACATTTAAAGGACTCAAATTTGCATGCCAATGGCAATAGAGGGTAGATTTTGCTTGTTGTTGTTTATTTATTTATTTATTTGAATATTGAAGAAGTGCTCAGAAAAGCAGTGGGTGCTTGTGATAAGTATGTAACATTTTATGGACATGTGATGTGAGTGCTGTCACTTTGATCTTCCCCTCAAAATCACTAGAATATCCCAGACAGAATAGTAAAGAAATTAGACAAGATTAAAGAGTCTGAATACATAGGAAATTAAAGAAGAGGCATAAATTATCCTAATAAGAATGGTGCAAGGACTTGAAATAGGGATAGGTCAGGAGATTGGTTGGTTGGTTACTTGGTTGGTTGGTAGATAGATAGATAGATAGATAGATATAGATGAAAGATAGATATAGATACATTACAGACTAACCATATTATGTATGTTACCCACACAAAGAATATAGGTGACTTACTCCAGGACACATGAAAGTAAAACTGAGATTAAAGTGAGAAAACCAGTGTTGTCTTAACCCACCCTAGTATTGAAGTGTTAGGTATGACACCAGCGTTTAAATAATCAGAGGCTAGCAATATAAATATAGATTTCTGGATCACAGCCTAGACTTACTTTAAGAGATTTTCTCCAGCTAGTTTCTAGGAAGCTGCTTTTTCATTACATGCTCATAATGAACTCATGCACAATTTTAAGACTCACTGCCTTATATATGCCATAATGTCTACATAATATTCTTTTAGGTATTTTCCCTCTATATGAAGTCTACCCTGTTATCCAAATTTGTCCTGCTCTAAGGAAACTGCAGTGGACTAAAAATTCTTTACAGTAGAGGTATTTATTACCCAGGACTGCCAGTTTTTTCAGTTAATGTTGAAGCAAATTTGCTTTCTCCCTCCCTTTGATCCACCCCCTGCATAGCAAACAGCATGCCAGACAGTAACCAAGTCTTCAGATTGGCAACTTTATGGCTTTATTCCTCTTCCTGTCCAAATGTATAATAATATTAAAGGTGGTAACTGGCCACTGAAAATAATAATCATTATAATAATCATCTAATCATCCTCCATGCAGGATATCTGTAATGAGATCTCCATAGCAATGGCCCCTTCTGGAAGCTACTGGTTTCATGGTTTTTTGCTATGTGCTTGTAAATCATAATGAACTGTAATTTTTCCCTTAAAAATAAAAGATTTTGAACTTGACACTGTATATAAAGTACTGCAGAAACCTGAGGATGTCTGTTGGGGTGGGGATAAAAAGGAAAGGATGTTAAAGTATAATTTTCAAAAAGGAAAAAAATCATTTCTCCATATACATGTAGAATGCACATTCAAAGATTCTATTCAATTCATTAATTAAGAATAAAAGCTGTAAGATGTTATGACCAGTTCAAAGAATGCTTGGGAAGCTAAGTGTGTACAGAAAATTTGACAAAGAAATACCAGGTTAAGGATGCTGGTTTATATAGAAATCTAATTAATGTCTAGCAGGGCCATAAACCATAACCCTGAGGTTATCTATTCTTCCAGAAAGAAATTATTTGCCTCTCTACCTGATAAAAATCTGCAGGTTAATATCTATTCTTACACAGTTATAAAGAAGCCTAATCAATATAAATTCTATCAAAGTTGCAAGCCCAGAATTGCACTAAAAAAAGCACTCAGTAATCTGTTTGCCTATTTCCAAGTTTTAGATAATTTTTCTGACAGGAGGAAATAAGCTTCAGGAACAAAGCATTTGTCTTTATCTAATTCAGAGTGCACTGTGAGGTAACAATTAGGCCAGTGTCAATGGTTGTGAAAGGGATCATATAGCGACAATTTGTGATGAGCCAGCCATTGGGTAGATCATTAAAGCACCTGAAATTGGACAGTTTCTTGAATATAATATAGTGTTTGCTAGAGGCTCTTCTGTGTCTACAAGGAAGATTAAGCAGTATAGCCAGGCTGAAATTCAGTGAAGAAGTTCTATTCTGCATCCCTTAAGAACAAGCCACATGTACACACTGCTGTATTTAAAATGAATAATCAGCAAAAACCTACTGTATAGCTCAGGGAACTCTGCTCAATATTATGTAACAACCTAAATGGGAAAATAATTTGAAAAAGAATAGACACATGTATATGTGTAACTGAATCACTTTGCTGTACACTTGAAACACACAACATTGTTACTCAACTATACCCCAATATAAAATAAAAAGTTAAAAAAAAGAAAAAGCTAAATTCCACAGTGATTTTAGTTTCAACATTAGAAACTGGTTTCTGAGGGGCCATATACTTGGGCAACTCTGAGTTGAATCACTGAATTAAATCTTAAATAAAAGGATAGAGAACTCAAGAGAATAAAGTGAAAAATCAGATCATGTAACTCTATTCTTATACTTCCAGAGGTTCCCAGTCACTTAAGGTCCAAATATCCCCCCAAGGCCAATATAGGGCACTGCAGGATCTGGCTTCTGGCTATTTCTCTGACCTTGTCTCCTGCCACTCACTGCCCCAGTTCTCTTCAGCCACAGTGGCTTGGGCACAGGCTTTTAAAATACTCTAAGACTGGGCTTCCCAGGTGGCGCAGTGGTTAAGAATCCGCCTGCCAATGCAGCGGACACGGGTTCGAGCCCTGGTCCAGGAAGATCCCACATGCCGCAGAGCAAAAAAGCCCGTGTGCCACAACTACTGAGCCTGTGCTCTAGAGCCTGCGAGCCACAACTACTGAAGCCCGCGTGCCTAGAGCCCATGCTCCGCAACAAGAGAAGCCACTGCAATGAGAAGCCCACGCACCGCAATGAAGAGTAGCCCCCGCTCGCCACAACTAGAGAAAGCCCAGGCGAAGCAACAAAGACCCAACGCAGCCAAAAATAAATAAATTAAATAAATAAATTAATTAAAAAAAAATACACTAAGACTACTCTTAAGAATTGTAGCTATCACACAGTTTCACTGTGTGCCAGATACATTGTTTTCTTTCTATTGTGGTAAAAAAACACATTATATGGAATCTACCCTCTTACAAAATGTCAAATATACAGTGCAGTATTATTAGCTATAAGCACCATGTTGTATAGCTCATCTCTAGAACTTTTTCATCTTCATGATTGGAACCCTACAGCCCTTGAAGTGGGCTGTAACTCTCCATTTTCCTCTCCTCTCAGGCCCTGGCAACCAGCATTCTATTCCCTGTGTCTACGAGTTTGACTACGTTATTAGGTAAGTCATCTGAGTGGAATGAGGCAGTATTTGTGCTTTTGTCACTGGCTTATTTTATTTAGCGTAATGTCTTCAAGGTTCATCCATGTTGCAACATTACTCTACCTTTGTAATATCAGGAAGTGTGATTCCTCCAGCTTTGTTCTTGCTCAAAATTGCTTTGGCTATTTGAGGTGTTTTATGGTTTCATATGAATATTAGGATTTTTTTCTATTTCTATAAAATTGCCATTGAGATTTTGATAGGGTCTGTAGTACTTCATCTGTAGCTTGCTTTGGGTAGTACGGATATTTTAACATTATTAATTCTTCCAATCCATGGATATGGCATGTCTTTCCATTCCAACCTCATAAACACTAGGTTATATTTTACTGAAAAAAAAAAACTGAAAATTACCTTGACTTTGAGTACTGTGGTTAACATTAAGTCAAAGTTGAAGCTTCAATTAAGAAATAGTTTCAGCAAATCAACTGTTGGTGGGAATGTAAATTGATACAGCCACTATGGAGAACAGTATGGAGGTTCCTTAAAAAACTAAAAATAGAACTACCATACGACCCAGCAATCCCACTACTGGGCATATACCCTGAGAAAACCATAATTCAGAAAGAGTCATGTACCAAAATATTCATTGCAGCTCTGTTTACAATAGCCAGGACATGGAAGCAACCTAGGTGTCCATCATCGGATGAATGGATAAAGAAGATGTGGCACATATATACAATGGAATATTACTCAGCCATAAAAAGAAATGAAATGGAGGTATTTGTAATGAGGTGGCTGGAGTTAGAGTCTGTCATACAGAGTGAAGTAAGTCAGAAAGAGAAAAACAAATACAGTATGCTAACACATATATATGGAATCTAAGGGAAAAAAAAAAAAAAAAGGTCATGAATAACCTAGTGGCAAGACGGGAATAAAGACACAGACCTACTAGAGAATGGACTTGAGGATATGGGGAGGGGGAGGGGTGAGATGTGACAGGGTGAGAGAGTGTCATGGACATATATACACTACCAAATGTAAAATAGACAGCTAGTGGGAAGCAGCCGCATAGCACAGGGAGATCAGCTCGGTGCTTTGTGACCACCTAGAGGGGTGGGATAGGGAGGGAGATGCAAGAGGGAAGAGATATGGGAACATATGTATATGTATAACTGATTCACTTTGTTATAAAGCAGAAACTAACACACCACTGTAAAGCAATTATACTTCAATAAAGATGTTTAAAAAAAAAATAGTTTCAGCAAATCAGTTAAATTCATATCCATCTTACTCATCCCTTGTGAATATATTTATTATCCATATTATTATTCAATTTTTCTCAAAAATTGTAACACAGAGGTTCATATTGTTTACATATCAATCATGATATGTACATGTTAAAAATGTCTGAAAAAGGCATTTGTTCCTATCCTCCTAGGAACCCACACACAAAAGAGCACAACAAATGAGAATTTAGTCAAATATAATTGCAGTGATCCAGGGAATGTTCTTTCTTTGAGTTGAAGTGGGATTTAAATTTTTTATTGTAAGGGAAAGATTAAATATAAATATTAATAATTAATCATTGAAATATAATATTAATCTCTATCAATTTAACCTATGAACTTTAAGCTATCAATATCAATCTACATGTTTATCTACCTATTGTCAATCATCACATTACCCTTGTCTTTAATATTATTTTTTAATTACAGTGGATTATGTATTAAATTGAATACAGAATTTAATTTAAATGATGTAAACTAACAGCATGGAAATATCCATTAAAATATCTAATTGAGAAATTGGTGAGGATTCACAGAGGAAAATCCAAGCTCAAGAATTCTGTTGAATTCTCTAGATAGCATAAAACCATCCTAAAAAAAAATACCACCCATATTGGATAAAATAATTTAAAATAATAATCATCATCATCATCAAAATATTTGAGTGTACAATTAATAGAAAATTAATAGGCATGAATTAACTATTCCTTTTGCTTCAAACATATGTAGAATATGAAGTTAGCATTTTTTCAGTGCCTTGAAGATGTGTAGTAGGTGCCCAATAAATATTTGCTGAATAAATGAAATAAGGTTAAATAACAAAAAAGGAAATGCTCTCCTGCTCTCTTTATTGGGGTCAATTACTGGTTCTTAAAGAGAAGGTGATTTTGAGTAACCAAAATCCATTGTTGCAGCTTTTCTTTGTTCTGTTTTTTCCTAGATACTTCACTTAAAAGATTTAAGTACAATATAAAAACAGACCTACAGTTTCTGGGGCTGGTTAAAACCCTAGTAGAAATGGGCAAAATATAAGAAAGAAAGAAAGGAAGAATATATGGGATTTTGTTGTTACTGATTCATGACATATACATTTTAGGCATTTTAAGATTTTGAGCCACCAGAGGGCAGACAGCAGAAGCAAGAAGAACTACAATCTTGCAGCCAGTGGAACAAAAACCACATTCACAGAAAGATAGACAAGATGAAAAGGCAGAGGGCTATGTACCAGATGCAGGAACAAGATAAACCCCCAGAAAAACAATTAAATGAAGTGGAGATAGGCAACCTTCCAGAAAAAGAAATCAGAATAACGAGAGTGAAGATGATCCAGGACCTCGGAAAAAGAATGGAGGCAAAGATCGAGAAGATGCAAGAAATGTTTAACAAAGACCTAGAAAAATTAAAGAAGAAACAAACAGAGATGAACAATACAATAACTGAAATGAAAAATATACTAGAAGGAATCAATAGCACAATAACTGAGGCAGAAGAACGGATAAGTGACCTGGAAGACAGAATGGTGGAATTCACTGACGTGGAACAGCATAAAGAAAAAAGAATGAAAAGATATGAAGACAGCCTAAAAGACCTCTGAGACAACATTAAATGCAACAACATTTGCATTATAGGTGTCCCAGAAGGATAAGAGAGAGAGAAAGGACCAGAGAAAATATTTGAAGAGATTATAGTCAAAAACTTCCCTAACATGGGAAAGGAAATAGCCACACATGTCCAGGATGTGCAGAGAGCCCCATACAGGATAAACACAAGGAGAAACACGCCAAGACAGATAGTAACCAAATTGGCAAAAATTAAAGGCACAGAAAAATTATTGAAAGCAGCAAGGGAAAAATGACAAATAACATACAAGGGAACTCCCATAAGGTTAACAGCTGATTTATCAGCAGAAACTCTACAAACCAGAAGGGAGTGGCAAGACGTACGTAAAGTGATGAAAGGGAAGAATCTACAACCAAGGTTACTCTACCCAGCAAGGATCTCATTCAGATTCGATGGAGAAATCAAAAGCTTTATGGATAAGCAAAAGCTAAGAGAATTCAGCACCACCAAACCAGCTCTACAACAAATGCTAAAGGAACTTCTCTAAGTGGGAAACATAAGAGAAGAAAAGGACCTACAAAAACAAACCCAAAACAATTAAGAAAATGGTAATAGGAACATACATATCGATAATTACCTTAAATGTGAATGGATTAAATGCTCCAACCAAAAGACACAGGCTCACTGAATGGATACAAAAACAAGACCCATATATATGCTGTCTATAAGAGACCCACTTCAGACCTAGGGACACATACAGACTGAAACTGAGGGGATGGAAAAATATATTCCATGCAAATGGAAATCAGAAGTAAGCTGAAGTAGCAATACTCATATCAGATAAAATAGACTTTAAAATAAAGAATGTTACAAGCGACAAGGAAGGACACTACATAATGATCAAGGGATCAATCCAAAAAGAAGATATAAAAGTTATAAATATATATATGCACCCAACATAGGAGCATCTCAATACATAAGGCAACTGCTAACAGCTATAAAAGAGGAAATCGAAAGTAACACAGTAACAGTCGGGGACTTTAACACCTCGCTTACACCAATGGACAGATCATCCAAACAGAAAATTAATAAGGAAACAGAAGCTTTAAATGACACAATAGAACAGATAGATTTAATTTACATTTATAGGACATTCCATCCCAAACCAGGAGATTACACTTTCTTCTCAAGTGCGCATGGAACATTCTCCAGGATAGATCACATCTTGGGTCACAAATCAAGCCTCAGTAAATTTAAGAAAACTGAAATCATATCAAGCATCTTTTCTGACCACAACACTATGAGATTAGAAATCAATTACAGGGAAAAAATGTAAAAAACACAAACACATGGAGGCTAAACAATACATTACTAAATAACCAAGAGATCACTGAAGAAATCAAAGAGGGAATCAAAGAATACCTAGAGGCAAATGACAATGAAAACATGATGATCCAAAATCTATGGGATGCATAAAAGCAGTTATAAGAGGGAAGTTTATAGCAATACAATCCTACCTCAAGAAACAAGAAAAATCTCAAATAAACAATCTAACCTTACACCTAAAGGAACTAGAGAAAGAAGAACAAACAAAACCCAAAGTTAGTAGAAGGAAAGAAATCATAAAGATCAGAGCAGAAATAAATGAAATAGAAACAAAGAAAACAATAGCAAAGATCAATAAAAATAAAAGCTGGTTCTTTGAGAAGATGAACAAAATTGATAAACCATTAGCCTGAATCATCAAGAAAAAGAGGGAGAAGACTCAAATCAATAAAATTAGAAATGAAAAAGGAGAACTTACAACAGACACTGCAGAAATACAAAACAACCTAAAAGACTACTACAAGAAACTCTACGTCAATAAAATGGACAACCTGGAAGAAATGGACAAATTCTTAGAAAGGTATAGCCTGCCAAGACTGAACCAGGAAGAAACAGAAAATATGAATAGACCAATCACAAGTAACGAAATTGAAACGGTGATTAAAAATCTTCCAACAAACAAAAGTCCAGGACCAGATGGTTTCACAGGTGAATTCTATCAAACATTTAGAAAAGAGCTAACACCCATTCTTCTCAAACCCTTCCAAAAACTGCAGAGGAAGGATCACTCCCAAACTCATTTTACGAGGCCACCATCACCCTGATACCAAAACCAGACAAAGATACTACAAAAAAAGAAAATTACAGACCAATATCACTGATGAATATAGATGCAAAAATCCTCAACAAAATACTAGCAAACAGAATCCAAAAACACATTAAAAGGATCATACACCATGATCAAGTGGGATTTATCCCAGGGATGCAAGGATTCTTCAATATATGCAAGTGAATCAATGTGATACACCATATTAACAAACTGAGGAAGAAAAACCATATGATCATCTCAATAGATGCAGAAACAGTTTTTGACAAAATTCAACACCAATTTATGATAAAAACTCTCCAGAAAGTGGGCATAGAGGGAACCTACCTCAACATAATAATGGCCATATATGACAAACCCACAGCAAACATCATTCTCAATGGTGTAAAACTGAAAGCATTTCCTCTAAGATCAGGAACAAGGCAAGGATGTCCACTCTCACCACTATTATTAAACATAGTTTTGGAAGTCCTAGCTACAGCAATCAGAGAGGAAAAAGAAATAAAAGGAATACAAATTGGAAAAGAAGAAGTAAAACTGTCACTGTCTGCAGATGACATGATACTATACATAGAGAATCCTAAAGATGCCACCAGAAAACTACTAGAGCTAATCAATGAATTTGGTAAAGTTGCAGGATACAAAATTAATGCACAGAAATCTCTTCAATTCCTATACACTAATGATGAAAACTCTAAGACAGAAATTAAGGAAACACTTCCATTTACCATTGCAACAAAAAGAATAAAATACCTAGGAATAAACCTACCTAAAGATCCTAATAAACCTACCTACAGACAAAAGATCTGTATGCAGAAAACTATAAGACACTGATGAAATAAATTAAAGATGATACGAACAGATGGAGAGATATACCATGTTCTTGGATTGGAAGAATCAATATTGTGAAAATGACTATACTACCCAAAGCAATCTACAGATTCAGTGCAATCCCTATTAAATTACCAATGGCATTTTTTACAGAACTAGAACAAAAAATCTTAAAATTTGTAAGGAGACACAAAAGACGCTGAATAGCCAAATAGTCTTGAGGGAAGAAAACGGAGCCGGAGGAATCAGACTCCCTGACTTCAGACTATAATACAAAGCTACAGAAATCAAGACAATATGGTACTGGAACAAAAACAGAAATATAGATCAATGTAGCAAGATAGAAAGCCCAGAGATAAACCCACGCACCTATGGTCAACTAATCTATGACAAAGGAGGCAAGGACGTACAATGGAGAAAAGACAGTCTCTTCAATAAGTGGTGCTGGGAAAACTGGACAGCTACATGTAAAAGAATGAAATTAGAACACTCCCTAACACCATACACAAAAATAAACTCAAAATGGATTAGAGACCTAAATGTAAGACTGGACACTATAAAACTCTTAGAGGAAAGCACAGGAAGAACACTCTTTGACATAAATCACAGCAAGATCTTTTTTGACCCACCTCCTAGAGTAATGGAAATAAAACCAAAAATAAACAAATGGGACCTAATGAAACTTAAAATCTTTTGTACAGCAAAGGAAACTACAAACATGATGAAAAGACAACCCTCAGAATGGGAGAAAATATTTGCAAATGAATCAACAGACAAAGGATTAATCTCCAAAATATATAAATAGCTCATGCAGCTCAGCATTAAAAAAACAAACAACCCATTCCAAAAATGGGCAGACAACCTAAATAGACATTTCTCCAAAGAAGACATACAGATGGCCAAGAAGCACATGAAAAGCTGCTCAACATCACTAATTATTAGAGAAATGCAAATCAAAACTACAATGAGGTATCACCTCACACCAGTTAGAATGGGCATCATCAGAAAATCTACAAACAACAAATGCTGGACAGGGTGTGGAGAGAAGGGAACCCTCTTGCACTGGTGGTGGGAATGTAAAGTGATACAGCCACTATGGAGAATACTATGGAGGTTCCTTAAAAAACTAAAAGTAGAACTACAATATGACCCAGCAATCCCACTACTGGGCATATACCTGGAGAAAATCATAATTCAAAAAGACACATGCACCCCAATGTTCATTGCAGCACTATTTACAATAGCCAGGACATGGAAGCAACCTAAATGCCCATCAACAGACGAATGGATAAAGAAGATGTGGTACATATATAGAATGGAATATTACTCAGCCATAAAAAGGAACAAAATTGGGTCATTTGTAGAGACGTGGATGGATCTAGAGACTGTCATGCAGAGTGAAGTAAGTCAGAAAGAGAAAAACAAATATCGCATATTAATGCATAAATGTGGAACCTAGAAAAATGGTACAGATGAACCGGTTTGCAGGGTAGAAATTGAGACACAGATGTAGAGAACGTATGGACAACAAGGGGGAAAAGTGGAGGGGGGTGGGGAGTGGTGGTTTGATGAATTGGGAGATTGGATTGACATATATACACTAATAAGTATAAAATGGATAACCAATAAGAACCTGCTGTATAAAAAAATAAATAAAATTAAATTAAAAAAAAAAAGAATGGGAGACAAAAGCTCTTCCTGAGCCTTTAAAAAAAAAAAAAGATTTTGATGTATGGTTTAGGGACACCAGGGATTGGAGAAGTGGGCTAAATCAAATATAAAAACAAAGAAAGTAGGGGAAAAAACCAAAAAACTATCATATACTATCAGATAAGAGGCAAACTGGGAATATAATTTAGCTAGTCTTTACTGGTAATGTCCCACCCACCAAGAGAATAGTTTTTTGCCAAATACTGCAAAGTTTTGATAAAAGAAATCCTGTGGAAGAATCATTTTTAGTACTGAGTTTCACTCAGATCTGACAAGCTTAGGGTTATTAGGTGAATTACTTGGAGCAACTCACTCATATGTGGGTCACTGTCTCCAAAATCCAAATAGGCCTCCAAAATACCATGTCTCTTGTCTTCTGTTTTTTTGTTTTTAATTTTTATTGAAGTACAGTTGATTTACAATGTTGCGTTAATTTCTGCTGTGAAGTGATTCAGTTTTATATATATATATACACACACACATATATATATATATTTATATTTAAAAAAATTCTTTTCCATTATGGTTTATCACAGGATACTGAATATATCTCCCTGGGCTATACAGTAGGATCTCGTTGTTTACCCATTCTTCATATAATGGTTTGCATCTGCTAACTCCAAACTCCCAATCCATCTCTCTCCCACCCTTGGCAACCATAAGTCTGTTCTCTATGTCTGTGAGTCTATTTCTGTCTCATAGATAGGTTCATTTGTGTCATACTTTACATTCGTCATATAAGTGATATCATAAGGTATGTGTCTTTCTCTTTCTGACTTATTTCACTTAGTATGATAATCTCTAAGTCCATCCATGTTGCTGCAAATGGCATTATTTCATTTTTTTATGGCTGAGTAGTATTCCATTGTATATACATGCCACTTCTTCTTTATCCATTCATCTGTTGAGGGGCATTTAGGTTGTTTCCACATCTTGGCTATTGTGAATAGTGCTGCTATGAACACAGAGTTGCATGTATCTTTTTGAATTACAGTTTTGTCCAGACATATGCCCAGGAGTGGGACTGCTGGATCATATGGCAACTCTATTTTTAGTTTCTGAGGAACCTCCATTCTGTTTTCCACAGTGGCTGCACCAACTTACATTCTCACCAACAGTGTGGGAAGGTTCCCTTTTCTCCACACCCTCTCCAGCATTTGTTATTTGTAGACTTTTTAATGATGGCCATTCTGACTGGTGTGAGGTGGTACCTCATTGCAGTTTTGATTTGCATTTCTCTAATAATTAACGATGTTGAGCATCTCTTCATGTGCCTCTTGGCCATCTGTATACCATGTCTCTTGTTACTAGCAAAGGATGAAAAGTGATAGAGTTCATTTTTCATTTTATAGGTAATGATTCAATATGCTCCAAATCACTGGGCATCCAGGAGATACGATGTGATTTGATTAGAGTTTGGGTGTGGAAAGGATTGACTCACTAGTAATTCACCCAGTTAGTAGGGAGGGAGAGGGATAGGGGAAGAGCAACAAAGATGAGACTTGGTTAAAATATATAGTCCACAGTAACCTTCATCTTTTCTATTGTTTTTCTCATTGATATTTCATTTATTTCTGCTCTAATCCTTATTACTTCCTTCCATCTACTAACTTTGGGCTTAGTTGTTCTTCTTTTTCTAGTTCCTTCAGGTATAAGTTAGGCTGTTAATTAAAATTTTTCTTTTTTTTTAATATAGGTATTTATCACTGTAAAACTCCCTCTAGAACTGCTTTGGTTGCATCCTATAAATTATGTTGTGATTCCATTTTTGTTTTTTGAAAAGATAAACAAAATTGACAGACCCTTAAGAAGATGAAGAAAAGGAGAGAAAAGACTTAAATAAAAAAAAGTATAAATAAAACAAAGGGCATTACAACTGATATCACAGAAATACAAAGAGTTGTAAGAGACTGCCATGAATAAATATTTGCCAAAAAATGTACAACTAGAAAAAATGGAGAAATTCCTAGAAACCTACCACCTATCAGGACTGAATCAAGAAGAAATTGAAAATCTGAACAGATCAATAATGAGTAAAGAAATTGAAGCAGCAAACTGAATTCAGCAAAACATTAAAATAATCATATACCATAATCAAGTGGAATATATCCCTGGAATGCAAGGATGGTGCAACATATGTAAATCAATACATGTGGTATACCACACCAACAAATGAAAGATAAAAATCATATGATCATCCCAATAGACACAGAAAAAGGATCTGACAAAATTCAACATCCCTTCATGATAAAAATAAAAACTCTCAACAAATTAGGTATAGGAAGAGTGTACCTCAATATAATAAAGGCTGTAGGTGTGTGTACGTGTGTGTGTGTGTGTGTGTATATGTATATGTATATATATATATATATATAATATATAAAACATGCCAACAGCTAACATCATACACAATGGAAAAAGCTGAAAGCTTTTCCTCCAAGATCATGAATAATACAAGTGTTCCCACTCTAAACACTTCTATTCAATATAGAACTAAAGGCCCTAGCAGAACAATTAGGCAAGAAAAAGAAATAAAAGGCATCCAAATTAGAAAGGAAGAAGTAAAATTGTCTCTATATTCAGACTGCATATTATATATATAAAACCCTAAAGACTTCACTCAGTCTTTAGGATTTTACATATTTATAAATAAATTTATAATTTATAAATCTATAAATTTACTTACTGAGTTAATAAATTAACTCAGTAAAGTGGCAGGATATAATATTAATATACAAAAATCAGTTGCATTTCTATACACTAACAATGAACTATCAGAAAGAGAAATTAAGAAAATCTTATTTATAATAGCATCAACAAGAATACTTAGGAATAAATTTAACCAAGGAGATGAAAGATCAATACACTGAAAATTATAAAACACTGATAAAAAAGATTGAAGAAGACACAAATAAATGCAAAATTATTCTAAATTCATGGATTAGAAGAATTAATACTGTTAAATATCCATACTACACAAAACAATACACAGATTCAATGCAATCTTTATCAAAACTCCAATGGCATTTTCACAGAAATAGAAAAAGCAGCTCTAAAATTTGTATGGGACCACAAAAGACCCCAAATAGCCAAGCAATCTTGAGAATGCTCAAAGCCATCACACGTTCTAATTTTAAACTATATTACAAAGTTATAGTAATCAAAACAGTATTGTATTGTTATAAAAACAGAAACATAGACCAATGGGTGAGGAGTTTTAGTTTTACTAGATGAAGAGTTCTGGAAATGGATGGTGATGATGGTTGAACAACTATATAATGTACTTAATACCACTGAACTGTATATTTTAAAACAGTTAAGATAGAAAGTTTTATGTTATATATATTTTACCACAATAAAAAATAATTTTTAAAAAATAGCTCAGAAATAATCCCACACACGTAGTCAATTAATCTTTGACAAGAATGCCAAGAATACAAAATGGGGAAAGGATAATTTCTTCAATAAATGGTGTTGGGAAAACTGGATATCCACATGCAAAAGAATGAAATTGGACCCATACCTAACACCATACACAAAAATCAACTCAAAATGGATTAAAGACTTAAAAACCTATGACTGAAACACCAGGGGGAAAAGTCCTTGATGTTTGTCTTACAACAATTTTTTGGATCTGACACTAAAGGCACAAGCAAAAAATAAATAAACAAGTGGGATTATATCAAACTAAAAATCTTCCACACAGCAAAAGAAACAACAGAGTGAAAAGACAACTCAGAGAATGGAAGAAAGTATTTGCAAATCATATGTTTGATAGGGGGTTAATATCAAATATATATAAAGAACTCCTACACCTCAAACACAGTCACATACAATTAAAAATTGGGCAAAGTATCCAGGTAGATGTTTCTCAAAAAAAAAAAAACATACAAATGACCAATAGGTAAAAGAAAAGGTGTCCAACGTTTGTATTCATCAGGGAAATGCAGATCAAACCAACACTGAGATATCACCTCACATCTGTTAGGATGGCTATCATTCAAAAAAACAGAAGACAACAAGAGTGGGTGAGCATATAGCAAAAAGGGAACCCTGGTACACTGTTGGTGGAAATGTAATTTGGTATAGTCATTGTGGAAAACAGTGTAGAGTTTCATCAAAAAATTAAAAATAAATCTATCATATGATCCAACAATCCCACTTCTGGTAATTTTTCCACAGGAATTGAAATCAGGATCTCAAAAAGATACCTGCACTCTAATGTTCACTGCAGCATTATTCACAAAAGCCAAGATATGGAAACAACCTGAATGTTTATTAACAGGTGAATAGATAAAGAAAATGTTGTATAGACATACAATGGAATACTATTCAACTTTTACAAAGAAGGAAATCCTGCCATTTGTAACATTATGCTAAGTGAAATAAGCCAAACAAAGACAAAAATACATTATGATCTAACTACATGTAGACTCTAAAATACTCAAACTGAAAGCAGAGAAGAGATAGTGACAGACAAGAACTGTGGGGAAAAGGGAATGGGAGGTGATGATCAAATGATACAAAGTTTCAGTTATGCAAGATAAATTAATTCTGAAGATCCACTACACAGCATGGTGCCTACAGTTAATAATACTGTACTGCATATTTAAAATTTTTTATGATGATAGATCTTGTTTAGAGTTCTTTCTATACACATAATAATAAGAATAATAACAGTGGGGGCAAGAGGAAACTTTGAGAGGTGATGGAGATGTCTTTGGCTTTGATGGTGGTGATGAGAATATACTTATCTCCAAACTTATCAAGTTGTATGCATTAAGTATGCGTAGCTTTTTACTTGTAAATCACACCTCGATAAAGTGATTTTAAAACACAGGTGAAAATATTGAAGAAAATAAAGTTTTAAAAAACATGTAATTCGATTATCCTATGACCTTTTCCAATTATATACTGCATATGCCCAGGACCTGCTAAGAAATTATGCTCTGTTATGAATTTGGTAAAGATATGAGTATTGATTTGAACAAGGTGTTTTCTGGTTAGATGTAAGGAAAATATTTCATTTAGTGTTTCAAGTATGAATACGTTGTTGAGTGAGTTAGAAGTAACATTCTCAGAGTCTTCAGGAGACACATACCCTGTGAAAGGAAATGGTTGTCAAAACTTCTTTGAAAATAAATGAGCAGGAGATAAAGCTATTCTATGTCTATCTTATCTTCAAATCGGCTTTGTATAAGGATGTGGATTAATGTCTTTACTAGGACAAGGAGCACACAACTACCGAGATCAAGTTATCTTTGTGAAGAATAAGCATTGAAATAAAACTACCTGTATGGATAACCTTCAAGGAATATGTCTGCCATACATATATTTTTTTTCTTTCTACCCCCTTTTATGTTTACCTGTATCATATCTTTGTTGTTTACTTCTCTCCCTCCATTCTTTCTCTATCCTTTATAGTTTTATATAATGTGAGGCATTTTACTTGGCAAATTAGATAATGAGTCAGTGGATGAACATCAAACAACGGATGCAGTTCAGTGGACTCAAGTCAAAGAGACTGGTCAAATTAGTTTAGCATATTTCAATTCATTGAGACATGACTCTGAAAAAGAATAAGGAAAAGTCTGTTCTAGTGGGGAGAGTGATGTGTTTTTTAGACTGCTCCGTATTCTCATGTGCTTGTGTTCAATGTCACTTTTTCTGCATGGAATACCATGAGTTGTCAATCAGTATAACTTCCTTCTGGAGGCTTTCTCTGGTTCCATTAATCTTTGTTAAACTCCCTTATCATAATCTCCTCCGTTAATTTATTTACTTATTATTAATAGCATCTTGCTTTTGATTTACTTTTATATTCTGTGAGAAAAAAGTATCTTCATATATTTCTGTCTTACCTGGGTCTGCATTGTCACCAGTGTCCCTGAGCAGATTATTTTCCTGAACTTAGCATTCCTTGAGATACAACACCTTTTTAATACTCCCATGAATCTATCCATGGAACTTTTTACCATAACTGCCAGAATTCATTTATTTGAGGTAAAGAAATTATTGTATTTTGTCCTTAATATATAATGATGGTCTCCAAATCATAACCTTATTTATACTGCATTAAAGTAGTTCTTAGAATACTTACATGGAATTTTGAAATTGTGAGGTGTGACACTGTGATTTATAATAACAAATATATATTTGGTCCATCCAGTTTCTAGCACAGAGTTTCTAAAAACCTTGGAATCTCTTAAGTGGTGTCTTTTATTATGTCTATAGGTGAGTTTTGGAATGTCCTTAGGTCACCTAAGGATGGGGGCTGATTGCCAGGGGAACCAGCCTTGTGATGGAGGGTGGGAACTTTCTGTCTCATCCCTTGGCCAAAGAAGAGGGAAGAGGAGTTGGAAGTTGAATTAATTGCCAATGACCAGTGATTTATTCAATCATACCTATGCAAAGAAGGCTCCATACAAATCCAAAAGGACGGGGTTCAGAGAGTTTCCATGTTGATGAATAAGTGGAGGTGCTGGAAGTTTCACCCTGAAGAGGTCATGGAAGCTCCATGTCCTTTGCCCATACATTGCCCTATGCATCTCTTCCATCTGGCTGTTTCTGAATTATATTATTTTATAATAAACCAGTAATCTAATAAGTAAAATGTTTCTCTGAGTTCTGTGAGCTGCTCTAGAAAATTAACTGAACCCAAGGAGGAGGTCGGGGGAACATCTGATCTGTAGTCAGTTGGTCAGAAGTACAAGTAACAACCTGGATGTGTAACTGGTGTCTGAAGTTGAAGGAGGGGGGTCTTTGGAACCACCAACCTATAAACAGTCAGTCAGAAGCACAGGTGATAACCTGGGCTTCCAACTGAAGTCTGAAGTTGCAGGGTGAAGATACCCTTGTAGAATTGAACCCCTAACCACTGGAATCCAATGTTATGTCTAGGTAAATAGCGTCAGAATTGAGTAGAATTCTCAGACATCCTGCTGATATCCCACAATAGCTTGATGTTGTGTGGGAGGCCCCCTGCCATGTTGGAATTAGGTCCAGGAACCAAAAGATTGGATCACACCACTATGGATAGATATAAATCCATGTTAAATTTATTTGAATACATTTTTAATTTTAAATATTTTGCATAGAAAAGAACACTGAATAATAAATTTAAAAACTCATGTATCCACCACCAGTTAAAAAATAATATAGTATAGATATAATTAAAGCTTACATTACTTCTTACCCTGAACTACTCTATTTATCTGTGAGCTTTTGTTTTTTTGTTTTATTGTTCTGTTTTGTTTTGCATTTCTCTCTGGGATTATGGATGACTACTTACCACTATCAGTCATGGTCCTCCACCAGGGAGCAATTTTGTAACTATCAGACCAAAAACCTGACATACTTACTGTACAACAGAAGCTTATTGTATGAACGTTCAACAGACTTCAAAGGCAGTTAGATTATTATAAAGTAATCCTTAAGATTTATCAATACATAGGAAATGGTATATATTTAATATGAAAGTTAAATGTTATTATGCTATTATGTAGTATTATGAAAAAATTATGGTGGATTAAAGTTTACTTTATATCATATTTACATATTTCTGTCATATCACATTTTCTTTGAAAAGACACGCTTATTTGAGCTTTTCCCCACAGCCTTTCCCCTCTTTAATAAGTTTGCAAATGTGTCATATCTGGCGATGGCTTTCATTCAACAGAATGTAATTGAACAAAACACACAAGCAAGTAAATCTACTGTATCTAGAGTCTAAACAAATCTATTTTTTGCTTTTGACTTAACATATTTTTGAAAATATTTTCTCTAACTGCAATACATTTAGAATTACTACATGCCTATCCTGAGTAATATCTTCTGTACTGATGGTCACAGGTCAATTCACACAGAGGCAGGGGATATGTCACATCAGAAAGAAAGTGAAATAACCTTACCTTTCAACAACTCTGAATGACCGCTTCTATTTCAGTTATTCCACTTCATTCCTTTAAAAAAAAAAAAAAGAAGTAAGAAATTCTAGTAAAACTGGTCTATTATTTACTATCTGATTGTGGAAGGTCAGAAGGAAGCAGTGGGAGAGGAAACTGAATTCTTTATTCAAACCATACACTATAGAATAATGATACTGGTTATGAGGCACTTCCAAAATCCTGGTGAATCTTCTGGATCTTTGCAGAGAGATCCTTCTATAATTGGTAGTCTTTTGTTGCCAGTGTGTGGTATATGTGATACCCGCCTTCCACTAATGTAATTATTCCTTCAATACATTTTTTGAGCAACTTCCCTGTGTCTTGCTCCTGTGCTAGGCTCCAATCACATTTATGGCACCCATTCTAAAGCAAGGGTTAGATGCTGCTGCCAGAGGAAGGTGTGTTTTAGTACTAATTTTACTCTTTGCATTTAATTGTACCTAAATTCATGGCTTGAATTCCAAGGTCTTATTTTTTTCCCATAAACAGGGCAAGGTTTAAAATACGAAGTTGCATATTTTGCACTTTGCTTTTAGCAACTTTCTCATCAGAATCAATTTGTAACAAGTCCCAAATCCTGCCATGTCATTTCCCTCTGCTTTTCCTCAGCTTCCTATGTTTTATTTCTGAGCTCATCCTTCAGGATATCTACTGTCCCAGCAGCTTACAAGGAATCTATGGGTGCAGTTTGCTCAAAGCTCCTGTCCTCTGTAAAACACCTCCCAAGTGTAACTTGGGCAGGAACTCTGGGAGGACTCTGATGTCCAATCAACATCATAGGGCAGGAGCGGTAATTAATGAGCTGAAATCCCTTCAGTCTATTCACAGTTGCCTTATTCCCTCTTGGTGAAACCAACTGGAAGATTTAAAGAATGATAGAGCCTATGGGCCTTGTCAGAACCAGGACTACATGTTGCTTCCCTGAAATTTGGGGAAATATCATCATAAATGAAATGATCAGGGCTAGTCCTTCATCCTTTTCAGAAGACTTACACTTTAAGGCACCCCCCCCCCGCCTTACTAGCAGACCTCCTAATTCTAGAAGCATACCTCTATCTATATCTTCATATCTAGTTCTAAATTTTATAGATATTCCTAGCCCTACCTCTATTCCTACCAATCTATCCATAAATATTGCCATGCATACACATGTATACAATATACAAAAATGCACACTTAAATTTGTAAAACACATTTATTATGAGGGCAATCTATAAATAAGAGCCATATATCTCGTCTCCCATGGATGCCCTCATTGCATAGGGAGTCCAGGACTCACACCTGACTTTGCTGGTTGTAAACTAGGGGATGTTCGCCAAGTCTCTTCTCCATTCTTGGCCTTGGTTCCTGGGTCAGCTGAATGAAGAAAGGACTAAGTGATCACTAAGATTCCTTCCAACTCTGATCATCAGTCAATGCAATAAGGAGATTGTAGCAACTCAATAATTCTGTTCAGCAAATATGTAAAAAGGTTATTTAAGAAGAAAAATGCCTCTGAGAAAGGGAAAGGTCCATGAGGTTGAAGTAACTCTATTGTCTATACTCTATTGTCTATGGTGTCATCAATCCTGGATTCATTTTTATTTTTCAAGGGTAGATATTTAGCCACATCATTTTCAGTGAATCTTTTAATTTTTTAATTAATTAATTAATTAATTAATTTTATTTTTGGCTGCATTGGGTCTTCGTTGCAGGCTTTCACTAGTTGCAGCGAGCAGGGGCTACTCTTCATTGCAGTGTGTGGGCTTCTCATTGTGGTAGCTTCTCTTTGTTGCAGAGCATGGGATCTAGGCACGTGGGCTTCAGTAGTTGTGGCACATGGGCTCGGCAATTGTGGCTCGTGGGCTCTAAAGCACAGGCTCAGTAGTTGTGGTGCACGGGCTTAGTTGCTCCAAGGCATGTGGGATCTTCCCGGACCAGGGCTCGAACCCATGTCCCCTGCATTGGCAGGCAGATTCTTAACCACTGCACCACCAGGGAAGTCCCAGTGAATCTTTTCTTAACTGAGGTTGTTATTTAAATAAATTTTCTGTTATGTAGTCTTACCAAGAGCACAGACTACAACTACATTCTGAAGAAAACTTAAGTCCAGGTGGAAATGGACAGAGGCTAAAGGAGAAAGTATTACTAGGAAGACAACATGTGTTGAGGTGCAACTGACTGGTATAATAGTCAAGTACCCAGCAGGCAACAGAATGTACACTCAAAGGTTTTCTCTGAAAAAGATTTACTGAAAAAACTGCTTACAGTGGAATAAGCAAAGGTAAGGGTTAAAGTCAGGCACTCACAGTATGTGTAATCAAGTGTAAAGAGGACGATAGCAAGCATCATGAAGACAACATTATTACATCTAAACCTAACATTAAAGACAGCCAGGAGAGTAAGATGAGAAAAAAGCCATTCTATATTAGCTGGTAGCTTAGAACACAAACACAGCCACTATCAGATCCATAGTAAAGCAAGAAGGGAATGGCCAAGACAGGGCATATGATTCATTACCCCATCTTCCTCTCCCTCCGCTTTCTGATAATCCTGCCAATCCCTTCCGTTCGCTACCTGCCTTCAGAGAATGACAAAGCCCAGATGATGCAGGTTATAAAAGTTAGAGCAAGTCAGAGACAGTGCCAATCATTTTTTGCCTTTCAGTGTCCATTCATGTCCTTTACTTGGAAGAAGAAACTCACATTCCTCCTTACCACCAAACAGGGAAAGCACAAAGTCCCATGAACCATCGTAGTCATGAAGGGATGATGCCAATTCATTCATACTTTCAGCTGGATTTTAAGTTGTAAAGTGAGGTATCATGGATACTCTTCATATAAGATTTAAGAAAAAACTTTAAACTAAATAACAAGAGCAAAAGCATAGCTGCTATAATTCTTCTTCTCTAGCAGGACATTAGGCTGAATTAGATCATCATAGCTTCCTTTTTTCCATCATTCATTTCATTTTACCCTTACTTCTTCTAATACTCAGCAGGTTGATTTCATTATTTTTCTGTAGAGCTATTTCTCACAGAAATAACTTCATCATTGACGAGAATGAATCAGTACAATCATTATTAGTGAATGAATCTCTATCCTAATTGTTTTTCAATAAGAACTATAGTTCTCATTAACAATTATTATTTAGGAATAAAAGTACACTGATATAACTAGATTCCAGACATAGTTCTCCATGCATCCACTATAGAGTGGCAACCCCATATCTCATTGGTAATCAGAATCAAGTGTCCCAGCCAATAAAGTAGCCCCTTCTATGTTTGTTCGTTCAGCTACTTGAAGGAACTAAAATGGTTTACATCCACCCCATATTAGGCAGGGATTCTATTCAAAGCTTAGGGTTTCTTTGCCTTGATTTTATATTATTCCTATGTCTTCAATGTAAAAAATTTATATCTACTCTGCTCGGCATTTCTTCTCTAGCTCTTCTTATGAAAATATATTTCCATCTTTTATAATTATTTCCAATAGTAACTTAAAATTACATCTTAGATTCCTGATAGTATGAAGACATTATCTGAGCTTATAATATTAACAATTATTGAGCATCATTTTATGAATTAAAGAGAATGTTTGGTCCATAGTTGACAGTGATGCCATTAATACATGCTGGATGAATGAGTGGTATATACATAAAATGTGATCCTAAGCTGCAAGGGAAATTGAATATTATATAACGCTTATGTGCCAGGAATATTTTTATTATTTGATTACAATTGTGTTGCATAATTATATTACTTTCTTGCAAACTATTTATTATAATATTGATATATTTTTGTTTATAAACAAAACTGAAATGCAAGACAGCAAATTAATTCTTGTGGCTTTAACATTTACAAACGGCAGATGGCAGAATGATGACCTGAAGGTAGAACATCTTATTTTAAGGTTCATTTTCCTTGTAGAATACAAAATTGTCTATCTGCAGAAGTGTTGTTTATTGTTTCTCTAAGTTTAGCATATAATAAAACTTTATAATTTAGGGAAAACATTATTTTAAAGATATTTTAATTCTATTTGCAAAGTGAAGAGAACTTGAGGCTAATGAACTTGAGTATTCTGTCAGACTGAGGGTCCTTTAATCACTATAATCCACACAAAGGAACCTGAAATTGCCTGAGAGTAGAAGTTTAATAGTGGAGGGCTGCTCTATAAAAAAATGGTAAAGTTATAAATGGCAATTCAGATGTGAGCCAATAAGGGGGCCGGTAATGATTTAAAACTGTATTTTAAAACCTGTATTTATGGTAATTTAAGAATTATAGTTATTTTTTTTGGAATAACTTTTATACAACCAATTATTTTGAAAATTGCAACTGAGGAAATGTCATCAGTGTGAACTTATTCAATTTTAAATGGAAGTTGTAAAAATTAACATTATTTGGGAGAAAAGGACAGTATATGAAATAATTCCAGCCTGCATTCAATAGGCTGTTAGGGGTAACCTGATGTTTAAAACAATCATACTATATGAAATCCTGTATGAAACAATCATACCAAACAGAGCACATTAAAATAGAGTTATGATAATGATCTACATTTTTCAAGTGAGCTATATTTCTTCATTCATTTTCATGGCTATCAGCAATCAAGATCTTGCAGAGTACCTGGCAGAATCACCTAGAAGGTAAATGTGGATAAATCATCAAGTCACAGATGATAAACAAAAGAAAACTCATGGGAAGTACTGCCATTTACCCCCAAATCTGGGGTACCCAGAGAATCAAGATTAGGAGTAGCTGACTGAAGTCTTACAGCTGAAAGACACGTCTCAACCAAGTGACTGATTTCACTGAACTCCTGGAGTTATTTCATAAAAAAGAGTCTATACTACCCAGTCAAGCAGGAGAACAAAGTATTCAGTCCCACAGTACATTCCATGCCTTTTCTGTGTGCAGTGCTAAGGAGTAAAAAGGACATATCTCAGCATACTTATAGTAATAATAACGATAATGGATAATTTATACTGCATGTTTTTTATGTCCCATGCACTGAATAAGCATTTATAACAATACTAAGAAGAGAATCACTTTTACTATCACCATTTGCATACAAGGTAAAACAGGTTTGGGGAGGTTAAATGACTTCCTAACATTACATGTGTACAAATGAGGCTTTCTTTCAATTAGAATTTTATATATATATATATATTTTTTTTTTCTTTTCTAATTCTGCACAGATTATCTCATTTCTTTCTTACAATTACCCATTTTATTTTTTTTGCCATGCCGTGCTGCATGTGGGATCCTAGTTCCCTGACCAGGGATCGAACCCATGCCCCCTGCAGTGGAAGTGCAGAGACTTAACTGCTGGACTGCCAGGGAAGTCCCACAACTACCCATTTTAGAGTAAAAGAAACTATGGCTCAAAGAAGATATTGGTCCTAGCACAGAAATGTAATTGCCCACTTCAGACAACTTTAATCAGTGATCTAACCTGAAATGTGTTCAAGAGGGTCCCCCATCCCTATGAATAACTGGTCTACTTCTTCAAAGATGATGTTATCTGTTGAAATAACTCATGTTCGGAGTAGAAAGCCTCTTAATCTTCATATATTGAGTGACTGATGAGCTGCACAGAGAAACTGTCTAGAATTGAGGGCCATGAATAGATTTTCATCATAAGAGCACTTCAAAATGCTCTAATTATTCATTATAGGACATTGTTCAGAAATTATTTTAGTCTATGTATTTGGGCTAATTGGCTTTAGTTAGTGTATATATTATGGTGAGCAGTATTATCATGTGACTGTTAAGAGAGTTAGTTTTATACTTTTGGATGATGAAGGCTATAGATTATGGAGTAGACTGAAATATAAATAGGATAGGATAGGATGCATTCTGTGAGCCATGGGAGAATTGGGTGGACCATACTATATATAGGTTATGGAAAGATGACTAAACTGCAGTTGTTGTAAAGAAAGTAAAATGAAAGTTAGCCTAAACACAAGAGCTCTCTCTGATAGGGAAAAGGCTCCTTCTTGCAAGGATTTTCTCTTTAATCTGGCAGATTTTAATTCTGCACCTTGATTACCCAGGGAGTGTTCAGAAAATAGGCTTTGGGAGTCTGCAATTTCTATAAACAAATATATCAGGGATTTGAAATAATGGACATAATTCTAATGATGATACATTAAAAGGGCATATCATTGCAAATACAGAACCCTATCACATATGTAATATAATTTAATGTCTGAAGTGGATTTGAGAGATAAGTAATTCTATTGTATTATTCAGATGAGCTATCTAAGGCTCACATAAGGTTAAGCTGCCACTCATTGGTAAAATAAGACATCTGATGCCTATTTGTATCAGTCATCAGGACACAGAACTGCTTCATAATTTGAATGGGAAAAAATAATATAAAATCATATTAAGTAGTAACAGTTCATAATTCATAAGAGATAAAAAGAACTGCAAAGATTACAGGAATAACAGATGTAGGGAACAGCCACTATGTCCATGGCTGAGACAGTGTCCAAAAAAGAAACAAACTTGGAAGGTGACCATCCTCAACACAACAAATTAAGACCTTGTTGTGTAGACTGTGCCCTTGAATAATGGAAAGGTTTATGGAAGTGCTGCAGGCTGGAGCTGGTAAGCAGGAAACCACGGACTGTGGTGCCAGAGAAACTCTTTGAGAAGCTGCACACTGGGGTACCATTGAAATTCACTGGAAGGGATTACCACTAGATGTTCCACACACCACTGGCTGCTGAATCATGCAGGAGCTAGAAGAGAGGAGCACACCTGTACCAGTATGAGAAGCACTTTTCTCCTCCAGTGCTCATCCTGTACCCTCTAATGAAAAAGCATGATACTGTCCCAGCTGGCAAAGAAGAAAGGTTTATAGGTCAAGCTCTGGTATAAAGTAGGATGAAGGAGATTAAATTTGAATTGAAGAATTAACTGATAACTGGCAGACCATCTCATAGGGATATTTTATAAACTAAAGATATTAAAGATATTTTGAAAATTACAAGGAGAGGTATAAAAATAGGATGGGATTATCAGTCTGCTGTTCAGCTGCAAAAATCTATGTAGTGAAACAATATACTGCTTTTTGTTCAATATGGCCAGAGTGTACCAGAAATTCATTTATCCATGTGACAGTTAATTTTCTGTCAATTTGACTTGCTCAATATCTGGTAAAACATTATTTCTGGGTGTGTCTGTGATGGTGTTACTGGAAGAGATTACTAGCATTTGAATTAGTAGCCTGAGAGCAAAGAAGATTGCCCTCACCAATGTGGGTGGTCATCATCCAATCTGCTGAGGATCTAAATAGGAAAAAAAAAAAAAAAGATGAAAGAAGGATAAATTTCATCTTTGTCTGACTGGCATTTTCTCCTGCTCTCGGGCACTGATGCTTTTAGTTCTCTGGCCTTCAGACTCTGACCGGGACTTAACATCCTCAGCTCCCCAGTTCTCGGGCCTTCATTTTTGGACAGAAACTGTACCACCAGCTTTCCTGGGCCTCCAGCTTACAGATGGCAGACCATGGGACTTCTCAGCCTTCATAATTAAATAAGCCAATCCCTCATAATAAATTTCTTTCTGTGTATTTCTACATGTCCTATTGATTCTATTTCTCTGAAAAACTCTAATATAAATCCTTTTATTTTTATTTATGTTTATTCATCCTTTCATTCATTTATGTATCAACAAATATTTATTTACCAAGTATGTGAGGTTTTTTTTTTTTTTTTGGCCACACCACACAGCATGTGGGATCTTAGTTCCCCAACCAGGGATCGAACCTGTGCCCCCTGCAGTGGAAGTGCGGAGTCTTAACCACTGGACTGCCAGGGAAGTCCCCAACTATGTGAAATTTATTGTCATTGATTAACCAATACATTTATTAATCTTTTAATTCAGTAAATATCTCAACTCCAACTATTTGCAAGGCATTCTTGCAAGTTCTGAGTACTGAGTGTTCACTGATGAACAAAATAGATATTTTAAAAATCTGGCCTTCATGGCCACAAGGAGCTGGCTTCTGACAGAGAATGGAGATAGAAGAAGTAATATAAATAAATAAATAAATAAATAAGTAAATAAATAACCCTACAAAATACTGATTGGTGCTGAGTGACACAGAGAAAATTAAGCAGAGACAGAGGATAGCAATTCCAGGGGATTTTGCAATTTTAAATTCGGTAGTCAAGGAAATCCTCACTGAGAAAGTGACATTTGTGCAACAAATTAAAGAAGGTAAGAGAGAAAGCCTGGATATATTTATAGGAAAAATAATGCAGGAACCCAGGAGAGAAGTCTATCTAGTGTATTTGCAGAAAACCAAGGAGTCCATCATGGCAGGGTGGGTAAAGAGACAGTGGTAGTATATGAAACCAGAGAGATCTTGGAGCATTAGATCATAGAGGGCCATATAAGACATTATTAGGGCATTATTAATTTGCTCTGGGTGAACCATGAGAATGTTTTGAGCAGAGAGTGACATGACATATTCTAAAGCAGCTACTTCATATACTGTGTTGAGAAAAGACTATCAGGGAACACAAATAGAAATGGAGAGAACAGTTAGGAGATTATTACAATAAGCCAGGTAATATATGATAGATAATTGGACTATGTCAGCAAAGAGATCCTTAACAAGTTTGTTTGTTTTTTGGTTAAACATTATTTATCTTGAACTCTTGTTATGGACTGAATGCTTGTGTCTAACCCAAATTCATATGTTGAAATTATAACCACCAATGTATTAGGAGGTGGACCCATTGGGAGGTAAATAGGTCATGAGGGTGGAAACCTTATAAGAAGAAAAAGGAGAGTTTGCTTTCTCTTTCCCTCTCTCTCTCTCTCTCTCTCTCTGACATGTGAGGATACAGGGAGAAAGCAGCTATTTACAAGCCAGGAAGCAGTCCTCAACAGACACTGGATCTGATAGCCTCTTGATCTTAGACTTCTCAGCCTCCAGAACTGTGAAAAATAAATGTTTGTTGTTAAGTCACTCAGTCTATAGTAATTTGTTATAGCAGCCTGAACTGACTACAACAACTCTAAATCAAGATTTGAGGTGTTATCATCAGATAATTATGGTCATTTATTCTGCTAAGTAACCATTCAACATCTATCTATCCAAAGAATTGTTAGCTTTCAAAGAAGTAAATTTTATAGTGAATAAGTGTCATTCTTCATAAGTGTTTTAAAACTATTTTTTGTAGATAATGACTTAAGAATCTAGAAGCATTCTTAGAATACTAAATTCTAAATTTTATCTAATTCAAGGCTGTATTTTATATCAGAACACTGTGTTACATGTGATACTCATCACACATTAGCTTATACAGAAAAGGAAGAGAGAATGGGCATATGTGATAAAAGATTCCAAGGGGATAACCAGCTTCAGGCACTGCTAAATTCAGAGTCCCAATGGTATCCAGAGGATATTTTTATTTTTATCCTTTCATTCATGCTTCTCCTCATTGTTTCCCTCTTTACTGACTTTATTCTCAGGCATACTCACCCAGAGTGTGGCAAGGATGTGCACTATTTCTAAACTTATTTCTCATTACCTTTATAACCTCAGTAAAAAGTGAAAACTTATCTCAACAGTTCTAGCAAAATTTCCAGCATCATTTTGGGTTAGCCTAATTTGGACCCCAGTAACTACTGAATGAGTAATTGTGACAAATGAGATGTAATCCTTATTGGACAGATATGGCTCATCTTCAGCATCAAACAATTGAGATTCAGTTTCATCAAAGCCAAATTAACTGAGAATTGGGGAGTGGAACCCCCAAAATAATGTTGCTTATGTGGTAAACTGATATAAATCATAGAAGTCTTAATTTTATATACAGAAAGACAAAAGAATTTCAGATCACAAAGTGAGTTTACTGAGAGAAGCTGGCTCACTTCATTATATCCAAGGCATTTACCTTTCCATTATCCCAAGCTGTCTGTGGTACAGATTTTTAAACATCTAACACCACAACAAAACATTATTCTTTGTTTGGGAACTATGATAGTGCTTTTAAAATTCACCCAAAGCCAAAAAAATTGAGTAAGGTTTATGTTCAACCTAAATAACACATAAGGTAGTGAAAAAAAAGAGTTCCTTTAATTTAATGAAAATATATTTTTATATCTTAAAAAACTTTTGAAAGACATTTCAAAAACATTGGCTAGACAGAAAGTATGCATATAATTTGGTATATTTAACTAAAGTATGTAAATATTTTTATAATCATACTCATCAATTATAAACATAATCATGCCCTCAAATAACCTTAATCGGTCTAATTTACATACACATATAATTTTGCCATCAAAGATAAAATAAGTGAATGTTATTGAGTTAAAATGCAAAGGATTTCTTTTTTGTAAAGAGATATTTTATATTGGAATGATTAAGAGTGTCCCCAAATCTAATAGAGATAATGTTTTAAAAATTGTGTAAAGACCCACCTATGTATACTTATAGAAAAAGCTTAAATAAAATGTTATCAAATAGTGCATTGGTCATCATTGGCAATATAAAATAAAATACAAGTATTTTAAAAGACGTAAAGGAATGTAAAAGCAAATCATGTTCCTGGAGGAGATGGTTAAATACTGATGTTTATGAATTTCTTCAGCTTCCTTAATCAACTTAGAACAATATAAATCCAATCACAATAAGACATTTTAATTGACTAACAAAAAATTACAATATGAAACAGAAACTACAGTGACAAAAAGTCAGAAAATATGAAAACAAACAGATACAAAAATGTTTAAAATGGAAGACTAGCCACGGTATAATTTTTAGTTAAATAATAAAGGAAAAATAACAAAAATATTTTCAAATGACACAAAAAGAGAAATGTAGTGTATGGATTAGAACAGAAATACTCAAAATACCCAAATTTATATGTGAAATTAATAAATAGAGTCAAAGATAAATAGGAAAATGATATTTAATAATTATATTGTATAACTAGGTAACCTGAGGAAAGTCATTTTAGAGCTACACTTTATGCATATGTCAAAAGAAAATTCAGGTAGGTTAGAAAATAATACTTTTTAAAGATAGGTAGATAGATATTCTATTAAAATTTTTTTAAAAATTTTAATGTTCTTGAATACTAGCACTAATTAATGCTTTCAGGAAGAACTATTCCATGGAGAAATGTTTTGGAAACACTACCTACTATAACTCTTAAGAGATTCACAGCACATGTTAACATATTAAAGAATTGGAGTATGCAAATAAAAATGAATGTTTGACTTTAACTTATTTATTTATGGTATACTTTCCTTTAATATTTACTGGATCTAGTAGGGAAGATTATTGAAAAGATTGAAATGACATTTAACAATAAACTCCATGGAGAGAAGGACCATGCCTTTTTGTTCCATATAGGTATCTAGAACATAGCTCAGTTGATAGTTTTTTAATAAATCAAAATGAATGAATCAAAAGTAATTATTAAATGATTAACAAAAGAAGTGAAAATAAGATTTTTTTTCAATTAAAATGACAAGCATGTTAATGTTAATATAATTACAGGTTTATTCCTTTTCAGGATAAAAAATACAACAAAGCTTGCAACAGACAAATAAAAATTAAGGACATGAATAGACAATTTACACAGATGTAATAAGAAAGATAAACATATATGAAGCAATATTCACCAAAACTGAGAATTAAAATATGCAAAGCATTAAATAATGAAGCACTATTTTCCATATATTACTTCAAAAATATGAAATAATGATTAATGATGAGATCAGAGTCAATTTGGTACATTCAAACATGACATATAACCTTGTAAAATATATTGTTTAGACATCAGCATGCTAGCATATATAAATATATGCATATTTATTATTTGTATAATATACCCTGAAGGGTGTCTCATAAAAAGATAATGCAGAAGGAGAAAAATATTCATTAAGATACTTATAGTGGACATTTTTTTTTAACTCACTGGTTCTTGGTTAGAGTTTATTTCCAGAATTAACTTTGGAGAAATAAACCTAAATATTCCTTATGATTCAGGTAAAGCAATCTATCATGAAAAATTCTTTCTGCCCTAACTCACTAATTAGGTGGGTACCTAATCCAGACTAGTTTATGAGAACCTTTACCCCTGTGGTCCCAGTAATCATATTGAGGATAGGTATGTGACCTCAACAGATGGGAGTCATCCTTAATTTTTAATACACAGAGTTCAAGAGAGAAATAGCCTTTCTCTTTACTACAGTTATGAGCTATAAATACATTCTCAAGTTGCTGACATCTATCTTCTCTGGGCTCAAGGAGGAAACTGACTGTATAACTTTAATCAATGCCTAGAGAAAAGGAGAACTAAAAGAAAGGAGAGTTTAAAAGCCCCATATCACTGGAGCTCCTAGATCTAGCAAATGATTTGGCCAGTTGGTGTCATCCAGCTACCTCAGAATTGGAATAATGGGCACACCCCCAGAGTGACCAGAGTGGCAGAGATGGAAACCGCATATAGGCTCAGATAGCATGGAATCCTTCTTAGCTAGGCCAATTTAGCTACTCCTGCTTCTGAATAATAAATCTACCAGTAATAGTGACCAATCCCCAAGTCTCCAATATGGTACTATTTCTTGAAGAAATCAGCTAGCTGCTTGATGGCAAATCAGTTACACTGTGCTCTCTCCATCTTGGAAAGACAAAGAATTCTATCTCAGAGGAAAGATACCTATTCCCAATACAGACTTGCCTTTCCTGGCTGAATGGTCTCAGCCAACATCACTATTCAAGTGCTTATGGAGTACATGATCCACATGTATGGAATGTCACACAATATAAAATTTCACCAGCAAAAGAGGTACAGGAGTGAGTCCATAATCATAGTCTCACAGAGTGTTCAAATGGCCTTCTAAAGGCACAGCTGAAATAGCAGCTCAGAAGGAATAATTTGTGAGTATAGGATTCTATCCTGTAGGATGCAAAATATAAACTAAATCAGAAACCTATATATGGCACTATGTCCACAATAGGAAGAACACAAAAGTCCAGACACAAAGGGGTAGGAGAGTGTCTGGCACCACTTACCATGATTTCCAATGAGTCACTGAGGGATGTTTTGCTTTCTGTCCCTGCAACTCTAGGGTTTGCAGGATTAAAGGTCCTGGTTCCAAAGGGAAAATACTTTTGCTAGGGAGCACAGCAAAGATTCCTTAAAACAGGAATCTATGGTTACTACCTGGGCAATTTAGATTCCTTTGGTCAGTGAACCAGCATGCAAGAAGAGCAGCCACCATCTCTGCATGGGTAATTGACATGGATGAGAAAAGAAATTTGGGCTACTATTACATAGTAGGGTCAGAGAAGATGATGTGTAGAACACAGGTCATCTACTAGGGTACCTCTTGGTAATCCCTTGTCCAACTTGGACTATGAATGGTAGGTATAACAATCTGGCCTGAGAAAATTATGGTTAACAGGGCCTCAGACTCTTCCAGAATGAGGATATGGGCAGCAACACCAAGCAATCCATTGGAACCAGCCGACATCTCAATGGCAAAAGAAATTAAGAATGGAAAGCAGAAGAAGAGAATGGGTACAAATTATGGCCCAGAAACCAACTTCAGTGAGGGGCCTATAGTTCAGCCCACTACTTTCTGTCTTCTAAATATCTCCTCAGGAAGAAAGACCCAGAAAACTCTGTAAGAGCTGAGTCCTGAACATTAATAGACAAGTTGATTCATGTAGCATAAAGGATAAGCTGTTACATTCAAGGTCATCTGCCATTTTTATATCCCTTCAAGAAAAAAATCTGTGATATTACAAGAGTACAGTTAGTTGACAGCGTCCAGCTGGAAGTGCATTCTGTATCCATTTCCATTTTCAAACCAATGCCATGGTCATGCCAGGCAGCCTGAGTCAATGACTGAGAATGGCCTGTCCATTTCTGTGTCCTGCATGACTTCTCTCACAGGCATTCCTTGCTCTGGACATCCATGTTGAATTGATCAAGACATTGCAGATTAGCATTAACATGAAGGATCTCCCTGCCCATTCCCGATTTCTCTTCCCTTTCTTTTCACAGATCTCAAACCTGCATCATACTTTAAAGGCTTTCTTTGTTCAATTCTGCTCTCTCTCACTTTTGTCTTTCGTAGAAATCACTCACCAAAAACTTTTTGCACTCCTAACTTGGTCTCAGTGTCTAAGTTCTGGTGACCCAACTGACAGAAAATGACTTTTAAATGAAAAAGGAAACTAATGATTCAAGAAAGACAGAGGATAACTGCTGCAGAAATGCCCTATGAATAAAAGAAGAAACATAAGACCCAGTGTTTATTTAGGTTAAAAAAAAGGTACAATGGTAACAGGAGGACAATTGTGATAGCAGAGGTAATTATAACAGAAATAAATTACGATGCAGAAACCAGATGGAATAATATGCAATCAATAAATTTTAAAATGAAATTTATAATCACAAACTAAAATATGAAAAGAGAAAACATGTATAACTTTGTTTAAAACTATGTTCAACAGCATGTACATGAACAAAGAAGGTAAAGAAAAATAAAAACATGCCTATTTTATTCTGTCTGGAAGATAATTACATGAATTAATTTCCCCCAATTAATTTGCATCATGTGTTACTTGTCCGTAATTACTCTCCAGAGAGCTCTTCATCAGCTATTTTAAGAATGAATAGTTGTGGGCATAACAATTATACAGTCTATGGTGAGCCAGAGGCCTACACATCAGATAGTATTTTGAGGTCACCCTAGGTAGTAGGAGATACAGACAAACGCATAGGCAATGACAGTGCAGTGCTAAATGTCTTGTGAAATATTTAAAAACATATAAAAAATACAGTAATGTAACAGACAATGACAATATTATTGTCAAACATTAACATTGGCCATATTCGTTTAGGAACAGACTAAAGAGACACAACAATGGCAACCATTTGTGGTACTTTCATAACATGGAATTGAGCACTTACTGAGAGCTAGCTGCTGTGTTATACATGGGGACACAGTAGAGAATAGAAGATAGATAATTCTTCCTTCATGGATATGAAGTTCAATTTGGATCTGTCCATATCTCACCATTTCCATAGCTGTTACTCAAGCAAAGCCACAATCTCATGTAGATGTTGATAACTTCCTACACTGTCCTCGTACCCCAAGACTTTAATACAATCTATTAACTGTAGCCAGTACACTCCTCTCCATCTAACCTGTATCTCTTATCTTAAATTTCACTTCCTTTGGAAAGAATTCCCTGATTCCAGACAGATTAGTCATCCTCATTATTTTAAGGCTACGTGTATTTTTCAGAGCATTTACCACAGTTACAATGAACTAGCTGATGACTTGTATGAGGATCTAATGTTTACATTTTCCCTCACCTGACAACCCTATGAAATGACGACTGTCTCTTTCCTGTTCTCTGCTCTATCCCACATGCACAACATAACAGGCAATTCTTAGTAAGTTCTGGAATCAAGGTGATAAAAGAATCACAAACAGCTGCCATATTGCCTTTGATTCTGAAATACAATTAACCTTTGCTTTCTCCTTTCTAACCCCTACTTCGATACAAATTGTTAGGTAAAAGTTCCCTTTTATGTGTAAAGGAATAAATAGGGTGATCTTTTGAGAACAGTCCCTGGTTTAAAACAAAGAGACACATTCCCAGAGTGCTTAGTAAATGCACTAGTTGAAATATTTTCTTCTATGAATGCAATATAAAATGTTAATAGAGATTATGGGTGAATGTCTTCGTTAGAGGTGGAAGATAATACAAAAGCTTACGAATAGATGCAGGACAAACACTGTATTTCAAATTTCTTGGGGATGAATTTCTAAGGTAAAATGCATATACTCTGAATAATACTGTTAAAATTCTATTCATCTTAATCCACAGAGCTCTGATTTTTTTACATTTGTCTGCTGCTATTATTGTTTTAGAATCTATGGGTTTATACTAATCTTTTAGGCCATCATTTACCCGAGGGGCAAAGGGAAGAGCTGAATAAATTTACATAAGGGCAATTGATTTCTGGTAGAAGAGAACATCTGCTGTTCTCAAAGATCTTTCTGGCATTTAACAAGTGGCAAAGGCTGGCAATAGCTCAGGACAAAGAAGCTACCTAATTCACTTGATTTTAGCTTCCATTTCACTACTAGAAAGAATGGGAAGGTCCAACATGTCACTTAATGTCACCTGTAGGAAGATCTCAGTGGATTGGTAGAAATACCTAGGTTGCTTTATTCAATTAAAAAAAAAATTGGTCAACTGGCTCAAATGGCCATAAAATGCTTCACATTGTATAAATCAATTCTATTTCTTATTTTCCCTTCTTTCTTCCTCTCCCCTCCCCCACACTCATCTTCCTCTCTCTTTTTCCTTCTATCGATGAGTTTTCTTTTTCATCTCTCATAATCAATTTTCATTTTTTCCTGCTAGAATTGTAATCCCCACAACTCAAATTTTCTGTAGCCTGAGAAACTAAATAGCAGGAACAGTTAAAATTATTTCTAAAGTGGAGTAAGTAGGTTTTCAGTAACAGTTTTTATGAACTCTCCAATTATTCAAGGGCCTCATTTTTAGTGCATGGCCTTCATAACATCTATTGATTAGTCAGAAGAAAATTTTACCACTTTCTGGATTTGATTTATATTTTAGATGACAAATGTAATTGGGAAACTGATTTTTTTCTGACATATATGACAAATTATATATGTAATGTACACATATATTTCCTTGAATGGATTTTCTTAATCACACATAGACATAAAAATTATGCAATGGAGTCCATCTTTGAACAAATTAGTTCAATGTTTACTTTGATACTTTTACTCTGATTCTAATTATTTAACTAATGGCTACTAGTTCCTGATAATTTTCTTCAAACTGAGGAGTCATTTAGTACAACAATTAATTAACAATCAAATAGATTATCAAGAGCTAATCTATTTAATTTCACCTTAAAACACATTTTGAAAAATGATAACTTTGTACATGAAATAGTTTTCATTTAGAATGTCTTTACCTACTGTATTTCCAGTTTTATACTATCAGTAGCTATAGTGATGACAAGACATAAATTCTACATTTTCTGGAGTTATTCAAGGATTGGAAGTGAAAAAAGTTATATAAAGGAGTATCTTTTACGTTAAATATACAAGGACAAGTGGGGATATGTATTTTGACAGTTGTCTACTAATAAGATGGGCATCCTAGCAACGGGAGCTCTATGGACCAAGATACTCAAGTAAGAAACACAAAATACCTATTTGGATGCAATAAAAAAATAAATTCCTGTTAAGACTTCTTATTAGTTCTACTTATGAGGACATTTTAATGAAAAACATTTGGAAGAGAGAAAAATAATTATTATTTATTGAAAGCTACATTTTAAGTTTTATATATGTATTCTAATTAATAAAGTAGGTGGCTTTGCCTTACTTTGAAAATAAGAAAAATTAATTTTAAAGATTGTTATTTGCTCCGGATCTCAAAGTATTAAAAAAGAGTCCACATCTGTATGACAGTAAAATCTGTACTGTCTCATATTAGTAAATGAGGTCTGCCATGGCTACAATAGGGAGTAGAATTTTGGAAACCCTTCTAATCCATCTTTCTCCCTACTTCAAAATTTTCTGTTTTACAACATATATCAAAGATCAGCAAACTTAGCTTAATAGGGAACAATGTTAGCTTTGCAGACCATGCATTTTCTCTTGTAACTACTCAATTCTGCCATTGTATCAATAACACAAAAGCAACCATAGTAGTCATATAAAATGGAACCCAGAAAGGATGGCAGCAGCTATAAAGAACAGAGGTAGGGAGACACACACGCCACACACACACATACACACAGGGGGCGCAAGAGAAGAGAGAGAGGGTAAGATATTGTTAGTATATGTCACTCAATACCAGAACATACTGCCTTTGGGGTTGTTATCTCCAAGATGTGTATAAAATGGACAGAGTATATAATAAGAATTCATAATCACCTAGAACAATATTGTTAGGTTTTAAAATTGTTTTTAAAATAATATATGTTTACACCTGAGGCAATCTGACAGTTCCTTGTTTTTATTCCCCCTACTCTAGAATCAGTAATCTTTGTAAAATTGAGAATTTGGAAAATTATTATACTCTCCTAACACAGTTAGTCCATAAGTTGGTATGCCTGAAAAGAGCTCAAATTTTTAATGGAAGACATGTTTTAATGTGTACTTATCAACTCTAAACTTTCATTACACCTTTGCTAATACCACTATCTTAAAAACAAAACAAAAAAACCCCAGAAACACCTCTCAACCCACACCTCTCTCCATATGACAAAGCCTGCATAATCATAGTAAAGCCAAGAGGTCACACCTGCTAAGAAGCAGGTATTTGAACACTTTCCCATTCCTGTCATCCCGCTCAGTGAGTGACCATTGGACTCTCATATCCTCAGTGTGTTTTTGCAGGGTCTCTTCCCATTAACAATGATGGAATCACAGAATTCTTTATAAGACTATAAGCATTCGAAATTTCAACAGGAGACAGAAAATAGAACTCAAAACTGTTTCTGAAAACAATGCAGGAAAGCCAAATTCTGTGGAAGGGATTAAAAGGGCATATAAAATCTGAGGGTGTTTTAACCTGAGCTTTGAGACCCTTGAACGGAAGAACTTGGGGTTCTATTGAAGAATGTTGAGAAACAAGTAAGATTTCCACGTATCTGGAATACTTGGTTCCTAGCCAATCAAAATTAAAATAGATTAAAGAATCTATGAATAAAATTATCTATTTTTTCATTGCAATCTCAACTCAGTTCCTAACTAGAATTTCTATTGGCCTTTACAAGTCAATCTCATATTTATCTGATAAAAATAGCCATAAAAATTTGCAGTGCATGTGGATACAGATAAGATAGATACGATCTTGCACTAAAAGATACTTTAATACAAACCTAAAGTAAAACACTGAGATACTGATACAGCAATAATAATAGGATAATATAGGAATTGGGAGAGTTATAATGATGCTATTTTGAGCAAAATGAATTTATTAAATGTTAATGGTGAATATTTCTCTCTCTAACACAATAACATCTTTAAAAGGGTACAGAAGCCCTTTAAAATAAAGCTGATGTTTAAATTTGTCTTTTTTTTTTTTCTTTCCAATAGACATATGAGAAATGAATCTAAATACAGGTGGTATTACCCTCGAACAATTTCTGTAGAAATATCCTAATTTCAGATATTCTTTCTTTCCTCCCTCCCTCCCTCCCTTCCTTCCTTCCTTCCTTCCCTCCTCCCCCTCTCCCTATCCCTCTCCCTCTTACATGCTGGACTCCACAATGAGCATCTGGTTCCAGCTTCCCCCCATCTCTACAGTCCGCCTCCATATTCTCCTGGAAATCATTTTCCTACCACACCCCATCTCTAAATACACTGCTGTCACATAAGCATTGTGTATTAAAGACATGTTCAATAAAACAATATACATATTCGAAGTATATATATACACACATACATGCATACACACACGTGTGTATGTATATACGTATACATATGTATATAACTATATAAAACTACATATCCTGGTTTAGTCTTATACAGTAGGATCAACTTATATATGTCTCAATGGTCCCAAATCAATTAGACAACCCCATCCACCTTGGCTGAGTTCTGTGGAAATTTTACTTTCCCAACTGTTCAAAAATTAAATCTCTTCAACTATGAATCTGTTTTTGATAGACCATTTTGGGCCTCTGAAACGTGGACCTGTACCAAGATTATTCTTCTAAAGAGGTTTTGTGACAGTCTCCTTTTAAAGCAGACAGGAAGATAGAAACTATTTATTTATAGGAATTGATTTTTCAATGATTGGCATCTAAATGCAAAGTAAATACAGTTTCATTTTCTCCCAATATGGTAAATAAAATCTGTCAACTTAAGTTCCCCTAAACCGACTGTCCCTTTTATCATCCTAAAAGAATGGTTTCCATTAATCAGAGCACAAAGTTTGAAGCCTAGCTCCTTGAACCAATTTATCATGATTTTCTATATAATCTGTAACAAATCTATTAAGTCATGCACTCATACTTACTAATGATTAGTAGACACATTGGAAACAAATACCAAGAATTAGAACATTTCTTAGTACTTTCATTATTTTCCTTTCAGCCTTGTCAAACTGGTGGGTGCAGATTCTTTCTTTGACTTTTAGTGGAGTTCTTAGCCTGATGTCAGTACTAGGAGCTAAAATTTGAACTATACTAATAACATTTTTATTCTAATTTGAAGCTACAAGGCTTCAAATTAGAGTATAAAGAGGAGGGGAGAATAATTGGTTGTTTTATCTGTTTTGTGACAGGTTTTGAAAATTATGTGAAAATCTTAACTTTTTTCCCTTTGATAGCCCCCATCCAATGCCAAAACAAGTAACTAGAATCAATCATGTGGCAGTGAAACCATCACTACCTTCTTTGAATGGAACTTTGTTAATGTAGCAGAAAATGCATTGCATTTTAGAGAAAATATTTAATTATGGGAAAACTACATATGGTTTATAATCCACGTGCTAATGCAGATAAAGTGCTTAGACATTTCTGATCAGAGATTTATATAATTCAGTCACCATGCTTCCGCTTAGAGTCAGTGACTAAAGTTTTAACAGCCCTCCCTTTACAGCGAAACCATAGAAAGTATAAAATAAGAACAAAAGGCTTTGGAAGTTGAATGTTTTTGCCTGCCACATGGAATTTGCCAAAATTCATTTGACATTTAAGCATGATCCAAATATAAACACCTCAATTAAGAGTTCTACTTCAAACATACTAAATAAGGCTAAGGAACAGTTATACAAAATGAAATGATACCTCTAAAGGAACCAGAAAACAGTTTCTGATCATCATTTGCTGTCAAAAACCTCAATATAAGAGATAGAAATAATATATGGTGAGGAGAAATGTATACCAAGTCCCAGATGTCCTCCTCTTAGTCAAAATAATCTCACTTTCTCTGACTTTTGTGAAAGTTTGCCTATTTCTCTTGCCAAAGTGGAAAGGATTATAGAAATTCCCTAACCAACAGAACAATCATGTTCCTCATATGCCCAGCAGGATTTAATAAGGTATCAGGGATGAAAGGATTCTTAGATCACTAATGCATTCTGCTCTTATGCCTACCCTGGATCTACTGATTCAGACATTACAGTTTTAACAAGGTCCCCAGATGGTTGGTATGTGCATTAAAGTTTGAGAAGCACTGCTGCTCTCTCTACAGCATGACCTCCAAATATTCATCGAGGCCTCCTTGAACATCTCCAGTCACTAGGAAATCACTCTCTGGGGTAGCTTTTCAGTGTTAAACAGCTCCCAAAGTAACGAAGTTATCTCTTACCTTTATTAAGGCAGAGACGTGCTTCTCTGTTACTTCCACCTAATTAGTCAAAAATCTTCCCTTTAAAGTCACTCAGAAAATATTCAGTCCCTTTTTTTTTTTTTTTAATTTCAGGAAAGTCTTTTAAATAATTGCAAATAGGACTAGATCTTTATTCTTATCTTCTCCAATTATTTTAACCATTCCTCAAATGCCGTATTTGATCTCCCTTAACATGTTGGAAGCTCTATTCTAAAATCCACAATGTTTATTTCTACAAAGCATGATTTCCAATATTGAATACAACATTCTAGGTGTAGTTTGACCAATGCAGAATTGAGGATTATCTCCTCACTTATACTACATATTCTACCTCCATTAATATAGCCTAACAATTGCATATGGCGAAGGAAGGAGGAGGATAGCATCATCTTGTAAACTCATACTGATTTTACGGATTCTTAGCATCCTAGTTATTTTTTTTACTTAAAGGGCTTAGTCTCCCTCCATATCACCCATGTCAAATTGATTCCTTTATCCAAAGGTGAGATTGTAAGAAGATGGACATTCAAAGACATTGATGGTTGCCTGCCTTCTTACCTAAAGAGACTACTGTTAACTGAAATTCTTCCTTTTATTTCTTCAAAATTATTAGACTCAGTACATCAACTGATTCAACTGAGATGAGTTAGATAATGATCTTTGCATGTTATAAATTTATGATTTCTTCCAGGTTAATGTTCTTCGAAGAGGATATATTATGCCAACATCCTTCATACCTAAGAGATCAACATTATGACATATTCTTCTTTATAACAGTTCTTTAAATGTACGTGTAAATATGCTGGGGATTTATGAGTTAAAATGTATTTTTCATAATGGCTGATTTATAAACACCTTTAGTAAATAACTATGATTGAAAAATATGTGCTTTGATTTCCAAACAAATACCTGCTTTTAATAAAGGACTCTCTGAGGAACTGGTGTGGTATACAGAATGACCTCCCAAAGACACCCACAGCCTAATCCCTGTAACCTATAAATATGTTTTGTTAGGTGGCAAAAGAGAGCTTGAAGATGTAATTAAGGTTACTAATCTTAAAAAGGGAGGTTATTCTGGATTATCTGGGCGTATCCAACCTAATCACATGAGCCCTTGTGAACAGACTTTTCTCTTGCTGGAGGCAGAAGACGTGAGGCAGAAGGAGAGGTCAAAGAGATTCAAAGGGAGAGAACTCAGTGCACTCAGGCTGCCTTGGAAATGAAGAAGGAAACATGACGAGGAATACAGGTGGCCAAAGAGTTAAGAGAGTCTCCCTGGAAACAGCCAGAAAGCAAACAGGGATCTCTGCATGGAACTGAATTCTATCAACAACCTAAAAGGAATGCTACCCTGCTGTCTCCTTGATTTCACTCCTGTAAAACATCTTATGACAGAGCCCCAAGCTGTGTCATGCTATACCTGGACTTCCGACCTACAGAAGTGTGAGATAATACATGGATATTGTTTGAAACCACTAATTTTTTGGTCATCTGTTACAGCAGCAATAATCAATACCACCGTGTTCAGGGCTTCAGTGGCTGTGTGCTCTCATTCCTAAAACAATGATAGACATTGCTAATCTGTCAAAGCACACTTTCTTCATCAGCTCTGACCCAGCCTTAAAATCCTTCATAATAAGGAAGCCATTAGAAAACTTTCACAGAAGACAGTTCAGCTGGAATTATCCAAGCTTTGGATGATATTTGGTGAGCATCTCTGGTATAGAATGGATTCTCTATAATTAATTTTTGAATTGTTTTCTTCAACTTTATTTCCACAGCAAGGAATAAACAAGAGGGAAGAGGAAGAGAGAAGGAATTTGAAAATATGTATGTTGAGGAGTAGCACTGAGTCTTACTACGTATGTGACCTTAAATGAACTCTAAACTTTTCTGGCCTTAACATTTTCTTATCTGTAAAAGGAGGGGTAAGAGCTCAATAGTTTAAAATATGGATTTTTCTTTTTTCTTTCTTCAAAGGAAACCATATGTGAGAGTCTACTCTGTAAAGAGGGAAGTGCTGATCTTTTCGGGTTGGAGGTGGAGAACTCCAGCCTCAGGTGCTGGACTCTCCTCACTAACTCTGACTCTATCCACCAACAGAGGACACTGAGGTATTTGCCTGGATCCCTAGACCTCTGAAGAATATGGTTGCAACCACTGGATGACAAATTGTTTCACATATCTTTCATCTCCAATGTTCTATGTTTTGAAAAAACAGACATAGAGAAAAATGATGAAAATGAAAATGCAACTCTTCCAGCTCAATGAACCTCATGCTCCATTTACCATCAGACACAGTGCTGCCTAACTATCACAGGCACACACTTGTGCATAAATGCACATATTCGGTATGTTTCATTGATTATAAGAACTAAAAGTTACTTTCTCTGCCTTTCTGTAGACCTGTAGTCTTATTTGTCCAGTGGGGTTTGTCTAATGACAATGCCAGAGGTACAGTGATTCATTCCTTATCTAATAACTTATTTCTTATTCATATAAAATATGAGAAAATTCTCTACTTATCTGGTACCAAATATGTACTTTAAAATTAAATGTGATTTTTTTCTCTAAAGTACAAATACAAACATAAATTAGCAATATAAAGTATTAACATTAGGAATACACCATTAGAAACTCAAGGTAATTCAATATTTAGTTATTTTAAGTATTATCAGAGACAAATCATCTTGGTTGTGTTATAGATTCAAGATTAAATACTACATTGATACCAACTATGCCTTAATTCAGTATAGCATCTTCACCTTTTTGACACATAACTTACTGATTTTCAAATTTTTCAAAAATACGGTATGCTCTTTTCTAAATTTATTTTTTATTGAAGTAACATTGGTTTGTAATATATGTTCCATGTGTAAATTATAGTTCTACTCTGTATACCCTATAATGTGATCGCCAACAAAAATTTAGTTTCCATCCATCAATATACAGTTGATCCTCTTTACGCATTTCACTCTCCCTGCTGTCCCACCCCCTCTGGTAACCACTACTCTGTTCTCTGTATCTATGTGTTTATTCTTGTTTGGTTTGTTCATTTATTTATTTATTTTTTACACTCCACATATGATTGAAATCATATGGTTTCATACATTTGTTTTTCTCTAATTTGACTTAGCATAATACCCTCAAGATCCATCCATGTTGTTGCAAATGGCAAGATTTCATCTCTTCTATGGCTGTGTAGTGTTACATGTGTATATACTATAACTATCTTCTTTATTTATTCATCCATTGATGGGCAGTAAGGTTATTTCCATATTTTGGCTATTGTAAATAATGCTGCAAGGAACATAGGTGTACACATATCTTTTCAAATTAATGTTTTTGTATTCTTTGGATAAACACCCAGAAGTGGGATAGCTGGATCATATGGTAGTTCTATTTTTAATTTTTTGAGGAATCTCCATACTGTTTTCCATAGAGGCTGCACTGATTTACATTCCCATTAACAGTGTATGAGTGTTCTCTTTTCTCCACATTCTCACTAACATTTATTTTCTGTATTTTTGATAACAGCCATTCTAACAGATATAAGGTAATACTCATTGTGGTTTTGATTTGTACTTCCCTCATGATTAGTGATGATGAACATCTTTTCATGTGCCTGCTATCCATCTGTATGTCTTCTTTGTAAACCTGTTCAGCTTCTTTGCACATTTTTTAATTGGGTTTCTGTTGTTGTTGTTGTTGGGTTATATGAGTTCTTTATATATTTTGGATATTAACTCCTTATTGGATATATGATTCACAAATATCTTCTCCCATTCAGTAGGTTGTCTTTTCATTTGGTTGATGGTTTTCTTTGCTGCGCAGAAGCTTTTTATTTTGATGAAGTTCCACTTGTTTATTTTTTTTGTTTCCCTTGCCTGAAAAGACAAATCTAGAAAGATATTGCTAAGGCTAATGTCAAAGACTATACTGCCTATGTTTTCTTCCAGGAATTTTATGGTTTCAGGTCTTAGGTTCAAACCTTTAATCTATTTTGAGTTGATTTTTGTGTATGGTATGAGATAGTGGTCTAGTTTCATTTTTTTGCACATGACTGTCGAGTTTTCCCAACACCATTTATTGAAGAGACTGTCCTTTTTCTGCTGTATGATCTTTGTTCCTTTGTCACAAATTAATTGTCCACATACGTGCAGGTTTATTTCTTAGCTATTGATGCTGTTCAATTGATCTATGTATCTACTTTTCCGCCAATACCATACTTTTTTGAATACTACAGCTTTGTAATATAGTTTGAAATCAGGGAGTGTGATACTGTCAGCTTCGTTCTTTTTTCTCAAGATTTCTTTGGTTATTCAGGGTCTTTCATGGTTCCATATAAATTTTAGAATTTTTTGTTCTATTTATGTGAAAAAATATGCTTGGGATTTTGACAGGGACTGCACTGACTCTGTAGGTTGCTTTAGGTAATATGGACTTTTTAACAATGTTAATTCTTCCAATCCATGAGTACTGGATATCTTTCCACTTATTTGTTTCTTCTTCAATTTCTTTCAACAATGTTTTATATTTTTTAGTGTATATAGGTCTTTCACTTCCTTAGTTAAATCTAGATATTTTATGTTATGTTATAAATGAGATTGTTTTATTAATTTCTCTTTCTTCTAATGGGTGGGCCAAAAGTTTTGTTCATTTTTTTCCCCATAAGATGGCTCTAGTAGCACTTAGTTGTCTTTAACTTCATTTGAAACAACTTTGTTAGATTGTATGTGACAGCTGTCATATCACCGTGCATTTAAAAAAAAGGCATCAAAATTGGTGAATTTTTGTGTAGCCATTTTAATATTGAAGATGGAAGACAAAAAGCAACATTTTCTGCATATTATGCTTTATTACTTCAAGAACGGTAAAAATGCAACTGAAATGCACAAAAAAGATTTGTGCAGTGTATGGAGAAGGTGCTGTGACTGATCGAGCGTGTCAAAAGTTGTTTGCAAAGTTTTGTGCTGGAGATTTCTCACTGGATGATGCTCCACGGTCGGGTAGAAGAGCTGAAGTTGACAGCGATCAAATTGGAACAATAATTGAGAACAATCAACGTTATACTATGCAGGAGATAGCCGACATACTCAAAATAACCAAATCAAGCACTGAAAATCATTTGCACCAGCTTGAATATGTGAATCACTTTGATGTCTGGGTTCAACAAAAGTTAAGCCAAAAAAGCCTTCCTGACCATATTTCCGCATGCAATTCTCTACTGAAATGTAATGAAAACGTTCCGTTTTTAAAACAAATTGTGACGGGTGATGAAAAGTGGACACTGTACAACAATGTGGAATGGAAGAGATCATGGGGTAAGCGAAATGAACCACCACCAACCACACCAAAGCCCAGTCTTCATCCAAAGAAGGTGATGTTGTCAATATGGTGGGATTGGAAGGGAGTCTTCTATTATGAGCTCCTTCCGGAAAACCAAACAATTAATTCCAACAAGTACTGTTCCCAATTAGACCAAATGAAAGCGGCACTTGACGAAAAGCGTCCAGAATTAGTCAACAGAAAACGCATAATCTTCCATCAGGGTAACACAAGACCGCATGTTTCTTTGAAGACGCAAAACTGTTACAGCTTGGCTGGGAAGTTCTGATTCACCTGCCGTATTCACCAGACATTGCACCTTCAGATTTCCATTTATTTTGGTCTTTACAAAATTCTCTTAAGAGAAAGAATTTCAATTCCCTGGAAAACTATAAAAGGCACCTGGAACAGTTTTTGCTCAAAAAAATAAAAAGTTTTGGGAAGGTGGAATTATGAAGTTGCCTGAAAAATGGCAGAAGGTAGTGGAACAAAAGGGTGAATATGTTGTTCAATAAAGTTCTTGGCGAAAATGAAAAATGTGTCTTTTATTTTTACTTAAAAAACTGAAGGCACTTTTTGGCCCACTTAATACCTCATCGTTAGTATACAGAAACACCACAGAATTTTGTATGTTGATTTTTTGCCCTACAAATTTACTGTATGTGTTTATTATTTAAAATAGTTTTGGTGGAGTCTTTGGGTTTTCTATATATAAATCATGTCACCCACAAATAGTGATGGTTTTACTTTTTCTTTTCCAACTTGGATACTTTTTATTTCTTTTTCTTGCCTAATTGCTCTGGCTAGGATTTCTAATACTCCGTTGAATAAGAGTGGTGAGAGTGGGCATCCTTGTTTTGTTCCTGATTTTAGAAGGATAGTTTTCAATTTTTACCATTTGAGTATTATGTTAGCTGTGGGTTTGTCATTTACGGTCGTTATCATTTTGAGGAACAGTATACTCTTTTTAAAATGAACTCTTTACCTGACACACTGGATTAACTGATGAACTCTCTCTCTTCTGTAAACCATAGTTACCAATGTTCACAGCCCACTAAATTTTTAAGGTCAGTGAATTTCTTCACCCAGTCATTGAACTGCCTCTTCCCAAAGACAGTTATATAATTTGTGTGTTTTTGTAACTGTACAATTATATTAAATTAAAATAACCTATACGTAAATATAATTAAAGAAATAAAGTTAGCTTTTCCATGAATATATGAAAGAATTAGTAAAAGCTACTCATTAAAATAACTGATTTTTATTATAGAAGTTTGAGGGTAATTATAATGATCTAGACATATTTTACATTCAGATTGTCATCAAGTGTCTTTAAGTCTTCTTTCAGTTAAAATACCAGAAGGCATTATGGTTGTAGTTGTATACGAAAGTTGATAAAGAGCTCTGATGTGGATGCCAATTAAATGTTCCTTTATATGATTTAAGTGAAAAGGAAATAGGCATTGCACGTATAGATATACATGTATAATTTTTAACGGTTCTCTGTTATAACTGACAATTTTTTCTTAACTAAGTCACTTTTCATTCTGATCCCATTGATTAAAAAGGCTCCTGTAAATGAAAAGCGTTATTAGACCATTAAAATGCATCACTGCAGATAACACTGTATATCAGAAGCAAGAAGGAAAAAAAAGAAACTGTGGGAGTGCCTGGGAAAGGAGAAATTTATCTCTTCACTGCTCAGTCACATGTATTGGCATATGTGAACTCTTAACTATATCAGAAAATAATTAAAATGTGCTATTTTCATAGTGATTTTAAACTTGCCAACTGGTTACCTGAACAGAGCATTTGTGTTTTTCAGCCCATAGCTTGGTTTAGGGAGCATTTTATTTCCAAAGAATTGAGAGCTAGCACATTACATCCTTAAAACAAAAGAAGGAAGCAATTGTATTAACTAATTGTATGCAGAAGAGAAATACATAAATGCTGTAGCTGAAAAGGGCTTAAATAACAGCTCATTCTTCTTTCGTTGTATCTCTCACTAAAGTTCTGATGAGATAGGTCAATTATTTGGAAAAACGAGTTTATTTTAAATAACCTATTATAGCCACATGTATAGTGCTATGAGTAATGATCTACATAAAAATACTGAAACAGCATTTTAGGACCCTTTGATGTTTGGATGCCCCATGCTCAAGATCACAGAGCTGATAAATGGTAAAGCTGAGATTTGAACACTGGCAATCCATCCGTTGCTTCTGTGTTCTTAATCACTGTCTTATTCAAAATGCTTAGCACAGAGTATGTGATCAATAAATACTAGATTCTCTCTTTTATCTTCCATTTGATCACATGCCAGGGAACACATTTAGTTTTAGGACGCTTGTAAGAGTTCTGATCCCTGTATTTAACAAGTCAAAGAGACTTCCAGTGTGATGATTATGGCATTAGTTAACTTTTCTGAAAGATGCTATGGTGCATCTTTCCATATCTATCCTAAAATTTTTATTTCATCTTCTACATTAGAAATCATTGCTACTTTTATTTTATTTTAAAGATTTACTTGGTTTTGAACACTTTTTTTGTCTTAATTTCCATGACAACCCTTTCTTCTGGTTTTCTTTCTACCTGCCTGGCTGGAAAGTGGTGGATCTAGTGATTTAAGTATCATGTCATTTTCGTCTGTGTCACATGGCTTCTCTTTTGCAATGCCTTTACTTCTTGTGTCTGGTGCATACTTATTCACGTTTGTTCTCTCTCCTAACCTGAGTTCATAAGTGGTTCATTATCACTTATTTCTTTAGTAGGAATTTGTAGCTTCACCTTCCATTGTGAAAGGGTTCATTCTTTTAATTTCCTTGCTTGATTCTGAACACAGAGAGCCTTTTATCATGACATATGGTACTCTATGATCTGCCTCCTCCCTCCATCCCTGATTTAATTTTTTACTAAAGTATAATGGATGTACCATAAGTTATAGGTATAAAATATAGTGATTCACAATTTTTAAAGGCTGTACTCCATTTATAGTTATTATAAAATATTAGCTATATTCCTATCCCTGATCTAATTCTGAACCATGTGGAGAGCTCCCATGCTCACACACTGTGTCTCCAAAAGGCGTTAGACTTTACCCAACCTCAAGTCCTTTGGGTTCTGTTCCTTATGTCTGGAACACTCTTCTGTTATATATAAGTTACCTACAACATTTGCATCCTTCAGGTCTCCAAACACATTTTCTATCACAATGCTATATTTTATTTATATTCCTTATAGTAAAAAATGAATATAAGTTTACTTATTTGCTCACTTGTTCATTATTTATCTCCCCAAACAAGAACTGAAGAATCATAAAAGCAAAACCAAGGTTGTTTGGTTCATGACAGTATTCCTAAAACTTTCTGCAGTGTCCAGCTGTAGTAGAAATACACTAAATGTTTATTAAATGGATTACATAAATGAGAGGAAATAAAGTCACCATGCCCTTATAGTTATTATTATTTATTATCTTAAAACTATATATATTGCTCTTTTAGTAGGAAATGAGACAAATATATCTCCAATTGCCCAAATATTCTAGCAAGGACAAAAGTGTTATTTGTTTCTTAGACTCCTTCTATTTAGCAAATACCAACAGGGTCTGCCCCCTCTTTTAGATAAACTGAAAATATCACTTCCTACGTGAATAAATAGGGAATTCCTTCAGATCACAGGCAAATGATGTATGAGTTTATGGGTGCTTTCTCCAGCAAAGAATCCATATCTCATTTCATGAGAATGTCAAAGATTTGAATATGAAAATTTAAGTAAGTGTTAATTATTACCTCCTTAAATAGTGAAAACATAGTTATTTTATCACAATTTTAGATACATTAATTCTAGAATTGACAGGATGACAGCTTAAATAGTTGAAGTTTAATTCCCTAGATTAATAATATTTTTATTAAACATCTGCTTTGTACAAGTATGGTATAGAGGATGAATAGTCATGTAGTGGAGGTGAATTTACGATTGAAGGAGACTAATACACGTCCAGTAATTTGCAATAGAGATGTTTCTAATATAAAAAATTATTTTTAAAGAATCTATACACAGTGTTGCTCAGTATATATTATTTTTCCTAAATAGAGAAAATGCTTCATTATATGGAGTGGTCAAGCAGTGTTTGCTACCTTATCAAATTAAGCTTTATTTTTTCCATATGCTTGGAAATATCAGAGACTGGACTCTTGGTAATATTATTAACAAGCTACAGCTATGTTGTAAATTTTATTCATTATATTATTGAGGCTACTCCAGAATGGCCCAGAACCTGACAATGACTTTGACAGCCTGTGGCCTCCTCAATTCAATAAGTTATCAGCTTTGATTGTCCCAGCAGATTTTGTGGCTGATCTTAGAAGGTACTCTCAAGCAAGATACCACGCAAGTAGATGCATTGTTCCTTTTGTATCACCACTTTCAAGATTAGAGACCAACCTCTCCACCAGGGGTTGATACACAACTAAATAAAATATGATACAACTTAAAATCTGGATATGAGTAAACATTATTGAGGAAAAAGGGGATAAAGTCTAATTTTAATTATAGCTAAGTGATCCAAGAAGACTGTATTTAGGAAGTACATTTAAATCAGTCCATATAAGAGATAAATACATACATACATACTCCAAGGGCTAAACCTTGTAGAGAAAATTTATGCCTGTGGTCATAATAGGGTACCTGGCATTAGTTTTAGCTTCCTCCTCTAAATAACAAGAAAACTGGGAAATAAATTTTTGAAATTTTTTCTCAAACATTGAAAAATAAGAATTGCAGGGCTGTGATCTCTAAGAGAAGGAAAAAAGAATGAGGTGAACCCCTATGATCAACCCTGGCTTTCTGCCTAAAGATGCCTTCTGAGCCATGGCACAAGGAGAAGGATCCAAACACAGTGGCTTCCCTAAGTTGACGAGGGAGAGTTTGGAGTATGGGAAGGCGGAACTGGCTTACTGTGTAGAGCACATGGGATATTTCCCAGAGGATGGAGCTACTCAGAAAAAGACCTCCATAAATCACGACCCCACCCCACCCCAACCTTGAATCTGTTGCTGAATATTATGCACAGGAGATCAAAGGGAGCTTCCCAGAAAATAAACAGTTAGATGGATCCTCTAATTTTGAGAAAGTCATTGGCATAAGTAGACGTTACAATCTTGACAGAAGACCTGCCCCCAACCCCCCAAAAGACAAAGAAAAACTTTAAAATTTATATGTAAACCTTAATATACATAAAAATATATGCAAATAAGTATATGATATGTATATTTCTAACATTTCTGTATCACTCTTAATTCCATATGCCATGATTAGACCTTTTTTGACTTACTGAATATTCTCAATCCAATGTTTTTGTCATGATAAATGAAATATTACCTCCTATCTGTGAAGACTACTGTACATCTCTGAGGGCACTATCTCTCTGACTTGTCAGTAGTTAGTGTATGATTATCAGACAATTGGGACAACTTTTGTAATTGCCCTGTATGATGTCTATATAAGCCTGTTGTTTTATATTGTCTGACTTTAAAATCAGATGGGTGAATATACTGCAAAGCAAAGCAAGCACAATCTTATAATAAAGAACTGACTGCATGATCTCAGAGGTCATTCCCATCTCAAATGTGTATGGATCTGTGTGATTTTTCTTTGAGTTTAAGTCAACTGATGATACAGCTGCTAAAAATCTCATGTGGTTAGAACCCATTTTGCCAGAAGTTTAGGAAGCCTTTCAAAATCTATGAACTTTTATTGCTTTCCATTAAGAATATATACTATATATATATTTTTGAGTTTGATTATTTTTAGTCTTCCTTACTTTTAAAATAAATAGTCAAGAAGGTCAATCTTTATCCATTTCTCTTCTAACCAATTTATGTGTGTGTTCATGAACTTCTCTTTCATAAATAAAATACTGGAGGCAGCTTATAATTCAATTATGTATTGTAATTAGATTTTTTAAAAACATAAGATGAGAAGCCTGGGAAATATAAATAAGATTTTAAAAATGCTGGATAGAAGTATAAATGAAGCATGATGACAAGACCACTAATAGTTGCAGAAGCTGGGTGATGGATACATGGAGATTCAATATAGTTTGTTTTAACATTGAATAAGTTTGGAACTTCCATAATAAAATGACTTCTTTAAACTTATGAGCTTTATAATTAGAATAATCTGGACTCAAGTCCCAGGTTTGTCAATTAGTAGCTCTATGACCTTGGACAAGTTTCAATCTTTCTTAAGCTCAATGTCTTCACCTTTAAATTAAGATACTGTTCCAGGGACTTCCCTGGTGGCACAGTGGTTAAGAATCTGCCTGCCAATGCATGGGACAGGGGTTCCTGCCCTGGTCCCGGGAAGATCCCACATGCTGTGGAGGAACTAAGCCCGATCGCCACAACTACTGACCCTGCGCTCCAGAGCCCATTAGCCACAACTACTGAGCCCACGTGCCACAACTGCTGAAGCCCATATGCCTAGAGCCTGTGCTCCACAACAAGAGAAGCCACCACAATGAGAAGCCCATGCACCACAACGAAGAGTAGCCCCCCACTCGTCGCAACTAGAGAAAAGCCAGGGTGCAGCAATGAAGACCCAACACAGCCAAAAAAAAAAAAAAAAAAAAAGATACTGGTCCATTATAAAAGGTTCCTATAAAAATAAAATAGATAATGTATTTCACCTTCTAAGCACAGTTCAGGGCCACAATTTACCCATGTGGTGTCTTTGTGTTAACTAAAACAGATTCTCTTCCCCAAGACATCTTGCTGCCATTAAAAAATGATTTGAAGATATGCATTTAAGTTGACTACAAAATGAATAGGGTTCCAGTGTTGTGCAGTACACAGCAAGCTCAACTGCACGCATCAGCACTAAGTTGTCGCAAAGTTAAGTGCCAAATACATTGTTGTTATAATTATTCCTAGTCAGCAAAGCCATATATGAATGGAAGGAAGTTGGGACACTGAAATTACACATCAGTTAGTGCACAGGAAAGGAATTTCTGTCTCCTTAAGATTCCAGACCACACCCCCACCCCTGACTTGATCAACTTTGTTTTCATACAACCAAAATTGCCTTTTAAACCATTATTTGTTAGTTAGGAAGCGAGAACAGTATACCACAGCTCTAACCATCAGCCTCTCCATGAGAAAGTACTGGCAGCTCTAGACCTCTCAGGTCACTTTCAAGGGTTTCCTTTTGATTTTATCCCTAATTGTCCTTTTTTTTTTTTTTTTTTTCTATTACGTTTTTCCTTGTAATACAGCTGCTTCAAATCATTTCTATTCAGAGAAAATGGGATATTTAGAAAAACTCCATAAATACAAATGTCATTTGAAATGCACGATGGGCAAAGTTTCACATTTTCTGAAATTGCTGAGCAGAGATACATTCATTTTATGAATTGTGAGACTGTGTTGAGTAGAATACTAATGAGATATGGAGACTTAGCATACGTTATAACATGTCACTGTTGTACTTTCTGAAATTGAGATCAGAGGATAGCACAAGTGGTTTCCACTATTATGAAATTAATATTATCCTTAATATGAGTATGTCTGCTTTGTAACTCCATGAACCAAAGTCACACCTCTTACATCAACAAAAAATACAGAGCTGAGAATATAAGTTATTTTGACCCTTTATTTTTACTGACCTAAAACCCACTTAGAAAGTAATTTATTAATTATAGGTATCTTCTCATCATAACTTTATTTTTTTAAAATAAATTTATTTATTTATTTGGCTGCTTTGGGTCTTCTTTGCTGCGCGCGGGCTTTCTCTCTAGTTGTGGCGAGCGGGGGCCACTCTTCATTGCAGTGTGTGGGCTTCTCATTGTGGTGGCTTCTCCTGTTGTGGAGCATGGGCTCTAAATGCGCGGTCTTCAGTAGTTGTGGCATGTGGGCTCAGTAGCTGTGGCTCACGGGCTCCAGAGCGCAGGCTCAGTAGTTGTGGCGCATGGGCCTAGCTGTTCCGCAGCATGTGGGGTCTTCCTGGACCAGGGCTCGAACCTGTGTCCCCTGCATTGGCAGGCAGATTCTTAACCACTGCACCACCAGGGAAGTCCTCATCATATCTTTAGAATATAATTTATTTATATGCATACTTTATACTTCACATTTAATCATCAGAGTGATCCTAGAAATTAGATACAACTTTACCCCTATATTCAGAAGGTTAAGATGACACATGCTTATACACAGGAACATATGTTTATGTAAATATAATCGCTGTATTAATATAAATTTATTTATGATCTTAGATAACATGTAAAAAGCCCATGCCTCCCTCCTCTCATTGTTCTGCTATGACTTCACATTAATTAAACATTTAATGGTCATTTAATGGCCTCTTTTATCAATGTATCATTTTCATAATATTGTATAATTTAGTTATTCCTAGTATTTTTAAATTTCAATCATAGAGAATGCATCTAAAAGCATTTCTCTGTATTAAATTTCGGGCTTCTGTTTATTTATAATCATAGAGTAATTTCCTGGAATTAGCTTTCTTGATTAGATCATTTGAATTCCTGCATAACTACTGTTACATGTTACCTCTTTATCTTTTAAAAAGAATACACCAATTTATCAAGGCAACAGTAACGTAACTATGGTCCAGTCGGCTTTATAATAACAATTATATTTATTCTGTTAGAGTAAAACCAGTGCTGGGATTTTGTTTTAAATACACATTTCTTTGATCAATCACAAGGGTGATTTACTATTTGCCTTTCATACTTTAATTGCCTATTTGTATCCATTTACTTTTTCAATATTCACCACTATGCATTAACTGTCTATTTAAGCTTTTTCTATGCTTGATAGTATTTTCCAAGAGTAAATAAAAAAGGAAACAAACCAAAAAACCTGTTCCATTAGCACATGTTCAGAGTTTCCATGATGCCAGCTTTCTAATTGACTAGGCTTAAATGGCTAAATGTATGGAACAATGTGTTCTACTAGAGAGCTACTCAGATCCTTAGAGCAGGCCTTTTTTTTTTTTTTTCCCCCAGAAGATTTCTTATTTTTTTCCCAGATTTTTTTTTTTTTTTCTGGTAAGTATTTTAAAATGCATGGGGACTTCCCTGGTGGCACAGTGGTTAAGAATCCGTCTGGCAATGCAGGGGACAGCGGTTTGATCCCTGGTCTGGGAAGATCTCCCACATGCTGTGGAGCAACCAAGTCTGTGTGCCACAACTACTGAGCCTGCGCCCTAGAGCCTGTGAGCCACAACTATTGAGCCTGTGTGCTGCAACTACTGAGCCCACGTGCTGCAACTACTGAAACCCACGCACCTAGAGCCCTGCTCAGCAACAAGAGAAGCCACCGCAATGAGACGCCCGCGCACCACAACGAAGAGTAGCCCACGCTCACCGCAACTAGAGAAAGCCTGCACGCAACAATGAAGACCCAACGCAGCCAAAAATAAAAAAATAATAAAATGCATTGATAAGAGCGAAAGACAGATCCTAGACAGCACCAACATTATTTGCTGTGTCATAGCTCTGAGCTCTGTTTCTTTACGATAATACTTCCCTGGGTTATAGGTTTTATCCCTCAAATTAGAGTAGAGACAACTCTTGAATAAGGAAGTTAAAATATATTCCTCAACAATGATTAAGATCAGAGTAAGGCACAGAGAAAGATGAGATTTATTCTAGGAAAAGAAGTCTTTAGAATTTATCCTCATTTGTAGACACAAGGGTTGCCAGTCATTAAAGGGTTTACAAAATCTGAAAATAAATTGCCTGGGAAGGGCCCACCTCTAGGATAAAATTACTTCAAAATACGTTTGAAGAATTTTTTACAGTTTTAGACCTCTGCAGCGACCTATCCCACTTAGAAATGGCCCATCAGTGTTGCTCTCATGCGGACTCCCTGATGGCAAAGTGCAAAGTGTCGGAATAGTCTTCACGAGACTCAGGTTGGCAAGAAAGCCACTGTCCAACTCTCACCCTAAAATATGTTAAATGTTGGCCAAATCAGTTGATAAATTCTCCTTCTCTAGAGACTGTAATGAATGAAAGTGTGAATAAGTAAACAGTTCAATTTAATTCAACACTATGTACATTCTCCTAGCATTGTTTTATTTTTAATTAGGCCAGCAAAGGATTAAAAAATTGTCAGAAAGTATATACTTTTGCTCTTGAATCTATTCATTTGCTCTTTACAGAAGAAATGAGTTTCCAGCTCAATTTAATTCTTTAAGCTAAAAAACTAGTTCAAGATTTTAAATAGTCCTTTTGAAACAGGAGGGAAGGGGGCAGGGCACAACCTTTAAAAGAATGACATAGCCATAGGACATGACAAAAACTGGTTAGAACCAACTAGGTCCAAGATGCTGGAAGATTTGACTTCCAATGGACCTTGAGCCTCACTATATGCTCATTGTAATACATTAGCATGCTAAGTGACACACCCGCCAGTGCCTTGACATTTCCAAGGCTGACCATCAAAGATCAAAAAGTGGGTGGTGGCCCAATTCCTGGAACTCTCCGCCCCTTCCCCAAAATATCTGGAATAATCCTCACACTCATTAGCCTATGAAATTACCCAGTCCATAAAAACTAACCATGCCATATTTCAGGGCCCCTTGCCTTCTGAGATGGCCCACACTCTATCTGTGGAATGTGTTTCTCTCTAAATAAATCCACTTCTTACCTATCACTTTGTCTCTCACTGAATTCTTTCAGTGATGAGACATCAAGAACCTGAGCTTCATTAAGTCCTGAGACCAGGTGTGTGATCTCAACCAAAAGACCATGGGTTCAAGTCCCAATCTGGGTTACACAGTTTCACTTTTTTAGGGAAAAGTAAATTCATAAAACTGGGAACCCACCTAACATTGTAAAGAACAACACAGAAAAGTGGCAGACTCATACTGCATGCCCTGCTTTAGCCATGGAGCATAGTACACTCAGTAAAATCATGTTTTGAAATCCATACATTTGTATCACTTACCACCTGTATTGACTTCTGTTCATTCTTCTCTGTATATTAAAAGAGACTGAGAAAATATATGGTCTTTTAGCAGTTTTTAAACTTTGTTGACAGATTTTAATAAATAATAAATAACTTTTTTCTAAACAAACTTCTGTTGCTTTTGTTACTTTCTTTTCCCAAAGTAGAATTACTAGAACTGTGACAGCAGCAACCATTTTATATTTTAAAATGCATTATAATTTTAATAATCTTTATATTTTCAGATTGTTTTAGAGTTTTTAAAATACTTAACAAAGGCCTTATCTCATTTGGTTGGTATTCTCACAGCAACTGTATTTATGGAAAGGGATTCGGAGCCTGTAGTCATACACAGAGAAACTGACACTCAGTGAGGTCAAGAACTTGTCCATGGTCATTCATTAGATAAAGGCAAAACTGGAGCCAGCAGTCAGGCCAAACCTGATGTCCCGGAGGGGCATGTCCTTCAGACCAGCCTAGACCTAACCCAGGGTCTGCCACTCACTAGACCTGTGATCGTGGGTAATAAGAAAATAACGGGATATTTAAATAAATGTTTGTAATTTCATTAAAGATACAGGTATTCTCTTAATTGTACATATGCCAGAATCCTTTCTCTGTTTATTTTCAGATGCCTCATCCTTGTTTTGCTACTTTTTTGATTTATGTTTTTCTGTAAGCACGACAATCTATTTTACTTTACAACCCACATCTTTATTGTTTACATTATGTACAAGGGAATTGTAATCTGTCTTTTTAAAACACTGTTCTAGGAAATCTAGCCTGTCTCTGGCTTGTTCACAAAGTTGCACTCAACGTGTCAGTGGGGCATTCAGTCATCTCAAGGTTTCACTGGGGAAGGATTCTCTTCTAATCTTATGTGCTCCTTGGCAGGACTCAGTTCCTTGCAGACTATTGTACTTGTAGCCTCTTTTGCTTGCTGTCTGTTGGGCAAAGTCACGCTCAGCTCCTCACCATGTGACATCTCTCCATTAAGCTATTTATCTCGTAAGAGAGCAGGTGAGAGAGGGAGAGGGTGAGCAAAGACTGCCTTTGGTAACTCAGTATCAGAAGTGATATCTCATCACTTTGTCATATTCTAGTCATTAGAATTGAGTCGTTAGGTCCTGACCATTCTCAGAGAGGGCATTACACTGGGGATGAATGCCACGAGGCAGGGATTATCAAGAGCAATTTCAGAAGCTGTCTACGTCAGACACATAGATTTAAGTGAAGAAATAACACTGCATTCACAAGCAGAAGACATAATCATATATGTAGAGAATGCTACAGGAGGAGCCCCAAAAACTGCTACTAGAACTAACAACTGAGTTCAACAGGGTTATAAAATACAAGAGCAATATACTGAAATTTATATCTACATGCTAGCAACAGCTAATATTAATTTTTAAAATACCATTTACAATAGCATCAAAAATACATTAAAGTGTAGCAAAATATGTACAAGATCTATACATTGACAACTACAAAACACTGCTGAGAAAATTAAAGAATAGCTAAATAAATGGAAAGATATACTATGTGTATCAATTGGGAGGTTCAATAAAGGTGTTAATTCTTCCCAAAATTGATCTATAGACTCAATGAAATCCCTATCAAAATCCTAAGTATTTTTGTAAAAATTAATAAGATGATCGTAAGTTTTTGGAAATACAAAAGAATAAGAATATTGATATTTTGAAAGAAGAATAAAGATAGAGTAATCACAGTACCTAATTTCAAGAATTACTATAAAGCTAAAGAAATCATGACAGTGTTGTTGTATAGGCATAAGAATAGACATACAGACCAACAGAACAGAATACAGGTTCCATATCTCAGTATTCAGTTGATCCTTTAAAAAGGCAGACAACTTAACCCAATGGAGAAAAAAGAATCTTCTAAAAAAATTTTGTTGGAGCAATTATAGATCCACACATCAAAACATTTTTAAATAACCTAGAACTTTGCTTTGCACCACACAGAAAATTCAACTCTAAATATATCATAGATCTAAATGTGAAACCTAGAACAATAAGCCTTTAAACAAAATATATAAGAAATTGTTTGCAACCCTGGTATAAGAAACTATTTCTTAGGACACAAAAAACGTGCATAAATTTAAAAGTGATAAACTTAATTTCATTTAATTTGAAAACTTCTGCCCTTCAAAAGATACTATTAAGAAAATTAAAAGGCAAGCCAACTATTGGAGAAATTTTAACAGGTGTATATTTAATCAAAATGTTTTAGTGAAATATACAAAGAATCCTCTCAATACAATAACAACAAAAAATAGTCACTCATAATGGTCAATATATTTGCATATATACCTCACATAAGAAGGCATATAAATGGCCAATAAGCACATGCAAAGATGTGCAAATCATTAATTATCAGGAAAATCCAAATGAAAATGACAATGTGATTCTCCTACACATTAATTAAAATGGATAAAATTTAGGAGGATGACAGTATTATGTGTTGGCAATGATGTGAACTAACTGGAGTGTATATACATTGCTCTTGGGAATATACAATGGTAGACATGAAACAGAGCAGGACCCTATGGTCCTTGCCCCCCATGTCCTCAGCCTGCCTTCTGTCTGTGGAAAATCTTTAGCAAAAGAATAAGTTTAATAGGAGAAGTGAGAAAATGCAGAAGCAAAGACAAGCTGTGCAACAAGACTAAATAATAATAGTTTAGTCATTAAGCAGAGTCAAGGACCTTTAGTTCCTTCTCAAGGGCTATAGGTAATATTCTGAGCCATATCCTGGGAGCTGTCTTATAGATACTGAAACCCCCGCCAGGTGGAAGAAGTTAACTACATGATGACCAGACTGTAGCCATGACATAAGGGAACAAACCGACCCTGGAACTGAAGATTAACTGTACCTAAAACAATCAAGATGACATTGGTCAGACCACCACATGACCAATTTCAAGAAGAGTGTCAGAGCTGACCGTGCTGTTTCTGTATGTAGCCCCCTCCCTCCATCTATGAAAGTTCTTGCCCACTGACTGTCAGCGGGGGGAGGTCGGCCTTTGGACAGGGGTCTGCCCTCTCCCCCCCTCCAACCCCCATTGCTGGCATCCAAAATAAAGCAAACTTTCCTTTCCACCAACCTTGCCTCTTCATTGGCTTTTGAGTGGTGAGCAGCCGGACCCTACTTCCGGTTACAGAAACACTTTGAAAAGAGTTTTGCAATCTCTTAAAAAGTTAACCACATACTTAACATACAACCTGTAAATCACACTTACGGATTTTTAGCCCAGAGGAATCAATATTTTAGATCAATTAAAATATGTCAACTCAAATAATTGCACATAACTATACTGGCTGCATTCATAACTCTAAAACTGGAAACAAGGTAAATGTATTCCAATTAAAGAATAAACAAGCTGTAATATATAGTGGAATTCTACTCGGAAATCGATATGAAAATTTACTGCTACACACAGAAACATGGATGAATCTTAAAATATCATGCTGAAGTGAAATAAGCCAGACACAATGGAGATACGATATGATTCCATTGATAGAGACTGCTGAAAAGACTAATATAATTTATAGCGACACTAAGGAGAGCAGCAGTTGCTTAGGACTGGAAGTAGAGATTCTGAGTGGAAAAGAGCTAATGGAAACTTTTGGGGAGTAATGGAAATATTCTATTTCTTGACTGTGATGGTTGCTTGACTGTATACACTTTCCAAAAGTTATTACTACACACTTGAAATGGATGCATTTATTACATATTAATTTCACCTCAATAAATTTGAAAATATCCATTTCTTTAATTTCCAGAGGGCAGAGATAAAAGACTTTTCTCTATCATTTCACACCTAGTTGCCTTCTATATAAATCTACAATTAGATTTCCCAACAAATTGTCAGTGTCTTTCTATACCTTCCCCTTGGCCCTAGTCCCTACGCCTAGATTGTTACCCTACCTCAACTTTCTCTCTGGGTAGTTTAGTCTACAAAATCTTCTTACGCTATTTTTGGATCAAACATAGACTAACTTTGGGTCACTGGATCTGCAGTGGTCATCTGACACTTTAAAGCTATTCTCTTCCTCTGGGTGATTCCTAATTCCATTTCTCATATTCTTTCAGGTTTTCACAACTCCTATTGTTATGTTAAAAACAGTAACTCAATTTAGTAATTCAGCTTTGTGGACTTAAACTATTTAGATGATGTGATTAAGACTTTAAAAATATAGATAAATAATTGTACAATAATTGAGGATGGGGAAGGTGGTGCCTGATCTGTCTCATAGAGCCCTGGAGGATAGGTAGGAATTTTTCAGTTTAGGGAATGGGAGTCAGGTGGGGAGGTCATATTAGCCACTGATGAGATAAGGCTTTAAGTAGCATTTGATCTTCTATCTGTTGTAAACAGATAAAGGCTAGAATTAAAAAAAAAAAAAAAAAAAAAAAAAACTCAAGAGAGTCTGGAACATTCTTACTAGAAGAACCTACACAATGTATAGTGTTATGGGATTAAAAAAACACTATATCCATTTTAAATTAAATTTCCAAAATTTATATAATTTATGTGAGCTAGATTCTTTATAGTCATTCATGACTTGAAGATTACATTCCTGAGATGTGAATCAGAACTTTGAAGTTTACAATGCCATAAAGGAGCAGACTAGCCATGATGCCATAGCTGAGTAGAAATATTTTTCTATTTTGTATCTCTCTGTTCATGATTAAAATCCGCAATAGAGCATATGTTGGGGGAACATTAGGCTAGGAGGAGCCAACCCTCTTTCTCTATCAGCATAGTAAGAGGAGATAGGTTTCTGCAGTGAGAGACATTCTCCCCAATAATACTATAAAACATGAGAGTCAAGAGTAATTTTCTACCGCAGAAAATCAATATATTAAGCAAGGGAATGTATGCTGAGGCCCTCACCTGCTAAAAATTACTAAACGGCCAAAACAGATGGATCACAGGAGAGAGAAACCTTGTTCATTCCCCGTATGGCAGTCCCATGGACATTCTATGTAATATAAAAAGCCACAGCAACACTATATATGTTCAGGGAGAAGAGTCTTGTGACAGGCATCCATGTTTACTAGCTAGTGTGGTTTAATTTGCCTCTACTGCTTTCTGAAGCTTTCCATTTTAAAATAGCTCCCTTAGAAAACTTAGTCCTAGTTGATAAAACAGGCCTTTTAATGATACACCAGAAAAAAGATAAAGTGACTAAAAGCATGTCTCCTGTGATCATGGGTTGGGAGTATGCTTTTTCTTTGAATCACCACACTGTACATGCAAATAAATCATTTTCTAACTTGATACGTGCACAGGGTCATGTATTTTCAAAATGAATTCTAATATTAAATACAGTGGCTATTAAAAAAGAAAGGAAAACAAATACTGACATGACAGACATTGGTCACTATAGTTGAAGGCCACTTCATCCTACTAAATTTGCACAATAAAATAAACCCAAAAGAGGTCTGAGGTCATGAGAAACAGAAGAATATCTATACCTCTGCTCTGCTTTAAAGATAGTTGCCAATTTTTCTTGGATATTGTTATTTAAATTATTTTTATTTTTGTTTCTGTTTTAGGTAAGGTTTTAGTTGACCTAGTACTGTGATGGTGAAACCGTGCACCTCAAATTGGGACTTGAACCCATGCGGCCGGGACTTGAACCTGGCCAAAACCCACGGTCTTCCAACGGAGATCACACACCTGGTTTCAGGACTTAATGAAGCTCAGGTTCTTAATATCTCCTGGCAGAAAGAATTCAGTGAGAGACAAAGTGATAGGTAAGAAGTGGATTTATTTAGAGAGAAACACATTCCACAGACAGAGTGTGGGCCATCTCAGAAGGCGAGAAAGGCACCAGGCTATGGGGTTGTCAGTTTTTATAAGGGTGGGTAATTTCATAGGCTAAGGAGTGGGAGGAGTATTCCAGCTATTTTGGGAAGGGGCAGGGATTTCCAGGAATTGGGCCACCGCCCACTTTTTGATTCTTATGGTCGGCCTTGGAACTGTCATAGCACCTGTGAGTGTGTCATTTAGCTTGCTGATGTGTTACAGTGAGTGTATACTGAGGCTCAAGGTCTAGTGGAAGTTGACCTGTCTGCCATCTTGGATCCATTTGGCTCTAATCAGTTTATGGCATGTCCCCGGACGATGTCATTCTTTCAAAGGTTGTGTCCTGCCCCTGTCCCTTCTGTTTCAATGGTAACTATTTAAAATAATCTGTCACCCCCCACCCCAACAGCTTACTGTTCCAATATAAGGATTCCAAGAAACAGCTGCCATGTATAAATAATCTCACTTGATTTGCAAGAGCAACTGCTGCCAAATTTTCTGATCATGATGAATTACAATGATAATGAGGCAGTGAATGGGAGATAGGTTTATTGTGAGAAATGTTTTGTCACACTGTCCTCAAGTTTTGGAAATTCTGCTATAAGCTTCAGAATTAGGAGATAAAGTTACTCTAGTGACTTTAGCAAAGGAATTAATTACTGTGCCCGGCAACAAATAACACTGAACGTTTTTCAGAGAATCATTTCTCTGCTCATTAGCATCTTACCAATGAATTACCTCACAGCTACTTGAATGGAATACCACAGCACATTCTCTCTACAGCATATAAAGATCAGGGTTTCTTATTTTTGGTTTCATGCATAACTAACTGAATCAGAAAATAACTCAGACTAATTCATTCATATGTTTCCCTTCTCACCATCATTTTAGAAATGCTAAGGGCAAAATGTATGACCCCCAAGTCACTTGACTCACTAAAGAAATATTTATAAGCAAGTGTTTAGATAGTCAACAAATTCTGTTGCGAACTAGCAGAAAGAGAAGCCTTTCTGTGTGTATGGTTCTTTTCTTGTTTGTTTGTTGTTTTAAGACAGTGGGCTAAAAATTCCAGAATCAAGAGATATATGTTATCCTTCAATTACTTTCCTCTTAACTTCCTTGTCTGACCAAGGAGCTGATTTAGAACACATGGTGATTGATGACTCCCCTTCAGCACAATACATCACTGCTCTTCCCAGACATTTCCAATGATGAGTAGAAATCTTGTGTGCAGTCCAACCTAAGGGAATGATTGAATCATTTGGAAGAAACTTAGAAATATATAAAGGTGCTATAACTGATATAAAGTGAAGGAGATATCCTGACATTTTCAGAAAGAGACCTGATCATGCAACCTTTCAGCCACACCATTTATGTGTTTGAGACAAGCTGTGAGACAGAAAAAAACACATGCTTTTCTGAAAAAGAGACGGAGGATCAGAATTTATAGCACTTCTATTTTATAAAGAATAATTGTCCCATGCTATAAAGCATGTCAGGTCACTTTCATAATTAAACTGGAAAATGACTTCTCTCTGCCAGAGGATTTGTGCCAGTGACTTGAATCCATACCTCTGACCACTATGTATCCTTCCTCCATGAAGAAGTCAAGCAATGCTGATCTGTGCTCATTAGTGACTCATCTTAGGCTTCTCAGAAGTGCATGACCTTGAAAAATAAAGCTGGCGAAATGTGACAGAAAAGTAATATTCCACAAACACCAAAGTGGCAGCACATGAAGTGGCACAATTTGACTGAAATAATCCAAAGTGAAATTAGGCATGCATCAACTTCCTTGGTTTAATGCTTCATTTCTGATGTATATTTTTAAATAGATAAATGTAGACATACTTTCTGAATAAGTGATATAGTTCTCCAATTTTTCCATTCTTTTAGAGAATATCTTTCAGAGGGGAATCCTCTCTTTCCATGGTCAAAGCTTTGACTCTGATATGTACACTTTTTAAATATTTTGCATATGGACATCTCCAGAACATAGTAGAACTGTCATTTAGCTGGAATGGGAGAGTGAAAGTTTTTATCTTTTACTCCTTCATTTTACAGATTCAGTAAGTTGCGTGAATTTGGTTTTGCAGTGAGTTCTTTTGCTTTTCTTTCTTTTTTTTTTTTTAATAAAATAACGCTGGTTTAAGATCTCCTAACTGGGAAACACAAAAGTTTTAATTTTGTTAAATATGCACAGATTTTTTTTCTACCTTACAGAAGTCAGCAGATAGTATTTTAAGTGGTATATACCACTACAATCAAAGGAGAAATTCTGCTTATAACTTACTCTCTACTTCGGAATCCTAAGACTCAAACTGGAGAGAGTCAAGAACTGGCCAGCCCCAAAGTCTAATTCATACTAACTGAACTTCACTTAAGGCTGTGGTAAAAAAACAGAATGCCTTCAGATGACACCAGGGCCAGACTCCAAATTTTGGCAAACACATTGCTGACCTTGAACAAGAATCAATTACCCAGATGATCTTAGTCGTGTGTGTGTGTGTGTGTGTGTGTGTGTGTGTGTGTGTGTGTGTGTACCTGAAAAGGACAGTTGGAAGAAAATTCGGGAAGTCTGAGTTAGACTGATTATTATGTAATACTAAGTGTTAGGTGTGAAAAATGGTATTATGATTACACAGAGGAATGTCTTTGAGATTGCCTGCCATTGTAGCCAAGGTTGAAGTGTCATTCTGACAACATCCAGTCAAATGTGTGGGTTTACTCATTCTGAAGAAAGGAAAAAAAACCAACAAGTATTTAACGCAAAATATCATTGTGCTTAACTTTTTTGTCTGATGTCTCGTATAAATGATCAGTTTCTTCATAATCAAATCAATTCAGTCGTGCTTTTTAGTCTTATATACTTATCCAATTCAATAAATGAATAAAGTGGATCATGATGGATCAATGCTGCAAGTGTGTCATGAAGCAAAAACTATGATTAGTTTAAGTCTGTGCCCCTTGAACTAATCATAGTTTTCAAATCTAAACCAAGGAAATAAAATAGCCAAATGACCCTGAAGTGTTTAAACTTTGGTTAATGCATTTATTAAAATCAAAACTGAGTCTTTTTCCTTTATGGACTTCTTGGTCAATGTCAGGTCAAGACGGTAAAAAAATGTTTTAGTTTCAGGGAAATGAAAGTAAGCAGTTAGGAACAGCACTTAAGGCCTGATATAGTTAGTAGGTTGGAATTAGTTCTAAAACCAGAATCAGAGTCTCTGAAGCAGAAACGAAGTCCCAGAGGCCACGGGAACAGCTCAGGGTCAGGGAACATATGAAAGAACCAGGTCTTCAGACAACGTAGGTAAGGAAAAATAACCAGAAGATGAACACACCCCTACCCAACTATCCTAGTAGATGTGCTACTTCTTCACCTAACGCCTACGTTTTAATCAATGTGATTATACTTCTAAATCTCTGAATGCAGCATGATCTCTCACTTATTTGTGCCTCTATACAACATAACAATCTCTCCCTAGGACATAGTTTTTCCTCGTCTTCAGACTTAAATGAAGTTCTAATCTTTCAGGTTTTAGTCCCCATGTTATTTCTGAGCTCCCTTTCCTTTATCTCACTGTGGAGTGGGTGCTCCTCCTCATCTCTATAAGACTGTGTACTTACCTCTATCACAGGACTTTATTACTTTCATTCTTATCCTCAGTCTGTTCACCTGCCTTTCCTTCTGAACTGTGAACTGCATCACGTGGGAGCCATAACTGATTCATCTTTGTATACTTAGCCCATGTCTGATCTATGATATATAATAAATGCAAGAAAATTTAGAATTTTAAACTACATCTCAGAAATGAGCTATCAAGCCATGAAATAAAATGGAGGAAACTTAAATGTATATTACTAAGTGAAAACAGACAATATGAAAAGGCTATATATTGTATGATTCCAACTACAATATACAACATGATAGTAAAGGCAAAACTGAAGAGACTATCAAAAGATCAATGGCTGTCAGGGGTGGGGTTGGGGGATGAATAGGTAGAGCACAGAGGATTTTTAGGGCAGTGAAAATACCCTGTATAATACTATAATGATAAATATATTTGATTATACATCTGTCCAAACCCGTAGAATATCACCAGCAGTGAGCCTTAATGTAAACTATGAACTTAAAGTGAAAACTATAAACTTACGGATGAGAGTAAGGTAGGTTTTCGAGTTTGAATTCTACCTATCACTACTATTTTATTCTGTGGGATCCCACAAAAAGCAATAGGAGAATGAGAAAATATCATAATATAAATAGCTTATGCCCAGTAAATCCTCTTTCAGGCTTCTATATAAATGACTTACATCCTAAGGCTTAGGGAGGGTTGGCCACACAATTTGGGGGCTGCAATGTAAAATGAAAATGCACGGCATCTTGTTAAAAAGAGGGGAATAAAAGTATACCATGAAAGCTACTAAAATATACAGGTGTTTCCTTTCCAAACACATTGTTACTAATAAAACATAATAGGGATAATAGTGATCCATAAATAATAACATAAACTTACAAAACTACAGAAAAAATATTTTTGGTGCCACCTTTTTATTTTAAAAGATAAATAATACTACTTTATTAATGTGATACTTTGATCATAAGATTTTTATGGGTGGCTTTCTGCAAAATCATTTTTTGGTCATCAAAATTTACAACCTATTCTCAATTGATGTATTTGAAAAGAAACAGAGACAGGCTGCGACCTGGAACCTTTTGCTGCAGTGCTTGCACCTGGACAAACATCTCCTGGAGCAATGAAATACAAATAAACTATAAGGCACTAAAAATAACTGCATGCATGCACAGCTGGGGCAAATTATGGACAAGATACAAAAAAGACCAAAAAACCCAACTGCCACTTCTGAAGAGCCAGGAGCAAAAGCAGGGTGTCAGCAGCAAAGGCAGGTTACTGTGCATGCCCCCTGCACACAACACCACCATAGGGGTGGGCAAACCCCGCCGGCCCGACCCCTGGCTACACCCCTACCCTCACCCCATGTAAGGAACAAGCTCGCCCCCCTTCTAGGAGCGAGTGAGCAAGCAAGGGAACCTGTTACTTGTTCTCGCTCCTCCCCTGCTGCAGCAGGGGCCTCAATAAAGCCTGGCCTGAATTTCTTGTCTGGCCTCTGATCAATTTCTATTGATTAAGGAGGCCAAGAACCCTGGTCAGTGACAAAACAACACTTCAAAATAAACTTGTGTGCAATTTACACCTGATGATTCCCATGGATATTGTTTCTAAAACTATTTAGTACCTCATGCAAATCAGTTTCTTGTGTTTTTGTATTTAATTTAAACTTTAAATTTATATTATGGCATTATAGTGGTCCTTCTAATATTTCCTATAAATTGTGAAGCCAAAATTGGATTTATGATTTGTATATACAGAGAGTCCCCAACTTACAATGGTTGAGTTTAATATCTTTTGACTTTATGATGGTGCAAAAGCAAAATGCATTAAATAGAAACCAAACTTCAGGTTTTGAATTGTGATATTTTCCATGGCTAGCAATTCTTGTACATACTCGCTTGTGATACTGGGCAGTGGCAGCAAGCTACAGCTCCCAGTCAGCCGTGAGATCATGAAGGTAAACAACCGTAACACCTACAACCATCCTGTACCCCAAAGAACCATTCTGTTTTTCACTTTCAGTATGGTATTCAACAAATTGCATGAGATATTCAATTCTTTATTACAAAATAGGCTCTGTTAGATAATTTTGCCCAGCTGTAGGCTAATTTAAGTGTTCTGAGCACATTTAAGGTAGGCTAGGCTAAGCTATGATATTCAGTATGTTAGGTGTATTAAATACGTTTTCAACTTACAATATTTTCAACTTATGATGGGTTTATTGGGACCTAACCCCATCAAAGGTAGAGGGAGATCTGTAATTCAAAATGCCTGTTTATGAATTCTACTGCTGTATCTTCAATTGTAAGTGCCTGAGGGCTTGAGTTCACCAGTATGGCTATTATTGCCCAATCGATCTACACATATCCACTGGTCACACATATGCTCTATTTCCTACTAGACTTCACTTATAAAACACAAGTTCAAAGATAAAATTATTACAAATTTCAAGACAGCCATATCAGAGCATAAAACCAATCATGGGGCCCTTCTGAGAAAGTGGACCCTATGTGATTGCATAGGACTCAGGCCCATGAAGCTGCCTCTGGTTTTAAGATCAAAGATGGAGAGGGAATTTATGACTATAAATATGAGGGTAGCCTCGAGACCACTGACATGCCTGGACACATATATGAGGAAAGTAAAGCCAAGAGGCCAGTTCCTATGGGTTTACCAAAAGTGGAAGGCAAAGAAAGTTAGCAGAGGACTGCTAGGCCCACCTCGAAGTGAGGCGTTGCTCGGGAGTATTTACTACATTGAAGCAAGAGAGCACTATCACCTGAACTTCCCTACCTCCTAAGCACAGTAACATAGATCGTTAGTAAAACATAATCCTATGAATGGATCAAATATTAAAGAATCAGTTTAGATACTCTTCACCCCTTGGGAAGGAGGTACTGGCTTATTCATTATAAAGTACAAATGAACTCAAGTTTTGGGTCTAATTAGACCCCAAATTATAGGAATAATTTTCCTATATTCTCATTTACAGGTAATTGGCCTAACACACAGTAACTCCTCTAAAATGAATGAGGTAATTCAATCACATGGTGTTAGTATTAAATCAGAAACAATGGTGTTCATTTTTGTGCCTTCTCCTAATATCAGGAACAAGGCAAGGATGCCCACCCTTATCACTTCTATTCAACATAATACTGGAAGTCCTAGTCAGAGCAAATATACGGGAAAAAGGAATAAAAGGCATCCAAATTGGAAAGGAAGAAGTAAAATTATCTTTGTTTTTAAATGACATGATCTTATACATAGAAAATCCTAAAGACTCCATTAAAAAAAAAAACAGAACTAATAAACAAATTCAGGATTTTTTTCAAATTCAAGTTGCAGAATACAAAATCAACATACAAAAGTCGGTTACATTCTATAAACTAGTAATAAACTATCCGAAAAGAAAATTATGAATATAACCCATTAGCAATAGCACCAAAAAGAATAAAATACCTAGGAATAAACTTAACTAAGGAGGTAAAAGATGTGTATGCTGAAAACTACAAATATTGATGAAAAAAATTAAACAAGATACAAACATATGGAAAGATATCCTATGTTAGTGGGTTGGAAAATTTAATATTGTTGAAATGTCAATACAACCCAAAGTGATCTACAGAGTCAATGCAATTCCTATCAATTCCCAATGGCATTTTTAAAAACACTGTTTTTCCCCCCACGCTCTGAGAGTACTATAGAATATATCACATTAACTCAAAATCAGTTCCTGGATTATAACAAGAAATAATAATATAAGCCCTTTCCTCTTCATTCGCAAGACACTTTGGATTGCTGAAAAACATTTAGTTGTCTTAGGCTAACAAGGTCCTTTTATTCTTCAGCTTCATAACCAAGCAAAATGTTTTCATAGGATCACAAATAGGTTTATCTTTTTCTCTCTTCCTCCCTCCCTCCTTTCCTTCCTCTTTTTATCTCTTTCTTTCTTAATGATTTATTATTTTCAAAATTTTGCATTGTGTCAGTGTTTTCCAAAATCTGCCTATGGAACTCAAATTCATTCATTGATAAATGTTTATTAGACATTGTATTAGATTCCTAGGGCTACTGTTAACAAAGTACCACAACCTGGGTGACATCAAACAACAGCAACTTACTGTATCATAGTTATGGAGGCTAGAAATCTGAAATAAGGTGTTGGCAGAGCAGTACTCTTGTGAAAACTGTAGTGGAATATTTCTGTATTTCTTCCTAGCTTCTGGTAGTTTGTTGGCAATCTTTGTCCCTTTTTTTTTTTTGGCTTGTAGAACTATCACTCTAATCCTTTGTCTTTACATGGCATTCTCCGTGGGTCTTCACAACATTTCCCCCCTGTGTGTCCATCACTCTGTCCAAGTTTCCCCTTTTTATATGCACATCGGGCCTACTGAATTCAGGAATTCAACGTCATTTTAATGAGGTCACATTCTGAGGTACTGGGGGCCATGACTTAATTACCTTTTGTGTTGGGGACACAGTCCAACCCATAATAAGCACCAATTATGTTCCAGATATTTTTCTGATGTCAGACATAGAGTGGTGAAAACACAGAATCACTGATATTTAAGGAGTTTCATTCTAGAGGAGGACGTATGAGTAAATAAATACAAAAAGAAGTTATATGATATCAGGTAGTATTGAGTTATAAAGAAAAACAGAAAGCAGAAAAGAGCATAGGGAGTGTGATCCGAGTAGGAGGTATTTTATATGAGTTTTAGGAAAGGATTCTCCAAAGGATTCTCCAAATGTCACCAAAGAGGCGACATTTTAAAAGGAATTCAAAAAAATGAGGGACCAGCCATCCAAGTACCAGGTAGAAGAGTACTCTAGGCACAGAACATATCATGTGCAAACACCTTGAAATTGGAGAGTACCTGGCATGACTGAGGAACAGCAAGTAGCCCAAGTGTGGCTGGCAGAGGAAGTGAGTAAAAGAATGGTAGCATATGGGGGTCACAAATGCCAATAAGATGGCCAGAGAAGTATGTGAAAATGTTCCTAGATATAAGAAGAATGTATGACAAAATTAAACTTACATGTATACCTGTGTCACTTCCTGTTTTAATTCAACTCTCTATTAAACTCACGTGTCAATATAACTTCTGTTCTTGCCACTCTGTGTTTACTATTTAAAATACCTCCAACATTTTCTTTCCCTAATATGCTTCACTTGCCTTAACCTAGTACAATTATTTCAATAATTCAATTTTTCTTTGAATTATAGTAAATAATGTTTTTTTTTTCTATTTCTCTAACTTTGATAACATTTCCTACTTTTTCTTTTCAAATTTGAGCATCCCTTCAAATTTCAGTCTGATGTACTGGCCTTTATTTCTTTATACTCAGTTCAATGGAAAGCTCAGCAAATCATATTATTTAAATATCTACTTTTATGCATAAAGTTCTGGATTTTAAATTTTAAAAACTCAAGCTCTCCTTTATACCTACTTATAATTCCCACTATTGGAATAATTCACTTAGATACCCTGACAAATTCAAACTCAAGTTGCAAAGGCCCATCTTCTTCAAAAGAAAATTTAGATTTACTTCCCTAGTGATATTCCCATTTATTTCTTAGATGCTATTATTCAGTCTCACCTACTTGCTATTCATCCATGTCACTTTGATTTTTCCTTGTTCCCCTTTATTCCTTTTCTCATCAAAACCTATTAATTTCTTTATTCAAAGTACTGCTCTACCATATAAAACTTCCTATCAAATGATGCAGTCGCTCACAGAAACTGAATAATGTAACTTTGCATGTGAATTATCCCAACAACTCTATGAAGGCTGGTATTATTTTTACTTTAGAGATAAGTAATACCTTTATATGTATCTATATAGTAGATAACTTACTCAAAGTTGCAGGAACCTCTAGTGGAACTTAAGTACCATTCAAACCCAGAGTTCTTTCCTAGATACATTCTGCCTATATCAAACCCAACTACTAAATTAAAGGGTAGTTAGTAACAGGAGGGCTGACTTCCTCTTTGACTAATATTTGTGGTAGAGTTTAGATGCAGGAAATAAATGACCTTTTAACAATACCATTTCAAGTTGTTCCTTTTACTCCATTTGATCTTTGTAAGGTCAGTAATGGTATGTCTTTTCGTGCCTTATTTTAGTAACTTGGATATTCCCTCATTTTGTTCTTAATCTGGCTTCTAGATAATGATTTGTCAATTTCCTTTTTGTCTTTTTGAATAACCAAACTTCAGGTTATTGATTTTTTTCTACTGCGTTTTTAACAGCTTTATTGAAAGATAATTGACACACCATACATTCACACATTTACAGTGTAAATTCAAGATTTTTTTGCACTATATTCACAGAGTTGTACAATGACAATCAAAAACATTTTCATTGTAGCAAAAAGAAATGCCAGATCTTTAGCTATCACCTCCCAATTTCCCCTGCCTCCCCCAGCCCTAGGTAACCCCAATCTACTTTCTCTATACATAGATTTTGCCCATTCTGGACAATTCATATAAATGGAATCACATGGTACATGTACTTTTGTGACTAACTTCTTTCACTTAGCATAATATTTTCAAGATTCATCCATACTGTAGTGTATATCAGTACTTCATTCATTTTGTATGTTACTTAAAATATTAAGTATGCATTAATTCTCTTATATACAAGTTGAAGGACTGAGATTACAGAAAGTATGACTTACCCAGTGTCAAACAGTAAACGGTAAATGGTGAAACTGGGTTATGAAACTAAGACTGTCCCAAGTTTATTCTACTTGCCTGAGTTGCTTAAGCATAATGATGGTAAAGAGTATTCTTATAATACTCCTTGAAGAAATTATTTTTACTTTCCATTTTATACCTGATTAGACCAAGACACAGGGAGGTAAAGTATCTTGCCCAAAGTCAGACATCTGGATAGTAGAGAATTAGACTGACTCCAGAGCCCCAGCTCACTCAAAACCCAACTTTGCTGCCCAGGACACAGTGGCAGAAGAAACTAACTTTTACCGAAAAGCCAAAGAGGCATTCAGTTTGGAGAGAAAAAGTAATATGCATGCAACAAAGAAAGAAAATTTAAAAAGGGGGTTGGAAGTCAGGAGTTAATAACTGAATGTAGGAGGGAGTACCCTCTTGTTTAAAAATTAAAGCATGATCCTATGGTAAGGAGACCACATTCAACCCCATTTCAAAGATTTACATGAAAGAAGAGAGAAATTCCCAAGTCCCTTGTAGCAGCATGACTTTATGACTCTGTGAGCATCATCTCTACTTTTTGAGAATATACAATCATTTCATAATTTTTATTTTCTTGAAATCTATATTTTCTGTCTCAGCTTCAGATAAATGCTCTCACTAAGTTATTTGCATAAGAACAACAAGGAATGAACAGATGGCTTTTTGACTAAGTGTCTACTGTCTTCTGAATGTAGATATAATTCATCATTATGTATGGCCTCTTACAGAAGCTACAAAACAATACAAATTCAAAAGAAAAACACAGTCCCTGAATACAACATAGGTGTTAAAATTACTGAATTAGATTAAATAGATATTTAAAGTTGGATAGATATTCTAAGAAGATACTGAGGAAAACTGCAAGGTGCAGAAATATATGTATAGTGTGATATTCATGTAAATTGGAACAATTCACTGAAAAATATTTGCCTGTGAATAAACCTGTGTGGAACAAAGGCATAAAACATGAATGGAAAAGATATACTCTACTGTCAGGTTCTTAAGTCGCATCTAGAAAAGGACTCTGAGGAGGTATAAAGAAGACTTAAACTCTAAATGTATTATTTTATCTCTTAAAGAAAATATCTTGAGTAAACATGGTAAAAAAATTGAAATGTGTTAGTATTTTGATAACAAATATATGTTAGTTAAAAGGTCTATCACTGGATACAGTGATTTAACTCCTGGGAATTTATACCATAAAAATAAAAGTGTCAATGCAACAATACTGAAATGACTCAATATGTCATATCAATACCATGTAATCAATTTTTAAAATATCAGATGGCCTTGGAATGATTTCCATAAGAAATCATGATTTCCATATTGAGGAAGAAAAGCCAAAGTCAGACAAGTATGTATATATCTTCTGTAAAACTATCATGGCAAAAAATACCTGTGTAAGAAAATGTGTAAAGAATTAAATTAACACAGAGCACAAGGGGTGGGGTGTGTGTGTAAACAGATTATTTAAGACACCCAGGAGACAAGAGGGAGTCATAATTCAGACCTCAACTATTAACTGCAATTTTACACCTCCCCTGTTTTTTTCTTATGGGGTCTAACTGAGGTGAGATACCAGAACTGAAAAAAGTTAAAAAAAAAAAAATCTTCAAAAAAGACACATATTGAAGACATGTATCATTTGTTAACTTCCAAGTTGATTATTTATCCCAATGTCTTTTATTTAAAAAGAGAAGCTTGTAAAGTAAATCTAAATGTGTGTTAGCTAATTAAAATTAACATAGACTCACTTCATATTATAGTGTCTCTGCAAAAATTAATCTAAGACTTATACAGCAACTAATGTACATTAATAATAGTAATAATAATAATGAGAAGGAGGAAGAGGAGAAGAAGACAATGTTTCCTATCAGAAATTCAAGCCAGTAGACAGCAGAGCCCAAATCAAAGAGTAGAGTACTGACACTTTATCTGGCCATTACAAATACAGGACAGTGAGGGTGAAGGAGAACAGGTGTGTGGCAAGCGGAAAACGATGTGATGCATGACCGTGGTGCCAACCACTGCATGATACCCCAGGAAGACACGTAGCAGGCTGTTCTGCAGGTGCGGTCACTTGGCCCATGGAAATTTTCCATGTGGACGACAAAGAGGAACCATTCCTGCCTGGAAAGGGGAAGAGGAGGAATGCATTTGCCTAGCTCGCTCCCATTTCCTGTCTGCCAGTGTTCAAAGTCCACTCCATAGGGGATTAACTCCTCTGCACTTCAGGGTTGCATCAGAAGCCTTCTTTAGTATAAGATATGGTACGTCAGATCTGATCCCCTGAATCTGAAGCAGAGGGACAGCACAGTGGGTGGAACACAAAGGGAAAGAATAAGAACGAGAGCAAGAGCAGGAAGGGATAGTTGAGGGAATCGGAGAAAGCACACAAAGACCCTGTCCACTACAAGCAGCTGGAGTTAAAATACAAACACAGACTGCAGTTAATCTAGGCAAGAGTGATTGGAAACATTGCCTTTGGCAGACATAGTTTATTTCCATAAAGTAATAACAAAATAAACGTAGCCAATTTCATTTGGGACTATGAAATGTATTACTTAAAACGTAAGAAAAACTCCTCAACAGAGAAAAGGAAATCTCTCAAATAGATCTGATGTAAAGAGGCCAAATGGTTATAACCTGTTTATTCAAAGTTTAACAGTGTATTCTAGTGAATTAAAGAGAACGTTTTCACTAAAAAAAAAATCAGACCTAAGAATTTTTTAAAATGTATTTTAATATGAGACATGTAGTCTACTACTATTGGGTTGGCCAAAATGTTCATTCAGGTTTTTCCATAAGATGTTACTTTTTGGCCAACCCAATATTTTAAAAGAAAGTTTATTACCCAAAACAGATGATATTATTTCAGAACAAGAGGGCCTTGCTATCTCGATTCAGTGGCACTTCATTTTACCACACCAGCAAAAGTGGGCTTAAAGTATGATTCAATTTAATTCTCTCTGGATTATACTATGATTTGCAATATTTTTTAGGCAGAATAATAGCATGTTCAAAGACCTCATGGCTAGGAAGAAGTTGACACATTCAAAGAACAAAAATAAAACAGTATGGCTTGATAATATATAGACTCTATCAATGGCTTTGGTTATTACTTTCAGTTTAAGAGAGAAGCTAATAAAATATATATATGACAAAGACTATTGGCTGCTACGTCTATTAGAGTGTGGTAAGAGTGGAAGCTTGGAGATGATTCCAAAGAACTACCTCCCAAGAATCTGTGCCACAGCAGGAGGTAGCCCTCATCCAAATGAGTGGTTGATGTGGAGATGCAAAGGCAGCATCCCTTTTCCGTAAGTCAGTACAATTCTGAAGGGCCATTCCAACGTCATATTCCCCCTGAGATTAGTTGAAGACTTTGTGGCATATGCTTCACAATTATATTTTTCCTGTGCCACATCCCAATTTTTTCCTTCTCTGACAGGTATTATTCTAGAAACACTTGCGATCACATGTACATGCACATACCATTGTAAAGTCCATTTCCAGGAAACAGATAAAAGTCATAGATTTTGTTCAATTTCAATAAATAAACTAAATACACATTTCTTCACCAGTCCTATCTAAGGCCACTACTATAGAACAAAATCTGAATATCCTGGGAATTTGATGATTCTAAGCATAGATTATTTGCCTTTGACAGGAAACCCAGATGTTTGCTAGGTTTTATTTCCAAATTCCTGGGGGAGGGGGGACTGGAATTTTTTCGAGGAAAATCTCATTTCTAGATCTATTCATCAAGAAGAGACACATATTAGAATTTATTCATTTTATGCACCACTGATACTCAGTATAAGCACATATATCAATGGTCCTTTTGCAATAATGCACATTTCACTGAAAAATTCATGCATATAATATATGCCCATTTTGAAAATAAGTAATTTGCTACTTTATATTTTATGATGGCAGCCTGAACCAAGTTAAGCATAGGAAATGTGTTATGATTATATTCCTAATATCTGTTATCTGCAGTGAAGATCTGCAGTGAAGCATTGAAAAGATCCAAATGTGATTATTAGGTTGGTAGAAGTTTAATACTTTTTTTCAGTAAGATTAATATGTAAAATTCAGTGGAGTTTCATGTGACATGAGATTTATGTGTGTCTCTCTTAAATAGCTTAAAATTTTACCTTTTCAGTCAGGTACCTATGTCATAAATCTTTTTCAACGTTCTGATGAAGGTCAATAGAAAGCTTTCTATTCAAGCTCATTCCATTTCTCTCTTTGCTAACTGTCTTTTGATTCCCTTTCACCTGGTCTTCCACTCTCTTAGCCTTCTCTTAACTGGTCCTTTATTCTCTTCAGCTTTCTATCTCTCTCACAGCTACTGAATTGACTTTCCTTACTTATAGCTCTTATTATGTTTAGTTTCTGCTCAGAAACCTTCATAACTGCTATTGTCCAATACAGAGTCAATATAGAGTCAAAACTAAAAAGTTTAGCTTTCAAAACCTTAGGGATTTGGCTCCAGTCTACTTTCCAGTCTTGTCTCTCACTGACATATGAAACCCTGCATATCAGCTCCAACTCAAATCTTACTTTTACCCAAAAAATTTCCTTAATTACATCAGACTTAGCTCCTATAAACTCAATCTCTAATGATTTATAGCTCCCTTTGGACAATCACTTCACCGCACACAGCATCAAAGGTTACTCATATACATTATTTCTGAAACTTCAAAGGCCATAAACAGGGAGAAACTTATTTTAAAGCTGAGTTTGTCCTTTCTCTGGATTGTTGGAGAAGGAAGAGAGGGACCACAGGGACTTCTCCTAAGTGTTGCGAAGAAACTGAACAAAATAATTTAATTTGGCATGTTTTGTTATGCAAAAATAATAAACTAAAATCCTGGGCTTTGGGGGGTAAAGAACTTCTAGTCAATGGAGAACTAAATTGCTCAGCATAACAAGTTTGTCTGTTTTTAAATAGTCATGGTGTTGGGGAGGGTGATAATTATGATGATGACTGTGATGACCAGATTATCTACAGGAGCTTTGAGCCTGGCTGGACGCTTGAGCCAGATACATGATCAGGGACATTCCCATTCAAAGAAAGGAATATTTCCCTCAACATAGCAGCAGACTGGAAGTGAAGAGGCTAAGAAGTAATAAGACAAGTATGGACTCCTTACTCTGTAAAGGAACATGCCACATGGTCTTGAGAACCAGTGATTTCTGATATCCAATTTTACATCTACATTTTCTGTATTTTAATAAATTAACTTGGCAGAGTACAATTTCCTGTGACTCTAACAGTATTTAAGCTTTGAGGTTGCTTAAGCACATGGACCTGCTCCGATAGGCCTTAGTATCGTGTTCATATGGTCATCTTTATAAGGTGACCATGAGTAAAATTTTGAAAAAAGAAAAAAAAAAGCAATGTTAAGATAATTTTAATATAATTAAATCTCTTTCTCTTTCAATTCCAACTTCCTCCGTATCATATTTCTCATCCTATTAGTTGATTATAGAGTAGCCACAGGTATTTGGGGAATCCAATTGAGGAAAAGTTGAGTTTAGAGTTGGAGTGTTCATTTAATTTGGGTTAAAGGGAGTGCATTTTATAGTTAGCCATAATTTTAACATATAGTTATATAAGAATATGTTTAACATGCCACTGAACTAAGGTAGCTCCGCTGATCTCCAGGGATGTTTGGAAGTCTAACACCGAACCTAGGCCAAGATAGGGATGAAATACGTTAGCTAATGAATTTTAACCTGATGTTGAAAATGCAAAATTTCCTTGGAAGTACCCTGTACTAGCTTGTCTACATTGTTTATCATATATATATATATGTACTTACACAGCCTGGATTTAACTACATGACCAGCAGGATACAAGAGCCTCTTAAGCAAACTCATACAGTGATTCCCCTGAAAGCATGGTGTCTTCTACATACCTTGGCTGTTCATAATCTAAAAACAATGTATGTCTTATGAGACCCATAAAGGACACTTAGGGACTATGCCTGGACATCTTAGAACCGCTATATTATTGCCTGTACACTTTCTCCTGCTAGTACCTTTTACCTTTATTAAATCCTCTCATGTCTAGGCCCTAAGGAGTCCCATGAATCCTTTCAATCATTTAACTCTGTGTCATAACTTGTTACTTAGTTATGACAGGACATATATGAATTGGAATAACACATGATAGTATTATAACCAACCATTATGTTGTGACTTCTCTTTGTTAAAGAAAAGTGCAGGGCCAGAGGTACTACAGTATCAGTGTGCCCTACATCCTCTGTGTTTAGCACTGAGTGTGAGTAGTAAAGACAATACAAGGTTTGAAAATTACAGAGCAAAACACTACCCTATGTAAACTCTTACACTCATCAGACTTGTAAAATTTAAAGTGGAAAATTTGGTTCTCATCAATGCTTAATTGAAAAGGTGCTTCATTCTTGTCAGGTATACTCTTGATAATTCGTATATACAATTACATACGAATCGTATAATTTTTGATAAAATGTACCAGAGTATTTGTATTTGTGGAGGGAAAACTTTCAGAAGTACTGCAGAGAGTAAATATATCTATGCGTGATTTTGCATTTCTATGAATTCCAACTCTCAATAGCAAAAGTTCATTTTCATCAACTTAGAGAGATTAAAGACTAAAACATCTATTCTGTGTGTGTATAATATATAAATTATTGTATATAATATACAAATTATTAAATTATATATTACATATAAATATATATGTAAAACATGTACATATTTGATTTGTACATGGTCATCTTAAGAGACAAAGAGAAAACATTTGTCAAAATACAGCATACTGTTCGTTGATTAAAACACTCAAAAATTAGGAATAATAGGGAACTTCCTTAACCTGAAAAAGGACATTTATGAAAAACACAGTTAACGTCATACTTAATGGTGAAAGACTGAATACAGCCCCCTGTCCCTAGGATTAAGAGCAAGGCAAAGGTGTCTGCTCCCATCACTTCTATTTGACAATATACTAGAAATTCTTTCAGGGCAATTAGGCAAGAAAAAGCAATAAAGAAATAAAGGCATCCAGATTGGAAAGGAAGGAACACAATTATCTCCATTCACAATGGCATGATCTTTTTTGAGGGAAATCTTAAGAAATACAAACACACAAACTAGACCTTTTAAATTTCAGTACACTGCTTACCATGATACAAATATGCAAAATTGAATTTCTATACGCTAGCAATTAAAAATAAAAATAATTGAAATTAAAAATTCCATTTTCTATAGCATTAAAAAGAACAAATATTTAAGAATAAATTTAATTAAGGGAGACACTGAAAATAATAAAATACTGTTGAAATAAATTCATCTTTGTTTACTCCAGTCTTTTATTTATGAATGTTTTAATGAGTGTACAATGAAGTGGAATCTAGTAGCTAACTTTCCCCTACTCTTTCCATTTTATAGTCATTTTGCATGACTGTTGTGAAATAAGAATAAGATTAAAACATTGACTAATTCTAAGTTAACATTATTAGAAACTAAAGATCACCACTGTAATTAAGGAAAATCTGAAAGAGGAAATTATCTTACTGAATTAATCAACTAGTTACTACATTTCCCAGAAAAATTCTAAAGAGTTAAAGGGTTAAGGATTTCTGCAATCCTTGTATGACCAAAAATAACATGCCTTGATCCTAAGCCAAATATTTTTCTTTCCAAATGTGAAATTGCAGAACACAATTTCCCAGTTTTCCTTACTCTTATGCATCTCCTTGTGAAAACAGATCAATTATAACTAACCTCAGGGACATATTTCCCTTTGGCCCACATCACATTTCTGTTTCTTAATATTCTTTTCTCATGATCATCCTAATGCTTGTAACATACAAAATATCTGCTTATTGCCAGAAGTCAAGATACCCTCACTTTGAACTGATCCTCCTACTCAAGCAGCCGTAAAGCTTTACCTTTTTCTTCTGTTTTCTAGTGGTTTTACTCTAGGACTTTCAACAAAGAGAATGGTAGAGTATATCCTTTCATTCTGATGATCACAAAAGTAAAAAACAATTTTGGAATTCAGCCAGTGAGGGTGAAGGTCTTTTTAAGGTTAAATCTGTAAATGTTTACTATTTTCTTGTTGCTGTGAGAGTTAATCTTAACTAAAGAGTTTTATTACTCAACATATAAAAATTTAATGTATATCATGAGGTTTATAATGAAGTGACACTAGTAAAAGATTTCTGCTATAGGAAACTGTATCCTTGATCCGGCTACATAATGTTTGTTTCAGGAAGATGTACTTTTATCTTTATGCTGTAAACACATTCATCATATTTCTTAAAATTTACCCAACACTAGCATGTGACCTAATCATATAATTGGTCTACTGCTACATCTTTGTCCTCTTACCAGTCAGAAAACATCATTTCTCTTTTTTTTTTTGGCTTTACATTCTTCCCAGAGAATACTAGAATTTGAGTCCTTCTAGTATATTCCAGTCCAAACACTGAAACTCCATGTTTGCATGAAAACAGCAGCAGACCAACCAACATTAAGGTTTTTTTTTTTTTTTTAATGCTTTATAGGGGTTAGGACTTCAATGGACTAGGTAGCCTCAGGGACCATTGAAACTTTGATCTGCAATCCCTCTAATTATTATTTTATTATTATTATTTTTTTGCTATATTTAGTGTTTATATTCTAACAAGTGTCTGCACCTCCCCAATTAAGAACACTGTTATTAAGAACACAGAGAGTGGTGGTGGTGATGAGGCTGGTGGTAGTGGTGGTCTAGAAAGTTGATTCTCTAATATGGCTGCACAGCAGAATTATATGGGGTAGTTTTTATACTTAAATTTTGATTGCATCAGACATGGCTTATTCTATGTGTCTCAGTTAAGGCTTAGGAATTTCTTTGTTTTAAAACATCCATGGGAATTTTTGTGAAGCTAGTATATGAACTAGCACTTAGGAACATATTGTCTAGATCCCACTAAACCAGGAGTCTCTGATTAGCTTACTAAATACGTTTTAGCACATTTTATTGTATACTTTTCAAAAGAATTGTGTACTCTGGGACTTCCCTGGTGGCACAGTGGTTAAGAATCCGCCTGCCAATGCAGGGGACACGGGTTCAAGCCCTGGTCCGGGAAGATCCCACATGCCAGGGAGCAACTAAGCCCGTGCGCCGCAACTACTGAGCCTGCGCTCTAGAGCCCACGAGCCACCACTGCTGAGCCCGCGTGCCACAACTACTGAAGCCCACACACCTAGAGCCCCTGCTCCACGACAAGAGAAGCCACCGCAATGAGAAGCCCGCGCACCACAACGAAGAGTAGCCCCTGCTCGCTGCAACTAGAGAAAGCCTACGTGCAGCAATGAAGACCCAACACAGCCAAAAATATAAATAAATAAATTTATTAAAAAAGAAAAATTGTGTACTCTGCTCGTTAAAAGTTGAAATTCACTTAGAGCCTTTACTATGAAATACTTTCTAGCTAATCATAAGTGTAATAAAAGAAAGACTAAAAACAAGGACTGCATCATCCTTTGGGTATTTTTTTTTTTTTTTTTTACAACTTTTATGAATGAACTGGTCTTTTTCAGGACCAAGTTATAAAGTCAATATTAATCAATATTAAAAGTAAAAGTGATGATATAATTTTTAAAATAATGTCCACCCAGAATAATTTATACATCAGCAATGCAGTCCAGAGAGATTATATGACTTTTCCAAAGTCACAGTCCTTCATGGCTTAAGAATCAGAATTTAAACTCTTTTGAATTTCAGTTCAATACATCTCTTATTATACCATACTGTTTATTATACAATTAAAAAAATTATGGGATTTATTTCTTGAGATTTTTCTGTGATATCAAAAAATCTAGTAATTCCTTTCAAAATATAATTGTCATGAGTATCCTATCCAAAAGGAACAGAACAGTTCGGGTATTCAACGAATCTGTAATAACTCAAGATTTCAACCTTCTCTATTTAGTTAAGTAAGTTTCCTTCCCAACTCCCTCCTGACACAGTGTCCTCAGGCCCATCAACCCTATACTTTAAAGCTCCAGCATAATTTATTAACATTACTGTGGAGTAACTGAACATTATCTTGTGTCATTCTTAGCCCTTCAGAAATGACTTGCCATTTTTAGCAAGTATTTATAAGAAATATAAGTTTCTCAAAAGTGGTTCATTCTGTCAAAAGCATATTTTTTTGCCTTTTATAGCCTTTTAAAACAACTTTACAGAGTAGTACCAAAAAGAATAATTCACACAATTGCCATACTATAGTTTCAAGAAATGGCAAAATGCTTCAGTGATCCATAAATATCATGTTGATAGAAATTTCTAATATTTGTTCCTAGAGTCATCTTGTGAAACTGTATTTTCATAGTAAAAGTTCTCTAGACTAGAAATTCTGACAAATGATTGCTTCTTCTCTACATAGCATCATAAGTCACAGAGATGCTTATGGCCCTTGATAACTGACAATATTTGAAAACAATTTTCATACACTTATAGCAGGCAAACTGCCCTCTGTGTATTGTATTGATATCTGGGACTGTTCCTAAAAAAGATAATTTCATAATTTTTCTCGACATATTACTTTTAATATTCCTTGGAAAATTAGAACCTAGTCAATAGTAATTACATTATACCTAGGTCACACTAAATGGAGTGTTTATAGCTAATGGAGTGTTTGCAGCTTGGAACAGATGGAACACATCTAACAAATATTTCACTGGAAGAAAATAAATTGACCCTACATGGGCTCAAGAGACACAAGGGGAATTTCAGGGAGTTGGTTTGTGTATGCGAACAAAACACATTTATATATATGACTTTTATAACTTATGAAGATATATATATATCCTATTGCTAGTATTATTAAATAGCAAAAGAAATTTATTTTATAAGAAAAGTAGTTGCTTGGGAAACGGTCAGTATTTATTTTCAACCACTTTAGATAGCAAATCTTGAAGGTATAACTTGACCCATGTACTGGAAATCTTCTGTTGGTCTCTCCAAATAAACACTAACCATTTTTTTTTTCTCTATTCTGTGTCTAAGGTAGTTGAACAATATGAAAATATCAGTGACTCCCTGGCTTCTGGTTTCTGTTTGTGTTTGACCAATGGAGAATGCTAATAATAGATAGAAAAGAGAGAAAAGAAATAAAGCCAGCGTATTTGTTTCCCCAGGTTCCTTCCTGCAGGGCTGCCTGGGAAAGCTCGATCAAAGCTTGATCATCTTTTGAGCAAAGATCATAGAACCTTTCAGATGGTTTTCTCCACAAAGATCTGTCTCCGTGCTCAGATAATTGCTGCCAGCCTTTACCCATAGGGGTGGTGACCATGACCTGCTGTTAGGATCCACTTTGTACTTCACTGTTGCTTGTAGCTTATCTACAACCTACCCACCCCTGTGTAAGTTGTTCCTTTATCATGCACTGGCCACAAATTACCCAAATTTGAGTATGCCATCTGTTTTTTGCCATGAAAGTGAATGATACAAGCTATGTTCTTTGCTTTGTTTAATCCCTAAATGGCTCTCATCATGTTACCCATTTTTCTGCCCTTCCCTCCCATAACTGTTCCTCCTCTAATTCTCCCTATCTTATTGCTCAATTATGCACACAATATCAAAGTCTGAAACCGGTGTCATCCTAGATTTTTCTATCCCTTTCTCTTCCGTCTAATACTTAACGATCGATTGAGCATTTTTTTGCTTATGGAGATTCCTCATCTTGGAACATCTTTTCTCCTTGCTTTCTTGGAAATTTTCCATTTTCATTTTAAATACAAACTCAGGTAAAATGTCTTCTAATGAGTTGACCCTGAAATAGTTACCCATGCCAAGTCTAACTATTGACCCCCATCCTGCTTCAGAACCCCACTCTTGCTTCTATTTGTTTTGGGTTGTATTTTATTTGTTTGCATAGCATGTTTCCCAAACCAGACACAGAGCTCCTTCAAGTAAAAAACATTTATTCATTCCCTATCTGAGAGGTTTATCAAAGTACTTGAGAAAGTATGAGTGCTCGATGAATGTTTATTAATGAAATTAGAGTTACTTTAGTATCTTGTTTGTTGTTTTTCATGCAACATACTCAAGATGTCAGAATTCACAGGCCCTAGCTTCGAAGGATGAGGATGTGCACTTCTTACCTTTGGGAAGTGGTGGGAAGGGGACAATGTTTACAAAAGAGACAAATGATGAAACATGGGGGCTGAAGGATTCTTCCAAACTCTCCAATTGTGACAAAATCTGAGTGCTATAAGTAATGCTATGAACAATTCTTATAGTAATAAGAATTGTATTCTTATAGTAATGCTATGAGCAAATCTCATCCTAACTTCAGCATTTCAACACCACTAAATCAGTTTAGTCAGTTTAGTCTCAAAATAAAATTCTGGTACTTCAAATGATGAGTTACCTTTATGAATAATGTACACTCAACTCTATAGACAATATCTTGTCCAGGTGATTTCACTGGGTCCTACTTTACATACTATTTTCCTCAAGTATTACAGGTTAAGTTGGTGTCATATTTTGACACCATGATTTAATTTGGCAACACACACTCTCCTTTGATGCTTTGTTCTGGCACGCTCTACTTGGGTGACATGCTCATGGGAAACACAACATCTTACATACAGATTTAACAGCCCTTTTGAGGTTTTTAAATAAACAGTTCTAAATTTTAAACAGTGCTCTATTTTTAACAACTAAAGCAAACAGTCTGCCTATGACACTTTGGCATTCCAGAGCCACAGGCCTATCTAAAACGTTCAAAATCATCCTGTCTAAACAGGGGTAGCAATCATCTGTGACCATCTGCCCTGACCCTGCCCCATTTTAATACCCAGGACTATGCATTTTAATGTTGGCCTACAGATCATTTAATCCTTCTGTTTTTGTTCAATTAAGTTAAAATGAAACTGGCAAAGAGAAGGACTTTCTATAAGCTCCCTACTTCACAGTTCTGACCTGTGATATGAGATCAGAAGTAACTATTTAATATCTATAAATATTTTTTGAAAATGTTATAGTATCAAAAACTAAGAATGCTTATTCCAGAGCATATTTTTTCTTTTGTTATATGATCTCAAAGGAAACTTTTCTCCTCACCACAGACAGCTTAAGTAACAGTGTAATTTAAAATTATGTTTTATCACTTTTTTTCACATTAAAACTAACAGAATTAGAAACTTCCTCATCTCCTGCATTCAGTGAAATGAATATGAGAATGATCAATTCAATGCTTATTGGAACAGAGACATGCTTTTAACTAAACTCTACATGCTATCTCCACAAACACACATACCTTACTTTGTAAGTTGAAATAAATTTTACTGGAGCTCTTATCTGATTTTTCTGCATGTTCTCATTTGAAAAACTTGATGAATTCGGTTATAAGCTTCTATTCCTATACTGACTTTCCCCAAGGCTCTTCTTCCCCAGTCCTCTCTTCAGCTTTACTCTTCATAAAATCTTGTTTTGAAAAAAAAAATCTATAAAATATTCCAAAATTTTCTTGTTGATGACCCCAGGCTTTCAAAAGCACAATTCTCTTTTGCATTTTCCAGAAAACAAATGCAGATATTCATTAATAAGTGTTCTTAAAGACTTCATGCATGGTATCTATTGTCTTTAAAATTCTAAAGAAAACACTTTTCTTCTAGGTCACAAAAAAATTCCAGGGATGAAAGCCAACAGGAGCAGCAAGAAGGTGGAGATTAGATAGATGGAAGGGTAGATAGAGATGATATAGGTATAGACATAGATGGATAGATACAGTATACACACACACACACACACACACACACACACACACACACACATTTCCATTATTTACTTCTGAAAGCCAAACGGACTTTGAAAAAAAAAGTATAGAGAGTATCACATCTAAGTATGATGCATTTAATGGATGTGTAAAAGGGAACAACTAACATTATTTGAAGGAACTCACCATTCCTTTTGATTTTAGCAACAAGCTAATTGAGTTTGCATCTAAAATGGGAGAAATGTCATAATTAACTCAAATTCAAAATGGTGGTTTGCTAATGGAGCATTTAATAGAAAGCAACAACAATATTTTGGCTTTTACTGCCACTGATAACACGTTTAAAATATCCTTTTGGTTTTTATTTTGTTAATATTATTATTTTAATTCAGGAAGCTCATCAAAGGGAGTAACTAAGAAAGATTATTGATTTTATGTTGGAAAGAAATGTGGATAAAGCTTTCTGTCATTATCCCTGTGTGAACCATACTGTTACTAAACCATTCCTCTGATACTAATTAATCAAATAATTAGCTTAAAGTAAACATCATTTGATGCTCAAAATTTGAGATTCACGCAGATCTCCCTAAACTTTTTTTGGTTTTCTATCTAATTCTTTACAAAACAGCAATCAGGGGAATAGGGAAGAAATTTGTTACACAACAATACAGTTTTATTTCAGGTATAATTTACAGTGAAAAGATATCTTTAAGATGTTGAAAATAGATATATAAGCATATATGTATATACATGTATGTATATACACACACCAACATATATATTAATATATATAGTCAATGTATATCTCTTTATACAATGAAAATATCTTTCAAATTATGATAGGCCATAAATAAAAGTAAGAGAACCAGATGGTGGCAAGCCTGCACTACACAAAATAATACAGAAAGTTTCTCAGGGAAATTATATAAGATGGAAACTCAGATCTTCAGGAATAAATGAAAAGTGTTGAAATGGTAAATATATGTGTAAATATAAGATTATTTTCTCTGTTAATTTATTTAAAATAACATACAATTAATTAAAGGGCAATTTTGACATTGAATTGTGGGTTTTTTAGCATATGTAGATGTAATGCATATAACAAATATGCTGCAAAGAACAGGGAGTGTATGAGTGGAACTATGCATTTTCAAGGATTTTACATTTAAGATAAGGTGGTACTGTATTAACTTTAAGTAGGTTTCCAAAAGTTAAGGAAATATATTTTAGTTACTAGAACAACCACTAAAATAAAACAAATTAAGTAAAATAAAAGAATGCAAAGAGTTATGGCTAAAAAGTAAATAGAAAAACTAAAATTGAATTCTAAACAATATTTACTTACCCCAGAGAGGATAAGAATGGTGGAGATGTAAGTAAGGGCCAGATTTTGACAGATTTTCTGTGCACTGAAACAAGGTTGGAATTAGCATGAAGACCAGGGAGAGTCCCTGCAGGGTCTTGATCTTGGGTCAGGTTTGATTTGCCCTTAGAAGGATCACTCTGGGTCCTATGTGGAAAGTAGTTTAATAGAACATTTAGATGAGAGGAACAAAGACCAATGGGATCATTATTATAGAATCCAAGTAAATATCAGGAGAGTCTGAATTATGGCAATGGCAATAAATGAAAGAGAAAGAAGGGAGGTAAATAATTACGAAGCAAGCAGAACTCACTGGATTTAGTACTGAATGGATTTAGGGTTATGACAGGAGACAGTGGAATCTGAAATAACTTTCAGCATCCTGATATAGGTGGCTCACCTAACATTATAAAATCCTGTAATAAAATTCGTGAACTTTAGTGAGAAAGAACGTTTTCCTGAGGAGCTATGTTAAGATGCATATTCAGGGATTCTGTTTTTATCTCGTGAAATTCTTGAAAATTCTGGTTCAGGTTGAGGAATTCTCTCCTAGAATTTTGAGATGACAATTATAGCCAATTTTCAAGTCCAATTTACAAATGGTTCCTGAATACGGACTGTGATTCCAGGGTTGACTAAGCAATCGTGGGATGGATTATTGCCTGCATTTTTCAAAGACATACAACTACACTCACAGACTTTAGAACCCTGCCAAGAACATGGGTAAACAACGAAACTCTCAGGTAATTACAAAAGACAATAAGTAATTAAATGTCAAAGTAAGTGACTGTAAATAATGAAATCTACTACTACCCCTGGCTTAAATGGCCAAAATTCAAATGATGAGGATGGTCCTCTCCAAATATATTTTCTGGGCCTACAGTTACTGAGGTCAACAAAATCCACGAAAATACTTTCGCAGTCTTAACACCATTTATAGGCTATTTCTTTTTTTAAGGAAACAATACAAATTTTATGAGTATATAAATATTGATTCCACTTTGTTTTGTTTTTGTTTTACTTTCCAAAATGTACAAAACCTGCTAATTAGAAACAAACCCATGCCTACATTAAAATGAAGATTTAAGTTTATCAATACCTGCTGTTTCTGAATGATATATCACCAAGATTTTATTCTTTTCATTTTTACTTTCAAATATAACAGGGCACTAATATTATTTAAAGAGTTGTTTTGTAGGTATTTCTGTGTATCACATGGTAGCATTATAAATATGCACATCCTGTTAAAATTTAATAGGATAAATTAAGCATATTAAAAATGGGTACTAGCATGATTAGTTTCGCTGGCAATCTAAATGGCATTCACAGAGAGACTTTTTCTTTTCTCTGTGAGTGCTGATGGGAATTTTGGTGTCAGACAAATGTCTGCTAGAATCAAAAGAGCATGTCAAAGCATAGACAGCAGAAGCAAGAAGAACTACAATTCTGCAGCCTGTGGAACGAAAACCACGTTCACAGAAAGATAGACAAAATGAAAAGGCAGAGGACTATGTACCAGATGAAGGAACAAGATAAAACCCCAGAAAAACAATTAAAGGAAATGGAGATAGGCAACTTTTCAGAAAAAAAATTCAGAATAATGATAGTGAAGATGATCCAGGACCTCCGAAAAAGAATGGAGGCAAAGATCGAGAAGATGCAAGAAATGTTTAACAAAGACCTAGAAGAATTAAAGAGCAAACACCTAGAAGAATTAAAGAACAAACAAACAGATGAACAATACAGTAAATGAAATGAAAAATAGACTAGAAGGAATCAATAGCAGAATAACTAAGGCCAAAGAATGGATAAGTGACCTGGAAGACAGAAGGGTGGAATTGAATGCCACAGAACAGAATAAAGAAAAAAGAATGAAAAGAAATGAAGACAGCCTAAGAGACCTCTGGGACAACATTACATGTACCAACATTCACATTATAGGGGTTCCAGAAGGAGAAAAGAGAGAGAAAGGACCCGAGAAAATATTTGAAGAGATTATAGTCAAAAAGTTCCCTAACATGGGAAGGGAAATAGTCACCCAAGTCCAGGAAGCACAGAGAGTCCCAAGCAGGATAAACCCAAGGAGAAACACGCCGAGACACATGGTAATCAAACTGACAAAAAATAAAGACAAAGAAAAATTATTAAAAGCAACAAGGGAAAAATGACAAATAACATACAAGGGAACTCTCATAAGGTTAACAGCTGATTTCTCAGCAGAAACTCTACAAGCCAGAAGGGACTGGCACGATATATTTAAAGTGATGAAAGGGAAGAACCTACAACCAAGATTACTCTACCCAGCAAGGATCTCATTCACATTCGACAGAGAAATCAAAAGCTTTACAGACAAACAAAACCTAAGAGAATTCAGCACCACCAAACCAGCTCTACAAAAAATGCTAAAGGAACTTCTCTAAGTGGGAAACACAGGAGAAGAAAAAGGACCTACAAAAACAAACCCATAACAATTAAGAAAATGGTAATAGGAACATACATATCGATAATCATCTTAAATGTGAATGGATTAAATGCTCCCACCAAAAGACACAGACTGGCTGAATGGATATGAAAACAAGACCCATATATATGCTGTCTAGAAGAGACCCACTTCAGACCTAGGGACACATACAGATTGAAAGTGAGGGCATAGAAAAAGATATTCCATGCAAATGGAAATCAAAAGAAAGCTGGAGTAGCAATACTCATATCAGATAAAGTACACTTTAAAATAAAGAATGTTACAAGAGACAAGTAAGGACACTACATAATAAGGGATCAATCCAAGAAGAAGATATAACAATTCTAAATATATATGCCCCCAACATAGGAGTACCTCAATACATAAGGCAACTGCTAACAGTTATAAAAGAGGAAATCAACAGTAACACAACAATATTGGGGGATTTTAAAACGTCACTTCCACCAACTGACAGATCATGCAGTCAGAAAATTAATAAGGAAACACAAGCTTTAAATGACACAATAGACCAGATAGATTTAACTGATACTTATAGGACATTCCACCTGAAAAAAGCAGATTACACTTTCTTCTCAAGTGCACACGGAACATTCTCCAGGACAGATCACATCTTGCATTACAAATCAAGCCTCGGTAAATCTGAGATAATTGAAACTATATCAAGCATCTTTTCTGACCACAACGCTATGAGATTAGAAATCAATTACGGGGGAAAAAAATGTAAAAACACAAACACATGGAGGCTAAACAATATGTTACTAAATAACCAGAGATCACTGACAAAATCAGAGAGGAAATCAAAAAATACCTAGAGACAAATGACAATGAAAACATGAGGATCCAAACCTATGGGATGCAGCAAAAGCAGTTCTAAGAGGGAAGTTTATAGCAATACAATCCCACCTCAAGAAACAAGAAAAATCTCAAATAAAAAATCTAACCTTACAACTAAAGGAACTAGAGAAAGAAGAACAAAGAAAACCCAAAATTAGCAGAAGGAAAGAAATCATAAAGATCAGAGCAGAAATAAATGAAATAGAAACAAAGAAAACAATAGCAAAGATCAATAAAACTAAAAGCTGGTTCTTTGAGAAGATAAACAAAATTGATAAACCTTTAGCCAGATCATCAGGAAAAAGAGGGAGAGGACTCAAATCAATAAAATTAGAAATGAAAAAGGAGAAGTTACAACAGACACCACAGAAATACAAAGCATCCTAACAGACTACTACAAGCAACTCTATGCCAAAGAAATGGACAACCTGGAAGGAATGGACAGATTCATAGAAAGGCATAACCTTCCAAGACTGAACCAGGAAGAAACAGAAAATATGAACAGACCAATCACAAGTAATGAAATTGAAATGGAGATTAAAAATCTTCCAACAAACAAAAGTCCAGGACCAGCTGGCTTCACATGTGAATTCTATCAAACATTTTAGAGAAGAGCTAACACCCATGCTTCTCAAACTCTTCCAAAAAACTGCAGAGGAAGGAACACTCCCAAACTCATTCTACGAGGCCACTATCACCCTGATACCAAAACCAGACAGAGATACTACAAAAAAAGAAAGTTACAGTCCAATATCACTGATGAATATATGACAGGAACCAGCTTCAAGCTGACATAGTTCTTGCAGCTTAAAGCATGGCAAAGTCCTGCTTAATTCTTGACAGGACCCAAAAGAGTTATTAGAGAAGATATGAGTCTTGGCCCGTGAGGTTGCTTGTGGTTTCTCTAACTATAGTTTGTCCTTGGCACGTTTCGGCAATCACAGTCTGTTCTCACGCATGTTTATATTCTGGTTCGCAGAATGTTTTGTACTATAACTTCAACATTAAGGAAATACTGTCTGATGATTCTGTCTTGTGATTTTAACAAAAACATGTATTGCCTACTGCAATCTATAAAAAGAGTTTTGATGGGAAATAAGGTGTGTGTGCCTGTACACCACCCTCCTGACCCTGTTGTACACCACCCTCCTGACCCTGTCTCTTCTTAATCCCCTCACCTACTCTCAGGACTTGTTCCTCAGTCTTACAGCGACTGACAAATATAGATGAAAAATCCTCAACAAAATACTAGCAAACAGAATCCAACAACAGAGTAAAGAATCATACACCATGATCAAGTGGTATTTATCCCAGGGATGCAAGGATTCGTCAAAATATGCAAATCAATCAGTGTGATACACCATATTAACAAATTGAAGAATAAAAACCATATGATCATCTCAATAGATGCAGAAAAAGCTTTTGGCAAAATTCAACACCCATTTATGATAAAAACTCTCCAGAAAGTGGGCATAGAGGGAACCTACCTCAACATAATAAAGGCCATATATGACAAACCCAGAGCAAACATCATTCTCAATGGTGAAAAACAGAAAGCATTTCCTCTATGATCAGGAACAAGACAAGGATGTCCACTCTCACTACTGTTATTCAACATACGTCTGGAAGTTCTAGCCACAGCAATCAGAGATGAAAAAGAAATAAAAGGAATACAAATTGGAAAAGAAGAAGTAAAACTGTCACTGTTTGCAGATGACATGATACTATACATAGAAAATCCTCAAGATGCCACCAGAAAACTACTAGAGCTAATCAGTGAATTTAGTAAAGTTTCAGGATACAAAATTAATGTACAGAAATCTCTGGCATTCCTATACACTAACAATGAAACATCTGAAAGAGAAATTAAGGAAACAATCCCATTCACCATTGCAACAAAAAGAATAAAATACCTAGGAATAAACCTACCTAAGGAGGTAAAAGAACTGGACTCAGAAAACTATAAGACACTGATGAAAGAAATTTAAGATGACACAAACAGACGGAGAAATATACCATGTTCTTGGATTACAAGAATCAACATTGTAAAAATGACTAAATCACCCAAAGCAATCTACAGATTCAATGCAATCCCTATCAAATTACCAATGGCATTTTTTACGGAACTAGAACAAAAAATCTTAAAATTTGTATGGAGACACAAAAGACCCCGAATAGCCAAAGCAATCTTGAGAAAGAAAAACGGAGCTGGAGGAATCGGACTCCCTGACTTCAGACTACACTACAAAGCTACAGTAATCAAGACAATATGGTACTGGCACAAAAACAGAAATATAGATCAATGGAACAGGATAGAAAGCCCAGAGATAAACCCACGCAACTACTGTCAACTAATCTATGATAAAGGAGGCAAGGATATACAATGGAGAAAAGACAGTCTCTTCAATAAGTGGTGCTGGGAAAACTGGACAGCTACGTTTGAAAGAATGAAGTTAGAACACTCCCTAACACCATACACCAAAATAAACTCAAAATGGATTAAAGACCTAAATGTAAGACCGGACACTAGAACACTCTTAGAAGAAAACATAGGAAGAACACTCTGACATAAATCACAGCAAGGTCTTTTTTGACCCACCTCCTAGAGGAATGGAAATAAAAACAAAAATATACAAATGGGACCTAATGAAACTTAAAATCTTTTGCACAGCAAAGGAAACTATAAACAAGACGAAAAGACAACCCTCAGAATGGGAGAAAATATTTGCAAACGAATCAACAGACAACGGATTAACCTCCAAAATATAAACAGCTCATGCAACTCAATATTAAACAACCAAACAACCCAATCCAAAAAGGGGCAGAAGACTTCAACAGACATTTCTCCAAAGACACACAGATGGCCAAGAGGCACATGAAAAGATGCTCAACATCACTGATTATTAGAGAAATGCAAATCAAAACTATAATGAGGTATCACCTCGCACCAGTTAGAATAGGCATCATAAGAAAATCTACAAACAACAAATACTGGAGAGGGTGTGGAGAAAAGGGAACCCTCTTGCACTGTTGGTGGGATTGTAAATTGATACAGCCACTATGGAGAACAATATGAAAGTTCCTTAAAAAACTAAAAATAGAGTTGCCATATGACCCAGCAATCCCACTACTGGGCATATACCCAGAGAAAACCATAATTCAAAAAGACACATGCACCCCAGTGTTCACTGCAGCACTATTTACAATAGCCAGGTCATGGAAGCAACCTAAGTGCCCATCGAGAGATGAATGGATAAAGAAGATGTGGTACATATATAAAATGGAATATTACTCAGCCATAAAAAGGAATGTAATTGGGTCATTTGTAGAGACATGGATGGACCTAGAGACTGTCATACAGAGTGAAGTAAGTCAGAAAGAGAAAAACAAATACCATATATTAACACATCTATGTGCAATCTAGAAAACTGGTACAAATGAACCGGTTTGCAAGGCAGAAATAGAGACACAGATGTAGAGAACAAACATATGGACACCAAGGGGGGAGAGTGGGGGGCGGGGATGGTGGTGGGATGAATTGGGAGATTGGGATTCACATGTATACACTAATATGTATAAAATAGATAACTAATGAAAACCTGCTGTATAATAAATAAATTAAATTAAATTTTAAGAAAAGAGCATTTCATCATTATGATATTGTTATAGCTCCCTAGATAGCCAACTCATGTCTCCTCATTTGAAAGTAAGTGACAGCATTGATGATGAAGTTCACCTTGCCCAGAAATTGTCTTTTCTGACAAGAAGTCAAATACTGTGTGACAGAAGCTTCACTCAGATACAATTTAGGTAGATTTGAGGTTTCATGAAGCTGTGAACTCTACAGGTCATTGCTATGAAAGAGGTGTTACAGAGGTGCTGGATGACTGAGAGAAGTCCCTTAGCTCAACTACTAGGCAAAAGATAGGACTGTTAGGGGCCCCAGATAGGACTTTTAGGGGCTAAGTTGTGTCTTAAAAAAATCATATCTTGAAGTCTATTTCCTAGTACCTCAGCATGCCACTATATTTGAAGATAGGGCCTTTAAACAGGCAATTATGGCAAAATGAAGCCAGATGAGTGGGTCCTAATCCAACGTGACTGGTATCTATATAAGAAGAGATTAGGACACAGACATGCACAGAGGAAAGACCATGTGAAGACAGAGAAAAGATGGTCATCTACAAGCTAAGGAGTGAGGTGCTCAGAGGAAACCAACCCTGCTGACACCCTGATCTCGGACTTCCAGCCTCTCTTGAGAAAATAAATTTTTGTCGTTTAAACCACCCAGTCTGTGGTACTTTGTTATGGCATTCCTATCAAATTAATACATGAGCATAAGCTCCAGCCCAGGTGGAACTTCATACTGTCATTTAACCAAGTCTTTATAGAGTATGTCTCCTCAAAAAAGCAAAGACTTTATCCCCTGAACTACAGGAAATTTGGTGTGACTCATCTAATTAAAATCATATGTCAGTGTCCTTATACCTGTTTTTTTGCCAATGCTGTCTAGGCAATAACTTAATGCCACCTCTTTTTGACAGTCTAAACAGGAAGAACAGTCATTCTCTGACTTTAATTACAATTAGCACAACTACAGTGTCTTTTATGCTCAAGGAATGATCCTGTATATCTTGGCAACCAAACCAGTCTTGAAATTTAAGAATGAATTGCAGTACTGTGCCAAAACTGTACTTTCATCAGAAAGCACGTGCCCAAGAATACTAACCTCTTTTTGATGTATAAGCATATTGGAAAATATATCCTCTAATTATAATGACCAGGGTTTTTGAATCCCAAATTGAAATGCATGGTATGAAAAAGAATTTTTTAAAATACTAATTGTGTGTGAATTCAAATCAATGAGAAGTTTTACAACTGTATAAACATTAAGTCCACTTTTTTTGGTCCATTTAATGAGTTGTCATTGCCATAAAGAGAAAAATCCTAGAAAATTAGAATAACAGAGAAACTCGGTATACATTGGTCGTGCCTCTAGGGAGAAGCTTCCTAGCTCAGATATACTGTGGGAGTTTTAAATAAGAAAAATAAACATGCTTGAAGAGAGTGCAGAAAGCTCTCCCTCCAATTTATGATTGATTCATATGGACCAAGCAAGCCCCAGGCATATCAGCTTCAGGCAAGGATGCAGGTTTTGACTAATGAAAAGGCCCAGCTGGTATGATGCAGGACAACTTATAAATGTTTCCCCCTTATAAAAAGAGTCTGTGATCGATTTGCAAGTTAAGAAGAAGGAGCCATAGAGAGAGTCTTTTCAGAAGAGAAAGAGGAAGCAGGCTTTAAGATACCTCTCCCACTCCTTGATGTGGTATATGATCACGGTAGAGAGAATGTATAAGACAGGCAGATCTTCCAGAAAAGTTGTTCAGATAAGAGATCTTGAATCTACTCTTAATGAACAAGAGAAAAAATAAATAAATAAAAGGAAGCTGGGTTTCTCACAAGACCTACTTACAAGTCATTTATTTGAGACCGAGTTCTTTAAAAAAAAAAAAGACTTTTAGCTGTGCAGTCTCACTAATATCCTTTAGGGGTCCTCAAGTGGAAAAACAACAGTCTAGCCCAGAGTCAACTTTATGTAAGAATCCATGGGATACAGAAGAAAATCAGAGGGACAAGTACAATGCAAAGAGAACTTCACAGTATTCTGAACAGAAATCATTTTCCATTGCCAGCAAAGAGACTTTACTAGAACCTGGCAATGAGGTCATAAAGGTCAACTACATCCTTCTTACAGTAACATCTTTGTAACTGTCAACTTTATCATTGCTAATGTTTTGCACGTAACCTCACCCCAAAATTGTAATCAATGATTTTTACAAATTCACTTGGAACCAACATAAATATCAAGAGTTATAAACATCTCTAGATACTATTAGATGTATGTATCTAGGCAGGTTAAGCTGACATGTATATCAAGATTCTGGTGCCCAGAGTTGCTAACCTAGATAACTATGCTTTTTTTTTAAAGAACATTTTGTTAAATGGGTTGCCTAAGCTATTTATTACAAATGAGTATATTAAGACCAGGGTCTGTGAAGGAAGGAGTCAAACAAAAGGGGAACCAGTAATTTTACACTGTATTAGGAAACAGTTATTTCTTGTGAGCTGTGGGAAATTTGGGATTGATACGTAGAGGAAATAACAAATTCAGAGGGTGTTGCCGAATTTGTAGAATGAAGAGTAGGTACTAAGACACAGATGAGGAATCTAAAGTATGTTTAAGAAGAAGCAGGTCTCACAATGCAGTCAAAAGCAATGGTATATTTAAGGAAGAACACATAACTTTGCATTGTAGAAGTACATGGAGGCAGTTTAGAATAGAGAAGAAGGCTAAGGCTATGATATTGAGAAATGAGTACCAGGTAGGAACAGAACACTGAAGGATATTAAGAGGGAAAAGATTAGCACCTGATTCATAGTTCAGCTAGATCATTTGAGCCAACAGGACAACTGAAAATTGGTTCCAAAATAGTAAAATCAACCACCACAATAGCAGCTTCAATTTCTATCCTAAAATGCATTTCTATTTGCATCCCTCAGCTCTTTGAGAATAGGGTAGATAATGATAATTATTTTTATAATATTACCATTATTATTTTAACATTATTGAAGTAATTTACATACAATTTTGTGTACAATTTATCGCAATCCATCAATGTGCCTACTCGCTCCTCCGCCTTCCCTATTGTTGTGGTGTGGTGATTGGGAGCATGTTTCTTCTCCTTAAGATTGTGCAGGACCTTTGAAGCTCCTCTGCTCTGGTACAGATGCAAAAACTGAAGCCCAGAGTGAGACAGGGACCCATCTAGACATAAGGGGCACAGCTGTCCTGGACTCCTGGAGTTTAAAGAGACTTTGTCAGTGGTGAATTTGCACCAGACAGTTGCTTAACCACCAACACTAAGATCAGGTGACAGACTATTTTCTGTCAAAGGATCTTGGCATGAGAAAGTCCTAGCAAATTTGAGTTTTAAATACTTAGAGAAACATGACTTAAAAAAAAAATCACAAAGTTGCAGAATCACTTTTTAATGGCATTTCTACATTCTTTTTGTAGATCCAATTTTACATATGGACTTTTCTTTCTGTTGAACACCATTGGGTTTTTTTGTTGGTTGGTTGGTTGGTTGGTTGACATGGCTTCTATTATAGATGTGCTTGTAAAAATTCTCTTAGCTTTTGTTGTTGGAATATAAACCATTTTGCTGTCGATTTAGAAAAATATTTTCACGTGATATAGAATTCAAAGTAGACTATGTTTTCACTCATTTTGTTAGGATTTTCAATATGTTTTAGATTATGTTTTTTCTAATAAGTTATTCATTATTCTTCATTCTTATTTTCATTTAATAGAAAAAAATTTTTTTTTTCTATTATTGATCTAAAATTTTGGTTGTGAGATTTCTATTTTGTGGTTGTCTCTTTATTCTGGTTTGGATTCACTGAGTTTTTTAGACCATGTTTAATATTACTCAAAAAAAGATGGATTTTCTCTGGCCATTATTCACTCAAATATCTTTTCTGTCCTTCATTTATCCCACTATTTTTTTCTTATTCTGCAAATCACTTTAAATATCATTTCTATTGTCTTCAAATTTACTCATTTTTTTTTTCCTAGAGTCTAATTTGGTATAAGTATCATTTAGCAAATTTTTTACTTCAGACATTCTATTTTAACTTATAGAAATGTTACTTGTCCTTTTGTGTTACTATTTCTCTCTTCATTATGTTAATGTTTTCCTTTACATATTTGCACATATTTTCATATCTCTACCAGATTCTTTTTCCTCTAATTGCATTATTTCTGTCATTAAGTATACCATTTTCCTGATGCTTTGTATGCCCAGTGATGTTTTATTTTATCCTGGACATTATAAATGCTACATTTCTGAGTGTCTAGATTTTGTTGTCTTCCTTAAGAGAGTTTGGGGCATTATTCTACCAGGCAGATCAGCTTGGTCCTTTCAAGGTTTTTTTTTTTTTTTTTAAGGCTTATTTTTGTTGTATGAATTTTTGATTTTTTGCTTTCCAGCCTTATGTGAAGGGACTGAGGTGTTAAGTAGAAATTAACACCTTATTGTGGAAATCAAGACTTGCTTTCAAGCTTTTTTATTATTGGGTTAGAGCAGCCTATATTCTCAGGTTAGAATTTTCTCACTCCTAAGGTGTGGTCTTTATTCAAATCCTGAATACCCAGAATTTTCCACGAAATCTCACCATTACGATTCGTTAGAACTTTAATATTTCTCAACGCTATAGGAGCTCTGGGAATCGTTACCTGTACTGAGCATTTTCCCCTCTAAGCTTGTTCTTTGTTCACTCTCACGTGTTCCACCCTATGTATGCTCAGCTTAATATTCAGGCAGTCTAAAGTAGTCCTTATACTAATTTATGGAGTTATTTCTGCTACTAGCACGCGTTCAGTATTCTACACGCAATTTCCATTCATTCTGGACTACTTAATCTTTGATCTCTCCTTTCGCAGCTCAAAAATACAGTGTATCTGTTTGAATTCCACATTCCCGCACTGTGGTTCAATAAATGCCCTGAAGCCAAAAAATAGGGCAACGATGGAGATTACCATTCTTGTTCCCATTCTCTCAGGGATAACGGCTCTGCACTGTCTGTTGTCTAATACATAAACACAGTTGCTTCAGGAATTCTGTCTGGTTTTCTAGATGCATACAACTGGATGGCTAATTAAAAGTACTGAAATCATCATATTGAAAAGAGGAAGTTATTTATGATTTTTGAATTGACAATAATTTTATATAATTTTCCACTTGCCAAATATTTCCTAATCCTGAAAGGCTTACAAATATAAATGATTAAGCTTTTCTGGCATTCAATAACCTGCAATATTACAGATGTAATATTATGGTGTACACTTAAGGATAATTCAAAGTAAGATTTGATGATTTTTGTAACAGAGAAACAAAAAGCTTTGGGTTGATGATCAAGGAAAAAAATTAATTCTGCCATTCATTAATTCTGATATGTGATGTTCTCATGGAATACATTATGGAAGAATGAGATGGGATCTTTGGAAGTAGACATAGTAGAGTGGAGAGTATTCTAAATGTTAGTGCCAGAAGATTTAATAATGAAGGAAAATAAAATTTATATTTAGAATGGAGTTCAGTGCTATTGAGTCCTTAATTTCCTGTATGAAAATGAAGATAACCAGAAAGGCAGGATAGGAAAAGATGGTGAAACATTCTGAATGCAAATTCAGACATATTTTCTGTATGTTCTGTAACATAACATATTCGATATATTCAGTAAGTTGAGAGCCCCTGAAAAAAAAAGCACTGTTTTAGGAAGAGCAGTCTGACAGCTCTCCAGGTCAATGGCTTAAATGGGAATAAAGTTAAAAGTGAGGATGCTATTTAAGAGGTTAGCGTCACAGTCCATAGCAGTGAATACTCAGTGCCACCACTTTGACACTGTGTCTTTAAATAGGAGGGAATTGCTACAAGAGCTATTGTAGAGGGTGAAGTGATAGAACCTGGCAACCTACTGGATATGGGAGTTAAAGCAAGTTGAAGTGTTGAATAATATGCTTAAATTTTCAGTATATTTTTATAGGTGTCTAATTTCTCTTTGTATGATGTATATGGGAAGACCTAGAAGGGATAATGGCCTGATGTACTGATACTGAGCCTGGGTCCTCAGTGTTATAATTGAAATAGGTGAGCCGGAAGTAAAGGAAGGATGAATACAAAAGTGGGTTAAAGAATAAAGGCCCAGAGTCATAACCACAGAAACCAAATATGTTGTTAGATCTGAGGGACAAGTGCTTGTTTGGAAAAAGATGATAAGTCATGATCTAAAGAGGCAGGACTAACAGATAAGGTATAAAGGGAAGCATATAGTCAGTAGATCCACACTTCTGTCCCTGAAGGGGCCTTGAATATCAAGCACAGTAAGCACTGGGTCTACCTCTTTATGTGCATGTCATGGTCTGGTTAAAGGTACAGTTTTAAATAGAAAAACAAGTGAGAGACTCTGGATGGAAAAAAATAACCAAATTGCTCAGCTTATAGGACACCTATCTGCCATATTCATTAAACACTATGTGTGTTAAAAATGTAATGAAAAACTGAACACACTGTAATTAACTTTAGTTTCCTCCTACATGTGGCTGATGTGGTAGGAGTATAAGGAATAAAATACAAGGAAGAAAACAAAAACCTTCTCTCTACATAAAAGGCAACATGACTCTTTGCTATTTCTCTCTCTCTTTTCCATCTCTTCCTTTCATTAACTAGGATGAGTAAGATGTCCCTTGGCATCCCTGAGCCTATGACTTATTTTGAGACATTAAAGTAAAGCCAAGGTAGAATTAGGGCATCCCTAATCAGCATAACATAGCTGGGGGAAACACACAAACATATCTTCTGGTTTCAGTTTACATTCTTGATCTCCAACATCAAGTGGGCCCACAATTTCTTTACACGACCACCCTATATTTTCCTAATTCTTGAACTCCATTGGTCTGCTAGGCATTATTTCTTATGTACTCCTCTCTCCCAACACCCCTAAATACCACCTCTCCATCCTCATTCTCTGCTTGTCACCTTTCTTCACCACATCTACCCACAGACTTGCACCTTTACCCATGTTTTCTGCCTAGTCTTCTGCTGTAGGTAAACATTTTGTGTTCCTAGCAGAGCCAGTCACATCACTTGTGCACTGGATCCCATGCCCTCCTGCCTATGAAAGGGTATTGCTTTGGTAATTACACTTTCCTTTGCCTGTATCATCAGTTCTCTTCTATTTGTTATTTGCTTAGCACACATACTAGATGTGGTTTCTCACATGTTTGAATAAACCCTCCTCTCACCCTCTATCTCTTTCTTTATGACAAACAAAAACCCCACTTTCCTCAAAGAGTTGTCTATATTGTGTCTTTGCCCATTTTAAGTTTGACCCATTTTAATCAAGACAGCTGCTCTATCAAAATAACAGTTCTCAAGATCCTCAGGGTGGTCCACTTTGCTATATCTGATCATAATCTCATCGTTTGTTAATGACTCAGTTAATCCTTTTATCCTTCTTGAAACACTAACTTTCTGGCTTCCAAGCCACCATGTTCTCTTTGTTCTTTTGTCCTACCAGTATCACTTCTTCTCATTCCCTTTTACTGGTCCTTCTCATATTTCTGATGTCTTAACAATGGAATTCCTTTCATCTATACTAACTTTAATAGTGATCTTATCCAGGCTCTTGCCTTCAAATTCCATATATAGACTGATGAAGACGTATATCTCCAGCCTGAACTCCAGACTCCTATATCCAGTTGCTTATTCAAATCAACTTAAATGTCTAATAGCCATCTTGATCTTAACATTTCCAAAACAGAACTCTTCATCTCCTCCCTAATTCTACAATGCATTTGATCTTCCCTGCTCACATCATGGCATCTCCTTCCTTTCAGTTGCCCAGGCCAAAGCATTTTGAATCATTTTTTAAATTATTGTTATTTACTTGGTTGCACTGGGTCTTAGTTGTGGCAGGCGGGCTCCTTAGTTGCGATATGCGAACTTAGTTGCTGCATGTGGGATCTAGTTCCCTGACCAGGGATCGAACCTGGGACCCCTGAAATGGGAGCTCGGAGTCTTAACCACTGTGCCACCAGGGAAGTCATTTTTACCTCCTCTTTTCCCCCCTCTAAGTTACTACATCAATCCATCAGTGACATTTTTACCATCAAAATATATCTATCACTCATCACATTTACAGCTAACATTTCGTACAAACCACCACCATCTTCATCTTGCTTACTGCCCTAGCCTCCTAAATGACCTCACTGCTTCTGCATTTAACGTGTGTGTGTTTATTTCTCAAAAGGGTAATAAGAATGATCAAAGCCCACTATACCACTCAGAATAAAAGTCAAAGTCATTACTAAAAGGCCTACAAAACACTATTATCTGGCTCCTCGTTAACTTTCTGACCTCTTCTCCTAAGCTCCTCCTGCTACTCATCCTACATGGGCCACATTCTGCCTTGCCAGGCCTCAACACATTACTCATGTTGCTACACAAAGCATTTTTCATTTTATTTTTCATTTATTCTGCCTGGAAGGCTCTCCCCACCAAATATCTGCTTCTTCCTACCTAAAATTTTTAGGATTTTACTCAAACATCACCTTCTCAGTGGAGACTTCCTTGACTACCTTATTTAAAATTGGAAACCCTACTCCTGAAATTCTATAGTCATTTCCTCGTTCATTTTTATTTGTACACTTAAAACTCTCTGGAAGAATATTTATTTCACTTACTTTGTTTTTACTCTTTCTCTTTCTCACTTTCCTGGAATCTTGTGACTCACAGCATGGTTCCTGATCAGACCAGCAGCACTATTACTCCTTGGGGGCTTCTTACTAATGTAGAATACCAGACCATATGCCAACGCTACTGAATCTGGATCTGCATTTTAACAAGATCCCCAGGAGAATAATACGCTGGAATTCTCACAAGGAATAACGTGTTCGTCTGCGTTTTTCTGGCATATAGACAATGCTCGTTCAACATCTGTTAAGTGAACGGACACATTCCTTAGCTTTAATAACATACGAGTAATATCAAATCTCACATTCTACTCTAATAGGAAGGATGGATTGAGAGGATGAGAAATGATGGTACTGGGTGAAGTAGGGACAACAGGAGAATTACGAATGTTGAGTTCTGTCAAGTTTGATGTGGTTTTTGCCTTTTGTAGACTGAAAGCAAAATTCCAAAGGATACCCTTCAAACTTTAAGATCAGCTCACACTGTTATACAGCCAATCCCACATTATTTCTCTGTGAAATAACTAAAATTGTAGGATTTATAAGGACATGAGCTGAGGTTCCAATTAAAAGAAAAGTTGAAACAGAAATAAAACATTCTGTACTGAAGCCACTAAGCTCAAAGGCAGCTAATCTGCAAAAGGCAAAGAATGATTTGAAAATAGTTTGAACCTTGGGAGAAATGTATTGCTTTACATACTCAAAACTGAAACTAATTATCTTATAAATAACCAAACATGTAAATACACACAGTGATCATCTTAGGCCAATAATAAAATGGTTGAAACATATTATAGTAAAAGAAAAAAATATACCCTTGTGCTTGTTTTCCAAAAGTCCAAAATATAAACTTGCATTTTTTATTCAACGAGATTTTTATGCTGTGTAGAAGTTATTATGCTTATCTCTATCAGGTCTGCTAATTTTATCCTATTGATAATTTGCACATGATTTTGCTGACAATTTGGAAATTCTGCATGTGTGGTTGATACAAAATTCTAATAATTGCTCCCTCTTAGCACAGCACTAGCTTCTACTGTGGATAAACTGTCATCATTTTCAAGTGGGTCAACAATGGGTGGAAAATGAGATATCCTAAATTGTTACCACAATTTACCGAATTCAAGTGAGATTTGCAATTTTTGTTTGCATCATTATTAAGAAGTACTATCTTTCAGAATTACAAGCATCTTCAACTATAGGAAAATTAAAGCAAAGGAAGCCTGGTACTAACTTGCAAAATGTGTTGATTTTGGCTACACACTGTAATTGGTGGGAAACAGAGGAAACTGAAATTACTGATATCAAAATTTTTCAGTGTGCTGACACTTGAAATATTTATAATTATATTTTGGTTGGTGTTTATGTCATTCAGAATAACAATACAGCCTGAAAAAGGATTAAAAACAGAGGAAATACTACTACCTGTAGATCTGCAAAAAGAAAATTAAAGAAAGTGAGAGAATAAAATTAGAAATAACAAGGAAGGACAAAACATTTTACCAGATAATGGATGAGCATACTTACTGAAGAAAAAGTCAAATAACGAACTTAAATAGGGGAAGAACAGCATTTCTGATCTAGATTAAGGAGATCAGAGGTTGGAATCTATTCCGTAAGACGTCTTTGCTTATTTCCTAACATGATCCTATTTCATAACCATTCTGATCCTCAGTTTCCCCCTCTCTAAAATGGAGAATTTAGTATGCATCATAAAAACATCACTCACTGATATTTACAAGAGTAAATGACATGAACTATGGAAAACTGTCATGGAAAACTAGCCAGTACTAAACTCATAATGTTATAACTTTGGGGTTAGAGGAAAATTGACGGTGAAAAGACTTTATGCTTCAGTTCAGTCACCTTCATGTTGTCTGAATTGTCATCCTTTAGAAATGACAGAGGTGGGAAGTAGCAGAGCAGAGAGTAAGAATTACAGTAGAAACAAAGAATCAGAGCCAGAGGTGGTCAAGAGAAATAAAAACGCCGTCAGAATTTCCTAAAATATTGAGAGCAGGAGAATAAGAGTTGCAATGGGAAGGGGATTTGGTCATACTTTTGAGCCATTATTACTCTATTAGGCCAAAGTACTTCCAGGCAGCAAACTTGGGCCAAGGTCTGAATAATATATAATTGTCTACTGTGCTGGCAAAGATTTAAATAACTAGTGCAATATGCTGGATGAAAACAGAGGTTTCAGTAAGCAAACACCACAAATACTTACAGAAGCACCTGTCGTCCAACTACCATTCATAGTTTTAAAGTCAACCATTATTCAAGTATTCAAGATACTGTTTGAGTGTATTTCACACTGAGGAACAACAGTTCTGTGACAATCTCATGCTAGCCATAGGTTCATTAATATTGCTGCTGGTCTACTTAAGAATAAGAATGCTTAAGAATAGTGTACATTGAAGAGTGTGTAAAGAGCTTTCCTTATCTTTCATCTGTTCTCCAGACTAGTTTTGTTATCCTCCTTTTACAATACGAGAAAGTTGAGGCTCCCAATGGTGAGATGGCACGTCCAAGATTATCAGGTAGAAGTGTGAAAGCAAGATTCACATATTTTTACTTACATTACTCTACAAACATTGCTAATTCTTTTTTACCACTTGATTTTCTTTCTGTTATCTGATTAATGGTATATGTCTAATTTTCACCAAAGTTAATACTCTAAATTTTCTGGAATTATGTTTTATATAGAGTCAATGCTTGGTATTGGGAAGAAATGGAGAGAATGTCAGAAAACCTTGTGAGTTAAAATTCCAAATACCAGTAAAACCTATCAATTTTTTTAAAAGGTGGTGAATTCTAACAGATGGAAAAATGAAACCTAAATAAAATAAAACAAGAGTATTTATAGAGAAAGCAATAACTCATTGGATATGGATACTGTGTGGTCCATTGGACTAATTCTCAGTCTATCTTGCTGTGCACATGATTCAAAGTCACTGCAAATCAAAAATAATTACATATACTAGGTTGTATTCTTCTCTACAGCTTTCACATGATGATGTCACCAAGCTCATGTTTGTTTAGATACCTACTACTTTGATATGAATTTCCCTCACTGGATTCTTCCGAGTAAAAGAACATTTATTTTTATATTTAATTAAAGTCTGTATCTTTGTTCTTTCTATTCAGTCCCCAAGTCAAGTCTCTCTCTAGTGTACTTATCTACTTTCACCTGAAAAATAACAAAAATAAATAAAACTAAGTTAAATGACATATAAATGCTTATTATATTTATATGCCAAATTTATTTATTTTTGGCTTAATCAAAAGAGGGAATTTGTTAGAAGATACCAAAAACCGCTGTTGTTTTTGCCTTTTCCAGAATGTCATATATTTGGAACCATATAGAACCTTAATTTTTTTTTTCTGCTTATCCCAAACTCCTAATTTATCTCGCCTCCACCCTTTCCCCTTAGGTATAATCATAAGTTTATTTTCTACCTCTGTGAGTCTGTTTGTATTTTGTAAATAAGGACATATGTATCCTATTTTAGATTCCACATATAAGTGATATCATATGGTATTTGTCTTTCCCTGTCTTACTTCACTTAGTATGATAACCTCTAGGTCCATCCATGTTGCTGCAAATGACATTATTTCATTCTTTTTAATGGCTGAGTAATATTCCACTGGATATATGTACCACATCTTCTTTATCCATTCATCTGTCAATGGACATTTAGGTTGCTTCCATGTCTTAGCTATTGTAAGTAGTGCTGCTATGAACATTGGGGTGCATGTATCCTTTCAAATTAGTTTTCTCTGGATATATGCCCAAGAGTGGGATTGCTGGATCATATGGTACTCTACTGTTTAGTTTTTTAAGGAAGCTCCACACTGTTTTCCATAGTGGCTGCACCAATTTACAGTCCCACCAACAGTGTAGGAGGGTTTCCTTTTCTCCACACCCTCTCCGGCACTTATTATTTGTAGACTTTTTAATGATGGCCACTCTGACAGGTGTGAAATGATAACTCAATGTAGTTTTGATTTGCATTGCTCTAATAAGTATCGATATTGAACATTTTTTCATGTGCCTATTGGCCTTCTGTATGTCTTCTTTGGAGAAATGTCTATACAGGTCTTCTGCTTATTTTTTGATTGGGTTGTTTTTTTGTAGAACCTTTTTAATTTTTATTTGAACATTTTCATATTGGCTCCTTTCACTTAGCAACATGTAAGTAAGGTTCCTCCATGTTTTTCCATGGCTTGATAGGTCATTTCTTTTAATCACTGAATAATATTCCATTGTATGAATGTACATAGTCTCTCCCTAATGTTGATATTTTAATAATATTAAATGTTTCTATTGCTTGAGCATGGCATAAATCTGCATTCATTCAGGCACTCCATAATTAACCAAGCAAAAGCTTGTATTTTCAGTGTAAAGATCTTGGACATCCTTTTTTTTTTAATATTGACCCCAAAGGACTTCATATTTTTTATGTTGTGAAGGGTAATTTGATCTCCATGTATGATTATCCAATGAAATTATATAGGTATATAATTGATTTTTGTATATTGACCTTGAATTCTGCAACCCATTAGTTCTAGTATATATTGCAAAGTTTCCTTCATGACAGTAATGCTATCTATAAATAAATAGTTATACTTCCTACATTTCAATCTGTATGCCTTTTATTTATTTTTCTAGAATTATTGAACTGACTGGGACCTCTAATACAGTGTTGAATAAAAGTGATGAGGGAAAACATCATTGCTATATTTCCAGTATTAGGCAAAAACAGTCTGAGTATTCAGTATGATGTTAGATACAGATTTTCCACAGATGCTCTTTATCAGGTTGAAGACATTCTCTTTCATTCCTTCATTACTGAGAGTTTTTATCATTAAAGGATAGTAAATTTTGTCAGAGACTTTGTATACAAATATTGAAATTATATACTTGTATATATAGATTGTACATATATATGTATATAAATGAACCTCAAAGTAACTCACCTTATTAAAGTTATATATCTCTTATAATTATTATAGTATCTATTATAATAATATTATATAACAATATATATAATTTATAAAAAGTGACTTTCTTTGATATTTGAACATTAACACATTTTTTTGTTGTTGTTATTCCCTGGGATAACCTCACTTGGTCATGAATATTATTCTATTTATATATTGCTGGGTCTTGGCGGATTTGATTTGCTAAAATTTAGTTAAGGACTTTTGTGTTGGGGATTCATAAATGATAGTAGTCTGCACTTTATTGTTCATGTAATATCTTAAATTTTATTAAGGATAATACTGGTGGTTGGGGAGCAGGATTTTTTTTTGGAGGGAAGAATGTGTGTTCTCTGATGTTCTGATTAATGCTGGGATCTCCCGTACTATGCTCTAGCTCAGACTGGACTTCCAGTACAGGGTTGAAAAGGGGTGGTGACAGTGGTCACACTTCTTTTGTTTCTGATCTTAGAGCAAAAGCTTTCAACTTTTTACTTTTGAGTATGATGTCAGCTATAAGCTGGTCATATCTGGCCTTTATTATGTTTAAGTATGCTCCTTCTATATTCCATTTGTTGAGAGTTTTTATCATGAAAGGATGTTGAATTTGTCAAATTATTTTTCTTTATGTATTGAGATGATCATACGATTTCATCTTTCATTCTATTAATGTGGTATATCATATTTATTGATTTGCATATATTACAACATCCTTGTAACCCAGGAATAAATCCCACTTGCTCATAGTGTATGATCCTTTTAATATACTGTTGTACATTAGTTTCTTTTTTATATTTTCAATTTTCTCAGTCCCATCTCCTTGACCCCCATCTTTAATTAAACCATAAGATGTATAGCTCCAGAAATTTTATTAATTCATATTTTTGTATCAGAAACCTTACTGCTTTGAATATAAACATCAATTATCTTTGGTCTAATTTATGCTACATAAAATTTAAATCTTCTCTTAAAACTGGAAGTGAAAGCAATAGAACCTACTTGTCCTTCTAATCTCCCTTTGTCATTGTGGTATAATTTTTCTTAGGAAACACTTATTTTTAACAGTGAATAATAAATTTATTTCATCATTACACAATTTTAAGATACATAGATTAGTAACAGGATTCAGGGTTAAAACAACGGCAGATTTGATCACCCACAGAATTTTTTTTCCAACCTTGTAGCTACCATAAATGTCTGTAGTTCATCAATAAATAGCATTAATTATGATGACTTTCAAAGTTAACATTATTAAATTGGTTTTAATTTGTAATCAGTGAAAACAGAAATTGTAGCAGTTAACAAATTAGTTGATAATTATTGAAGCTTCAAGATGTAGTGAAAAGGAAGCTTCTTAAATTAGATAAATTAGATTGAAACTTGAACCAAATTTGAATTGTGCTATTTGAACTGTGCAAGATTTTTAGCTTTTCTTACTTAATCTGCTTTCTCACACAATATGTTTTCTTTTAATTTCACAAAAAGATAATATTGCAAGAGTTCCCAGCAAAATAATCTTAGCAATGATCAAAAAAAAATCCTAGCACATGTATTGATACTACTGAAGTTGATGTAATAAAGCATATATCTTTTTTAAAAATGAGGCTACTTTTAGATTATTTGTTATTTTTGAGATGAATACTCTTCCCAGAGTATATATCCCAAATTTTTTTTCCTAAAAAGAGCCACAATGAATATACTTCTTTTATCATCTTTCAATTTTTTCCCACATTTCATAGTGATCTGAATACCAGAGAAAGGCCATATGACAACTGAGGTAAATAGCATAGTAAATATAACAGGTTTTTTTAGTATAGTTTTTTTTAAACTTTGGAGAAGTTATTTCAAGTTTAGTTTACTATTGGTTTAAAATTGAAGTATTTTGCCTATAAGAAATTATGAAATACATTTCTTGGCACATTAAATGATTAACACTGCAACTTTCTTTGGGGGCAAGCTTCTTTTGACCTAGCTTGAAATGCACATAATGTCCCTTCCAGCACATTGTACTGGCTAAACAAATTACTAAGGTGGGTATAGATGCAAGGAGAGGAGAATTAAGCCCTATCTCTTAGGGATGTCAAATAATTTTTCTGCCATCTTGATCTATCATAATCATCAAACACAATAACTTTTTCATTTAACAGAGTAGTTATTTTATGTTCCAAAGCATTTCTACTATGGTCTATTTTGAAAGTAACCTAGCATTTCCCAAGACAGAAATAAGTCAGTGAAAAAACCTTGATGTCAGTGAAAATAAAAGAGAATAGCAAAAACAGTCACAAAATTTTGGCATGGACTATTCAGTACTGCCTAGAAACTCAACCTGTGAAGAGAACAGGCACAGAGGAGTGACAAATAACCACACATGCAAACATCAATCATATCTTGAAGGGGAAAAGAAGCAAAAGCAATCAAGGGCTCACACGCCAAGCTGTCTATATTCCTGTTTATATTCTCATTGTACACTGGATTAGAACACAATGTCTAGACATATTGGTTTCCAGAATTTTAGCATCATGCATCCTGTTCTGGAATGGGAAAGAGTTTATACTGTGTCTGGGAAAAATTATATGCCACGGTAGTTGACAATGGCAAACTGCCCTACCATCCTTCACAGAGAGCAATTACAGATTTGTGTGGCATCGTTTCAAAGCCGTAAATACACTCAGTAGCATAAGAGACTGTATCTCCTTTAACCGAATAAGTTCATGAGTAAGAGAAGAATGGAGTACCTATACTGTCCTCTAGTCAGGCTGCCTAACTAATCACTTTGAGTCAATTCCAAAAAGAATAATAGAACAACTACTTTAAACTGTACTCAGTGCCTGTCTCCAAGGAAACAAAGGTGAAAAGTGAGAAAGTGTATGCAAGGTGCCTGATACAGGGCCAGGCACAGAGTAAGTGTTAACTCAGTGGGAGCTACTGTTTTAAAACATGTTTGAAAAGTCATTAATTTTAAGTAATGGAATCAAACTCCTATTCACACAGACATCTGCACTATATCATGGAGATGCTTTGACACACCATGTAGATTAACACCACAGATAATAAGAGTTATATACCTTCTAAGAACATATCATCAAATCATATACATTAAAATAACAAAAACATAGATTTTTTTTTTTTCCCTCCTTATGTTGACTAACTGGAATAAATGGACAGCCACCAGGTATGACTGTGTAATTTCCTTGCAGCTAGCACTATTATTAACACTATGAATTCCAAAAGAACTATAAGGTACAGCTCAGGCTTACAAGGGATTTACACTCTAGTAGGGAAAGAAAATGTTCACAAGAGGAATTCTTAAAATCAGTTAGAATAGCTGAAAAACAGAGAATCATGGAATAAGAAAACACTATAAATTAATTCATTCTTCTAGCAAGCATTTGGGAAATGGAAATGCAAATTTCAGACAGACATGGTTATGTTGAGAGACAAAGCTGCATGAACATTTTCACATTTCTGCACAGTCTGGGCTTTATGAGTGAATAACAAACATGTCTTGGAAGTTAGAGATAATATACTGCTCTGGAGGGACTTAAATTCATATTCCCCCTGGAGTCATTTACTTCTTTCCCAGATAGAAAAGCTTTCTCTTCCCAGAGAGGCTTTATGTTCCAAGGCAAAGATATCTCTTTCTCTGGAGGAGAGGAAAGGCAGATGTGCCAGTGCCCTAAGTAAGCTACTGAGTTTTATAATTTTTGAGTTCCTCTCCTCCTGTGGTACCTCTGGCCCTCCATGGGTCACCCTGGGGAAATTCGGAGTGGTGAAATGGTAGGAAACACAAGATGCTCTGTGAGTAAATGGTGTGTTCTTTGATACAGAAGTTTCTTGTATATAAGTATATATAAGAATGTATATATATATGTGTGTATGTATATATATATGTGTGTGTGTGTGTATATACATACATAATATGCATGCATATATACCTCACACACATGCATACACTATACACTCTGACAGGTTAATTGTTAGCTTGAAAATTGTAAGTAGGGTAAAGTATCAGAGTCTTCATAGCTTCAAACTTAACATGTTACCTTCCGCAAAGAGATTACAGTTTGGTGGGGCTTTCAGTAGCTAAATATGAATATCAAAGTAGCTAAAAACTGCACCAGCCTTCACTGTGAATTCTGATAAATTCCTTTACCTTAAAAAACACAAAGAGTACGGGAAGTCAGATAGGGAATATGCCAATAACTCTAGAAGTGATTGAAGTTTTTGTTTTTGTCAGTTTTTTTTTTTCTGAAGATTAAAAAAGCAATGAGTGAAAAGCAATGGAAATGGAAGAAAGCTTTCCTAATAAAATGAAATAGCATGCATTAAAAGCAGGGAGGGAATGATTGTGCAATTCATTCAGATAACACTAGATTATTAATTATGAAGCAGAAGCAATGTTGGCAAAAGGAAGGGAATTAGTATTTCTTGAGCTCCTGTGTGCCATGTACTAGTTACTTTACATATATTAACTCCTTTAATCTTTGCTCTATCCCTGTTTGGGGGATTATTATTATCCACATTTTACAGATGAGGAACTTAAAATAACATGCCAAGTAATACATAATTAAGAAACAGTGGAACTAGCATTCAAACCCATGTCTGCCTGACTCCAAAATCTGTATTCTTTCCATTAGGCCATGGCACTGAGTTCTTAAATATTAATAAGATACACAAGATATTTCTAATAGCAGATGATTTCTATTTTATATTAACTGGATATTCATTTGTTTCCTCTTTGCCCACCCTGAGAAGACTTAACCTTAGTTTTATTTTTTATCCATTAATGTCAAATTTTGAACATAGCTCAAATAGGGCATAAAAAATATGTAGTGACTCTGAGGTTAATTCACATGTTCATCTAATTTTTTAAAAAATTTGAGGTGATTTACGTGAAAGGTCTTTTCCATTACCGTGAAAAATCAAGGGTTAAATACGAATATCAAAGCAACTAAAATACCACCAAAGTACATTAATTAAATAATTATAAAAAGTTATAGTTACAATTACAAAAAAGATGATCTTTTTTCAAAGGATATTACTTGGTTAATATAAAACTGAATCATGTATGAATGGACGAAAAAATGTGATATATCCGTTCAATTAAGAAGAAATTAAATACTGATATATGCTACTACGTGGATGAACCTTGAAAATATATTATGCTAAGTGGAAGAAACAATACATAAAAGATAACATATTGTGATGTCAGTTATATGAAACGTCTAGAATAGGCAAATCCATTGAGACAGAAAGTAGATTAGTGGTTTCCAGAGGATGGGAATAAGGGAGGAGTTGAGAGGCATGGGGTTTCTTTAAGGATGATGAAAATGTTCTGGAATTAGATACTGATGATGATTACACAGCACTGCAAACATACTAAAAACCACTTAATTGTACACTTTAAAATGTGCAAAGTTAAAATGGTGAATTACATGTTACGTGAATTTTATATTAATTTTTTAATGGAATATGTGACAACAAATATCTGGGGCAAAGGTTACAAATATTCTCTTCTATGTCCTTAGGAGACATCATTAAACTTTCCCAAAATTCTGTTTTCCTAAGCCTAACAGAGTCCATTTCAATATAGTATTCCAGGCAGCTCAATTAATCAATTAGAGAATCTGTCTCCGTATCTACCTATCATCCCTGGACTAATTTATTTCTAGAGTATCATTCAACCCAAACATATCTGAATGGCATTTATTCGTATTGAAGTTCCAAGGCACACATAACTACACAGCAAATATTTAAGATGACTACTGACCTGGACAATACAAGGTAATGGAGGAATTTCTCAATGCTAGAGTTTCCAGTTTATCATAAAATGCCCAAGACTATGCCAGGAACTGTGAGAGTATAACAGAAGTGTATCATATGTCTTCATTTCTTTTATATCTTACAGTATTTTTGCAGTAACTCATCTGCTTCATTTTGTAGTTTTGAAAATATAAGAATTCACACATTCAAGATAGAAATGCAATGTAAATGTATTTCTACATGGAAGTATCCATCCAAGGGAGACTTATGGGAACACAGGGCAGCCATTCCAAGCATTTTCCTCAAAATAGTCTTTCTATATTAGCTCCATTTATAATTGCTTTTTCCAGAGGACATTTTAATATGCTGGGAATGCTTTGGCCTATGTCACTCAATTAAAATAGTTTTACTTACTTATTTTCTTACTAGTATATTTTTCTGCTATCTACATGCATTTCCACCTTTACCTCCTGTGTTTTTTTATTATACTGATATTATCTCTATTTATCCTCAAGGTATTTGAGAGACAACACACAATATAACCACAGACTAATCTAAAGTAAAACATATTATAAAAACAAAGAACTGAAGGATGTCTTCTTGAGTTTTCAAAAGGAAAGGTGTTAGCACTTGGAAAACGTTCTGTGATAATTGTAGCTGGGTTATGTACTTTGCATTACAGAATCGTTTTCTACCTTCTAAATGGATTATTGAACCAAGGTCAGAATTACTGAAGGCTGCTATGAAAGCCAGGTGTTTCCATCTTCCCATTTTAAAATAGAAAACCAATCAAGGGCTTCCCTGGTGGTGCAGTGGTTGAGAATCCGCCTGCCAATGCAGGGGACACAGGTTCGATCCCTGGTCCGGGAACATCCCACATGCCGTGGAGCAACTAAGCCCGTGCGCCACAATTACTGAGCCTGTGCTCTAGAGCCAGCGAGTCACAACTACTGAGCCTGCAAGCCACAACTACTGAGCCCACATGACACAACTACTGAAGCCCACATGCCTAGAGCCCGTGCTCTGCAACAAGAGAAGCCACCACAATGAGAAGCCCACTCACCGCAATGAAGACCCAACGCAGCCAAAAATAAATGAATAAAATAAATAAATTAAAAAAAAAGAAAACCAATAAAATTGCATGACATTTTGGTGAATCTAAATGAATCCTTTATTGTTAAAGACAACAGGGGGTACAAACTGCATAGATAAGATCTGGAGCATAAAAGCCTAGGAGACAATGTCATCATTCAAAAACACAATATTCACTGATAATACAAAATCATTAATAGCAACTCTATAAAGCATGACTACTTGGCTGAGAAGGGTAAAGGCTGTTACATCTCTCAGGGTTTTTTTCCTCTGTGTCAAAAGCTAAGAGTTTTTGTTTTTCTTAAGTCTGTCAAAGACCACCCACTCCTTTTGGTGAGGTCTGCATTCTTCAAAAGGAAGTACTTTAATTCATTTCATGCTATGGATCACCTACAATGTATACACCAGTGTGTTTGGCTATTAGGATTACCACTATAATGCCACTAAGACATTTACTGCCCTCAAGGAACTCAGATGTGTGTTTTTGGTTGGGATGTGGGATTACAGTATGTTCTAAACTATCCATAATGCAAGGCATGAACTTTCTCCTTATTTTCACCATAGAGTGAACCAGGCTTAATGGTCCTATGGCTTGTATCAGCTACCTTCTTCAAGGAAAACAATTTCTTTTTCTCTTAAAAACAATAGCATGATCATGCTATGTTACAGTGGTGATAAATTTACTATCACTGAGCCAGAGTTGCTCTTTTTCCTTCTTGTCCTCTCCACTAACCTAAATCTTAATGACTTGCAAGGCCTACTCAATTTCTATCCTGACAAGGAGCTATTCTGATCATTGTAGTTCTCATCAGAAGTAATGTGATTTATGGATTTGGTTCTAGGGGCAGACAGACCTGAACTGAAACCTTGAGTTCATCTGTCATTAGTTGTGTAATTTTGGCACATTTATTTTAACATTTTTTATCTCAGTTTCCTCATATGAACAAGGAGAATTCTCTCAACATATTTTTCATAAGGTTAAGAGAACTGCATGTAAAGCACATAGGAGAGTGTATAGTGCACTTTAAATACTCTACTTGTACTACAGTCATCATCATGATTATCACAGTGCTTAAATTCTGCCTAGATCACGTACATCACTCTCTGGATCTTTCTGGCTTATTTAATTATGCATACGTTTGAACCTTATTTCTGTAACTATTTTAAAAAGATTATCAAAGGCAGGAATTGAATTATTACATGTATTTGTTATATAGAGGGTATAAGCGATTGGGCAAAAAATAGGATCAGGAATCTTGTCACTGTGAAGAGAAGTCTCAGTGAAACTAAAAGTTACTCTATGAAAGAAAGGAAGGAAGGAAGGAAGGGAGGAGGGAGGGAGGAAGACAGGGAGAGAGAGCACACGAAATAGAGAAAAAGAAAGAGAGAAAGAAAGGAAGGTAGGAAGGCAAAGAGAGAAGAGAAAGGAAAAGAGACAGAGAGGAAGAGAGAAGTAAAGAAAGAAAAAAGGAAGAAGGAAGGAAGGGAGAAAGGGAGGGAGGGAAAAACAGGCACTTACACATACACACACACACAAACAAAACAGAAAAAGCGACCACAATTGTTGTATTTCCCTTCCTCAGCAAAATAGACTGTTTGATGACCACTGAGCTAGCTATAGGTTTCAGAATGTGTGAAGGAGATCATGCCATATGAAGGAGTCTGAGAATAAAATTTAGCTTACAAATCTTAGAAGCAGAGGAGGAAAAGCAAACATGGAATTCACATTGGGTTGAGACAACGATTGCAAGCATCAAGGTCATTAGAATATCAACCTTTCCCTTATCTCAGAACAAGGTAGTCAGAATATTAATCTTTCCATTATCTCAGACCTTCTTACCCTTATTAATAATGTGTAGCTTGTAGAAAAGGATTTGATTATGTTTACACACCTCCTGAATTAATATTCTTTTAATAGGTCAAATGCATAAATGTAACTACTCTAAGATTACCAGTTTGCTAATTAGTTCATTAAGTAATTTCCAATGAAATCCTGGAGGTGGAGATTGTGTGTGTATGTATGTGTGTGTGTACGCTGTGGAGAGTCAGTGTTGAAACACCAACACTGTATTTTCCCATGATATTGATACATAAGAAATTCATGTTTTGTGCTCTCATTTTAGTTTCCTTAAAACAACCAACATGTAGGAGAAGAAACACAAAAGAGGTTCAGATTAAATTGCTCTTACAGTTTTCATTTCCACTTTGTGCCTTTGCAAGAAGGAACCATTTCAGCAATGGGATTATAGTCTCTTTTTCAGTCCAGAAGTTACTGCCATTTTTCAGTGAAAGAATACTCTCTTGATCTTAGATACCACGGCTGTGGATTTTTCTTTGTATACCTCTTATCCTTGTCTGAAGGACTTTCAGGATGCAACAATTAGCTTATTATCTGGTTAGTACTTGCTGTTTGGTGGAAAGGAAAGCTATCCAGTACTTCCATCATTCAACAAATATTAATTGAGAGCCTACTGTGAACCTTGCAGTGTTTTCAGCGTTTAGATACATCAATGAACAAAGTACATAAAAATCCACGTACTAATGGAGCTTACATTCTAGCAAGGGGGTTTATTGTTTATACACAATAAACAATAAAAATGATAAGCTACAGTATATATTAGAACTCAATAAATGCTATGGAAAAATAAAAGTAGAGTAAGTTAAGGGGCAGGGTTCAGTTGCAACTTTAAATGGGTAGTCAGAGAAGGGCGTCATTGAAAAGTTTAAATTTGAGCTCAGACTTGAAGAACACTGGCGAGTGAGTGGGATGATGTCTGGGCAAAAGCGTTCCTGGCAGAGGGGAACAACAGAGTAAAGGCTTAAAACAAAGCATACCTGGTGTATTCAAAAGGCAGCAAGGAAGGCAGTGTGTCCAGGACAGACTCAAAGAGGGGTTACGCAGTAGAAAATGTGGACAAAGTAGTAAGGGGTTTGCCATGTTAGATTTGTAGACCACTGGAAAGAATTTGACTATCTATATATACCAGGTGCTTGTTGATCCAATTACTTAATTTTAGTGGGGAGCTCCATTCCATGCTAAGAATGACATTAAATAAATGAAGACTCAGTGTGGGTGGTAAACAGGGAAGGCGAAGTTTTAGAAGAGATAACAGTTTTCTTCCACAGTGTTGATCAATCTTTTTCCTCCCGTGTGGCCTGTGCTTTAGAGGGATGCTTAACTTTAGCAGACTAAGTGGATTCAGATTGCATCACAAGGGAGAGAAAGCACACTATTTTCTGCTGATGTTTGCTTAGAGGAAAAAAGGTTTTATAAAAGGGAGCGAAAGGAATTTCTGTTGCTTCTAGATGATTTATATGAGGGTAAATGGCCTCAGATATATTTGAGACAAATGAAGGAAAAAGGCATAATTTTGCTATCATAGCATATCCTATTATAACCTTCAAAAAACAAGGTAGATGAAGGATCCTGCCTTTTAATTCATCAAATATTCCTAGTTCCATGCCAACCTTAAGAGAAAGGTTGCATGGCTTAGCCCTACAGCAATCTGTCCTCTCTAGGAGGTAATCACTGGTGTCTCCCACTGAGATTTGATGTAAGATTGGGATAATGTTTGCTACAAGACAAGGATAAGCTATTCAAGATGCCTAGCATATAGTAGTTTGCTCACTAATGGCACAGGAAACTATTATTTTCATTGTTACTTTTTTTTAGAAGCTATTTCCAGATTCTACCTTCCAAACCTATGCACAGCAATCAAAAGTGCCAATTCCCGAGATGAATTTCACTCCAGCCTGGGTAAGGACAATACTGTTCCTCCCCTATACACCCTCACCACAATTCTACCAAGGAAGAATAAAATTTATTTGAAATATAGTTACCTAAATAACTATTAAGTCAATTTGGTTAATTTAGATAGCCAAGTTAGAGGATGCTAGTTAAAGAAAAACCAGATCCATTTTCCTCAATTGCCAAGTTTGTCTCTTGATATATCTGTAATTCTCTACTTGAGAATATTAAAATGACAATAAACACATATGCTTGTTCATTTTTTATTCAGTAATGACTAGTTGAACATTTACTGGGCACCAGATATTGTTCTAGGTGTGGGACATATTAATGTACAAGTTAGACAAGGTCCCTGCTTCAAGGAGTTTCCTTCTGGTACGGAGTAGAGGATAATAAACAAGTAAACTAATATTCAGCATTGACAGGTGCCATGAAGAAAATACATCAGTGACTTAGTAGGTAATGCCTGGAGGTGGGAGGGGACATAGTGGGATTCTTTAGATGTGGTTTCTCAGCAAGATGTGGTTTCTGTGCATATCCTGATCTTAAGGACATAGAAGATCCAGTCACATGGAGAACTGGGGAAACAGTAATCCAGACAAAAGGAAGAGTAAGAATAAGGCAAATACCTTGAGATGGAAGAGTCCTTAGTGTATTTGCGGAAGTGACTGAATATCAGTTTAGCGGGCTTGGCTAGAAGTGGTTAGGTAAAGGAGTAGTGATGAAGAGACAGAGAAAACAAGGGTTTAGATCACAGAGCATATGGTAATATAATGTTTCCCTATAGAAATGTTACACATATTTTATATATGAAACAAAAACAGGAAAGAGAAATAAAAGAAACAAGCAATTACACCATTAAGATGACTATTAGTAATTCAACATATAGTCATCCAGTCTGTTTCTGAATAATTTTGTCTTCTCTAATTCAAACCATTTTTCTGTTTCTCTCTACCTCTTCCCCCATACGTACTTTGGGGATCACAGGTTCCTCAACTGTTCTCTCTCATAATTTACTTTTTCTCTGCTTCTACATTTTGCATGTCAATGGGACACAGAACTTATTAATTCTGCTTCATGATCCCCTAGTTAAAGCTCTAAATATGGTAACCAGCCATGTGCCAGGCCTGAGCTAATTAGCCTGGGCTATAAAAAGGTGTAAGACACCATCACTGCTCTAAGAAGCCTGATGTCTAGTTATTTATCTCTTTCTTTCAGGCATAGCCCTTACTATCAGGCATAAGCCTTACTTACCAATTCTGGCATGAGCCAATGCCTGGGCTTCACATCCCCCCTCATTTCAGCCTAAAGCAGCGGTCCCCAACCTTTTTGGCACCAGGGACCAGTTTCGTGGAAGACAATTTTTCCATGGATGGGGCAGGGACGGGGGAGTGTGGGATGATTCAGGCGTTAATGTGAGCGATGGGTAGTCGCTCACCTCCTGCTGTGTGGCCTGGTTCCTAAGAGGCTGAGGACCCATACCGGTCCTCGGCTCAGTGGGTTGGGGACCCCTGGCCTAAAGGACAGAACCAGATGGTATTGGCTTTATTGGATCATTAAGATCCTTAATTATATAGCCAGGGTTTTGAGTGAGGAATCCTCACATGACATTCAAATAAAATACTAAGATTATTAAAATAAAATGAGACTTGTTTATGAAGGTGTTTATTCTCCTGAGTAATAGTTACTATAGAGCCAGAGCAGTAGAATACAACAGAAAAAGATTGAAGGAGTTTTTATATATCAGGTTAAAAATTTTGGGACTACATACTCTGCTTTCCAGATCCTAACCATTTTGATCTTACAGAGAGAATACAGCATTCAACCTCCTTTAAATTGAAGGTTGTACAACTCCTTACTCCATCCCCACTTTCAGCATTATAAGACCGTCTAAGTAATAAAAAGTGAAATGACAGAATCATAAATTCTAAGATGTAGAAAGACTATTAAAGGTTGCATTGTCCTAGATTTTATGTGTTGGATGAGTATCTTCTGTACCACAAAAGTTCAACAAAGTTGATTGAATGTTGGCAAAGAATTTGTGATCCAGTTTCACTCTTGTAACGTGTGCTAAAAGTAAGGCATTAGACAAACGGCTAATGGTAGTTTTTAAATTTTACCCTTTCAATTTTACTGCCTTTTAAACATTTTAAGCATAGTTAATAAGGCAGCTCTATCAGAAGAGCTTCTGGAATCATGGAAGCACTCAACATGCTCTAGGAATTTTGTACTCCAACATTCCCACAGATCTTTCAACTATCTGGCATTCTGTCATGGTGTTATTTATTCAAATAGGTGCAGCAATACTGCACATGGAAATACCAAGTGAACCTATTTTTAGAAACTCTTACAAATAGTTTGTAATTACCAAATACAGAGAAAATGTCTACATGTAATCTCCCACACTTGGTATTAAATTTCGAAAAGTTAAATGAACGCAAGATGTTTAGTTAACATAAGAAAGGCAGATACTAAATACAGACAGTTAAAATGTTCACCTTTAAGAATGACAATGTTTATAACAGTACATGTCAGATCAAAAAACTGTGTAAAAATGCATATGGGGGCATTATTTTTACACTAACAAATTGTAAACATTATAAGTATTGCACCCATTGCTAGCAAGATGCAGTAACATTGGAGCATAACTATGCCACTTTTTGCGTTGTAAAGTAGTATAAACTTTTTGAAAAAACAAGGTAATATGTGGCAATAGTTCTAATTATTTCATAATCTGCCCTGGGGAATTTATTCAACAAGTATAGCTCAACAGGAGCAGAAAGTTTAAGGCACAGAAAGGCTCATTAGTGAATCATTTATTATTTTTAAAAAAGACTACGAAAAATTGAATTGAACAATAGTATTAAAATCATACCTCAATACAACTGACATTGCATATGTATTAAATTATAGTTACTATAAATAATAAAGAGAACCATGAGGGAAAAGCTTTTGTAATGTTTATATGAAATTATAATATAAAGTTATATTTGTATACTAATTACAGTTGCATGTGCATATATATATATGCATATTTCTGTGCCTCACTGTCCCCATCAGAAGAATGGAGATAAGATATTAATTACCTCATAAATTTGTTGTAAAGATCAAATGTTAATTCAAACAAAGTGCTCAGCACTTTTTAGCTTACAATAAGGATTCTACAGATGCAGTCTATTATTTTTGTCTGTTATAAATTGATATAAGCCAATTTGAACTTCAACACTGTGGGTTATTTTGGGTAGATGCAGCAGACAGCCTCTAAAACCATATAAACTAAGCAACAGATACCAAAATGTTAATTTTATTTCATTTATATTTAAGTGACTGCATGTGGCTAGCTTCTATCAAATTGGATTGCACAGGTCTGCACAGGTGGTGGGACGCAGGACCAAATTGGAATCGTAGGTTAAGAGCTCCACTTGGGAGAATTGGCTACTACGCTCACCAGATTTTTATATTGTTAATAATATCAGAGTATACAATGTTTCTATCTTAATACCACTATCTTAATACCATATCTTAATACCATTTATTTCATCAATGCAAAAATGTTTATCATCACTTATAATTAGAAAACAGTCTAGTGAAGATCACATAACCATATTAAAACATTTGCAGAACAGCACCACTGGAGACTACATTGCTGATTAGAGAGCTTCCAAAATTTACTGTCCCAAGGTGGACATGAGAACTAACTAACATACACAGGTATCTCACCTCACTTATACTGAAGTGGCTTAAAGCAAATTACAAACAACACAATTAACAAATTAGTGTTATCACTTAAAATTTTATTTCACATGAAAGATTAGAAATAATAAATACTGTATAAAATCCTGGGCTGTTGCAGTGAGAAGGATGGGAGCCTTATTATAACAGATAAAGTAATAGTATCAATAACTTCTGCACAAAATAAGATCATTTTATGGAGATAATTCTATTTAGACGTGATCCTCCTGCTAAGAGTTAGCCTCTGTTACCTCTCCCAGAGCTGCTGAGCTGCAGAGCAGGTGCTCCAGGTGTGTGACAGGCATTTTTGAAGAAGGGTAGATTCTACTAAGTTTATGCTTTATTGAACCTGCACAGTAGCTAACAGGGACAAGACTAGACAAATCAATATAAGAGCCAACAGAGACCTTGACTGAGCTACTATACACAGAGAGACTGAGATCTCTTTATAAACAATATAGACACTCAAGGATAAAAAATAGCCATTTTCAATGCAAAAGGATGTGTCTGAAGATCAATGGATGATACAAGATTATGATGCATAAGAAAAGTAAGGGATATGGGTAGCTTTAGATCTGTGCTATTTTCCTTTGTTGTTACAGCTGCATAATGGTCTCAGCGATTACCCAGTGAGATGGCACTTGATATTAATATGAGGACTTACTAAACAGTATATTTAAAATTGAAGGTCTCTCTACACACACATGAACATACACACATACAAACATGCATGCTTATGTTTGAATTAATGCAAAGGTATATAATATAAGCATATATATAATCACTGTATATGCTTTTATATGTTTGTATTAATTCTAATTCCATATCGGGGGATTCAATTATTCTTAATTGCCTGTTCCAATGATTTCATGTAACATTGAGCTTTTTGGTGTTGTTAAACATATGTTTAATCTACTGCCTATCAAAGCAGCAACATTGTTCTATTTGTGTCTGATTTCCTCATCTGTAAATTGAGGATAATAATAATGCCTACTTTATAAGGTTGTCATTAGGAATAAATGAGATAGTATGTGTAAATTGCTTAAAACACAGTAATCACAATACTTCGTGAAAAATAGTTTTATTATTACTTATTTGACTAAACTGAAAACCTGTTCAGTAAATATTTTATTTTCTAATATGAATATTTTGTTTTAAAATATACATATACTTTATTTTCCATCATAACTATGATGTCTGTATAACGTAATCTCTGCTTATTTTGACCATAGACTATTGAGAAATGTTATGGCACAACTTATTAAAGCTGATCACCTTTATAACTTGGTAGTAAAATGCTGAACAATAAATAAAGCATTTCATTTAACCTAAATTTATTTCATTAGGAGGTAGTTAACTTGTAATATTCAACATTAATAAAATAAGAGACTTAATTTCATGAAGATAAATGACTTTCTGGTGCTATGCAAATAAAAACAGAAACATTTAAAATTATTTTCTAAAATATGCATTAGTGTAAATTAAATATACAGTGTCAAAAACCGAATAAAATATTTTCAACCCTGTTCTTGAATTTGTAAAAAGTATGCCTTTAGTTAGTGCAACTTCAAAGCAGAGATATGACAATATTAAGCAGTCAATCATTTTGTAACATGTAGAGGAAATCAGGGCAATCAAATTGTAGAAGGAAGATTAAATAAAGTTTACTGGGTCTCACTACCTCATTAGCTTTCATACAGTCTCACAATTCATAAACCATGCCTCTGTTCAGCAACTCTGGAGAATATGAGGCTAAATTCATTTTCTATTTCGAACATAATGTGTAATTATGATTACATATATGTTTAGTATTTATACCTAATTTTCTCCAAATCAAAATAATTAGGGCAGCTTACAGGGAAAACAAAATGTAAGATAGGGCAATTAGGGATATAAATCCACAAAGATTATTGAAATTGAGCTAAAAAGTCAGGAGGAGTGTCTAAGTGGCTAGTACCTTCTCCCAGGGGAAATTCATGACAGCTTAGCACAGGGAACCCACCTCACACTTTACAGGATGATAAAGAAAAATAGGTGGAATTGTAGTATATTGTTTGTACTGCTTAACTAACTCATATTGTCTGAGTAATTTTAGATAGAGAAAAGCCAAAAATTGACTAGAGCAAGGTTTAGCATGGAGGATGTGGACTAACCACCCAAACTCACCTGCCTTCCACAGACTAGTCTGAAAATTTTCCCACTTTTAAGGCTTTATAAATGGGACATTGTTGTCATAACCATGTACTGAGCACTTACTTTTTGCCAGCCATTTGGGGGTGGCCAATTGCTGTGCAGGTTGTACAGGACACAACTCTAGGAGGCACCATTCACTTGGTGATCATAAAAATTATTTATTATAACAATTTATGGGCACATGGCAGTAAAGTGTATTGAGGGAGAGGAGGCTCCTTTTGAACCACACAAAGTACTACATAGGATATCAGTTCCCAGAGCTGTGCTTAAATATTGTATATGTTATCATTTTACCTTTAAAATGCCCTTATTATAAAGAAATAGTTACTGAATTTTTCAGATTAAGAAACTAAGGCTTAGAAAAGCAGATATTCCCTCAAGATAAAATAGTTGTTTACTTGACAGAGCTAGGATTTGAAATCAAGGTATTGCAGTTCCAAAACCTATACTTTCAACCAAAGTTCTACATTAAAAGGATGAATATGTAGGGTCTCAGCTATAAAAATTTTACTGCGAAGAAACAGTCTAGGATTATATTTAGAATATATGTGGTAGCATGTAGGTAGGTAGTTGACACACAGAGAAATTGGGAGGAGCATCAGCTATGTTGAAAGACAGTGGTATGTCATTCCATATAACAAAGAAAATCCACCAACAAGGTGGGCTCTCTCTCTGGAGAAATAGGTTGCTCCACATAATTATTCTGAAGACATCATATTGTGAGAAGAAGTCATTGTGTGACTGCACGTCACATTTACTTCCCCAATATGATTATTTGTTCCTAACCTATAAACATGGATTAATCCAAATGGGCTTTTGATAAATGTAGTAATCAGTTTATGTAAGGAACATTTTTTTTAATAAAAGGACTCATTGATGGAAAAAAATCATTTCAAATGACTTTCTTGCCAGCCCACAGTTTCCAAAGTTCTTTTTTGAATGCATCTGCATTTTTACACCTTGCATCTGTAATTGACTATTTCATTCAAAATCAGCTAACTAACTCCCAAACTACTGAAGTCTCAGGTAGCCAAAATGCTTCTGTAAGCATAAAGTGTACATCTGAACACTAAATGTGCCCTATAATGTTCAAATCACATTGTAAAGAGCTGGAATATCTAATTCTCAGTTATACTGATTCAACTCAAGAATGTACTGTACTTGGGATTTTCAGAACATATTTATCTTTCATGTTCATTATCTGATGTTCTTTATTACAGAATGATGAACATTAAACTAATGTAATGAATATTACCTGAAAAACATGATTAAACCTTTTAAAATATTACTAGATATAATAATTTACAGCATCCACTAAGTAAGTCCACTAAGTACTCTACTAGATTTATTCCTTTTAGAGGTCACAATAAAACTAAGTTTGGCTACAATTATTAATATTTAATTATAAGGAAATTAAGACAAAGAGGAACGCATGACATATTTAAGATCCCAAAGCTATCAAGTGCTGGAGTCAGGAAACAAATTTGAGCCTTTATTACTTCATGGCCCTTGCTATTTAACATTATTCTATAATGTTAATTCATATTTGATTTCTATTTTGTCTTTTTGTCAAACATCAAATCACATAGAAACAAGTTATGAAATGTAACTTATGCTTCTGTCGTTTCAGTTCCCATATTAACCACTTTGTTTTAGGCCAGCATGATTCTTGCTGAAATGCAGCTTCTTTTCCAAACTTTCCAAAACATGGCCAATGGGTTATTCTTCTGAAAACACAGCTCTAATCACACATAATTCCCTTGCTCAAAAGAATATCTCCCTATTCTCTCGTTAATAAAACTAACATCCCTAACTCCATGGTTTCAATCCTTCATTGTCGAAATATTAGCTGAATACTTACGGGAAATGTAAGACACATTCTTAGAATTTTTGTTAAAGAACTTGTATTTGTAAATAACAACACTTTCAGGAATACTGCCCTAGTTTGGGATTCATTAATTGTGAGCTAAACATCTCTATGTCACAAACCAACTACTCCTTCCTTAATTATATACTTTTTACTTTGTCCTGGGCTTCTAGGAAACAACACTCAAAAAAGACAAGAAGAATAACCCTCTCAGAATTCAGACAATACTACTAAGCTACAGTAAACAAAACATCATGTCACTGGCACAAAAACAGACATATGAATCAATGGAACAGAAGAGAGAGCCCAGAAATAAACCCACACACCAAAGGATAATTAATCTTCAACAAAGGAGGCAATACTACAATGAGGAAAAACAGTCTCTTCAGCAAGTGGTATTGGAAAAGTTGGACAGCGCACGTAAATCAATGAAGTTAGAACACACCCTCACACCATACGCAAAAATAATCTCAAAATGGCTTAAAGACATACAGATGGCAAACAGGCACATGAAAAGATGCTCAACATCGTTAATTATTAGAGAAATGCAAATCAAAACTACAATCAGATATCACCTCACACCAGTCAGAATGGCCATCATTAAAAAGTCTACAGATAACAAATGTTGGAGAGGGTGTGGAGAAAAGGAAACTCTCCTACACTGTTGGTGGGAATGTAAATTGAAGCAGCCACTATGGAAAACAATATGGAGGTTCCTCAAAAAACTAAAAATAGAGCTTCCATATGATCCAGCAATTCCACTCCTGGGCATATATCCAGACAAAACTCTAATTCAAAAAGATACATGCAACCCTATGTTCATAGCAGCACTATTCACAATAGCCAAGACATGGAAGCAACCTAAATGTCCGTCAACAGATGAATGGATAAAGATGTGGTACATATATACAATGGAATACTACTTAGCCATAAAAAAGGAATGAAATAATGTCATTCACAGCAACATGGATGGACCTAGAGGTTATCAAACTAAGTGAAGTAAGTCAGAAAGAGAAAGACAAATACCATATGATAACACCTATATGTAGAATCTAAAATGTGACATAAATGAACTTATCTATGAAACAGAAACAGACTCAGAGACATAGAGAACAGACTTGTGGTTGCCAAGGGGAGGGGGAGGGGTGATGGAGTGGGAGTTTGGGATTAGCAGATGCAAACTAGTATATACAGAATAGATAAACAACAAGGTCCTACTGTATAGCACAGGGAACTATATTCAATATCCTGTGATAAACCATAATGGAAAAGAATATAAAAAAGAATATATGTATATGTATAACTAAATCACTTTGCTGTAGAGCAGAAATTAACACAACATTGTAAATCAACCATACTTCAATAAAAAAAAAAGGCAGAGCTCGAAATTCAGTGTCAGATCTAAATTCAGTGTCAGCCAAACAGACTCAGACAAATACACCCACTCTAATACTAGCTCTATTTCCTTCTTCAGTATACACTCTGTAGCTTTCTTTTTTGCATAGGTTTGGATAATATTTGTTTTCTTCTGTTTGCTACCTAAACATGCACATCCCAAAGGGCTAATAATTTGTGCAAAACCCTTAACTCCACACCCTCACGGTAGCCTGCTGTCCTAACCAATACTTGCCCGTTTTAATGATACTCCATTCAGACTCCACAGTGTACAGTGGTCTTCTGATTTCTAAATTCAGTTCTCAGAATGACTCCACCATGCAACAGCTCCCCTAAAATGATGACCCTATCAATTTTTTCCTAGATTAGTGCCCTTTTTTCTCATGTTTGAGCCCAAGTCTCTATCTCATCATCATCTTTCAAATCACTTAGGCCTTCAGAGGATGTCATAAAACAACCTTCCACGTTCATTACTTTTCCAATTTTTTTGGGGAATGTCTATAAGCTTTCACATAAATCTCTTCTCTTGCTGGAATTTTACCCTCTCCCTAAAGAATTCGTTGAATCATAGTTGTCATCTGCATATGATTTTCCCTACAAAGGTAAATGTCACTGGCTTCCTCTCTTGCTCATATATTGTTACTACAGTGAGGGGAAGGTGAGTCTCAGGGTCTGTAGTCTCGTAGTTATGAGAGGGGAGTGTTGGTGGAGCTAATGGAGTTTGGGGAGGAGGGTCAAGTTTTGAGGAAAATATGCTGAACCTTTCATTTTCGCTGTGTCTTGCTATTTTTTACTGCTCACTGTAATACTCAATAGTATTACACCACAATGATTAATTTAGTTCTAAAATCTCACAGTACTCCAACATCAAGCATATTTGAGAAATTCATATCTTCTTTTCAAATAAATTTTGACTTCATATGGATCCATATACTATATGTGTCTTGCCCTAGCTACTTCACAAAACTTTTGCTTATTTGAAACTGGAGACACAAGGACTTTGAAATCCAAGGTTAAGCATATTTTAATGGCCCTTTAAAATATTATCATATATAATGACAATGAAAACAAGGCAACCCAAAACCTCTGAAAAAAGAAACATCTCAAATAAACAACCTTACAACTAAAGAAACTAGAGAAAGAAGAATAAAGAAAACCCAAAGTCAATAGAAGGAAAGAAATCATAAAGATCAGAGCAGAAATTAATGGAATAGAACTGAAGAAAACAATAGCAAAGATCAATAAAACTAAAAGCGGGTTCTTTGAGAAGATAAACAAAATTGATAAACCTTCAGCCAGACTCGTCAAGAAAAAAAGGGAGAGGACTAAAATCAATAAAATTAGAAATGAAAAAGGAGAAGTTACAACTGACACAGCAGAAATAGAAAGGATCCTAAGAGATGACTACAAGCAACTGCACGCCAATAAAATGGACAACCTGGAAGAAGTGGACAAATTCTTAGAAAGGTACAACCTTCCGAGACTGAACCCGGAAGAAATAGAAAATACAAACAGACCAATCACAAGTAATGAAATTGAAACTGTGGTTAAAAATCTTCCAACAGGCAAGATGGCGGAAGAGTAAGACGCGGAGATCACCTTCCTTCCCACAGATACAGTAGAAATACATCTACACGTGGAATTGCTCCTACAGAACACCCACTGAACGCTGGCAGAAGACGTCAGACCTCCCAAAAGGCAAGAAAATCCCCACGTACTTGGGTAGGGCAAAAGAAAAAAGAAATAACAGAGACAAAAGAATAGGGACGGGACCTGCACCAGTGGGAGGGAGCTGTGAAGGAGGAAACGTTTCCACACACTAGGAAGCCCCTTTGCGGGCGGAGACTGCGGGTGGCAGAGGGGGGAAGCTTCAGAGCCACGGAGGAGAGCGCAGCCACAGGGGTGCGGAGGGCAAAGCGGAGAGATTCCCGCACGGAGGATCGGCGCCGAGCAGCACTCACCAGCCTGAGAGGCTTGTCTGATCACCTGCCAGGGCGGGCGGGGGCTGGGAGCTGAGGCTCGGGCTTCGGAAGTCAGATCCCAGGGAGAGGACTGGGGTTGGCATGGCGGCGTGAACACAGCCTGAAGGGGCTAGTACGCCACAGCTAGCCGGGAGGGAGTCCGGAAAAAAGTCTGCAGCTGCCGAAGAGGCAAGAGACTTTTTCTTGCCTCTTTGTTTCGCGGCGCGCAAGGAGAGGGGATTCACAGCGCCGCCTAAACGAACTCCAGAGACGGGCGCGAGCCGCGGCTATCAGCGCGGATCCCACAGCAACAGGGGCGCAGAGGGCAAAGCGGAGAGATTCCCGCACAGAGGATCGGTGCCGAGCAGCACTCACCAGCCCGAGAGGCTTGCCTGCTCACCCGCCAGGGCGGGCGGGGCCTGAGAGCTGAGGCTCGGGCTTCGGTCAGATCGCAGGGAGACGACTGGGGTTGGCGGCGTGAACACAGCCTGAAGGGTCTAGCGCACCACAGCTAGCCGGGAGGGAGTCCGGGGAAAAAGTCTGCAGCTGCCGAAGAGGCAAGAGACTTTTTCTTGCCTCTTTGTTTCCCGGTGCACGAGGAGAGGGGATTCACGGCACCGCCTAAACGAACTCCAGAGACGGGCGCGAGCTGCAGCTATCAGCGCGGACCCCAGAGACGGGCATGAGGCTCTAAGGCTGCTGCTGCCGCCACCAAGAAGCCTGTGTGCGAGCACAGGTCACTCTCCACACCGCCCCTCCTGGGAGCCGGTGCAGCCCGCCACGGCCAGGCTCCCGTGATCCGTGAACAACTTCCCCGGGAGAATGCACGGCGTGCCTCAGGCTGCTGCAACGTCACGCCGGCTTCTGCCGCCGCAGGATCGCCCCGCATCCGTACCCCTCCCTCCCGCCGGGCTGAGTGAGCCAGAGCGCCCAAAGCAGCTGCTCCTTTAACCCCGTTCTGTCTGGGCGGGGAACAGACGCCCTCAGGCGACCTACATGCAGAGGCGGGTCCACATCCAAAGCTGAACCCCGGGAGCTGTGCAAACAAAGAAGAGAAAGGGAAATCTCTCCCAGCAGCCCCAGAAGCAGTGGATTAAAGCTCCACAAACAACTTGATGTGCCTGCATCTGTTGAAAACCTGAATAGACAACGAATCATCCCAAATTCAGGAGGTGGACTTTGGGAGCAGGATATATTAATTTTTCCCCTTTTCCTTTTTTTGTGAGTGTATATGTGTATGCTTCTGGGTGAGATTTTGTCTGTATAGCTTTGCTTTCACCATTAGTCCTAGGGTTAGGTCCGTCCGTTTTTTTTTTTTTTTTTTACTTAAAAAATTTTTTTTCCCTGATAAATGTTTTCTTAATAATTTTTTCCTTATTTTCTATTTTTAAAAAATTTAAAAAAATTTTTTTAATAAGTTTTTTCATATTTTTTATTTTAAAAAATTAAAAATTTTTTTTCTTAATTTTTTATTTTTTATTATAAAAAAATAATAAATCTATTTTTAAAATTTAAAAAAAATTTTTTTCTTATTTTTTATTATAATAGCTTTATTTTATTTTATTTTATTCTCTTTCTTTCTTTCTTTCTATTTTTTCTCCCTTTTATTCTGAGCCGTGTGGATGAAAGGCTCTTGGTGCTCCAGCCAGGCATCAGGGCTGTGCCTCTGAGGTGGGAGAGCCAACTTCAGGACACTAGTCCACAAGAGACCTCCCAGCTCCATGTAATACCAAACGGCGAAAATCTCTCAGAGATCTCCATCTCAACATCAAGACCCAGCTTCACTCAACGACCAGCAAGCTACAGTGCTGGACACCCTATGCCAAACAACTAGCAAGACAGGAACACAGCCCCATCCATTAGCAGAGAGGCTGCCTAAAATCATAATAACGCCACAGACACCCCAAAACACACCACCAGACGTGGACGTGCCCACCAGAAAGACAAGATCCAACCTCATCCACCAGAACACAGGCACTAGTCCCCTCCACCAGGAAGCCTACACAACCCACTGAACCAACCTTAGCCACTGGGGACAGATACCAAAAACAACGGGAACTACGAACCTGCAGCCTGTGAAAAGGAGACCCCAAACACAGTAAGATAAGCAAAATGAGAAGACAATAAAACACACAGCAGGTGAAGGAGCAGGGTCAAAACACACCAGACCTAACAAATGAAGAGGAAATAGGCAGTCTACCTGAAGAAGAATTCAGAATAATGATAGTAAAGATGATCCAAAATCTTGGAAATAGAATAGACAAAATGCAAGAAACATTTAACAAGGACGCAGAAGAACGAAAGAGGAACCAAGCAACGATGAAAAACACAATAAATGAAATTAAAAATACTCTAGACGGGATCAATAGCAGAATAACTGAGGCAGAAGAACAGATAAGTGACCTGGAAGATAAAATAGTGGAAATAACTACTGCAGACCAGAATAAAGAAAAAAGAATGAAAAGAACTGAGGACAGTCTCAGAGACCTCTGGGACAACATTAAACGCACCAACATTCGAATCATAGGGGTCCCAGAAGAAGAAGAGAAAAAGAAAGGGACTGAGAAAATATTTGAAGACATTGTAGTTGAAAACTTCCCTAATATGGGAAAGGAAATAGTTAATCAAGTCCTGGAAGCACAGAGAGTCCCATACAGGATAAATCCAAGGAGAAACATGCCAAGACACATATTAATCAAACTATCAAAAATGAAATATAAAGAAAACATATTAAAAGCAGCAAGGGAAAAACAACAAATAACACACAAGGGAATCCCCATAAGGTTAACAGCTGATCTTTCAGCAGAAACTCTGCAAGCCAGAAGGGAGTGGCAGGATATACTTAAAGTGATGAAGGAGAAAAACCTACAACCAAGATTACTCTACCCAGCAAGGATCTCATTCAGATTTGATGGAGAAATTAAAACCTTTACAGACAAGCAAAAGCTGAGAGAGTTCAGCACCACCAAACCAGCTTTACAACAAATGCTAAAGGAACTTCTCTAGGCAAGAAACACAAGAGAAGGAAAACACCTACAATAACAAACCCAAAACATTTAAGAAAATGGGAATAGGAACATACATATCGATAATTACCTTAAATGTAAATGGATTAAATGCTCCCACCAAAAGACACAGACTGGCTGAATGGATACAAAAACAAGACCCATATATATGCTGTCTACAAGAGACCCACTTCAGACCTAGAGACACATACAGACTGAAAGTGAGGGGATGGAAAAAGATATTCCATGCAAATGGAAATCAAAAGAAAGCTGGAGTAGCAATTCTCATATCAGATAAAATAGACTTTAAAATAAAGACTATTACAAGAGACAAAGAAGGACACTATATAATGATCAAGGGATCGATCCAAGAGGAAGGTATAACAATTGTAAATATTTATGCACCCAACATAGGAGCACCTCAATACATAAGGCAAATACTAACAGCCATAAAAGGGGAAATCGACAGTAACACAATCATAGTAGGGGACTTTAACACCCCACTTTCACCAATGGACAGATCATCCAAAATGAAAATAAATAAGGAAACACAAGCTTTAAATGATACATTAAACAAGATGGACTTAATTGATATTTATAGGACATTTCACCCAAAAACAACAGAATACACATTCTTCTCAAGTGCTCATGGAACATTCTCCAGGATAGATCATATCTTGGGTCACAAATCAAGCCTTGGTAAATTTAAAAAAATTGAAATCGTATCAAGTATCTTTTCCGACCACAACGCTATGAGACTAGATATCAATTACAGGAAAAGATCTGTAAAAAATACAAACACATGGAGGCTACACAATACACTACTTAATAACGAAGTGATCACTGAAGAAATCAAAGGGGAAATCAAAAAATACCTAGAAACAAGCGACAATGGAGACACGACGACCCAAAACCTATGGGATGCAGCAAAAGCAGTTCTAAGAGGGAAGTTTATAGCAATACAAGCCTACATCAAGAAACAGGAAACATCTCGAACAAACAACCTAACCTTGCACCTAAAGCAATTAGAGAAAGAAGAACAAAAAAACCCCAAAGCTAGCAGAAGGAAAGAAACCATAAAGATCAGATCAGAAATAAATGAAAAAGAAATGAAGGAGACAATAGCAAAGATCAATAAAACTAAAAGCAGGTTCTTTGAGAACATAAACAAAATTGATAAACCATTAGCCAGACTCATCAAGAGAAAAAGGGAGAAGACTCAAATCAATAGAACTAGAAATGAAAAAGGGGAAGTAACCACTGACACTGCAGAAATACAAACGATCATGAGAGAGTACTACAAGCAACTCTATGCCAATAAAATGGACAATCTGGAAGAAATGGACAGATTCTTAGAAATGCACAACCTGCCGAGACTGAACCAGGAAGAAACAGAAAATATGAACAGACCAATCACAAACACTGAAATTGAAACTGTGATTAAAAATCTTCCAACAAACAAAAGCCCAGGACCAGCTGGCTTCACAGGCTAATTCTATCAAACATTTAGAGAAGAGCTAACACCTATCCTTCTTAAACTCTTCCAAAAATTGCAGAGGAAGGAACACTCCGCAACTCATTCTACGAGGCCACCATCACCCTGATACCAAAACCAGACAAAGATGTCACAAAGAAAGAAAACTACAGGCCAATATCACTGATGAACATAGATGCAAAAATCCTCAACAAAATACTAGCAAACAGAATCCAACAGCACATTAAAAGGATCATACACCATGATCAAGTGGGGTTTATCCCAGGAATGCAAGGATTCTTCAATATACGCAAATCAATCAATGTGATACATCATATTAACAAATTGAAGGAGACAAACCATATGATCATCTCAATAGATGCAGAGAAAGCTTTTGACAAAATTCAACACCCATTTATGATAAAAGCCCTGCAGAAAGTAGGCATAGAGGGAACTTTCCTCAACATAATAAAGGCCATATATGACAAACCCACAGCCAACATTGTCCTCAATGGTGAAAAACTGAAACCATTTCCACTAAGATCAGGAACAAGACAAGGTTGCCCACTCTCACCACTATTATTCAACATAGTTTTGGAAGTGTTAGCCACAGCAATCAGAGAAGAAAAAGAAATAAAAGGAATCCAAATCGGAAAAGAAGAAGTAAAGCTGTCACTGTTTGCAGATGACATGATACTATACATAGAGAATCCTAAAGATGCTACCAGAAAACTACTAGAGCTAATCAATGAATTTGGTAAAGTAGCAGGATACAAAATTAATGCACAGAAATCTCTTGCATTCCTATACACTAATGATGAAAAATCTGAAAGTGAAATTAAGAAAACACTCCCGTTTACCATTGCAACAAAAAGAATAAAATATCTAGGAATAAACCTACCTAAGGAGACAAAAGACCTGTATGCAGAAAATTATAGGACACTGATGAAAGAAATTAAAGATGATACAAATAGATGGAGAGATATACCATGTTCTTGGATTGGAAGAATCAACACTGTGAAAATGACTCTACTATCCAAAGCAATCTACAGATTCAATGCAATCCCTATCAAACTACCACTGGCATTTTTCACAGAACTAGAACAAAAAATTTCACAATCTGTATGGAAACACAAAAGACCCCGAATAGCCAAAGCAATCTTGAGAACGAAAAATGGAGCTGGAGGAATCAGGCTCCCTGACTTCAGACTATATTACAAAGCTACAGTCATCAAGACAGTTTGGTACTGGCACAAAAACAGAAATATAGATCAATGGAACAGGATAGAAAGCCCAGAGATAAACCCACGCACATATGGTCACCTTATCTTTGATAAAGGAGGCAAGCATATACAGTGGAGAAAAGACAGCCTCTTCAATAAGTGGTGCTGGGAAAATTGGACAGGTACATGTAAAAGTATGAAATTAGAACACTCCCTGACACCATACACAAAAATAAACTCAAAATCGATTAAAGACCTAAGTGTAAGGCCAGACACTATCAAACTCTTAGAGGAAAACATAGGCAGAACACTCTATGACATAAATCACAGCAAGATCCTTTTTGACCCAGCTCCTAGAGAAATGGAAATGAAAACACAAATAAACAAATGGGACCTAATGAAACTTCAAAGCTTTTGCACAGCAAAGGAAACCATAAACAAGACCAAAAGACAACCCTCAGAATGGGAGAAAATATTTGCAAATGAAGCAACTGACAAAGGATTAATCTCCAAGATTTACAAGCAGCTCGTGCAGCTCAATAACAAAAAAACAAACAACCCAATCCCAAAATGGGCAGAAGACCTAAATAGACATTTCTCCAAAGAAGATATACAGATTGCCAACAGACACATGAAAGAATGCTCAACATCATTAATCGTTAGAGAAATGCAAATCAAAACTACAATGAGGTATCATCTCACACCGGTCAGAATGGCCATCATCAAAAAAATCTAGAAACAATAAATGCTGGAGAGGGTGTGGAGAAAAGGGAACACTCTTGCACTGTTGGTGGGAATGTAAATTGATACAGCCACTATGGAGAACAGTATGGAGGTTCCTTAAAAAACTAAAAATAGAACTACCATACAACCCAGCAATCCCACTACTGGGCATATACCCTGAGAAAACCATAATTCAAGGAGAGTCATGTACCAAAATGTTCATTGCAGCTCTATTTACAATAGCCAGGACATGGAAGCAACCTAAGTGTCCATCATCGGATGAATGGATAAAGAAGATGTGGCACATATATACGATGGAATATTACTCAGCCATAGAAAGAAATGAAATGGAGGTATTTGTAATGAGGTGGATGGAGTTAGAGTCTGTCATACAGAGTGAAGTAAGTTAGAAAGAGAAAAACAAATACAGTATGCTAACACATATATATGGAATCTAAGGAAAAAAAAAAAAAGCGCCTGCAAAGGGGCTTCCTAGTGTGTGGAAACCTTTCCTCCTTCACAGCTCCCTCCCACCGGTGCAGGTCCTGTCCCTATTCTTTTGTCTCTGTTATTTCTTTTTTCTTTTTCCCTACCCAAGTACATGGGGAGTTTCTTGCCTTTTGGGAGGTCTGAAGAACCTAGTGGCAAGACGGGAATAAAGACACAGACCTACTAGAGAATGGACTTGAGGATATGGGGAGGGGGAGGGGTGAGATGTGACAGGGTGAGAGAGTGTCATGGAAATATATACACTACCAAATGTAAAATAGATAGCTAGTGGGAAGCAGCCGCATAACACAGGGAGATCAGCTCGGTGTTTTGTGACCACCTAGAGGGGTGGGATAGGGAGGGTGGGAGGGAGGGAGATGCAAGAGGGATGAGATATGGGAACATATGTATATGTATAACTGATTCACTTTGTTATAAAGCAGAAGCTAACACACCACTGTAAAGCAATTATACTTCAATAAAGATGTTTAAAAAAAAAAAAAAAATCTGCCAACAAACAAAAGTCCAGGACCAGATGGCTTCACAGGTGAATTCTACCAAGCATTTAGAGAAGACCTAACACCTATCCTTCTCAAACTCTTCCAAAAAATGGCAGACAGAGGAACACTCCCAAGCTCATTCTACGAGGCCACCATCACCCTGATACCAAAAACAGACAAAGACACTGTAAAAAAAGGAAATTACAGGTCAATATCACTGATGAACATAGATGCAAAAATCCTCAACAAAATACTAGCAAACAGAATCCACAACACATTAAAAGGATCATATACCATGAACAAGTGGGATTTATCCCAGGGATGCAAGCATTCTTCAGTATATGCAAATCAATCAATGTGATACACCATATTAACAAACTGAAGAATAAAAACCATATGATCATCTCAGTAGATGCAGAAAAATCTTCTGACAAAATTCAATACCCGTTTATGACTAAAACTCTCCAGAAAGTGGGCATAGAGGGAACCTAACTCAACATAATAAAGGCCATATACGACAAACTCACAGCAAACATCATTCTCAATGGTGAAAAACTGAAAGCATTTCCTCTAAGATCAGGAACAAGACAAGGATGTCCACTCTCACCACTATTATTCAACATAGGTTTGCAAGTCCTAGCCATGAAAATCAGAGAACAAAAAGAAATAAAAGGAATACAAACTGGAAAAGAAGAAGTAAAACTGTCACTGTTCGCAGATGATATGATACTATACATAGAAAATCCTAAAGATGCCACCAGAAAACTACTAGAGCTAATCAATGAATTTGGTAAAGCTGTAGGATACAAAATTAATACACAGAAATCGCTTGCATTCCTATACACTAACAATGAAAGATCAGAAAGAGAAATTAAGGAAACAATCCCATTTACCATCACAACAAAAAGAATAAAATACCTAGGAATAAACCTACCTAAGGAGACAAAAGACCTGTATTCAGAAAACTATAGGATACTGATGAAAGTAATCAAAGACGGCACAAACAGATGGAGAGATATACCATGTTCTTGGATTGGAAGAATGAATATTGTGAAAATGACTATACTACCCAAAGCAATCTACAGATTCAATCCAATCCCTATCAAATTACCAGTGGCATTTTTCACAGAACTAGAACAAAATATTTTACAATCTGTATGGAAACACAAAAGACCCCGAATAGCCAAAGCAATCTTAAGAAAGAAAAATGGAGCTGGAGGAATCAGGTTCCCTGACTTCAGACTATACTACAAAGCTACAGTAATCAAGACAGTATGGTACTGGCAGAAAAAACAGAAATATAGATCAATGGAACAGGATAGAAAGCCCAGAGATAAACCCACGCACCTATGGTCAGCTAATCTATGACAAAGGAGGCAAGGATATTCAATGGAGAAAAGACAGTCTTCAATAAGTGGTGCTGTGAAAACTAGACAGCTACATGTAAAAGAATGAAATTAGAACACTCCCTAACACCATACACAAAAATAAACTCAAAATGGATTAGAGACCTAAATGTAAGACCAGACACTATAAAACTCTTGGAGGAAAACATAGGCAGAACACTCTGACATAAATCTCAGCAAGGTCTTTTTTGACCCACCTCCTAGAGTAATAAAAATAAAAACAAAAATAAACAAATGGGACCTAATGAAACTTAAAAGCTTTTGCACAGCAAAGGAAACCATGAACAAAACAAAAAGACAACCCTCAGAATGGGAGAAAATATTTGCAAATGAAGCAACTGACAAGGGATTAATCTCCAAAATATACAAGCAGCTCATGCAGCTCAATATTAAAAAAAAAACAAGCAACCCAATGAAAAATGGGCAGAAGATCTAAATAGACATTTCTCCAAAGAAGACATACAGATGGCCAACAAACCCGAAAAGATGCTCAACATCACTAATTATTAGAGAAATGCAAATCAAAACTACAATGTGGTAACACCTCACACCAGTCAGAATGGCCATCATCAAAAAAATCTACAGACAATAAATGCTGCAGAGGATGTAGAGAACAGGGAACCCTCCTATACTGTTGGTGGGAATGTAAATTGGTACAGCCACTGTGGAGAACAGTATGGAGGTTCCTTAAAAAACTAAAAATAGAACTACCATATGTCCCAGCAATCCCACTCCTGGGCATATACCCAGAGAAAACCATAATTCAAAAAGATACATGCACCTCAATATTCATTGCAGCACTATTTACAATATCCAGGACATGGGAGCAACCTAAATGTCCATCAACAGAGGAATGGATAAAGAAGATGTGGTATATATGTATATATATATATATATACACAATGGAATATTAGCCATAAAAAGCAACAAAATAGTGCCATTTGCAGAGACATGGATAGACATAGAGACTGTCATACAGAGTGAAGTAAGTCAGAAAGAAAAAAAACAAATATATACTATCACTTACATGTGGAATCTGGAAAAATGGTACAGATGAACTTATTTGCAAAGCAGAAAAATAGAGACACAGATGTATAGAACAAACTTATGGATACCAAGGGGGGAAGGCGGGATGGGATGAATTGGGAGATTGGGATTGACATATATACACTACTATGTATACAACAGATAACTAATGAGAACCTATTGCATAGCACAGGGAACTCTACTCAACGTTCTGTGGTGACCTAAATGGGAAGGAAACCTAAAAAAGAGTGGGTATATATATAACTGATTCACTTTGCTGTACAGTAGAAACTAAGACAACATTGTAAAGCAACTATACTCCAATAAAAATTTTTAAAAATAAAAAATAAAATATTTTCATATAAAATCACATTTTTTAAACCTTTGTAGACAATCCTCGTTACTTTAATTAGCTACATAGTTTAGGACACATAAATATATTTCAAACATCATTATTGCCTATTTTGGGGAGGGGGCTCTAAAATACTGTATCTTCCAACTAATTTCCATTTTTTCAGATAAAGTATTAGAGATAAAAAATAGTCACAGAGTAAACTTTTCACATGATATTCTTTATCCCCTTCTTTCCTTCCTTCTTTCCTGTCACATTTGCAGTATCTTATTATGTATTGTCTACATTTAGATGAGTCAAGATTAGGAAGCCAAGGACCATAGAAGGAGAAAGAAATTTATGCTATTAATAAACAGTTACACAGACATATGGAAATATTCCTTTCCCTGAAGCCAGTCTTTCATCTATTGAACACTCATTATGCTTTCTCAATCCACTCATATTATATTTATAATAACAATGTATGAAATTGTGCTTTCTAATATATAGAACATATTACATTTATAGTACATGTACGCATTAATAACTCTGGCTACAGAACAAGACGACCAATATTTGCTGTGGTGCTATGTTCCAACACATAATTTTATCAAAACTGAAATCCATGGTATGGTAAAGGTAAACTGGTTCCCTGGTTAGACATGGCATAATTTTATCTATTTTTCCTTAAAATATAAGTTAAATATTTTTCTCCAAGAACACAATTTATATTGGTCTTCTTAGAGTATTTACCAGTCATGTGAAGAATAACTTATGAGTACAGGTTCTAATGAATAGAATCTTTCATGATTAGTGCTTTTTTAAAATGAGTAAACCATCTTCTCAAAACAGTTTGAAGGCTTGGTACTGTCTTCCTTCCTTCCTTCCTGTGTTCTTTCTCCTTTCTCTCTCTATTCTAGTTCTCTCTCTCTCTCTCTCTCCCCCTCCCTTTCTCCCTCCTTCCCTCCCATAGAGATTTGGAAGGCGTCATGAGTGTTTTATGGGAACTCTACTTTGAAATTAGGGTAGACTGGATGCAAATCCTAGACTTGACATTAAGCTTTATGGCACTGATTACATTAGTTTTTACTGCTGTGTGATGATTTACCACAAACTTATAAGTTTAAGACAACAGCCATTTTTTAATCTCACAGTTTCCATACACTGGAAGTCTAGGCATGGCATAGACCCTCTGCTCATGGTCTCACAAAGCTGAATTTTAAGATGTCAGCCAGAGCTGAAGTCCCATCTAAGACTAGGGGTCCACTTCCAAGCTTCTGTTGTTGTTAGAAGAACTAATTTTCTTGCACCTGTAGAACTCATGGAGGATGCATTTCAAGAAGAAAATCTCTTTGACCTCTAGACTTCCTATTAAGAACTCACTTGATTAGGTCAGGGCCACCAGATAATATAAAACTTGATTATCAAAACTGATTAAGGACCTTAATTCCATCTGTAAAATTTCCTTTTACCATATAGCATAACAATCACAAGACTGATATTCCCTCACATTCAAAGGTCTTATTCGCACTAAAATGGAGGGTATTATATCAGGCTGTGGGTCACTGGGAATTATATTAGAATCTGCCTTCCACCCTAAGTAAACTGTATAAGTAATTTGTGTTTTTAGTTTCCTGACAATCTGAAAGGTTACTGAAAGAATTGAAAGCTGTAATTCATATAAGCCACCCTGCATATTGCTGCCTTATCTGCAGTAATGATCTGTTATTTGAAAATAATGATTTTTAAAACTAGTATCTCCACTGTAGATTTATAAAAGTCAGACTAGAACATAAAGACTATAACAATTTGACTCTTTGTTTTAATTTGAATATCCCCTTCCCCTGGGCAACAAGCCTCAAGTTTAGGTTTAAGTAAGTAGAAGAAAAATTAGTAATAAAAAATAAACTGAGTAATATCATTAATACTATGCATCAAAAGTAACAATTTATAAGACAGAGAAAAAGAAAAAAATGATTGGACTTGGAAAATATATACTGCCTAATTTATAATTTTTTGCACATTTGTGTTAGGGTTCGCTCAAAGAAGGAGAATCACTATAAATATTATGGGAATAATGGATTCATATGAGAATTAGATCTTATACACACAGGGGAATTGATAGGGAAGGGAAGTTATGGTAGAGAGTTGGAGGATTATGGAAAGAGTCCTTAATTTGTCCACCTGAAACAGTGGCTTGAGTGGAAAAGTTGGAGCATGCAAGGAAATCTGAAAAAGAAAAGTACATCTGTCTAATAAAATGAAATCACAAAGTAGGAATTTGTGTATAAGTCTGTGAGAAGCTGTTCCCCCTCTGCAAGTGCTGCCTCTGTGAGACTCTAGCCAAGCATCCGGTGGTACACCAGGGGTTGTTATTCCTGAAGATGAGAAAATGAGTTGGATACAAAGTCAGGAACATGAGTGCAAATGGAACCCAGTGAGCTTCTCTGTGATGGTCCTGCATCTAACTGCGATGGCCTTCCAAGTGCAATGAATCAGTTTCACCTCTGCCTTCCAAATCTCATGGAAGTTCCTTTTTTGGCCAACCTAACTTGGAGCCATAAGGCAAAGTTGGTACCAGGAACATAGTTCCCAGCTTCACAAATCAACATTGTACAATCCATCAAAACATCAGCTTAATAGAAATTAATCATGAACAAAAGTAACACTAACCATAAAAATCAGTAAAATCAGTAAATTATAGTCAACTATTTAGAGGTCTATGATATGGAAAGACTATGTACATGGATTTATTTTTATCATTTAATTAAGAAGAAACTGTCAAAGGAAAATAGTATATATTGAATCTTACAATAGATAAGTTAATATACTAGGAGATCTGCATATACTGTCTCCTTCAAATCTAAAAACAAACTTCCACAATTCGATATTAATATAATTTTTAAAAGATCTCAAAACTGAGCCTAATAATCACATATGAATTTTGATTTGTTTAATATTGTTTGCTGCAAGACAAAATAGGCAAAAAAAAAAAAAAGTTTGAGAACACTGAATTGCATATCAGTAGATTACTATGGATCCTCCTTACTGAAATAAGGACAATAGAAATAGAATTGTTGTAAAGCTTGTCTGTTATATAATTCAATGCTCTTATGTAAAGTCCTCCCATAATTTTCTCCCCAATGGATAAAAACTCAAACATCATGACAACAAAATACTCTGAATTTGAAACCTGTTTTTGGCCTTTAGATACTGATGATCTTGGATAAGTACCATAAACCTTTATAAATCTCTATGTTCTTGTCTGTGTGAAAAGGATATTACACATCTCACATTTGTCATGAGAATTAAATGAGGATTATTATTTCTCACAATATCCAGGCAATGTTAAACATCCAGATAATGCCGGTCATTATGAGTAAAATGAAAATATGAAAACTCTATTAGTCTATATCTATCCATCCATCCATCCATCTTTGACTGCCAAGTAGCTTAGCAGAGGTAAATGTAAAGCCAAACTGCAGTTATCATATCAGCCCAGCCATTTTTGGATCAACAACACCCATATATCCTCTGTGTCATTTTGTTTTATTTCCATCTCATCAATACTACTCCACATAACTTTTATGACAACTTCCTCGAAAAGTTTTAGAAAAAAGAGTGGTAATAAATCAATAATTAAAGAAATACCATTAGCCTTGTCTTTAATGGGCAATGACTTTGCCCACTGAATATGCCATTACTACTATTTTTAATGTGGAATATTTATTATGCTTGGGGTATTACCTTATAATCAAAATGTTAGAAGCCTTCATAACTCTCTGAACCATATAAAACCCAATGAAGAATTTCTCATAATGGCAAAGACAATTTTTTGTGAATCTCTCACTAAGCTGGCTTAGAAATACTTAGCCTGCCTTCTGAGAGCTGATCTAAACAGTCTGTGCATATCAAAACTTTGAATTGTAAGTCACTGGAGCAATGTAAAAAGTCAGCAATCTATGCAATGATGCCAACAGCCCTTTAAGCAAATTCAGCTAAATCAGTAAGAAAACCCAGATGATCTACTAGTGATGGTAGGAATTGCTTTTCATTAAATTTAATATCAGACAAGATTGATCTTATTCATAATCATTAAATAGACTTATTTTCTATAGTTTTCTAGTAACATTACATACTGGGGCCCCTTGTCCTTTAATGAAGAAACGGTCTGGAAAAACTAGTCATACTATTTCATGGCTCAGTGCTACAGAACTGCTGTACCTAATAGAGTAGTAATTGAGGCAAGCAGATATACAAAACTAACAGTTGGGAACGGTCCCAGGACACCTGAGAAGTTAAGTGGCATTACATTTTAGATTTTTGGAAAGTGTGCGTACAATTCCCTTAAGAGTTGTTGTCACACTATTTCAAAATGCTCCCTTAGAATAAAAATGCTGACAAACATCTAGAAGGCAATCGACAGCTCCTAGGAACAGAAGTTCCTCTGGCCTTAACAGAGCCAACAGAGTACAAAGGGACTCTTTTGGCAAGATAATTTTTTCCTTTAATTTATGGATGAAACATGTCCTTCTAATTGCTTTCTATGGCATATGTTGTAAACAAGCTACTTCCTTGATCATCTCTTGAATACTCCCTATTAGAGTTATTTTTCTCTTATATAAAATGAGAATAAGAAAGGATAATCTAGAAATTTATGTCAACAATTAAGTAAGCTAAAACTGATTAATGTCAACTTTTCATAGGTGCTCAGTAAATAGTCATTATTTCAGCTGGACTTTTTTTAAAGACTGTTTTAAATCAAAAGATCAAGGTGTTTTGATTTTTGTTTGTTTTTCCTATCAGTGACTCTAGGCAAACTAAGGAGAGCTCTGGAGACAAATTTGGCAATTAGTTGGAGAAAGCAGAACAAATAATATATCTTTCTTTATGTAAGGAATTTTCAACAAACTCATATTATAGAAATGTAAAATAAAACTCAGATTCTAAATTGTTTTTTCCGCCGAGTCAAAACTGAGCAAACTCAGGAAACATAACTAGAATAAATACTTTCTGATGATCAACTATTCTACTGCCTATTCAAATGTTGATTACGTCAATTTGTACTTAGTGTTTTCATATACTTTATTACATCATTAAAATTGTATTCAGTACAGCCTTAATTTTAAATTAATTAATTCTGTAAAACAATTATATGGCCTCAATTTTCTTGTGTTTAAGTTCTCCAACATTTTGAGATCATCTTTTCCTGTATTTTTTAGACAGAACAAAGCTGTGGAGAACTACTTCCACATTTATTGTTAATTCCAGGTCTTTCTGTAAGTTCCCAAAGAGAATCCATTGGATAAATCTCACTCTAATTCTATGCTCTTTTTGAATTTGGGGAATTATTTTTTTCTCAACTATTCCCTATGTTCTCTTTTCTCTGTCTAATATTAAGGCAAATATAGGCTTCTTTAATGATCCCCAAAAGCTCATCAACTCAACAGATTTGTTCATAGTGTATTTTACTGAAGGTTTGAAATCATGATGGAATTGGGATATATTATTAAATCATTTTCATAAGAGTATATAACAGATCAACAAGAACTTATGTAGTTATATAGGCACAGATATATGAGTGTGTGTATGTTCATCCTAAAGACACTCCTGTAATGAAAATTTCTCATTTGTTAACTTTTTCCAACATATCTCCTAGGACTCCCTTATTACTATGATTGTAATTCCCCTACTCTCCTCATACTAGTAAATACTGACTACACAATGCTGCAAGGAAGTACATTCTATCATGCAAGTCTGTTCATATAATTCTTGTTCAAAATGTTTTGATGTTCTTCATTGCTTTCAGAATAAAAGCTACATCTTGCCTAACACACAAAAACAATCCTGAATAATTCTGCTTATGATAACTATTTCAATCCCAGTAACTCCCCTATCAAAATTAAGTTTCTTTCAGTTAATACTTTTATCTAAACCTAAAAAAAATATCTTATGAGTTATGTTACATATTGAACACAGAATTTTAAGTAAGTGCATCATAGATTCTTTGCAGTACTTAAGACTTGGGCTCTGTGCCTGCCTCTGACCTACAACAGAGGCAGCAGCAGAGCTTGGCCACAACAAAATGCATGGATTCCAAAAGGAATATTTCATTATAGAAATTTAAACAGAATCCTTCTTTTAATACCAAGGAGCAAAGTGACCCACAGTCATAAATGAGTTATTAGAGTTAATTGCTAAAAGTTAGAATGAGAGCAGCTGTTCATAATATATAATAAGGAAATATAATGACAGTTAAATATGTCAAACTGGTTATGATATTAAGAAGATGATTAGGGCTTCCCTGGTGGCGCAGTGGTTGAGAATCTGCCTGCCAATGCAGGGCACACGGGTTTGAGCCCTGGTCTGGGAAGATCCCACATGCCGCGGAGCAGCTAGGCCCGTGAGCCACAATTACTGAGCCTGCACATCTGGAGCCTGTGTTCCGCAACAAGAGAGGCCGCAATAGTGAGAGGCCCACGCACCGCGATGAAGAGTGGCCCCCTCTTGCCACAACTAGAGAAAGCCCTTGCACAGAAACGAAGACCCAACACAGCCATAAATTAAAAAAAAAAAAAGATGATTATTCTTAAATGTATTAAACTAACAAAAAACTGTTATTAGTTATTTATAACTAATGACAAGTTAATAGCAATCTAGTAATATCTATGCTCATTTTATCAAGTGATATAACTTATTTTATCTTCTTGATATTTTATAAGAGTAGAAATTGCATGCAGTCCAGATAGGAGTACACGAGTGCAAACGTTATACTGTAGGGTGGGAATAGTTCACATGGCTTTTGAAGATAACTAAAAACTACCCACTTGCATAGTGCCATGTACATCAAACAACGATGTAATGACTAATCGTCCTTCTTAAGCGCTTCAATACTGGGAAAGGAGAGTTCATTTTTAAGGTCATCTCAGTCACTGAAAGGGAATATCCTTTCACTTTCTGTTAACATTTTTATTGAGGTTTAATTTATACACAATATATTGTACGTAAAAAGTATACAACTAAACATCTTGGCATACGTACATGTCCATGAATCTATCACCACAATCAAGAAAATGCACATACATGTCACTCCAAAAATTTCCCTGTGCCCTTTGTAATCCACTTGTTCTGCACCCATCTGGACTTTCAGCTGCACATTCTCAATTCAGGGAGTCCACTGACCATACCTGGGCTCCCATTTCCTAAACACTGACCTGGAAATTTTCTCCAGACAGAAATATGAAAAATTTTTTAGAGATTTATTCATTTATTTCCCACCTCTTAGGGATCACTGATGTCCAGTATCATGAAAACTATTGTTTCACTTATTCTGTATGTTTTGTTGTTGTTGTTATTATTGCTTCAGATGGGAGCTTAAATACAGTCTGTTACTTTAGCTTGTCCAGAAGACTATGCTTTTATTTTTAATTTAATAGCCTTTTTGGTTTTTGAACAACTCATGTTACATAGGAGCAGAAACATTCTTGTTACTCAAGAAATTACAAGGGTATATATAGCAGTTACCTCCCAAGAGCCTGGGACAAAGACTAGCCAAATTCATTATTACATAATAGCCATATTAATTTATGTTTTCCTGACAGTAAATATGAAGTTTTTGGATCAGAGGCAGATCAGCTACTTGCATACAGAATACCTTAGTGCCAGGTCCCATGCCCCATTTCCTCCTTGTCATAACACAGTGTGTATCATACAGACCTTGCACATATAGGGGAACAATCCCAAAATCATGAACCTCAAAGCTTATACAGGAGTTAATCCATCTCCCCTTCTTCCTCTTCATAGAAAAGGAGAGAGAGCTTGGAATGTGAATAAATCTCTTGGGGGAAGAGGGATGGTCTCTACCCTAAAATGTAAGCAATTTGGCTCCAGGGGAAGTAAAAAATGTATTAGTAATCTGTTTTAGTCTGCTCAATCTGGTATAACAAAATCCCATAAAATGTGTGGCTTAAGCAACAGGGACTCCTCTACACAAACACAAACACCTCTGTACGTACAAGGTCTGTCTGGCATGCACTGTGTTTGAGCTGCAAACATGGTTTTATAGCACCATATGTTGACTGCTTACTCTGTAACTGACACGGTGTTGTACATCCCACAACACGTACATGTGCACGCACACATACTGATATACACTCACACATAAGCACTCCAGTGCAAGGAGACCCTTCCTGCCTTTTTTCACTGGGAACTGACCATATCACAGTTACTGATCCTGATAATTAGGATTTTATTCTAACTTAATCATGACTTAGGGTTATCTGTAATGTCAATAATGACCTTAATCAAGTTGGTTACAAGTTATTGATATATGGTATATATTTTAAACACATATGTATAAACTATGTATACTATGGAGTATATTTGTGAGTGCAGTAATATTCAATTTCTTCATTCTAAAGTGGCAATTAAAGTATTTTGCCAGTGTTGTCAAGAGAATTGAAGCTTTATGCCTGCTCTATGTTCTCATTCTTCTAGTTTTTACAGATGTTCTCTTGGCTTTCTCACAATTCTTGTTCTACATTATTCTGTGCTAGAATTCTTAATATTTTAATTCTTAAAATCTAGTTCTATTTGTAATAGTTTTTAATCTGTAAATTGGTAAATGCTCAAAATTCAGTTAAATAAAGGATTAATTGATATTTTTAGAAATGTTGCTTTTCTCAAATACACGCAGCTCTTCTGTATTCCTAAGAATAACTCCTGTCTTTAATCTGAACATTATATGTTGGGAAAAAATGTAAATAATTTCTACATGATCACGGCTTTAAGAGCAATGGAAACTGACTTGCACTTACACATCACTGGCCAGAATCTGGACGCAGGGCCACGTCTAGAAGTAAGACGACTGAAAAATCAGGAAATATGACTCATGGTAGACTCAGACCAATCATGATCCAAGACATAGAAAAGACACATTGGAGAGGGAAGCAGGTATTGTGCAGGTCCCTAATTGGATACTCCTAAGTATTTTGCAGAATTGCTGAGAAAATTAAATGAGAATGTATGCAAGTACCTATATCAAGGGGAATATTTAATAAATACTAGTTCTAAAATATTAGATATAGTTGTTTTTCCTAGTACTATTCATTTATATGTTATTTGAGAGCAGGAACTCCTTTAAATTCACTTTTTGATATGTCTCACAACCAAGGGAACCTGATATTAACACCTTAGCAATTAGTACATTTACTTTTTTTTTTCATTTTAATTCAACTGTCACTGTTCATCATGTTACCATTTACTGAAAAATCCAAAATTAGATTGTAATACAAGCTTAATGAGACCTGGTACCATTTTAAAAAAAATTCCTGAGTAAATTCTTCATAAATGTCTTCAACCTGTTTCTGAATAAAATGTCAAACCAAGTGGGCAGGTATGTCTTAACACTCAACATAATTTATGTTTGGCATCTTTAAACAGAATATCAGGTTGATTGACTAGATTTCCCAAAGTTGTTTTGATGAACTCATAGCCTTTGATTTCTTATTTGCTGTATAGAAGGTCTACCAAGACTTTCTAGTTCATACTTCTAAGATATTCTTTATATGCACTTCTTCTGACCTTTAAAGAAAAACATCCTCTACCTGACACCCAATGGAAGAACTATAAATTTAAAAAAAAAAAGACATTTCCCTAGAGATCTTCAAATTGATTATGAATTGCCATTGGATTGCTAATATTTTTGATCAAGATGAAATCCTAGTAGATGAAGCACACATAATCATAGACTCTGTATTATAAGATGGATATTGTGAAAGGAATTCTTGGAACAGAAGGACACAGACAACTTGCAAGATAGATCTCTCTTGACAACAAAAAATTATTTGTCATGACTAGTTTTTCTAAAAACTTTCTAACAAAAGACATCTTGAATGCCATTTAAAAAGGGATCTTGAGGCCCACCAAGTCTGGGAAAATTGGGTGACAAATTTGTTTATTGAAAGGTTCTTAAAAAATTATTACTCTAACATAAATGACAATGTGGAACCCCGGAATGACTGGAAAAATATAGTTAAATGAAATTACTTCCTGAAGTGCTATGGGTTATTTTTTGTCAGTTATGCTTCAACATTTTACACTTAAGAAATATATCAGGGCTTCCCTGGTGGCGCAGCGGTTAAGAATCCGCCTGCCAATGCAGGGGACACAGGTTCGAGCCCTGGTCCGGGAAGATCCCACATGCTGCAGAGCAACTAAGCCCGTGCGCTACAACTATTGAGCCTGTGCTCTAGGGCCCGCAAGCCACAGCTACTGAGCCCATGCACCACAACTACTGAAGCTTGTGCGCCTAGAGCCCGTGCTCCACAACAAGAGAAGCCACAGCAATGAGAAGCCCGTCGACACAACTAGAGAAAGCCTGCGTGCAGCAACGAAGACCCAACACAGCCAAAGATAAATAAATAAAATTAATAAAAATTAAAAAAAAAAAGAAATATATCAGACACAATTACAGAAAAACTAAAACCATAACCCATACAGATGTTTTTCCAGTTAGTGATTGCTAATGATTGCTAATATAACAGCCATATAATACACTTCTTATGATTTCAATTCTTTTAAACTTGTTGAGATTTGTTATATAGCTCAGCATATATATTTTAATAAATGTATCATTAGTACTTTTAAAGAATGTGTGTTCTGCTGTTTTTGTGTGGAAGTTCTATAATTTTCAACTAGGTCAAGTTGCTTTATAATGTTTTCTACTTTCTTTTCTATTCATACTGAATTCTGTATACTTTTCCTACAGTATTGAGAAAGGAGTTTGCAGTCTCCAACTAAAATGGAATATTTGTCTGTTTCTCCCTTCAGTTAGGTGAGTTTTGCTTCACCTCTATTATAGCTCTTTTATTAAGTTCATGTTCATGTAAGGTTGTTCTATCTCACATTGAATTGACCTTATCATTTGATCTTTTTATCATAAAGAATATGCTTTAATTTGAAGTATACTTTGTATGATATTAATATACCTCTGCATTTATCTTTGGTTTAGATATTATCTAGTCTGATGATCTCTGATCTTTTTTTTTTTTTTTAATCTGATCACAAGTCTTGTCACCATAAACTACAAAGCTTCATCTCTTCACCTATGTGGACCACTGGAGTGATTTCAGAAATACATTTAGATAAAATTCCTCTCTGATGTGACTGTAGGTCACAGTTTGGCAATTATGCTGGAATAATATTTTAATTTAAAAGTATACCAAACATATAATTTCAGAAAATAATAAAACCATGACCAAGATGTAGTACTTTTAATATTTTGCCCTTTGCTTATAGACTTTTTAAGATTTTTTTAAATTTTAGAGAAATAGGTAAACTTCCCACCACACAATCCTTTTCTTCTTCCTTCTGTGCTGCAATATCTACCATTCTGAAGGGTATGAGAAATAGAAAAGTTGAAAGCTAGTTCTATAGCAGGAAACTGCTGGTTTCCATGATCTCTTTTGAGTACTCTCAGAAGTATAAAGTCATGGGCCTATGTTCTGTTAACCAACTTGAGAGGCCATACTAAGTTTGATCTAGTGTGATGCAATGTATCTGGACCAATCCTGTAATTTTAAAGAGGAAACACAGACCAAGAGAGGAGAATTTACTCACTCAATGCAATCCAATCAGTGACATACTAGAGACTAGACCCCAAGTGTCATGAGAACTAGTCTATGTTCATTGCTCTGACTACCATAGATCTGTGTGTTAAGGGTAATAATATCCCAAGTAGCATTCTTTCTTATTCTCCTTACAGCAAAAAGTAGGCATTATAGTTGGGGATTTATTTTCTTCTCCTCCCTAAAGAAATGTGGAAAACTTTAGAGTTCGGTGTCCTAGAGGGTTGAACTTGTAAGCAGGTTGGATTTATAAGCCCTGGGGAGACAGTGTTATGGTAGGAATTCAGCATCCTTATATCCAGACATCAAAAACCAGCCTGGGATCTCTGTTCTGGGTCAGATTTTGCTTGGTGGGTCAGCAGATAGCAACAATTCCAGTTTCCCCAGGTTTTAGTATTACATATATGATGGCTGTGTTCATGTAACTGCTCCTCCTTAAAAGTTTCTTCTTCCTCATTTGCATCCATCTGAGCTCTTGCCTAGAATCCCTATTTATGAAAAAATAAATAAAAGATACAGCAAATGTCAGCTAACCAAAGGCATTATTTTTCCTCTTACTACATCCTTGAATCCATGAAGTGAACAAACTTTATATTAAATGCTATCTAGATGTCAGGAGATAGTGGCAAAGATCTGACATATTGTGAGTAATGACACAGGAATTACAGAGGATAAGTAGCTAAATACAGACTGGTCTTCATGAAGTAGAAAGAACTTGAAATGAATGTTGAAGAAATGAGGGAGAAAAGGAGAAAGGGCAGTATAAGGTAAAAGCACAATGCAAATCTCCCCTGAGCTCTGGTTGCTTGTCTCATAAGCACCTTTGGTCATTTCGGGAGTTCCAGATTTCAGCCCTCCTTACCATCCCAACCACTGCACTTCTTGTTGATCCTGATGTCCCTAACCACACATTTCTTACTGGAATAAGGAGGATCCTCTGAGCCTTCCCCTCGAACACAGTCCTCTGGTGGTTTTTCTTACATAATATCAAATTTAATAAGCCCATTTCTATGAGCATTTTAATCTTTTCTTCCACCATCTACCATGACAGTTTGGCATTTTTGCCTCATTAGTGTGGGCCATTGCTTTTTCTACATTTTTTGGAGCCACCATAGCATCATATCTCTATCATCTCCCAGGGTTCATGGTGCTGAAGTCTGTAATCCATGTGAGTACTCTTATATTGATAAAATTTATTTTATCTAAATCTATGTTTCACCTTAGTTGGTCCATCATCCTCAGAATCCAGTTTCATGTGCACTTCCCTCAGCTCTTGACAGTGTACTTTGGCTAAGTCACTTAGAGCCTTGGGTTGATTAGCCATTAGATAAGGGCTACCTTTAGAAGTGGTGGTGTCAGCACATGACCACCATATGGCCTAAGTGTCAGCTTCATACAAAGCAATGCAGTAATTAAACGGAAGCAGAATAGGTAGATCAATATAAACATATGATGAAGACCATGCTTGTGCTACCAAACAGATTGAAATTTATTTATAATATAAAAGGCCTAATAAAATGTATAGACATTTCAATACAAAATGATATAAAAATCAGGAGACTGAGGATGCATGGTATTAAGAAAAAGTTAGAGGAGAAATAATAAGTGTATGATCAGCTTTTGCTGTTTCCCTTAACCTCATCCCCCGACAGCCTCACCAATTTCCTAAGGAGAAGGCACAAGATGGTAAGTTCAGAACTTTACTGCACTTAAAATGTAGTCTCTTTTTTCTCCCCTTTTACATATACGTGTGTGTGTGTGTGTGTGTGTGTTCATATCATTTAAATATATGCTTGCATTAACTCAAATTCTATAGAGGGGCTTGTTATTCTCCTAGTTCAGTCTAGAGATTTTACATAATACTGAATTAAAAACCCTGTTTTAATACAGTTGAAGATTTATATTTAAATTGCTGATCACCAATATTCTGATGCCTCCAGTGACAGAACAGTCAACCCCGCTTCACCCAATTCAACTCACCCCTTGCAGAGTGTTGCTCCATCAGCAATATTCCTCTTTGGTTTGTCTCTTATTATAAGACCATGAAAATAAGATTAGAACAGTGGCCTCCAATTGGCCAGTGAAGAGAGTTTAATCTCCATTGCCTGTGGAGCTTTTTAGAACTGCACATGTCTTGTCTTCTTCCCTACCCTTCCCAAGGATCAGGTACATCACTCCATCCCTAGTAGGGTGGAGGCAAGGGTGAGATTATCATTAGAATCTCAGTGTCCATGTAGAAAATTTAAGATTATGCAAGTATGAGCTCTTAACCTACGGCTTTGATGTGTCTTTTTTTTTCCTTAAGACAATTTTTATTTTTCTAAAATGTAAAGACAATAATATTATTAAAAGTTATATAACTGCAGGAGTAGGTAATCCTCACTCAGAAAAAATGTTTTGCTTCCAACTACATGAGGTTGTAAATGATTTTTTTCTTTAGATTGATGATACCTTAACTAAAAGGCAACAGAATTCTTAAATTTGAGGAAACTGGCATCAACTTTGGTGTTGAAGACCTTTGGATTGAAATCTGGGTTCTTTAACTTACTAGCTATGTGACATGGGGAAAAATTACTCTTCATGCCTCTGTTCCCTTATCTGTAAATTAGGGATAATGTCTGCCACATGGGACTACTATGGATGAAATGAGATACTGTATGTCATTGTTGGTGTATAGTGATCCCTTTGTAAATTATAGCTTTACTATTATTTTATTTGAGTAAATTTAAAATATCTTACAAGTCTAATACAATCATTGTAATGCCAATCATTGATGCTCTGTCAAACATGTGGCAATGCATCTCCAATAACAAAGTGGAGATATATCAACAGACATTTATTCATATAAAATTTTCAGAAAAGATTACAATCTTAATAGGGATCAATTTGAGAATGCATGACTCATTTTCTTATAAAACAAAGGTACTTATTGCTAAATTACATATAAAAATCATTCCTACTGAGCTGAAATGGCAAATTATTTTAATTCAAGGATATGCTGGTAGATAAAATAATTTCAAATAATTTTTGATGCCAGCCTGGAGTTTCCAAATGTTCATTTGTGAATATGTCTACATTTTCATATCTTACATCCATTACTGACCATTTTCTTCTGAAGTCTGCTGAGTCCTGGACAATTGAGGACTCCATTTCTTCTCTAAGCATAAAGTATACATTGAAAACCTGGAAAATGTCCCCTAATAGATTTAATCCAGTTTTTCTGCATCTCAAATATCTAATTCTCAACCACAGTAATGTGGCTGCAGAATGTATATACTTGGGAATACATTTAAATATCACACCAAACCAAGTAATTGGGCTTTATAACCATTGTTTTGAGGAAAACAAAATTCAGAAAGGTACATAACCTATTCAAGATCACACAGCTAGTATGCACAGAGTCAGATAACCAACCCAAGTCTTCCTAAAATCAGAGAGTATTTTTTCCCCCCAAAGCCATTTTTAGGTTACCTCCTCAAATTTGTTTTCTTTCATTCTTGGCCCAAATCAACTACCAAGTAATATAGAATCAAGTTCCAAAATGTAATCTTTCACCTATGTGCTAACATACATTCCTATAGTAACTGTTCTAGTTCAGGTCAACATCATCCTTCCCTGAACCATATACATGGCCTCCTAAATGGTGTCCTTGCTTCTGTTTCCTTCCCCTTCCAACTGTCCCAAAAATAACCAATGATTATTCTTTCTAAGGTATAGTTCTTATCATGTCACACTCCTGCTCAAGAAGTCTGACTCCCCAATGCCTACTAAATAAAGTCAATTGCCCCTGGAATAAAATCCAGAACCTCTTACTATGGCTTTCACAGTCCTTCTTGAGTTGGCCTGTTCCTACCACTAGAGCCTTCCTTAATTGGGTTGGGATTCCCCAACCTTCTCTAAGTAATAATCAAGTTTGTTTTCAACCATAAATGGCTCAACCTCCCAAAGTAAATGTCACTTGACCATTGACTGCCATTAAGCTGAGGGAGGGGCTGCTTGGTATTGGACTCCTTAGGGTGGGAATAAAATGCTGGGGGAGATTGGGTGCAAACCTGGGCTTTTAAGAAATAATGTTAGCTCTCCCTTCTGTGTGGGTGTTTTCCTCATATTCAGTATGCAAATCAAAACAGAAATGTACTGCAAGGAACATTTGTTTTCTGAACTCTTCACCTTCATCTCTTATTTTTTTTGCAATTAGGTATTCATATTCCTACCATTAAAGAAACTTTGACTGTATTTCCTGTGAATTAACATCTTAATCAGTATTTAATATTCTAAGAATGAGAACTCTCTCTCCTGACTCTGAGTTACATTACAAAGCTGAGGATGCTCCCTTTGGCCTCTATTATCGAAGAGATCATATACATCTCAATAGTTCTTTAAAATGTAGGTACCTGTTAACATCTTCCTCTGGCCATTTTCATGTTGGGAAGTACCAGAAAAGTATCCCCAAAAGTCATCAATAAAACCAAATAAACTTTAATGTGTATTTTTTTGTTGTTGCTATTTTTTGGCTTGGTAAAATACTCAAGTAAATTATCTCTGAGCAAGGAGAGACAAAAATGAGTGACAGAACATATATTTCACATGGAATTTCCTTTCATTTCTTTCCCCTGTTACATCTGTGCCCTTACGTCATTTTGCACACTGTTTATATTTGCAAGAGTCAGAATAGGGATCGAGGGCTGAAAAAGGTGAAGAGAAATTTATTCTATTATGAAAGATCCCATCGCCATACAGAAAGCCTCTTTCCCTAAAGCTAACCTTTCTGATAGTGAATATTTATCATGTTTGCCAAGCTATTCAGGCAACACTTTATAACACTTTAGGACAACACATTTTCCTAATATACAGAAAGACATATAACTTTAGGACAATGTTAATTTATTAGTAACTCTCAATGCCTAGGGTATAGAAAAGGATTTACTATTGATGGTGGAGACTGTTTGTCATTACATTTAATATAGACAATATTGACTCTGACAATTATAATTGATAAGACATAGAGTCTATATTTTCTCGTTACATGTGCAAAGGGGTCCCTTGTTCTTTAATGAAACTACAGGATGAGACATCTAGTCATATCATTTCATGACTGAGTGGTACAAAACTGGTGCAACTAATGACATGTTGATGAGGCAAATAGAAATAGGTACAAAGAGTTTGGAGTACTCCCTGGACATTGTGGAAGTTTCCCTTGATCATTTTTTTAAATACTGTTATAACTCAATTTTTCCATCTAAAAGAAGAGAATAAGAAACCCTACTCTATAAGGTTTATGGGAAGTTTAATGCTATCAAAATTAATAATTAGCATTCAGTAGCTGCTCAGTAAATGATCACTATAATTATTTCATCTGGTTATCCTTCCAGATCATAGCTCCAGAGTCACTGTCTTTCTACCAGAGGCTTAATGCACACTTAGCCAGGTTTAGAGACATAGTAGGAAATTATATAAAGAGAGAAGGACACATATCATGTTCATCTTCTGTGTTCTCATAGCTTTTAGGAAGTAACCATTTTGTAGTGTTTATAATCATAACACTTTGGAATATAAAAGATATGTAAAATGAGACAGTCTAATTTGTCCCAAGTTCTACACTGAACAAGCATCACAGAACTAGAACTCATGTCTGATTCCCAACATATTACACACATTATTTTGAGAATCTCATAGTTTGTACAAAGCTTTTTCATGAAAAATTCTTTCAAATTATTCTTAAAATTGTAACTTAAATAGCTCTAGTTTGTATGTCCACATGTTAGCTAGGATTTGGGGATCACTATCTCCCTAATATTTAGGGAAAAAATAGAAAGCTTAGGGGAGCTCCTCCCATATACAATGATAAATCCAGGACCTCACCCATAGTTCTGTGAACTCTCCAAGAGTCTCTTGGTCAACTCCCACTTCAAATGTCCTACTCCTTTTGACTTCTTAGAAGTATTCCATCTTGACTCATGGATAGTCTCTTCTCTCTTCTCCATGTCAACCCAAATGCCAATAACTCAAGGCAGTGGTGCACTGCATATTTTATACAGATAGCAATGGATAATGATGGAATGCCATTCCATCTCATATTGGAATTCCAATATTCCAATATCATTCCAATCTCATAATGGAATTATGAGATTATGTGAATCAGAGAAAATAATAGAAAAAAATGTAGTTGATTATTAAAAATCATTTGCCTCAAGTTTCCCAGTCACTTCTGTCACCAGCAATTCCTAACTTGTCAGTTTCCCACTTGTGATGGTTATTTTTATGTGTCAACTTGACTAGATAATGGGGTACCCAGATATTTGGCTAAACCTTATTTCCGGGTTTGTCTAAGGGTGTTTCTGGGTGAAATTAACATTGGAATCCATAGACTCAGTAAACTGGTTTGCCATCCCCAATGTGGGTGGGCACAATCCAATCCAAAAAAGGTCTGTAGAGAACAGACAGGGAGAAGATGAAAATTCAGCCTCTTCTGCCTCATTGCTTGAGCTGGAATACCTATCTTCTGCTCTCAGTGCTCCTGGTTCTCAGGACTTCAGACCCAGACTATAATCTACATCATTGGCTCCCCTGTTTCTTGGGCCTTTGGACTTGGACTAAGTTACACCACCAGCTTTCCAGGATCTCCAGTTCTCAGATGGCAGATGGTCTAACTTCTTAGCCTCCATAATTGCATAAGCCAATTCTTTTTAATAAATATCTTCCTATATACATCCTATTGGTCCTGTTTCTCTAGAGAATCCTAATACACCCCTTCCAAACTTGTCCCAGGATTCCCTCTATGCTGTGATTTTGTGTTCCCATTAGTTATTCACCAGATCATTGCAATAGACACTTACCCGTCTTTCTCTTCCCTTTGCTTTCTCCTCTCATCACTTCCAAATTTTACTCTATATTTCTGCTATGTGCCCTTTCTAAAATATAAGCATGTCAGAATGGTTCAGTGGCCTCCTTTGCTTCCAGGACAACATCCGCATTTTTTGAATAATACATGAAACACTCCTGCTATTTGATCTTTATCAGTTAAAGTCACTGCCCTCTCAAACACTCATACATATTTTATCTAAAAATAACATACACCCCATGAGGTATCTTATATTAATATATTGAATACAAATTTTAAGTAATACTATCTTACTTATCTTCAGTAGACCGAGATGTGAACTCCATAATTGACTCAAGTATATAAAAGGGAGCCTGGTTCCCAAACGGCTAATTCATTAAAGCAACATATATATGTGATTCCCAGTCACAACTAAGTTATATTTATCACTAAAGTTTAAACTAGATGTGAGCAGATGTCAATGGAAATTAACCTAACCCACACTCACAGAATAGTGAAGAGATATAACAGCAAAATGCATTGAATTGACTATAAGCCAAGGAAAACACAGTTATACATATATGAAGCTAAAATACAAAGAAGGTAAAATATAATAAGTTATAGCTTGATCATAATCATTAATAATAATTAGGTCCAGGCTATGACCAAATAAACTGTATGCCATATTTATGTATTAAAATTTTCATCAAAAGAGAGGTTTCATGAAATTTTCATCAAAGCAAAGCATCCCTGGGATTGGGATATTGAAATCCAAAGGACATTGGTGTGCTGTGGAGTAGGAATGGCTCATATGGTTTTCTCAGAATCCAGGTAAAACATTCTACCTTCTTCTGGTATATTTATAAAATGATATTCTGGTTGCTAGTGGGATTTCCAGATTTTTAAAGAACTCAAACATTTCAGTTACTGAAGAGGAAAAACGCTGACTCCTTTGTTCTCCCATTGTCATGTTCCCTTGATTCAAATACTGTGAAATGACTGAGGAAAAATATCCTTAATCCTGAAGGCTGAGAAACAGATTTGTATTGTAGTGAATCAATTAATGTTCTGACCCAAGAAAGTTCTGCATGAATAGACAGCTACCAAAAATGACCTCTTATTTCCCTTATCTTCCTCAATGTCCTTTCAGGGGCTTATTTGATTTGTCCTTTCAACTTATCGGCATAGCCCTTAGAAAGCCTTTGGAAACAATGGAACATTGTTCAAAGCCCGTTCATGAGGATGTGAATGGTGTTGCCATGCAGTAGTAAACTAATGATAGTTCACTGCATTGAGAATCATGCAATTAATTCTCCTAAGAAAATGGAGGAGCCAGTCTGAAATCTTCCTGGCCGGGTAAAAGCTTTCTTGAATAGTTCACAAGTGTCAGAAATCAAATCACATGCATGTTAGCTTATGTTTTCAGTATACTTTTTAGGAAACAGTGAACACTCAAAACTCTTCCTTACGTTTTTTAGAGTTACTGATATTAAACTTCTCTTAACTAGTCAACAGATGCTATCCTCACATACCTGTTCTTTCACACATTTAACAAATAGCTACCAAACAACCCTTGTCCTCAGGGCAGAAGTTGAAGCTTGAAGATTTAGTGTGAATGGTTAAAAGAAGTGCTGCTGAGTTTCCGCTAAAAACTAGCACTGAATGGTGTTATATAGAGTTAGTCATGACAATAAAGCAATAGGAGCAAAATTTCTGGAATACATACCAATCCAGACGCGACTCTCTCAAATATACCAGTACATGGCCCACTTTTCCATCGAAGAGCCTCAGAGAATAGAATGAGGACTGCAGAAGGGAACAGAGACAAAATGGCTTGATCATGAAGATTAAGAAGTCACTTCTAGGTGAATGGAAAAGTTAGCATCTTGTTAAATGCATTACAGAGAAGCAAAGCATTTATAGAAACTAACTGATCAAGACAGATCCGAAAGTAAATTTTGAGCATTTGCAAATATCAGATTTTGTGCAATTTGCAGAGAAATATAAATAAGGATATTGCAAATCCTTCACAGTCGATGTGGGAAAAGAATTGTAAGCTATCCAGAAGAGCATCAGCACACACTGAAAGGAGAGGACTTTGACCAGACAAAAATATTGGCTAAAAAATTTATTCACTTCTAAGAAATGAAGAAGCTACAAGCTGCTGTACAGTTAGTATGTATGTATCCCTATATTAATGTATAAAACAGGTACACTGCATTTTTAACTAACTTAAGTACAACTCAACCTATTTGATTAATTGAAAGGGGATTTCAGATCATCCCAAATCACAGTTAGTTTGGAACAAATTCAAAGTTATGAGAGGCAGATTGATTGTGACATAGTGACTTTCCCAGCCCTGGTTATGCATAGAGAGCAACTGCCTAAATTTAGCTGAATCTCTTATATGCACACGGCGGTGCTGGCAGGTGTTGGGTGGGAAAACAATATATTGTCTATTACAAACACTCCATAAATGGTAGCTATAGAAAATATACTTGAAGCTCATTCTATAACTATAGAATCATATGACCTATGGATGAAAATGCTATCTATCCTCAAGTCTTTATTTTCTAATTTACATTTTGAAGCTCCTAATATTACACTTAAAATTTTCTATTTTAGGCTATTTTACTGAATTGAAAGCTGCATCCAATTTTTTATTGTATAAAAAATGTCTCAAACCCTCCCAAACACAAGTATTGGTGAAGAGAGACGTTATAACATTCAATTCCTTGAATTTTTTTCAAATTTTGTATTGACTTAAAAAAATTAAGACCTTATATAGAGTAATTTTAGATTTACAACAAAATTGACAGGGAGGTATAGAGATTTCCCAGATACCCCTTGCCCCCGCACATGCATAGTCTCCCCCATCATCAACATCACTCACTAGAATGGTGACTTTTTTTTAAACAAGTATGAACCTACACTGACACATCATAATCACCCAAAGTCCATAGTTTACCTTAAGGTTCACTCTTGGTATTGTACATCCTATGGGTTTGGATAAATGTATAATGACATATGCCCATCATCATAATATCATGCAGCATATCTTCACTGAGCTAAAAATCCTGTGCTCTGCCTATTGCACCCTTCCCACCCCTAGAAATCACTGATCTTTTCAATGTTTCCAAAGTTCTGCATTTTCAAAAATGTCATAGAGTTGGAATCAAACAGTATGTGTCCTTTTCAAATTACTTTTACTTAGTAATATGTATTTAGGGTCTCTGTGTGTTTTTCATGCCTTGATAGCTCATTTCTTTTTAGTGCCGATGAATAAATTTTTTAGTAAAAAAATATGAAAAATTATCTCAGATATCCATAAGGTAACTAGAGACAGTCCCTGACTTACAATGGTTCGAGTTATGATTTTCTGACTTCAGGGTGGAGCAAAAGCAATAAGCATTCTGTAGAAACCAAACTTTGAATTTTGAATTTTGATCTTTTCCTGGGCTATCAATATGTGGTCCCATCTTGTGATGGTGGGTAGCAGTAGAGAACCGAAATTCCCAGTCAGCCGTGCAATCATAAGGGTAACTATGTGATACACTTAGACCCATTTTGCACCCATTCAACCATTCTGTTTTTCACTTTCAGTAAGTATTCAGTACATTTCATGAGATATTAAACACTTTATCATAAAGTAGGCTTTGTGTTAGATGATTTTGCCCACTTATAAGCTAATGTATGTGTTCTGAGCATATTTAAAGTAGGCTAGGCTAAGCTATGATGGTTAGATGCATTAAATGCATTTTTGACTCACAATATTCTCAACTTACAGTGGGTTTATTGAGATGTAACCACACCATACCGTAAGTCAAGGAAGATTGGTAAACACAAATAAAAAGAATCATCTTAATGAAAGGGAATGGGAGAGGGAAAAAAAACAAAAAAATTAAAAAGACAAAAACCTTGAAAGGCTTGCTGAGAATTGTAGAAAGCTGACTCAAACAAAATAAGGTTTTCAACAATTACATCAACAGAGCCCTTTTAAATTCAAAGAAAAATCACAGATCCAGACACATCCAGGATGGGAATGACCTGAGGTCACACAATCTATTCTTCAGCTATTGTAGACTGCTTTACTTTGTTTCACAATTTATTTTGCTCATCTGGTTTACCAAGTCAGACAATATGAACAGACACCGGATAAAATGGCCTTCATTGAGCACAGTCAGCGACGCACCGGTGCTCAGCCTCGCCAAGGTTGGCTCAGGGACAAGTTCACACAAATTGTCAGCAAACCATTCACTGGCTGCAGAGAAGTCAGAGAGATAGTGTCCGAAGAGTTGTCCAGTTGTCTTCATAGATAGGAGATGATTTTTCAGCCATCATTTTAAAGAAGCTTAGATAAGAGTATTCACTAAGCAAAGAAAATTTTTAATTTTGGCAAAATAAATTTAAAGAGATCGAAGTACACCCAGCTTGAGCTCTTCTTTCCCTCATCCCTAATCGTTAGTAATACCTTTTTTTTTTTTAAGTGTCCCAGATTTCTGGATAATACTGGACCTCAGTAATGTCTTCTAATGACAATAATTTTCTCAATATTAGCAGTGGAATTTTCCCATGGGATGATCTTGCCCGTCTATTTCTGTGAAATCCTCCTTGATCTCCTGGATGAATTGTTGTTATATCCTCTTAAAATACAGTATATGTGATGGGATAAGTATGGATTTTAGAGTCAGCTCAAATCTTAGCTCCCTCACTTATTTTGGTGTCACCTTGAGTCACTTAGTGTCTCTAGACCTTAGTTCTCCCTTTACCCTCCTACAAAAACATATTAATTAGAAATATGTTCAGCTGCATGTAACAAGAAGCTATCGCTGACGTAAGCAGAGGTCAATTTTCTCACAAGAAATCCAGATATAAGGCACTGCACCTGCTCATTGAGCTTCTTTTTAGTACAAGCAGAAATTCAAACTGTTTTGTGTTCCTACCCTACCTTAGTGTGCTGAATTTTATCCTGTTTGTGGTTTCAAGGTCTGCCACTCCACATTTTATTATTAAGGTTCAAGGCAGGAAGCAGAGACGGAGAGATAGTGCCAGGTTTGTCTGTTTGGACTTCCCTTTATTAGAAAAGCAGAAGTTTTGTAAAATTCTCCCTACTACCCAGAAGTTTTCCTCTTAGTTATTACTGTCCAGAAGTGAAACATGTGAAACAGCCCCTGGCTTCAAGGAAGGCTCAGAAATCACAGATCATGATTGTCTTGACTGGCTATGACCAATCATGATACATCACAAGATCGGACATACTGGAAGAAGGAACTTATGTATGGGTTAGTAGCAGTATATGCCACTTACAGACTTTGATGATTTGTTGTGAGGATTAAATGAAAATGTAAATACCAATCCAAAGTAAATACTAAATAAATGTTAGTCCCATAGTATTACTTATAGTTGTGTATCTGCCTTGTTCTACCATATCTTAGGGTATTAATTGCTCTCTGAGGACAGAAATCATATTTAATTCATCCACAGACACCACACACTACCAAAAATAGTAAATCTGGAAGCAATATCTTGGGAATTACTATATTTACAATTAAGCCTTTAACTTCTGTGGCTATTATTATATATCACTGTATGTCGACTTTTGTCTGAAAACATTCAAGTTAGACTTAAGCTTTGTGAAGCCTGGGACTACAGGATTTCTTTTGTCACCTTTCCAGATTATGAATCTTTATGTCTATTTGAATAAAATATTAAGAATATGACCAGTCATGTTTTATAATCAATTCTAAATTATAGAATTTATGTCTTGTCATGACTAGACTTTAAAAAAATCTTTATATACACATAACCTTTTGTTTCTTGCTGGACCAATAATGCACTGGTTCCTCACTTCCAGTATCATCTTCATATGACCTTTGAGATACTTAAGGAAAAATGATTCTGTATCTGACACAGCTATTAATGTAATGAATTAAAATTAAGTGACTTTTTATATCTTCAGGATAAATACTACCTCTGTTTCTAAGTAGTTTTATCCAAGAATAAATTCCGATAGCAAGTAATAAGCAAAATCATAACTTGCCTGAAATCAAAACTATGAAAGGTAACTGGGTTGAAAAAGAAATGACAAGCATCAAAAAAAGTGAAATGACTCTATGACACACAAAATATCAGTCATGAGCATTTTCGAAAGTCCATTCCACTGAAAATGTTTGAGATGTCATTCATGTTACATTAAAAATGTATTCTGCTTAATTAATTCTAGGAAAAATTGGTTGGGACAACAAAGGTTTTTGAGTTTGTTGTTACTGTTTTGTTTTTGCATGAGTCCTAGAACCTTTAATACATTAATACACTGTGAGTCTCAGGAGGAAGAGATGCCATACAGTGTCATCCCAAAATGATTCTATCAAAGAACTCCTATGCAAATGCTGCACAGGCCTAGTGCATAGAGGAACACACTTTGGAGAATAATGGCTAAATAACTCTGTACAGAAATACTACTACCTGAGAGACCGTTCACCTTATTGAGCAAAAAGGGGTACATTTTTAATTATATCTCTAAGCAAAAGGGGTGCTTCTAGACAAAAAGGGACATTTAATCCCATTGTGTGGACCAAGAAAATGGAATCAACTAGCACCAGAACAGAAACATCTGATCCCGTAGAGAAAATGCAGTTTCTGGAATTTAAGGAGATTACTTTTCTGGTATAGGGCAGAAACTGCAGCAACATGGTACTATTACCAGGAGTAATAAAATAGTGAGAATTGTCAGCAGTAAGATCCCTAAAGTGAGGAGCAGGCCTTTGAATACAGAGCAGAACATAAGAGACAAGACTACACAGTCTGCGTGTGTCAGGTACACAGACACAGGTCTAGACTGAACCAAAATTAACTCTTTATCCATAACAAGACATGCTGGAGACATAGCAGAGTCCACTATGTGCTGTTGTCATATTAGTTTGTTATACATTATTTGAATACCATTATATCTATACACATATATATATATGTATTCCTAATACAAAATGTGGATTCAAATATTCTTATAAATTCTTTGGCTATTTTCATACAATATAAATAATCCTCTAGAAATTGCCATAATACACAGATGCTGGACTGTTTCAATCTCACTTGGTTATTAGATGCAAGAATCTTGAAATCTAATGTGCAAAACCTAAGAGCTTCCCACAGGATTCTGTCTGTATTCCTAAACATTGCAAAATCCCTACTTAGATTACAATTTCTCACTAGAAAAAAAATGTATAAATGTTTAGGTGACTTTGACGTTTCTTTCCCCCTATAATCCATGAAATTCACTAGGATAGTGTGGACTAAGAACAATAAAATGGAGTCACTTATGTCAAAGGGATCTACAATGGAATCAGGAGGCCACTGGGGACGTAGCACTTACACACATCCACACCCAAATGCAATATGAACTTCGGACCAGGCCATCCACAGGCCACCTGGAACTCATTTTCTTCACTCCCTGGAAACTGCAGGTTAGCAGGCAATCAGTTGCTGACAAGTAACTGGATGCCTGCCGGCACCAACCACAGCTGTGTAAAACAACCTATGTAACTTCTCTAGAATGTCTTTGTCTGTGGTCTTTGTAACCCCCCACTATTTTCTAATTCCCACAGAGCACATTTAAGTTGCTACTCAAATCTGTGTCTCCTGAATTGCAACTCCTAAGATACCAAATAAGCTCTTCTCTTATTTGCAGCCTTCTTTATTTTTTCTTTTGGTAGACAGCAGAAACTGCATGAGGTCATGGATCTTTACTGTGCTCACTGACTAACTCTGTTCTAAGTAATTCCAAGAAACCAGAACACAGGTGTTCATTAAGTTTTTGTCAAACAGATAAGTTAATAAAATTTCAATCATTGCTTCATAGCAAGTTAAAGAGACATGCACACCCTTAACATTCACATAACTGAGAAATCCCTGCTTTTTAAGATCCTTATCTTCTAGGTTTCCAAATACGCACATGCAGTGAGTAAACCTACATTAAATACTGTCACACACACAAATGTTTAGCAATTTGGGAAAAGCGTGTCGAAGAGGAAGAAATTTTCCTCTATCCTTCTAGGTTCTTCTGGCTGGTCTAAAATGTAAATTGACATGAGACAGATTAACAGGAGAAAATCAAACTAAAGCTGAATAACAGGTATACCTGGGAGAAACCCAGGAAAACTAAGTAACTCACCAAAAGGACAAAACCCTCACCTTAAGTACCACTTTCAGCTAAAGACTAAAGAGGATGTTGGGAGTAGTGGTTTGGGACTTCAAAGGGGAAGGAAGGCAATTGACATAGAGATATTTGTACAGCCATGTTCACAATAGCCAAGGGGTGGAAACAACCCAAGTGGTCATCGACAGATGAATGGATAAATAAAATATTATATGTATGTGTGTGTGTGTGTGTGTGTGTACACACACACACATATATGTACATATGTACACACAAAGAAAATGGAGAATGGAGTACTGGAGTATTATTTAGCCTTAAAATGAAAGGAAATTCTGACACATGCTATAACATGGATGGGTCTCCCTGAGGATATTATGTTAAGTGACATAAGCTAGTCACAAAGAGACAAATACTGTATGATTTGCCTTATATGAGGTACCTAAAGTAATAAAACTCATAGAAACAAAAAACAGAATAGTGAAATGGGGAGTTACTGTAGTTTAAAGGGTAGAGTTTCAGTTTTGCAAGATGACACGTTCTGAAGATGAACCGTGGTAACGGTTGCGCGATAGCGTGAATGTACTTAAGGACACTGAACTGTACACTTAAAATTGGTTAAAATTCTAAATTTTATGACGTGTTTTATATTTTTTTTAAAGAGGGAATGAGCACATACGTGAAGATTAAATTGGGGATTTCACAGCAGGCAAATATCTGCTCTGACGCAACTTGATGTAGAAGACATTCTATTCCCTGCTACCAGTTAGTTCTGCAGCATGTAACACATCCATGTGAGGCATCCTAGGAAACACTGAGACATCTATATATGGTTACTTCAAACTCATTTTTCCATTAGCAGGAAACACTTCTGACTCACAATACTGTCTCCACTAGAATGCATTTGTCCCGAACTGTTTTTAATTGACTCACTGCAGAAGTTAAACACCTGCTAGAACCTTTCTCACTGAAATATTTTCCCTACTTTTGGAATCCACACATTTATGTCCATTCTGATATTCCTGTCAGGGTGGCTATATTTCCTTCAAATAAGAAATATCTTTTGAATTCAAAATTTACAAAAGCATTTGCTGAATATATTCAAGAGAAATAAAAAATAGAAAATTTTAGAAGTAGTCAGGAGACATCTCTGTAACTTTTAACAACTTTTTTGAATCATGCCATAGCATTTTTGAATGATAATTAAAGAGATGAATTCATATTAAAATGGTATGACTCCTTCTTCCTTCTGGAAAGCAATAACAAGGGGAAAATATTATAATCTTATTCTCAAATAAAAAGGAAATTTAAACTAATTTTATTATTTTTATTATCAGAACTTTAAGCATTTAAAATCATAAAACAGTGATAAATAATAAAACTTACGCATCTTTTTGCGTTCTTTTTGACACCTTGCTTTCAAAAATCAATCACAGCTTGAGCAATGAAGATGATTAAATACTGCATCTAGAATCATGAGTTTTTCACAGACACCAGCCATGCACAGATATTGTAAAATAGTCTCCAGGCAGAGAACAGCAAGTACAAAAAACCTGAGGTGGGGATAAGCCAGTCCCCTTTCAGTTACAGAAAGAAAATCAGTGTGACAGCACATGGTTACCATAGGAGCAGAGGGTCAAAGTGAAGCCAGAGATAGAGACAGAGGTCAAATAATGTCACCATAAAGGGTTTGTTGCTTGGGAATCTGAACTATGTAATAATAAAATAATGGACCTCTTAGCAGTGGCACCTAAGGTTAAAAAGTCCCTCTATCATGCGTTTTTATGATGAACCATGTGCAAAACTCCACATAATAAGCAGAGGGAGATGATCAGCAGACTAAGGAAAAAAGACTGAACACTAGTGAGAATTAAAGACACCGTGAAATGTAAACCATGTTACAAATGAAGGAAAGGGCATAAGCAGCATGTCTCTAGATCTACCCTGAGTCCTGCCCAATTCTGTTCCCCAATTCTAATAATGTGGGTCCTTATGAGAACAAATATTTGCTTTCTTGATTTAAGATGAATAAATATGTAAGGAAGGACAGAGCGTATAAGACAGGAGTAGGAAGGAGCCTTTCAATACTTAGAGTGTTTGGCAGAGGATGAGGAGAAAACGACAATGGCTGAGAATAAAACTGCCAGAAGAAAACTGAAGAGGTTCTGCCATGAAGCCAAGAAAAATCAATATTACTGAAATAAATAAAGACCTAGATTATTAAATAAACACCTAAAGCTCCTATCAGGAGAAGAGTAACAACAACAACAAAATGGAGGTAGAATATGCCCAAAATGAGATAAAAATCAATCACCAGAGAGAAAATACTAAAGGAGAGATATTTACACCACAGCCCGTAATGAACAGATGCAGTGGACTGTGGACGACCATTCATAAGCATCCTGCTGTGTGAGTTAAGAAGATGGAGAAGAGAGAGTCTACTATTTATTGATCACATACTTTGGACCATACGTTTTGCATTCAAGCCTAGTTAAGGACGGAGATCTGGAGCCTGATTTACCAGCTGTGTGTCCTTGGGCAATTTACTTCCATCCTGTGCTTCAGTTTCCTCACTGTAACCTGGGGTTTCAGTACCTGACTCACAGGATTGTGGTGTTTTACTGTGTTTAACATGATACCTGACACACAGTGAGTACCGCCTAAGTGTTAACCATTTTATATAGATATATATACTTTTTTAATCTTCGCTGTAACCCATGAGGTAAGTAGTATCATCTTGATTTTAGAGATGAGGAAAAGGAAGTTCAAGAAATCTGGTCTGACTTGCTGATTTTATACAAGTGCATAATAGCTCAAAGATTAATGTCTAGGTCTTCCAGTTCAGTAGCCCATGATTTTCTCACTCAGACTTGCTTCCTAAGAGCTTCTCCTGTGCACTGAGTTGCTATGTAGACACAGTTCCAAGATGATATGAAAATTTTCACTCAAAGAAAACTGCCAAGAATTGTTCCAAGTGGCAATTCCACATACTACCAAGTAAGCCTACTAAATGCACAGCTTTGTTTCAGAGCCTGGGTTGGGGATATAAAGAAATACCCAAAATAATAACCCGATAGATTAAATGTTAACGCTAAAGTTGGAGAGGAGAAGAGAATTACTCTCTTCCAAGAGGCATCACGGCAGTGAATTTACTGCATTTCAAAATCTGTCTCATAGTCTCAAATTTTGTCAATATCTCAAAAGGAAATCTCCCTCTCAGACTAACATTGACCAAGACTCTGATAACACATTAAAATCTATCCAACCCTCAAAGGAAATATCTTTGAAATATTAAATGCACTTAACACCAAATTCCCCTTAGTCCTTTATATCAGATTCTTAAGTCAGAGCAAAAAAATGCATTGTTATGAATTTTACATCATAATTCATTAATGCCTTCAACAGAAGGAAGATATTTTCAAGCTTAATGAAAACATCCGGATAGCTAAACGAGGCCCTTACAATTTTAATTTGCACTAATACTTTATGTATCAGGAGATTATGTAAAAAACTCTCTACAGAAGGTCAGCTATATATAATTCTCTTTAAAAAAAAAAGCAAAACCTCAACATGACCAAAAAATCTTAAGAATTCTATTAAATGATTGTAGAGGAAACAACCACACATTAAAAATTTAGGCACATGATCACAAAATAAAATCTTTAATGACGAAATCAAAAATCATGTGTCCAATAACATTTGGTCTGGGATTTAGTAGAGAAGGAAGCCAAAGAACAAAACGATCACATGGCAATTAATTTTGTACAAAATGTTAATGATCCAATTAGTTAAATGCAGAAACCATTTTGGAAATTCTGTCATGATTTAAAAATCAAGGAGTTAGTCATTAAACCCTTGCTAGGTGACAGAAAGCAAAAAGTATCACACATAGCATTACATCATGAGTTACCAATCATCATTAAAGAACACACATGTACAAATATTTTCATGGCTACAGGAACTGAACAGAGATCAGCCTAAACACTTTCACTTTTTAGAGGTGGGTGGTGGAGAAAGAAAGGAATACTAACCTTTTAAATATCTACCTTGAACTAAGCGATATATTAAATTCTTTAAATATCCTATTTTTAATATGTTGGATATTTGAAAGTTTTAATGGAAGGAGATCCTACATCATACACACTTCTAAGAAATGAGATGTAATTAAACATATAATTATTTAATTCAGTACAGGTTATATGATAATTTACAGTCTGAACTATGAAAGGTTATATTTTCTTCTAAAATGTTTGTTGACTGCTTTGGGTATCAGCTAAAACCTTATTTTCCTGGAAAGACTGCATTTCTGGCAGTTGATTAGAAAGGAAAAAAAAAAAGAAAAGGAAGGCACATCTAAATATCGGAAGGTCCTAAAACTCTGCTCTAGGATATTAATTCAAATAATCATTCGCAAAATTAAATTATAATAGGCTATATAGAATAAACCTGTATTTTCTAATTTATCTGTTTCACTGGATTCTGTTAGTTGAAAATTCAGTTAAAAAAAAAAGGCTGATCTTTAAACTCCATTTCCAAATATTACACCTATATAGTTGTAATGTGCATGGACCTGCTGTCTTTTTCTTCTGTATTGAAATATACATCTTGGAGTTCTCTGGCAATAAAATGTTTCCAAAGCAAAACACAATCTATAAAATTCAAATATCATTTACGGTTATTTTAGACAGATTAAAATCACATAAAAGGGACATTTTTTCCAATATATTAGTTAAGAAATCCTACGATTTCCTAGCGTCTAACCGTAATATGTTCCTGGTTTATACTTTATATGCATAACCAGGTTTTTAAAAGTCTCATCTTTTTAGTTCAATAGCTAATGTGGCATGTATAGACAGAAAAGAGTGAAAAATTAGAGACGTAGCCTAGTAGTGTCATGAGAAAAATTAACATGGCTTCTATATGTCTGAAGCCAATATAAGTCCACAGGATATAAGGTGCATTCACCTGTGCCTTGTCCTATACTGATTTACATCTTCTAAAATAGTTCATTATCCTCTGCCTGGTAAGCCTAATGCAACTTTAAGACTCAGTTCAAACTACTATCCTCACTTGTGTAGACTTCTGTGCTTGTTTTTTCTTCCTACTATAATTCCACATCACTTTATATAAACCTCTACCATGTCTATAATCATTTTTATAACAATTATGTCAAAACCACCATTCCCCTCAACTATTTTACCTGGGGATAGAGATCATCTTCACTGACTAGCAAAGATGTCGCATATCTCATGACCGAGAACTATTTCTTCTAACCATACAAGAGAATTCAGTCACAAGTGAGCATTAGGTTCAAAATTATTTTTGAGACGCATGTAAGGTCATGTTCACTAGCAGAGAGGGAAAATGCCTCTTAATTCACCTTCAGTTATTTAGTCCCCTTCTCTGAACCACTGCATATGTCTTATGGTCGTCCTTGATTCTTAGGCCATCCCTTCTGCACAAAGTCAACATAAGAAATAGTGTATCATTACTCATTAGCTCATTTCCAAAACCACAAATAGTGAATTTCCTAAACTTGAAAGAACAGAAAAAACAATGGCCCATCAAATGTGACAGAACGTGAAACACAGCATTAAGTAACAAGAACCATAGATAATGTGGAAACAATTGTTTTGTCTCATGAAAATATAAATTTTTTAAATCTTAGAGGTTTTGAAATATAAAATGAGTTAATTTTATGAGGAGAAGATTTTTGGTACAGAAATGTAGCTAATATTCCCAGGCATTCATGTGTCAGTGGAGGCTGATTTATTTTATCATTACTATCCTTACTGTGCACTACTGTGCATCGTTGAGTTTGCTTAGACCGTAAAACACTGCAGGGTTGGGTTCAAGGATACTGTCTCCTGGAAGCCTTTATGGCTTCATGGTTCATGGCAGTGACTTTGAGTGAATCCTTACTGCTGGCTACCAGTTTTTGCATCATTGAGCTTGCTTAGACCATGTACGTAAAAAACTTATGAACGGGACCCCACAGGGTATAGATATTACTGTGGGGTCCTACAACTGTTTTTAGAATAGTTTGGCCAGGAAGTCCCACGCTACTTTCTCCAAGATGGGGTCTGCTCAGACCAGGAGTTTTCAGTAAAAGCCCTCTCTTTGCAGGTGCTGGTTTTGAGAAAACCTGAGGGCCCGAGCAACTCTCCTTTGGTGATCTCCCCAGCTTTCCTTATTGGGGGCGATTTCTTAGCCTACCACAATTGCACTGTTGAATAAATAGTGTTGAGAAAATTGACTAACCATTTGGGAAAAAAATTAGATAACTGACTTAAACACTACATGAACTTGGAGTTATAAAGCCCCACTGAGAATGTGCTGAAGCCAATGGACCTTCTCCCCAGAAGGTATAAAGGAATTTGGTTGTTGAATGAATGAATGAACAGAACACAGATTAGATGGACTTCAGTAACTCTCATCACTGCTTAAGTACTTAGTCTTGCTCTCAAGCTCAAGCCCTTCTGACTGAGTGTGCTAGATTTACAGTCAATAATTCTTGCCCACAATCATATTTTTTTTTCCCCAAGATGGAATACTGGAACTTCCTGGCCATACTATCCTAAAATCAATTCCAGGACCCCACAGTAATATCTCTACCCTTTATATATCAAAAACTCTGTAAGTTAATTATATAATGATTATGTAATTTATATTCCTTTGTGCAGATGAAGAAAATGAGACACAAGTAACGTATCCAAAAAATAATAGCCTCTCCCAAGCTTTTGATTGTATCTACTGTTTTCCTTGCCCAGAACGCCCTTCCTCTCCCTCTCTGATTATTCAAATCTAAAACACCTTAGTGCTTTAGATTTAAGTAAGCAGAATTAAGTGAATTATATAATGATTATATAATTTATATTCTTTTTTATAGATGAAGAAAATGAGACACAAAGAAGTAAGTTATCCAAAACATAATGGCTAACAGAAGGGCTTTCAAAGCATAACTGCCTGAAGGAACCAAAAACAATTCATAATTGACTCTTACTTCACAGATGAGTGGCATGAAATGGGCCAACTTTGCCACCATACAGAAGTGGGTTCAAAACATATATTTCAGTTCCTTGAGATTCAGGAAAGGAATTACTTTTAAAATACACTTTCCTAAATTTCAAGAGGGTAATATCACCTACCTTTTAGAGTGGAGAAGATTTATTTAGAATTTATGTTAAATACTTGTAAACTCAAGCTTTTCAAGAAACAACTGTTTCTTCCTTCAAAGTTGTTGTCAGTATAATAGTTCCATGAGGTGAAATAATAACCTGTCTTAACATGAACTCAAATTTTCATTAATATTCAAAGATGTTAACATGATGTCAAGAGGGGAATGCAAAAAGTGGTAACAAATCTCTTAAATTCTACTACCTTAAATTTCAATAATGGATGCATACTAGCATTTTATTTGACTGCCAATTTATTCTAAATAGAAAACAGAGGTAATTTTCACTCACATTTATGCAGCTACAGAATAGAACTGAGACCTAAAATAAACTTTAGAGTTAATGCCCTACTTATACAGATGAGGATATTGAAGCCCAAAGAGGTTAACCGAGTTCCCTAAAATCTTACAGCTGATTAGCAATTGAGCCAGGATTTGACTTAGTTTCATGTCAGGAATGTACACTGGAAAAATAACGTCTTTGGAATATAACTAATAGCAACATAAGAGGGATAAAAAACACAAAGAAAAAGTACAAAACAAAAAACTTTTAAATGTGGAAATTTTTAGAGTGGGGTAAGAATAACCCATTTGCTCCAAGGTGCAAAGTCTTAAATAAAAGTTATTTTATTCATCGCTGTCCTATAGTTCAGTCACTTTATATATAGAAATAGTAATAATGTTGTATGCTAATTTGGAAGAAACATATCTAGTCAGCAGCCAAGCAGAGTCTTAATCCCAGAGATCTACCTACTTAAATGTGATGAGAGAAAGGAGGGAAGAGAAAGGAGGAAAGGAGAGGAAGAGGGAGGGAAGGAGGGAGACAGAGAGACAGAATATTTCTGTGAGTGCATGGAGTGGATAATTAATTTCTCTAAACTACTCACCATTCCAAAAATATAGTATATATTTATGCACAAGTTCCACAGTACATAACGTTCCATTGCCAGGATGTCAAACTATTTCAGAGAGAGTTGTTCCTAGTTGTCCTTCCATATCCAGCTTAAACTCACCTCTATGTGATACTACTTACCCTTAAACTCACAGATGAACACAAAGACTACTGGCCTTTTATAATTAAGCTTAAAGTTCCCTATACCTCTGGCCTGGTTTGTCTAAATGTGAGACACCAAAAACCTTTCTAAAGTTAACATGCAATCAGCAATATATTTTGTTTTTAGGGTGAAACTGAATATATTAAGCATATACATCACTGATAATCTATTTGGTTATGACTGCCTGAAAGGTCAGGATAGACTCAAGGATTCTAGAACTAAACAGAGCAGCTGCAGAATGCAAAAAAAGGAGTTCTGTGTTGAAGATAGGTAGAAGGCTAACATGAGTGTTCTTCCAAATACACTTGTTTTACGTGACAACTTCAGTTCATGAAAATTCAAAGTCTTGAGTTTCTGTTCTACATTCATTTCTAAGCTCTCACTTCTAAGAAGCACATTTACCCACTATTCTCTATAAACACTTCATATTCCATTCCTAGAAGGAAGAAAGTATTTCACTTGCTTCAATCTCAGCCACTGCCTGCACTAAAGAACCAGCGAATTTGCTTATCTTTAAAACACTATTTTTCATAGTATGTACTTTCCCATTAAAGGAGAATTATCTCTATACAAATTACAAAAAATAAAAAAACAAAAACATGGATTAGGGAGGAAAATATGAAGACTAATTCTACCTTAAAAATCAAGAAATAGTTTACAGTTATGCAGTATTCTTTTATCACTCAGAAATGAGTTGTTACATTCATTCAGTTAAATTTTTTTGAGCACTAGAATAGAAAACCTCTGGGATTCTATAGTTTAGTTTCAATAAAACACTCATAGCTTGCTTTATTGGAAAAGCAGTGCTCATGAATGTATTTCAGACATGTAAATATTATCTAAAACATAGGATGCCATTTTCACAGCAGTTTGATGGGATAATATGCAATTTGGATATCAGTAACAGTCCCTAATTAACGTTGGAGTTGCCTTACCAAAGTTTCTCTTGACTCCACTTTATTATTAATGGCTTATGGTATATGAGCCACAGGGCAAAGAGACTTTTAAAAGATTTAGCATCTTGTTGAAGAAGAATAAACTGATGTAAGTCCTATTTAAAACAAACTACTTGACATTCATAAGAGTTCCCTGAAGAATAATAAAAAAAAATATATATATATATATATATATATATATAAAGCATCCAATTAATTTTTTCTATTTTAAAGAAGACCTGCCTGAATATTCTCTTTATGAGGAAAATTATTTAGGCCAAGGAGAAGTATAATATTAGCATTTTTATTTTTAATAACCAATAAGGATTTTGCCAGAGAGAAAGCTACTTGTCACTAATAATAAAATTAGGCTGTCTAAATAGCACAACTTCTCAGAGTTAGAAGGCATCTTATATATTAATTCAAACAACAGATTAGTTTTATTGTCAAGGAAACTGAGGACCACGGAGTTAAGAAATTTGCTGAGTTAGGCTATAGCAACATTAATCTCTCATATCCCACAGAATAAAAACACTTTTAATTATGGTAATGCTTTTCTACCATTTTTAGTGTGTGCTACGCCATACTTCTTCAGCCAGTGATATGTTTAATCTGCAGAGCATGAGCCATGAGTATTTTTCCTTTTTTTTAACTTAAATAAAAATGAGGTTTGAAATTAGAGTCACAAATTTTTATTCATATTTTTCTTGATTTATTCAAAGAGATAACCCCTCAATTACCTATCAAATGCAGGCTGAGTTATTCTGAAGAGGAGTTTTCTCTTAATGTCTTTCTTCCAAATAACATTTGTTTTTATGGCTTCCAGTTAAAAATGGATAAATTAGTGTCACACACATACCGTTTTCTCAGCTGCAATTTTCAAAGAAATTGGTTCCATAAAAATCATTCCAAAAACGAATGTATTTCTTAAAGTCAGCCTACATATAGTTTTAAAAATACACTATTGAATTATTACCTGTCTCTTCATTGGTTCACACCCAGAGTGACATTTATAGGATTTCCTACTTATTAAACCTTCACTCTCTAGCAATTTTAGGCTCCTCTGTGTGGAATTATAGTGCTTAATGGCTTCATTCTGCCATGACCCTCAATCACAATGGAACAAAGTTCATTGGTTGCAAGATTGTGCTCTAAATTTTCAAATCAGTACAGAAATAGAATTAAAGTATCTTTCAAACAAACTTTTTAAAAATATATAAAGTTTTATTATATGCAAAATCTAGGGGAACATTAGTCAACTCTATGGCAGCTAAGCTACTTAAAAGAAACATGGTACTTGGAATAATAAATTCTGCCTTCAAATAACATTTGTGCCACTTGCAATCTTTTGACCATGTACGATTCCTTTGCTGCCTACAAATTTCAGGTTTCTTAAGTACATCAACATGCCAATGTAATATATACAATTAAATGATATAATTAATACAATATAAATGTCTTCAAACTATATAAAACCCGCCCAGCAAATGAAAATTGCACAATAAATAAAACCTCATTAACCAGCAAGGATCACATAATATATATGAAATTACTCATTCATCCATGAATGTCTAAAAAACTACCTTTGTCCTCAGGGGGCTAACTTATTAAAAAATTCTCAATAAATAATAATTGTTTTAAGCTAATGAGATAATACCTCACATCTTATGGAATCAATATTCCAAAACACAAGGGTAGAAATAATTATGAAGAGAACAAGATGTAAATGAGAGAAAAAGGTTAGAAAAACAGAGAGAGGGAGATGCATAGCAAATGAAGAGTAGATATTTCCACTGTGGTAAAAGAGAACAAAAAGTAGTAGAGACAAAATCTCATAACCTTGTGAAATAAATCTCTGACTAGCAGGCAATGACAGCTGGCACTTGTGTCAGGTTAATGTCAGGTTAGAGCAATATGGTAGATTAGCTCTGGCATGATAATACCATGATGAGAACTATGGCTACACACACACACACACACACACACACACACATGTATGGTGTGCAAGAGGATGAGATTTGGAATTGTAATTTTCAGACAGAAAGAGAGCTCATTTATTTAGACTTGGGAAATGTGATAGATTAAATTCCTGCATAAAATTATTAACTCAGTACTCCCCAAAGTAAATACACTCTATGGAAAGTATATTCCATCCTAACAGTTAATGGGCTCAACCATGTGGCTTGTCTGGCCTCATGATGGGAAGTGTGTGCATTCCCTGTTTAGCTTGAAACATGCCCTTTTGACTTGTTTTGGTTAATGAGATAGTAGCAGATATGAAAAAACCGTATGGTGTTCGTGTGGATGGACATGTTCAGAATACCTCTTTCAACATTATGAGCAGAGCTTCCCCTGTGAACTGCTGACCATCTGCAAGCCAAGAAGAGAGTCCTTACTAGAAACTGAATCCCCCAGAACCTTGATCTTGGATTTCTAGCCTCCAGAACTGTGAAAAAATAAATATGTTGCTTAAGCCACCCAGTCTATGCTATTTTGTTATGGCAGCCTTGACAGACTCGTAATAGGGAAATAGGGTCATGTAAGGATATGCATCCAGTGAAGATTTGGGTTTCCTAGCAGAGAAAACAAATAAAAAATATGTTGAGCTGTTGGGAATGGGTAAGCTTAATATGAAATGGGTGGTAGAAAAAAGCAGCATTAAGTCAGCCTCCTTGTAGCTGCCAATGAAGCAGTTATGCTTTATGTTAATTTTTAATTCCTTTTACCCGTTATCCTCTATGAAAATTACTGAAGGTGCCTCACTTTTAAATTTAAATTCAGCTAGCAGTATAAAAACATATATACCATCTCTCCAATACTCTCCTTATCAAAGAGACACTCCCAGGTAAAGAAAGAAGGAATGTGCACAATTCTAATCTCTTTTTAAGAGTATAACACCTTCTGCTAAACAGAATGATATTTTCTAGGAGGAGAGTGCATATCTATGAAATTATCTTAGCAGGATGTCCCTAATTACAATTGTTTATGGGAAACAAACCTTGGATACATGGATTTATGGGGCTTGGCATCCTTAGAAGTGTCATAAAAAATAGTGACCATCTGAGGTATAGAATAGAGATGCTCCATAAAGTTACCCAGGTTATTTCATTAATAAAGAAGAACCTAGGATGTCCCTGAATGTGCCAGACCTTTTCCTGTTTAGACTAAGTCTCTTGATTGATTTCAAGGATGCAAACATCAGGAAAATCTAACAGCAGATACAATCTGATTTGTGTGAATCTGATTTGATAATCTGATCTTGTGTTACCTCACCCATTTTCAACACCTTCTTTATCCCACTCTATAATCTAGGAGATGTATCTCCACAGACAGCATCTATATCCCTTGGTTGGCCAAAGGATGACAATGACAGGGTTCAGGAGTTTAGGGCTGGGAAAAAGTTGGGATATTGATACTCACACCTGCTACTGCCACTGTCTGCCTGCCTTGCTGTGGGTCTGACAATGGCTATATTCTAAGGTACCACCTCTGTGAGATGGCACCTCTTCCATGGTTTATTTTCATTGCCCTTACTTCCTCCTCTTGCTTTTTAAGCCTAGATGAGGTAACAATTTCTTGATAGGGTTTATCTGTGGCTGCCTCACATTTTTTGTTGGATTCTTTACCCTGTTTATACTTCAGCAAGTTGCCCTACATCAAATCTTTGAGTGTGACCTCTTTTCTGTCAGGACCCCAACTCTTACATTCATCAATGAAGTTTAATAAACAAGATTTCTTCCTAGTAATATTATTTTATTTAGTCTCTATCTAATTTTTAGATAGACTAAAATTTCCTTCAGGGAGAGATTTTTAGTCTGTGCTTTAGGAACGATTTTTAAGCTTTCATTTTCGAATATATATCCAGTTATGAGATAATTTATTTAAACTATGAAGTTCTTGAAAAATGAGAGTGAATCTGAGAGTCGTGGAACTGTAGACAATGGAGCTAGGGAAGCGTGGGGGAACTCTGATTTCCTCAGAGGAATTATCCTCCTTAACATTCTACTTTTTATACTTTTGTAAATAGCATCCTTGAATTGCTTCAATTTTTCTAAGTCACAGATTTATAGATTATTAGAACAGGAAGGGGCCTTAGAGATAATCCTGTCAATTCCTTCAGCTGGCATGCAAGGAAACTCTGACCAGGGCAGAGAAGTAATTTGCTTCAAATACTCATTAGCAGCAAAGCCAGGTCTGGTTCCCTTTCTCCCAACATACCATGTGTATTAATGGCAGCAAGGTCATATAAATTCTTGACAATAAATTGCCCCATACCTAAAATTATTTTACCTTGTCATGGTTGTATAGGATAGTAAATATAAGGTATGGAGAACTAGAGCTGGCATATGGTAAGTAATCAAAAGTGTTTATTGTTGGCATGATAACATAGCCAAACCCCTTGAAAAATAGGGCATACTTGCTCGATTTATATATTATTTGGCATTGAACTATGCTCATTAAAACATAAGGTTCTCAGAATGTTAAGATAAATCAAAGAGATAGTCGTTGCCCCCACAAATCTTGTAAGGTTTTAATAGTGTTTGCATGTTTTAAATATATGGCAGAATCCTAAATAATCTGGTATGGACTTCAAAAGCAACTAGGATTTCTGGAAGGAGGGAAATTGTGTGAAGAAGCCATGAGGATGCCTGACGTAAGCTGAATGTTTCATTACGCTTAGAAACTGGGAAGATGTAGAGGAGGAAAACACATTTAAGGTAGGAGGAAGACCATGGACAAAGGAACAAATTTTCATTTATCCATCCATTCATCTATTCACTCCAGATATTATGAACCTACAGTATGATACACACAATTCTAAGTAGGAAAATATATCAGTGAACAAAAGTCTCCCATCATAGAATGATATTCTACTGGAAGAAATAGTCAAGAAATGTACAATTAAATAAATGTCAGATGAGAATTACTATAGAGAAAATAACACAATATAATAGCATATGAAATATGTTGGGTGGGTTGTTATATCGGGTGGTCAGAGATGGCTTCACTGATATAGCTACATTTGAGAAGAAGCCAGAAGAAATGAGAGGGACCCAAAGAATTTCTGGGTAAAGACTGTGGCAGTAACAAAGGGTCCAGGTCTGGAGAGCCAGTTCTGTGTTTTCATGGGTACTGTTCTAAGGAGTCCAGAATGGAACAATTCTAACCTTTCAATGGTTTCAATAGGGTATAATTCTTTTTATTTCAAATTTCTTCTTGTTCCTATTCCTTTTTAAAATGCCTTTAGTGGTTTCTGTTTTATTCTTTCAATCCTAACTGATACAGTATTTGAAAGCAGAACTGCAGACCCACAAAGATGAAAATAGGAGATCAGTTATTTGACCAGTTAAACGTGTTTGGTTAAGATATCGGCATTGGTAGAATACGGATACAATTGGTCATCTTCATGATATGGCAAAAGAGTGGTAAATGGTCACTCAAATAATCAGCCTATGATGATCTAGAATAAAATACATAATGAAGGCAAGGCTTTGTCACAGGTGGTACTGAGTCTGCCGATCTTTTATGAAGCCAAAATAAATATAAGAATTAGGGCAGGATTGGTGGCCGAATTGCTAATTCTGACATCACTGGGATCTTAAAAGAAAATACAAATCTGAGTTTAATTCTCTGCTCAGAAGGCATGGTGAAAAAAATCAGAGTTTTTATGACCAGGCTAAAAAGAATGCTGATCTCCTGTAGCCATACAGGATGATGTATCTGAAAAAAATCAGCTGAACATTACCGTTGGATTCTGTATGTTGTTGTACTACAATAAGTTAAATTAATAACATCACCGCATGTCTCATTTGAAAGTTGGGGAAATATAAGGAAAGAGTAAGATTTTGAACATTGAAATTGAAGAAAACTGAGTAAATTTGAATATTATGAATGAAATTCTCTGAGTCTCTTGCCAGCAGAAGCAACCATCCTATTTTGTGTAATGAGGCTGGTCCTGCCTTATTTAAGGATCACCTGAAGCAAGTAACCAACTGAAAAACAGCGATTTTCTTCATTCCTCAAGATCACCACCCTCACTTCCTCCAGATTATTACTGTACTGTAATACTAGCCTTTCTCAACTGGGGAAATAATTCAAAGTCTGACCCAAGAATAGAGAGATTAATGTGAAAAATAAATTACAAGAGCTTACTAATTTATCTGGGGAATATATGGTATGATATATTCTAGCTCTGTTAAACAAGAAGAGAACATAGCATCTGACTGGGAAATATTTACAAATATGAGTGAATTTAATAGGAGTCTGGGTCCTGGATCCATTGTGTTAGTTCAACTAACTGGGGATGCACCTAATATTTTTCTGGGAGTTGTCTGAAACATATACTGAAACATATACTGAGAAGGAGCCTAAAATAAACTGAGACATCAGAAATTTCTATAAAAACTTAACTTGAAGACAAGTAGACATGACCAATTTGATTTAATAAAAAACAAGAGCCAACTATATGTTAACTATAATAAACCAACCTTAAAAGATACCTAAAGTAAATGTAAATGTATGAGAAATATATATCATGCTTGCAAGCTGTCAAAAAAAGGTGAGAAGTGGCTATAGTAATATCAGACATACCAGTATTAGACAAAGAATACTACCAAAAATAAAAGTTTCAGCTTACAGTGATAAAAGGGTCAATCCATCAAGAGAATATGTTTATGTATTTAACAAAACTTCAATATTCAAATGGAAACTGAGAAATTAGATAAATAGAAATATGCACAATTATATTTGGAGATTTAAACATTACACACTCAGTAATTTTTAGAACAGAAACAAAATCAGTAAGGGCATAGAAAGTTTGAACAATAGGATCAACCAAATTTATCGAATTGATATTTACAGAATACTCCAACCAACAATAGCAAAATATGCATTTTTTTCACCTTCACATAAAACATTTACCAAGATAAACTATATCTTATTCTGTGCCATAAAATAGTTACAATGTGTTAAGCAACTGAAGTCACACAAATATGTTCTTTTACCACAACAGAATCAAGTTAGAACTTAAAAATGGAAAAATATCTGGGAAAGGCCACATATTTGGAAATTAAACAACACCCTTCTAAGTATTCCATAGGTCAAATAAATCATAAGGAAAATTAGAAAATATTTAGAGTTAAATGAAAATAACATAGCATATCAAAATTTGCAGGATGCACATAAGGCAGTGCTACAAGGCAAACATATAGCATTAACTAGGAATCAAGAGAGGTTGGAGACTAAAAAACAAGCATTATTTTCATTTAAAAAACATGTAGTTAAGAACCATTTGCTTGGAAAGGCAATATTTTGAGCCCATGTTTCTGAAATACTACCATTGTGTACCAAATGGCTGTCTTATTAGAAAGTGCAGATTTATCACTATTTTGATTTTTTTTAATCAGAAATTCAATGATAGAAGAGAAAAAGAAGTTAACTGAAACAGAGTATGTCTAATTAAGGCAATGCTTCTCATTCCAGTTGATGTGGCTGATGGTAAGTGTGTTGGACTAAGAGTCAGTCCTCCTGAAACTGATGTCCCCTGACTGACAGTATCTCTGGGCAAGTCACACTCCCTCTCTGAAACTTAGTTCCTTCATGTATACAGTGAACAAGTTACATTTATTGAAATATACAGTCCAATGTATCTTGAAAATTGTATATTTTTATTGGACAAATATCACTAAGCTCCTGATAATGTATTTTGCGAAGTGCTGAAGGAAATACAAAGGTTTTTATTGTTCCTTTTCTCAAATTGCTTACAATCTATTGCCCAAAATACATCTTACACAAGTAATAGAAATGCAGATTCATCTGTGAAAGAGGCTAAATATAAGCATAATCCAAATCCTACGAGCATCCAGAAGAAAGAGCTAACATTTTCTTAGTGTAGGTCACAGAATTATGGATATCTGTATTTGCATATCATTGACTTGGTGACCTCCTTACCTAGCATAGCTTCTCTTCATATTCTCCATATCAACAAATTGACCCCCAATCTTTAGAAGTCCACAAGATTTATGGTAAGAAAATAAAATGTGTCACATTATCACATGCTCCAAGGTCAGGTATTATACAGGACAGCTATCTAATAGGCAAAACAGCCAAATGGTTTTTAAAAATGTGAAAACTACTTACCACCTCTGCAACATTTAGAGGCACGACTGATTCTTTTTAAAAAAAAATACCGTGGTGGGCTTCCCTGGTGGTGCAGTGGTTAAGAATCCGCCTGCCAATGCAGGGGACACGGGTTCGAGCCCTGGTCTGGGAAGATCCCACATGCCACGGAGCAACTGGGCCCGTGAGCCACAACTACTGAGCCTGCGCGTCTGGAGCCTGTGCTCCGCAACAAGAGAGGCCGCGATAGTGAGAGGCCCGCGCACCGCGATGAAGAGTGGCCCCCCGCTTGCCGCAACTAGAGAAAGCCCTCGCACAGAAATGAAGACCCAACACAGCCAAAAATAAATAAATAAATTTATTAAAAAAAAAAAAAAAATACCGTGGTAACGGAAAGGTTTTATATGAAGTAACCTCTTCAGATTGTTTGATGTAATGCAGCCAGAGTGATGTTTCTAAGTGTGTTCTCTGGGTTAAATTGGCTTAGAAAACATTAAAAAGCTTATGTCAAAAATTCAAAGCCTGCAATGGTGACACACATGATAACTAATGGGAACAGGGCAAATGAGGGATTCACAAATCCCTGAAGAAAATCACGTTTAATTTGTAAGCCCTGGCATAATTTTCTCTTTGCTCCAGGACTTCACTTTTACACATTTTTCTTTTGTTACTGTCCCTAGGCAATGACTTGCTGTGGACTAACTCCCCCGGTAAGGAATGTGCATGTGAACAAAATTGCAGGAAACCAAGCAAAGCCTCCCAGGGCCAGGTTTTCTTTCCTTTCTTTCAGCCCATTATGACAAAATGAATATTGGCTACATTTAGGAGTTGAAAACATGTTTACATTGAGCACTAAGTCTTAACCCCTAAATGAAAATTAAAATAAAATGCGCAATTTCTTTAATTCTTACCATTCTGTTAAACAATATGAAGCACAGCTTCAAGCTGCAGGAAAATGGGATGGAGCAGGTATAGCCTTTATTTTCTCTATGTGACTCCACTATTATTCTTTAAGAAAAGCTGCTGAAAATAACCAGTCATTTTAAAGTAATTTAAACATATCGCAAACTGAAAATTCAATATGCCCCTGAGCTCTCCATGATCCATTTCACGTTTTCTAAGTCTGTTTTCAATAAAAACTACCAGAGAATCCAAAGGCCATTTTCTAAATGGCCCCACCAGACTGCAGAAAATACATACAGTATGTGGAATGAACCTAAGATGGTATCTTATGATAAGCATGGTCTCTGACGCAAACCTTGGCTCTTGAAGTTCAGAAGTCTAGGAATTGTACAGCAGCTTTCTGAGAAGTTACTGATATACTGATAAGGACACATGATTTTAATATTTGTTAAAATACTGTGTATTTAATATTTATTATTAGTGACCTCGCAAATCAACAATTTATTAAGGTCAACATTTCTCAAAGTGTGAAATGAAAACCACTGACAGCAGACACGTAAGTGGCATCGTTACAAGTTCACCATGTATTTATAATTCACCCTAAAATTTGAGAACATTAGTCTACATTATATGCACGAGGAAGCCAACACTCAGAATAATAGCCACTTGTCCAAAGGACAAGCAAAATAAGGATTCTAAGTCTATTTAATTCAAGGTTTTCTCCCCTATGTGACACAGTCTCATGCCTGACCAACAAAAATCAAAATGCATCTCCTTTGCTTTTAATTCACTAAAATATCAAGAGTGCTCCTATCAGCTTTCACTGTAGTCGCTCATGGCCATTGGATCCTGGAGTTGAAAGAAAGTTTATATTACCTAGTCCTTATGTTACCTACCCCTCACAGCCCCAGTGCTTTGACTATGAATGAATTTTTTTTCTTTATTCAATAATATAATTTACTACCTCTACATGTGACTCCTTCTATTTCTAGGTGCTTCTCAAGAACAGCTACTTTTATATTCAATTGAAATGTTCTCCCTGTTGCTATTTCCACTGGCTGTTACACTCTGCTGTGAAGATGTATCATATACAGTTCTGCAATACCACTTATATTTAAACTGATCTTATCATCTAACTTCACCAGGGTATTGAATCTCCAGCAGCCAGCACTGTTACTGACACATGACACTTAACTAATTGTATTGAATTAATCCAGGAGTGTCCACTGCTAAGTAATAATTCATACAATGCTTTTATTCACAAAATAATAAGAACCCTACAAGGTTTAATCATTCTGATGTTGTCTTTGGGAATAATGGAGGCATTTTATTTTGAGAATCTACTCCAACCATCCCAAACAAGTCTAATTTAGGTAAGCTCTTTCATTGATTGTGTCATCTCTCTGATGCACAGGTCAAAAATGCTCAGGTTGGGCACTACCTACTACAGAGACCCAATTACAATACACTGGTGCATATAAAATGAGGATCCCAGAAATCCAGTCTGACTCATCTGAAATCTCACCTTAAGTACAAATGCACACTAACAACTGCAGCTTTGGTTCTTGAAATCTTTCCAGATGAAGCTATCTCTGGGACTTAGAAAATTTTTATGACTTCCTAAAAGGCCTTTTCCAGGAACTCAGGGTATTTTGTCAACATCTAGATTTATGTCAACATTTGATATTTTAATACATGTTCAGATTGAGATTGTGCTCTAAAATCAAGGGAATACATTTATCAAGGAGCCAGTATGCAAATTCTAATTTTGGAAAGTAACACACATGGAAGGATTTGGTTTATTTTGATTCTTACTACTGCCCCTCCCAGCATTCCCTCCCCATCCATGAAGTAGTGGCAAGGGAAATTAAAGAGAAAAGGGGACAAAAATAGTACCTAGTAATCTAAACTGGTGATATAAAATAATTATTATAAAAATTAACTGTAACATGTTATCAAGCACCTTCCATGTAACAGGTATTATGTTTATTTCATTTCACTCGCAGAATGACCTATTGGTAAGGGATTATCCCCTTTTAAAAGATGATAAAAATGAGGTTTAGTCACCCAGAAAAAAAAAAAAAACAGCATTTGAACCCAGATTCAAATGATCTTTCACTATACCATTCACATTCTGTGATGTGCTGGGTAAGAGTGAAAAGAGATTACTAGAGCTCCACTGAATAATCAAAACTTCTCATTTTTGTCTACAATTACTACAGTTAGTTCTCCTGTGCTGCTGTCTATATGGCACCAGAACTTTTAAGGGATTGAAATTTATTGGTACTTTATATATGATTGGATGATGATGAAGCCTCATTCCAAATCAGTTAAAAATCTGAGCTAACATTTGAGACAATTTCCTAGGTATTCTCTAACAAAAGCATTTCTGGATAAGAAAACTCCAGAAATAGTGGAAATAGGTATCAAGAAACTGCCAGCTTAAAATAAACTACCACCACAACATTAATACTCATGTTGGAGCATTTTAGTCTTCGAAAACTAAATTTCCTCAGCAAGACTTTTTCTCTACTGCACAGAAGTCAGCATCACTGCAAATGGCATGATGAGAAAGCTAAAGATCTCTTGCTTTGTAAGAGAAACAAAAGTGTGCTCTGTGACTATCACAGCAAAGCACTGAAATGGCTCGAGATAAAACACCTGTGGTTAAGTCCTGGCTCCATCATTTCTAATGTGAGGCTTTAGACACCTGGCATAATTTAGGCATCTGTTTCCTTATCTGTAAAATGGGGATGATGGTACAATTTATATCCTGGGGCTGTGTGAGGCTCAAATGAGATCATGTAGTACACTTTGTTTTCAAGCTTGGTTGCAAAGTGGAATCATTTTGAGACCTCTGAAAACTATTTATGCCTGTATTCATCACCAGGCATCAAGGCTTAACAGTTCTAGCGTTGTGATCTGGGATTTAGAGATTTAAGGAGATCTCCAGGTGATCCTAATAAACACATAGGTGTGGGAACTACTGGTCTATTACCATACTGATAAGCACTGTGTCTCAACGTATAATGTTCTATTACTATTATAGGTAACACCAGGTATGCAACCTTGGGCACACTGATTAGCCTGACTGAGATGAGTTTTGTTGTAAGGTCAAAATTTAAACAGGATTATATTAACTAGGTTGCTGTGAGATGCCCAGCAAAATGCCTAGGTAGAAGCACATAGAAAAAAAATGTTTTCTCTCAAATTATCTTGTAGCTCTCCTTCTACATCATTGTGAATATTAATAAATTAAGGACCAATATGAATATGGTACTCTGGGCTCTATGCAAAACATAGCACTAATCTACTCTCAATTCATTCTTGCTATACTGAAAGAATTACCCCTACCTGCTCTAAAATCTCCTGCCTCTTCACATTTGCTTACATAATCAAAGACCTATCCTTTTTTAAAATACAGCTCAAATTCTCCTTCTTGCCAGAAGCCTTCCTTACCTCCTGTTATCCCACTTTTAAAATTATTCCTTCCTCTGAACCGATAGATCAGTTTTTACCTCTCCCTGACATTGCTAAGTTCTACTTTGTACTATATTTGTATATGCCTTTAACCTCTAAGATTTGAGAGGAAGATTGAGCAATTTACTTTTTCTTGGATCTCAACTAGTACAGAAAGGGAGCTAAATCTATTTTATTTATTCTGACTTATTATAGGCTCCAGCCTGATTTTATTTAAAGTACAAACAGTTTCGAACAGCAAAAGTTTCCAATTTTTTCAATCGCATTGAAGAGTTTGAGTACATCCAGTACTCATTGACATTTGCTGTTGTCCAAGCAAAATTCATCCATAAGCTTAATTCTCTCAAAGCCCTAGAACTATAACTTTACCATGTTTCTGAGGTGCGACAAAGCACTGGGCACAGCTTCACATGTTACAATCATCTGTTATTATAATTAAAGGTATAAATCTCACTTCCCTCAACATGATGCTTCAGTAGTCCAGGTTTTATTACTTGCTGGAGAGAATACTATAGAAGCACTTCTTGACTTCTTTTTCCAACAATATTCCACGTAGTGATTACGGGAATAGCAGAGTGCTAAACCTCCTAGTCATCCCCTCATCTCTCTATCTTCATAAAAGCCCTAAATCCCAGTTCCAAAATCTTAATGAGAAACCCATGTACTTCTAACAGAGTCAATTTGCTGTCTTACACTTGATGAGAAGAATTTAAATGTTGTATATCATATATAAAGTTTTAAAGTGGCATAAACTAGCATTTTAAAATTATGAAATCTCTGCTTTTATGTTAAGTGCCATTAGTTAAATTAATTTTACACCTTGAGAATCCCACTACCAGGAACTTGGCTTTTCTTCCTTTGTTGACTAAACTTGAAGGGGTCTCTGTGTTTTGGGTCACTGGGATACTTAGAATAATGGCCCTCCAAAAATAGGCACACTTTAATCCCTGGGATCTGTGAATAGGTTACTTTAAACTGTCAATAGCATTTTTCACATGTGATAAAGGTAATTATTCTGGATCACCCAGGTGGGCCCAATTTACTCACAGGTATCCTTAAAATGAGAGGATTATTTCTGGCTGGAGCAAGAGAGATGAAATGATAGAAAAGGAGGTAGCAGAGATTCCAAATGTGAGACATTCTATCTTCCTTTGCTGGCTTTGAAGATGGAGGGAGAGTTGCCAAGAGCCAAGAAACATAGGTGACCTTTAGAAGCTAAGAATGGCCCTGAGCAGACAGCCAGCAAGGATACAGGCCCTCTGCCCTACAAGCACATGGAACTCAATTCTTCCAACAAAATGAATGCAGGGAATGGATTTTTCCATTGAGAATCTCCAGAAAGGAACATGGCCTCCTTCCCATTTTGATTTCAGCCAATGAGACCCTAGTCAGACTTCTGGCCTACAGTACTATATAATAATACCTGTTTTAAGCTGCTGTTTGTAGTAGCATTAGAATGTTAATACAGACACTTTGTTGAAACTCCAGAAAGAAGAAAAAAAAATGAAAAGATAGTATTACCGAACCAGGTCCATTTGCCCAACACGCGAGCCAAACGCTGAGACGCCAGCGAGGTTTGCGGGAGAGAAAGAGCTTCTTCACAAGGTAGCCGAGCCAGGAGATCAGAGAACAAACCTCAAACCCACCTCCGCAAGGCGAGGGGACTTGGGTATTTATGGGATACTCAGGGTGGTCTTAGGTGTGGGGAAAGGTTTGGAAGTAGGGAAAAAGGTACGGTTATCAGTGTTCTACGCAGGCGCAAATGGACTCCCTTAGCAAACTAGGAGGGTGGGATTTCCGGAGCTCTGACGTTAAAAGGCCATTCAGCAGACACCTGCGCTGGCCCAACTTTAGGGCGGGTGGTCCCAACCAGCGCCAGCTGTCCATCACGGGGCAGGAGCTGACTACATGTTCCTGTAAAACAATGGGGCTAAGTGAAGCTGGAAAGGTGTGCAATTAAATGGGGTGGGGGGGGCGGAGAGGGGGAGGGGGGGAGGGGGGAGGGAGAAAAAGCGAGCTTAAACAGTGAAGGCAGTTTAAGATTCATGCATTTCATTGCATGTAAATTATACCTCAATAAAGTTCATTTGTAAAAAATGGTTACCTTCTCAGAATATTTTTCTTTTGTAGGAAATGATCTGGTCAAGAAGGACAAATCTAAGAAAGCAGGAAGAAAGAGGTCAGTTGCAGGAGGGATGTCCTTGAGTCGGAAGTAGGGGTAGATTCAGAAAGTTAAGTGAAGCCGTTGACTTTTAAGAAATGCAGGTAAAGTGTATATGTTTTAACATGATGAGTGCCAGAGTAAAGAGTCACAGATTCTGGTAACAGAAAAATGGAGCATTTTCATCTGATTGCTTCTGTTTTCTCATTTAAACATGAGTGATGCTAGCAAATGAGAGTGAAGAAGTACAGAGGTATTGGATGTTTGAACAAAGTTTTTTTTTTTTAAGCGTGAAACAACATTTCATCGAGTGGGAGAATAAACTAGCCTTAGCGCTGTGGCTCACCCATTCCCTCTGCTCTTCGCCTTGGGCTTCCTTTTACTGTGATTCTTTCCCTCATCACTGGGGTGTCTTGTTTGAGCAGCGGTGGTTGCAGAGGCTGCAGTGTCAGTTTCACAATCTTTGTTTATAGGTTGATCATCACCAAGGAATCTCAGAGTGAGACTCTGGAGGCACAGGGAAGGAATCTACAGGATGGAGCTGGAGTGTGCCCACCACACGGTGCACATAACACCTCTCAGAGAAGATTTCTGCTTGGTTTCTCAGATTCCTTGCAGATCCCAGGGACCTGTGAATTTAAGAAAGCAACGGGCTCCCAGCAGCCAGTGGCGAATGGAGACACTGGGACTGGGGTGGGGATGCAGGGGTAGCTCATGAGCGGAACTTCCAGGGATAGAGTAACAAGAGAGGGGTCAGGGGCTGCAAGTGTCCCCTTTTGACAGGAACTGATGAGGAGATGGGCCTGGCTGACTCAGGTGAAAGGTAAACGTCCAGGTTTCTGGGCTCTAAAACCACACAGAGAGAAGTCTTGATGATGAGAGACAGCTCCCTAGCCCTGTTCCATCATTGGGCTTCTTCCTTTTAGCGTTCTTCAGCATTAGCTCTAGAGAGGGGTCAGTTTAGACCTAGGCACCATTTCTGAGCTCTCACAATCTCAGCACTTTGTCTTCTACACTATCCACTCCCTACACAAAAGCTCTTTACTGGAATCTCTGTGGTGACACACCTGTTGCTCAGGGCCTTTGGATCTGAGTTTTTCTAGGGCCACCAGAGGAGCTGTGTTAAACACAAAGCCAAGGAATCTGAACTTTAAGGAGAGCTCCTGTTCTGGTTCATTTACATTCAGTGAAGGAGAAAGGAGCTGGAGAAAGAGGTATTAAACTCCATGGGTCATGAGAAAGGCTCTAAAAAAATAAAATTATGATAAAGCAAGGGCGATGATGACAAAATTATTGAGACAGGTACAAAATATAGTGAATGGCCTGGTTTACCTTCATTATAAGGTCTGAGTAGATCAGATCCTTATTGGTGGTTTGCAAACTCAGTAGTTTCCTGGATGAAATCTGAAACTGGCCCCTGCACTTGGAGGGCAAGGAGAGACCAAAGAAAGAGGCAGACCTTTCAGGACTGTTAGGTGGCAGGCAGTTTTTATAAGCAAGGGAACTTCCATATGAAGCTTGGTAAACAACCAATACACGTAGAACCATTCTGTACCCATACAACCATTCTTTCATTTTCAGTACAGTATTCAATAAATTACATAAGATATTCAACACTGTATTATAAAATAGGCTTTGTGTTAGATGATTCTGCCCAACTGTAGGCTAATGTGTTTTGAGCACGTTTAAGGTAGGCTAGGCTAAGCTGTGATGTTCAGTATGTTAGGTGTATTACTATGAAGGTTTCAACTTATGATAGGTTTATCATATGTAACCGCATCATAAGTCAAGAAAGATTTGTATATTTTCTTATATATATTTGAATATATATACATATTTATACATGCATGTAAATATACATATATGCATTTACATATATGCACACATATATACACGTTCAAAAGCACCATGTGTAAACTCATATTAGAATTTCTAAGTTATCTGAACAGGTAGCTATTTAATGCTGAACACCAGTCCCTATTTCTGTGTCCCTTGTCATCTTCGTTGTCTGAAGTTTTTTTTTTCACCCTTGTAAATTTCTCAGGAAAAGCACATAGTTACAATATCCTGTGAATGGTGAATGTTTGTTGATAAATGTGTATGTGCCTTTATATTTCACAGTCAAGTATATTTTAACCATTCTCCTTTAACGGAGATTTTGGAATAATTTTTTTTTTTTTTTTTTAATTTATTTATGGCTGTGTTGGGTCTTTCGTTTCTGTGCGAGGGCTTTCTCTACTTGCGGCAAGTGGGGGCCACTCTTCATCGCGGTGCGCGGGCCTCTCATTATCGCGGCCTCTCTTGTTGCGGAGCACTGGCTCCAGACGCGCAGGCTCAGTAATTGTGGCTCACGGGCCTAGTTGCTCCGCGGCATGTGGGATCTTCCCAGACCAGGGCTCGAACCCGTGTCCCCTGCATTGGCAGGCAGATTCTCAACCACTGCGCCACCAGGGAAGCCCTGGAATAATTTTTAATAGAAAAATTGTAATAGTAGAGAGTTCCAAATATTCTTCACCCAGGTCCTACTATTGTTAATATCCTACATCACCATGGTACACTTATCAAAACTAAGAAATCAACATTGGTCCATTGCTCTGAACTAAACTTCTGATTTTATTTACATTTTACTAGTTTTACCTTTTCCTGTTCCAGGATTCAGACCAGGATGCCACATTGCATTTAATCATCACATCTTCTTAATCTTTTTTTTTTTTTTGATGACATTCACAGAATTTCCTTATTTTTGATGACCTCGATAACAATTTGGAGGAGTGCTGGTCAGGTATTTTTGTCGAATGTCCCTCAGTTGGGATTTGTCTGACATGTAATTTTCATGATTAGACTTGGGCTATGTGGTTTTCGAGGAAGACCACAAAGGTGAAGTGTCACTCTTACCACATCACATCAAGGTTATGGGTATCAGCATGGCTTCTCATGATGATGTTAGCCTTGCTTACCTGGCTGAGACAGTGCTTGTAAGGTTTCTCCACTGTAAAGTTGCATTTTTTCCTCCTATCACACTGTATTATTTAGAAGTAAGTCATTAAGTTCAGTCCCTTTCACAACAAGCCTCTATATTCTGTTTTTGGGCACATCCTTACTTTCTGACATTACAAGATTTTTTGTTTAGGTAAAAATAAGTTTTTATTTTTAAAAATTCTTGAATGGTAGGAGACATTTACATGTAATTCACAGATTCTTTACAAAATAATTGCCAATCTTTGTCCAACTGTAATTTTTTTCTATACAGCCTTGGAAATTTTGCAGTGACATAGTATTTGCAAAATATTTTTTTTAGAAAGCATCACAATGCTAAATTTTGGCAAAATGATGTTTAAAACTAAAATTTTTACATGCAAGTCAGCTCTCAAACACCCATATTCTTTATTCCAGTGATAAGGTAATGGAAGAATGAACATTAAACTGACTTACTGAGGAAATAATGAATAAATACTCTGTAAACTTCTCAAACTTACTCAAATTTTTAAATTACTTTCAGAAGCAGCGCCATTACAAAGTATCAACAATCACACTAGGTACTCAAGTAAAATGAGTGTTAATCAAATTAACACTCAAAATATGGAAATATTGTTGCAAAGAGGCACCTTAGTTGTAAGATTTGTTAAAGAAGTCTTTATTACAATGAAGGCTTATGGTACAGGGCATACATCCTAGAGAAGACAATTTCTTCACACAGGATAATGATAATTCATCCCTTCTGAAAGTTAATAACATCTCTTTAATAGCATTGCTGGTATAAAAAAAAAGATACAAGTTCGAAATATGATGGCAACATATGAAAGTGACTGAAAAATAGCCTCTATTTTTTTTCTCTCCCAGCCATAGAAGCATCTATTTTGCCAAATAACACTGCTTCCTTTTATTGAAAAATGGCATTTAGAAACCAATATCTAAGTACCAGCTGTGCTTATTGCTGCTGTGTTGTCACTTTAACCTTCACTTTTAAGAGCTTTAGAATAATAGTTATCCCTTTCACATACAATTAAGTAAATACATTCAAATATTTTAAACTGCATTTAAAATTCAATATGTTCAATTTTGTTTTCAATATTTAAGTTACATGACTGAAAATAAATCCCAAAGGATGTTTTCTTTTTTTCTGCCAGAAAACAAAGGGAGCCTGTAAACCACAGAAGTTTATTCTCAGTGATAAATCCATAGACCCTCTGCACCTAGTCATGCTATAGAAAGAGGCTTGACCGGAGATTAGTATGAATTACAAGCTTCTGATGTGTACAAAGACAAGACAAACAGAAACTGGTAATATTTCAGAAATTGGTGTTTTGAGGGGAAGGGATAAATTGGAAGATTGGGATTGACATATACACACTAATATATATAAAACAGATAATTAATAAGGACCTACTGTATAGCACAGGGAACTCTACTCAATACTCTGTAATGGCCTATATGGGAAAAGAACCTAAAAAAGAGTCGATATACAATATGTATATGTATAACAGATTCACTTTGCTGTATACCTGAAACTAACACAACATTGTAAATCAACTATACTCCAATAAAAGTTTAAAAATTAAAAAAAAAAAAAAAAGAAATTGGTGTTTTTACAACCAACCCCATGAAGATGGACTCACCAAGACCTTCCACAGATAGGCCCTCTAAGCCACCAGTGGTCTTTTGGCCCCGTCATTGAAATAGACCAGGTCTTATATATCCCTTATTGGATGTACTGACCTGGGATGTCTTTCATTTCTGGTAAATGGAAGCGGGCCTAAAGTTGATCCTGTATAATTTTATGGTTCCCACATGGCCCTTGGGCATGTCTAAAGTGATCACTACAAAATATACTTCAAAATGGAGCCCTGAGGCACTTGACTAATGAATGAAAGCAGTCTCACCTGTTCTATGTGATGACTGCCCAAGCTGTGCCTTGTGCCAAAGACACACAGACTTCCAAACAAATGCCCAGCCTGGTCCCTTATGAGAAAGATGCCAAGCCAAACTGATACATTTGGATCAACTTCTCCCCTGAGGGGATTTTATGGACATCTGCCACTTCTTCAACTTTGATACAACTTTCTTGTACCTTATCCTTAAGAGACTTTACCTGAGTTATACCTGGAATATGAAGCATCTCATCACCGATGCTATGCTTAGGCATGTTCACTTTTCTACTTCAGTTTTGAGATTTTTGTATTTAGATACAGTATCATAAATAAAGATCACCTCACAGTGTAGCCTAACAAGGAATTGTTTACTTTTTAATTATTTCTAGTATATAATTTGAGTGCTAATTTAAATGTAATGCTTTTAAATCAGAGTTTTACTATTATGTTTTTATAAGCTCCCTAAAAACTTTAATGGACCATCAACGTTATGAACTAACCCCCCAGGGGAGTCTGGAGTCTATTTAAACATCCCAGGTTCTTGACACAGGAAAGGTAGAGGCTCAGAAAAGTTATCTTGCCCAAGATCACAGGAGCAAGTAAGCAACAGAAGTTATAGCTAAACTTGGTGTGCTCCTTACCAGGCACTATGCTGTGCACTTGACATGAACTATCTCATTTAATCCACACAACAACCATATAAGGTGGACATTATCATAAACTCTCTATCAGGATGAGGGAGACCAAAGCATAATCAAGGTTACATAGCCTGTACATGGCAAAACCAGTACTAGAAATCAGGCATCCACTTCTAAATTCCACCTATTGACCAGACAAGTCCAACACACCATAGGCCCTGCTTTCTTCATGAATGAGTTCAGCTCACCAGTGACTCTTCTTTCTCACTTCGGAAACAGGAGGAAGGCAAGTTCAATGTGCATGAAAGAACATGGCCACATAACCCAAAATTTCTCTTTGATGTCAGTGATGTACAGAAGTATTGGATGAAATCAAGGTTGAAAAAAAGGTAACTTAAGTTGCAGAGAATCTCCCCAAGAGCCACAGAAGTCACCTCAGTCCCCTCAGCCTCAGGGAGAGAAGCAGTTGTGTTGAGCATTTGCAGCCTTATACGGTCACTCCTCCTTGACAGGAAGAGGCAGATGATCACAAGAAGCAGCATCACTGGTTTATTTGTGAAGGGGACATGTCAGCAGCCCGTGTGTTTCATAGCTTCTATATCCTTGTGTATTCAGTGAGACAGTTCCTATTACTATTAATAAAGTTATTAATTTATTATAACTATAAATTATTGTTATTAATAAAGTCTCTATTCAGAATATCTCAGAATCTAAGTAGCATGTTTTAATATCTTTGAATTTTAGTAACATAACTGCATTTTGATTACACAAATGAGAAAGCTAAGTGTCAATGGGGTTAAATAATCTGCCCAAGGTCACATGCCTAGTGAGTGGTGGATCCAAGACAGTAATGTACGTCTCTTTAACTCCAAAACATATTACTTTAGCCACATTTTCTTTCATGGCAAAACAGGAATGAAAAAGTTATTAGGCCAGAGTCACAACGATGCTGTAAGGATTAGAATATCATTGATTGAAAAATGTCTGTTCCACTCCTTCTCCCTATTGAAATCTATTTTTACTGTGCCTCTCATGTCTGAAGTTCACTGTTTAATTTGATGGAACTAGGAAGAGAAAATCTTTTGGGTAATTCCAAGAATACTATTCTCCACAATCTAGAATAATGATATATTGGTAGGCTACTACTGACATCATGTTTGCACCTAGTACAGTTAGATGCTAAACCCCCAAAGACACCAATTTTTCCTAATATGTTCCACCCTATGCATCCTACTATAATCTTTATTACCCTTGTAAGTAGCTTTTTATAAGGTAATATTTCCCAAACTTTATTCATTTACATACCACATTCAAAATGTTATCTGCATACTATCTCTTTGTTTATAAATATTTCTTTAAATTGGTTCAAATTTTTGACTCATCTACTTATATTTCTTTAATATGTATTTAAAATAGATATATAACTTAAAATTTAAAGTTACTCTATATATTAACAAAAACCAATTTGTGTTATACAGAAACACAGGTGTGGACCTTGGAGACAATATCAAATTGGAAGTGATAGAGTTTTCATTAAAAAAAAAAAAGGCCAATTTTGATGTCCAGTGCCCCACACCAGCAGTATGAGTTGCTGTATCTATATCCTGTGTGTCAGGGGGTCAGTTAATTAACCTTTAAAAGGAAGTATGTAATAATTTCCCAGTTCTTGGAGACAGCCTTTAACACTGTTAGACATATAATAGATATTGAATAAATGATGTTGGATTGTTTTTTATCACCTTACTAAATTATAGAAACTTTCTTGGGAATGCCTTTTGGGAATCACATTTAATTTTCCAACCAGTTAATAATCATCCATGATAGATAAAAATGTATTTGCTAAAATGAATTATACCCAAACCTGTTCTTTTTATCGTTATTATATTATAGATAGCATGAAAAGAGACTGGCATAATAAGGGATTCTAGGGAACACTGTCTCTGACAGTTCATTTCAAATTGCAGCCTATAGAGGAGTTACCAAAGCCACAGCAATTTCAGTAAACTGGTGCAATTTTAATGCCCATCTTGCCTGATTGTTTTTCAAGAAATCAGTAACAACACACAGTCCCTGACAAATGACTCTAAAGCTTACTTCCGACACTGCAGCACAGCTCTCACAGGGTGCATGTGAATCTGTGGATTCCTGGACTGAGACACCTAAAGTTTCAGAGTTTGAGAGTCAACGAGAACTGTTTAGCCTGGTTCTCAGTAGCTGAAGCTTCACGTGCAAGGCCAATGTATTCTTTTCGTAGATACCGCCAGATATCATGCACAAAAACGGTGTCCCAGAAGTATTATCTTAATGGTTTCTTTGTTCTCCGATTTCTATTTGGTTTTGACCAATGATAAATACTAGAAAGAGACTGAAGAATGGGAAAAAAAGAGAGGCTCTCTACTTGCAGGGCTCTAGACTGGCAGTGAATAATTTCCTCTGTTAAAATTTCCTCTCTTGACTGGTGGTTCTTATCTACAGCTGGATTGCTCTCAGGTTCTGCTAGTAACTAACTCTCACCTTCCGTCCCCTTAAAATCATAGGTAGTAATTGCTTAACTCAGCTGCTAGCCCAGGGTGCTTCATCAATCCTTGGTAGTTTTCTTTAACTGTCCACATTCTCATAATAGTCCTTCTATTAAACGGTATTTAATAACCCCTTTTGAGCCTGCACTTATTTTCTTGCTGGGACCCTGATACAATGATACCAGGAGGGGACCCAAGAAACAGACTCTCAAAATGAGAATATGGGATTGGATTTTTCATATATTTGACAAATGCATGAATATTCTGGTGAGAATGGGACCCTGATAGCATATGACTTGCAATGACATCGTGATTATACAATTTACAGTGATAGGGTATGCAAAGTAGTGCAAATGGAGTGTAAGATGTGAGAGTTAGAGTATCTTTGACAACTTAGAATGACAATGAAGAATAAAGAAAAAGTGTGGCTTAAGATGCTACTTCTGAGAAAACTAGAGGCTACACAGAAAAATGGACAAAATATACGCTTTTAATGCCCAATTCAGGACAGAAGAGAAAAAAACTATTTACCAGTTTTAATGATTATGGAACAATCTCTGGGTCTGAATATATGGGTTGTAAAGCTGCCAAATCCACTGTCTTCAATTCATCCTTTTTTGGCCACACTGCACAGCTTGTGGGATCTTAGTTCCCTGCAAGGGATTGAACCCAGGCCCTTGGCACTGAAAGCGAGGAGTCTCAACCACTGGACCACCAGGGAATTCCCCATCCAATTTTCCAATAGTGTAGGGAAAAGACTGAGACTCTGAGACATAGGATGGGAACACCTGATCCGACGTAGCCAAGGAAAGGGACTTGAACATCTAAATCACACAGAACTTTCTTGCTAAAGAGAACATATTTCTACCTTCTCTCATGACCTCTAAGCACATACTGAGAGGTAGCTGCCAACAGGGCTGGCACAAAAAACAAAGCCTGGCCCAAGAGGAGTTAGCCTATACAACAGAAAAATTACAAGATCTTGCAAATTTGAATCAGAAGGATCATGAGCACATGTATGATTTTTTTTTTTTTAATTTGTCAACACCAATGCACTCACTTGAGATTTAAAGTACTGGCTTGCATTAGCTTTCCAATCTCAGTCCCATCATCAGGAAAAAGCTCGTTTGATAGAACCACGGAAAGACCTGTTGAAAGTTTAGTTAGAGCAACAGCTAGGAGAAAACACCCTGTAAACACGTGGTTCGCACTTAAAGGGTGTAGTATGTGCTCTAGACCAGTAAGTAACATAAGGTGAAGTCTCTCTTGTAGACGCATTACATGCATCCGGGGATTAAAATATAGAAATGAAAGTGGCTCTTGACACTATTTCACTTAATAATTCCCTTGAGAAATTTTTGCTTCCTGTCCCTTTACCTTTTGGTTCAGTAAGTTGAGAAGCCTTGTACCCAAATGGGGAATTGCCTCAATGTGGGAATACAGCCATACAACATTCCCATCTTCATGTGGACTCCTTAGGCCATTAAACTGTGAGGCAGAAAAGAGAGTCACTAGACTGGCCCAGGTTCTTAATAATGATTATACAACAGAAATTATTGGTAGGAGCAAAGACTATATCTGAAACCGCTGAATACACTGGGGAGCTCTTAACCCTATTCAAGCCTCTGTAAACCTTCCATTCAGTAAACACTTGTTTTGGAATGTGTCATCTCTTTCTTTTAGGGACCAGGAATTATATAATGATCAATGTAAGACTTACTGAAATCTGAGATATCTAGGAATTATGATATCCAATAATTTTTCCATCCTTTAAAAACACAAATCAGATTATTTCACTCCCTGGGCTAAAAGTATTCAAAGTTCCTACAAGGCCATGCATTATGTGGCTGCTGCTTCCTTCTCTGACTTCAATTCCTATAATCTCCACCCCCCACCCTTGCTCTTTCTGGTCCCATTACCCCTGTCTTGCAATTCTTGGAACATGCTAAGCTCATCTCTACCAAGGGCCTCAACCTAGAACATCTACCCTTAGGGCTTCTCAGGACTTTCTACTTCACATCCCTTGGATAGTGCTTAAATTTCACATCTCAGAAAAGCTGTCATAGCTAAACTATATAAAATATGAGTGCTTCCCTCATCATGATCTATCCCCTCTTCCAGATTTACTTATGCCACAGCACTTATCATTTTGAAAGTTATGCTAGTTATTTATTGGATGACTTCTTTATGGCCCATCTTCCCGAGGGGAGGAAAAAAAAAACTCTGTGAAATCAACAACTTTGTTTGCCTCCCTGACTTTTATATCTTGAACCTCTAGGACAGTGTCTGGCACCTCATAGACACTAAGTGTTATCATTATGAACATTTTACTGACCCTAAAGTTTCATGAGACTTTCCTTATCTCTATGTGTCTTGGCCCAGTGCATTAATTCTTCTATAGCCTATTTCCTCATCTATAAAAATTGGAAACATTAATATATTCCCTGGCTATCTGTGATGATGAATGTGAAAGTGAATACAAATTAAAAGTCCTGCTTTATAATTCTCAACTTCCTCTCTCCACTCCTAGTCCTTGAGCCGTGGTTAAACCACAGTATGCATCACTTCAGGCATATTATCTAATCCACACTTTTTTTTATAAGTAGTCAGCACTGTTTTTGATATAAGTGCTGAATTGTGTTTAAGTCTAGTGTTTATGCTATATAGAAATTCAAGTATCCTATTAAAATTGGAAATGGAAGTTATAAAATAATCTCTGCCCTCCTCAGTCTACTTCTTTACTACTATGTTTTATATGATTTGCAGTCATAGATGTTCTCAGGGATAAGTGTATTATATCTAACAGTGAATTGTTAAATTCTATTGTTCTTGGACAATGCTATAGTATATTAATTACTAAGGATTTAGGGTTAGACATACTGTAGATTCATACACTTTCTGAGAGTAATTATAATACAACCATAACTCAGGTAACTGTCGTAATCAATTATATTTTGATTACATATATAAATAGGATTAGTTAAGAAGAGTTTTAAAGGAAACTCTAATTTAAACAAGGCCTATATTTGCAATCACTTAAAACCAAAATGTTAAAACTATGTTATACCCTGGCCTACTAATTAGTGTAGATTGCTACACATATGAGGAAAACAACGGTTTGGAGATTAGACAAAATTGACATTTATTAAATGCCTATTATATATGTGCTGATGTCCAGCTCAATCTACATAATCACCTTCAAATCTCCATAAGAATCCGATGATGTAGATATTACTATCCACAGTTGGAAGGAATAGGAACTGTACCACAACCTTCTCAAGGGGCCAAATCTATAGTAAGAAGAGCTTCTCTCTGCCTCTGGAAACCAACTATATCTTCTTCTAAGCTGACTTCCAGACTCTCTCCACTATTGTTTCCACTTTAGACAAAGATGCCAGTGATTAATTCACTTGTTCTTGGAAGGAGAGCCTTGTGATCCTTTTTGGCACTCCTGCCTTCATTCTCACTGTGCATTCTCCCAGGAATACAGAGATATCTATCTTCACAGCATATATTAAGGCACTGATGTGGCAAGCCTTCTCTCACCTTCTTATTCTGCTATTCAACAAAGTGTATAATGGATTTAGGCTGCATTGTCACTCTTCTTCATCAGCATCTGGTATCAAATCATGATATTTACTGGCAGAAAATCTCTTTACTTAATATCTGCTATTCAGTAAAGTTAATGTTTTCTATTTTATCAGGCATAAATTAGCAATGCTTGCATTGTTGTACTATTTTCCTTTCACAGTTTTCCTATTTTCTTTTCAATATAGAGAATGCTATCTGAGTGCCTTATTAATGGATAATCATTACATGTAATATTTGCATGGTACTTTATGATTCAGAAAACAGTTTTACCAGATTATCTCATGTTATCTCTGCATATTACTATTTACATTCAGGAAATACTTACTGAGAATTATAACATCTCTGACCTTAAGGTTCTCAAACTAGGTGGGAAAAACAAAGAAAGTAGGAAAAAGCAATTGAATTATAGTGTGATTCAGGTTGTTAACACTGATTTCTATACTAGCACAGAGGAGCTTGTGGTGGGAGAATTCAGGGAAATATTTCTAAAAAGAGCTTATACCTGTAGAGAACCTTGAAAAGTGACTGGGAATTACTTTAGGGAAGGATACAAGAAAAACATTTCTGGCAGACCTAGATCAAGCCAAAGTTTCAGAGATTGGAATTTAGGACAGTAAAATTTAAGACTACAGTTCTGGACCAGATAATCTGGGTTCATGGAACAGCTTTCACCCCTTACTAGTTGTATAAATTTGAGCAAATTACCTACCTCTCTGTGCCCTGGTTTACTAATCTGTCAAATGTGGATTATCATAGCATGAATCTCATAGAAATGTTATAAGGATTAAAAGAGTTAATGTTATCGCAAGAAGTGTGCCCAACACACAGTGAGGCCAAACAAACTGAAATGTCGGAGTCGAGCAGAGAAAGGTTTATTGCAGGGCCATGCAAGGAGATGGGTGGCTCATGCCCTAAAAGCCCCAAACTCTCTGAAATGTTTTAGCAAAGCACTTTTAAAAGCCAGGTAAGGGAGGTGGGGTTGCAGGGTATGTGATCAGCTTGTGCACAATTCCCTTATTGGCTGATGGTGAGGTAGCAGGGTGGTGTCACAGGGGTTAACATTATCAGTCCTTAGGCTCCAAGAGGTCTGGGGCTATGTGCTCACGGTCCTCAAGTAGTTAACATCTTCCATTTGTTGGAGAGGGTTTTTTTTACATCTGCAAAACAACTCAGGAAATGTGCATCAAATACTACAGCTAAAGCAGAGGATATGGGGGAAGGCTCCCATGGGGTCCTGCTTGGTTACATTAACACACGTAAAACACATAAAAGACTTCTTTACACACAATAATCACTCAGTAAAGTTCAGCTGTGAGTTGTCATGAATGGATTGTGAGGAGACATTAAGGTAGTGGAGAGAGAGATGACCCTCCAAGCATGGCAGACATTGCCTCCGCTTTACACATGTAGAGACTAAAGCTCACAAAATCATAAGTAGAAGACATGCAATTCATTCTCTCTTTGATACCCTTTACTGCTACCTATACTATTTTTTTCTCAAACATAATACAAGAAGACATCTTTTTAACATGATGATTTTCTGAGTAGAAGCTACCTGTTAAACAGCACTTTAGTGCAAAAAGTCTTTTGTGGTAAAAACAGTGCTTGTAGTCTCCCTGGAATCTGACAATGAATACAAATGCAGTTCAGTCTCATCCCTAATCACTTCCTCTAGCAGTCATAGGCTTTTCTAGGCAGGATGTAAGCATCACCAAAATAATGCAAACATCCCAGAATTCTGTGCCCTTATAATGAGTACTGAAGCAAAGTTCTCCAATGGCAAATTTCAGCTTCCCAAGTAACCCTTTAAAGATGGAAAGCACTGTTTATTCAGAGCTTCAACATGAACAAAAATGCATCTTTTTTTTTTTTTGGCCATGCCACACAGCTTGTGGGATCTTAGTTCCCCGACCAGGGATCAAACCTGGGTCCATGGCAGTTGGACAGCTAGGGAATTCCCCAGAAATGCATTTTTTAATGCTGTCATTGATCATCATTTTAAATCAGAGGAACTTTTGTTCTAGGCTTCCCACCTGATCTAATCCTGATCTCTTCTCCTTATCTAATTTCCTCAGAGATAACCACTTTTAAAAATCTGGAGTTCTAAGGTGCATACAACTACTAAAAACATAATTGTGATATTATCCCAGTCAATATGAGGCTGTGGAAGAATTCCCCAATGCTAAAATTTCCAGAGTGCTTAGAAAGTAGTCAGGGCTATACCTGGCAAACAGAGAATATAAGTGTCAGGTGTGTCATTCAATATGGCTCCTGTTTTTTTAAGGTCAGTCACCGAGGGCTACTGTGAGAGTACTGAACCTCCACATCTTGAATGGAGATCAAATAAGGATAGAAAATCAAATAAGCTGCATGGTATCATGGTGAAACAAGTTAATTCCTTATTGTTAACTAAAAACAAAGGGCATGGTTATAAGTACACAGACAAGATAAGATTCTGCAACATAAAGATAAGGAGACTATCTTCAAACATCATTAGCCACAGGTCATCTTAAAGCTTAAATAGCAGTATGGCAACACACAATTATTTGGCTCGACTAGGTGAGGACCATTGCAACTGTTCCATGTTTTCTCTTCTGTAGAAGAATTTGAGACATCTAGGCCTGTCGATGTGACCACCAATCTTTCTCTGTATGGGTCTTCATTCTTCACTGGGAAAATAATTTAATTCATTTCATGTTTAGTGAGTACTTAGAACATGTGTACCATTGTGGAGCAACATTGTGCCATATTACAAAGACGACTAAGACAGTTACCTCCCTGTAGGAACCCAAGATGTGAAGGTATGTGTATGTGCACATGCAAAACTAAAGATCCCTCATGCTGTAACTAAAGATCCCGCATGTAGCAATGAAGATCCCGACTGCTGCAACTAAGACCCAGCGCAGCCAAATAAATACATACATACATATAAAAAAAAAAAGAATGCATACTGTGACTTATTTTAGAGAACAACTTCAGTTTTTCTTTTTCTTTATGAAAACCAAAACCCCAAAACACAGCAACACAGTATTTGGTTTTACCAAACTATCTTTTTTTTTTTAAGATCTCCATCTTTGGTAATGCCAAGAAGCCACTGTGAAAATAGGTTTATTTTATATTATTTTATTTTTTTGATTTTAAAGGGCTTTTTTTTTTTTAAGATCTTTATTAGAGTATAATTGCTTCACAATATTGTTTTAGTTTCTGTTGTACACAAAAGTGAATCAGCCATATGCATACATATGTCCCCATATCCCCTCCCTCTTGAGTTTCCCTCCCATCCTCCATATCCCACCCCTCTAGGTCATTGCAAAGCACCGAGCTGATCTCCCTGTGCTATGCTGCTGCTTCCCACTAGCTAACTATTTTACATTCGGTACTGTATATATGTCAATGCTACTCTCACTTCGCTCCAGCTTCCCCCCCGACCCCGTGTCCTCAAGTCCATTCTCTATGTCTACCTCTTTATTCCTGCCCTGCAACTAGGTTCATCAGAAGCATTTTTTTTTTTTTTTTTTTTTAGATTACATATATATATGTGTTAGCGTACATTATTTGTTTTTCTCTTTCTGACTTACTTCACTCTGTATGACAGACTCTGGGTCCATCCACTTCACTACAAATAACTCAATTTCATTTCTTTTTATGGCTCAGTAATATTCCATTGTATATATGTGCCACATCTTCTTTATCCATTCATCTGTCAATGGACATTTAGGTTGGTTCCATGTCCTGGCTATTGTAAATAGTGCTGCAATGAACATTGTGATACATGTTTCTTTCTGAATTATGTTTTTCTCAGGGTATATGCCCAGTAGTGGAATTGCTGGCTCATATGGTAATTCTATTTTTAGTTTTTTAAGGAACCTCCATGCTGTTTTCCATAGTGGCTGTATCAATTTACATTCCCACCAACAGTGCAGGAGGGTTCCCTTTACACCACACCCTTTCCAGCATTTATTGTTTCTAGATTTTTTAATAATGGCCTTTCTGACCAGTGTGAAGTGATACCTTATTGTAGTTTTGATTTGCATTTCTCTAATAATTAGTGATGTTGAGCATATTTTCATGTGCCTCTTGGCCATCTGTATGTCTTCTTTGGTGAAATGTCTATTTAGATCTTCCACCTATTTTTTAATTGGATTGTTTGTTTTTTTGATATTGAGCTCCATGAGCTGTTTGTATATTTTGGAGATTAATCCTTTGTTCTTTCATTTGCAAATATTTTCTCCCATTCTGAGGGTTGTCTTTTTGTCTTGTTTATGGTTACCTTTGTTGTGCAAAAGCTTTTAAGTTTAATTAAGTCCCATTTGTTTATTTTTTATTTTATTTCTGTTATTCTAGGAGGTGGGTCAAAAAAAATCTTGCTGTGGTCTATGTCAAAGAGTGTTTTTCCTATGTTTTCCTCTAAGAGTTTTATAGTGTCTGGCCTTAAAATTAGGTCTTTAATCCATTTTGAGTTTATTTTTGTGTATGGTGTTAGGGATTGTTCTAATTTCATTTTTTACATGTAGCTGTCCAGTTTTCCGAGCACCACTTATTGAAGAGACTGTCTTTTCTCTACTGTATGTCCTTGCCTCCTTTGTCATAAATTAGGTGACCATATGTGCATAGGTTTATCTCTGGGCATTCTATCCTGTTCCATTGATCTATATTTCTGTTTTTGTGCCAGTACCATACTGTCTTGATTACTGTAGCTTTGTGGTATAGTTTGAAGTCTGGGAGCCTGATTCCTCCAGCTCCATTTTTCTTTCTCAAGATTGCTTCTATTCGGGGTCTTTTGTGTTTCCATACAAATTGTAAAATTTTTTGTTCTAATTTTGTGAAGAATGCCATTGGTAGCTTGACAGGGATTGCATTGAATCTGTAGATTGCTTTGGTTAGTATAGTCATTTTCACAATATTGATTCTTCCAATCCAAGAATGTGGTATATTTCTCCATCTGTTTATGTCATCTTTGATTTCTTTCATCTTACAGTTTTCTGAGTACAAGTCTTTCACCTCCTTAGGCAGCTTTATTCCTAAGTATTTTATTCTTTTTGTCATGATGGTAAATGGGATTGTTTCCTTAATTTCTCTTTCTGGTTTTTCATTGTTGGTGTATAGGAATCCAGAGATTTCTGTGTGTTAATTTTGTATCCTGCAACCTTATCAAATTCATTGATTAGTTCTAGTAGTTTTCTGGTGGCATATTTAGGATTATCTATATATAGTATCATGTCATCTGCAAACAATGGCAGTTTTACTTCTTTTCCAATTTGTATTCCTTTTATTTATTTTTCTTCTCTGATTGCCATGACTAGGACTTCCAAAACTATGTTGAATAATAGTGGCAAGAGTGGACAACCTTGTCTTGTTCCTGATCTTAGTGGAAATGCTTTCAGTTTTTCACCATTGAGTATGATGCTTGCTGTGGGTTTGTCATATATGGCCTTTATTATGTTGAGGTAGGTTCCCTCTATGCCCGTTTTCTGGAGAGTTTTTATCATAAATGGTGTTGAACTTTGTCAAAAGCTTTTTCTGCATCTATTGAGATGATCATATGGTTTTTATTCCTTAATTTGTTAAAATTATGTGTCACATTGATTGATTTGCATATATTGATGAATCCTTGCATCCCTGAGATAAATCTCACTTGATCATGGTGTATAATCCTTTTAATGTGTTGTTGGATTCTGTTTGCTAGTATTTTGTTCAGGATTTTTGCATCTATGTTCATCAGTGACATTGGTCTATAATTTTCTTTTTTTGTGATATCTTTTTCTGGTTTTGGTATCAGGGTGATGGTGGCTTCGTAGAATAAATTTGGGAGTGTTCCTTTGCCTGCAATTTTTTAGACAACTTTGGGAAGGATTGGTATTAGCTCTTCTCTAAATGTTTGGTAGAATTCACCTGTGAAGCCATCTGGTCCTGGACTTTTGTTTGTTGGAAGATTTTTAATTACAGTTTCAATTTCATTACTTGTGATAGGTTTGTTTATATTTTCTAATTCTTCCTGGTTCAGTCTTGGAAAATTGGACCTTTCCAAGAATTTGTCCATTTCTTCGTGGTTGTCCATTTTATTGGCATATAGTTGCTTGCAGTAGTCTCTTATAATCCTTTGTATTTCTGCAGTGTCAGTTGTGATTTCTCCTTTTTTTATTTCCAATTTTATTGATTTGCATCCTCTCCCTTTTTTTCTTGATGAGTCTGGCTGAGGGTTTATCAATTTTGTTTATCTTCTCAAAGAACCAGCTTTTAGTTTTATTGATCTTTGCTATTGTTTTCTTCATTTCTATTTCATTTATTTCTGCTCTGATCTTTATGCTTTCTTTCCTTCTACAGACTTTGGGTTTTCTTTGTCCATCTTTCTCTAGTTGTTTTTAGTGTAGGGTTAGATTGTTTATTTGAGATTTTTCTTGTTTCTTGAGGTGAGATTGAATTGTTATAAACTTCCCTCTTAGAATTGCTTTTGCTGTGCCCTATAGGTTTTGGGTAGTCGTGTTTCCGTTGTCATTTGTTTCTTTTTATTTCTTCTTTGATTTCTTCAGTGATCTCTTGGTTATTTAGTAGCACACTGATTAGCCTCCATGTATTTGTGTTTTTTACAGTATTTTTCCTGTAATTGATTTCCAATCTCATAGCGTTGTGGTCAGAAAAGATGCTTGATATGATTTCAATTTTTTTAAATTTCCAAGGTTTGATTTGTGACACAAGATGTGACCTATCCTGGAGAATGTTCTGTGTGCACTTGAGAAGAAAGTGTATTCTGCCACTCTTGGGTGGAATGTTCTATAGGTTTATTTTTTGAGACAGACATAGAAGTGATATATCCCCTTCTATAAACAGACCTGAGGCAGATGCTGATTGTTGCTAGGTTTCCTTCTGAGAGGTCCATCTGGGCTGCTTCCTCTATTGTATTAGTAATGGAAACCAATCACTGACATACTGAATGTCAGGGTTTGGATTCCAAAGCTTTATCATTTCTAGTCTTTCACAAGCTGTTTTATTACTTATGTCTTGACACTTATTGCAATAGTATTTTATGAACAAGTCATGATATTATTCAGTAATCTGACTTGTTTCTAGTGTTTGCCACAAACATTTTTATCTGCATTGGATGGGATTATACACGAGGTGTGGAAATGCACCTGTCCTGAAAGAATGATCAATCTTTCAGTACTAAATGAGGCTTCCTGCATTACACTTAACTGAAAACATTTATTTATCTTTTTGCATTTATTCAATGAGTGATAAAGAAAGGAATGTTTCCAGATTCTTTCACTTCTACTGAAGCTTTTCTAGATGGTACGTTCCGAATCAACCTGAAGAGCCTAATATCTTTCAAATCCATTCTGTCCTCATTTCAAATCATGATTAGCAACAGTGAATATTTTGCAAATATTTAAAGTCAAATTCTCTTCTCACATTTTCAACAATCTCTGAAAATACTTGCCAAGGTAAGACTGATAACTACTAAGATACAGAGGTAATATATTTCCTTCCCTAATGCTGCATTAGATTTATTTCTTTTTTCTCTCCCTTTTTCTCTCCATCAATCTAAAATTTAAATGACTTTCAGGGTCATCTCAGGTTCTACCTCCTGCAGGGTAGTTTCCAGCAGAAACAATGTGATTTAAAAATTGGCTCAGAGTTTCCTCTGTTCTAACTCATTCAATCATCCTTAGGAGTCAGACAGATCTGTACTGAAATCTTGACTTCATTTATCACTAGCTGTGTGATGTGAGCAAGTTACTCAACTTCTCTTGTCTCACCTGAAATGTTGACCCTCAGAAGCTTTCTGATAAGGTTTTATGAGACTTTTATGCAAAGCATAGAGGACAGTGTGTATCTGTTTACTAACTGCTAAATATATCTTAGGGGTCACCATTATTATTATCACTATCACTATTCTTAAATTCTAACTCCATCTCTTATTATTTCTACCACTCTTTGGTTATTCCTTGCATTATTTAATTCTCTGTACATGCCTGTCTTTTCTCTTCAACAAAAGTATAACATCTGTGATAGCAGGGACTGGATTTTTATATTGTTACATGTGATGAATATAGAAAAGATAATATAAACTAGTAAAAGTCTGAGAAGTCACTAGGAGGAGAGGCTTCAAATGAATATAAAAGTTGCTCTTTGTTTAAGAAAAGAAATTTGCAAGTGCATGTGCATCCCCCTGTATATATGAGAGAGAGAGAGAGCTAAAGGCAGGCAGTGGGATACAGCAACTGTTGAATTATTCTCCCTGGTTAAATGGATTTTATGACAGAGAAAAACAATCAGTACTGTAGGGGGTAGTTTAAGGAAAGAGAAATAAATATATTCATGATAAAGTTTAAAGATGGGTGCTGATGATGTTGACAAAATAGAGTGAGGCCAAAATATGTGGTTGTAGTGGGGTGTGTTGTGGTGGACTGAAATGAGATGGTCATCAAATGCTTCAAAGAAGATCATTCACAATTCAGTTTGGGACTAGAGGCTAATTTCTGAGTGGATATTCAATCTGTCCATTACCATTGTGGAAATATCAATTAATTTCAATATGATAGGTATGAACCTGAAACCCAGAGCCATCACTTATTAGCTGTGTCATCTTCATTTAATTACTTAACTTTCTGAAATCTTATTTTTCTTAACTCTACATTAAGCCAGGTATATTACTTACTTCCTATGATTTCGGTGAGGATGAAATAAAATTCAGGATGTGAAAGTATTTTTAAAAACTAATATACAGGCTTTCAACATGTTTATAGCATTGTTATTATCTTTTGGTGCTGTCAATGCTGGTATTAAAAGACAACCCACAGAATGGGAGAAAATATTTGCAAACGATATGACTGACAAGGGATTAATCTCCAAAATTTACAAACAGCTCACGCAGCTCAATTAAAAAGAAAGAAAAAAAAAAAAAACAACCCACAAACAACCCAATCAAAAAATGGGTAGAAGACCTAAATAGACATTTCTACAAAGAAGACATACAGATGGCCAAGAGGCACATGAAAAACTGCTCAACATCACTAATTATTAGAGAAATGCAAATCAAACCTACAATGAGATGTCACCTCACACCAGTCAGAATGGCCATCACCAAAAAGTCTACAAACAATAAATGCTGGAGAGGGTATGGAGAAAAGGGAACCCTCCTGCACTGTAGGTGGGAATGTAAATTGGTACAGCCACTATGAAGAACAGCATGGAGGTTCCTTAAAAAACTAAAAATAGAGCTACCGTTTGATCCAGCAATCCCAGTCCTGGGGCTATATCCAGAGAAAAACATGGTTTGAAAGGATACGTTCATCCCAATGTTCATTGCAGAACTGTTTACAATAGCCAGGACATGGAAGCAACCTAAATGTCCATCGACAGAGGAATGGATAAAGAAGATGTGGTACATATATACAATGCAATATTACTCAGCCATTAAAAAGAATGAAATAATGTCATTTGCAGCAATATGGAAGGGATTAGAGATTATCATACTAAGTGAAGTAAGTCAGACAGAGAAAGACAAATCTCATATGATATTGCTTATATGCAGAATCTCAAAAAAAATGATACAAATGAACTTATTTACAAAACAGAAACAGACTCACAGACTTAGAAAACAAACTTATGTTTACCAAAGGAGAAAAGTGGTGGTGGGGGGTAGAAATAAATTGGAGTTTGGGATTGACATATACACACAACTATAGCTAAAATAGATAACAAAGATTTACTGTACAGCACAGGGAACTCTGCTCAATATTCTGTAATAACCTAAACATGAAGAGAACTTGTAAAAGAAGAGATAAGTATATGTATAACTGAATCACTTTGCTATACACATGAAACTAACACAACACTGTAAATCAATTACAGTCCAATAAAAAAAAAAAAAAAAGACCCTTATAATTAATCTGAGAATGAGTTAAAAGATATGTTGGAGAGGATAGTAAATGGAGACAGAAAATCTGAAGAGACACACTTGGAGTTTTGTAAATGTGAAGAAATAACAGATTTGATTGAGTTATTGAACCTTGAAGTAGCTAGCTTGCAATTATGATACACTCCAACCATATGCCCCCGAGATCAAAGGGTCTGAAAGACACTAGGCTCATTTATTCTTAGCATATCTAAATCAAACATCTACTTATAAGAAACCAGTTAATATTTCCAGAGTGTTTAGTACAATATCAATCTGAAAACTTTGCAAGTAGTTAAACAAATGCAAATTAATACAGGAGTATTAATTTAGTTCTTACTCTATTCAACAAATATTTATTGAACACTTGGTCTAGTTACTCTTTGCCAAGCTCTGATAGGTTATGCAGTAAAAAATACAGCAAATGTCACTATCCTTGATCATAAAAAACCTAGAATGTATTTGAAGATACACATTTTGTAATTAAATAGCTATGCAAGGACAAAAATTCAAACTATGATAAGTTACAGAAGGAAAAAATACAGTGTGTTAAGAAAGTGTATGGCATTCATGGCATGTACATGACATGAATGGGAGGCCTGTTGAGATATGAAGGATGAATAGGAGATGACTAGATGAAGAAGGCAGAGGGAACAGCCTGTTGAGTCATGGTCTAGAAAGGAAAAGGATGTGTTCAAGGAATTTAAGGAAGGTCAGTGGAGCAGTAAAGAAAGTAGACAGTCATATAGTGGAATAATAGTGGAATTATTATGGAATAATTATACTCTTGCATTGCAAAGGGACAAAGGAACAGATGTGAACCAACTCCTTCCTTTCTCTTTTTCTCTGAAGATTGTCCTGAAGAAGTGCACCATTTCCTATGCTCCTCCATGCTAAAAATTTCACAAGACAGCTTTCTATGTGCTTGACCTGCCATTATATAACAGCACATTATGAAGTGTTTGAGCATAATTTTGGAATAAAAATATTTGTAAACACACTTGGCTAACACATCCAAGTCATCCATGAAAATCTAGGCATTAGCAAAAATAAAGGTGATACTGTAATTTCTTTTGTATTTACCTAGTCTCTCTCCAAATTGTTTTGAATCTCAGCTAAAGAAAAAACGTGGTGTTATGCATTGACCACTCAAATTAAAATATAGATATAAATCAGACCTGGTGCATGTTGCATCATTTAGGCCATGGTAGAAACGTCAGTCAATTTTATTTGCAATGAAAACTGTTGAAGGTTTGTAAGAAACAAAATGACATGATAAGTTCTACAATTATTAATGTTTACTCTGGCTGATCTGTGGAGAATAGTTTCAGGACAAAACAGAATCAGTAACATTATGGGCTTATTAAAACAATTCTGGTAAGATATGTTTGAAGATATGTAAGAAGATATGGGGAAGACAGCGGAGTAGAAGGACATGACCTCACTCTCTCTTGCAAGAGCACCAGTATCAAACTAACTGCTGAACAATCATCGACAGGAAGACACTGGAACTCACCAAAAATGATACTCGACATCCAAAGACAAAGGAGAAGCCACAATGAGATGGTAGGAGGGGCGCAATCACAATAAAATCAAATCCCATAACTGCTGGGTGTGTGACTCACAAACTGGAGAAATTATACCACAGAAGTCCACCCACTGGAGTGAAGGTTCTGAGCACCATGTCAGGCTTCCCAACTGGGGGCTCTGGCAATGGGAGGAAGAATTCCTAGAGAATCAGACTTTGAAGGCTAGCCGGATTTGATTGCAGGACTTTGACAGGACTAGGGGAAACAGAGACTCCACTATTGGAGGGCACACACAAAGTAGTGTGCACATCGGGACCCGGGGAAGGAGCAGTGATCCCATAGGAGACTGAACCAGACCTACCTGCTAGTGTTGGAGGGTCTCCTGCAAAGGCGGGGGTGGCTGTGTCTCACCATGAGGACAAGGACACTGGCAGCAGAAGTTCCGGGAAGTACTCCTTGGCATGAGCCCTCCCAGAGTCCACCATTAGCCCCACCAAAGAGCCCGGGTAGGCTCCAGTGTTGGGTTGCCGCAGGCCAAACAACCAACAGGGAGGGAACCCAGCCACACCCATGAGCAGACAAGCAGATTAAAGTTTTACTGAGCTCTGGCCACCAGAGCAACAGCCAGCTCTACCCACCACCAGTCCCTCCCATCAGGAAACTTGCACAAGCTTGTTAGATAGCCTCATCCAGCAAAGGGCAGACAGCAGAAGCAAGAAGGACAATCCTGCAGCCTGTGGAACAAAAACCACATTCACAGAAAGATGAGATGGAAAGGCAGAGGGCTATGTACCAGATGAAGGAACAAGATAAAACCCCAGAAATACAACTAAATGAAGTGGAGATAGGCAACCTTCCAGAAAAAGAATTCAGAATAATGATAGTGAAGATGATCCAGGACCTCAGAAAAAGAATGTATGCAAAGATCGAGAAGGTGCAAGAAATGTTTAAAAAGACCTAGAAGAATTAAAGAACAAACAAACAGAGATGAACAATACAATAACTGAAATGAAAAATATACTAGAAGGAATCAATAGCAGAATAACTGAGGCAGAAGAACGGAGAACTGACCTGGAAGACAGAATAGTGGAATTCACTGCTGTGGAACAGAATAAAGAAAAAAGAATGAAAAGAAATGAAGACAGCCTAGGAGACCTTTGAGACAACATTAAACGCAACAACATTCGCATTATAGGGGTCCCAGAAGGAGAAGAGAGAGAGAAAGAACTCAAGAAAATATCTGAAGAGACTATAGTCGAAAACTTCCCTAACATGGAAAAGGAAATAGCCATGCAAGTCCAGGAAGTGCAGTGAGTCCCATACGGGATAAATCCAAGGAGAAACACGTTGAGACACATAGTAATCAAATTGGCAAAAATTAAAGACAAAGAAAAATTATTGAAAGCAGCAAGGGAAAAACAACAAATAACATACAAGGGAACTCCCAAAAGGTTAACAGCTGATTTCTCGTCAGAAACTCTACAAGCCAGAAGGGAGTGGCATGACATATTTAAAGTGATGAAAGGGAAGAACCTAAAACAAAGATTACTCTACCCGGCAAGGATCTCATTCAGATTCGATGGAGAAATCAAAAGCTTTACAGACAAGCGAAAGCTAAGACAATTCAACACCACCAAACCAGCTCTACAACAAATGCTAAAGGAACTTCTCTACGTGGGAAACACAAGAGAAGAAAAGGACCTAAAAAAACAAACCCAAAACATTTAACAAAATGGTAATAGGAATATACATATCGATAATTACCTTAAACGTGAATGGATTAAATGCTCCAACCAAAAGACACAGGCTCACTGAATGGATACAAAAACAAGACCCATATATATGCTGTCTACAAGACACCCACTTCAGACCTAGGGACACATACAGAATGAAAGTGAGGGGATGGAAAAAGATATTCCATGCAAATGGAAATCAAAAGAAAGCTGGAGTAGCAATACTCATATCAGATAAAATAGACTTTAAAATAAAGAATGTTACAAGAGACAAGGAAGGACACTACATAATGATCAAGGGATCAATCCAAGAAGAGGATACAGCAATTATAAATATATATGCACCCAACACAGGAGCACCTCAATACATAAGGCAACTGCTAACAGCTCTAAAAGAGGACATCGACAGTAACACAATAATAGTGGGGGATTTAACACCTCACTTACACCAATGGACAGATCATCCAAACAGAAAATTAATAAGGAAACACAAGTTTTAAATGACACAATAGTCCAGATAGGTTTAATTTATATTTATAGGACATTCCATCCAAAAACAGCAGATTACACATTCTTCTCAAGTGCGCACGGGACATTCTCCAGGATAGACCACATCTTGGGTCACAAATCAAGCCTCAGTAAATTTAAGAAAATTGAAATCATATCAAGCATCTTTTCTGACCGCAATGCTATGAGATTAGAAATCAATTACAAGGGGGCTTCCCTGGTGGCACAGTGGTTGAGAATCTACCTGCCAATGCAGGGGACACGGGTTCGAGCCCTGGTCTGGGAGGATCCCACATGCTACGGAGCAACTACACCTGTAAGCCACAATTACTGAGCCTGCACGTCTAGAGCCTGTGCTCTGCAACAAGAGAGGCCACGATAGTGAGAGGCCTGCGCATCGTGATGAAGAATGGCCCCCGCTTGCCACAACTAGAGAAAGCCCTCGCACAGAAACGAAGACCCAACACAGCCATAAATAAATAAATAAATAAATAAATACATGTTAAAAAAAAAAAAAGAAACCAATTACAGGGGAAAAAACATAAAAAACACAAACACATGGAGGCTAAACATCACTTACTAAATAACCAAGAGATCACTGAAGAAATCAAAGAGGAAATCAAAAAATACCTAGAGACAAATGGCAATGAAAACACGATGATCCAAAATCTATGGGATGCAGCAAAAGCAGTTCTAAGAGGGAAGTTTATAGCAATACAATCCTACCTCAAGAAACAACAAACACCTCAAATAAACAATCTAACGTTACACCTAAAGGAACTAGAGAAAGAAGAACAAACAAAACCCAAAGTTAGCAGAAGGAAAGAAATCATAAAGATCAGAGCAGAAAGAAATGAAATAGAAACAAAGAACACAATAACAAAGATCAATAAAACTAAAAGCTGGTTCTTTGAGAAGATAAACAAAATTGATAAACCATTAGCCAATATCATCAAGAAAACGAGGGAGAGGACTCAAATCAATAAAATTAGAAATGAAAAAGGAGAAGTTACAACAGACACCGCAGAAACACAAAGCATCCTAAGAGACTACTACAAGCAACTCTATGCCAATAAAATGGACAACCTGCAAGAAATGGACAAATTCTTAGAAAGGTATAGCCTTCCAAGACTGAACCAGGAAGAAATAGAAAATATGAACAGACAAATCACAAGTAATGACATTGAAACTGTGATTAAAAATCTTCCAACAAACAAAAGTCCAGGAGCAAATGGCTTCACAGGTGAATTCTATCAAACATTTAGAGAAGAGCTAACACCCATCCTTCTCAAACTCTTCCAAAAAATTGCAGAGGAAGGAACACTCCCAAACTCATTTTACGAGTCCACCATCACCCTGATACCAAAACCAGACAAAGATACTACAAAAAAAGAAAATTACAGACCAATATCACTGATGAATATAGATGCAAAAATCCTCAACAAAATACTAGCAAACAGAATCCAACAACACATTAAAAGGATCATACACCATGATCAAGTGGGATTTATCTCAGGGATGCAAGGATTCTTCAATATACACAAGTCAATCAATGTGATACACCATATTAACAAATCGAAGAATAAAAACCATATGATCACCTCAATAGATGCAGAAAAAGCTTTTGACAAAATTCAACACCCATTTATGATGAAAACTCTCCAGAAAGTGGGCATAGAGGGACCCTACCTCAACATAATAAAGGCCATATACCACAAACCCACAGCAAACATCATTCTCAATGGTGAAAAACTGAAAGCATAAGCTCTAAGATCAGGAACAAGACAAGAATGTCCACTCTCACCACTATTATTCAACATAGTTTTGGAAGTCCTAGCCACGGCAGTCAGAGAAGAAAAATAAATAAAAGGAATCCAAATTAGAAAAGAAGAAGTAAAACTGTCACTGTTTGCAGATGACATGATACTATACATAGAGAATCCTAAAGATGCCACCAGAAAAGTACTAGAGCTAATCAATGAATTTGCTAAGTTGCAGGATACAAAAGTAATGCACAGAAATCTTTTGCATTCCTATACAGTAATGATGAAAACTCTGAAAGAGAAATTAAGGATACAATCCCTTTCACCATTGCAATGAAAAGAATAAAATACATAGGAATAAACCTACCTAGGGAAACAAAAGTCCTGTATGCAGAAAACTATAAGATACTGATGAAAGAAATTAAAGATGATACCAACAGATGGAGAGATATACCATGTTCTTGGATTGGAAGAACGAATATTGTGAAAATGACTATACTACCCAAAGCAATCTACAGATTCAATGCAATCCATATCAAATTATCAATGGCATTTTTTACGGAACTAGAACAAAAAATCTTAAAATTTGTATGCAGACAGAAAAGACCCCAAAAAGCCAAAGCGGTCTTGAGGGAAGAAAACGAAGCTGAAGGAATCAGACTCCCTGACTTCAGACTGTACTACAAAGCTACAGTAATCAAGACAATATGGTACTGGCACAGAAACATAGATCAATGGAACAGGATAGAAAGCCCAGAGATATACCCACGTACCTATGATCAACTAGTCTATGACAAAGGAGGCAAGGATATACAATGGTGAAAAGACAGTCTCTTCAATAAGTGGTGCTGGGAAAACTGGGCAGCTACATGTAAAAGAATGAATTTAGAACACTCTCTAACACCATACACAAAAATAAACTGGATTAGAGACCTAAGTGTAAGACAGGATACTATAAAACTCTTAGAGGAAAACATAGGAAGAACACTCTTTGACATAAATCACAGCAAGATCTTTTTTGATCCACCTCCTAGAGTAATGGAAATAAAAACAAAAATAAACAAATGGGACCTAATGAAACTTAAAAGCTTTTGCACAGCAAAGGAAACTACAAACAAGACGAAAAGACAACCCTCAGAATGGGAGAAAATATTTGCAAATGAATCAATGGACAAAGGATTAATCTTCAAAATATATAAACAGCTCATGCAGCTCAATGTTAAAAAAACAAACAACCCAATCCAAAAATGGGCAGAAGACGTAAATAGACATTTCTCCAAAGAAGATATACAGATGGCCAAGAAGCACATGAAAAGCTGCTCAACATCGCTAATTATTAGAGAAATGCAAATCCAAACTACAATGAGGTATCACCTCACAGCAGTTAGAATGGGCATCATCAGAAAATCTACAAACAACAAATGCTGGAGAGGGTGTGGAGAAAAGGGAACCCTACTGCACTGTTGGTGGGAATGTAAATTGATACAGCCACTATGGAGAACAGTATGGAGGTTCCTTTAAAAACTAAAAATAGAATTACCATATGACCCAGCAATCCCACTAATGGGCATATACCCAGAGAAAACCCTAATTCAAAAAGACACATGCACCCCAATGTTCACTGCAGCATTATTTACAATAGCCAGGACATGGAAGCAACCTAAATGCCCATCGACAGATGAATGGGTAAAGAAGATGTAGCACATATATACAATGGAATATTACTCAGTCATAAAAAGGAACGAAATTGAGTCATTTGTAGAGACGTGGATGGATCTAGAGACTGTCATACAGAATGAAGTAAGTCAGAAAGAGAAAAACAAATATCGTATATTAACACATATATGTGGAACCTATAAAAATGGTACAGATCAACCAGTTTGCAGGGCAGAAATTGAGACACAGATGTAGAGAACAAACGTGTGGACACCAAGGGGGAAAGCGGCGGCAGGGGGTGGTGGTGGGATGAATTGGGAGATTGGGATTGACATGTATACACTAATATGTATAAAATGGATAACTAATGAGAACCTGCTCTATAATAAAATAAATAAATAAAATTTTAAAAAAAGAAGATATATAAGAACAATATTCTATGATTTTAGATTAAATATATAATATATATAATATTTATATTATATATATATACATATATATATAAAAAATATATAAGAGTTGCCTGTAACTATCATGTTTACCCGTAAGGCATTTTAAAACCAGGTGAATAAGGTTTGGCATATGGAAGTTTTTCCGTAGATATTGATGAATAAAGAAATGACAGTTGACTATCTGCTGGGCAAACAGCATATACAAGTCATGAATGTTTAATTTAAAAACACTTTCGAAAATATATTAATATCTTTTTCATTTTTGATTCTTCATTCTATAGGATCATCCTAGTTTCAGACAAAATGTTACATAGCCTTTGGTTCCAAATTATTAATGCAACTTTGCATGAATAAATAAGGAATTTAAGTTTAAAAAGTAACTTCCAAGATGAAAAAAAAGTCATTAAAAATATGATAGTCCTGAAATTACAGTATTATTGAATGAGTCAAGTTTTTTCCTAAATTTCAAAAGTTCTGTATCAAGTGCTATTTAAATGATAGAATTTTACTGTAAAGAATAGTGTAGAGAAGACGGTAGAAGTTGGTAGAAGGAAAATTCCCATCAGACAGGGAAAGGAAGGAGAGGAAGTAGAAAGCTACCATGGGAAGGTAAATTTGAATGTGAGAATGCTGACAGCTTGAGAATAGATGTAATATTTTCATCACTTCAACCTCTGTTAAAAGAGGGTTAAGATTTTCAATACCCAAATAAAATTGCTAGATGTGTTGAAAGAATCACAGAACATCCAGATACTGCACTTCCTTTCTGTTACTGATATGAACTGAACTGTCGGGTTCTTTTTGATAGAGATCAGTGCCTTCTTATTTTTCTATCCCCACAGCATCACTACCATGTGGTATGTTTTGATGAGATTTAAACCTCTGCCTGAATTTTGTTGCACATGGAGACATTTAACAGCAAGAGGGTACACATACATACAAAGATATATATACACAAGAGTTCCACATCCTCTTCCTGTAAAAGAGGTGAAGTCTCAGTTCTTGTTCTCACAGAAAATCGAATAGTCTGTTGAAAGGTTCCTTTTAGGTAGATGTAATGATATTACACTGGCAAGTTTAGCAAATTTTCTGGTCCAATCAGGGAAGAATCATCTCTTAGGTATAGGGACCCGGGACCAAATCTGAGCCCAAAGCTTGGAGTTGTACTCTGATAGTAAGGCAGTTAAGGACGTCGGAGTTTTACTAGGGCAAAATAATCCACACATCTTGACTACCAGCATTTTCCCCAAGAAAAAATTATATCTAATGTCACTTAGTAATTAAAGAATAGTCAAGTGAGGAGCCTATAGCCCTAATTGAAGCACTTTAAGTATTTCATCTTAGAGAATGCATGACTGATCAAACAGTTTCAGATACTAACTAACTGCCCTGAAAAACAGATTGGAACTAACAGACACATATACATTACACTGCTTATACTAAAGCGTTTGAAAGTAAATTAGAGACAGTATAATAACCAAGACCACTGTGTCAATTTACAATTATTACTGTGTGTACGAACGTACAAGAAATGATTGTACAACCAAATCATGGGTAGCTGCAGCAGAGAAGAGGGAGGAGTGTACCTATAATACATAAAGTAGTAGAATACATTGTTTCTTTGCAATTTAAGGTACTTATAAATCCCTGCTAAAAGTTTTCCTTTATTACAACTCTGACTCTGGGGAACCGCAGATGTGGAACTTCAGGCAGCTCCTGTGGACGTTTTTTGAGAAAACTCTCCTAAGTTCCAGACTTACACAAAGCTGTACAATATCTCATATGAGCTAGAGTAAGTAGAACAAGAACGCACCTAATGAGCTATTCTAGGCAAAGAGATTAACATGTCTTAATAATGAGTTGAATGTCTAGTACAAAAAACAGCCACTTAAAAGCAAAGTGATGCAAGAATCAGGAGGTTAATGGATGACTTAGAATTAGGACAAGTTTTAGACAAAAGAATCTGGATGCTATCACCTCCTAGCTATTTGCCTTTGCCATATTCCCGTATGAGTTTCACCAATTCCATTGTGAGGAAGCATCTCATATCAGTTCTCTCATGACAAGTATATATAAAATACATGTTTCATTGACTGAGGTTCTAAAATGTGGATTCAGCTCTTCTCATGGTCCTTTACGATGATTTTAAATAATGTCAGGTTAAACAATCTCGTCTGTATTTGAAAGATATATATTTCAATTACTGTCCATCAACGGCATCAGCATTCTGTTAACTCCAGAGACAGAACAGTCAGTGCACTCCTTGAAGACTGTTGCTATGTCAACCTTATTCCACTTTGGTTCTGCCTTTTATTATACGACTGAGCAAATAATACAGTATGCTAACACATATATATGGAATCTAAGAAAAAAAAAAAAAAAAAGGTCATGAAGAACCTAGTGGCAAGATGGGAATGAAGACACAGACCTACTAGAGAATGGACTTGAGGATATGGGGAGGGGGAGGGGTAAGATGTGACAGGGTGAGAGAGTGGCATGGACATATATACACTACCAAATGTAAAATAGATAGCTAGTGGGAAGCAGCCGCATAGCACAGGGAGATCAGCTCAGTGCTTTGTGACCACCTAGAGGGGTGGGACAGGGAGGGTGGGAGGGAGGGAGACGCAAGAGGGAAGAGATATGGGAACATATGTATATGTATAACTGATTCACTTTGTTATAAAGCAGAAACTAACACACCATTGTAAAGCAATTATACTCCAATAAAGATGTTAAAAAAAAAAAAAGACCTGATGCAGCCAAAAAAAAAAGAAATGGGCTACTGTGCTAATGGCAACTGAACTTAGAACAATTTTATAAACCTCAAAAACCTGAATCAATATAGCCATTAGTTTCTCACAATAAAGTCCCATATTCAGCATCCCCACTTTATAGAAATGTCAATAAATGTACTAAAAAAAAAAAAAAAAAAAAGAATATAAATAGTGGCACTCAATTGGCCTGTCAAAAATCTGCATCTTGGTCACTTGTGGAGCTTCTAAAAGCTGCACATGTTCTCTCTTTTCTCCACCTCCCCTTCCTGAGGTTCAGGCACCTTGCTTTATTGCCAGTGGGTGGAGGCATGGGTGAAGGAGCATAAAAATTGAGTTATCCCTGTGAAGTACTACAGTTTAAATAAGACTCTAAGCCTTATCCCTACTCTCATCCGTTATTATTCTGACTTGAGACTAAGTTACCTAATTTGGTTAAAGAGAGAGGGCTTGGGTTAATTTTGTCCTTAACACTTTTTCTCATATATAGAGATACAACGATAATATTAATGTGAAACAGCTCTCTGCCATGGAAGACAGAAAAGCCGTGATGTCCCAAAGGTTCTGGCACCACTTACATAAGCTTGTGGATGGTTTCCCATGTTAGTGGCATGTTACCTACTGAGCAACAGAGCATGATGTTAGGAGCAGAGGATTTGATGGTAAAGGCTGGATTTGGAATCCTGGCTCTTGTCACTTACTAGTTTAGCAGAGCTACTTGTTCATTTCTTGCCTTGGTTATCTCATCCATAAATTGAGGATAGTAATGATCTCTACCTCATGGGGATGTTGTTAGGATTAAATAAGAAAAAATGTATGTAAATTTCTTTGCTACATAGTAATTGTTTATAAATAATAGTTTTAACACTATTTGATTAGATTGAAAACATGTCATATGTATAGTAAAATAGTTTGTAGTGCTATACTCTTTGTGCTAAAAAATACACTCTAGTTGATTTACTGACATAATTATTGTATATAATTATAGCCGTATCAGTGACATTAAGACCAAATTGATTAATGACTTTAACTCATTAGTTACAGACTATGAAGAAATCTGAAGGTAACATTAAAGACTTGGTGGTAAAATGTGAAACAATGAATTAATCATTGGAATTAATCAAAATTAATTTCACTAGGTGATATCTAACTAATAAAAAGCAATGTAAATAAAAATAATAATGATTTATGTATAGAGGTACATTACTGTACCTAAAGTTAATGCTAAGAAAATAGCTAATTTAATTATCAACTTTCTAAATGCATCTAAAAAGCAATAAAAAGTAAACGCTCCCCTGAATTTTGTGTTGTTAACAGTTGTTCCTTTAGTCGGTGCAGTTGCAAAGCACATATATAATCATATCAAAGATAATGTCATTCATTTCATAACATTCAGTGGGAAACACTTCTGTCCTTGAATCCTAACTTCAGAAACACAGGAGTGACATGGAATAAAGTTCGAGTCCTCACACCTCATTAGCATTCTTCGCAGCACAGTCCTACAACTCATAAAGTGTTCTGCTCAGCAATTCCAGAAAATGTGAGGCTTCACCCATTTTCCATTTCAAATATAATTTGTATTTATGAATGTGTTTATTTTGGATTCATATTCCATTTTCTCCAAATCTAAACTATTTGAAGCAGTTTACAAAGCAGATATGATGCAAAGTAGGACTATTAGGGACTAAAGTCTAAGGGAAACACTGAACATGAGCTAGGGCATCAGAGATGCTGCCAGACCCCTTCCCTGGGACAGGCCATGATTACAGTGTTCATCACTAAGAAGCCACCTCACAGTTTCCTGGCAGTTAAAGAAAGTAAATAGGCAAAAGTTGAACATATTCTTCTAATTTCTGAAAAAACAAACATGATTTAACTAGGTCATTTACTACTTAAAAAAGTAGAAAATTGATCAGGTTAGGGTAGGAGTGAGGGTGTACTGCGCCCTAATGAGAATCTTCTCTCCTGTACATTCACTCATCTGAAATTCCAAGTTCATAACCTATCATTGTCCTATGGCTTCGGTGATGGATAATTATAGCAACTGTCTATTCTGCCTTTAATATGTGTCAGAACTGAGTGCCACTGCATACACCACAGACACACACACAATAGTATCGACTAAGCCTCTCTTATGATACATTTAAACTTCACAACAAACCTAGAAGCATTTTGTTATAATCATTCACTTTTATGGATGAAGAAACTAAGACTAAGAAAAGCATATGACTTATTCATCATGGTCACACAACTATTAAATGTTAGAATCATGAAACTAACTCAAGTCTTTCTAAGATCAGATCTCTTGTTGTGTTACCTCCCTTTATTTGTTTTATCTTTCATTCTTGGATCAATTAAATTAGCATAAGCATTAAGTTCTGAAATATACCCTATATCCATGTACTACTATCCATTTCTATTGTAACTGTTCTACGTCAGGTCAACATCATCTTTACCTGAACTATATACATGGCATCGTAAATGGTCTCCCTGGTTCCTGTTTCTTCCCGTCCAGACTATTCTAAATATGTCCATTTCCAAAAGCATAGCTCATTCTACTCTTCAAAAAATGGCTGCCTATTCATTGCCTTTTCAATTGTCAGTGTCAGAATTAAAGAGCCCCAACTCTCAGTCAAGAAATGAAATTATTAATTAACATAGCTGTAAAACACCACCATACCATGACATTAAAACTTAGAAAAAAAAGTGCTACAATCTTTCCTTCACATGCCAGACAAACTATTTATAGTTGTGGTTATCTACTTTTTTTTCCCCCTGAACTTCCACTCAGCAAAACTCAAAAGAGATGTACAGGCATCTGATTTTATCCACTCAGCTAAATGAATCTATTCTTTCACTTGCTCTTTCCTCTTTCTCCATTTTCTTAGTGTAGAATTGTTCTTGGAGAAAGGAGCCCATTGTATTTTAGGTATTTGATGTTCCTACCTTCAAAAACAGGCAAAGAGGAGTATGGCTCCTGGCCAAAAACCTATGCAGGACATTTCAAGCTCGCACTACACAGGTGATTATAAAGGCTTTACCTGGCAGGCATCATCGGAGAAAGCTGCCCTCTCTACACCAGACTTGGTACATAGCCAATGCATTACAGTCTTTAAGAGGAGCTGCAGTCAAGGACTCAGACCCTTCTGGCTGGTAATGCTCTTTGGCACATTTGCATTCGTAGCTCAGGTGCCTTCTATAAATATAGAACTCTGTCTTATCACTTTTTTTTGGTCCTTACCCCTCCACCATAAAATCAAACTCTTCTCTTCTCTTCCTATAGCATTTATATGCTCTGATGTTTTTCCAGGTTTTTACTACCCTCATAAACAGTACTGCAGTACAGATTATGTCATCACCTTCTAGAATCACACACACACACATTATATAGAACCATAAACACAATTTAAGTGTGTAAAATTGACAGACTAAGAGACATTTCATTAGATCATGCTATGCCATAAAAATCATGATATTTCTTTTGTTCTGTAAAAATTTAAACTTCTCAAATTCTTCAAGAAGCATCTATAACAAAATCAGTAGTAGCTGCAATTCTATTACCATAAGTTTTCTACAGAGTTTTAAATCTCTGAATATATCACCTCTATTGGACAATATACCAATCTATTGAAGGAAAGAACCAGTGCTCAGAGACATGTGTAATTGATAAGACTACATCGGGCCGCTGAACCAAGAGATTCCTAAAAGATAAAGTATTTAGTAAAGCAACCTACCAATCACTGAGCCATTTCTACCAGTGACATGGGTGGTATGTCAAAATTTAAACCCACTTATCCTTACTGGCAATTAAACAGAAGCTAGAATCAGATGAGTGATCTCTCTGTGTTGCTTGCAGCTGTTAATGCTCTGCTTTGTCATTTGTTAAAAGCCAGAAGCATCTTTGAAAACAATCAGACATTCACCTTTTCTCTAAGAAATCTAATGACCGTTGTGTCAGTCTCTTCAGATTTCTCCCCGTTCGACATGGTGATAACTGATAGCCTGAAGTTTGACATAGAAACACAAACTCTATATGTGTATAGAACAGAAACAGAATGAAAAAAAAAGTTCTGTGCTGAAGGGAAACTGAACAATAACATGAGCATTCTCCTTAAAGCACATATCTTACCTGACAAGTTCAGCCCCCATGAAAATCTGAAGTCTAGAATGTCTGTCCTACATTTATTCCCAAGCTTGTATCTCATCCTGTATCTATGGAAAACATTCACCCATTATTCTCTATAAGCACTTGACATTCTTTGCATTGAGTGAAGATATTTTACCTGCTTCATTCTCAAGCAATGTATTCCCTAAACACTAAGCATTTCAAGGAAGTTGCCTGCATTTGAAAAAAGCAATGTGTTATTCTTGACAGATCAGCCAACTGTTCCTTCGTGGTAACTGCTTTCTCCTTAAAGGAGAGTTGTTCCTATAGTATATTTATAAAAAGCAGGGATCGGGGAGGAAAGAACCAGATTAATACAATCTTAAATAGCTAGTAATACATAGCACCTACTCATAATGCTTTCATAACCTGGAAATGACTTGCTATGTTAATTTAGTTATTTTTCGAACATTTTCTACTTGCTAGATGCTATTTTTTTCATTGTGATAGAGTAGTGAATAAAAGAGATATAATTTCTGCCCTTATGGATTTTGTGGTAGAGATAGGACTACAGAAATTAGACACATCATTCTAAAAGTAACTAATTCGTTAGTTACAACTTGAGCAAGGTAGCTGAATAAGTTGAGGAAGCATCCAGCTTATATTCAATATAATAAATTCACTTTCTAGAATATGGGGTCAAAAGGTCTTCTGGGAGAAAGCGAAATTTAAGTAGTATGTGAGACGTACTGGGAAAGAATGATCCAGGCAGAGAAAACAACATGAAATAAAATCCTGAGGTGGGAAAAAGCTTGAGAGAATTGAAAAACAAGTAATATTATTGTGAATAGATCACCGAGAGGGAAGTCAGGGCAGGCAGGGGGGCCTGTGAAGCAAGGTTAAAGATTTTTACTCTTAGAAGAAAAGACATGAGGAACTACTGAGAGCCCCTAAACAAAGAATCTGTGCTGTGGAAAGTGGATTGAAGGAGGAATAATAATGGGCACAGGGAGACATGGCAGGAGAGGCTATTACAAGAACCTGAGAAGAGATGGCAGTGGCTTAGCCTGGGGTGACAGTGGTGGGAATGGAGAGGAACAAATACATTCAAGACTATTTAGAACTAAAACTCATGAGATACGATCATTGATTAGATATGGGGATGAAAGAGAAGATATCAAAGGCAACTTCAAGGTTTCTTAGTTTGAGTGAACACTGCTGTTAAAAACCACTTGTTTTTACCTGTGTGAGAAAAAAATCAGATTGTCATACAAGATTCACAAGAATCAAAGCTTTTGCTCACTATCAAGTGTTACTGTAATTAAAGGATGAAGGCACCATTTACAGGGGGAAGGAGGTGTCCTAAAGCTATCCAGCTCCTCCCTTTGCATTAGGATGCTCACTGCACTTACTAAAACATAATGCAGCCTTGAATAGATGTATGTTTTTAACAGAAGTAAGCAATGCCTCATAAATTCATAGATTCTAGAGTTATTTACCACAAGCAACCGTAGACAGATCAGGCAAATCATGCTGAAGGACTCTCATGGTAGTAAATACCATTAGTGTTTTGTCAGATCCATTATTCCCATGTTTGCAAGAAGATGCGAGCAGGTTACATTTCTTTCCTGGGCTTCCCACAGAAATAGGAGAGAATGGACTGAATTCCTTGTGTTATCCCTTTCCTTCTCACTGTGCATAGAAATTTAAACAAAGTATTTTACTTCATTAAGAATATATACTGGAGAGACTTCCCTAGTGGTCCAGTGTTTAAGACTTCACGCTCCCAATGCAGGGGGCCCAGGTTCGATCCCTGGTCAGGGAACTAGATTTTACATGCTGCAACTAAGAGCATGCATGCTGCAACTAAAAGATCCTGCATGCCGCAACTAAAGATCTCGCACGTGGCAAAGAAGATCCCTGCGTGCCACAACTAAGATTGCATGCGCAGCCAAATAAATGAATGAATAAATAAATAAATATATACATACATACATAAATGAATAAATAAAATATACTGGAAAAATAAACACATTCTTTAAAATTTCTTGAGTATTTTATGATATAAAATTTTTAAAAAATACTGTTATTAATTATTGCAACAACTCTAAGAAGTAGGTGGTATTTTCATTTTAAAGATAAGAGCACTGATACCTACAGAAATTATATAACTTAATAAGGACAGTTTTGACTCCAATTTCTATACTCTTTTCTCTAGACCACATTTTCTCCTCAATATATTTTAAAGGGTAACTTTAAACGAAAGCTAAATGCAAAGGTAAAATCGTATACTTTCCTCAAGTTTGAGACAGATATAGATTTTTTTTAAAAGTGGCTTGAATGCATGATTTAATTTTATTTTAATGGCCATTTCAAGAATCAAGATCTGTTATTTACTTGTGTACTGAAAGGAACAATTATTTCAACTTTGAATAGACACACTTATGAATTGGGGCTATATTAAGTGAGTTACTGGAAAAGACATAAAAATAGCAAAAAGAAGACTAGCCATTTTATTCTGATGGATCAAGAACTACATTAGAGTGTTTTATGCTAATAGTATAAACTGCAAAAAGACATAAAAAGATCTGTGTCCCACATTATTTGGAATGTCTACTGAGAGGGAATTTTGAAGAATAAATAATCTCTATACACGAGTGGATATATCCTCAAACCATATGGTTTTACAACTCTTCTAGACTAATATATTCACTCACAAATTTATAGAGACAAAAGTTAATTACAGATCATTAATAAGCTCTAAATCACAGAATTTGTGTAGTGTTGAGATTTGTCCTAAGACTCTGGAAGATGCAAGTGATACTTTAACTATACAAGTGCTTCACAGAAACACCTTCTAATAACATAAGATTTCAACCATCTCCAATATCCTTAGTAATGGCAACCTCCAGGGTTCCAAACAGAGGAAGGCTCCTAGGGGGAAAGATCACTGTCTTCTTTACAGAAGAAAGCAAAGACATGTTTTTCTACCCTGGATATTTATACATTAGCTCTCGACTGTCGACCTCCCCTCACCATGCTAACAGACACACATACACACACTCCTTTCCCCCAATCTCCCTTTGGTCTACTTTCACACTATAAGCAAGATCCATCTGTAAGGTCAGCACTCCTATCTGTTTAGTTTATTTGAGGCTGTTTGACTGTAGTCAGGTCATAATTTTGGCAGATACTACTCTTATCATGTTCTTAACATCTAAAATTCTGGATTTTCTGTGGCATAAGTATAGAAAATGAGAAGAAAATACCATTTTTTGTTTCTATTTTTACTTTTCATAGTATGATTCATACAACAAATTAAAATAGCTATAATCATTACTTATATTCACAATATTTAAATAAGAAACAAAAACAAGCCTGAGCTGGGAAAAAGCACTAGAACTCAAAATTTCTCATTGGACCTTGAGGTAATTTCTCTTTTGATATGAACAATTCTCTGCAAGTATAGTTTGAATGTGATTCATTCCATGACATTATTAATCTCTTCTTAATCTAATCCCAGAGCCTCTCCTCTCTGCCTCCCTGTTCCAGAGTTTTGGAAAACACCTTATAAAAATCCACTATGGAAAAGGCTGGCATCTGCCCAGGGATATATATCGAGAGTTAGAAGGAGAGTCATTTCCACCCTTACAATGAAAAAAAGGAGGACTAACTTCAAATGCAAGACTTTTTATAAGATGAATAAGGTCTGAGGATATAATGTCTAACCTGGTGACTATAGTTGATAACAGGTATTATATAATTGAAATTTGCCAAGAGAATAGAACTTAAATGTTCTCACCGAAAAAAAAAAAAAAGAAAGAAAAAAATACGTGAGGTGAGGGGTGTGTTAGTTAACTCAATGGGGGTGAAATCCTTTCACAATATATATGCGTATCAAATCATCACATTGAATACTTTAAATATTTTACAATTTTGTCAATTATATCGCAGTAAAGCTGAAAAAAAAAGAAAAAGAAACTGATGTGTCCGAGTTGTCACTTGATTAAAGTTAAACCATTTGTATTAATTTTTAGGGCTACCATAACAAAGTAGCACAGACTTGGTGGCTTAAACAACAGAAATTTGTTTTGTCACAGTTTTAGAGTCTGGTCATCCAAGATCAAGACAGGTTTATTTCTTTTAAAGCCTCTCCCATTGGCTCAGTCTTCAGATGGTCTTTTGTGCATGTCTGTGTCCTAATTTCTTTTTAAGGACTAGGGGCCACCCTAATAACCTCACTTAACCTTAAATACCTCTTTAAAGACCCTATCTCCAATACAGTCATATTCTGAGAGTTGGGACTTCAACATACGAGTTTTGAGGGAACATCAACACCCTACACTCTGCCCATAACACCATTATAGTTATTTTTTCTCAAATTAGCAGACCTTATACTCATCTTGCCCTGCTATCTGACTCTGCTCTTTTCCTCCCCACTGAGCAGAGAAGGAAACTAGAATGCTTAACTGGCTTAAACTGTTTAAGAATGTTTACACTGGTTGTACCATACCGATACCTAATAATGATCTGAATGATGCTATCCGATTCCAAAGCCTGTGCCATTCCCTCCTGAAAAGTGCCTACTTTTGCAGTATCTTGGGAAAAAGCCAGCACAAGGTGAGGTAGGTGTGAGGGTAAAATATGGGCATCAGCTAGATCAGGGTTCAAATTTCAGACCTGCTGCTTTCTTGCTGCATGACCTTAGACAATTAACTGCTTTGGATTTCAGTTTTTATCATGAGTAAAAATCAGAATAAAAATATATAACTTTTATTGTTTTAAGTGATATAAGCAAAGATGTTTATAATATTAGATATTTGATAGTACTGAAGTTCAGCCTCCTTTTCCACCTCCCATCTCTCTCTGTCTCTCTCTTCTTCTTCTTCTCCTTCTTTCTTCCAATTTGTTTTGACATTTCAATTGGGCTTGAAATAACATAAATGCCTTCTTACATATCACTCTATCTATTTCTTCCTGTTTTAAATGGAAGCATGGTTGATCTATAACCTCCTTGGATGGCCAGGTATAACGCAATTACTTGTTTTTATAGAGTTGGCCTAAAGGGCAATGCACAGGTTCATATATTTTCCTAAATATAATTTTTCAACTGGAGTAATGCATGGAAACAGTGTTCTCCTATATCTTTTGTCAAACTGAACTCCCAAGTAACTTCTTAAAGAAAAGGAGATTTTCAGATCCCACTATTCTTTGTTATTATAGGATGAACAACATGATTTGACTTTATGAAGCATGGATATAGATGTAATGAGGTATATGAGGTGATGGGTTATACAAAGGAACTACTTTCTGTATTAAAAAAAAGCAAAACATTAAAATACTTAAGCTTGAGAATCGCACAAAATAGTACAAAGAGTGGGTACAGTTCTTCAAACTACTTCTATCAACTCAATTATTCAAAAATTCAACTTCATTAGCAATCTACCTGTCTGGAAATTCAAGTAATGAAATATGCAGTTTGATTAGGAAATCATGCACTAATTCAGCTGCTTCAATATGTAGCTCGCCCATTCACTTATACAGGAGACCTAGGGAAGGGCACCGCTGAGCCTGTAAATTATGAAATGGGATGAGCCATGAATATCTTTATTAAAATGACTACACTCCCTCTCTCTTACATACATATCTTCACGAACACCACCAGAATAATCGGTTTATTTCTGTTCTTTTTGACAATGAACTGCAATCTGCCAAAATGTGATAACATAACATGACATAGGCAAGGAAACAACAAAACTGTAGATTAGTCAGACCCTGTTTGTTAGTTACTTACCTCTTTCCTTGAAAACAACACACAATAACATGCGGTGGGGAATGGAGATGTCACACTTCCTTGTCCTCAGTAATCAGCAGGACTCCTTTGCGGTGGGAGCAAACAGGCTTTGGAGCCATGTAAATGAATTTGAATCATAATGCCACTATATACTAGCTGTACCACTAGCTGTGATAATGTGGTAAGTTAATGCACATAGGGTTTCCTGGATTGTGATGTTTAATGGAAGAATCAAATTAAGTCATATTAACAAAATGTAAATTGCCAACATAAAGTGTTGACATTAAAACAAACCACCAAACAGAACAAAGAATATTTCAACACTATTTTAGAAAAGAAAAGGCATTTTAACAACCAAAGTACTGAAAGGATCCAATTTCAAAATAAATAATCATTCTTTAAGTTAAAGTGGTGGTGGTGGAGGGAGGAGAGAAAGAGATTGATTCATGGGAATGTCACTAATGTGTATTGTTTCACTTTCCATGTCATTTTTTACATCTCTGGACAATTGAGAACATCATCACATTTATCTGTGGGTCAGTGATCTGTGCACCAGTGCTTGGAAAGCACAGGCAAAACTGAGTTGTCTTTTATTATTCATTTGTCAAATAAGAATACTACTAATCATTCTCTAAATGCTGATACAAAAGTAAAATGAAATAATGGATATAACAAAACTCTGGAAAATTTATAGTTCGTGCTCAAAAAATGTAAATGAATCTCTTGGCTTCTTTCTTGAATTAACATTTAGGCAGTTAGGCAAAGAGCAAAGTGCCCATCCCAGGTTAGAATTCATTTACCACTTATTAGCTTTATAAATTTGGAGAAATAAATGTATGAGTCTGTAATAGGCTAAATGATGGACCCCAAAGGTATGAGGCCCTAAACCTTGGAACTTATAAATGTTATCTTTTATGGAAAAATAGTCTCTGCAGATGTGATTAAGGAGCTTGAAATATGGAGATAAGCCTGGATTATCCAAGTAGGCTCAAAATATAATCATAAGTATTTTTTTAAAAAATTCACCCAGTTTTATTGAGATATTATTGACATACAACATTGTATAAGTTTAAGGTGTACAACGAAAGGATTTGATATATGTATATATTGCAAAATGATTACCACAGTAAGCTTAATTAATATCCATCACCTCACATTGTTATAACTTTTTTTCCCCTTGTGATGAGAACTTTTAGGATCTATTATTTTAGCAACTTTCAAATATACAAAATGGTATTGTTAACTATGGTCATTATGTTGCACGTTGTACATTACATTCTCAGAACTCATATATCTTATAACTGGTACCTTCTTACCACCTTCACCCAGTCTGCCCACACCCCTACCTCTACTGCCTCTGGCAACCACCAAGCAGGAGGCAAAAGGGGATCTGGCGCACGCACGCGCGCACACACAAAGAAGGCAGTGGGAAGATAAAGCAGAGAGAGATTTCAAGATGTTGGCCTTAGAGACTGAAGGGATGAGGCCACAAGCCAAGGAATGGAGAAAGCCACCGGAAGCTGGAAAAGGCAAGGAACAGATTCTCCCCCAGACCTTCCAGAGGGAGGGCCGACCTCTAACACCTTGATTTTGGCCCAGTGATACTGATTTCAGACGCTGGCTTCCAAAATTGTGAAAGAATAAATTTTTGTTGTTTTAAGCCACCAAATCTGTAGTTACTTGTTACAACAACCACAAGAAACTAATACAGATCTCTTAAAATGATTGAGTGGGCTAATCTGATATTAATGTCTTAAGGAGATGAGGAGGAGAGTGGAAGAATAATAAATCTTCCTCAAGGTAAACTTTACCCACGAAGGCTGGAAGGTTTCTATTTTGATTCATGCACATCTTTGTCTTCAACATAAACATCCCATTTAGAAATGACAAGGATGAACACAGACCTTTCCCCTTTGGCCTGAACTTCCGAACAAGGCCAGACACAGATCCTTCTGCTTTCATCCCCAGCTACCTTCCCACTCTTTGTCTCATGAGCAATTACAATGAGAACTCTGTCCCCCTGGCGCTAGCTAACATGGAGATAAGCATGTCCTATTTAGCTAACTGAATGAGACGTCCTCTGATTGTAAAACAATCACAGCTTTAATCAATGCACCTGCAATTTGTTACCTGTCCCCATGAAAGTTTAAGGCAAACCACCCAGCTGAGACACTCCCATCTTGGGTTAGCAGGTTCTCCCTATTGCAACAGTCTGAATAAAATCAACTCAATTGCCTGGTGCATTTTGTCTTTAACAGAATTTTTTTAAACAAAATAACATTAGTAATTAGAAGGGCCTATGTCAAAGGGCCCTGTAACTGAATTAATTGTTTTTTAAAATAAAGTGGAGTGGTTTACAGTTATTCTTGGTACCACTTGAGGTTCGAGTCTGTGCTTCCTGCTCGTTGCCCTAACCCCACTATTGGCATTAATCACTTTGTTACACATTGCAAAAGAGACCAGTTAGAAATACTATGACCTTGTCCTAGTAAATTTTTAAAACTCAGCATAATTAACTCAAATGCATAATTGGGCAATCAGTAATCCTAGCAGCAAGAACTATCTCTGACATGATAAAAAACAAAACAAAACAAGACAAAAAATTCTCCAGTTCTCTCTGTTCATTTGAGAGATGGAAAGGATCAGCAGTTGAAAACAAGCACAATTTATTTCAAAGGGAAAAATTGGAATGAAGCCTTCTACTGCTTAGAGTACTTCTGCATATTAAAGCAGTATTTAACAATACCACGTTTTATACATGCATTAAAAACTACTGCTTTAATACTGGATAATTATTAACAAAAGTCAGAAATTGCAAGATAATAGTGAGGAGGAAGGAAGGTTCAAGATGGAGAATAAGATGCTAAATCATAGCAATGACCTTGAATCCAGCTGACAGACAACTGTGTGTTAGACTGGGGGGTAGCAGTTCATGTGGGTTCTAATAAGGATTATTCACTGACTGTCCAGGTGATTCCAGAAAGGTCACACTCCTCTGAACTTTAATTTCCTCATTCGTAAAGTGAAAGTGCTCAATTTGTTGAAATCTCTGATCGCTCTAGGCTGAAAATGATGCAATTTCATTCAACAAATATTAGTGAGTGTCTACAAGGGCAAGGACATTTATTGGTAGGTGCTGAAGTGAATACACAGATTCCTATAGCTCATGTTTTCAAATTTCTTTAATCTACTTCAAGTAGAGAAACCTTATATAGGTAGTTGAGCAAATAAAGACTTATACAAGTACATAAAGTAGATGATGACATCAGCTATAATATTTGAATAAACTAAGTACCATTCGTGGCAGAGAGGAAGAAGCCAATGTGTATCTTGGTTCAATGAGTCAAAGAATAATGGATCAGATTAATCTATGAGTTTGTACCTTTGCACTTTTCACAATTACCTTAGAATGTTGCCTACATTTCACTTTGCTTTTATTCCCCCAAATGAATATGAGTACTATTTTTAAGATATCCATAAGATCATAAGAATGCAATCACATCACTGCATTCTCTAAACCATATGTTACAGGAGGGTAGATGTGAAGATTGATACTTGATGGAAAAAAGCAGCCAGTTGGTCCAGAAACCTCAAAACTATCCATCATGTCTGCAATATCTGGAGACAAGGCTTGAAAAATACCATGTAAGTAGAATGCTGTGTAAGAAGCCTGTCTTCCCAGATGGCTTGATGCATTGATGCATTTTAGCCAGAGCGACAATGGTATGTGGTCTCTGTGATCAATATAGCAGGAAATGAATGGCTAAGAGATTTCTTAAAAATCAAATATCTGCCAACAATTCATCTAAGCCTGCAAATGCCACACAACAAACATGGAGTAACAGCAAACAGGGATTTCACAAATTATTGCCAAATTCAGTTTTAATTTTAAAAAAGCTGGCAGAAGTTTCTCTGCTCTGCTCTAGGACTTATTTTCTACACACCCTCTCCTCCCATTGTTCCTAGACAATGCCATGCTGTTAAATAAACTCCCCCTGGTCAGAAATGTGTAAGCAAGTGTAACATAGGAAACTGTGCATGAGGCCCCAGGGCTAATTAAAAGCCATTGTTGCTTTTCATTTCCTCAGTACATAAAAAAAAAAAAAAAAAAAAAAAATTGAGAAATGTTTTTACCTCTAAGAGTTGGAAACATTGCAAAACCCATTTAAATCAAGCATTAAAGCTCAATCCCTAAATTAAAAAAGGACTGCATAATTTCTTTAATTCTTGCTACACTATTAAACAGTATGAGGCACATTCACAAGCTGAAGGAGAATGGGTTGGAGCAGTTACATCCTTTTCTTTCTCTGTGTCACTTCAGTGCTGTCATTTAAGCAATATTGCTGAGACTATCCATCCGTTTTAAAGTAATTTCAACATATCCCAAACTGAAAATCTGACATTCCCTTAAGCCTTTGTTGATCCATTTCAAGTTTTCTCTAACTGTTAAAGAGAACCACAGGTAAGACATTTTCTGAATGGCCCTGCCAGGCTTCCAGAAGTTATAGGAACCCATGAATACATCTAATACTAAGCATGCCTTTAATAGCAACCTAGGAATTTTCACCATGGCTCAGGTATCTTAAATATTAATATTGCTAAGCAAGCTTTTTTGAGATGAAGTTAATAACTAATAACAGCCATAATGGATATTTTTCTTTTTTCTTTTTATTGGAGTAAAATTGCTTGACAATGTTGTTAGTTTCTGCTGTACAATGAAGTGAATCAGCTAAATGTATACATCTATCCCCTCCCTCTTGGACCTCCCTCCCCGCCCCGACTCATCTAGGTCATCAAAGAGCACCGAGCTGAGCTCCCTGTGCTATACAGCAGGTTCCCACTAGCTGTCTATTTTATACATGGTAGTGTATTTATGTCAAACCTAATCTCCCAATTTGCCCCACCCTCCCCTTCCCCCCCGGGTCCACATGTCAGTTCTCTACGTCTACGTCTCTATTCCTGCCCTGCAAATAGGTTCATCTGTACCATTTTTCTAGATTCCACATATATGCGTTAATATACAATATTTGTTTTTCTCTTTCTGGCTTACTTCACTATGTTTGAAAGAAGCCAATACACTTGCCAGTGTTTATCACTAATCAGAGTATTCTGGATAAATTGAGACAAACCAAGAAGAAACAGTTTCCATAACTCCAAACAAGGTTTCCACTTTCTTCTTATGGGCTAGAAGAAGATGGCAGAATTAGCTTATTTCTACTGGGAATTCATAGAAGGGAACAGCAGGGTTCCCCGGTTCAAGATTTACTTATACTCTGTGCTGCTTAGCTTGAGACTCTTATGATCCTCAGGCAGAAGGAGATTTGTTTAAGCAGGACTCTGCCTCAAGAAAACAGTCATGGGCCAGCACACTTCAAGGTACATGCAACTGGAAAGCTGTGTCCTATGTGTACCCCTCCTATACACCTTCCACACAGGTCTCAGAGTGATTTCTATGAAACATAAATCTTATCATACTGCTCATCTGCTTAAAAGTTTCCAAAGCCCCTTTACTATCCTACTCAATTGTCAATATAATTTTTGTATTTAATGTGCAATATAAAAAAATAAATAAAATTTGTATATCCAATTCAAAATGTTCTATTGTAAAGTAAACATATTGAGGTAAGATTTTAGACTGTAGTTTAAAATACTGCATAAATAATAGTACAGATAGTACAAAGACTTGGCAAAAATTGTGGTGGTGGGACATACCTTACTAAAATTGAAAACACTAGTCTAGAATAAAAGCCAGACTCCTCACTGGGAAGCAAGGTATTCCATACATTTCCCTAACTTCTGGTCTTATCCTTTTTAGGACCTCATTACCTGTCCCCTGCCATCTACAACCTTAACACACCTCCAGGAGTTCCCTGGACCTGGCAGACCATTTTATTTATCCCCGATTCTCTGGGTTTTCTGCCCAAGCTGAATCCTCTCCCATGAAAGCTATTCCCTTGTTTGGAAGCTTCTCCTTCTTTCTTGGGAGTGCATTTGCACTGAAGTACATTCTGCATACAATTTCTCCTAATTTATTACTTCTTTTAAGGATTAGTTCCACTTGAATGACTTTCCTAGTCCCTCCCCCAATCCTCCCCATCCCATAATATTGGCCAGTTCTCCTGTGCCCCCACATGTGCTTTGATCTTTCCTGTCATAACATTACTATTACCTACTTCACTTCATATTACATTAGTCTCCTCTACTACACTGTATCCCCAGAACTCAACACTATTGATGATACAGCTCCAACCAATTATGCTGCACAAATGAATTGTGTCTGCCTCTAATTAGTAACTCATGAAATGCTTCTATTACCTAAATAGAACACTGTTAGATTTTTTTATCATTCTGATGTTATTTTACAAGGAACAATGGGACTTTTTTTTGACAACCCACTCCCAATGCATAAAATAATATTAAGTTATGTTAGCTCTTTCTGTTAATAATTTAATATTTTTGACATACGTCCATACATTCTTTGATATTCTTCTCCTTAAGAGGTGAACCTTTAAATTCCCTCCTCTTGAATGTAGATGAAACTCTCTTCCATTGAATAGAATATGGAAGAAAAGATGTTATGTTCCTCCTAAGATTTGGTTATAAAAAACTGTGAATTTTATCTTGGGTTTGCTCTCTCTTCCTTGCATCTCACACTCCAGGAAAAGCCATTTCATCAGAACCACGTGCCAAGGAAATTAAATCTCCTGCCAACAGCCATGATGTGAGCTGGGAAGTGGATCCTCCAGACCCAGTCAAGCTTAAAATGACTGCAAATTAGTTGACACCTTGATTGCAGCTTTGGGAAAAACTCAGAGCCAGAACCACGCAAATAAGCTGCAGCTGTTCCCAGATTCCTGCCCCACCCCCCCCACCCCCCACCCCCCCTCCACCCACAGAAGCCTAGAGATGATTTTTTAAGCTTCTATTTTTGAAGGAAAGTGTTATGTATGAATAGATAACTAACACCAAACAGATGACCTTGGGCATATTGCTCAACTTCTCTGAGCATGATTTTCCTTGCATCTAAAATTAAAACAATAAAAATTTTAAAGGTTATCATGACATAAAGGGACCTATGTAACTTGAGCAGCAAAATGCCCAGTAATATGCAGACACATGATAAATAAATAATTCTTCCCCTGCCCCAAATGCCTTGTGACTTCTCTTTCTAAATGTGGTTATTATTAAATTAATGACCATAAGACTATAGTGCTATGCTGGGCATTATATAAAACAAGAAGGACAACTGTGACTCCTGTGTTGAAAGTACCATCCTCATTCCAAACTGCATTTTGTTTCTCAAGTCACTAGTCTATTGATCAATGATTCTTATGGTAAAGGTATAAATGAATGGTATACCCTGTCAGCTTTTTGATGAATTTCACAACCACATTACACAACTGGCCATGTATATAGTAGTTATATAATGGATAAAGGTTGGTTACAGGGATAAATCCCACCCACCCATAATCAAAAACCATGACCAAGTCTATAATCTTCACCAGAAAACCCACAGTTAAGAAGGAAAAAGGCTTTGCCCTCTTTAAGATGTAAAATATCTTGGTAGAAGAAGTAGAACACTTACTGATGCTTATTCTACTAGAAGAGATTTGTTTATCTATACGTCTCAAATTGTGGTCCACAAACCACCTGTCTCTAAATCACTATGGGTGTGTGTGGGGGGTGGGGGATGGGGGGTGTTTTTTATTAAAAATACAGGTTCCTGGGATCCACACAGCTCTCACTTTCATTTATCATTTCTTGCCAATAATTGGGAATATTCATGAACAAACAAACAAACAAAACACAAAACTCTCCAGGGATTCTTCTGTGCACATATTGATTTATAGTGGCTCTTAATCTTTTTTACACATTAAAATGTCCTCAGGAACTTTTTAAAGCTCCCCGGGTGACATGACATTGCAGTTAGCAATAAGAACTGCTGATCTAACATTGCAGATCCAATGAACCTGGTTCATTTTGCTCATTTGCATTATTCATTTTGCACTTGAATATATTTACTTTGCAACCTTTCAATTCAAAACACTACCTACACTAAAAAGTATAGCTTCTTGAAAGTACATGGCACTGGTGTCATAACCCTTCAGTTGGAAGGGGTGGTTAGAGAGAGAGCTTCCAATTAGTGCAGGTTATAGTCCCTTGGCAGGTCCAGTCCTATGATAATTGCAACTTGACACAAGCTAGTGAAATTACCCAAAACTACTTGCACTAGTTCCATGTTCATGAAGCTAAACATTTTAATATAATTTAGTTTCTTTCCTTCAACAAAAGAATGCACTAGTCCCACTGACATTCTGCAAGTACAGTCATATTTCTATGTGTAGTATAATGATATAATATTCACCTTTAATCACTCTTTACATTTTGGTTTTGTTTTTACTTTGAGAGGCCATGGATAACTTTGTAAATTGCATGCAATCAGCAGTGGACCAGATGACCAGCAAATATACATACGAGAAAATGCATACATCATTAGAGAAAACTCATGATTTCCCAGAAACCAATCCAACAATCCTAATTTTAAAATAGCCACAAAACGGGACTTCCTTGTTGGTCCAGTGGTTGAGACTTCACCTTCCAATGCAGAGGGTGTGGGTTCAATCCCTGGTCGGGGAGCTACGATCCCACATACCTCACTGCCAAACAACCAACACATAAAACAGAAACAATATTGTAACAAATTCAATAAAGATTTTTAAAATGGTACATGTCAAAAAAAGAATCTAAAAAAAAAAAAAAATAGCCACAAAACATTGGATATATTCCAAAGAAAAATCCCATAATTGTGTCTTTCTGGTATATGCTTTTATTTATTTATTTATTTTTATTTATTGAAAAGTGTATTGCAACTTTCCCGAGACCCATTTAGCCATTATTAATCTCAAAATTGAAGACTTTAAAAAGTGGGGGGATGAAGTAGGGGAGACAGAAAGAGGCCACTTCAGATGCTTGTGATTCTAGGGGCTCACTTTCTTTATACAGGGAGAAAGGAAAACTATTGCTTCCATCACCGATTCATTTTCATTAAGGCAATGGCTGAGCAGTGAGCAGTCAGAAAGTCCAGCCAAGTTACTAATGTAGCACTGTTAGATTTTCTTCCATGGAACTCCCCCTTTTCTCATTGTCTCACAATGGCTAGGCTTGGGAGAATCAGTGCAGAGTGGCATGAGGGACAGGAGTAAAACAAATAATCAAATTTCAAATATTTAGTCTATTAAAAGGCTTTCCTCCACGAAGCACTTGTTTTTCATGAGAAAGAAACAGGAGAACATAGTTAGACTCTGTTCAACTAATTGCTACCAAATTTCTTTTTAGCTTGCACTTTGCTGGAGCTTTATTCAGGAACAGCTCATGGCAAAGTCCAGCAGGCACTGGTTTGGGGCTCAAAACCCCTGGGTTTTAAGATTGGTACTGCCAATAATCTACTGTGTATCCTCAGTCAACCCACTAACCCTGCCAATTCTCTGGATCTTTATTTATAAAACAGTCTAAGTTTCTCTTAAGCATTACAGAGGTTAAGTAGTCCTATTTTAGGTTTCCCCCTGATCTAAAAGTCTGTGACTACATAATGTACTGATGTGGCTTTTGTCTGTAAGATCCCGCCTCCCCTTATGTAGAGTGAAATATCTCAAAGGCAAGTGGCAGTAGGGATGAGAACATGAAATTGAGGGGTCTAGAAAAAGATAAATGTAGATGATTCTTCCTTATTATTGGCACCTATGAAAATCTGGTTGCTGGAAAAGAGGATTTGTTTGTGCACAGTTTCCCTCTGGTGCCCCAGGAAGCTGTAGGGTTGTGGAGGCTGAAGATGGACGTAACACTGATTTGAGATTACGAAGTTGAAATACCAATTATTAACATCTGTAAAGTTTCAAAATATTTTCCCTGATGATCTTATTTAATCTTAATAGAACAAAGTGGGGGAGAAACATCCCTTTCATAGATGAGAATTACAAATCTCATCACATCCTAAGTGTTAAAGGGACCTCACATCTTGCCAACCCCACCCCACCCATTCCGAGTGACTCAGAATTCCCAAACAAAATAGAATGCAAAAAGCTTGTGATGACTAAGAGCTCAGGTTTTACAATAGGCTTCTGGTATATGCATCCTGGTTCTGGGACCTATCGGCTTGGTCTCCTCAGTCAACTTTCTTAACGTCTCCCAATTTTCTCCTGCTTAAAGTTAGGGTAGTACCTACCTTGTAGGTTAACTGTGAAGACACATTACAGGAATAGTAAAATATGCCAGAATCTGACATATATTAGATGCTTAGTCAATCTTAGCTTTTAATATTATTAAAAATGAATTTTAACTGCTATGCAAAAAAGTCATCTGATCATTTTTTTTTTTTTTAAGTAGGAGAAACATGTCCAAGAACCAGGGGGAGATAATCCGTATTAGGCTGTAAAAACGTAAAAACGAGATGGCAAGTGAACAGAAGGGAGCCTGCAATTGATTCTGCAGAAAGGACAGGTATATTACAGTCTAGAATTAAAATACTTCGAAAGAAATATTTTGTTGTCTAGGTTAAGATAAAAAGAGATGACTGTACTGAACTTGGAAGGATTTGACCTTGGGTGAAGATCAACCCTGCAGTTATAAGGAGAAAAAACTTTGCATTGGTGAGAGAAAGAGTTTAGAGCTAATGAGAAAGAATGGCTACTCAGTTTAGTGTTTCTGTTCCTTGAGCAGAGCTGGTTTAATTATAACTTCACTCTCATCCGTGAGTAAAGTTAATGAAGCCTAAAGAAAAATCAATTCAGTGAATGCTAACATGCTTGTGTCTAAAATTTTGTTTACAGTGGACATCAAAGGGTAGAATCAGAATGTGAATCAGGCCCACTGACATGAAAATCTACCCAGGCTTGTTCAACTGTGCTACTTTCCATGCAAAACTGACATTTTTTACAAGCAACTACATACCTTAGCAGGGGTACTGGCTATAAAATTGATGTCTGTAATAAAATAAAAAATAAGGTCTCTTAAGAAAATCATTAAAAATGAATTGGTCAAAATATTCAGAGACAGAAGAGAAAATAAAGCACCATATTTCACTAATATATTTCTTCAATCGACATATCCAGACTGCTTGGTTTAGAGCATGCGCACACACACACACGCAGGCGCGCGCGGGCGCACACACACACACACGCACAGGGAAAGCTATAACTCTTTTTCTAAACTTATTGAAGTTTAACTTACATTTTAGAAGGATGTACCCTCTCTCATTCATCTTTCTTTCCTTTTCTTCCTTATATATGACCCATTGGTATCTTTTCTGTGAAACAAACAAAAAAAAGTAGTTAAACTGGAAATAAAAATTTATATCCTCTAATCCTATGAATTATTTTCAACAATTTTGGTGTCCTCCTCTAATTCGAGATAAAAACCAAGCCATGGCTCTGTGCTAGTTGTTGCAGATGGACACAAGGATGAAAAAGGTGCTGTATTTGTGCTCAGAGTATGCACAGTCTAATCACTATTTAGATTATAGTAAAGCAGATTAAGTACTATAAAAAGTGACACAGCAGAGTTCAATTTGGACTGAAAGAAAGGAGATCACATTTACCTGAAATAGTAACAAAAAATTATAAAATGGGTAATTGTTAATGTTTTTTTTAATGATAGGTAGTAATTGGATTAGGGCCAGTATGGGAGGGCATTCCAAGTAAAGGGGGAAAAAAACCAAACATGAACAAAGATGTGGAGATAGTGGAGTCAGTTATGCGATCCAGGAATAGGAAGTCAGCTAGTTTGGTTAGTTTATAGGGTAGGAGAAGGACAGTCATGAAAGATAATGCTACAAAAGTGGGCAGGAGTTTGAGCTATAGAATTTGTACTTATATAAGTAAGGCATGGGAAGCCTTTCAGAGGTTTTAAAGCAGAGATGTGATTTTATTTGATCCCTTTCAGAAGGATGTAGCAGTGGTGTGTAAGCAGAATTAGAACAGAAAAAATAGCTTGAGCAAAACAGTTAGGCACTGTTAAAAAGACAAGGTAGCTGTTAATAAAGGGCTGAACTAATATGCCTACAGTGGCGATGTCAAAATCTACAGAAACTGGTCACACTGATCTTACGTTTGGAGAAAATGTTAGAACCTGTACACTTTGGAGAATTCTACACAAATAGAGTACCCAGGGGAAAGAGAAGATTTTGAGTGAGGATGAGGTTTTCAGTTTGGATAAAGAGAGTTAAAAACACTTGGGACTCCTATGTAGAGATGTGTTATTGGAGAGTAATAAAAATAATAATTAAAAAAAAACATATTAGCAAGGGTCAAAGGCAGCCATTTATTCTAACTAAAATCTACTGAGTCACTGGCATATTTCTTTCCATAGCCCCTAAAGTACAGTTGCTCCCAGGAAGCAAAGCCAACAAGAATTCATGAAGAATAAATAAAGACTAACACAGAATGACAGTCTCCCCAAGCATTCAGAGCAGAAATCACAGCTATAGTTAGAGAATAGAATTAAATCCCATTATCAGGTAAGGGAGCAATTTTAGAGTATTTTGCTGTTGTTGAATAGTGAGGAAACTGAATAAATAGTCCGAACTTTTCCTTATGTAACCATATTTATTTATTATATAACCATATTATAACAGCCTAAAGGAAACTGAAAAAATAAAACTCATCTATTTTTCTAGCAATAACTGTTTTCATTTCTCTGTGTTGTCTCCAAGTTTTTTATACAGTCATATACATTCATATTTTCATAGTCACAATTATATATCACCCATATTACTTTATATTTTGTTTTTAATTTTTCCAGGCTGCCATATAAGCTTCATATTTATACTTAGTGTCTGAATAATACTCCATTGAGTACACTTAAGAAAATTTATAAAATCATTTCTCTGTGATGGGAAATTTGGGCTGTTTTCAGTTTTGGTTTGTTTTAGCTAATGTTGTGACAAGTATCAGTCTTCTTGGCACCAGCATCTACGATAACGAGTGTCACGAGTCATTGGTCTACATGACTCACTCTCTGGATAAGCTGGGAGGCCCTATAGTGAAGACGTTTTGCCTTTTTTTTGTTGTTTTTACTATTGTATGCGCTGAATCTAGTGCATATTTTGAGTTTAATAATTTTTCGATAAATTGCTTTTCTTCTTTGATCATATTTTAAGATACACTATTAGGATAAAGAGGAGAATGGAAATTGGTGCTTAGGAAAGTGGATTTTTAATGTTTATAATTATGTTATCAAAATGTGTCAATTTTACTTACTTGGGCACTAGGAGTCAGAAAATATTTATTAAGCTTCCAGTCTGTGACAGCATTATGTTAGGAACCTAGAATCAAAGACAAGAACAAACATGATTACTGAGCTCAAGGAACTCATGAAAACAATAAACAGACATCTCTTCTCATTGTTCCTTCTCCCTTCCAACCAGCAACTAATTTCCTTCTGGAGTGTAGCCTCTTCCCCAGGATATACAAAGTGGAGCATCCCACACAGTTTGGTGCATCACATGCCAAGCCCTACTCAACAGGTGGACTCAAGATATGGGAGTCTCCCTCCCTAGAATTTGAATCTTGAACTGAGGATGGAGTGATTAAAAATGGCTGGGTATGTTCACTGAAGTAGGGTTCTCCGCTACAAAACTACTCTTATCCACAGGCTCCCTGGCCTTGTGGGGTTTCTCTTTCTAGTCCATTCTCAGACCTTTTTTCTCTCATTGTCTCTTTGGTACTGTGAACTCCCAAAGTTCTGACAATAAGCTACCTGTGTTTAAGTTGGCCAAGTCAGTGTTTGTTGTTTCCAACCAGAGAGTCATACCTGAAACCTGAGAAATTAATACAAATGGTGGAATAAAGATTTATCCCACCTAGTGGGGAGAGAGAAGGCGGGGAGGGACAAGACAGGGGTAGAAGATTAAGAGGTACAAACTTCTATGTATACAATAGGTAAGCTACAAGGATACACTCTAGATATATTTATTGTACAGCACAGAATATATAGCCAATATTTCATAATAACTATAAATGGAATATAATCTATACAAATTTTGAATCTTTATGTTGTACACCTGAAATTAATACAATATTGTAAATCAACTATATCTCAATAAAAAAATTAATTTATAAAAGAATTATACAGGAAACCAACAAGAAGGATAACTCACCCAGCTGAGAAACTCACCAAGATGAATGAATGTTGACCTATATAAAAATATTTGCTAATCATATATATACCATACACACACACACACACACACACACACATACACTTACACACGCACATCTATATATACACACACACACATACATTAAAACTATGTGTATGTTTTAGGTATATGCATGTATGTACATAGACGTACGTATATTTAAAAATACATGTGTATAGTTTTAATCAGCATGTTTATGGTTACTAGATATTTATCCATTTATATATTTATTCTATTTTTTCATAAAAACTGTGCATTTCAGAAATAGCCCCCATTTTCAAAGTAAAGTCAGAGGCAGTGGACACACCCATAATATAAGGAGCTATGTTTCAAGAATTTTGTGTGAGGGATGCTGAAATGAGCCCTATCTACTTAGAATCAAGGATAATAGGTGGGCCTTAATTAATTATTTAGGTGCAAAAATTTGGAAAGAAAGAAATGACAAATGTCCCTCCCTCCAGGAGCTTGTTGAAAACTTTGCTAGTGCTTATCTATCAAACAGCTGGAGTCCCTAACTTGCCAGTTTATCTGTTAACTCTGTAGTTATCTCAATTCATTCCATTTTAGGAGAAATATATGAATTAATTCTAACAATAAGAAGGAATTATATATAACTACACTAGTGTACTGATCACAGCTTAACACTCTTCCTTAGGGAAAAAAAACAGTGCCATCTGGATTTTACAAATTGTTTCTGTCCTTTGAGTAGAGAAGTAGAAGGAGAACCATATAAGCCTAGACCGTTTAACCATTTTAGACATTTTGCTAACTAGGCAATGGTACAAAAAAATAAATCTCATATCTTGACTTATTTTCTCACAATCTCCCTGGCTATGGCTGACCAATTCTCTCGGAAAAATCTCAAGTCCTAACTAATCAGCACAATGGAATCACATAACCAAGATTTCTATTTACAGGATTTCAGGTTGGAGACTATTGCTGCAGCCATTCATGTGCCACAACATACTGAACAAATGATAGTCCCTCCCTACACACAAAAATTCTTTCATGCATGTAATAACAGATATTCATTAAGAACAGCTCTTTCACAGAAAGGGAGAGGCAGCACGTGGAAAGGAGGGCTTCTGGAGTGTGGAGTTCCAGAGTCTGAAGCCATGTGGCTGACAGGGTCTTGGTGCTCCGGCCGGCTGTCAGGCCTGTGCCTCTGAGGTGGGAGAGCCGAGTTCAGGACACTGGTCCACCAGAGACCTCCCGGCTCCACGTAATAGCAAACGGTGAAAGCTCTCCCAGAGAACTCCATCTCAATGCTAAGACCCAGCTCCATTCAACAACCAGCAAGCTACAGTGCCGGACACCCTATGACAAACAACTAGCAAGATGGAAACAACCACACCCATTAGCAGAGAGGCTGCTGAAAATCATAATAAAGTCACAGACACCCCAAAACATATCACCAGATGTGGTCCTATGCAACAGAAAGACAAGATCCAGCCTCATCCACCAGAACACAGGCACCAGTCCCCTCCACCAGGAAGCCTACACAACCCACTGAACCAACCTTAGCCACTGGGGGAAGACACCAAAAACAACGGGAACTATGAACCTGCAGCCTGCAAAGAGGAGACCCCAAACACAGTAAGTTAAGCAAAATGAGAAGACAGAGAAACACACAGCAGATGAAGGAGAAAGGTGAAACTCCACCACACCAAACAAATGAAGAGGAAATAGGCAGTCTACCTGAAAAAGAATTCGGAGTAATGATAGTAAAGATGATCCAATATCTTGGAAACAGAATGGAGAAAATACAAGAAACATTTAACAAGGACCTAGAAGAACTAAAGAGCAAACAAACAATGATGAACAACAAAATAAATGCAATTAAAAATTCTCTAGAAGGAATCAATAGCAGAATTACTAAGGCAAAAGAACGGATAAGTGACCTGGAAGATAAAATAGTGGAAATAACTACTGCAGAGCAGAATAAAGAAAAAAGAATGAAAAGAATTGAGGACAGTCTCAGAGACCTCTGGGACAACATTAAATGCACCAACATTCGAATTATAGGGGTCCCAAAAGAAGAAGAAAAAAAGGAAGGGACTGAGAAAATATTTGAAGAGATTATAGTTGAAAACTTCCCTAATATGGGAAAAGAAATAATCAAGCCCAGGAAGCACAGAGAGTCCCATACAGGATAAATCCAAGGAGAAACACGCCAAGACACATATAATTCAAACTACCAAAAATTAAATACCAAGAAAAAATATTAAAAGGAGCAAGGGAAAAACAACAAATAACATACAAGGGAATCCCCATAAGGTTAACAGCTGACCTTCCAGCAGAAACTCTGCAAGCCAGAAGGGAGTGGCAGGATAATTTAAAGTGATGAAAGGGAAAAACCTACAACCAAGATTACTCTACCCAGCAAGGATCTCATTCAGATTCGATGGAGAAATTAAAACCTTTACAGACAAGCAAAAGCTAAGAGAATTCAGCACCACCAAACCAGCTTTACAACAAATGCTAAAGGAACTTCTCTAGGCAGGAAACACAAGAGAAGGAAAAGATCTACAATAACAAACCCAAAACAATTAAGAAAACAGTAATAGGAACATACATATTGATAACTACCTTAAATGTAAATGGATTAAATGCTCCAACCAAAAGACACAGACTGGCTGATTGGATACAAAAACAAGACCCGTATATACGCTGTCTACAAAAGTCCCATTTCAGACCTAGGGACTCATACAAACTGAAAGTGAGGGGATGGAAAAAGATATTCCATGCCAATAGAAATCAAAAGAAAGCTGGAGTAGCAATTCTCATATCAGACAAAATAGACTTTAAAACAAAGACTATTACAAGAGACAAAGAAGGACACTACATAATGATCAAGGGATCAATCCAAGAAGACCATATAACAATTGTAAATATTTATGCATCTAACATAGGAGCACGTCAATACATAAGGCAAATGCTAACAGCCATAAAAGGGGAAATCGACAGTAACACAATCATAGTAGGGGATTTTTAACACCTCACTTTCACCAATGGACAGATCTTCCAAAATGAAAATAAAAAAGGAAACACAAGCTTTAAATGACACATTAAACAAGATGGACTTAATTGATATTTATAGGACATTCCACCCAAAAACAACAGAATACACTTTCTTCTCAAGTGCTCAAGGAACATTCTCCAGGATAGATCATATCTTGGGTCACAAATCAAGCCTTGGTAAATTTAAGAAAACTGAAATCGTATCAAGTATCTTTTCCAACCACAACTCTATGAGACTAGATATCAATTACAGGAAAAAAGCTGTAAAAAATACAAACACATGGAGGCTAAACAATACGCTACTTAATAACCAAGAGATCACTGAAGAAATAAAAGAGGAAATCAAAAAATACCTAGAAACAAATGACAATTAAAACACAATGACCCAAAAGCTATGGGATGCATCAAAAGCAGTTCTAAGAGGGAAGTTTATAGCAATACAATCCTACCTCAAGAAACAAGAAACATCTCAAACAACCTAACCTTACACCTAAAGCAATTAGAGAAAGAAGAACAAAAAAACCCCAAAGTTAGCAGAAGGAAAGAAATCATAAAGATCAGATCAGTAATAAATGAAAAAGAAATGAAGGAAACAATTGCTAAGATCAATAAAATTAAAAGCTGGTTCTTTGAGAAGATAAACAAAATTGATAAACCATTAGCCAGACTCATCAAGAAAAAAAGCGAGAAGACTCAAATCAACAGAATTAGAAATGAAAAAGGAGTAGTAACAACTGACACTGCAGAAATACAAAGGATCTTGAGAGATTACTACAAGGAACTATATGCCAATAAAATGGAGAACCTGGAAGAAAAGGACAAATTCTTAGAAAAGCACAACCTTCCAAGACTGAACCAGGAAGAAATAGAAAATATAAACAGACCAATCACAAGCACTGATATTGAGACTATGATTAAAAATCTTCCAACAAACAAAAGCCCAGGACCATATGGCTTCACAGGTGAATTCTATCAAACATTTAGAGAAGAGCCAACACTTATCCTTTTGAAACTCTTCCAAAATATAGCAGAGAGAGGAACACTCCCAAACTCATTCTACAAGGCCACCATCACCCTGATACCAAAACCAGACAAAGATGTCACAAAGAAAGAATATCTCTGGTGAACATAGATGTAAAAATCCTCAACAAAATACTAGAGAACAGAATCCAACAGCACATTAACAGAATCATACACCATGATTAAGTGGGGTTTATCGCAGGAATGCAAGGATTCTTCAATGTACGCAAATCAATCAATGTGATAAACCATATTAACAAATTGAAGGATAAAAACCATATGATCATCTCAATAGATGCAGAAAAAGCTTTTGACAAAATTCAACACCCATTTATGATAAAAACCCTCCAGTAAGTAGGCATAGAGGGAACTTACCTCAACATAATAACGGCCATATATGACAAACCCATAGCCAATATTGTTCTCAAGGGTGAAAAACTGAAAGCATTTCCACTAAGATCAGGAACAAGACAAGGTTTTCCACTCTCACCACTATTATTCAACATAGTTTTGGAAGTTTTAGCCACAGCAATCAGAGAAGAAAAAGAAATAAAAGGAATACAAATTGGAAAAGAAGAAGTAAAGCCGTCACTGTTTGCAGATGACATGATACTATACATAGAGAATCCTAAAGGTGCTACCAGAAAACTACTAGAGCTAATCAATGAATTTGGTAAAGTAGCAGGATACAAAATTAATGCACAGAAATCTCTTGCATTCCTATACACTAATAATGAAACATCTGAAAGAGAAATTAAGGAAACACTCCCATTTACCATTGCAACGAAAAGAAAAAAAATACCTAGGAATAAACCTACCTAAGGAGACAAAAGACCTGTATGCAGAAAACTGTAAGACACTGATGAAAGAAATTAAAGATGATACAAACAGATGGAGAGATATACCATGTTCTTGGATTGGAGGAATCAACATTGTGAAAATGACTATACTACCCAAAGCAATCTACAGATTCAGTGCAATCCCTATCAAACTACCAATGGCATTTTTCACAGAACTAGAAGAAAAAAATTTCACAATTTGTATGGAAACACCAAAGATCCCGAATAGCCAAAGCAGTCTTGAGAATAAAAAACAGAGCTGGAGATATCAGGCTCCTGGACTTCAGTCTATACTACAAAGCTACACTAATCAAGACAGTATGGTACTGGCACAAAAACAGAAATATAGATCAATGGAACAGGAGAGAAAGCCCAGAGATAAACCCACGCACATATGGTCACCTTATATTTGATAAAGAAGGCAAGAATATACAATGGAGAAAAGACAGCCTCTTCGGTAAGTGGTGCTGGAAAAACTGGACAGCTACACATAAAAGAATGAAATTAGAACACTCCCTAACACCATACACAAAAATAAACTCAAAATGGATTAAAGACCTAAATGTAAGGCCAGACACTATAAAACTCTTAGAGGAAAACATGAGCAGAACACTCTATGACATAAATCACAGAAAGATCTTTTGACCCAGCTCCTAGAGAAATGGAAATAAAATAAAAAATAAACAAATGGGACCTAATGAAGCTTAAAAGCTTTTGCACAGCAAAGGAAACCATAAAGAAGATGGTTTAGTTTATAGAATGTGGTTGTGGCACGAGGGCTCAGTAGTTGTGGCCCATGGGCTTAGTTGCTCCGCGGCATGTGGGATCTTCCTGGACCAGGGCTTGAACTCATGTCTCCTGCATTGGCAGGCAGATTGTTAACCACTGCACCAGCAGGGAAGTCCCGCAAGATAGTTTTCTGAAGCAAGCTTGTGAATCAGTCACTTACACAGCAATTACAAGGGATCTATTTACATTTTTTTTAAAAAGATAAATACATAGCAAATAACTAAACATGCAGACTAATAATATAAAAATGCTTATGTAAAAGGCATTATATGTCAAGTCTATAAGTGTTGGTTGCAAACATTAAAAAAGAAATACAGACTATATAATCTAAAATTTAAGGACACTCTTCCTCAACCAAGATGGGAGAGTAACACTTCCTCAACAACTCAACTTGGTGATTAAGAAAAACATTTTCTACCTAAACAGAATTTTAACTAGCTGCTTCAGAAATGATTTCTTCTGGAAAAATAATTCACTGTTTATTGGACATTTGAAACTGAGAGAACAAAATGAATTTAGAACATTAGGCCTGTAAGTCATAAATTAAGAGAGGTATGAATGGGGTACAAAGTATATGGACTGAATATAAGATATTAAAGTTTAGGAGGGTTGGTTGGGACCAAATTATAAAGGATTTGGTACTACAGTTACTGAGGAGTTAGCCAGAGTTTCCAAGTTGAGAGATTACAGTGTAGTTAGTACATAAATTATATCAGAGGTCAGTAAACTAATGACCTGTGGATAAATCTGGCCTGCTCTCACTTTTATAAATAAAGTTTTATTAGAACATAGTCATGTCTATTTGTTTAAGATATTGTATATGGCTGCTTTCAACAGCAGAATGGAATAGTTGTATGAGAGATATTATCACCTGCAAAGCCTAAAATATTTACTATTTGGCTCTTTACAAGAAGTTTGCTGATAGCTGAATTACATGGTGTGATGTTAATTTTATATGTCAACTTGACTGGGCCACGGAGTGTCCAGATATTTGACCTAACATTATTCTGGGTGTTGCTGCAAGGGTGTTTTGGGATGAGCTTAACATTTAAATCGGTAGGCTGAGAGAAGTACGTTGCTTGCTATAAAATGGGTGGGCCTCATTCAATCAGTTAAAGGCCTCAATAGAACAAAAGAACGCTCTGCTGAGTAAGAGAAAACTCTCCTGCCTAATGGCCTTTGAACCACCACATCAGTTCTTCTTGGTTCTACAGCAGCCTGCTGGCCTTTGGACCTGACGTGATACATCAGCTCTGCAGATTTTGAACTTGCCAGACTCCAAAATTGTGTGAGCCAATTCCTTATAATAAATCTCTTTATATGAAATTGTATTTTTATTTTATATATTGTATATGTAATATATATGATATATAATCATATATAGAGAGACAGAGATTATAAGGAATTTTTATAAGAAAATAAATGTGCTTATTTTCTACATTATATATCCAATATATAATCATACATATATCCTATCTATTCTATTTCTCTGGAGAACCCCGAGTAATACACATGGTTACTTTTAAAACGAGACAAACAGTATGGCAGTGAGATGGAAGTAAGACAAGCAATCAGAAGCAAAGGGGACAGGTGGGAGTCAGGGCAATAAACCATGTGATTGATGATCTGAACCAGAACAGAGCTGAGGTGATTACAATGGAAGGCAAGAATAAACACAAAAAACCTGGCACCATGTCCTTGGATTATAAAGGCATTTTTATTTTAATGTAAGAAGAAAGCTTCTTAAATCTGTTCATGACAATGAGAAATTGACAATGTTCTCATTCCTGGATTATGGGTGCTTGTTATTTTTAATCTCAGGGGAGTTTTAATCTTTCAGGAAATTATGAATTCAGTAGGAAAAGAAGTGAAATTCTTAGAATTCTTTAATAATGAATTCTAGAGCTTCAAAATGAAAGTGCTTAGGAAGTTGCTTTTAATCAAAGCTGAGAAGGCATTTTTCTAAAGTATGGCTGGATGGACAGTGTTAAATTTAAATATGTTTATTGTTTATTTCTCCCTCTCTCCCTATTCTAAAAACTGTCCTGGTAGCCGAGGCTGATAGAGAAATCCCCTTCCCTGGGCTTAAGTATCGTGGGAGAGACCTCGCTTTGGAATGGAAAACTCAGTTGACGAGCTGGTGACTTTGGGTTTGAGGATCGTTTTCCCCAGGAAAACAGAAAAAAAAAATTCTTTTTGGAGATACTGGCTCTTTAACCCAGAGCTTCCTTCTTTATCGTGTGAATAAATAATGATAAATAACTAGCATGAGTTGGTTTCTCATCACACTTTGCACAATTTGTCACCTAGGAGGAATTTGACATTGCATTTCTAAAAGTTTACAGAGATGTTGTTTCTGGTTTTTGAACAGGAAAGACCAGCTCTTCTTTTACCTGCTTTCACTGCACTGTCTACATCTACCTGTGTCTTCCTGTGTCTACCATGGAGCTAGTGGGCAACACACTACTGCCTTCTCAAAAGCCTAATTGAAGGTCTATAGATAAAGGAAGGAGAGATGGGTAAAAAGAATTGTAAGGAAAGAGGCATTCTCCATTTTCCCAATTCTCTTGAGTATTATTAATTGTACCAAAAAAGGTACATCCAGAATTTTTTTAAACATCTTCTGGGAAATAAATTGTATTTTCCAAATCAGGCTAGGAATGGTAAAAAAATATTTTTGGTCTAGAAATAACCTGGGGAATACAATGGCAGTAACTAAAAGCATAATGAAATCTCATTTTCCTTAGAAGAAGAATGAATATTAAAAATGTTACAGGTGGATATTTTTATATTGAATCTTTTCCAGAATGGTGGATATAAAGAACTGAAATAAAAAGATAAAAGGATGCTAAGGAAACATTATCACACCTCTCTACTTCTATTGAGGACTGCATGGCAACCATTTAAGCCAAATGCTGATATACACACTTCTAAAACTGGGAGGCAGAAAAGGAAAAAATGAAGACTAAGAATTATATCCCACAAGACTCACTGATGACTTATAATAGGCTGAGAAGATTTGGTTTGTGATGCATCTAAGCCTGTTTAGGAAGAGCAACCCTGTAGGACACAGGAGGATTAGTGGGCAATGACAAAGAGAATCCTAAAAGGATTTAAACAGAGATATCTCTCTAGTCAGACTTTTCCTTAGCCCCTCCCTCTAGAGAGTCACCACTTCTTCACATGGATACAAATACTCTATCTGAAAACGTTTATTTTTTTGTTTTAAATCACACTATATATAAAACACTTTATGCTTTTTCTGCTGGATTTGACTGCAATTAGGCAAGGAATCACACCTGTATATTTCACAGGAACTGACATCTAGCAGGTACAAAATAAAGTTTGTTGGAGATAAGTTATGATATGGGTTTTATCTATTCAGAATGAGGAAGTAATGGGCACAAAGGAAAGATGACATATTATTTGTTGTTAAATTCTTTCCTAAGGATGCTTATGTAATGGGGTTCTATGACATCTTGAGGAAATAAGATTATACACTCTCTTCAATATTATATTTCCTTATTTATTTACCTTTCTCATCAAAATACTTGACTCTCTGTTTAACCTAGACCATTATTTCTGCAACTTAAGCCCATTTCCTTCTATTTTATTCTTCTGGAACATAAAAGATTTAATACCAAGCATGAATAGAAGGAGGAGGAGGAGGAGTAGAAGTGGGGGTGGGTAGAATAAAAAGAAGAAGGAGGAAGAGGAGGAGGAGGAAGACACTGGGGTATGGAGAAAAGAACTTGCATTTTGTAGACATAGACAACCAAGTTCAAATCTCAATTGTGCCATTTACTATTTGTATAATTTCTGTCAAGAAAGGTAATATCTCAGACTCTTTATTGATGCAATGTAAAATTTATCCCCTAAAATTGTTTGAAAATTAAATGAAATATTTATGCTTGAAACCTAGTTGGCACTCATAAATATTAAGATAAATTTCAAATGTGAGCTATAAAAAGATGTCCAAAGAAAGGGAAGATTAGCCCAAATAGGCATAATTATGCAAAAAAATTACTGAAAGTATAATTTATAAAAACACATTTTTGCTTTAGGAAAAAGAAATTGACACAAAACGTAGAAATTTCAAAAGTAGTCTTCAGATAAATTGATCTAGTTAGACACCTCAATGCTAGAAGCAATGACATAGTTTAAATCAAATACAGTGAATGTGTATCCGGAAAAAGAAATGCACAGTAACAGAAAAAGTTTCAGGTACTATAAATGACAAGATACAGAAGCATTCCTCAGATTCCCTTATAATTTATCCCTTCAACTAATATTTATTAAGTGCCTTCTGTGTGTCCAATGGATCTTTATGGATCTTATGAATGTTTGGGAATCATCAATGAAAGAAGGAGACAAAGATCCTGACCTTGTGGAATTTCAGTTTGGTTATAATTAAATTAATACAGTTCATCACAATATGATTTCTGACATCATGTTTAAACTTCAAGAAAACATGTTGAGATAGTCAATCATTACTTTTAAAAACATACTAAGGTAAATATTTCAGAATTAATAAACAAAAAAATATTTCTTTTTGGGCACTGGGCAGGATCAATACCTTTAGCAGTAAGCTTAAGTAAGTCAAGTCTATCCGTGAGTTAGCTATATGCTAGCTATAATTTGGAGTAGGTGAAACAAAGGCAAACACTCCAAGACTCCTGCCCTTGATACGCTCCCAGTGCAATCAAAAAGGTCATACACGTAAGGAAGAATTACAGTGTGCACTACAGGAAGTCCCAGAATGAACTTGTTCATTAGGGGCAGAATAAATTCTTAATTGTATTAGAGACTCAAAAATGTAGCCAAAGAAAAGGTGAAATATGTAGTGAATCCATAAAACTTGACTAGAAATTCATTAATTATATGGAAACAGAAGTCAAAATATTGTAGTTACTTGGAAAAGTCTAGAATCATGAAAGGATTAGAGGGACTCTTGCTGGCCCCCATTTAGCTTCTTTTCCCTTATTATTTGCCTTCTTAAACTTGAGCTCTAAAGTTGTCTAATAAATCACTAGGCCTCTCAATTCTACCTACTAAACACAATAGGGATCTCTCCCTTGCTCTCCATTCCCACAGCTGTCATTCTCTTTCGAGCTCTAATATCTCTCCTCTGTGTCATTCCATCATGTTCCCAAGTGGTCCCTACCTCTGGTCTTACCCTCACCTTCCAATCCAACATTGACAAGCCTGCCAGTTTGATCTCTCTCTACAACACACTTCCTACATATTTTATATGCCACAGTAAGTCTCCACAGTAAACCTATAGCAATAATTCTTAACTCACTGAGGACGTAGTTTTTCCACAGTTTTAAATGATCCTTTAGTATATTTCTATTCTACTGTAACAAATTTCTACAAAGTTAGTGGCTTAAAATAATACAAATTTATTATTTTCAAGTTCTGGAGATTAGAAGTCCAAAACTAGTCACACTGAGCTAAAGTACTGACAAGGCTGATTCCTTGTGGAGGCTCTGAGTGGAGAATCCATTCCAGTGCCTTTTCCAGTTTCTTGGAGTCACCTGCATTCTTTGGCTCATGGTCCCTTCCTCACATCACTCCAACTTCACACTCGTATTGTTAAATCTCCTAATAGTGACTGATCCTCCTGCCTCCCTCTTATAAGGACCCTTGTGATTTCACTGGGCAAACCCAGATAATCTAAAATAATATCCCAATTTTAAGACCCTTAACTTAATTAAATTTGTAAAGTCCCTTTTGCCATGTAAGGTAACATAGTCACAAGTTCTGTGTTTAGTACTTGAACATTTTGGGAAGGCCATTATTCAGCTTAACACAGCTATTGTGAAAAAAAATTAATATAAAATAAAATTTATTTTTCCTCATAATTTTTAAATATATAAAATTTCCTAACTGCAGTATATGAGAGATAAAAGGAACATGATTTATGATAAAATAACATGCATTTGAGTACACAGATGTTTGGGCACAATTGCACGAAAAACGTAATGATGCAGTCAGGTATCTTTACTGAAATGTATACGTACCATGAATGTCACAGAAATAATGCTGTAACATAGTAACGTATTGATATTGTCACATTGATATTGATATTGACATATTGTACTAGCAATTCAAAACAAGATTTTCTAAAATGAAGGACAACTCTTAGTAAAGTTCCAAACAAATATAATAACTTCTGCTGACTTACATGACATTCTCATTCCAAAAAATTTAGTGTATATTAAAATGTGCAAAGTGTTTTGTGTTCACATGTAAAAGAGTCTTGGTTCAGATAATTAAACATTGTTTTTTTACCTACCTGTATATCCAGTAGAGCATCAGAAACACTAAAACTTGCTGCCAGTAATATTAAATGGTGCAACCACTTTGGAAAATATCTTGGCAATTTCTTAAGAAAATTAAATGTACACCTAGCAAATGACTTGCCATTCCACACCTAAATATTTACTCAAAATAAATGAAAGCAATGTTTACATAAATACTTGTACATGAATATCTATAGCTTAACTTGCAACATCAACAGTTGAATAGATACACAAATTTGTGGTATATCCACATAATGGAATACTATTCAGCAATACAAATAAGTGAACTATTGATACCAGTATGAACATGAGTATAATACTGTGTAAGAGAGACCAAAAAAAAGAGAGAGAGAGAGAGAGAGGGAGAATGCATTGCTCTATCATTCCATTTATACACAATTCTAGCAAATTATAAACTAATCCTTAGTGATAAAAAAGATCAGCTCTGTGGGAAGCAAGAGGGTTGGAGGGAGCATGGAGAAAATTGTGGAGACGGTAAATATGTTCTTTACCTTCTTATGCGAAAATTTCATGTATACACATGTTAAAAGTCTAAAATTGTACTATATGTGTATTATATGCAGTTTATGCTGCAGCTGAAAAATAAACTTGAAGTTGTTTTTGCCTGGAATAGTTGTAATATGCTATACAAACATTTGATCAGAAAAAAAAAATCTGTGTATGTTTCCCTATTCCATCTTAAAGCTTCCCTCTAGAATTGAAAAGAGGATCTGTATCTCTGATCAAGTCATACCCCTCTCCACTTTAAATTAATAATACATTCAAGGGAATAACAAGTCAGCCCTTTCACTCCTAAAATATTCAGATCATCTTCTACGTAGATTCTTTGATCTTATATGTATGTTTGGGCAGGAACTCCCCAAATCCCTCTTTTAAAAAGTCTCTTGAGTAGGTAAATTGGGGCATCCCAATTATTACCCAGATTCCATGTCTTGAGAAGGTCATATTTGCAACATGAGTCAAGTTTACTACAGACTTACTTTTTAGGGGCCCATGGGAAATGGGTTTTCAGGTAAAATATAGGGTGCCTAGTTAAATCTGAATATCAGATAAAGAATAATATTTTAGTTTAAGTATGACCCCAAATTATTTATTGTTTATCTGAAATTCAAACTTAACTGGGTTTTCTGTACTTATATTTGCTAAATCAGGCAACCCTCCCTGAGGTTACTACTGTTGATTTTCATAGAAAAAAACAGAGAAACACTAGACATATGAATAAGCTGTGGGTGGTTAGCATGTCAGAGAGCCCTTAAAATTTATATATATTACCAGAGATTCTTGATGAATCAAGATACAGAAATATAATTAAACTTATATATTAGATTTGTTTCCAGTACAATTATACATGATGTAGAAGTTTTAGGGCATATTAGCCCTAAATTTTAATATTTGCAAGACTGAAGTTTTCTGAGAGAAAGAATGTTTGGCTACAAGATTTTGACTAATTGGTTCATCTTTTATTTCCCTCAGTTTGAATAAGTGTAAATTGAAACTAGTTAAGAATGTCTAAGAAAGTGAATTAGGACATAAAGTGATGATATGAACAAAGTTGAAAATGTAAGATCATGTAAGGCAAGCAACTCATTTTCTCAATATAAAAGATCTCACTTTCTCAATGTATGGTATGGTAAGCCAAACCGTTCATTTGTGCTTTCATCTTACCTTGAGTGTGTAAGGGGATAAGGAGGTGGCTGTAATTTTAGAATGTGTTTATAATTTGGATTTTGAATCTTGGAAGAGATCTTATTCCTCCTGATGCAGAGATAAACCAACCTTCCAAGTGAGAAATGAACTAGAAGTGAATAAATTTATTCTCAACCTCAGCCACAAAGTAACAGTGTAACCATGGGCAATTGCATTGACCCACAGACACCTTACAGGTCAAGTGAAGGTATAGGACTAGATAATTCATAAAATGTTTCTTTAGCTTTATGGTTTTGGAAGGACTTTAGCAGAGCTCCATATAATCTGTTAAATATGTGAGGGAGGGAGGGAGGGAGGGAGGGAGGGAAGGAAGGAAGGAAGGAAGGAAGGAAGGATGGAAGGGAGGAAGGAAGGATGGAAGGGAGGGAGGGAGGGAGGGAAGCAAGCAGGAAGGAATTATCCTCAAAATTCTAAGCACTATGACCACCATTTAGAAATTAACCACTGAAATGTTATTTACTGCATTTTAAATGTCACCATTTCTGTCATGCAAACGCATGTATTTTCTAACCTGGATGATCAACTATGAGAGAAAAAAAAAAAAATTGTTGGCTGAAGGTGGAGGAGTAACAGAGTCTCTGCACACTAGATTTTCCAGTTGATCTTGTGATGGGGTTTGGTTCCTTGAGACTTCACCTGTTCTATTTCTGCATTTACTTTTATTACTTTTATTTAATGTTCATAACAACACCATGAAAACATGACTAACAAAACTGAAGAACAGAGAGATTAAGGATGTGACTTTGTCAATTAAGACCTCAGTCAATTAAGCACATTATGTCACTGTTATAATTATCCAACTCTGAGGACTTCCCAGCTAAAATTTCTTATTTAAAGCAGTTACCTTTTTGTGTGTAAAGAAAAATTAATCTGTCTGGTGGCTCTATACTCATTCATTTATACTATTCAGGTTATTTCTAATATTATGTATGAGATGACTGCATAGAGATTAAGGCCAAAATTTATAAATATTTTTGCTAGTATTGAAAGAGTTAAAAATAAGCACACAACATAAATCCAAGCAAGCTTTTGATGCAAATATATAAAGAGAATTTTCTAGAACATTATTAACTGACATTGATTGGACTTTTATCTGAAACAATTGTATTTTTCTGATACCATTTTTGAGAAATGAGTAATCCCATAAGCAAACCCATCTGAACACTGCCTACATTTTTCTGTGATATGCCAAGTGAAATAATAAACACTAATTTTCATTTCACTCAAGCCTAGAAATCAGAAAATTCCCACACATTCAGGCTCATTAAAGTTATATATATATGTTAATGTAATGATAGACTTCAGCAAATAAATTTTGAGTTGGAGACAAATGTAGCATACCCATAGGATTATAAAGCTGTAACAGGGAAGAGCCAATTTTGACTCCATGCTGGATCTGTTTCTTTGACTTTAACCTTTGCTTCTCATTGTTTTTGTTATTATAATCATACAAAATGGCCTGCCTCAGGGAACCCTGCCCCTGTGCCTGAATGTTAAACTAAAGTGCCTTTGTTCAGCTCACAGGGAGACAACCTGACCCCACCCACTTGTGAATGGCTGCAGAAAAGAAGAAATTAACACATTCCCTCCACAGTGAAGGCCATGCCAGGAGATGTTTAGCAAGATAAATGGCCTTTTTACTTCACTTCCTCACTGCCTCTGCCTCTCCCTCTCCGATTCTCTAAAAGAAACTGACATCCAGATTCAGATGAGATGGTGTTTTGGGGACTCTAGTCTGTCATCTTCTCAGTCTGCCAGCTTTCCAAATAAAGTCATATTCCTTGCCTCAATACCTCGTCTCCTGATTTATTGGCCTGTCGTGTGGCGAGCAGAGCAAGCTTGGGCTCAGTAACAAAGCTGCTTCACTCAAAATTATCAGATCAAATTAAACAAAACTTTGTTCCTCCTTTTAAGTCAACTACCTACTTGGAGTCAGGATGTACCTCCTCTCCGTCTGTGAGGAGTTGGGTAGGTGGCTTTGATCATAGCACCAAACCATTATTTTCACAAACTGAGAATGAGGTTATTCTGCCACACTTCTGTTTGAGTTTCATTAAGCCAAAACACTCCAGATTTAGTGTTTTCAGAGAAGAGGTAGATTTAAAAAAAAAAAAGAAAATATGGATAAATATTAAAAATAGAGGTACTTTCTCTTTTCCCATTTTTCTGCCATTTCCGATGGTAGAAATACAATACTCAATGCTTGGAATATACTTCTTACATTACATTATAAAGTCTTTCCACAGCTAGTATTGAGACAGGAAAGAGGGGGGCAGGGCACAACCATTAAAAGAATGACACAACCACTAAGAACACGATACAACAAAAACTGGTTAGAACCAACTAGGCCCAAGAAGGAGGAAGATTTGACTTCCAGTGGACCTTGAGCCTCATTGTACATTCACTGTAATACGTCAGCACGTTAAACGACACACCACAGGCACCATGACAGTTCTGAGGATGACCAAAAAGGCCAAAAAGTGGGTGGTGCCCCAATTCCTAGAAATCCCCGACCCTTCTCAAAGATAATTATAATATTCCTTCCACTCATTAGCCTATGAAATTACCCAGCCTATAAAACTAACCACCCTATATTTCGACACTGCCTCTCGCCTTCTGAGATGGCCCACACTCAATATATGGAGTGTGTACCTCTCTTAACAAACCTGTTTGCACTTTACTATGGCTCACTGCTGAATTCTTTCCTGCATGAAGCCAAGGACCCTTACTTGATGGCCAGTCCCAGGGACTCACTTGAGACCTGTGACATGACTGTCTTCCTGCACCCATTTTTCTGGCAACAGTATTATCTCCATCACTATTTGTATTACGTGTTAGTGCATGGCACGAACCCTGTAAATGGATGGTGAGTCTCCACAAGATGCTGGTGGTGAGACTGGTGGTGTGTGAAGTTGGAATTCATGCACACCAGCAAGTGGACTTCCTGTAGCCTTTGCAGGATGGCCAAGGGTATACTTGCCCTCCATGAGCTTGGTGGTTGCTTTTTGTGATTTTAAGTGAGCATTTTATATGATTCCATTTTCTATCTTTTCATATCAGTTAAAACTCTTTTTTTCTTTTTTACTTTTTTTTAATGGTTGCCATAGAGTTTGCACATTTACAGTTGACCCAAGTGCACTTTCAAATAACACTATACTGCTTCATAGGTAGTGTGAACACCTTAAAATAACAAAATAATCCTAACTCCCATTCCTTGTATCATTGCTATCATTCATTTCATTTACATATAAGCATATATGAAATTGAATACATTGTTAGTACTATTATTTTAGACAAAGTGCTATCTATTAGATCAACCATGGATAAGAAAACAAGATGTTTTTATTTTACCTTTGCTTATTCTTTCTTTGATGCTCTTCTTTACATAGATCAGACTTTCTGAGCTATGATATTTTCCTCCCTCTAAAGAACTTCTTTTAACATTTTTTGTGAGGCAGGTCTACAGGCAACAAATTCCTCAAATTTTGTTTTTCTGAGAATGTCTATTTTTCCTTCACTTTTGAAGGATCAATTTCATGGTACAGGATTTTAGGTTAATTTTTTTTTTTTTTTCTCTCAACACTTTAAATATGTCACTACACTCTCTTCCTGCTTGCATGGCTTCTGAGAAGTTGGATGTAATTCTTATTTCTGTTCTTCACAGGTAAGGTGTTTTTTCCCCTCTGGCTTCTTTCAAGATTTTTCCCTTACTTTTAATTTTCTGTAGTTTGAAAATAATATGCCTTGGTGTAGCTTTTGGCATGCATCATGCTTCGTGTTCTCTGAGCTTCCTAGATCTGTGGTTTTGTGTCTGATGTTAATTTGGGAAAATTCTCAGTTATTTTTGTTTCAAATACTTAGTGTTCCTTTCTTTCTTCTTTTTCTGGTATTCCCATTACATGTATGTTGTGCCCTTTGTAGCTGAACCACAGTCCTTTGATGTTCCTTTTTTTTTTTTTTTCCAGACTTCGTTCTCTTTTCTTTTTAGTTTCAAGGATTCTATTAACATACCCTCTAGCTTGGAGATTCTTTCCTCAGCCATGTCCAGTCTATTCATAAGCCCAACGAAGGCATTCTTAATTTTGGTTATAGTGATTTTCACGTCTAACATCTCTTTTTGGTTATTTCTTAGAATTTCCATCTCTCTGCTGACATTGCCTATCTGTCCTTGCATGCTTCTACTTATCCATTAAAGTTCTTAACATGTTAATTAAAATTGTTTTAAGTTCACAGTCTGATAATTCCAACATCACTGCCATGTGGTTCTGGTGCTTGCTCTATTCCTTTTTTTGTGTGTGCGTGTGTCTTCTAGTGTGCCTAGCATGTTTTTCTTCATAACCGGGCATGATGTACCAGGTTAAAGGAACTGCTGTAAATAGGTCTTTAGTAACATGGTGGCAAGGTGTTGGGGGAGGGGAAGTGTTTTGTAGTCCTATGATTAACTCTCAGTCTTTTAGTGAGCTTATGCCTCTGGACTCTGAACTTTCCAAGTGTTTCTCAGAGTTTTTTTTTTTTTTCTTAGGTGGAACAGGATGGTTAGAGTGAGCTGGAGTTGAATATCCCCCTTCTCCCAGTCAGTCTCTGGTAATACTCCAGTAGTTTAGGCTCCAGTTAACTCCTGGAGTGCAGGCCTTGTTAAGAAGAGTAGAGTGCTATGGCATGTTTCAAAATGGTTCGTCTCCCCTTCTCCTTGCTAGAAGCATGAGGGAATTTTTCTCTGACATTTATTGTGAAAACCTGGTCAAGCTCCTGCAGGTAAAACTCACAAAAGTGTGGTGTACCCCTATGATTAAGTCCTCCGGGGTTTTTAACTCTCAGACTTGTCCACACTGAGCTTCCAGCAATTAGTCAATTTCATTTCAGGTTTTTCCACCCTGGTACTGGTTCCCACAGTTTTTTCACTTGTGAGTCTGCTCTAGTATGCTGTGATTCCCTGTGTTCACCTGTCTCTCCAATTTTGTGGGCAACGGTTTGACCTGTATCTTCACCTCTTATGCATCTGAGAAGAGTTGATTTTTTCAGTCTGTTCAGCTTTGTACTTGTCGTTTAGACAGAACAGCAATTTCCACACTTCTCGATGGGAATCAGAAACCTGAAGTCAGAAATACATTTTTAAAAATCATTCTTCATTTTTTTTCCTGTTTATAAAGCTTTCCAGTAAATGGTCAGAATTTTGAGGGTAAGGACCATAACTAGGTCCTTCAGAGTACCTTGTAGTATGCTTTCTGCTCATGTGTGACAGAGCTAATACTTATCATTAAGACAAAATTATATATTGCTATAATGGCTGTTTAAGCAATCTCACATTTTGTGATATTTATAAGAAGTAAAAACATCTGTAATGGAAACAGCTACTATGGTCTCTAGGGATGTGTTAGAAATAAGATAAACTTGCAATTTCTTTGCATTGACCTCATCTTGTCAAGTTGTCTAACACAGGATAAAAATCTAAAAGAACTAGGATAAAGGGGTGGTGGAATATGGGGAGAAGGGTACTGAATACATAAAACATAGGAAATATGTACACACACACTTTTTTTTCATATTTGTCACTTTGGATTTGCTTGCCAGGGTCCTTGGTTCCCTCACCTTCATCACCCCATTATTCCCTATCACCACGTTGATAGTTTCCTTCATATAATCTATTAGTGATTTTAATTTTAATATATTCATATATCAATGCACACTTTATACACAGTGCTTAGCATAGTTACCAACACAGAGATGACATTCAAGTGATAATTTTTAATACATGAACTTAACTAATAAAATAGGAAAACTTTCCTAGGATGGCAGTGAAAAAAGTTATAAGTAATTTGATTTTAAAACAAGAATATAGACAAAATGGCTCTTTCTATGGGTTATTTGCAATCATCTTGGCTGACTCTTCACTTCTCTGTCACCATAGAATAGGAGGTCATGGCATTGAATGTTGTGTCAGGAGTGGAATCAGCCAGTTGGCGCTGAAAAATTTAAGCATGATCCTCTTTTGCATATGTCAGTGTGACAATGAGAAGAGAGCCAATGTGACAGGGTTTGGAGTGTCTTGGACCAGAACCAAAGCCTATCTCGCTTTGAAACACAGACCTGAAATGCTCAGATTGGGCAGGAAGCAAGGATGGTTATTATCTCTTGAGCCAAAGACCACATCTCTATATTCATATGCTGACTCCTCTTACTATAATGCGTATCAAAACAAAACACTGTGTCTATAGAGATTAAAGGTACATCCTGACTGAACTGCCCTATCTCAATAAAGCACATTTCTTAAAAATAGATCTTAGATGCTAAAAAATGGATCTCTGAACTTATATTAATGGTTTTAAGCTTTTTGTTTAGCAGATGCTACATAGGCAAGGCAAAATTTCTAATATTTAATGGTCTGAACATTGACATAATTGTCTGATCCCACAAGGCAGCAGATATTGCCAATTTACCCAAAGCCATGAAGTCAGCAAGACACAGTGTCCTCTCACCTATCATGACCACTTTCATTCCTCTATTTCAACCTGCTCTTAAGTCTTTGGCTCTGAGTTAATTGCCCTTTTCACCACAGACCTGAGCTTTAACACCTCTGTTTTTGACTTTGGCTCCACTCCTGGATTACACTGTAGATCTCCAAGCTCCTCATTCCCACACACTCCCCACCAATCCTCCATTCTCCCTGCCATCCTCCATCTCAAGCAGCCTCAGGTTATCCTTATTATACTTTGTCCTGGCCCAGTCAGCTCTCCTCCCAATTAAACCCATACCGTGTCCCTGTAATTTAATGGAAACAGTTATGAACACTATTTAGTCTTGGCTTTAACTCAGTCCTATGAACAGGCCCTCCTTGAACAATCTTTATAAAATACAACACAGTTGTGTTTCCATTTTTACAGCTTGATACATTTTATTTTGAACCAACTGAACACTATTCACTCTGAAGTTCACTGGACCAGATTTCAGCTAAAATTTTTATGTAAATCCTACAGGTATTAATTTTCTCTGGATCTTACAATAAAAAAAGATAGATAAGCAGGTAAGTAAATAAATTCACTCATTCATTCACACACATGTTCTTTAATCCCTCTATTCAATAAATATTTATTATGTTCCCACTATAGGGTAGTCACAGGGCTGGATATTTCACTGTGGCAGAAATAGATCTAATTATTTAATTTTATACCCCTTAGAGTCTGTGTGTATCACCTCAGTTCTTTATATCTTCAACTCTTCATTTTTGAAATGGATGTAATAACCCACACCTTTTCTGACAAGTGTTGAGGTTGAGATATGATGCAATTTTTTTAATGTAAAAAGTTCCAAACAAATATAATGGATAATTATTCCTTTGGTGACCTCTGGGTTAATCTAAGTTTTTATGGCATATGTTTTTATGTTGCTACAGTGACAATTAACTGTAATTTATAAGATGTCACCTACTTAATAATTGTGCTGTAAACTCAAGGTTGTTTCTTAGATTTTGTTATTATTGTTGTTTTTATTAGAACTGTTAACTGAAGCTTTCTGCATAATGTACATGTAAAGAAACAAGCTGGTAAATGAAGATGCAGCTTTTGTATTATTTATGAGGTATTTAAGAATATTTGAGCCTGGACATATCATTCTTAGAAGACAAATAACCTAAGAGAGTAAAAACCTCATATAAGGAAGATGGAGAAACGTGAATAGTTATTGCATTGAACTATAGTTCCCATCCATTTTGAAGTGAGCCCAGCATTTCACCCTGAATTTAAGGCTGAAGTTTATGGGCATCAGATTTATCATACTGAGCTCTGTTGGAATTAGCCAGTAGTTAAGTGAAATGCTTTTACATTTCATGGTACCAAACTGAGCAACAAGCTCCAAATGTAAAGGAGGGAATTGCTATCACATACAGGCAGCCTCTGTGATCTGGTTCTCTAATAACTACTAAGTATGCTGAGTGTTTTCCATGTGTCAGGCACTGTTCTAAGTGCTTTTCATTTATTAAGTCATCTAACTCTTCAATGAACTCTTTGAAGTAGGTTCTATTATTATCTACAGTTATGGTGAATCATGAAGAGGTTATGGGATTTGCATAACAGCATTCATGAGAGAGCTGTGATTTCAAAGCAGGCACTATGGCTCTGGGGTCTCTTATCTTAACCACTGTCCTACATGGCCTCTCATCTAACACCCAGGAAAAACAGAAATTTGGGAGAAGAAATGAATAGATATGACCAAGGAAAGTAGGAACAACTCTACATTAACCTGGCATTTTGTGACCCAGACTTTTATTCTTCTTTCATGAAATGGTCATTCCCTTGCAACACTATATATAACTAACTCTTTAAGGACCAGACCAAATTCTACTTCTTTGATGAAGCCTTTTATGACCTCTCCATTACACCTGTACTTTCTGCTGTAAAAAATAAAGTCCTAAAAAAATTCAGTGTTCTGATTTATAACTATGATCTTTATTCATAGAATCATTCATTTTTATTCATTGCTCAAAGATTCATTGACTGCATCTGTGAACTGTGTATCAAGTATACAAAGAATAAGGTGAGATATCTGATCTTGAGCATCTCACTTCGATATGAAAAAGATAGTATTGATCTCACATATAAAATTCATATGTAATCCTGTGGTTACATTAAAAATCAGAATTATAATCAGTTATAATTAAGCCACTTTTATTTGCATGGTTTCTTAAGCAGCAAGAGGTAGGTCTCTGAAAATTCTCAAAGAAATGGATTAATGAAGAAGTTATTGAAGAAATGGATTGTGGAAATATTAGTTTACTAAAATAAACATAATAAAAATAGTACACTGAATAAAGAGAATGTTAGTGACTTTTTATACATCTACTCAACTTCAGTAAGTACAAATTATACAATGGATTGTATTTACCCTACTTGGTCTCTAAAAATTTGACATAAATTCCGCCAATACCCTCACAATTCAATATTACGCTTGTTAAGTGCATTTTGCTTTGTTGCAGACATTATGCTTCCCTGTAAACATATTTTCACTATATCTGTATCCCATAGAATTTGTAAATAACCATTTACTGAGATATAATTCATATGCCCTGCAATCACACATTTAATGTGTGCAATTATATGTTTTTTAGAATATTCTGAGCTGGACAGTCATCACCACAATCCGTTTTAAAACATTTTCATCACCCTTAAAAGAAACTTCATAGACATTAGCAGTCACTCCCCATTCTCCCTCCCCAACTGCTCCCAACACTTAAGCAATCAGGAAAGTGGTTTCTGTATTATAGATTCGCCTATCCTGAACATCTCATGTAAATGGAGTAATATAATATTGTCTTTATGACTGATTTCTTTCAATTAGCATGTTTTCAAGATTTAACCATGTTGTATCATGTGTCAGCAATTCAATGATTTTTATTGTCAAATAATAACCCATTATATAGATATACCATATTTTGTTTATTCATTCATCATTCATGGTAAGATTTGTGTTGTTTCCACCTTGGGGCTATTATGAATAATACTGCTATGACTATTCATAAGAGTTTTTGTGTGGACATATGTTTTCACTGATCTCAAGAATATTCATAGAAATGAAAATACCGGGTCATATGGTAACTATATGTTTAACTTTTCAAGGGACTGTGCAAGCTTTTTCAAAGCAAATACACAGATTTTTTTATTACAACCATAACCAAGCAGGACTCTGTGGGGTCTTCCCAGGACAGAACCTACTCCCACCTCATGTCCTTCACCTTCCCCTTGTCTATAGAAAAATTTTAGCCTCCTAGGCCTTCCCTGAGTTCCAAAGAATACATTTAATCACAGAAGTGAGGAAAATGCAGAAATAAAAGATTCAAGCAAGAAAAAGTGATAATATGTTAGCCATTAAACAAAATCAAGGACTTTTAGTTCCTCCTCAAGGGCTATAGATAATATTCTGAGCCATGTCCTTTGAGATATTTTTCAGATACTGAAACCCCCACCAGGTGGAAGAAGTTAACTGTATGCTGCCCACAAGCACATAGACCCCAGACTGGTTGGAACCAGAAGGTTGATGATGTTGACTACCAATTACCTCACCACCAACCCATCAGAAGAATGTTCACAAGCTAATCACACATCCCGCAACTCCCCTTCCTCACTCTGTCTTTATTTTTTTTAAATAGAATGTGATTACTAATTTTTTAAAAAATTTTTATTCATTTATTTATTTTGGGGCTGCATTGGGTCTTTGTTGCTGTGCACGAGCTTTCTCTAGTTGCGGCGAGTGGGGGCTACTCTTTGTTGCTGTGTGCAGGCTTCTTATTGTGGTGGCTTCTCTTGTGGAACACGGGCTCTAGGCACATGGGTTTCAGTAGTCGTGGTGCACGGGATCAGTAGTTGTGGTGCACGGGCTTAGCTGCTCTGTGGCATGTGGGATCTTCTTGGACCAGGGCTCGAACCCGTGTCCCCTGAATTGGCAGGCGGATTCTTAACCACAGCACCACCAGGGAAGTCACCCTCACTCTATCTTTAAAAACCTTTCCCTGAAAGCTATCAGGGAGTTCGGGTCTTCTGAGCAGTAGCTGCCTGGACTCCTCGCTTGGTGCCTTGCAATAAATACTGCACTTTCCTTCACCACAACCTGGTGTCAGTAGATTGGCTTTACTGCACACAGGCAAATGGACTGAATTTGTTATAAATAGCTCTAAATAGCTATATTATATGTCAATTAAACATGCTATATTCTTTCAAAATCCATTCATTGAATGCCTACTATAAGTTAGGGACTATAATAGGAACTTAACATTTGTAGGTAAATTAAATACAATTCCTACTATCTTGGACTTCATAGTCTGATGAGGAGTGGGTACATAGACATTAAACAATACACACATGCACATACAATTACACATCAAGCTAATGCCAATAAACAAACAGTGCACTGTAAAGAAGTCATTCTCTCTGATCATTTTCTCTCTCTGTGTTAGTTTAGGCTGCCTTTTTCAAATGGCTATGTCAGTGGTGTGCTGGTAAGCCAGTTCTGGGAAGGGAGGAAGCCTTTGTAGTTTTTGCCAATTTCCTTGGCGTAAACATTCCCACCATGGCTGATTTCAAGCTCCCAATACTATTCTACTGAATGCATAATTGATAAAAGAGGTGGATAATCTACTCTTACTAGCAGTATGAAACCAGCTCCAGCTAACTCAGGCTGTGTCCCAGCTAATCAATGATCTTGGATAAGGGCTCCATCTATTTGAGTCACAATTCCCTTAGCTGTTAATAAAAAGTTACAATGATTTGAACCATAAAATAATGTAATTCATATCCCCTTCACAAGGTGGTAGGAAAACACTTTGTAAAAGACCTGTACAGTAATGGAGTTATCATTGCCATTAATAATAATAGCAAAAACACATTTATTGGATCAAACAGTCTTGCATTTGTCTTGGCTTTACTATATATTGATGATATAATCTTGAAAAAATAATGCACATTTTTTTCTAAGTATAAGTTTGGTTGCAAGTTAAATGAGAAAAATAAGAGCATATAACATATAGCATTATGGTACATAAAGGGCTTTTTGTATTACCTGACATTTATGCCTTAATAAATATTAGCTATTGTTATTATTTCCCTTATACAAAAATCATGAAACTACATCCTGAGTCTAGTTTCTTGATTAGAAAGAAGCAGGTAACAACTCACAGGGGGGAATTATGGAGATAAAACACAAATACTCCAATAACTGGAAAGCACAAATACTAAGTTGGGGAGCAATGGAGATAATTAGAATACATTGAGCACATATTACTAAAAATCCAAAGTAAATCACTACGTACTTACTGAGATACGTTTTATCCACAGAACTCTTTTGACAACAAATGTGTGAGGTTTTTCCTCACACTGACAATTTTTAAACTCTCCAGACACCAGCTAGATGTTCCAGCTTAACTTTTTTCATCTGGATTTAGCATCAGATTCCCACAAGTTAAAGACCCAGTCCCACAAGACTGCCCTCACTTCAGATGCCAGTTCACAAGTCCTGGGCTTCCCATAATTCTGACTGATGGGCTATAAATTAGGGGCTGCCATTCTCCCCTGCTTTGGTTTGATAGTTTGCTAGAAACGGTCACAGAACTCAGGGAAACAGGTTACTTCCTATCACTGGTTTATTATTGAAGATACAATTCAGGAATAGACAAATGGAAGAGATGCATACATAGGTCAAGGCACAGGAGAAGAAGCACAGAACTTCCATGCCTTCCCTAGGTGTGTTACTCTCTCAGAACCTTGATGTGTTCACCAACTCAGAAGTTATCCAAATCCTATCATTTAAGGTTTTTCATGGAGGTTTCATTACATAGGCATGATTCATTAAGTCATTGGCCATTGGTGATGAACTTAATCTCCAGCCCCTCTCCTCTTCTCAAAGGTTGGATGGGGGTGGGGCTGAAAGTTCCAACTCTCTCATCTTGCCTTAGTTTTCCTGAGGACCAGCATCCGTCCTGAAGCTATCTAGGGGACCCCAGCCACCAATCATCTCATTATCATACAAATGATACTATTATCATTCTGGAGATTCCAAGGGTCTTAGAAGCTCTTTTGTCAGAACCTAGAGACTAACACCACATATTATTATAAAAATGCTTCTAGCACTCCTATCACACAGGAAATTACAAGGGTTTTAGGAACTCTGCACCAGGAACCAGGGACAAAGACAAATATACATTTCTTAGTATATGATAATATCACACAAAGCCATTTAGCCTCATGACAACTCTCAAAATACACCCACTTTATAGATGAGAGAATTGAGAGACTGAAAGTTGAAACAAACTGCCAAAGTAACAAGGGTTTGTAGGTGGCAAATCTGGAATCCAAAATTTGATGCCTCTCTCTTCAAGGCTTGAATCCATTTATTGTGGATTAAGCTGCTGTATGCTTCTAGCTGGATAAATTTTCCAGTATGAGTCTTTCCTCATATGTCCTTTAAAGGATGTAGAGCAGTTGTCATCCTGATACTTTTTATTCATAACCCTGATGATTATCTCTTTTGTCCTCATTCCAGATGTCATCCATTATTGATGGACTTCTTTTAACACCTGTCTCAGTGTTCAGACAATCCATGAATACAAGTTAAAGGTGTACACTGTATCCCGTTTATTCAGAGGCTTTAAACAAGATCCCAGTGCATCCTGAGTAATCACTGCTTGGGCAAGCACGCCTAGAATGTTGTTAGTTTGTCCTGTTGAACACAAATCTTTTAAAAATATTACTTAATACATAATCATCTGGCAATTTATATGTTGTATGCTTGCTGAGAGCACACACACACATTAAAAAGATTAAAATTTGGTGCAAAGCTACCAGGAATCCCTATTATACTTCAGAAAAGGTAGGAGTCAAGGTGGAGAAGGGTAGGAAACAGATATAATACAGGTAGAAGGAAGGGTAACTTAAGACACTCAGGAATTTAAATTCTGCCCACCATCCTTGAAAATATTAAATGCTTTTAAAGACATTCTCTTTTCCTTCTCCTTCTCCTTCATCTTCCTCCCCCCACCCCTCCTCCTCCTCCTCCTTTTTCTAACAATCTCAAACATATAGTAGTACAAAGAAAATGTTTTGCTTTATCCTGGACTATTTGAGTATACGGTGTTCTGTCTTATCACCCCAAAGTAATAAGTAAAGTAAGACTTTAGTGTGGATTTCCTATGAGCAAGGACATTCACCTGACAGAGGGTGTCTGATTTCTTTTTGCTTTGAATATTTATAGATATTGAAGTTAAATCTCCTCCAGGGCAGAGACATCCTTATTTTACTCATTCATTTACTTATTTGTTCAACAAATATTTATTTAGCGTACCTGTGAGTACAGTATTTGGAGTGCTTGTAACGTATTACTTGATATGGGTCCTGGTTGCATGGTTGTGCTCAGTTGGTGAACAATACTCAAGCTGGATACTTACATGTGCACTTTTCTATATGTACTTAAACATTCTTTTAAAATTTCTGAAAATGTGATACAATTAAACTTAAGATAAATCTCATGTGTTGGTTGCACAACCATATGAATGCATTTAATGTCACTGAACGCTGCACTTAAAAATGGTTGTAAGTTTTAAGTTATTCATGTTTTACCATGATGAAAAAAATAAACACATGGATGGACCTAGAGATTATTATACTAAGTGAAGTAAGTCAGAAAGAGAAAGACAAATATCATATGATATCACTTATATGTGGAATTAAAATATGACACAAATGAACTTATTTATGAAGCAGAAACAGACTCACTGACATAGAACACAAACTTATAGTAACCAAAGGGGAAAGGGGCTGGGGGAGGGATAAATTAGGAGTGTGGGATTAGCAGATACAAACTGCTATATATAAAATAGATAAACAACAAGGTCGTACTGTATAGCACAAGGAACTATATTCAACATCCTGTAATAAACCATAATGAAAAAGAATATATATATATATAAAACTGAATCACTTTGCTGTACACCTGAAACTAACACAACATTGTAAATCAACTACACTTCAATTTAAATAAATGAATAAATAAATAAACAAACCTCATGAGTGTTATACAAAAGGGAAAAACAGAGAGAGGATGATTTCTGGTTCTTTCTATGGGGCTTTTGAAAGGATGTGTAATAAACTACAAGCAATAAGAAATTCCATTTCTCCTTTAATTCTGTAGAATGAAATGATCTCTTTGTTTATAGGCTTACCTGCTATTCCTGTTTAATCTTAATGATGTCATTTGGTTACTCGGAAAACATCTGGAATAATTAAGATCTTACATAGTATATGTCAGTAACATTTCTTTGGTAAAGATATATGCTATTCCTCTCATACATTTCTTCATTTTTCCATCTTGTTTAGTGATTTTTTTTCAAGCAGGTATCTGAGGGATATTCCAAAGTTTCGTCTGCAGTTAAGAGTCCATTTATTTTCATGCATGATGCCTAAAAGTACACTGTTCACGTGAACTTCCTGCCCATTTAGGTCCAACCTCTCTGGACAATGACTAAAGTTAAATAATTTTTTCTCTTATTGGAGTTCAAACTCTGTTCCAGAGATTGTGCTACACTGGGACAACAGAGATGAGTAGGACATTGTATTTTTCTCAAGGAGTTTTTATTTGTCCAGATGATAGATAACAAATAACTTCAATATACCATAGTAGTTATAAATGTCAGTCCTTAGTTTCTTCATTCATTCATTAGAGAAACAGTAGAGCATAACAGTTAGCAGTTCCTGAAACATACCTTTTGGGCTTAATTTCCAGTTCTGCTTTTTTGTAGCAGCCGTGGGATTCGGGGCATATTACTAAACCCCAGTGTCTTCATCCCTATAAAGGGTAAAAAATATTACCTAACTCCTAGGATTATTGTAAAGATTACAACATGCAATACGTGCAAAGCTCTTATATGTGGCATATAATGCACATTATACAAATATTAATTATTCATTCATTTATGCATTCATCTGTAAACATTTCATTTTGCAGAGATTCATTTCAATTCCGTTGCAGTGTCCAGCTGTCCTGGGTGTGAGTTTGTCACAGCAATTGTCTCAAGGGGTGAATGCTTTATTTCCAGCTTTGCTCCTTGTGTAGGGCAGGGAGACATTTAAAAAATAACCTGTTTCCCGTTATCTGTGAATACTTATATATACCTATGAATCAAGCATTTTGACCTGCTGACTTTTTAACTTCAATTCCTTTTCTTGGTAAAAAGACGCCTAAGTTTCTTGTGCTATTTCTGTGATTTCTTCTTCCCAATCTGGAGTTTTCCATTTGCTTCTGTTGGGGAGAAAAAGCTTTTCCTATATCCTGTTGGATTCACACTTGGGAACTGAGAATTAAACTGACAAAAACCGGACTTCCTTGGAGGCGCAGTGGTTAAGAATCCGTTTGCCAATGCAGGGCACATGGGTTCAAGCCCTGGTCTGGGAAGATCCCACATGCCGCGGAGCAACTAAGACGGTGCGCCACAACTACTGAGCCTGTGCTCTAGAGCCCACGAGCCACAGCTACTGAGCCTGCGTGCCACAACTACTGAAGCCCGTGCACCTACAGCCCATGCTCCACAAGAGAAGCCGCTGCAATGAGAAGCATGTACACTGCAACAAAGAGTAGTCCCCGCTTGCTGCAACTAGAGAAAGCCAGCGCAGCAACGAAGACCCAACACAGCCAAAAATATATAAATACATAAATAAATAAATTTATATTTAAAAAAAATGACAAAAACCAGATTTTCAGGAGAAAAGACAAATTTAATCATTTACACATGAGAGTTCACAGAAAAAATGTGACTCAAAGATGTGGGTAGAATTTGAGGAGGACAAGAAGGGCACTAAAGGGCAAACAAATGACTTTTTGGAAAGATACGGTCCTTTAGGAGAATATATGGGAGATGATAGGTTTGTGACAATGGCTGTTTAGTGGGGTGTGGAGGCTTCTCATCTCCAGTGATAAGAGTCAGCCACCTTCTCTGGTCACTCCTGGGGAAGGCATCTGTGGCAATGGAGGTTTTTGAGTTCTTTTGGGAGGCTCTGCTTTTAGGCAGATGAGAGACTTCAGGAACTCAAATGCCTACTGCTCAAAATAACTTTTTTGCCACGCATATTCTGGACCCCTTCACTTGTTCCTCAGGATTGACTGACACACCCTCACCTTTCATCTGGTGATCACCCTCCCACTCCTTTACTTCTACTCAAGCTTTGCTAAGCATCCTCTCTACCCAGCACCTTTCTCAATTCGAATTTCCTTTCCAGGTTGCCATTCCTTCATTCCCTCTTATTCGTTTGCCCTCTGGAGCAGACCTCTCAAGCATATCTGCCTCCCTCTTCTCTTCTTTTCATAGGGAATGCAAGAGTTAGTAATGGAACTTTTCTTTCTCAGAAGTCAGCTTTTTGCTGAAGGAAATTAATGGGGATTTATCATGTCAGGCGCTCTCTTTAAAAAGGCACAGAAGGGCACATTGATTTTCTTGATCTTCCCCTTTGATGTGAAGCTGAAAGCCAGAGCCACTCACTGTCCTCTTACCTACAGTGATCTTAAGCGTTCCATTTCCCTCTTACTGTTGACTTTGTATTAATCTGAACTTTTTTTTAAATGAACACATTAAACTAACAATAAGGAAAGATCAAATTGACTTTTCTCTCTGGCCCTCTTGACCCTTATTCCCACGTATGGGTTTTCCAGCATCACTTGAAGGTCTCTGGGTAGCCGCCTTCCCTCTACATCTGGCTTATGGAAAATAAATGCTAGACTGACACTGAGACATCATAATTTTGAATTTTGCTCTGTTGTTCATCTGGGTTATGACACACCACTCAGAGGCTGATAAAAATTCACCAATTTACCAAGCAAGACAGGCAATAATAAGGGACACATTTTTCTGCTACAGAGATGATAACTATGAAAAGCACCTGCCGAGCAGGGGATAAAAAACTGGGATTCCAAGAATTATTTTTGCTCAGATATTAACTAGGTGTTTTACCATGAGCATTTTTTTGCACTCCAAAAACTTGTACCTGAGAATTTTTATCATTTCAATAAAACAGTAAAAATAGGGGATGTATACGAAAGCAATTTAAAAAATAATCTTAAACTACCTGCAACAGGATCTAAGTGCATAAGGTGTTTAACAATGAAAAGCACATCGGTAATTCCAATAGTTTGTATTCACCATGACCCAAATGCTGCCATCATTATGGGAGATATGGGGCACATGTGACCTGAAACAAGCGAGCAGAAAAGGAAAGAGCCTTGCTGTGGACTCAGGCTTTGGAATCCAGCTAAATTCTAAGAGATACATCATACTAGGAAATTTCCTATGGCCTGGAGAATGGCCACCATAACCCAGAGGTATTCCTTCGCAGTTGCCCCTAACATTAATGGGTTAGCCACCATGTCTGGGTTTCTAGTGACAGTCACCAAGAATTTTTCACAGACCAGAACTCTTAAATTTTAATTAATATAGATAAGGACCACTGGAATATTTGTTATAAATGCAGAGTCCCAGACCCCATCCTCAAAAATTGTTGATTCTGAAACAGAGTCCATGCCATTACCCATGAGACCTTGCACAACTGAGTCCCTGCCCATCCCTTCCACCTCAACTTGCACCAGGTTCCCCTTTTGTCTTTCGTCTCCAGCCCTTCCTTTTTGTCTGCAATGTTTCCTCCTGCCAAAAGTCCTTGTCATATACTATTCTTTGCACCTGAAACACCTTTTCCTTCTTGCTTCACTTAGTAAATTCCTAGTTCTATTTTAGATGTTAGTTAAAACTTTCCCTTCTACAGGGAAGTATTCTCTGACTTTCTAGGCTCAATCAGATACCTTAATTATAAGTTCCCTCTCATACTGTATAGCTTCCTCTCAGTAGTAATTTTATGTGTGTTTATGTAATTACTTAATTGATGTCTGACTCCTCAAATAAGCTCTATGTGAGCAAGAAGTTTACCTTTTCCATGTTATCACCAGTGCCCATGACAGAGCTTAGCACACAGTAACTGTTCAGTATATGTTCAGCACGTTTTTTATCAAGGTTTTTTTGATGATTCTCTGAAAGTGGCCTATAAATAAGACCTTGAGAAATAATGAATTAAGAAAACACTAACCTACCTTGCTCCTCTAAGAACAACCTATAAGGAAAAACTCAAGACTCTTTTTCAGGAAATAATTCTATTTCCTGAGCAAATTGGGAGTCACAGAAAATTAACAAGTCCAAGGTGTCTGACTGATAAGCCACACCACATAAATTTGGAAATCAGTCATCCATCATTCCATATCATTTGTGGGCTCAAGTTCATCAAGACTATATACCCTTTTATGCAATGTATATATATATATATATTTTAGAGAAGCACTTTATTTTTTTTTGGCTGCACTGGGTCTTTGTTGCTGCGCGCGGTCTTCCTCTGGTTGTGGCAAGTGGGGGTTGCGGTGCGCAGTCTTCTCATTGTGGTGGCTTCTCTTGTTGCAGAGCACAGGCTCTAGGCGCGTGGGCTTCAGTAGTTGTGGCACGCAGGCTCAGTAGTTGCGGCTTGTCAGTTCTACAGCGCAGGCTCAGTAGTTGTGGCGCACGGGCTTAGTTGCTCCGCAGCATGTGGGATCTTCCCGGACCAGGGCTCGAACCCACGTCCCCTGCATTGGCAGTCGGCTCCTTAACCACTGTGCCACCAGGGAAGTCCCCTATGCAATACATTTCATACTGGATATTTTCTCAGTCTTCTTGTTTTATTTTAAAATCAAAGAGATTGTAGTTTTTAATAGGAGGTCCCACATGCTTTGACACCTTCATGCCAACATGACTTTAATGATACTGTGGGACATCTTCTGGGCTCCTCATATAAGCATCATAGGTGTGCCAGAATGAGACAATATGTCAGCTCTCTTAAGCAGTATTTTATTCTGCCCTAAGCAATATTTAATTCCTCTATTTTTATTAACTATTAAACAGGGTCACTTGCTTAGAAAGTATATTCTTTAACTCTCTTAGGATACATTTTAGCATTCAATAATTTCACAGGTAGGACATTTTCATTAGGATACAGAGAATGGGCAATATCTACAGCAAAATCCTGGACTCCTCCAAGGCTGGATACATAATTTGTAGGACCCAGTACAAAAAGAAAATGTAGAACCCCTTGTTTAAAAACTAGGAGTAGGAAAATGCCATTAGTGGAGCATTTTCCTTTCTTCAGAGTCTTCAGTGTTTCATGTGTTTTTATTGACTATTTAATGTTCCAAGTAAAGAAAAATTAAAATTTTAACTTACTAGCATATTTTTTTTTTTTTACTATTCATCTGTTATGCAAGGCCAGTTTTGAATGAATGCACCATTTAAATTGCATGTAGAATCACTGAAATTAACAGAATTCCTAAGTTTATGGCTTGACCAGGGACGGTGCCTAAAACTGGCCAGAGCAATAAACACAAATCATACTCAGGAAGATTGGAAAGAGAAATAAAGCATCCCCACACTCACAGAGCTTGTCAAGAGAGTTCTCCTAGGCAAGTGACACTCATGGGGCAAGTGCAGACTCACAGAAACCAGTAGCCCCATTTTACCACAAGCCTGAGGGTTCTAGGTTAACCCTTCCACCAGCTGCCAGACTGATGTGCCATATCTTCAACTGAAGCAAACTTTAAGATCATCTAAATAAATCCACACGTATTTTACATGATGAAAGTGAAGTACAATGAGTTAAATAACTCATTCCTTGGATCACTGTTCATTAGTGACAAAGCAACAGTCACAACCTTCATTTTCTAAATTTCACCCCAGAGATTTTTCTCTAACAAAACATGTTTTCCAAATAATAACATCTCCAAATATTCTCCAACACCATAAATGGAAATATCCAGTTGTTTCAATTTTTTTTTTTGCAGGAAGGCAACTGAACTTTACTGAAGAACTGTTATGTACATATTGTTTCTGTTTAAATTAAACTTTTTAGGACATAATTGTAAATGCATATGCAGTTACAAGAATAATATAGAAAGATCTTGTATACTTTTAAACCATTTTACCCAAAGGTAACATCTTGCAAAACTACAGTGCAATATCATAGCCAGGACATCAGCTTTGATACACTCAAGACTGAGAATCCTTCCATGACCACATGATCCTCCCTATTGCCTTCACATAGCCACATCCACTACCCTCTCTTACCACGTTCCTGACCCCTGGCAATCACTAACATGTTCTCCATTGCTATCATTTTTGTCAATTCAAAGTTGTTATATATATAGAATCATACAGTATGTAAACTTTTGGAGTTGGCTTTTTAAACTCAGCCTAATTCCCTGGAGTTTCATCCAGGCTTTTGCAGGTTTATTATTTACTGCTGAGTAGTATTTCATAGCTTGGATGTAGTACAGTTTGTTTAATCATTCGTCCATTGAAGGTGTGCTGTTTCCAGTTTGATACTATTACAAATAAATTTGCTATGAGAATTTGTGTGTATGTTTTTGTGTAAACATAACTAAGTTTTTGTATTTCATGTGTATTATATAGTCTCCATAGTATAGATAGCATATAGTATACAGTATGGTGGATATCACATGTATATATACTAATATACATATTATGTATAATATATATTGTAACACATGGTGTCTACATATAATGTAACTTTTATATTGTATTAATTTTGTTTACCACAATCTTAGTGACTTAAACAACACAAATTTACTATCCTATATTTCTAGAGATCAGAGGTCCTAAAATGAAGGTGTCAGCAGGATGGCTCGTTCTGGAAGCTCTAGGGAGAATCTGTTTCCTTCCCTATCCATCTTTGAAAGGCCATTCTCACTTATCACCTTTCCCTTTTCTTCCATCATCACTTCACCTTCTCTCTTACATTGCCTCTATTGCTTCCTTCTTATAAGGACTCTTGTGATTACATTGGGTCCATCTAGATAACCCAGGCTAATTCCCCCACCTCAATATCCTTAGCTAGATTATATCTGCAAAGTCCCTTTTGCCATGGAAGGTAACATATACACAAACTCTGTGGTTTAGGGGATGTACATCTTTGTGGGGACATTATTCTGTGTACCATATATAGGGTAATATACTATATAGCATATATTACATGCAATATATTTATATCAATGTATAGATAGATTGCACATACATAATACATAAACATTCATACACAGACTTACAGGATAGTGTCTGTCTTCTTCACTGCTATATTGCCAGATCTACTGAGAATAGTGCCTCACACTGAACCTCACTCAATAAAATATTTGATAAATAAATAAGACCCTGTATCTTCTTCAACTTATGGAGAATATTTACTAACAAGCTTCCCTTACTTAAAGAAAAAGATAACAAGGATTTTGTAATACGTATACTAAAGCTTGTTTGGAGGCAAACAATAATTATGATTGTTGTAACATCAAACATCATTAAATCTACTGCAAAGATCTTCCAGCTAAATGTAGGGATTTGAAAATGTCTTGATTTTGCTTAAAGCTTTGTTTCTGCAAAATAAAGAGAAGTAAGATGGAGGAATACTGCCCTAGATCTAATTGCAATCAATGAGGAATAATGGCTGGTAAGATAGACAGCTGAGACCCCTGACAGTGGCCCTTGATTCACTGAGGGTGGTCATTATTGAAGACAAGACAACATGGTTGGATCAGACATATCTCTTGGGTCCTAAGTTCCTAAAAGACAACACAGATCACAAAGAATGGGAAAGGATGAAAGGGATGTTCTGACATCCCTATTAAGAGCTAATACTCTACTGTGAGGTGATGGATGTGTTAATTAACTCAGTAGTGGGAATCCTTTTACAACACAGATGTACATCAAGTCATCACTTTCTGCACTTTAAATATATCACAATTCTATTTGTCAATTATACTCAGTAAAGTTGATAAACAAACAAACACTCTTGAATCAACTGGGTGTCACTGAAAGAAAGGAAATAGGGATTGAGCAACCTACCAATGCACACGCAAACTATTAACCTCCAAATGTATATTCTACTTTTACTACTACTATTAACTCATAAACATTTCATCCTGTCATTAGATCTTTACATACACAATGACTTACATATAATTCCATCGTTTCCTGTATTTGCCTTGCCGTAAAAAAGGTTTGGAAACATGGATCTCTCTTACATCTTCTTACATCCTACCTATAGTTCTCATCATCTTCTTAACCATTCACCTTCATTGTACCTTCAAGTAACCTCAAAATGTGTGCTCTCTTCTTACTAGACTGTCTTTTGCAAACTTAAATGTTTGATGCAAACAATGCAAGGAAGAAACTACAGGAAAATTAGAAGATTTTTTTTCACTTTATTTTTTTAAGAAAGCCAGGTACAGGTTCATGGGAGCAAACAGCTAGTAACCAACTAAACAAGGGCAAGTCTATAACACAAATCCTGTTTAATAGGACTAGCAAGGTCTGGGGTCATGAAAGGTACGAGAACAGTTTCACTATGAAACTAGTGACTGTTTATAGAGTAGCAGAGTCATCTCAAGAAAATAGGGTCACAATTCCAAACAAGCTACTGCTCTGACCTCGTTAGCCTGCTTACAAATGCCTTATTATTCATTTCACCAATGTTAGCTTTTTACAAGTTCTCAGAGCAACTTTATAAAGCAGATGTCATTGTTCCAACTTTACAGAAGGGGAAACTTAAACTGATAGTTTATTTGACTGGGTCCTCACCATTTGGTTTCTTAGCTCAGAAAGTATCTGCTTAAAAATGTCTTTCTTCATCACTTTACCCATCACTACCAACCCTTTCTTTAATCTGCATCATATAACTCTCTTATTTTTTTGTTACAATTCTCATTTTATGTTACATTTAAATTTACTTATTTATTTTTTGGTCTGTCTCTACCACACAAATATGCAAACTGTTTGAAGGTACAGTATGCATTTGTCTTGGTTTCTTCTGTTTTCCCAGAGCCAAGAATGATCACTGGCCCATAATCAGCACTCAGCATTTATTTTGGAGAGATCAAACACCCAGGTTTTGTGGACTGCAGAGATGTGACTACATATAACAGGAAAATTCAGAAACATACATAAGTTTAGAATCAGGCATTTAAATTTAGCCTGGTACTTCTTTTATGGAAAATATGATACATTTAGGGAAAAACATGTAATTTTTTAAGTGACAGAATTTGAGGAATAAAAAGTTTAATAACTGTAATTTTTCTGTGCTTATGTGGCAATTTTGTCTAGTTGCAGAGCGAAACGCAGTAAAAATCATTGTGCTGGCAATGAAATTAGCAAGTATATCAAAAGTTCCTTGATCTTTTTATCTATTACATTTCAAAAATGCCACTTGTCACACACTGCAAAATATCTTCATGTAATATGAACACATCTTCCAGGTCATTTTTGCAAATGTGGATAATAAAATTCATTGTTTTCCTTTTTGCTACTAGCATGATATACTCTCATGCTATTGGTGCTTTAAAAAATGTTGGATATGGGCCAAGTTGTAATCAAGTAAAAATATTTAGGCTAGGCTAGGTAATTCAGATAATTTAGATTAGGCTAGATAATTTCCCAAGCACTTTAAGTGGCTGCAACTTAGTTCTCTTAAACAGCATTGGCTCCATTCCCGTCAACAGATTGGCGTAATAGAGATACTTGTCAATGGGAAATTTTTCAAAAAATCCTTTCAGACATTGACAAGTTGAATGATCTGTCTTGCAGTGGACCATGTTCAGGTTCTTTGTGTCTAGTAAACAGACACCACAAGTGGTTTCCTGTCAGGCAGGTGCCAATGAAAAGTTTTCTTTTGCTTTTTTGAGAATAGGTAATTCACTTCATTAACTAAGCAGAAAAAATATCACGCCCATTTTGTTTCTACACCACAGGTAACAAGTGATTTTTTAGTAACAGACATAGTTCTAGGGTCCCCACATATCACATATCCCTTTAGATTTAATAACTAGATACCTAACAGCCACAGACATTAGGATTTGAAAATATTTGTTTTAAAAGGATAAGTCTGATCACTTTGTAGGAAGTAACACATAAGCCTTAAAAACAAATTTCTTCCAAAAAGTGATAGGAGTCAGAGGAGAGCATATTAAAAATGGAAAAAAAAAAATTTGTTTGTTTCAGTCCTCAAATCTTTACTGAGTATCGGCCAGATGCTATGTCCTATGTTAGACAATGTCTATCAGGTCTTTCTGTGAGTTATTTCTACTTTCCCTTCAGGCCTCAGCTGAGGAATCTTGTCCTCAGAGAAGCCTTCCAAGAGTGGACCTTGTATTGTTTGATTCCCTTGTCATATATCCCTATATCCATCTTTATGAATCAATTATGAATATTATCATTGTTAATTTATGATGTGTGCCTTTCCCAACTGTCTGTAAGGTTCCAGAGATTAGAAACTGTGTCTGTTTTGTTTATCAACCCATCTCCAGTATCTATTACTGACTGCCATAAAACAGTTGCTCAATTGTTTCAGTATATGTATCCTGCATAAATGCAAATAATGAAAAATAAAATAATAATATGTAAAATGTAGATCTGCTAAAAGATACAGTAGGGGCCTATGGCTTATATAAACCCTGGTACCTGTAAAAGTCAGGAAAATTTTCATAGGGAGAAGACAATATAATTTACTTTGCAAAGAAGGTAATCAGGGCCAAGCAGATATAAGGGCAGTCAAAAGGAAAAAAGGGTGTAAGCCCAGAATGTGTGTGAGGGGCAGGGCTGGGATTACAAACTGAAGGAGTCACAGGAAAGGGACAGGATATGAGGCTACAAAGTTAGGCTGGAGCAGGTCACAAATGTCCTTGGATGCCTTGCTGCACAAGCGCCTTGATTTTATTTTTTTAGAGGTGATATAGATCAACAAGAAACTTCTGACCCCTGTTCTAAAAAGGGTAATTCAAAAATATTGTGGGAGTGTTTTGGGAGGAGACAAACCTGGATGCAAGGTAGGACTCCAGTTGAAATTGGAACATTAGAAGTGAGAACTGTGAAAAAATAAGGAATTGGAATATATTTCCAAAACTGATAATATTTGGTAACTGGCTGTTTGGGGTATGGGTATGAAAACAGAAGTAAGAAAGATCATGAGATCTGGAGTTCAAACTAGAAATAAATTAGTATTTTGGGGAGACTGAAAATGAATTGGAAAGTAAGATAAGATAACATGAAAAAGAGCTTAGAGTTCATCCAAGTTGTCATCCAGATGCCTTAATGCATTCTATGAAGCAGAAAACTTTATTTAATGTGACTGTGTATTAGTAACTTCACTGGAAGGTCTGAACCTAGAAAACAGATATGAACAATCTGATTCATGTCCCTCTTTGCACTTAATCAATGAAATTGCAAATCAACAAAATGGAGTGTAAATAACTTGGCAGTTTTTCTAATAGTGTTGTGAGACTAATTATCAATAAAATCAATGTATTGTATACCAGAAATATCCTATTGAAACTTTGCAAAATCAAAACAAACAAATCATGTGTTTATTTTCTTCCCTTGTGAAGGAGGAAATGATTGTTTGGTCAATGTAATTGATATATCATTATGTGAAGTATAGTAATAACAACTGTACACCTTTCTCAGTGCTGGAGCACTGCCTAGAAAATAGTGTGTCCTTAATAAGTATTTGCATGAAAGAAAAACTCAGTTCTCCAGATGTTATCTGCAGACTCTATATGTCAGTAGAATTTAAAATTTTACACACGACCTTTAATAATTCAAGTTATTCTTGTGTTAACTATTTTAACATCTGATATTAAGCTTATAATTGCATAAAAGTCTTTAAAGGTGCTCAGTAACTTTTTGTTTGAGGTCATATTTCCCAATAGCTGAACTCAGGCCCAGCCCAGGAGAATTCAAGGATCACAGCGGTTTAGTGTGTCAGTGAAGAGATGGGTGACCCTCTGTGAGTCTGGCACTGTCTAATCTGGGTTATAAACTAGCAAAGCTCAAAGAATACATGCCTTCCCTGCTCAGACTCAGATCTACTCAGAGAATGTGCCTCTACCTTAAACATGAAAACTCCTAGTAATTCCTCATCCCTACAGGGCTGGGTTTGTTCAAAACTGGTCTGACAATTTGGCATTTGGAGAGTGTGAATTAGGATAAGGGAAAGTCAGTAACCTTGAGTTATGAGGTCATGGTTTACAGAATACCGATAAAAGTTCTTGGCTCCAGAGGAACTGTATTTATTTTAATCCTGCTTCTGCCAGTTACTTATTGTAAGTATCTAGCATTCAACAGACTTGTCTGCTCATTCCAAAATAATAGTTGGTGTTAATTATATGCCAATTATCATTCTTGGCTCAAGGAATACAGAAGAAAACAAGACAAATGCATTCTGTACCCTCAGAGAGTTTCCATTCTTATGGTAGAGATAACCAAAAAAAAAAGTTAAATGAAATATAAAATTAATATTGTAGTAAAGAAATTAAAATAATATTACATGATGGGGCAATACAGGAAAGGGAACATATTGAAAGAAAGGCCGATTCAAGTCTCTACTGACAACCTCGATGGGGTTTACTAGGAGCAGGGCATTCAAGGGAAACACCAGGGTGCTGCACATCACAGACCATCAGAGCGGGGAGGCATCCGCTAGTCCAGGGCTGCTCTAATCACCACTCACTGAAGACCAAAGAGAAAATAATCGGGATGGAGTAAACTGATGAGATACCAAGTTTAATTTTTATTGCATGCTTTTCTTCTTCAGTTGTGCACATACATGTATAACATTCCTGACTTGTTCACAGAACACACCCTGGTTTTAGACAGGACCCACTTCTTTACACTAAAAATTATATTTCATCATTATTTCACAGATATGGGGCAATAAGGCAGATACACCAGTATAAATTCAACACGACTCCAGAATACAGAACTCAACGTGCCCACCATCCTGTTTGCAGGACACAGATATCCTTCTCCTATATAGCACACAAGGAACACATCTACTGCAACACTTAGGTATTCAAAATTTACATACAATTTCTCTCTATATATCCTGTGATACTGTTTGATATTCAATCTGGGACAGAAACTGAAGTATTACTCCCCCCCCCCTTTATATTTTGCTAATATATTTTGATAGTGCACATTGAGATTAATTATATAAGCTATATATTGGTGGCTATGAAGAGTGGCGGTTAAAGCATCTGGAGACTGAAAATAAGCCCATATGTCCTTGACTTAAGAGGGTTTTTTAAAGCTGATCAAAACTGATCAAAAAAAAAAAAAGGCAAGTATCTCCTTGAAGCCATTAAAGAAGAGGTTCTTTACACACACCACATATGCATGTGCTACTTTCTGGGCAGTGTATATTGTTGAGACAAACGATAATAAAATGATTTGTCAAACTTAGGCACCAAGGACAAATAACAAAACACTAAGAAATCCAATTTAATTTTCTTTCAAATGCCTAAAGCTGAATTCCTGATTAAACTGGTTATTATCTGTGATGATTTTAAAAATTCCTCTCAACATGGACAAAACACAGTAGAGAAAATACTTCCAGCAAAAATAAGAGTGACACTGGTTATGAGAACTAAAAACTGATGTTTTTTTCATATTCCTTTTATTTAAATTCATGGCACTGAATTTGTGATAAAATTATAAAAATAATAGAGATTCACTAATGTCATCATTTTAACAAGGACATTTGGTTTTAATATAATAATGGATATATGAACACATTTCCATTCTAAATTATGCAAGTACAGTTGACCCTTGAACAACTCGGGGGTTAGGGGCATGAATCCCCTGCATAGTCAAAAATCCAAGGATATCTTTTGACTCCCCCAAAACTTAACTACTAACAGCCTACTGCTGACTGGAAGCCACATAACATAAACAGTCAATTAACACATATTTTGTATGTTATATGTGTTATATATGAATTCTTACAGCAAAGTAAGCTAGAGAAAATAAAATGTTGTTAAGGAAATCATAAGAAAGATAAAATACATTTATAGTACTATACTGTATTTATCCATACCATAAGTTTACTTTGCCTGTTTACAAGATGAATTGTCTGTCAGTACCTACATCAATATTGTCTTATATGATACAAAACACTGTAGATGTTATACATATTACTAACACTAGACATAAAAAAGGGAAAAGATAATGTGAAAAAAATCGTATTTATTTACAGATATAATGATTCATGCATTGATAATGAACAAGTAGCAATATGATTGCTTTATGGTAGCCTAACGCCAACTGCCAAATGACTACATGACAAAGGTATAAGTTGAAGATTCTTTGTAGTTTAGAGAGTTTACACAGTTTATACTGGAGATTTCATTATCTATTACAAAATGGTCTTAAAATGAAATCAGAATTGAAGAGGTTTTTTTTTTTTTTCCCCCCCAAGATAACTAGTTTATTCTTATCCCTTTGGGACCTTTCTTTCTCACCTGTGGGGCTCAGTAAACAATAATATCAAGGAAACATTCAATATCAATGGAATAACCAAACATATGGACAGAAATGTTCGCAGTGAAATTTCATTTCTATATTAAACTTTACCCTGTACTGCATTAAAATATTAAAAATGGATTTCACTGTATCAAATCAACATGCTGTACACCTTAAACTTATACAATGTTATATGTCAATTACATCTCAATAAAGCTGGAAAAAAAGAAAAGCGTTTCTGATTAAAAAAAATACTGCAGGAGGTGATTGTGGCACTTTGCAGGGTCTTGGCTTTTTTCTGGGGGACAGGATTACTGAGTTTATGGAGTAATCATGGGCAAGATTATGGAGTAATCATGGAGTAATTAGTGTCTGCTCATGTTTGCCTAATAAATGCAACAGCCACAGGAACCGCAATTCTTAAGAACTTGGTACTCTCAGTACTGATTCATTTACAATTATTGATGGATATCAGATAAGCAGAGATGTTGAAAACATTTTTTCTTACAAAGAAGCAATATCAGCAAGAACCGAGATCAAGTTGTCATGGAATTATTATAACAATTAAATGACAATGGGTCTGAAAGTTTGTGGAAGTGAGTTTAGAAAATTTTCTGAACAATGACCTTTCTTTTTCCTCTAGCTTTACTACTATGGTTGCAACTAGGCTCCCCGAAAGTACAGTACTACCTTTGGCTGATGTCCTCTGGAGTTCTTAAATGGCTCTTTTAATCTGTAGAAGATATACGGCTAGTTGGCTATAGGAGGATCATTATAAAAGAACATCCAGATAATGGAATTTTACCCAGATGATGCACTGGAAGATCTACAACTGGATAAACCATTTCCTGAGCTGAGAGAACATTTTCAGTCTCATGATTTGGATCATATGGGGGGAAAAGGTCCATAGCCACACTCCATAGATTATAATCATCGCTAGATATTTAGCACAGTGGAACAGTGAAACAAATGGATGAACACCTAAAATGTACAAAGAAAAAGAGAACTTTAGATATGTGATTAGATAAAGGGTTCTAAAGAATGAAACTGGGGCTCCAGAAGCGAATTTTGAAGAAGCTATTAAAAATATAAACACAGCAATAAATATAACTCAGACTCCAATCAATATTGAAGATATATTTAATGATGATTGCTGCTTGAATATCAGCAAATAGACACCATCCTTTTGGATTTCAGCTTATGCCTTAAATGACTGTGTGGCCAAGGAGGACCAAAGATGCCTGTTTGAGGCATAACTTCCTACATGATTGCAGATTTTGGTGTGTATATATAAAAGTGCAAAATGTTTACAGTGTTAAAGCGAAGAAAGATGCTTCTTCTGCGAATGGTTATGTTGACAAAGTACTGCAGTCCATAGGCCAAGCAATGGAAGCTGTTTCACAGAAAGAATTAAAATTTTTCTGCAGTAATTCTTCATTTCTTGGAGTTGGTAGATGTTGATCTTTAACTAAAAAATGTGGTTTGGACACAATTAATAAAGATGGAATCATTTCCAGTATGAACATTCCAGATAACGAGATAGTACTGTACTTAATGTTATGGGCTGTTGATGGATTTCATAAAGGACATAGTAGACATCCAGGGGTATCTATTAGGTTGAAGAAAACATAGGAAAGTCTTGTCTCACTGGTTTCCTTTAGGAATATAGGTTATCTGTAATGGTGAAAGATGATTATGTCCACAAATTGTGCTGTTATGGAACTGCTGAGCCACACATAATTACTGCTGCCCAACAGGTTACAACAGATACCACCTAACATTGTCATTTTTAATAACCTACTTATATCTGCATGTCATAAACTTCAGGAACGTCCTCATTATAAAATAAGCACCCAGTGCAGTGTGTTAATAATCAAAATTATAATTGTCTTCAGATTGTGCTCAAGTCTATGAAATTCAAAGGGAAAACTCCTAAATTGTTGTTTTCTTAATAATCCTTTTTCTCACTTGTAAAAAGAAAAAATGTATCTCAAGTTATTCTGCCATCTAATGACACACAAAGGACTGGTACTATCCTATCCTCTTTATCATAATAAAGAGTAAACAATTTGGATGAAAACCTGAAGCCCACATTCCTAATGAGGGAATTTGATAATGGTGGGGGAAAAGGAGAAATGATCACTTTTCTTCCTTGAATCACTCTGTCTTTGCTTGACTTTTTGGATCCCATCTTCACTTGATTTTCTTCTTACACTCTTACTGTTCTTTCTCAGTGTCCTTGGAAAGTTCTTCCTCACATTCTTGACATCAAAAAATTGGAATGCTCTGGGGCTTCATTCACGGACACTGTTCTCTCTTCTGCCTACATGCATACCTTAGGTGATATAATCCAATTGCTTTACTTTGAGTACCACCTTCAAAGGAATAAATCCAGATGCACACTTTAAATCCATCCTGCCTCCCTGCATTCTGGGTATACTATGTAACTGACAAGACGCGGTGGTTTCATCGTGGGTCAACCTGGCTAATCTGGGATAATATTTCCCATAATTCCCTACTCTGTATATTTCCAAGTTAGGGTAGACCACAGAAGAAAATGAGATTTGAAAGCAAAGCCATGGACATTAAGTACTGAATGTGCCTGGTGCTGCCGCAGCTCACACACATTTCACTAGTCTGCTGGCTCACCTTGTTAATGAGGAAGGTCACACTATCCAATCCTTTCTGGTTGCCATTGCATTTCCTCTTGTCAGCTTCTCTGGTTTGGGCCAAGCACATCATGCATCTCTGTAGCAAAGTGATCCAGCTTCTTCTGCAAGGCAACCCTCATCATCGAGGTTAGAGGGAGTGAGAGAGAGACACATGTTCTGATTTGTTCTCACAGGTTTTATTTTGTCATCGTAGGTTGTTCCATGCATGCTGTTTCAGGGCTCATTTTGTACTGCTTACTTTCTCTTGCTATCTGTTTTCTCCCCAACTGCCAACCCTGCTGCGGAATAGTGATTTTAGGACCACCACCAGATGCAAAGATTACAGCTTTCCAAAAAATTCTTCATCAGTTCCAACAATTTTGGAAGTCTAATCTCTAGAATGAACCCCTTCTTCCCTACCATTCATACTGGTTCTGACTCCCTAATTGAATCCTAACTGATGTGCTACTTGACACTCAATACCTACTTGGCCTCTCAAATGCAATATATCCAAAACTGAAATTCTGACATTCCTCTACCACAAAATTTCTCTTTCTAATTTTCTCCAACATATATATAGCAACTTGATCTTTCTTTCTATTAAAGCCAAAAGTCTTGGTGTCACTCCCAATACCTCCCAGTACCACTCACACTCATATTCTGCATTTCAGAAAATATTTTCAGTCTATGTTTAAAATGTATCTAGAATCCAACCTCTTTCTGTCCTCTGCATGGTACCCCATTCTATCCCAAGTAAATCATGTCTCACTGGGATGATTATATCAGCCTCCTAATTTGTCTTCCAGCATTTATTGCTGCTCCTACGTCTATTCCCAACTCACTAGGCAGAGTAAGGCTGTTAGAAAACAAATAAGATAATGTTACTTCTTTGTTCAGAACCTCCTAAGGCTTCCCATCTCAGAGTAAAAGCAAAAGTTCGTACTCTGATTCAAAAGGCTTTACTTCATCTGGGGCCATCATTATTCTCCTCATCTTCTTATTCATTAGTCTTCCCTCTGGCTTACTTTATCTACCCATATGGACCCTCTCCTCACACCAGGCATTCTCCTGTCTCAGGATGTGCATGCTTGCTTTCCCCTCTGCCTGGAATGCTTTTTACAGACAGTAACACAACTTGTCCTTCACTTCCTTCCAGACTTTTTCTTGAAACCTTCCAGAACAACAACTTTAAAATTACAACCCCTATCCCCTCATAAAATATCTTCCTTCCCTGCTATATATTTTTGTTCTTAGCACTTAATACTGATTAAAATAATGTACATACATTTTACTTATTTATTTTATGTGTCATCTATTATATTACAAATTTGATGTGGGTAAAGATATCTATTGTTCTGTCCGATAGTGTAACCTAAGTCCACAGTACCAAGTCTGCCAAATAGTAGGCCCTCAATAAATATTGTTGGATGGATAAAGAAATATTAGTGTTACAATTAATACAGTGGCCTAAGTCCATTAGGTCCTGAAAAAAAAAAAAAAAGAGGCTACTGTCATGGTATGGCATAGCTCCATGAAAAGACCATGTCATTTTGTCTGTCATGTTGAACCATATGAATTTCTAAGTCTTTTTGATTTATATGAATAGAATTTCATGTGGTTCAACCAATATGTAAAATGAGATCCTAAAAAATATATGGTAGGCTGGGTAAACTGCCTATGAATAATATTAGTCAGTTGTTGTGCTTTGTTTTTTCTCAATGCTGATTGCTTTTCACTGCTGATAGTTTACAAATATAGTTCCCAAGTTCTAAAATCTACATACTAAGTGGATATCAGTAACTCTAATGATTAGATAGGTTGCCAAATATTCAGAACCCAATCACTTGTGATTCAGCTGCACCTCTCCAATTGCATACAGGGTAAATGCTGCCATTGATATTTTAATGGTACAAAGCTTAACCCTGGCATCCATGAGCTTTTTCAGCATCAGGAACAGTGATCATTAAATGTCTTTTTCTTGTATTGTAGAAATATAAAAAGAAAAAAATCAATACATCTACTAAAGGTTTTGAACATTGAGTCTAGCTCTCATTTCCCCTTTATAATTCCCTTTTAAGTACTTGTCCATTGAACAGATCAGATATTTAATATTGAACAAAACTCTACAGTTTATCTCTTTCATAGGGGTACAAAAGAAAATAAGAAAGATTTAGCTCTTTTACTCTCCAGTGGACAATAATTACGAGTTTGATACACATTAAAAATATCTTTAAAATAATAGGCTAATAGTCACACATCTTCTCCATTACTTATTTTCAATCTAGCTTAATAATAAGATGTGGCCATTATATCCAATCTATTTTTACAAGGGCAGAAAAAAATCCACAAGTAAGATAAAAATAAGAAAAAATGGAACATCAGTGCGGAGTTCCTTGAGTCAATAAGGCATGAGAAAGGAAGAAGAGTGTCCTTGTAATTTGGGGAGGCAGTTCTAGATGGGATGCTGAATTGGTAATGGAAAGGAGATGATAAATGGGTGAGCAGCCAAAAAAAAGAAAAAAAAGGAAACATACTGATCTCCTGAGATGTGGTCAGCTAAGTGTTAGTTTTTTTCCCTAGCAACTCTATTAGGTGAGTTTTTCTATCCCTGAGTAAACTAAAGGTAAGAAACTTGTCTGAGCTATCATGTATATTACACATACAATACACATATTTTATATATTTACACCTTGTCACAAAAATGATTTGAAATAATTTTAAGAAATTGCAGCTAGTGAGCAATGGGAGATAATTTAGAAGATATCTCTGTTTGATACCAAATATTTTGCTCTGGTAAGTAAATTATGTCATAATTCTTTAGGCAAATGAAAGTGTGTCAATGACCAGATAAATATTTATTGCCTTTATTGCTTGCTAGAAAACATACCCCTTATTGGCTTTATCCTTTCTTTTTCTCACTTCTTCACTCCTTTATTGGTATTTCCTCCACTCTCAAATACACTATTGCACTCAAAGCCTTCTTAGGGTATATTTCTAGCGGAAGCCAAACTAAGACACATATTTGGCTAGATGGTCTCAATGGCCATCTCCAGCTCTATTTTAAATGTCCTAAATACTTCAAAAGAATATGTCTAATGGTCTGACTTAAATGAATCATCTAGTAAATGTTTTCTGAATAAATTAATTGCCCTGGAGAGCTAATATAGACATCTGAAAAAAAAAATAAAGAAGCCAGTTAGTACCTTCTGTAATCTTCATATTTTGAGGGAAACATGGCAAAAACTTAGACTTTAACTGAGTGTCCTGGTTGTTTGTCTGCTGCCTTCTCAGTTGACTAATACTTACGCTGCCTCTTTGTCTCCTCCATTGCACTTGCCTCCAGTAATTCAATCTCTCAATGCCATTCTCTATTCTCTTGCTCATTTAGTTTGAACAATACCTAAAAAATATTCATTCCTTGAAGTCCTTGAAATTAAACCTTCAGTGCTGGGAATAAAAAGCTCTCTTTAAATTTAATAACACTGCCAGCTTTGAAAGCCTGCTCTAGGCACTGTAGCGAATATTTTATATATTTTTGCATTTTACATTAATAAAAAATTGAAGTAGTATAAGATTTATTTTGCAGAACAGTAACAGGCTTAGACAATTTAATAATTTTCCCCCATATGACCCAACTATTAAGTGACAGAGTCAGGTTTCAAACTTAAGCATGTATAACCCAGAGTATTTTCATTATATTATTTTCCAGAAAAATAAATATACTTATGCATATGCACACGAAGTTAAGAACAATTTGTCAACACTTCGCAGTAGGTATTCAGTATCTGTGACCTTGTAAATGTTGATGAATAAATACCCAATTAAGGGATCTCCCAGTTTTCCCAGTCACAGATCCATTTTTCATTAGCTGTGTTACATCAAGAGACTTATTTAATTTCTTTAGGTCTCAAAAAACAAAACAAAAGTGGAGAACAAATACAGTACCCACTTAATGGTACTGGTGTTAGATTTGAATGAAACAGCAAATCTGAAGTGCCTGACATGATCCCTGGAGCGTAATACATCACCCCAAACTGGAAACCATTATTGTTAATGATCTGAATAAAAAGTGGTTTAATGGTATATCAAGAAGGCTTTAAAAAGACAGAGGGCATGAGCTATAAAGGTAAGAAGTTCTATTTCTAGAATAGGGAAATAATGTTCCCCTATTATCCTTGCTTAATAAAATTTAGACTCTGTTGGAGATATTTCTAGAAATTCTATCACCGATAGCTTTGATGTGATGGGTAGTATGCTGACCCAGCAGAAGGAACATTTCCCTTGGAGACAATAACCCACAGAGAATATTGTATTATAAACAAAGGTCCTTTTCACAAATGTAAATGTTGAAGGCAAGCAAATTAAAAAAATAGAAAGAAGACAAGATTTCATGATGTAGCATGAAACAAAGAAGTGTTATTAAGGTTAGATCTACTCTGCACTTTCGCTACAAATCATTTTCATTCTGGTGGCAAATGCAGATACAATTCATAATAGTCTTTCCATGATACATTAGACACTAACACTATAACCATAAAGTAAGTGCAAATAAGCAAAAAATCCATTGTCCTTCCAGGGGAGAATTTGGGAAGGCATTTTAAGCAAAGCAAAGTTGACTGCAAATAGAAAATTGTTTCGAGAAGTTAGTGCATTTTTTATTTCTCTTATGCTTTGGAAACATTCCAATTGGGCCCTTAGTAAAATTTACGTGCATTGAACATCTGTCTAAAATCACAGAGAACAGTCCTGCCAGATGCTACTCATTCTCCCAGCATGAACAATGAATTGGAGATGACTGTGTATATATACACGTAGAGTCACTGCTGGGTTGAATGTGAATGTAACATGGGTAGGCTGGACGTGCAAACACTTTATCTCTGACTATTCAGTACCCCCTGCCTGAACTGTTGTCTTACATCTCATCTATTCAGCAGACTCGGATGGTAATATAATGTCATGGACTGGGTTGATTTTGTTAACTCAACTGAATCTGAAGTTAGTGTGTGGCAAACATCATCACGGTACAATACAGTGTGACACAAGGTCGAAAATGCTAAATCTGTTTGTTGTGTAAGACAGGAGGCTGCCTCAAAGCTCCTTCAAAAGGATTTCCAAACAAACACTTTCTGGGAAAGCTTTCAGTTTTACCACCTTCAGAGTTTCAGGTATGCATCTGGAGAGGACTGGAGAAGAGTTGAATGGTTTTCTCATTCTCTAGGCCATATGTAAATATAGAACTCTGACCTATAACCTGTGGCAACCAGCCCACCCAACCTTTGTAATAATCCACCCAAAATGGACAAAACTTAGTTAATAACTGTCAGCTTCCCTAATTTTTGCCCCCGCTTCCCCTTAGCCCTTACTCAGGAGCAAATATGCTCCCCTACACAGTCACATCGGATGCCTCGCGTCTAGTTAGCCGGCCTTCAGCTTCACCAGGCTAACGGCCTCCAGTCAGTGCACACCTGAAGCCTTCCCTTTTCGTTCCCCCACTACAAAGCTTCCCAACCCCCCTGCCTTTTAGTCTCTGCCAAGTGATGGTGGCTGATCCCTTTGTTAAGCAAACTCTGAATAAATAATTTTTGCTTGGTCTCATTTGAGCAGTATCCATTTATTTTTACAACAGTTTTATTGAAAAGTCTCTACTGTAGCAATCAATCAACAAGATTTTACCAGGGCCTAAGCTAGATTGTAAGAGAGCATTATACTTCATTAATTCTTTCCGAAACACACAAAAACAAAGTTTAATAAAATTTTATTTTGGGATACTAAGTCTCACTGCCAGATATTTTATTTAATATTCATGATGTCTCTTGAAGATAAATATTATTTACTCCATTTATGGATGAGGAAACTAAGGCTTAGAAAGCTACGTAACTATAATTGGTTTCAAAAAAAAAAAAAAGCTGGGATTTGGCAGAGCTAATATTTGAACACACTTCAAACTGAATCTAGAGCCAAGATCTAAATTACTCCAAGAAGGCAATACAGTGCAGTGATTAAGAGATGAACCCTGACATCAGATGGCCTGGATTGAGTTTACAGCTGCAGACACTAGCATAAGCTGCTTCTGCTCTTTGTTCTTTAGTTTTCTCATCTGTAAAAGGATAAAATAATTTCTATCAAAAAGGAATGCTCTGATAATTGAGTTACTTCATAGAAAGCACTTAAAATAGTGCCTGAAAGTAGAAAGTACTCAATTTGTGTTAATCATTATGAAGAAAGAAGGAATCTGAGGAGAGGAAGAAGATATAATGTTCTGCTTCGTCCTCTTCTCTTGGGTAAACCTTCCACCTCTTGGTGTTAGTTGTATCCCAGATAAAGAATGGGTGGCTTCTTAGAAAGGGTTATATTATGCTGAAAAGGCTAGCCTCGGCCAAAATAAACCTAACTATTGATTTACGTTTCATACACTGGTCATAATGCTTCCACCACCCGTGATGGCTAACTTCAGTGCTGTTTCCACGGGAAATGTGTCCTGAGGTCCACTTCAAAAGCTGGAAATGCAGCTTCTTCTCCACCTCTCTCCCACTTCCCCAGCTCTAGAGCATCTCTTCACTGCTAGGGGAGTTAGAATGATGTTTGCTGGATCTCCCAGCATAGGTACAACAGTTCTTTATATACTTGAACAACTTGTTAAAAAGAGTAGAGGGAAGGCTGTGTTTCTTTATCCTAACCCTCTAAATTGATTCTCCCTTATGTGTTCTGCTTGGATTGCCCTCAGGGTGATGAGAATTTAGAGGCATTCACTCTAGCACACCCTTCTGGTTCTGACTCTTTGCAAGTCTCTCAACTTAAAATAAGCTTTGAGCTTCAAAGAAAGAAGCTAGCAAAATACTTTGATTTTTCAAATTGTGTTTTATTTTGAAACCCCTCTGTGTTTCAGAGAGCATCAGTGTTAAGAAATGACTTAAAAATACTCTTTGCATTGTTATAGCTTATCAAATTTGGAAAATTTATCCTTTCTTATCTCCTTTACTTTGTGTCTGTCTTACTACTATTTCAGAGACCATCCTTGAGATTTCCCTTCACAAATAATGAAGGCTTCAAAATATCTTTAAGGAAACAAAGGGGAAAAATGTACAATTCAGTAGCACATTTTAAAATTTAATCCAAAACCCTCCTTAATATCTTGACAGCAGATGTTTCAAGAGGCCTCAATAAATAGAGCTCATGATCAATACCACTTGTTTTGTAGATTTTCTGCGATAAATCCTGAGAATAGTTGTTAGCTTGGCAATCTGAAATTAAGACCCTAGTGAAAAACTGTTTTTCTCCCATGTGATAAAAAATTGAATAGACAGGGAGCATCTTCTCCGACTAATTGGGAAAAGAAAAGACCTTGAGGATTGAATTTTGGTTATGCTACTTGCTTGCTTTGTGACCTAGAAGAAAATATTTAAACTTCTGCATTTTAAATGGAGGGAATTAATAATTAACTTGAAATACTGTTTCTAGAATTATATGATATAATGTACCTACCACACTCATAGAGCATACGCCAAATCTAAGTTTCAAGAGAGTGGCTGGCTACTCCTGAATGATCAAGTATGCGATTAGAGGGCTGGAAATTTCAGCCTCACCCCATCCTTCACCTCCACCGGAGGAGACAGGAGCTGGAGACTGAGCTCAATCACATGGCCTGTGACATAATCATACCCCAATAAAACTCTGAACAACCAAAGCTCAAAAATCTTCTTGGATGCTGAATATATTAATGTGCAAGGAGGGTGACACACCCTGGCACAGTACCTCAGCATCTAGCCTCCTCTCAGATTTTGCACCGTGTATCTCTTCCATTTGGCTGTTCTTGAGTTGTATCCTTTATAGTAAAACTGGAATTCTAAGTATAGTGTTTTCCTGATTTCTGTAAGTAATTTGATGATGTTATTGAGACTGATGGGATCACGGAAACCCCAAAATTCATAGCTGGCTGGTGAGAAGTACAGGTGGCCCTGAGCTTTGTGGCTGATGAGTGAAGTGAGGTAGTCTCCTGGAGGATTTGACCTTTTAAACCTCTGGAGTTCGGCACCAACTCCAGGTAGTTAGTGTCTGAATTGAAATGAATTGCAGAACACCAGCTGGTGTCAGAGAATTGGGTTAGTAATAAAATAATAATATGATACTCAATGACCTCCCTACCAAGTGAAGAGTTTGAGTATCAGAGAACATAGCCAAAGGGGAACATGTGAATCAGGTTGCTCAAAAAGACAAATCAATGTGATTTTGGAAGAATGTACCTTGCTTCACATATATAGTTTGTTTAAGATTTTGCAACACTAAAATGCTTTTACCCCTAAGAAATGTGACTGCTTAAGTCACCAGCCTCATTCACCAGACTTGACTCCAAATCAGTTGCAATTGCTTTCAAAAACAGACCGGTCCTGTAAACACAAAATTGTGCCATATTTGAGAAAATTCAAAATAATTTGCTTAAGGAAAAGCTGGAGTTTGTGGAGGGAAATGCACCTCCTAAGCATCTCTAAGCAGCAGAAAATGGGACATGGATCATTAACCTCTCACAGATAATGAGAACATGGCCAGAGTCACTGCATGCCATGCTCTCTGGAACTGCTGGGGTTGTGCTGGCATGTATAGAACATACAGAGAGGCTGTACATCTTGACGGAGATAATGCAGGTAGGTGTTGACAATTAGTTCCTTTAATGTCAATACAGTCTACATCACTGTAGTGAGATGAGAGAGTAGTGAGATTTGTGCTAAGTCACTTAAATTCTATGTCTCAAATTTTTAATTGATAAAATAGGGGTTAATAAATTATACCTCACATGGTTTAGAGGAGTTAAATGAAATAAGCTCATGGAAGTGATCTGTGAGATGCAAAGCTCTCTACACAATTTTGACATTTATTATTTTTATTTTCCTCTTAGTCACATAATTTACATGCTTTTTTATGCTGTAAATATCAGATACTGTTAGAGATTAATTAATAAACTTCCAGGCATAAAAATAAACATTATATTACTAACTTTTTACCAATTTTCAACAAAATGAAGTCAGAATAGAACAAAAAGCAGTAACAAAGAGGATAAAGAATATTCCCAACATATCTGAAGATCTGAGGTTACTTTTATGTGACAAGACATAATATTAATATTAAAAATAGTAAAAAAAAATTTTTTTTAAATACTAAAAATATTAATAGTACATGGAAGCAACCTAAGTGTCCATCAACAGAGAAGTGGATAAAACAGATATTGTAAACATATACAATGGAATGAATATTACTCAGCCATAAAAAAGAATGAAATTCTGCCATTTGAACAACATGGATGGACCTAGAGGGTATTATGCTTAGTGAAATCAGTCAGACAGAGAAAGAAAAATACAGTATGTTATTACTTATATGTGGGATCTAAAAAATAAACTAGTGAATATAACAAATCAGAAACAGATTCACAGATATAGAGAACAAACTAGTAGGTTACTAGTGGGGAGAGGGAAAGGAGGAGGGGCAAGATAGGTATAGGAAATTTAGAGGTACAAACTACTATATATAAAATAAATAAGCTACAAGGATATATTATATAGCACAGGAAAATATAGTCATTAATTTATAATAACCTTAAATGGAGTATAACCTATAAAAATATTGAATCATTATATGTACATATGAAACTAATATTATAAATTAACTATACTTCAATAAAAAATAAAAAATTAAAAAATTAAATTTAAGAATAAAAGATAAAAATATTAATAGTAAAAAAGTTAAAAAAATAATGTCACCCTATTTCCTAAAGTTTTATCATTAAAAATTATGCATACTACCCATGTGTCACCATATTTGTACCAGATTTGTGGTTCAGAATCGAAATTTAGAAGTTATCATTTATAATAAAGAGCACTGTGGAAAGTGCATTATGCTAGAAATTAAAATAACTTAAATTTAGCACTACTTTTGGGGTTAGCATTGAAAATGTTTAATTTTTCTCTGCCAATTACTCAAAAATATGACATGATTATTCATGTCAAATGATCCCAAACGTATTAAACCTTCAAACCTCTATGATATTTAGAATTTGCTTCTAGAATCTAGATAATCACAAGGTTAGTATAATAAGCATATTTATTCTTCCATTCTGTTAACAACATAACATTTTTATTACTTTAATCAACATGTGCTTTCACATCCATACTTTATTTGACCCTTAAAATAAAGCCAGTGAGAAAAGTGGGACAGAGAATACTATTCTCACCTTTTAAATGAGAAACTTAGGTATAAACTAACACAAACAGATTAAATACTTTATTGGTGCAAATCACAGCATTCCAAATTGTTTTGACTCCATAATAGTTTACAGAGCTCTATGTCCTTCTCCATTCCAAAATGATATCTATCAAAATAAGTGAATATTCAGTTCAAGTGAGTAAACAAAATGTCCAGGAGTCCAAGGTTGGGGTTTTTGATTTTCACTAAGTCTGATAATTTCTTTTGGTTTCTCTGTCATGGACCCCAATCCCAGTTATTCTGAATATAGAAACCATTGGGCAGCATCAAGACCATGTGAATTTCTGAAGATGAATAAGTGTACCCTCATCACTCACTACTGGAAACTAAACTCAAAAAGCACAACTTGGCCGATTAGAAGATTAATATGTACACACATGGAACACAAGCATCTAGTCTTGTCACTTTAACTTCTGCTGAGTCTGAGTTTAATGGGCTTTCTTCTCAAGCTCTTGGTATGACAGCTAAAGGGAATCCCTACAATACTAACAGGGTTAGGCTCTTGAGTTAGACTCTTAACCTTCTGCTTAAGATCCGATGGATATCTTGACAGGGGTGGGATAGGGAGGGTGAGAGGGAGGGAGATGCAAGAGGGAAGAGATATGGGAACATATGTATATGTATAACTGATTCACTTTGTTATAAAGCAGAAACTAACACACCATTGTAAAGCAATTATACTTCAATAAAGATGTTTAAAAAAAAAAAAAAAGCATCCCTTTCAGCTCAGGTTATTTGAAATGAGAAATCTAAGGCCAGGGTTAATGAAAATAGATTCCACTTTTCTCTCAAACTCAGTGTTAGGACAACTGTATGTTTCTCTCCTTTCTAACAATACATGATTAATGATCATCTGAGCACAAAAAAGAAAGGAGAAATGTTAGCAAATGTAACTCACTGTGACAATGTTTGAAACAGCTATAACATCAAGGCAGCTAGTAAAAGCATGTTAGAACAGCTGTTGCTAGTTTTTTTTTTTTTTTCCTTCATCAAGTTAGCATCAGGGCGATCCATAAAACCCTTCTCAACCACAACCAATCCATGAGCAGAGGGTATCCACAGGCATTTTCAGGAGGTCAGTAGCTGCAGCTCATGTTTCCGTGTGAGGGCAGTGCCCAGAAGCACACATACAGCCCTGCAGGTTTACTCAAAATCGTTTACCAAAAAATCAGAACAGAAAATTATAAAGAAAATCAATATAAAATAAAGCAAGATGCTATTAAGCAGAAAAGCTCTATAATTTAAAGGTCAAACTATAAAAAAAAGAGAGTAAAGTCTCAAGAATTAATATGTTAACTTTTGGGTTTATTTATTTATTTGTTTATGGCTGTGTTAGGTCTTCGTTTCTGTGCGAGGGCTTTCTCTAGTTGCGGCAAGCGGGGGCCACTCTTCATCGCGGTGCACGGGCCTCTCACTATCGCGGCCTCTCTTGTTGCGGAGCACAGGCTCCAGACGCGCAGGCTCAGTAATTGTGGCTCACGGGCCTAGCTGCTCTGCGGCATGTGGGATCTTCCCAGACCAGGGCTCGAACCCGTGTCCCCTGCATTGGCAGGCAGATTCTCAACCACTGCGCCACCAGGGAAGCCCAAGAATTAATATGTTAACAATGGCATAAACAAAACTAAACAATCTGATCTACTCAACTGGGCCACTGTCGGACTTAGATCAAAACAGGGCACAAAATCTCTTCAGAATAAAGTAAAATGAAATAACTTGTCTAAAACTGGTATGTTGCAGAGTAAAGATCCAAACTTAGGTTCTTCTGACTGCAAAGTCAAAACAGTTCCTGCCACGGCAGTTTGCTTTTCACTCAGGAATACTGACCAGGGATCAGGTAGATCAAATTTAAAGCACTGGAATTAGTCAAAGGAGAGCAAAGACAGGAATTCTCAGGAATGCAAAGGAACCAGAGTCAAAAATATGATTGAGAATCAATAAAAAATAATCTATAAAATCATCTATGGATAACATATGTAATGTATATATGCCATTTACCTAATGTATACATGAAAAATATGTATAGATGCGTATATATATAGCTATAATCAAAATGTAAATTAATTTCAAAGGAAGTTTGATTTTTAAAACACAAAAGCAATTTTAGTTTCCAGAATAAAGCAGAATGAGACAAGCACAGAACTGTAATCTAGGAGTCAATCACAAAGGTCCTTATAAGATTTTGCAAGTATTTTGACCTTTACTCTGAATGATATGAGAGGCCACTACAGAGTTTCGAGGGGAAGAATGACATATGTAACTTAAAGTTCAGTAAAATTCCTCTGATTCCTATGTTAAGGAGGGATGAGGTGGATTCCAAAAGACCAATTAGGATGTTACCATAACAATCCAGAGAAAGAATGGTGGCTAGACCAACACAGCGGTGTTGAAAGTAAAACAGGATTGGTTGATGGACCCACTGTAGGGTATGAGAGAAAGAGAAGTGTCAAAAATTATGCTCAGTTTTGTTTTGTTGTTTTGTTTGGTTTTGTCTTAGTAACTTCCACAGATGAGGAATCCTGTGGGAGGAATAGGTTGGTAGAGTGCCAACGATTCTGGTGGTTCACTTGTAATTGTTGGAAGTGGCCTTGAGCAAGAAAGATGAATGAATAAATGCAGCATATTGTTTCACTGAAGGGGTTTCCCAGTCACAGGATCTTCTTATGAACTGGGTTTTGTACACACAGCACATACAGGCAGTGATAATAGTGATTATGCTGAAGCTCCAAGGATAGCACCATCAAGTGTGTTGTTTGGAGGAACTAATTTTATGAGCAGTAAAGAACAATTATCAAATGCAAAGCCCTACCTTCCCTGTCTCATGATAACACTTAAAAATCGAACATCCTGTGAAAGGACAAAAAAGGGAGGTGGAGGATCAGTAAAACTTTACGAACTAGGAATAAGTAAATTAGGAACATTAATTAAGAGCCCTACCCTAGCAGCATGACCCTAACAACTCTCACTGATTCGTTTTTAACAGTTATACATGGAAAATCATCTGATAAGATGTAACCTTTTTCCCAATTTTAAATTACATAAAAACAAGAAAACTAAATAACGATTGTGAAAAGAGCTAACATGAATAGATGCTGACCTTGCCTTGGGTCGTTTCTAAGCACTTCCACACATACACCCTTTCTGTCCTCATATTAAACCCATGAGGTAGAGAGTATGATTATCTCTGTTTTCCAGATAAAAGAACTGATGTAAAGAATTGCCTAAAATAAATAAATATTTTTAAAAATTTAAGATATGTATCAACCACCAAAAAAAAAAAAAAAAATTCCCATAAACTGAGGTGCTGAATTTACTAGAATCAATATTCAGCTCAATCTCCTGGAACTGTAGCAGTTCAATCTATCCTAATGAGAATTGATCTTCAAAATGATGAACTCAAGACCCTGCAAAAGGCTTAAATTTTCAAGGAATTCATTGTTAAAGGAAATTAAACATTTGGGGTTTTAGAAAGATTACAACTTATAGCTGTTTGTGGAAGATGGGGAGGAAAGGAAGTAGACTGAGTTTGTGTTACTTATGTTAACAAGGACATTTGATTGACCCAGATACTCATTTCAAAACCTCTGATTAACTGGCAATGAATTGAATAAGCAATTCTGTCAATTCAGTCATATTTTAGTGACAGATATGGCTTCTTGATAATTTAAATTCTCTCAAGGAATATAAAAACTTTTTTTCCTCTTCACCAATATTGTGTTTACTTTTTAAAAGTTCAGTTTGTCACAAAAAGTAACTAAGAAAATGTAGGTGAATAACAGATAACTAGGATAAAGATGATTTTTCTTATCACTAAGCACAGGAAGAAAACAATCAATTGATTTTAATATTCTGTCGGTAATAGAAATCTTTAGTGATGCCCACCCCCTCAAAAATATAGAAAATATTAGCAAACTAAAGAGGAGGGTTCAGATGATACAAAAAACAGCTGTTTACCAAGAATATTTGATTAGAGAAAAAATTTATGTTACATTAAGTGTGACAGAACAGATACAAACCTATTTATGGTGGAATTCCAATCATATTTTAAAAAATACGTAAAACATGCCAGCATATTCTAAGTACTTATTTGTATGGTGAGAAAAGGGAACATAATATTCTGTAAGTTTCTTTAAGTGTTTTGCTCCTAAGGGAACACGTTTTACCATTGTTATTTGGAAAATAAGTTACTCCTCAAAGTGTCTTAATAAACATTTTAAAACAATGTATACTAGTAAAACATATAATATGCCTTTTTCTTTAGGTTTCCACAAGTGAGCTGAATATTACAATCTCTTCACAGCCCTGAAACATTTTTGAGAGGTTAGACTGAAAAGAAAATAATTTCCCAGGTGTCAGTGGGTGACAAATGCTCCCACCAAGTGAATACAGGTTAAATGCAAAGATGTGCTCAGTACCACAACTCACAACTTTAGCTCGAGAAACAAAACTCATAGTGTAAACTCAAGTAACTACACTTGGGGAATGCGTAAAAGAAACTGTAAGCATAGTTTCTGTGGGTAATAGCTAGTGCCAATTTGAAATGAAGTGTTTACAGGGAGAAATCAAACGCTCGTAAAAAGAGCCTTACTTCTGTAAGCCTAGGACTTCCCATCTGTAAAAGGATCAGGTTGTCTCCTCTAGGTCTGATCACTTAGATACTATCACTTAATGAAAATCCTAGCCACAATTTTATTACCAAACATAATGATTTATTTGTTTTAAATGAGTTATTTTGCCTTTATTATAGTCATATTATAATGACACATTGTGAGTAGAAAAGGCCATCCAGGTCTTATTGTCAAGCTCAGTAAAATTCCTACTGAAATGTCAGGCTCTTCTACAGATCTATCATTAATACTCTTAGGTAAATCAGTCTTAATATACCTTTATCCACCAGCCTGTCTACTTATTAAATTTAAATCCCTTCCTTCCTACCTCCCTTCCTCCCATCTAGGGATCCAATTCTTCCTCTTTTGATATCACCTAGAGCATTTCTACGGATTGCACAGTTGAAGACGGCCAGCATCACCTGGTTACACACCACCCATTGGCAAGGGGAGACAGGAAATGGATGACCAGTAGCATTCTGTTAATGGTATGATTAAGAGTATGACTCAGAGGTTGTACCAATCATATCTGATCAATTCTAGCTGCCAAAACTTAATATGTGGTAATGCCCAATTGCAATGGAGGATAGAAGGCTAATAATTGTAGTCTCTAGTTAAGCTATATAAGCCCAGCTAAAATTTAGATGTTCTATTACCAAATGGAAGACTTGGAGAATGGACACTGGTATATATATATATATATATATATATATACACATATATATACACACACATATATATATGTGTATATATGTATATATATGTGTGTATATGTATATATATGTATGTATATATATATATATATATTTAGCTGTCACATTACCTTATTTAAAGTCAAGTGTCTGGGATTCAGGGAAGGAAAGGATGGCAGAAAACATGTGAGCACTCCTTACAAAATTCTAAGTAGCACTAATTTTAGGATTCTGCCTTTATAATTTACTTCTTTGGGGCAATACATTATACAACATCTGTCTTTTTTTTTTTTTTTTTTAACCTTGAGCCTTTTGTGTCCCTGAAATTATATCTACAGGCCTTAATTTGAGAAAAATAATTTTACAAGCAAACATTATTTTAAGAAAAATTATTTCATTTGTCAGTTATCAATGCATATTTTTTAACTAGTAAAATGTTATCATGCATAGCAGGGCAGGGCAGTCATTTTATTAAGAACCAATTGCTCAGAATTGAAAATTAACAGACTCCTGTTTGGAAACAGAGGATTAGGTGACAGCTGTAGTCAAAAGAAGTTTGATTTCTATAAAAATCATATCCAAACATCAACATTCCCCAGATGGAACTGCAATAAGAAAAAAGTTACAAATTAGTCTGATCTTGTTTGGAGCAAAAGTATAAGTGCCATTCAATGAAAAACCCAGAGTAGGGCTTCCCTGGTGGCGCATTGGTTGAGAATCTGCCTGCCAATGCAGGGAACACGGGTTCGAGCCCTGGTCTGGGAAGATCCCACATGCCGCGGAGCAACTGGGCCCGTGAGCCACAACTACTGAGCCTGCGCATCTGGAGCCTGTGCTCCACAAAAAGAGAGGCCACGATAGTGAGAGGCCCGCGCCCCGCAATGAAGAGTGGCCCCCGCTTGCCGCAACTAGAGAAAGCCCTCGCACAGCAACGAAGACCCAACACAGCCAAAAATAAATAAATAATAAATTAAAAAAAAAAAATAGAATCTAGGCAATAAAATAAAGTCTAACCTTTAAAAAAAAAAAGAATGCATGGGAAGACAGGAAGAGTAGCATTCAATGTGTCAGATAATTCTTTATACAGAAAATAATGAATGGTTTCGTTTCACTTAGCTGTGGTATGAAGAGTGAGTCCCAAATCTGGACTTCGCCTGTGAAAATCCATATGTCATATTTATCAGGACTACAAATTATTTAAGTCCCAGCTTTAAGATATGAACCATGCCCACTGACCATTAGCATTCGGTTCTAACACCCCAATTAGTACTACAGAACTATCCCTTTCTCATTGGATACAGTCTGGTAGGACCAATTAATCAGCAGTCCTTCTTTAATCTGTACATCAAAAGAATAAATGATATATAGACAAGACCAAGGATGTTCTTTCCTTGTAATTAAAATGAAGATGGTTGGAGGCATGTAGCTATATGCATACCAGACTTTACATCACTACACCACTCCAGAAGCAGCTTCTTCCCAACCTTTCAGAGTTAATGGGTTAGCAGGCTTCCCATCATTTCTATGAAATCCTTATCTATGGAATGAAGTCCCTCTTACCTAAATTTAAAAAGTACAGATTCTCAAGTCCCAAGTCAGTCCTACCTACTGAGGCAGAATCATTAAAGAGATTTTAGTACTCTCAATATCAATACATATGATTGATGGTACCCACACAGCACTGGCACCGGCCGCTGACTAGCATTTGGCATTCTCTCCTTAGCAGCCTTGTACCCACATCAGTATCACTTGGAAGTTTTTAGAAATTTACAATCTGAGTCCTCACCCTGGATCTATTGAAATAAAACAGCACTTTCACAAGATTCCCAGGTTTGAGAATCAGTACTGGGGACAACAGTTTCAGGAAGAAAAAAAAAAAGAGTGCTGGAGTTGGGATGGCACTACATCCAGTGTGGAATATATGGTTTTAGATAAGCCCAGAGGTCCTTTGGTATGCGAACTTTCCCTAAAATGGCAACTTCTTTATAACTTCTGTTTTTGTTTTACTTGCTCAGGACTTTAAAGAATCTTGAAATGCAAGTTTCACTGACTAAGGAACTAAAAAGCTCCATGTGATGTTATCTTCTCTAACTTTCAGACATAGGTCAGAAGGGTCTTGATATGGTTTTGAGGGACCTTATATGATGGTTCAATCTACTTAAAAAATGGCAGAAATTTTACTTTAGTGCAGAGTTTAAAACATCACTAAGCTCCTTCAAAGTTGAAATAAATCTGTGTTTTAACCTGAGAAAGCATGGGGAGTTTTATACACAGGAGGGAAAAAGCGGAAAGGGGAGAACAGGCAGAAATAGGGGCAAGAGTTGGCCGATGATTGAAATTACGTTCAAAGGAGAGAGGAGAAATGTGTTGATTCCTCAGTCAGGCTTAAAGTAAAAGAATCTGGAAGAGGAAATACAGTGACTTCAGTTCAAACAAGATTTTCACTTAACAGATCACTAACTCTGTAGGCAGGAAGCCTGGGTTCAAATCCCAGCTCCAATATTTTCTAGCTGTTAGATACTAGGGAGCTACTTAACCTTTATAACCTTCAATTTCCTTATTTATAAACTGTGACTAAGAATACTAAAGGGGAATTTGGGAGGTCCTAGCCTAAACTGGGGTTTAGTACATTATTAAAAATAACTAAAAGAAAGAGAACAATGCAGAACCGATGCTGAAAATGTTCCATGGACTAAGGATTAAGATTAACCAATGTAATTATGGGTAACAGTTATCTGTCTTTGTAAAGTAGAGCTTTTTTGCTGTAGTTACATTTGATAGAGAAAATTCTTAGATTTATTTCCTGCATACTGAACTCTTTCTGTATTAATAAGGACAGGCTGCCCAAATGATTCCTTAAGTAGATAATCATAGCATTTAGATGGAGACTGCTAGGGCAGTCTTTGCAAACAAACTGGTCTGAAACTGTATTCAGTTACACAGCCATCAAATATAACTGTCTTAATACCACAAACAATAATTTTTATGTTGATAAAGGAACTTTTGAGGTATCAACCTTGTGTTATTTGGCTTTCTTAGTTGTGTGTAATAGATGCAAACTCCTCTGCTGTCATTCCTTCCAAAGGCCACCTTTTTCATGAAGCCTTCAGTAGTTACCACACCTGGATAAGATGCTGCCCTCGTTTGACCATGTACAGCATTTCATTACATTTTATTTTATTGTAATAATTATCTCAATCTGTTTTATACTGAAGTAATTGACATGCATTTTACAAAAGCTATATCATGCTATATATTATTATGTGGATGATATAACAGATAAATACTAACCTTGACTAAGAAAGGGATTATTCTGTATATTTTAAATTTAATAATTTTCTATTCTTTTGTAGAATCTAGTAAAGTGCTGAGAAAATATTAGGAATTCAGTATAGATTTATATTTTAAATGTCTAGATAAATGAACCTTACTATATGTGTATGTTAAATAAGAAATATGAATGGAGTATTCCATAGACAGTCTTCCATCAAATAAAATGTTTCCTCTTTACCTATTCATTAAAATTGTTGTTTGCCTAAAATACACACTAAGTAGAGATGTGCTAAGGTAAACTTTATTTTATTTATTTATTTATTTATTTACTATATTCATTTATTTATTTATTTTTGGCTCTGTTGGGTCTTTGTTGCTGTGCGCAGGCTTTCTCTAGTTGTGGCTTCTCTTGTTGTGGAGCATGGGCTCTAGGCCCGTGGGCTTCAGTAGTTGTGGCTTGCAGGCTCTAGAGTGCAGCCTCAGTAGTTGTGGTGCACGGGCTTTGTTGCTCCGCGGCATGTGGGATCCTCCCGGACCAGGGCTCGAACCCGTGTGCCCTGCATTGGCAGGCGGACTCCCAACCACTGCACCACCAGGGAAGCTCACGAAGGTAAACTTTAAATACTATATACATTATTAACCAAAGCAACGAATTACCCAGAACTTCTCAAGATTCACCACTTAAGATGGGCAAAAATGAAATAAAGTAAATCACAGTGATAAAATCATTCAAAAACATCTAAGTCATGTCTTGGACTCAGTATATAAGTGACTCAAACTCCTACCCCTATTTCATCTGCAGACATGAGAATCCACTTTCAGAATGATGATCCTGAAGCACTCTATCACATTATGAAATAACCCATCGTCTTCACTTCAAAGCATTTAATGAGACAAGAATATAGAATAATTTATTGTAGAGAGATTTACAGCCACAAGAGGTGGACAAAAATTGCTTTTCTTCTTAAAACTCACTAGAGTTCTCTCTAGATCAGTGGTTAATAAAGTTCTTTTTATTTTTTCAGCCATCTCCCTTTGAGAATCTGATGAAAGCTATGAGTTCTCTCACCTGAAAAATATACAAATATAACTTTCCTTTTTCTTTATCATTTCAGGAGGTCCAGTGCTCCTCCTACAACCATCCTTACACTGTTTACACTACTGAGAACCTCCATTCTATACTATAGCAAATTAGGAAAATCAGCCTTGCTCTCCAACTTTAGACATAGATTTCTGTGTTTCCTTGATTTATTTAAGCACTGGTGGAAGAGAATTTGTCTCTGCTATTTAATGCTAAAAGGGAGTTTTATTTCACACACTGTACAGAGGCCTGGGACCATGTGCTATGCTTCTGTGAGGATTCTGAATGAGGAGATCTTAGGGCAGCTAGGTCTTTTAACACTTATACCTCTTAAGGAAAGTTCTTGTAGTGCATGTTACTTCACAAACTTTTTGAATATTGCTTCTAAAATTTGATAGTTCCCACAGTGTTAATCCCATATTTCCAAGGAAAATTTCAAACAAACTACACCTTGCCCCCACTTTTCCAAGACCACTTGCAACTATAGGGCAGACATAACGTTCGCTTTGCTAGTCAGATATACATGCCTACAAGAGGTAGATATAAAAGTTAATTACCCGAGAAACAGTCTAGCTGTGTATTATCCATCTTACCTGTGCACAAAGTGCTAAGTCTAGTCAAAAGTAACATGCTCAGCTGCCAACTCTAAATTTATAGAGTTATAACCACATAACTCCCCCCTCCAACCCCATCACTAACTCCTGGCAACCACTAATCTGTTCTTCATCTACATAATTTTGTCATTTCAAAATGTTACATGTACCTTTTGATATTGACTTTTTTCTACTCAACATGATGCCTTTCATATCCACCTACACTGTTTATCAATAGTTTGTTCATTTTTATTGTTGAATAGTTTTTCATGGTACGAATGTACTGGAGTTTATTTAACCATTCACCCAATAAGGACATTTGGGTTGTTGGCAGCTTTTGGTTATTACAAATAAAGCTTCTATGATAATTTGTGTACAGGCTTTTTTGTGACCATAAGTCTTCATTTCTCTGAAATAGATGCCCAGTAGTGTAATTTCTGGGCTGTATGATAAGTGCATAATTAGTTTTACATGGAATTGAAAAAGTGTTCTGCAGAGTGGCTATACCATTGTACAGTCACACAAACAATGTATGAAAGATTCAGTTTCTCTGCACCCTTGCCAGCATTGGTATTATCTCTTTGTATTCTTGCTGTTTAATAGGTGTGTAGAGATACATCAACCTGCTCTTAATTTGCATTATTCAAAGGCTACTGGTGCTGAACATCTTTTCATATACTTATATGTCATATGAATATCCTCTTCAATGAAATGTCTGTTCATGCATTTTACCCATTTTTTATTGGATGATGATGATGATGACGATGATTGTTTGCTGCTGTTGATTTCTTTTTTAATGTTTATTTATTTTTTTTTCTGATTAGTCATCCATTTTCTACACATCAGTGTATACATGTCAATCCCAATCTCCCAATTCATCACACCACCATCCACACACCCCTGCCGCTTTCCCCTCTTTGTGTCCATACATTTGTTCTCTACATCTGTGTCTCAATTTCTGCTCTGCAAACCAGTTCATCTGTACCATTTTCTAGGTTCCACATACATGAGTTAATATACGATATTTGTTTTTCTCTTTCTGACTTACTTCACTCTGGATGACAGTCTCTAGATGCATCCACGTCTCTACAAATGACCCAATTTCGTTCCTTTTTATGGCTGAGTAATATTCCATTGTATATATGTACCATATCTTCTTTATCCATTCGTCTGTCGATGGGCATTTAGGTGGCTTCCATGACCTGGCTATTGTAAATAGTGCTGCAATGAACATTGGGGTGCATGTGTCTTTTTGAATTATGGTTTTCTCTGGGTATATGCCCAGTAGTGAGATTGCTGGGTCATATGGTAGGTCTATTTTTAGTTTTTTAAGGAACCTCCACACTGTTCTCCATAGTGGCTGTATCAATTTACATTCCCACCAACAGTGCAAGAGGGTTCCCTTTTCTCCACACCCTCTCAAGCAACTCTTGTTTGTAGATTTTCTGAGGATGCCCATTCTAACCTGTGTGAGGTGATACCTCATTGTAGGTTTGATTTGCATTTCTCTAATAATTAGTGATGTTGAGCAGCTTTTCAGGTGCTTCTTGGCCATCTGTATGTCACCTTTGGAGAAATGTCTATTTAGATCTTCTGCCCATTTTTGGATTGGGTTGTTTGTTTTTTTAATATTGAGCTGCATGAGCTGTTTATATATTTTGGAGATTAATCCCTTGTCTGATGATTCATTTGCAAATATTTTCTCCCATTCTGAGGGTTGTCTTTTCATCTTGTTTATGGTTTCCTTTGCTGTTCAAAACCTTTTAAGTTTCATTAGGTCCCATTTGTTTATTTTTGTTTTCATTTCCATTACTCTAGGTGGTGGATCAAAAAATATCTGGTTGGGATTTATGTCAAAGAGTGTTCTTCCTATGTTTTCCTCTAAGAGTGTTATAGTGCCCGGTCTTACATTTAGGTCTCTAATCCATTTTCAGTTTATTTTTGTATATGGTGTTAGGGAGTGTTCTAATTTCATTCTTTTACATGTAGCTGCCCAGTTTTCCCAGCACCACTTATTGAAGAGACTGTCTTTTCTCCATTGTATACCCTTGCCTCCTTTGTCATAGATTAGTTAACCACAGGTGTGTGGGTTTATCTCTGGGCTTTCTACTCTGTTCCATTGATCTATATTTCTGTTTTTGTGCCAGGACCATAATGTCTTTATTACTGCAACTTTGTAGTATACTCTAAAGTCAGGGAGTCTGATTCCTCCAGCTCCGTTTTATTCCCTCAAGACTGCTTTGGCTATTCGGGGTCTTTTGTGTCTCCATAAAAATTTTAAGATTTTTTGTTCTACTTCTGTAAAAAATGCCATTGGTAATTTGATAGGGATTGCATTAAATCTGTAGATTGCTTTGGGTAGTATAGTCATTTTCACAATATTGATTCTTCCAATCCAAGAACATGGTATATCTCTCCACCTGTTGGTATCATCTTTAATTTCTTTCATCAGTATCTTATAGTTTTCTGCATACAGGTCTTCTGTCTCCCTAGGTAGGTTTATTCCTAGGTATTTTATTCTTTTTGTTGCAATGGTAAATGGGAGTGTTTCATTAATTTCTCTTTCAGATTTTTCATCATTAGTGTATAGGAATGCAAGAGATTTCTGTGCATGAATTTTGTATCCTGCTAACTTTACCAAATTCATTGATTAGCTCTAGTAGTTTTCTGGTAGCATCTTTAGGATTTTCTATGTAGAGTATCATGTCATCTGCAAACAGTGACAGTTCTACTTCTTCTTTTCCAATTTGTATTCCTTTTATTTCTTTTTCTTTTCTGATTGCTGTGGCTAGGACTTCCAAAACTATGTTGAATAACAGTGGTGAGAGTGGACATCCTTGTCTTGTTCCTGATCTTAGAGGATATGCTTTCAGGTTTTCACCATTGAGAAAGATGTTTGCTGTGGGTTTGTTGTATATGGCGTTTATTATGTTGAAGTAGGTTACGTCTTTGCCCACTTTCTGGAGAGTTTTCATCATAAATCAGTGTTGAATTTTGTCAAAAGCTTTTTCTGCATCTATTGAGATGATCATATGGTTTTTATTCTTCAATTTGTTAATATGGTGTATCACATCAATTGATTTGCGTATACTGAAGAATCCTTGTATCTCTGGGATAAATTCCACTTGATCATGGTGTATGATCCTTTTAATGTGTTGTTGGATTCTGTTTGCTAGTATTTTGTTGAGGATTTTTGCATCTATATTCATCAGTGATATTGTTCTGTAATTTTCTTCTTTTGGAGTATCTTTGTCTGGTTTTTGTATCAGGGTGATGGTGGCCTCATAGAATGAGTTTGGGAGTTTTCCTTCCTCTGCAATTTTTTGGAAGAGTTTGAGAAGGACGGGTGTTAGCTCTTCTCTAAATGTTTGATAGAATTCACCTGTGAAGCCATCTGTTGCTGGACTTTTGTTTGTTGGAGGATTTTTAATCACAGTTTCAATTTTATTACTTTTGATTGGTCTTTTCATATTTTCTATTTCTTCCTGGTTCAGTCTTGGAAGGTTATACCTTTCTAAGAATTTGTCCATTTCTTCCAGGTTGTCCATTTTATTGGCATAGGGTTGCTTGTAGTAGTCTCTTAGGATGCTTTGTATTTCTGTGGTGTCTGTTGTAACTTCTCCTTTTTCGTTTCTAATTTTATTGATTGGAGTGCTCTCCCTCTTTTTCTTGATGATTCTGGCTAATAGTTTATCAATTTTTTTATCTTCTCAAAGAACCAGCTTTTAGTGTTATTGATCTTTGCTATTGTTTTCTTTGTTTCTATTTCATTTATTTCTGCTCTGATCTTTATGATTTCTTTCCTTCTGCTAACTTTGGGTTTTGTTTGTTCTTATTTTTCTAGTTCCTTTAGGTGTAATGTTAGATTGTTTATTGGAGATTTTTCTTGTTTCTTGAGGTAGGATTGTATAGCTATAAACTTCCCTCTTAGAACTGCTTTTGCTGCATCCCATAGGTTTTGGATCGTCGTGTTTTCATTGTCATTTGTCTCTAGGTATTTTTTGATTTCCTCTTTGATTTCTTCAGTGATCTCTTGGTTATTTAGTAACGTATTGTTTAGCCTCCATGTGTTTGTGTTTTTTACGTTTTTTTCCCTGTAACTTATTTCTAATCTCATAGCGTTGTGGTCAGAAAAGATGCTTGATATGATTTCAATGTTCTTAAATTTACTGAGGCTTGATTTGTGACCCAAGATGTGATCTGTCCTGGAGAATGTGCACTTGAGAAGAAAGTGTAATCTGCTGTTTTTGGATGAAATATTCAATAAATATCAATTAAATCTATCTGATCTATTGTGTCATTTAAAGCTTGTGTTTCCTTATTAATATTCAGTTGGATGATCTGTCCATTGGTGTAAGTGAGGTGTTAAAGTCCCCACTATTATTGTCTTACTGTCGATTTCCTCTTTTAGAGCTGTTAGCAGTTGCCTTATGTATTGAGGTGCTCCTGTGTTGGGTGCATATATATTTATAATTGTTATATCTTCTTCTTGGATTGATCCCTTGATTATTACTTAGTGTCCTCCCCTGTCTCTTGTAACATTCTTTATTTCAAAGTCTATTTTATCTGATATGAGTATTGCTACTCCAGCTTTCTTTTGATTTCCATTTGCATGGAATATCTTTTTCCATCCCCTCAGTTTCAGTCTGTATGTGTCCCCAGTTCTGAAGTGGGTCTCTTGTAGACAGCATATATATGGGTCTTGTTTTTGTATCCATTCAGCAAGCCTGTGTCTTTTGGTTGGAGCATTTAGTCCATTCACATTTAAGGTAATCATCGATATGTATGTTCCTATTACCATTTTGTTAATTGTTTTGGGTTTGTTTTTGTAGGTCCTTTTCTTCTCTTGTGTTTCCCACTTAGAGAAGTTCCTTTAGCATTTGTTGTAGAGCTGGTTTGGTGGTGCTGAATTCTCTTAGCTTTTGCTTGTCTGTAAGGCTTTTAATTTCTCCCTCGAATCTGAATGAGATCCTTGCCTGGTACAGTAATCTTGGCTGTAGGTTCTTCCCTTTCATCGCTTTAAGTATATCATGCCACTCCCTTCTGGCTTGTAGAGTTTCTGCTGAGAAATCAGCTGTTAACCTTATGGGATTTCCCTTGTATGTTATTTGTCGTTTTTCCCTTGCTGCCTTCAATAATTTTTCTTTGTCTTTAATTTTTGCCAATTTGATTACTATCGTCTTGGCATGTTTCTCCTTGGGTTTATCCTGTATGGGACTCTCTGGGCTTCCTGGACTTGGGTGGCTATTTCCTTTCCCATGTTAGGAAAGTTTTTGACTATAGTCTCTTCAAATATTTTCTCTGGTCCTTTCTCTCTCTGTTCTCCTTCTGGGACCCCTATAATCTTAATGTTGGTGTATTTAATGTGGTCCCAGAGGTGTCTTAGGCTGCCTTCATTTCTTTTCATTCTTTTTTCTTTATTCTGTTCCACAGCAGTGAATTCCACCATTCTGTCTTCTAGGTCACTTATCTGTTCTTCTGCCTCAGTTATTGTGCTATTGATTCCTTCTAGTGTATTTTTCATATCAGTTATTGCATTGTTCATCTCTGTTTGTTTGTTCTTTAATTCTTCTAGAGCTTTGTTAAACATTTCTTGCATCTTCTCGATCTTTGCCTCCATTCTTTTTCCGAGGTCCTGGATCATCTTCACTATCATTATTCTGAATTCTTTTTCTGGAAGATTGCTTATCTCCATTTCATTTAGTTGTTTTTCTGGGGTTTTATTTTGTTCCTTTATCTGGTACAGAGTCCTCTGCCTTTTCATTTTGTTTATCTTTCTGTGAATGTGGTTTTTGTTCAACAGGCTGCAGAATTGTAGTTCTTCTTGCTTCTGCTGCCTGCCCTCTGGTGGATGAGGCTACCTTAGAGGCTTGTGCAAGTTTCCTGATGGGAGGGACTGGTGGTGGGTAGAGCTGGCTGTTGCTCTGGTGGCCAGAGCTCAGTAAAACTTTAATCTGCTTGTCTGTTGATGGGTGGGGCCGGGTTCCCTCCCTGTTGGTTGTTTGGCCTGAGGCGACCCAACACTGTAGCCTACCCTGGCTCTTTGGTGGGGCTAATGGCAGACTCTGGGGGGGCTCATGCCAAGAAGTACTTCCCAGAACTTCTGCTGCCAGTGTCCTTGTCCCTTGGTGAGCCACAGCTGCCCCCTGCCTCTGCAGGAGACCATCCAACACTAGCAGGTAGGTCTGGTTCAGTCTCCTGTGGGGTCACTGTTCCTTCCCCTGGGTCTTGATGTGCACACTACTTTGTGTGTGCCCTCCAAGAGTGGAGTCTCTGTTTCCCCCAGTCCTGCCAAAGTCCTGCAATCAAATCCCGCTAGTCTTCACAGTCTGATTCTCTAGGAATTCCTCCTCCCATTGCCAGGCCCCCAGGTTGGGAAGCCTGATGTGTGGCTCAGAACCTTCACTCCAGTGGGAGGACTTCTGTGGTATAAGTGTTCTCCAGTTTGTGAGTCACCCACCCAGCAGTTATGGGATTTGATTTTATTGTGATAGCGCCCCTCCTACTGTCTCATTGTGGCTTCTCCTTTGTCTTTGCATGTGGGGTATCTTTTTTGGTGAGTTCCAGTGTCTTCCTTTTGATGATTGCTCTGCAGTTAGTTGTGATTCCGGTGTTCTCGAAAGATGGAGTGAGAGCATGTCCTTCTACTCTGCCATCTTGAACCAATCCCCCACTGCTGTTGATTTTTAAGGGTTCTTTATATATTCTGGAACCCAAGTCTTTTGTTACATATGTGGTTTGCAAATTTCTTATCTTAGTCTGTAGCCTTTCCTTTCATCCTCTCAATTGGTGGGTCTTACACAGAATAAGTTTATTTAAGTTTGATGAAATAACATTTATCAAAATTTTACTTTATCATGTTCTTAATGTCATGTTTATGAAGTCGTCACTCAATCCAATTCCTGAAGATTTTCTTTTAAAAAATTTTGTTTTACATTTAAAGTTTAAAAAGTTTTACATTTAAATCCAAGGTCCATTTTGAGTTTTTATTCTCCCCCTCACCCTGTCCCAGTATCAGTGGTTGAAAGTGGTAGCTTTACCTGAAAAGCTACCTGTCCTCCAATGAATTTTTAGAAAGCAAATATGGATTTTACAGGGATGGAAAACAAGTGTTGGAATAGAAACATTTAAAGAGAATGGTTTTGTTTGAAATGCTTGAGAGCTTTGTAGTATGATAGCTAAAACCTCAGAGAAGGTGAATTTTTAAGATTTTTATTGTGGAACGTCCTCTGGGGACAGAACCAGGCCAGACAAGAAACATCCATCAATAAAATTAATGAAACAAAAAGAGTCTTGTAATTTCTGAGTTACAGAACTGGAAATATAAAGAAGAACTGGTGGATTATTATGTTAAAATATATATATTTTAAAGTCAAGAATTTTCCTAGAAGTGCTACATCATCCTCAAACATTCTAAAATTACTATGGCTAAATTTGTATCTAAGAATAGCATATCAATGACTTACAGGCATTTCAGATACCCTTGGAAGATAGATTATGTCACCCTTGGTATCTTTGCCTCATTTTCACTAGCCACTTTATGCCCTTTATGATGGAGGGAAGATAAAGCCTTAATAAATATTTACCTGCCAATGTCATTTTCATATAACTCAGAAATTACAGCTTGGTTTAGTTGACAGAGCAAAAAGTTTGATTAAAAAGGGAATTTAGATTCAGTTCATTAATTAGTAGCTGTATATTCTTAAAGATTTCTCAAATCTCCTGCCACAAGTTATAAATAAATAAATAAATAAGCAAGCAAGTACATTAGATATGTTTATTAACTTGATGTTACTCCTTTGTACAATGGAGACAGGAAAATCTTAGTTTGCAGGATTGCTGTGGTAAAAGATTAGGACTTTGGGGACCACATAATAGGTGGTCAATACATTAGTTGCATTTTTTAACTGCTCACCCACTTCAGCATCCCATTTCCATTTTATTATCTCCTTTGGATCTTTGGAGATTCCAAGGACACTTATTACTCACTTAATACTATGAAAGGAAGTCCCATTTTTTCTTTGTTTCAATATACTGAATCTTTTAAATTTCTTGTTGTCTGGGATAAATGTACTGATGTAAATGTCTAGCACAATAAAGTAAGGTAGGTAGGAAATAAAAAAAGAAGGGTCATTTAACTGTTTTGTTTTGCTTTGCTTTGAAGTGTGTCCCTGGTAGTTACTGACCACTCAAGGGCAAAGTAATAATATAACTTTGTTTTTCTTTTTTCTCATCTTATCTTCCTCAACTTCTGTGAAAGAAGACAAGCTATAATATCTGGCTCAATGTACAATTGTTAGATTTGCTCAGGGGAAGACTACATAAAAGGGAATTATCATGATAGAAGGCAAAAAAACAAAACCTTACTCAATATTTCAATATCTTCAGTAGTTGATATTGATTTTTTTTGTATTTTTATAATAGAAGAAAAAATAGTTATTAAGTGATTATCCTTTCACGATGCTGCAAATCACAGATTGCAGAACTTTTCTCCAGTAAGCTACCTAGTGCTGGTATTTAGCCTGCATGTAACCACAGAGGAGCAGCTGAATCCTGAATAGTTGGGTTCTGGAATAAGTGATAGCTTTTTTTTCTTTTTACTGAAGTTACTGGTATTTGTTTAGTTTGTAGATTTTAGAATACGGGAACTACACTTCTGAATCATCAGAATGTCAAAGTCAATTTCTTTAAATATCCATTTTTAAATACTAGCACAAACTTCTCTATAGAAATGCTAATATTAATAAATTTACACCATTTATTTCTATAATTTCATTACAGATAATAACATTAAAAATTAAAGCTATGAAAATAACATCAATATTTGGGTTAGAATCAATGAGGTTGTTATATGTGTGTATATGTGTATATATGTATATTTTTCTGAAAGCACTTTCTCTACAGACTTTGGTGCATGATTGAATTAATATTAAAAATGCATCTCTGGAGATGATCATGAGTGTAGCTTTAGGCATTTTGGAGAATACTGAATTGTATTTCCTAGCACCTCAAATTTACCCTTTGTGAACAATTTAAATTTAAACTTACCTCAGTAATAAACACTTCCCAGCCCAGTGGGGCCAAATAAACAAGATCAGAGGGCAGAGAGAAAATAGAGCTCTTTTCTCATGATTTCTAGGCTGTTCTTGCTTTGTGAATAGCTTTAAGCAGTTCATCACATCTCACTTAAAGAAAGGACAAATGGGTTTGTTTTTCACCTTTCAGATCTTTCAGTTTCCACTTAACTTAGTGAATTGTCCTGTTGGAGATCCAATATATCTCTTATACCATAAGTTTACAGGTGCTTGATGCTATTTGTAGTATCAAAATAGGTTGGCAAAATACATTTTATAATTAGCTGAAATGTAAGTAACTCTTACTGTTAGAAATCAAATTCGGTCTTGTGGAATACAATTAATTATTGGCCTGTAGATACTAGCAAGTTTTGCCTGTTTTTGTATCTACTTTTAAATTTATTTCAACGTTTCATATTTGACTACAGATGTGTGGAGTGGCACTGTGAATTCTCCTTTGAACCTATTATAGCATCATAGTGTGTTCCCTCTTTAATTAATGAATTAAATGAAATCTTTAACATGTGTATACTTTATATCTATACTAGAATCATGATTATGATTTTCAATAATAATAACGACACAAATTACCTGGAGGAAGAATCACTCAAAAATGCATGGAAAATTTCAAAATAGTCAGAATTCTAAAATGATTATTATTACTATTGTTATCACTAGTATCAAATAATACTGAATATAAAAGATAGCAAAACAATTCAACAGATTAATTATGAAAACAAACCCTTCAGTTATTCCATTCACACACTGCTCAAGTCATAATTTTAAATATATTAATGAAATTAATGAAAAATATTATATTAAGAAAAGCTGTTCAGTTGTTTTCCTGTCTTTAATGCTCAGTATTTCCATTTCCAGGCAACCAGTCTACTATAAACAACTGTACACCAACTAATTGGACAACCTGGAAGAAATGGATAAATTCCTAGAAACATAAATACCAAGACTGAATCATGATGAAATTGAAAATCTGAACAAACCAATTACTAGCAAAAAGACTGATCAGTAATCAAAAATCTCTCAGCAAACAAAAGTCTAGTACCAGATGGCTTCACTGGTGAATTCTACCAAACATTTAAAAAAGAATTAATACCAACTGTTCTCAAATTTTTCCAAAAAATACAAGAGGAAGGAACACTTCCAAACTCATTTTATGAAGCAGCATTACCCTGATGCCAAAATCACACAAGCACACTACTAAAAAAGACAATTACAGGCAATATTCAGGATGAACACAGATGCAAATATCCTCAACAAAACATCAGCAAATCCAATTCAACAGTACATTAAAAGGATCATATACTATGACCAAGTGGGATTTATCTCTGAGATGCTATGATGGTTCAACATTCACAAATCAATCAATATGATATATACCACATTAACAAAATAGAGGATAAAAATCATATGATATCTCAATAGATTCAGAAAAAGCTTTTGACAAAATTCAACAACAATTTATGATAAAAACTCTCAACAATCTGAGTGTAGTGGGAATGAACCTCAACATGATAAATGTCATATATGACAAGCCCACAGCTAACATCATATTCAATGGTGACAATCTTAAAGCATTTCCTCTAATGTCAGAAATGAAGCAAGGATCCCCATTCTCACTACTTTTATTCAACATAAAATTGGAGGTTCTAGCTTGAGAAATTAGGCAAGAAAAAGAAATAAAAGACACACAAACTGGAAAGGAAGAAGTAACACTCACTGTTTGCAGGTGATATGATGCTATATATAGAAAACTCTAAACACTCCACCAAAACAATGTTAGAACTAATAAAAAAATTTTTAGTAAATTTGCAGGATGTAAAATCAATATACAAAAATTGGCTGTGTTTCTATACACTGGAAACAAATGATCAGAAAGGGAAATTTAAAAATTCCACTTATAATTGCATCAAAAACAATAAAATACACAGGAATAAATTTAACCAACGAGGTGAAAGATCTGTACATGAAAGACTATAAGACATTGATTAAAGAAATTGAAGAAGGCATACATAAATGAAAAAATATTCCATACTAATGGATTGGAAGAATTAATGATGTTAAAATGTCCATACTACCCAAAGCAATCTACAGATTCATTACAAAATTAAAACACATCAAAATTAAAATGACATATTCCAGGGCTTCCCTGGTGGCGCAGTGGTTAAGAATCTGCCTGCCAGTGCAGGGGACACGGGTTAGAGCCCTGGTCTGGGAAGATCCCACATGCCGCAGAGCAACTAAGCCCATGCACCACAACTACTGAGCCTGCGCTCTAGAGCCTGCGAGCCACAACTACTAAGCCCATGCACCACAACTACCGAAGCCCATGTGCCTGGAGCCCATGCTCTGCAACAAGAGAAGCCACTGTAATGAGACACCCAAGCACCGCAATGAAGAGTAGCTCCTGCTTGCCACAACTACAGAAAGCCCACGCAGCAACGAAGCCCCAACACAGCCAAAAATAAATAAATAAAATAAATTTTTAAAAATTAACATATTCCATAGAAACAGTAAAAGCAATCCTAAAAGTTGTATGGAACCACAAAATACCCCAAATGCCAAAGAAATCTTGAGTAAGAACAAAGCTGAAGGAATCACACTTCTGATTTCAAACTATACTACAAAGCTACAGTAATCAAAACAGTATGATATTGGCAAAAAAACAAACACATAGATCAATGAAACAAAATAGACAGCCCAGTAATAAACCCATGCATATATGGTCAACTAACTTACAACAAAAAAGCCAAGACTATAATTGGGGAAAGGATATTACCATCAATAAATGGTGTTGGGAAAACTGGACAGCCACATGCAAAAGAATGAAAGTGGATCCCTATCTTATGCCATACCAAAAAAACCAACTCAAAATGGATTAAATAAAGACTTGAACATAAGACCTAAAACCATAAAACTCTTAAAAGAAAACAAAGGCAATAAGCTCCTTTACATCACACTCGATGATGATTTTTTGGATTTGACACCAAAGCAAAGGCAAAAAAAAAAGCAAAAATAAATAAGTGAGACTACATTAAACTAAAAAGCTTCTTCACAGTAAAGAAAACCAACAAAATGAAAAGTCAACCTAAGGAATGGGAAAAATATTTGCAAATCATCAAATCATACATATGATAAGAGGTTAATGTCCAAAATATATAAAGAATGCAGGCAGCTCAATAGCAAAAAAAAAAAAAAAAAAATCTGATTGAAAAATGAGGAACTGAAGAGCAACTTTTCCAAGAAGACATGCAAATGGCTAATAGGTACATGGAAAGGTCCACGACACTACTAATTATCAGGATATGCAAATAAAAACCACAATGGAACATCACCTCACATCTGTTACAATGGTTGTCAACAACAACAAAAAAAAGAGAGCGAGAGATAACAGGTATTGGCAAGGATGTGGAGAAGAGGGAACCTCTGTGCACTTTTGCTAAGAATGTAAATTGGTGCAGCCACAATGGAAAACAGTATGGAAGTTACTCAAAAAATTAAAAATAGAGCAATCATATGACCCAGCAATCCCACTTCTGGGTATATATTCAAAGGAAATTTTAAAAGGATATTAAAGAGATATTGACACTCTCATGTTCACTGTAGCCATTATTCATGATAGGCAAGATATGGAAACAACCAAAGTGTCCACCAATGAATGAATGGTTAAAGAGAATGGGGTGATAAATATATATATATATATATATATATATATATATATATATATATAATATGTATGCAGCTGACCCTTGAAAAACATGGGTTTCAACTCTGAGGGTCCACATATACACGGATTTTTCTCAATAGTAAATAATACAGTACTACATGACCATAGGTTGGTTGAGTACATGGATGTGGAAGCTCAGATCCAGAGGAACCAAGGATACAGGGGGCCAGCTATAAATTATATGAAGATGTTTGTGCGGAGCATTGGTGCTCCTAATCCCCATGTTGTTCAAAATGTACATACAATGGAATATTAATCAACCATGAGAAAGAAGAAAATCCTGCCATTTGTGACAACATGGCTGGACCTTGAGGGCATTATGCTAAGTGAGGTAGGTTAGACAGAGTAAAACAAATACTTCATAGTAACACTTAAACGTAGAATCTTTAAAAGAAAGTCACGCTCATAGAAATAGAGGGTAGAAAAGTGGTTTCCAGGGCTTAAGTGGTAGGGAAAATAGAGAGAGGTTGGTGAAACAGTACAAATTTTCAGGGTACAAACCATAAGATGAATATGGTCTGAGGATATAATGTACAAAACCGTATTATATTTGATAACACTGCATCGTATGATTGAAATATGCTAACAAAGTAGAACTTAAATGCTATCACCAAAATAATAAGAACAAGGAGAAGGAGAAGAAGTGGTAAGGTGATAGATGTGTTAATTAACTAGATGGGATGAGTCTCCTCACAATGTATATGTACATCAAATCACCACGACGTACACTTTAAATGCCTTACAATTTTATTTGTCAATTATACCTTAATAAAGCTGAAAAAAAAAAGAAACTGAGGTGACGAGGTTGTCAGCTTTTTAGAGTTGAGAGTCTTTGATGGGCAGAGACAGGATTGTACCCTCCAGAATCAGCACTCTTATCCAACCTACTAACTACAGTGCCTCTTTCTTTAACTGTCTTAATTCTCATAACATCATTTGCATGTGTGTGTTACTGTCCCCATTATATAGAAGCATAAACAAGTTCAGACATCTAAGTTATACAGCTAGTAAGTAGCACACTACAGTATTTCAATGGCTTCTCTTATGCTCTGCTCTTGCAAATTCTTTCTTACTCTCATGTCTGATATTTCTCAAATTCATGTAGAGATTCCCATGACTCCTCCCTTCCTCTAAATGACAGCATGTCCCATGTTTCTATGCCTGACCTTTCAATTTTATTTTTATATAGTTACCTCTGTTGCTATTATTTTGTCACTCAATCTAACAAATTTTAAAGTTGAAATTTTAGTCAAAATATCTTGTTCAGTTTCTATTCCTAATGCTCCAAATGCAGTATGGATAATTCCCATCCAGAATCATGCTATCGGCCTAAACATGACTAAACACTACACCTCTGCCTTAGATATTACTCTTTCTAATCTCCTTTTTCCTTTTAAAGACGTTCAATTTTTTTCCCAGTTACTGAGACCTGAAACCTCTCAGACACTTTTAACCCCTCCCATATCTAGTTACCTGTCGCACCTTTCTTTTCCTCCTCTCTTGTCCACTGCTCTATCCAGATACCAGTGTAGTACCTGGCATGTAGAAACCATTCTGTAAATACTTGCTGTTAAGACTCGAGGGAGAAGTAGTGTTATTTAAGAAAGAACAGAAACACTAAAGTAGGTTGCTAAGATGTCTAATGTAAAGCAATAAAAGGACTGTGATTATTTACCTCCAGTGACGAAATTCCACACATAATACTCCTTTATTTCTCACCAAATCTCAGTTAGTTGAGTTAGGTACAATTATTACCTTTATTTTACAAATGAAGAATCCAAAGCTCAGAGAATTGTCTACCTAAATAACATTGCTGAGAAATGCTGGTGCTGGGATCCAAGTTCTCTTTTAGTGGAACTACATTCTTTCTACAATAATATAAAATTGTCCAGGGAACAATTCCAGACAAAAGAATGCCCAGGATATTGGAATGACATAAGGTTTTAGCTGCCTGAAGAACTCTGCTTACTCTAGTGGGACCACAAATGCCCCAGCAGACTTTTTTTTTTTTTTAATTTATTTATTTATGGCTATGTTGGGTCTTCGTTTCTGTGCGAGGGTCCTCCCCAGTTGCGGCAAGTGGGGGCCACTCTTCAACGCGGTGCACGGGCCTCTCACTATCGTGGCCTCTCTTGTTGCGGAGCACAGGCTCCAGACATGCAGGCTCAGCAATTGTGGCTCACCGGCTTAGTCGCTCCGCGGCGTGTGGGATCCTCCCAGATCAGGGCTTGAACCCATGTCCCCTGCATTGGCAGGTAGACTCTCAACCACTGCGCCACCAGGGAAGCCCCCCCCCCCACTAGATATTTGACTAGCCACTTAGTCATTCTATGATATTTAGAAGGATGTGTAAACATCTAACTGTTACCAACCAGGGTTCTTGGCCTCCTTACTCAATAGAAATTGATCAGAGGTCAGACAAGAAATTCAGGCAAGGCTTTATTGGGGTGCCTGCTGCAGGAGGGGGGAGCAAGAACAAACAACAGGTTCCCTTGCTGGCTCGCTCCCTGAGTGGGGGGCAAAGCTTGTTCCTTACATGGGGCGAGGGTAGGGGTGTGTCCAGGGGTTGGGCCGGAGGGGTGGCTTAGGTGTTTTGCCCACCCCTTAGGTGGTGGTGTGTGCAGGGGGCATGCTCAGTACCCTGCTTTTGCTCCCCACCCCCTGCTTTTGCTCCAGGCTCTTCAAAAGTGGCAGTTGGGTTTTTTGGTCTCTTTGTATCTTTTGTCCAGAATTTGTCCCAACTGCATATGCACGCAGTTATTTTTAGTCCCATACAGTTTCTTTGTATTTTGTTGCTAAAGGAGAGGTGTGTCCAGGTGCAAGCATTGCAGCACTGCAGCAAAGGGTCCCAGGGCCCAGCCTGTCTCATAAGTATCAGACCAACACCTCATTTAGGATAACACACAACATGGCTGTACACATGCTTACAGAGAACTGCACAGTGGACTGTACATAGCATAGGCTTTGGAGTAGGGCAGGTCTGGATTTGAATTCTGGCTGTCACTTAACCTGGGCAAGTTCCTTACTTTCTTTAACTTGCTTTTTGTCTGAACACTGGAATATTAAGGCCTACCTAAAATTGCTATTGTGAGGACAAAATAAGTAAAGGAATTAGAGGTTTTCTATGCAATGAATGCTTAGTACTAAATATGTCCTTATTAAGCAAAAATAATATCTTAATTAAAAGAAATTTAAATAATACTTTCTTACCTTTGTGTCATTTTTGACACAAGACCGTTAAATTTGACATAGGGAGTATGAAATTTAGATTGAGGGACTTTTGTTAAATCTTGGTTTTGCTCAGTGATTATGTATGAGTCCCTTATAAAGAGTTTTCAATGCTAAAATCTATCCAGTGTCAAGTAGATATTTGGAAAGCATAAGGAGAATCATTTAAAGGAGCATAACATTAAAATGCATCATTGAGGAGAGGATTCTAAGTATTGCCAGCCTCCAATATTAAACTTAAGCTTCATGTTTATGAAGATAATTAAATGAATGTTTATAAAGATAATTAAAAATCTCTCCATATGCTAAGTACTTACTCCCACGCTATAAATAATTATACATTTGAAGGTTTCAGTCATAAAAGGTAATGTCATTTGTTTGAATTTAGCCATTTTCTAAAATAAAAGGCTACCTGGTCCATATATATAGCTTGTTTCTCCAGACCTGTTTTCTATCCTTTCTACATTCATTTATCTTTTATCTATCCAAGGTTGCCCCAGTTATAAAGAGAGTGCTGCAATATATTTTACTTTTAAAATATTTATGTTCTCTAACTCAAAGAAATTGACTGAAGTGGAGCAAACATGATTGTTACTTTAGTGCACAATTTAACCTGATAAGTAAACATTATAGGCACTCATAAATCACCGGCCTGAAAAGAAATGTTCCAGCCTTATGAAGGTCGAGGGTCTGGCATGTTATAGTCTATTTACCAGACAGCTGAATTCCACAGAGTAAATACAGTTCAGGTGTTGGAAATCCTACAGCCTGCAGTAGAACTTTCTTAACACTGTATGTTAATACTGAATATGCACTCACACGAGGCTTATATTTTCACCTTTCTTTATATTTGGCCCAAACAACTATATGGTCAATGCTAATCTGATCAATGCCTAACAAGACAGAACAGGCAAATAAGTAGTTTTTGTCAGAGGTCTTCTCCATGCAGCTCAGGACAAATCAAGGAATGGTACGGACTCATTTCAGAGATTTGCTATCAAAGATCACAATGGGCATGGTTAAGCTCATTCTCTCTAAATTCTGCTTTGTAATCCATAATTTTATCTATTTGATGTTCTACTCTATAAAACCATGCCAAGTAGTAATATAATGATGAATAAAGCTTGGCTTCTCCCTGATGGAACTGACAGATATTCAGTGCAATGTTTCATGTGGTTTCTGCCTTTATTCCCTTGAAACACTGAGCCAGGTATGGTGAAGCCTCCTGGATAAAAGTCAGGACCGAACTGTCAGCAGATGTGAGGCTACTTTGGACCTTCCAGCTTGGGCTATTATCCAACAAAATACAACTCCATTTGTGGGCCCAAGTGAAACAAGCAAAGGTGAGAGAGCCCAGTTTCTGGGTTGCAAACTGACCACATCTTGTACCCTCAAGTGGCAGAAGGGATAGGGAGCTCTGCAGGTCTCTTTTATAAGGGGACTAATCACCTCCCAAAGGCCTCACCTCCTAATATCATCACCTTGAGGTGGGGGGAGGTTAGGATTTCAACAAATAAATTTTGGGAGGACACAAATATTCTGATACAATATTGCTTTGTATTTGTTATAATTTACTTTATGTGATATCTTCTAAGTCAGGGATCAGCAAACATTATCTCTGAAGGGTCTGACAGTAAATATTTCATGTTTTGAGGGTCCTAAGGCCTCTGTCATACCTATTCAACTCTGCCACTACACTGCACAGAGTAGGTAAACAAATGGCATGGCTGTGTTCCAATAAAACTTTATTTAGAAAAATAGGCAGATTTGGTTTACTGGCCATACTTTGCTGACCTCTGTTCTAATTTAACAGCCTAGGAGAATGTATGTAATTCTCATTTTATAGTATGAATTCAATTATTGGCAATTAGCCTTTTTGTTGTCTTCAGAAAATTCTATATTGAAGGAACTGTACAGACATTGTTATAGAGAATATCAAGACCAACTATTGCAGTCAACATACCAGTGCAAAGTGTGGAAAAGCCAGATAAACAGTTCTTATTACAGAATATTATACAGAACTTAGCAAATGTAAATAGTTTTGAGTATCATATTTTCCCTGAAATAATACTACTATTTTAAATACAATAACAGAAACTTAAAGACAATAATAAAGAATAATACAATCTCTTAGACTTTCTACTCTCCTACAATTATCAGAGCAACATAAATTAATGTGAACCTAAGAAAAACAACAACCTATTCCAACAGAATGTTTGTGTCTGATGAAATAACTACATAAATAATATAATTTAGCACCATGCATTGATAATAAAGATCTACATGCAAAGATCATTTGAATGAAATTGTATTTCTTTCACTCTTGGAACACCATTTGACACAAATTTTATGCAGATTCTCTAAATTTTTTCATTGTTCACTTGAGTTACATACATCAAAGTATAAACCAAAGTAAATAACATTGGAGACACAGATAAGAGCATTCTCACTGGAGAAGAAAATAAATATAACTTCAAAGAGACCAGCTTGTAGGACATTAAGCTTTTAAATGCCTCTTCTTACATGCTACCCAGGTTCTAACTAAATTAAACAACTGGCTCTTCCAAAAAGCCTCTCCTAACTTCAAAATTGATATAGCACAGACAGCAATGGTAATTTAAAAAGACTGAGACTAATTAATTTGAGTTGAAAAAACTGTTTCTATAAATGTCATTTCCTGGAATTTCCAACAGCCCCTATCTTGATGTTTGAGGATTGAAATAAACAAAAATACTTGTAATTCTAATAGTCACTAATTGATGAAGACTACCTCCTCTTGCTACTGACACATGAATAGATAAATCAGTAGAACAAGAGAGAAAGTTCAGAAGTATATTTAAGTACAGAGGGAAATCCAGGATATAAAAATATCTCAAATTACTGAGGAAAACTTATTAACTACTTATTGTGGGAAACCTGATAGAAATTTGGTAAAAAGAAAAAAAAAATGAACAACACTTTGCACAATACACAAGGGTAAACTCCAAAAAACTAAAACTAAAATAAAATAAGCCATATGTGTAATAGAAAAAAAAAATAGATTAATTATATTCTGAAGATGAGAAAACCAGACTTTTCCAACTATGGTTAAAAAATTCAAATTCAATACAAGAAATGCATAATAAATTCAACTACATTAAAATACAGTTATAAAGTGTAAAGACACTGTAGATAAAGTAAAAAGATAAATGAAAACAGGAAATATTTCCAAAAGATATCAGTGATGACAAGATAATCCCCCAATATAAAATGAGCTAATACTACATAAGGAAAAGATATCAGAAACACAATGTTAAAAATGAGTAATACTATAACTATGGTTCATCAAATAGATATGCAAAATGGCCCTAAAACTTATAAAAAGATGTTCAACTTCTTCCACAATAATAGTAACGCAAATGGAAAATACATTATGTCATTTCTCACTCATAATATTGGCAGAAAAACAAAAGCTTGACAAACCTATACAACATGTGAGTAAAATGCTTGGAAAACAGGCACTTTCACGTGTTGCTGGTAGGATTACAAGCATTCTGGAGAGGAATTTGGTAATATGTGACAAAACTTCCTATCAATTCACAATGTACGCAGCAAACCTACTTTTAAGAAGTTACTCCGAAGTCTCATTGTCAGAAGTATGAAAAAAAATATGTACAGATTTTCTCACTGTGGCATTGTTTTTAATAACAAAATATTGGGAACAAGATCTTGCCAAACACAGAAGGTTATCTGAATAAATAAATTATGATACATCTACAAATCCATACAATCATTACCATTCCTATGCAGTTGCCATAAAGAATGAAGACAATCTCTATAACTGATTTGGGGTGATTTCTAATATATACTATTAAGTGGAAAAAGCAAATTGCAAAATATGCTAACTTTTGTGCAAGAAAAAAAGGAAACAAGAATCAGTGTGGGACTGCAGAAGTACAAAGGATCATGAGAGATTACTACAAGCAACTATATGTCAATAAAATGGACAACCTGGAAAAAAATGGACAAATTCTTAGAAAAGCACAACCTTCTGAGACTGAAACAGGAAGAAATAGAAAATATAAACAGACCAATCACAAGCACTGAAATTGAGACTGCAATTAAAAATCTTCCATCAAACAAAAGCACAGGACCAGATGGCTTCACAGGAGAATTCTATCAATCATTTAGAGAAGAGCTAACACGCATCCTTCTCAAAGTCTTCCAAAATATAGCAGAGGGAGGAACACTCGCAAACTCATTCTACGAGGCCACCATCACCCTGACACCAAAACCAGACAAAGATGTCACAAATACAGAAAACTACAGAGCAATATCACTGATGAACATAGATGCAAAAATCCTCAACAAAATACTAGCAAACAGAATCCAACAACACATAAAAAGGGTCATACACCATGATCAAGTGGGATTTATACCAGGGATGCAAGGATTCTTCAATATACACAAATCAATCAATGTGATACACCATATTAACAAATTGAAGAATAAAAATCATATGATCATCAATAGATGCAGAAAAAGTTTTTGACAAAATTCAACACCCATTTATGATAAAAACCCTCCAGAAAATGGGCACAGAGGGAACCTACCTCAACATAATAAAGGCCATATACAACAAACCCACAGCAAACATCATTCTCAATGGTGAAAAACTGAAATCATATCCTCTAAGATCAGGAACAAGACAAGGATGTCCATTCTCACCACTGTTATTCAACATAGTTTTGGAAGTCCTACCCATGGCAATCAGAGAAGAAAAAAAAATAAAAGGAACACAAATTGGAAAAGAAGAAGTAAAAATGTCACTGTCTGCAGATGACATGATACTATACATAGAGAATCCTAAAGATGTCACCAGAAAACTACTAGAGCTAATCAATGAATTTGGTAAAGTTGCAGGATACAAAATTAATGCACAGAAATCTCTTCAATTCCTATACACTAATGATGAAAAATCTGAAAGAGAAATTAAGGAAACACTCCCATTCACCAATGCAACAAAAAGAATAAAATACCTAGGAATAAACCTACCTAGGGAGACAACAGAACTGTAGGCAGAAAACTATAAGACACTGATGAAAGAAATCAAAGATGATATATGAACAGATGGAGAGATATACCATGTTCTTGGATTGGAAGAATCAATATTGTGAAAATGACTATACTACCCAAAGCAATCTACAGATTCAATGCAATCCCTATCAAATTACCAGTGGCACTTTTTACAGAACTAGGACAAAAAATCTTAAAATTTGTATGGAGACACAGAAGACCCCGTATAGCCAAAGCAGTCTTGAGGGAAAAAAATGGAGTGGGAGGAACCAGATTCCCTGACTTCAGACTATATACTACAAAGCTATAGTAATCAAGACATTATGGTACTGTCACAAAAACAGAAATATAGATCAATGGAACAGGATAGAAAGCCCAGAGATAAACCCACGCACCTATGATCAACTAATCTATGACAAAGGAGGCAAGGGTATACAATGGAGAAAAGACAGTCTCTTCAATAAGTGGTGCTGGGAAAACTGGGCAGCTACATGTAAAAGAATGAAATTAGAACACTCCCTAACACCATACACAAAAATAAATTCAAAATGGATTAGAGACCTAAATGTAAGAGTGGACACTATAACACTCTTAGAGAAAAACATAGGAAAAACACTCTTTCACATAAATCACAGCAAGATCTTTTTTGATCCACCTCCTAGAGTAATGGAAATAAAAACAAAAATAAACAAATGGGACCTAATGAAACTTAAAAGGTTTTGCAAAGCAAAGGAAACTACAAACAAGACGAAAAGACAACCCTCAGAATGGGAGAAAATATTTGCAAACGAAGCAACTGACAAAGGATTAATCTCCAAAATATACAAGCAGTTCATACAGCTCAATATCAAAAAACAAACAACCCAATCCAAAAATGGGCAGAAGACCTAAATAGACATTTCTCCAAAGAAGACATACAGATGGCCAAGAAGCACATGAAAAGCTGCTCAACATCACTAATTATTAGAGAAATGCAAATCAAAACTACAATGAGGTATCACCTCACACAGGTTAGAATGGGCATCCTCAGAAATTCTACAAACAAGAGTTGCTTGAGAGGGTGTGGAGAAAAGGGAACCCTCTTGCACTGTTGGTGGGAATGTAAATTGATACAGCCTCTATGGAGAACAGTATGGAGGTTCCTTAAAAAACTAAAAATAGAATTACCATATGATGGTGCGATGAATTGGGAGATTGGGATTGACATGTATACACTGATGTGTATAAAATGGATGACTAATAAGAACCTGCTGTATAAAAAAATAAATAAAATAAAATTCAAAAAAAAAAAAAGAATTACCATATGATCCAGCAATCCCACTACTGGGCATATACCCAGAGAAAACCATAATTCAAAATGACACATGCACCCCAATGTTCATTTCAGCACTATTTACAATAGCCAGATCATGGAAGCAACCTAAATGGCCATCGACAGATGAATGGATAAAGAAGATGTGGTATATATATATACAATGGAATAGTACTCAGCCAGAAAAAGGAACGAAATTGGGTCATTTGTAGAGACGTGGATGAATCTGGAGACTGTCATCCAGAGTGAAGTAAGTCAGAAAGAGAAAAACAAATATTGTATATTAACGCATATATGTGGCACCTAGAAAAATGGTACAGATGAACTGGTTTACACGGCAGAAATTGAGACACAGATGTAGAGAACAAACGTATGGACACCAAGGAGGGAAAGCGGCGGAGGGGTGGTGGTGGTGGTGTGATGAATTGGGAGATTGGGACTGACATATATACACTAATATGTGTAAAATAGGTAACTAATAAGAACCTGCTGTATAAAAAAATAAATAAAATAAAATTTAAAAACTAAAAAAAAAGAATCAGTGTGGGAGCCAAGAATACACAATGGAGAAAAGACAGTCTCTGCAATAAATGGTGCTGGGAAAATTGGATATTCACGTGTAGAAGAATAAAACTTCACCCATAATTTACACCACTCACAAAAATTAACTCAAAAGGATTAAAGACTTAAATGTAAGACCTGAAACCATGAAATTCCAAGAAGAAAATGGGCTCCTTGACATAGGTCTTGGCAATCGTTTTTTTGGAAATCATGCCTAAAGCACAAGTAACAAATTAAAAAAAAAAAACTAACAAGTGGGCCTACATCAAACTATAAAATCTTTTGCACAGCAAAAGAAACCATCAACAAAGTGAAAAGACAACCTAGAGAATGGGGAAAAAAAATTTGCAAACCATTGTCAGGAAGGAGAAAATTCCCCCCTCTACCCGTCTTGAGCTCTTATGGCTGGACTAATAATAAAATTGACACAAGACAGATTATCAGGAGAAAAAGAAACAAATTTTATTCATGTGCAGGTCAAATTTTATTCATGAGGTCTCAAAGAAATAGGACCTAAAAAATGGTCAAAGTAGGCAGCTTTTATACTCTTTTTTAGACAAAGAAACAATAAATTTGTGAGAAATTGACAGGACAAAGAAACTTAGGTTTTGGGTGCTCAGTTAGTAAAGAATCTCAACAGAATTTGGATTTGTGGTAGTAAATTAAAGAAGTAACAAGATTTGCATATATAGGCTCAGGGCCTGAATTCTCTGTCTCTGGAAATAAGGGTGTCCTTCTACCTCCAGATGCAGGGAGTGCACCTTTCACATGAGAGATTTATTTCCTGCTTTCAGGGAGACAGAAAGGAGGGTTAGTCCCTCTTGCATTGGCCATTTCTTAAGTAACTTTAATCAAAATAATATGCCATTGTGTTATATTTTAGGGCAGCCCTCCCTGAGCCCCAACACCATATATCTGATAAAGGATTAATATTCAAAATATATAAAGAACTCATACAACTTGATAGCAAAAACCTCAACTAAAGAAATTTAAAAAATAAACATTTTTCCAAAGAAGATACACTAATGACCAAGAGGTACATGAGAAGATGCTCAACATCACTATTCATTAGGGAAATGAAAATTAAAACCACAATGAGATATCACTACACACCTATTAGAATGGCCATCATCAAAAAAGATTAGAGATAATAAATGCTGGTATGTATGTGGAGAAAAGGGAACCCTTGTGCACTGTTTGGTGGGATTGTAAATTGGCATAGCCATTATGGAAAACGGTATGGTGGTTCCTCAAAACATTGAAAACAGAACTACCACATGATCTAGCATTTCCACTTCTGGAAATATATCCAAAAGAAATGAAAACATTAACTCAAAAAGATATCCGCTCCCCCATATTCATAGCAACATTATTTCAATAGCCAAGGCATGGAAACAACCTAAGTGTCCACTGATGGAAGAATGAATAAAGAAGTTTTGGGGCTTCCCTGGTGGCACAGTGGTTAAGAATCCGCCTGCCAATGCAGCGGATGCAGGTTCCAGCCCTCATCCGGGAAGATCCCACATGCTGTGGAGCAACTAAGCCCATGTGCCACAACTACTGAGCCTGCACTCTAGAGCCCACGAGCCACAACTACTGAGCCCACCTGCCACAACTACTGAAGCCCACGTGCCTAGAGCCCATGCTCCGCAACAGGAGAAGCCACCACAACGAGAAGCCCGCACACTGCAACAAAGAGTACCCCCTGCTCGCCACAACTAGAGAAAGCCCACGTGCAGCAATGAAGACTCAACACAGCCAAAAATAAATAAATAAATAAATTAAGTAATTAAAAAAAAGAAGTTTTGGGGTATATATATATATATATATATATATATATATATATATATATACACACACACATATACACATGCAATGGAATATTATTCAGCTATAAAACAGAAGCAGTCCTGCCATTTGCAACAACATGGATGAAACTTGAGGGCATTATACTAAGTGAAATAAAGTTAGAGAAAGACAGATACTATACGATCTCACTTAAATGTAGAATCTAAAAACAAAACACTAAACTCATAGAAAAAGAGATCAGATTTATAATTACTAGAGGTGGAGGGAAGGGGGAGGAAGAAGGTGGTTGAAATGTACAAACTTCCAGTTGTAAGATAAATAAGTACTAGGGATATAGTGTAGAACATGATGACTGTATTAACACTGCTGTATCATATATAGGAAAGTTGTTAAGAGAGTAGATCCCAAGAGTTCTCATTACAAGGATAATATTCTTTTTCTTTTCTTTTAATTGTATCTATATGAGATGATGGACATTAACCAAACCTACTGTGGTAAACAGTTCACAATATATGTGAATCAAACCATCATGCTATACATCTTAAACTTATACAGTGATGAATGCCAATACATCAATAAATGTATGCTAATACACTTATTTCTCAATAAAACTGGGAAAAGAAAAGAATGTGTATGTCTATGTAAAAACTATATATAAACAGACATATATATGAACATTTACATATATGTATATACACACATATAGACATGTAGCTGTGTGTATATATGTATATATGTAAAATGCATGTGCATATATGTATATTTATATATATGTATGTATATGCAAAAACACACGTTTTGCAAAAAGGAACACGGGAAGATAAACCAAAATGAGTCAAATTGATCACCACATGGAGTAGGTAGAATCACAGTGGAAAAGACAGAGAAGGGAATGTGATTTTTCTTAATGTTGTATAGTTTGACTTTGACACCCCCCAAAAAAAAATCAGTAAGGATGGAAAAGCTTTATAATTGATTATGAACAAAAACAAATAAGCCTAAATATATTTTAAACTGATAACCCAAGCATACAGAAGAAAGAAGAAAAACAAATCAGATAACTTTTGAACATAGTACTGACTATATATGATCAGTGGGATACATTTTAAGGTGAAAAAAATAAAAAGAAATCTTGAATTTTAAAAGCAGGGTTTTTGGTAGTAATAGTATTGGTTGAGTGATTCTCAAACTACTTAATGTATATTGTAACATTAAGCAAATGGTACAGATGTATTATTAAAAGTTTTGGAGAACCAAGTTCCCTATAGGAGAAAGGGGAAGTGCAAGTATGGAATGGGAAAAGGAGAGGAAAGACTTTGTATTTTAGGATCAGAATTAGAATTGTCACTATGAACTCATAATTAAAAAACAAACAAACAAACAAAAAAACCCATTTCCTAGCTCTGTCCACAGAATGGGCCAAATAACAATGCCAACCTAACTATAAAACATACGCAATCTGAGTTTCTAAATTCCTTTCACTACTGAAATAGCCAGGGCTTCATGGATAAATTGTTGCTGCCAGAGGAAAGACAAGATATAAAACGAGACAGTTATTTGTGGCTGAGTGTATGGAAATGCTCAAAAAATGCTCATATCAAAGGATACATAGGGCCCAATTTGAAGGGTCTCCCACTGGTCACATCTGAGACATTTTAAGAATCAAAATAAATAACAACAGTAGTGAATTTTAACACATTACGTAAAAAAAGAAAAGAATCTATGAGCCCATGATGATACGAACAAAGCAAACAGAAACAAAGGGTGGGAATACTCAGAAGGGGAATCTAAGTTTTACAAAGAATGCCAACCATTAATTGTAGAAGAAATGGTTTTATTAGCATATCTCCATTTTAAAACCTATAATGGTAGTTTCAAGCAAATGTTATCAAATAGATAATAAATCACTGGGATCACTTTTCAGATTACTTATTAATGACAAGAGAAAATTACCTTTATATGACAACATCTTAACCCAGAGATCAAAGTTAGTATCACCAATAAAAGTACAACCTGACTGAGAACAGTACAATATCACCTCACAGAATTCTTATTAAAACTAATTCAAAGGAAGAATAAAATAAATAAAAACTTACATACATTAAAGATAACTTGTCTGAAATCTTAAAATATAATAGTGTCACAAAAGACAATAAAAAAGAAAGATTCTTCCATATTAGAGGAAATTAAAAAAAAGAGGCAACTAAATACAATATGTAATTCTTGATTGGAAACTTGATGCAAGCAAAACAAAAGGCATTATGGAGACAACTGGGGAAACTTGAATATGGGCTACATATTAGGTAGTAGAACTGTATCAATGTTCAATTTCTTAGTGCGATAACTGTGTAACGGTTATTTAGGAGAAAGACCTTCTGTAGGAGATACTGGCTAGAGTATTTAGGAGTAAACTGGGATATCTGCAAAATACTTTCAAAAGGTTCAGCCAAAGGAAAAATAAAAGGTAAACTGCTCACAATTGAAACATCTAGGTGAAGGGTATATAGGTGTTAACTCTACTATTCTTTCAACTTTTCTGCAACTTCAATTAAAAAAAAAAAAGAAAAAACAGAAATATGAAAGAATATTCCTTCTACTTTAACTACTACCTTTGTAACTGTCTTTAGACACTTTGGTGCTTTAGGTATTTCAGCCTAGATGTTGCATGTTGCGGATGAAAAAATATTCCTCCACCCTACTAGGTTCCTCTGGGTGGTCTAAGAATTAAATTGACAGATTAAGAGGAGAAAATCAAACAAAAGTTTAATAACTTGTATACATTGGAGAGACCCAGAAAAACTGAGTAACTCACCAAAATGGCTTAAACCCTCACCTTAAATACCATTTTCAGCTAAAAACAAAAGAGGATGTTGGGGGTAGTGGCTTGAGATGTCAAAGGGGAGGAATACAATTCACAGGAAGATGGAAAAGCAAATGTTTGTTAAACAAATTTTTACTGGGCCATGCAGAAACAATGGGTACACAGAGAAGGATTTTTAACAAATAGACTTTGCTAGGTACCTCCTGGTCAACCACATCTAGTCCAAACTATAGCTATCTATGGTGATCATTCCCTTCCTGTAAGAGGTCCTCTATCTAATTTCTTTAGGTAGCTAAGGGGGAAGGTCAACATTTCTTCCTGAGTCTTTTGGATCTTAATTGTTTTCAGCTCAAAATAATCTGCGTGCCAAAGAGACATTTTGGGGTTGCGACATTTGCTTTCCTACGCATACATATGAATCTACAGTATGATATGTTTATTGCACAGATTCCTAGGTTCCCACAATTTGAGATTCTGATATAGTAAGTGCAGGATACAGAGCTTCAGAAAAATACTTCAGGGATATTTTGAAGCTAGTGGTCTAAGATCCACACTGCAGACAGTTCCCCAAAACTGGTTGATAGACAACCTGAGGAAGTATTTTGTTGTTGTTGTTTTTTAAGTGCCTGGAATACTAAGCTGCCATCAACCTTACTAAGTAAGACTCTGCAGAATGACACCCAGGATTTGTTTTAAAAACTCCAAAAAAGCAAAATAACCTAGCAAACAATTCTCAATCCCCAAAGAGATTTTGATTCCAGAATCAATAATATGACATTTTATGCTCATTAAACTTCTTTGCAGCTTCCTGTCAAAGTGTGGTATGGTTTGGTCGAGAAAAGTTATAAATCCCAAGAAGTCACCCTATATTGTATTTTAAAGAACGAAAGATAAATTCTATCTACAAATTTCAAGTGAGCCTTTATTTTAACCACTAACTCCAGCTTCACCGGCATGGCTACCATACAGATTTTTTATTAGTTGTAGTACTACAGCAATTCCCTTGTTCTTTATAAATCAAACAAATAAGCATGAAAGAATCTGCACTTGCAAGGTATATGTAATTTGAGTAGATATTGTGTGAAGGAAAAAAAGTGGCTTTTTTTTTCTCTTTATAAACAAAACATTGAGAGGGGAAACAAAAGAATTACCTGCAGCATCTGGAGAGATCAGCATTCCACTTTTCCAAGTGAGAGTTTCTGTAATAGCAAAGAAGAAATCTGACTCCATATGAGATCTGTTTCTTTTACTTTAACCTTTGTATTCTATTGTTTTTGCTACAAGTTAAAAATGTTGCTTATAGCCTGAAATATACAGGAAAACCCATTCTCAAGGCTCTGACCTTAAAGGTATAATACTTTTCCATTCACATAGAGATAAAAAGTTGCAGAACAGAGAATAGCATTTGTCTTCGAGGTTTACAGTAACATCATGACCTGACCTACATGGAATGCAGCAAAAACAAAGGATTCTGACACCAAGAAGTCTGCAACAACCAACCATACCCCCTCCCCTTTTAATGTAAAAGAAGTCCGAATTCTAACCCAGGTAAGATGGTTCTTTGGGACACTAGTCCATCATCTTCTAGGTCTGCTGACTTTCCAAATAAAGTCACTATTCCTTGCCCCAACAAATTGTCTCGATTAATTGGCTTGTCATGCGGCGAGCAGTATGAGCTTGGACATGGTAACATTTTCACAGCTATTTCATAGGTAAGAGGATGGCTAGGTGACAGTTCATCATAGACCATCTACAATACCACCACCTGGGGGCTTGTTAAAAATGGAGGTGTTGCACAACTACAACAAGTGGAAGGGCTGGTAGGAGAAATAGCAAGTACTTCAGGGAGTATAGGGTGATAAACACAGGACTGGGGATGCAGTCACAGGAATGGGAATTTAGATTGAGCACACATTATACAGGATGTTAAATGCCAGCTGAATGAATTCAAATGTTATTTAGGTGGCAATGCTGAGATTTGAAAAGCTTGAAATTCAATCATCCTAGTGGTATGAATATTATCTCACAGTTTTGATGCACATTTCTCTAATGAGCAATGATGTTGAGCATCTTTTCATGTGCTTATTAGCTATTTGTATGTCTTCTTGGAGAAATATCTATTTAGATTCTTTGTCCAATTTTAACTGGATTATCTTTGTAGCATTAAGTTTTAAGAGTTCTTTATACATCCTGGATTCAAGTGCTTTATGATATATCTAAGTATATAGCAGTTTCTTTAAAAGTAAGAAATGTGTCTGAGAACAAATGGATAAATTACCTAGAGAAGTAAACTGTGGTTAATTAAAACATGGTTAAGGTTGTTTTTTAGGGGGAGAATTAGAGAAAAAAATTCTAGAGCAATGCTTAAGATTCCAGAATAATCACCAGCATAAGAATTTAGGCAAAAGTGTGTGTGGGGGGGGTATTTTCTTTCTAAATTGTACACTACACGAACTGTCTCACTGTTGAAACCAGACCTCTTGTCAACTCATATTTCAGAAGTATGTTTTACTAAAGAGACTAGAAAATTTAACACAGGATATCAGAGGTAAGTGATTCTTTCTACACATATTACTGCAATTTGAAAATCTTAAATATCAATTCCCAAGGCCATTTCCTCCCTCATGAAACATTCTGTTTTCTCAGTTCTAAAGAAATATATTGGTCTTTTGAGGTAGTTTGTTTCTGGCTTCCCTCTTTCAATGATGCCATTGAGACTGACCTCTACCTTTATGAGAGGATTTGATGGAGACATTTGAAGCCAGAGGAATTTTACACAGGCATTTAGAAGCAATGAAGAATGCCTCTTTCACAAAGTAGTACCAGTTTAATGTAAGCTTTGGAGAATGCCTAGGCCATGAGAATTATTATGTTACTATCATACTTCAAGTATGCTGAAATTTGACTCAAATTATTTACTCAGGTGGCCAAAACATTTTTGTTCAGAACTTTAGAATAAAAATGAGAAAGTATATTTACAGAATGTATCTTAGCAAAGTCTCTTTCTTGACAATGAGTCTCTGAGGAACCATTTCAATGAAAAAAATATTTCCACAGACACATTACAGGACTAAGGAATATCAGAAGAAAATGTATGGCAGAGGCTATAGACAATTTGCAACAAATACAGATTTCAGAAGTCACATATTCAGCAGCTTTGAGATGGCCCATCTTTACACATGTTGTTTTCTGCAATACACCAACCTAAGTGGGTTTCTGAAAACAGCTATCCTATCAACAGAAGTACTGGCTTGGTTGAAAATGCAATCACCTATATTTTTGGCCACAGCCTCACCATATCTGCTATATTCTTGTGCTCTTTTAATCAAATGCAAAGGTACAGCCCCAGTGTTGGAATTATAGTCACTCTATAGAATTTTTTTAAAACAACAATAATTACTGATTATTTTATATTATGTATTATTCTAAGAATTTTTTTCCTTATAAAATCATTCTCATGACTATTATTATTATCTTCATTTTATAGAAGGGGATACTGAGACATGAAAAGGTAAATTTAATTGGCCTAAGATCACAGAAAGATTAAACAAATTTGACAAGATCAGATCTAAAATTTGAACACCAGAGCCCACTATTTTAACTACTAGAATAAACTAGACTTTCTAAAATGCATTATTTCCTGAACCAGGAGTAAAATTTGTTTAATTGCTTGCATTTACTCTAGGACTATATTAACTACAGTGAAAATATTAAACTAAAGAGAAATGTAACCTGACTGAATATTTTAACCATGGGCAAGTAGGGAAAGTCATCATTCATTCAACAAATATTCATTTAGTATCTACTCTGTCCCTGTGTTGGGGCAGCAGTTATAGCCCTGAATGAGAAAGACAAAAGGCAGGCTCTCAGGGGGGTCAAACTGTGCAAAAGGAGGGCAATAAATAAGAAAAAAGCAGTAATTATTTAACTTCAGTGCTATAAAGAAAATAAAATAGTTAATATGACGGAGAATGCCAGAATGCAATGGATGATTTAAACAGTGTGTTGGAAAGGTCTCTTTGAAAAAGTGGCATTAGATTTGAAACCTTGTGTGTAAAATGTAGCCAGACTAGGGCTAACCTAAGGAAAGCACTCCAGGCAGAGAGAACTACAAGTACAGAGCAACAAAGGGTGGAAAATGCTTGGTGACAGCCCAGACATTGGAGAACTCAGCCCTGAACTCAGATCACAGAACCATTTTCATGAGTTGTATATTCATGGTGACACAGGTCAGCCCTGCTTCTTGCCCCCAAACCATGAAGCAGCATAAATGAGAGGTTACCACCTTATGGTCTCATATGAACTGGAATTTAAGACTTGTAGGAAAATCTCAGATCATTTAGCCAACTGCTCCTTGAAAACCAGTTAACAATGACCTCTGAATTATAAAGGAAAGATCTTTAAAAATTACAATACATTTTTCTATCTATGAAAGCAACTCATTATCAAGTAAAAAGTTAAACTATCTATATGCATTTCTGAATGTAAAAATAAGATAACATTAAAAATTAATATTGGTACCTATTATCATCCTTACTCTACTTTTTCCCATCTATCACCTTGTAATACACCAGGTAATTTACTTATTATTATATTTATTTTTTATGGATTGACTGTTATTGTAGAATGTACACTTCACAAGTACAGAGAGAGTGGCCTGCTTTGTTCACTAATATAGAACCTTGAACAATGTTTAGCCCCTACTATATAGAAAGCAGGGAATAATTAAGCAAATAAATGAATGAATATGTAACTGTGTTCAATGACTGAAAATTTAAAATAAAAAAGGTTGTGTTTGGCCATCAGTGGCGTGATTTTTTCCAGAGTAGTCTAGGGTTGGACCAGCTCATCTCAAGTTATTTTCAGCCTTACTCATCTATGATTTGACTCAAGATCTAACTTTGAACAGTGTAAAAATGCCATACTAAGTAAATACTTTGTTAATAATTTTTGCATTAAAAGAGATGATTTTACGTTCCCAGAATCTGTAAAAATTGTACAGTCAGATGGGTGAGTTTTATATTTTTATTACCATGTTTCCTCTTTGGGACTGGAACATGCTTAGGGTAATTCAGCCTTCAAAAAGCAAGTTTAATTTGACTAAATGTAGAATAAACTCTGAAAGTCTCTTTGTGTTTGTACTTATATCCACATGCACATGACTTTTTCTACAATACAAAAAGGGTGCTTCTATAAAGGGAGATAAATGTTTTCAGAGAATCTCTAAACTGTTTAAATGTGGAACCCTTGGCTTATTTGGTTAATATACAGTTTAAGTAACAGTATGTGTAAACTTTCCAGCTCTTGACTTCAAAACCACTTACCAGAAAGGGAATATTTAGTTTAGAATCACAAAATTTTCTACTGACATGTGACATTCAAAATATATTCATTTAAAAATAAGTAAAAAGAAAAGACTAAAGTAAAAGGTAGTTACTAAGCCCCCAAATTACAGAATACAGGTTAGAAATAGAAAACGATGCCTCAAATTCATCTCATTACTTTTGGCATATGTATTTTTTCCTTCTCTTACTTTCTTTCTATTGATTAAAAATAAATGACTTTTGCAGAGAATTTTATACAACACTGAAAGATATAAAGAAGAAAAAATTCCAGCTCAGATAAGAGGCAGATATATAGCTCATTATTTTCATGAACATCTTCAGTGGCATATGCAATTTGATGGAGTCAGGATGGTGGGCCTGTGCCAAGCACATATGACCTTGCACTAGTATCTAAGATTTGGAACTATATCTTGAGAACAATATGGATGTAGTGTATGAGTTAGAGGGTGCGGTTAGAGTTTAGGAGAGAGATGACACTGCCTTAAACGCAATGGACCTATTTTATACATCGATATTTTTCCACAATCTACACTCTACACACAAAGATATGGAACACCAATGTTCAATAGAGTTTATCAAGAACTACACAAATCAGTGAATAAACATGAATTTAATAATGCTATCATATCTTGATCTTTCCAGAATCTAATCTGGTCTTCCTGGTCCCATCCTCACCTTATGTGGTCTATTCTCCTTGGGGCTGTATGAGTGTTCCCCTTACAACATAAATCGTGTCATGGGACTACCTTGTTCAAATCCCACCCTCCACCTCCAATGACTTCCCATGATAAATATATTTACCACTGACTCTATATCCCCTAATAAGAGTGCCTGGTTCAGAATAAGAATTTTATAAGTATTTAAAGAAAGAGTTTTTGTTTGTTTGTTTGTTTGTTTTAAGTGTGAATGAATGAATCTAGGTGAACATCCCAGATTGGGAGTTATGCATTATTCTATTTGGGGCTTTTAAAAATTATTGTGGTGAAAAACATATAACATAAAAATTAATATCTTAACCATTTTTAAGTGTACAGTACACCAGTATTAACTAGAAGGTCTTTATTCCTCCATCATTTTTGAAGTACAGTTTTGCCTGATACACTGTTCTTAGTTGGCAGTTTTGTCTTTCAGTACTTTGAATATGTCATCCCACTCCATTCTAGCCTGTAATGTTTCTGTTGAGAAATCCACTGACGGGTGCTCCTTTTTACATGACAAGTCACTTTTCTCTCTCTGATTTTAAAATTCTTTGTCTTTGACTTTGGATAGTTGGATTATAAGGTATCTCAGCGTGGACATCTTTGAGTTCAACTTCATGAGTGTCTTTTGACCTTCTTATATTTGGATGCCCATTTCCTTCATCAGATTCCTTCATCAGTGAATCTGGGGTAATTACTTCATATAAGCTCTGTTCCTCTTGCTCTCTTTATTTTCCTTATGAGACACCCACAATGTATACACTGGTCTGACTTACGGCTTTTCTCACTTTTCTTCATTTTTTCTTTCTTTTTGTTTCTCTGATTTGATAATTTCAAATGACCTGTCTTCAAATTCACTGATTCTTTCTTCTAGTTGATCAAATTTGCTGTTGAACCCTCCTAGTGATTTTTTTCAATTCAGTTACTATATTCTTCAGGTCCAGAATTTCTGTTTAGTTCTTTTTTTAATAGTTTCTATTTCGCTGTTGATATTCTAATTTTGTTCATTTATCATTTCCTGACTTCATTTAGTTGTCTATCTGTGTTCTCTTGTAACTCACTGAGTTTCTGTAAGATAATTATCATAAATTATTTTTCAGGTAATTCACAGATCTCTGTTTCTTTAGGATTGTTTTGTAAAGGTTAATTTTGTTCCCTTGATTGGATTGTTTCTCCATTTCTTCCTATGATCTGTTAGTTTTTTGCTGGAATTTGTGTGTTTGTAAAAACAGTCACCTCTCTGGTCTTTATGGACTAACTTCATACAGGGGAAGATCTTCAACAGTGAGCCTGACTAGAGATTCTGGGGGACCTCTAAGACTTTTTATAGGGATGCATTTAATCTGGGTTTGTGTGTGTAATTGCCCAATTTGAGAGTTTTACTGGTTTCTTTCTCAGAAGCTCCTAACCTCTTGCTCTATGATGTTTGTCTATAAGTTCTCTCAGGCTGAAACAAGCTATCAAGCTCTGCTTTGTTCTCAGTGGTCCACAGACAGCCAAATTATGCCAGTTTCCATCAGCACTCTGAGGGAAGTGAGACAGAAAACATTCCCTCCAGCAGAATTCTGAAGTGCTAGAATGTTGGACATACATTCACCTCTTCTCTTTCCTTCCTAAAGGAAATATTTGCATTTGTTGGTTAACTAATTATTTTTCTGTTTTAAAATCTATCTTCTCCACTATCCCATAGCCTACTATACTCATGATGGCTACCACCCTCCCCCAACACTCACATATCAGAAGAAAAGTAGTAAGAAAGAGTCCTTCCTTGACCAAACTCTAGTCAGACTCCCCTGAGCCATCTTCTCAATTAGGCCTCAAACTTGGCCTATAAAAACTTAAGACTTCCGACACAAATGATTTTGTCCATCTGCTACAATAGACCTCAACAAACACTTACATAGTTTTTAACAGCTCAAGACTACATCCCTAGGGTGATGACTGCAGCCCCCTTCATTTCTTGCCTGGGCAAGCTCAAGGCTGCCAAAAAAAAAAATCACTGTCCATTTCAGCCAATGTCTGAAGATAGGGCCTCTGTCTCCTAGTTTCTGCAGGAGGGTAGGAGCCTAACTCTGATAAAGGTCAGTCAGGAAACCCAGATGGCCTAGTCACATGAGCCAATCTCCCCTCCAGCTTTTTGTAAATTTCCTCTTCTCTGATTCTTCTCAGTCCCCCACTCATCCTCATCCTCCCTCTGTCTATTCCCTCATGCTGTAATATATATACATATTTTATGTGTTTCAACAGCCAACAGAAAATGATTGGCAGTCATAATAGAGAATGATATTAATTTTGTTAATTATTAAAACAAAACAAACAAAAAAACCAATGCCAGACACCTCTGCACAAATTTGAGTTCAGTTCACACTGGACTCTTTTTCTTACCGCAATAGTCATTACTGATTAAAATTTGCCTGTACCACTTTAACTCACAACTGGTTTTATCTTTGACAGTAAACAGAATGGTATTAGTATCTTGATTTATTCATTTCCTGATGCACATCTGCACTTAAAACTAAAGGACCGATTTTAACTCAAAGGAATAAGTTGCTACCAGTGGAAGTAGGAGCATCAAAAACAGGCAAGTAGGAGAAACACGTCGTTAGGCATATCCCACAGGCACCACTGACAGCTGACTTTGCCCAGTGGTGTTTGGTAGTTCATGAAGAGAGCAGTATTCCTCTGCCAGAACTGTCTTCAATCTAACATAATGCCTTGTAGTTTAAAGCTGCTGAAAAATTCCAGCTCAAGTTTTGTAACTGCAATGCACATGGGTGAATTTGCCAAATATAAATGTCATTAAGTGACATGACTTGTCATCAGGGGATTTTAGAGTTTATTCACTCCATAGGTCACCACCTGTGCTTCCACCCTAAGCAAAAAATTGATTGTTAACCATGTGAGCACCTGACTGCAACATTTAAAGCAAGTGTTAAACATTGTGTCTTAGACTTCTCTGGCTGCCATGAGAAAATACCATAGAGTGGGTGGGTTAAACAGCAGAAGTTCATTTTCTGACAGTTCTGGAGGCTGGGAAGTCTAAGATCAAGGTACCAGCTTACTCAATTTCTGATAAGAACTCTTTCCTGGGTTATAAGCAGCCATCTTCTTGCTGTGTCCTCATATGGTGAAGAGACAGAGAACTCTCTACTATCTCTTATTATAAGGACACTAATTCTATTGTATCAGGGCCCCACTCTTATGACCTCATTCAATCTTAATTACCACCATGGAGGCCCTATCTTCAAGCACAGTCTTATGGAGAAGACACCATTCAGTCCATAGCTTATTGGTTTATAATTAGAAGACCTGGATTCAAGTTCACACTTTACAATGTGACTTAGCAGCTTCAGATCCATAGGTAAATCGCTAGACTTTTCTGAATCACAGTTTCCCTATCTACAAGGTACACATCATCATTGTATTTAGCTCACAGGACTACTAAAAAAGTAAAATATGAAAAGGACATAAGAGTACTGTGTACACTCTGAACAACTGAAAAAGATTAGTTCCCGAAAGAAGGGCTATGTATTCACATGGTCAGCAAAATCATACATCTTTGCTCTCATGAAAGAGTTTGATATTGTGGTTAAACCCTGCCCCCACCCCCCCGTCTCTGTAATCAGACTACCTGGATTCAATCTATAGCGATACCACTTACTTTTTGTGACAGTGGACAAACCACCTATCCCTTCTGTGCTTCAGTTTCCTTATCCGTAAAGACAGTTAATAATAATTTACCACAGAGGTTACCGTATATATCAGGGGCAATAACCTGTGCAACACTGAGGAGAAGTCCTGAGACACAGAAAGCATGCGGTAAATGTTAGATGATGATGATTATGAAATGATGAAGATGGTGATGATAATAATGATAATGACATCCTTTCCTCGTAGTTTCCTGTGGACTTTTCTAAGCTATATGAGTAAAAAATTCTATTTTTTAGTTAGAGAACACTATGATTAAAGTGTAATAGGTGTGCCAAAAGAAAAACTTTCAAGATTCTGCCAAATTTTATCTTGGATCACACTTAATTAACCCATTAAGATAATAAAAGTGAAAGGACTAATTTCAATTAGAAACTTATAATTGTGAATGAATTTAAAGTTATATAAAACATGTAGACTCAGAAAAGAAAAAGAAAAAGAAAAAAAGTTTGCAAACAACAAAGTCTCAGATATACAGTCAGGTCTAAATACCTGTGATCTCAAGAGGTTAGGATGCATCGTGCTTGACTCACAGCAATGGTGATTTATATGCTGGGTAGCCAAGTCCTTACTGTGTTGAATTCAGGCAAACAATTAGATTTTATGATCTTGCACCTTTTAAAATTCTTATTATACTATTTCTATTTTCTAGTGCTGAAATTACTAGATGTGATGTAAATTCTACTCTAGTAAACAGTAAGTTTAAGGAATTAATTACATGTAAAAAGCATTCAGTATTTTATAGATAAATGGAAAACTGGTTTCAACTAGTTGATCAAACACAATTGGGACTGACTGCCTGTATTGCTGTGCTGAAAAGAAGTCTAAGGTCTCAGAGAAACATAATACCATGGAGATGTCTGCCAGAGCGACATGGAATTACTACTGGAACCATGTACATGTGTAGCAGAATTTGATCTGAGACTCAATTTCATAGTAAAGTAGTAGCAGGGCTGTGGGGAGGAGGTCTGTAGTCCTTACCAAACTTTAATTGTTGAAGGCTATTTTATTTACTAAAGATCTAATAGTTGCACATGGTCAAAATGACTTACATCAATTCTTTACAAAGGAGAACTCTCATTTATCTTATTAGGACTATTTTGGCATTTTTTTGAGACTAGAGTAAGTGTCTTTTTAACTTTCAAAACCTCAACACATAGATGTCTAGAATAATGCCTAGCATATAGAATTTATAAAACATGTTGTTGGAAAAATAAAGGAATGATCCACAAGAAATAATTATAATTTAAAAGATTATTGGAGGTCACTAGAAAGCTGAATAGATAATTTCAAGAAATTTAAGCTGTTGTCTGTCTTACTTTAATAATACCAATTATAAGAGTGCGTTAAAAACAATATTGACGAAGCCACGTCTTGACACCATCCCCAGGATATAGCTGGCTTCATTCTGTTCCTTGGACATAGGCTGCATCTCATACCCTGCATTTTTTACACCTTATTATCAATGGCAAAAGAGAGACCAGAAGCACTTTGACCATTTACTTTGCCTAAATTCATTACCATAACTCTAACGTGTTTTATTGTTCAACACTCTTTCCAATTTATAAGCTATGTGTTAAGCATTGACAAATATTCAGAGCCAGCAATAAAAAACAAGACTCATTAACCCCATTCTATACATGAGAAAAATAAAATCCAGAGAGAACAAGTGATTTATCTACACAAAAATTGAGTGGTAGTCTGAAATCATGCCCATCTTTGTCTTCCTCCTGTTCTATTGCTACTTCTACAACAGCACACATTTTCATAGTTGTGCTCTGAATATATTAACCTGACCCTATAAGGGACTTAAAATCTAATTAGAAGAAAGAATTGTTACTGCGTACAATGGTTTTAGTAGCCTAGAATTCCCTGAAAACCCACTGTATTTTTTAATCATTGGCGATTTATTGAAGCACAGCATTGAGTAACATAAATCACTCCGCTTGTGACCAAGGCCAACAATGGTTCCCCAAGTAATAGTGTTTTCTACTCAGCTTTTCTTCATTCATCAATAGCCATGGCAAAATGGAAAGATTAGAATTCAACCACCAATAATGGACTTGAAGCAAAGAGAATGAAAAGAGATATATGGAATTCTGGTTTTTAATCAGAAAATAAAAGTTTTAGATTAAAAACAAGATTAGATTGTCAAATTCAGGGTTGACCTATCATTTGAACAACGATCAATATGTTATGTATTGAAATAAGAAAAAAAGAGTTAAAGAGTTTCAATGTAAGCCCTTGAGATAATGTAAAAAACTTCTTAAAAAGTGAGAAATAAAATGTAGGTGGGTGTTGAAACAACAGCTAACTTATAGTCTCAGTATATGGCATCAGATATGTGGCTTTTAGTGGAAATGCACTTCAAATAAAATTCATAAGCCTTTACAGCTATTTCTGCATTCATGATTATGGGAATTCCCTAAGGTTTCAGATGTATGTCTTATGAATACCAAGCATTTATTCTTCAAGAAAAGTATATATAAGAAGGCAAAGGTAAGAATATTAAAGATAACTGGAAATTAGAAATGTGGTTCATGAAAGAATTTTATAGGTTATTCAATCTTTTGTGAATTATTTAAGGAAACTGTATATTCAATGCATTGTGGAGTATTTAAGGAAGGCTACAGCAAGAGTGGGTTTCCATTTCTTGCATTCATGACATACATCTTATTAAATTTCTGTTGTTTAATAGGATTTATACTTGGCCCTGATGTAAAAACATGAACCAAAGACCAAGCCTGCCCACAATCTGCCTGGAATGCACATCACATGTGTCATCACTTATTTAACATCTATCTTCCTTGTTGTTTATTATTGAGTATAAAAGTTAAGAATTCTCTCTCTTTCTCCATTTATCTACCACACAGTGCACTGCACAAATAGTTACTCAGTAACTATCTTTTTTTTTTTTTTTTTTTTAGAAATTAAATTTCTTTTTTTAAATTAATTTATTTACTTTTGGGTGTGTTGGGTCTTCGTTTCTGTGCTAGGGCTTTCTCTAGTTGCGGCGAGCGGGGGCCACTCTTCATCGCGGTGCGCGGGCCTCTCACTATCGCGGCCTCTCTTGTTGCGGAGCACAGGCTCCAGACGCGCAGGCTCAGTAATTGTGGCTCACGGGCCTAGTTGCTCCGCGGCATGTGGGATCTTCCCAGACCAGGGCTCGAACCCATGTCCCCTGCATTGGCAGGCAGATTCTCAACCACTGCGCCACCAGGGAAGCCCCTACTCAGTAACTATTAATAGCAGGAATGAAAGTCTTTCCACCTCTCCTGAAAGCAGAGGCCATGTTTCTTTCCTTCATCTTTAAATTAATTGTGTATACAACGCCTCACATTTAGAAGGTGCTCAACAAATTCTATGGATTTGTAAAATAATATATTGTAAATATTTCAAAACTTGTACTTCATCCTGCAAATTTTCATTCTTCTCTTCATTTTTCTGTGATGAAATGTTTGCTTTCATATCACATTTTAAACACACTATTTATTACGTAATTTCATGAGTAACATAAGTGACTACCCTGCTGCATGGTATGTGTGGGTCAGAGCCAGTACATAAGAATAACCAGCCAGGTAATTGAGAGACTACTGAAAGGTGTAGGCATCCTGGAAATGGTTCCTAAGAAAGACCTGCTGGGTGACAAAGAACCTTGCTGACAAGTGCACAAAAACTGCAGCTGGCCCTTAAAAGCTGTTAAGAGGACTCCCAAATGCCATTCTGTTAGCAGCCATCCAAAAACAGTCCACTGAAATTGGGAAGAGCAGACCCTTTCGCTTGCTATAGCCTTGCACTTCCTCTGGTGTTCTTTTTCGGCAAAGCTTAAAATATCAAGCCAACGTGCAAAGGAGGAATATTTTCAAGGTCTAAATCTAATAATACAAAATGAGGCAAAGGACTGCAAATGTGTACCTAAGAGGTAATATGTTCACATTGGCACAGGAATTATTTTGACAGACTTAGAAGTCTCACCTCCAGTGTAGGTGAGGAAATCTGTGAGCAAAGCAACCGTCTTTACCCGTACAACTAGTCTTGCTTGACAATGCTACTAATGATACTTTCACATGGAGACAATTGTGCTTTTAAACAATTATCCTTGATATTTATGCTCTAGAATCTCAATCTTTATATCTAGATAAAATATTCTGGTCCTTTGTTTTCAATAAATAATGAAGAATTCATTTGGATTCTCCACAATGCCAATAAACACAATTTGTTTTCCCTTAAAAAAATGGGAGATTAGGAGTTCTTTGCTCTTTCATCAGTCTTAGGTGATTCTGACTATAGTTCAAGAATCATTTAGGAGATACATAAGAAGCACATTCCTGGGAATTCCCTGGTGGTCCAGTGGTTAGGATTCTGTGCTTCCACTGCAGGGGGCATGGGTTCGATTCCTGGTCGGGGAACTAAGATCCTGCAAGTGGCACATCTTAAAAACAACAACAACAAAAAATACTGAAAAGTCTATTCATTAACTTGCAGCTCTCAATTATAATTATACCAGAAAAAATTCTAATGCTCTCTGCCACCTTTCCTGTGAGAAAACTCAAGAAACTTTTGAAGGATTTTCTTATCACTCAATGTAATGTGTTTTCCAAATATTTTGGAAGTAATCAGAAGTAACATAATAGAGAAAAGTAGAGATTGTGAGGAAGGGGACATTGAGGGATATGGCTAAAAATGGTGTAAAATGTTTTTGCAAGATATCGTTAAAAGAAATTTTAAAAGTTGAAATAAGGTACACTTAAGCACTTAAGCAGTGGATTTTCACTCCTATCATGAACAGGCATTAGACCTATCCTATGAGGGTGTGTCTGAGTAACTGCATTAATTTATTCATTCATCATATATTTGTTTCCCTCTGATTCTACTACATTTTGCTAAATACTGGGAATATAGTGATGAAGAGAGAATCTGTATCTAATATCACTAAGTCTGGCCAAAGGAGACAGGCATTAAATAATTCCACAAATGTTGATGAAATGCAACTGTGACTGAAAAACTCAGACCAAAGCATCTCCAGCATGCTATGATATATGCTAATATAAAGTCACTGTGAACTGAGCTAATATCAAATAGCATTTGTGTGTTGGGGGGAGAGAGGTACAGATTTGGATGCTTACTCTGTGTCCACATGAGTTTTCCTCCTGATATTTCTATAAACATAAGGCATAAAGTTACTTTTCATTTCTTTATGGAATATCATATCCTTCTGCATTTCCTGAACTACATAATGAAGAAAATAAGAGTTGTCTAGAAAGATTATTTGACACTTGACAACAGATGATGTGTGGAGCCTACTCATCTCTCATTGTGCCCAACATAGTCCTGGTAACTTTGCAGACACACTGGCCATTCTAGCAATGAGGAATTCTTCCTTAGTCTTATGTTGATTCAATTCATGTCACAATCATTCTTCATTAATCATTTCCTGAGTAACAATGTGCACCCTGGAACTCCAATACAGATTAATGAAATAATGGTTCTCTAGATCTCAAAGACATCTTCCAAACTGCTAGCCCAGGGAAGAGAAAACATTATCAAGCCCCGTTCTCTGATTAATTTGTTGTGCTCTCTGGAACATTGTTGAGAAGGATTCTGAAGTCATATTTACACTTAGAAGCAAAGAGAATTGGAAGAGGTTATGCCATCCATGGACACAGAAGAGGATATTTGAAATGTGTGTACCAGTTATTTTGCATAAAATCACTTCAGTTTTATGCTAGGCTAAGAATGTCTCTAAATGAAATATCATCTACTTGAAAGGACATCGTTTTTCTTTAAATATGAATTTCCTAAAATGTACTGTTGGAGTCAATGTTCAGCCCCTGATGTTTTATGTTAACAGAAAAGAACACTGATCTGAATCAACTCAAATCATAATAAATTGAATGAACATATAAGCGAGCTAGAATCACAGACCACTCTTTACTTTGCCCCATTTAACCTATGTTCATCACATATATTATTTTCAAATCTTGACAAGACGGTAGAAAAAAATAAAAACTAAGCTTGCATCTCCCCATAGTGGGTACACATAGCTGGCAACGGAAATACTTAGTTTATGCGGGAAAGAGCTTGACATTCAGAAGGCTCTTGTATTTCGCCTGTACTAAAAAAAAAATGTTTATTGTATACAACATTTCTTCATAACTAATGATCCCAATGTTATCTAAAATGAGTAAGTGAACTGTTCCCTCCCAGCCTTTTAGGCATGCTGTTCTTTTTACCAGGAAACCCTTCCGCCCTCTTTGTCTCCTGACTCAATTCCTCCAGAAAGACTTCTATTACCCTTGGACTTATTAACATATTCTCTTTCTGCAATCCCATGGCTTGCTGTGCCTACGTCTTTCTACACAGTAAGTGCTGACATATCTTCTGCCTTATCCAGCAAACTATAAGCTCCTCTGGGTAGTTAACCATATTTTACTGTAATTTGCATCTCATGTTCTCATTCCCAACTACAGGGACAATTTTTCTTTTTCCATATACAATCTATAATGTTCTCAACACTGTTTTCAATTCTACTTATAAATGCGTATATTAAGTGTGTAGAAGCCAAAATGTCCACACATTGAGTTCTGTTCCTCTGAGGAACAAGAGGAGCTGCAACCTGGAAAGGAAGCCCCTGATTTCCTTTGCTTCTGCTTCTTTACTGCATCTTCTGACATGATCTATGTTTGCTGTTGGGGTCATTTGTCACTTCTCTGAGCCTCTTCTCTTTATGGGCTGAGTATCTAGGCAGCACTGAGGAATTTGAGCCAATGCCGGTGATGCTGTTTGTGTTGAAGATGATGTGATACTTTACTTTCACCTGAAACTCAGGGCTTCATCTGATTCTCTTCCCTGATAGCAAAGGCTAGGCGACAGTAAATATCGATCCTAGGGTACTGCACTGGGACCAAACTATTAACATGAAAATATCCTATATTATTCAATGGAGCATTTATTTCCTTGGTGATGATTTTGTAGGTGCTGTCTTGAGGCAGGGGGCATAGATGCTAGTCCAATTTGGACTCAAATAAGTCACTACGTCTCATTTATCTGTAAAGTGATTAAGATTGGGAGTGATTGTCTTCAATGTCTTTTACAGGTGTTGAATTTTTATGATTCTCTTCCATCTATGGGAGATTTCATTCTAACTCACCTATAAAAGTGCATGATACACAGCTGTTACTTTATGAATACATATTGATTGCAAAGCATGTTCACATGCTTAATCTCATACTTTTAACAATCCTTTGAAGTAAACAGGGAAAATACTGCCTTTTCTATTTTACAGTTGAGAAAACTTGCACATGGATTCAAGGTTAACAAGCAAATTCTGGCTACAAATCCTGTGCTCTTCCTTCCTTAGAACAAATTACTTTGGCCCACTATAACTATTTATTTCAAACATAAAGTTTTATAAAAATGATAGAACTTGGGTATATAAAAAAAATATGGGATTTTGAGTCCTCTCCAACACAAAAGCTTATAGAACATTTTTTCTAATTAAAAATTGCTTACTAGAAGAATATATGCATGAATCACTTCCGATCCTATCTCTTTACATAGAGAGAAAAGTGGCATTGTTTCCTAAAAGTATAAGATCCAGAAACTATGCTATAAATCAGATAACTCTTAATTATGACTCCCGTATACAGAACTCAACGTAAATTAATAATCAATACCCAAGTAACTAATTAAAACTGAGTTAATAAATGAACGATAGAATTCTGTATTTAAAAAAGGTCGTTATATTTTCACATCCATTTTCTTACAGACAATTTAACCATTACAATCAGAGATATCTGAAAGATTTCTATCGGATTGCCTGGTAGAAAAAAATAAAAAAGGGTGCATACCCTCTATATTTTCAAATTATGGTAAGGTTAATTTGAAACCTTTTTTTCTTGTTTTGTTTCAACCCTAGAGTTGCCTTAGTGTGTACAGTCTAATGAACATAATTTATTTCTGGATGATTAAAGATAATGAAGTGTCGTTAAGTTACTGGTAACTGTCTTAGACATAGCCTGTCGAGTATGATTAGTTTTAATTACAGAAGATAGGATGAAGACATTTATCACAGAAACTATATGTAAATTTTATTAAAAATAAATTCTTGTTCTCATTATGGTTAATTTGTGTATGATACATAGAGATATTTCAATAAAAAATTAATTTTTAGTGATAAACATCACTGCAGTTTCCTATTATTATATAACAAATCAGCCCCAAACTTAATGACTTGAGATAGTAAGAATAATTTTATTATTATCTCCCATCATTCTGGAGGTTGACTAGGTTCAGAAAAGGACTTCTCATTCAATATCTCTCGTGCAGTGGCAGTTGGATGAGGGCTGGATTTAATTCTGCTTGAAGTTAGCCAGATTATCTCTACATGGTCTCTACACATAGCCTGTGTGGCTGAGATCAGAGTCTACATTCCGAGAGAGAAAATGTAAACTGCCAGAATCCTAAACCTTGGGCCTAGAAACTGGTAGTGCCACATATCAACTTCACCATATTCTACTGTTGAAGCAAGCCTAAGTTCAAGAGGAGACACAGAATCCACCTCCCAGTGAAACAAATGTCAGTGAATATGGTGATTATATTTTGAAACTGCCAGAGTTGGTCCTCTGGCCACAAATCATTTATATACCAACCATATTCAAAAAACTCTCACACACTTCAAAGATTCCCTTTGCCAAAGCAACATCTCTTTACAGAATTAGTCTCAAGCTCGAGTCCTACATACTGTTATCTACATGTGGTCCAGATCCAGATGTACTCTCTGAGTGTGGTACCGAGAATAGACGTTTCTGAGTGCATTTCCTCTCAATATGAAGAACTCTTGACTAAAGAGACAAGATTTTGTCCCTACACAACCAACAAACGATGTAAGAAAAAGCATAGAATATCTTTCATTCAAAAAAGGGGAAAATAGGATGTACACAGCAGTCACCGGTCCATAGATATTCTGAAATATCTCTGGGCACAAGTTGCCAATCCTGTGATTAGGGCCCAACCTTACTCTGTGGCTTTTGGCTCTACCTTCTTGGCTCTTGGTTCTGTCCTCTGGTTCACCCTTCTATTTCCTTCAGAAATTACCAGTTTTTACTGTTACGTAGTTTCCTAACAGCTTTTCCTATCCAGCTTTCTAATTGTATTAGATCAAGGGCCCAAAGGCCTCTTCATTTCTTGTGGAGTCTGTACTTTAGTACAAGCTGGTGGTACTTCTACCAGCACCTAACAACTTTTACAATTTTGTAAAATTTCTTTGAATTTAATTTGGCTTTAGTGGATTAGACAAAAGTCACAACCACAAATCTTGTTAAGATAAATCCTTCTCTACCTTGGCTTCCCTATGCTACTGTGGGAAGTATCTGTGGGACAAAATCTCATGATTCTTTAGAAGCTTTATTGTTTAACAGAGTGGATCTGTTTGGCATGCAAAATCCTTAGAGTATCCTTATCTGTCTAAGTGGTTCTATGAATTTTTGCCTAAGATTTCTGTGATATCTTAAAAAAAAGTCATACGTGGATGGATCTAGAGACTGTCATACAGAGTGAAGTAAGTCAGAAAGAGAAAAACAAATATTGTATATTAACGCATGTATGTGGAACCTAGAAAAATGGTACAGATGAGCTGGTTTGCAGGGCAGAAGTTGAGACACAAATGTAGAGAACAGACATATGGACACCAAGGGGGGAAAACTGCGGTGGGGTGGGGATGGTGGTGTGCTGAATTGGGCGATTGGGATTGACATGTATACACTGACGTGCATAAAATTGATGACTAATAAGAACCTGCAGTATAAAAAAACAAACAAACAAACAAAAGTCACAATAGTCTCATCTTGGATTTAACCTATGGTCTGAAGCCCTTCTGCTCTCAGAAGATACTGGGAATAAGAAACTTTGATTTTTGTACCCAGCAAGTCTTTGCTTCATTTTAAGAGCTCATTCTTTAGCACATCTTTCTCTTCTCACATGTTAACATACAAAGCAGGAGGAAGCCAGATGGTACTTTCAATTATGCCACATCTCTTTAGCTAGATCACCAAGTCCATTGGGAATATTTCCTATTTGCCACATTACTCCATAGGACAGTGTTGCCAAATTTCTGCCGTTATATAACAAGGATCCCATTTCCTCCAGCTTTATACCATTTGTCTCTCTTTAAGCTCAAGGTCATTTAGGCTTTCAGTATCACTTTCTTTGATGCCCCTTTAAGCTTCCACATTCTCCTTGAGGCTCTTCTGACTTCCACCTTGTCCCAAAGCTACTACCATATATTTTTCATTGTTATTAATGTAGCACAAAATTCTGGGTACTAAAATCTGTTTGAGTATTTGTTGCATCACAAATCCCTGAAATACTGAATCCACTGGGTTCTAGACAAAGTCCTCCTTAGCCCTATTGTTTGGTAAAAACCCGATGTCTGCTCTGTAATCAGGGGATTGATGATTCTGGCCACTGCAGTTAGCATCATCTCTGCCTCTTGTTTCACAGACATGAGGAGCCCACAAGACCATGCCTCTATTCCCTGATGGACCCATACTCCCTTCAGCACAAAGACCTCAAGCTTACTAAATCTAAGATTGTGGGAGACAAGAATAAAAAAAATCCTTGTCCAAGTCTTGCATTTCTGATTTGAGATATGCTGATACCTAGCCTTCATTATGGGCCTAGAGGCTCATAGGAATAGGTCCTTGCTAGCAAAGAAGTGTCATGGGGAATTGGGATTCAAAATTCTCAGCCTTAGGACTTCCCTGGTGGCCCAGTGGCTAAGACTTCGCATTCCCAATGCAGGGGGCCCGGGTTCGATCTCTGGTCAGGGAACTAGATCCCACATGCCACAACTAAAAAGATCCCGCATGCCTAAGTAAGATCCTGCATGCTGCAACAAAGATCCTGCCCAGCCAAATAAATAAATATTAAAAAAAAAAAAATTCTCAGCCTTGTGTGTCTTAACCAAATGTCCTCATTCTATTTCTCAGGATCCCACACTATCTTGCCGGTGTCATTACTTTAGTGCAGGGGTCAGCAAACTTTTTCTGTAAAAGGCCACATAGTACATATTTTAGGTTTTTCTGGCCTATGTTCTCTGTTGCAACTGCTCAACTCCACCATTAGAGAACACGAATTGACAGTACACAAATGAATGGGCATGGTTGGGTTCCAATAAAACAAAAACTTTTTTTACAAAAGCTAGTGGTGGGCCAGATTTGGGCAGTAGTTTGCCTGCTTCTGCTTGAGTGTAACAGATGTGTCAGGATGAGCATTTAATTGGTGTTGCAATCGAAAAACTTATATTAATACCTTGGGATTGAGTTTCAGACATATCTACTACTGTAGATAAAGCACTTTTAAAAATTGTGATAGAGGCCTTCCAATTTTTCTCTAGTGTTCTTATTTAGGCATTTTTTCTTTGTTTACACCCTCTAGTTTTGTCAGAAACTGCAGCACGTTTCAACTGTTTTTAATCATCATTAACCATAATAGTAACAACATGCTACAGACAATTCATTTCTCAAAACCTTGCCCTCCACCTGCATTCCATTCAGGGCTGGCTATATAATTGGTAGGGACCAGTGCAAAATAAAAATGCAGGCCCCTGATCAAAAAACTGTAAAAAAGTTTTTCTTTCTTCCATGGTCTCCCTCTCAACTGTCATGGAATTTTTAACTTGCTATTAAGTATCACATTTGCTCAGGCCTGGGGAAAGTTGTGGTGCATGTGCAGACCCTCCTAGGTGCCCAGGGTCCTGTTCCAGGACAGGGGGGTGCACAAACCTCCTTCTCCCCTGTGCCAGCACCTGGGTTCCCTTTTGGGGCAGAGGAGGGCAGCAGTCACTGGGCAGAGGTGGAGGAGCAGGTGGCCAAGAGCAGTCACATGAAGGTAGAGAGAGGCGGGAGGAGGTGGGACCGTGTGTGAGCTGAAGCTCCAAGTCCTTGGCACATGCTCCAGGATCCCATGGGACTTCACTTACAAATTCTAAGATGAAATTTATTAAGAATTTCAAGACAGTGACTACATAGCATTAAACCCTAAGCATGGGGCCTTTATGACTGCACTGGTTGTATGCCCATGGAGTTGATACTAACCCTATTTCATCTTTCAATACCACAACCAATGATAATTTGTGTAACTATGCTTTCACTGAAAACCATGGATTACCATTTTCTTTTTTTTTTCCTCACAAGTAAGATATTCATGTACTCATTAAATAAATGGGCAACCCAATCCCAGATTCCCATTTGGAAGACTTGATTCCTGGGATTGTTCCTGGTCTAATTACCGTATCAGTAAGGGTGCCATCCACTCAAAAGTGGCGATCAAATAAATTCAAGGAAAAGACCATTTACAAAATTGTTGGGCAGGGTTAAAGAAAAATAACAAGGGTACCTTGTTAAGCACCCTGGAGTTAACTGGAGTGGAAAACAGTACTGCTTTTAAGTCTGAAGGGACGAAGACAGGGAGCTGTTTTCACGGAGAAAAATCTAGTTGTGGAATAACCAGACAGAAGCTGCATCATTCAATAGAGGAACTCATCCACTGCCAACCACACACCAGGAAGGAGGAAGCTGGTGGATAATTACCTCTACCTCTCTTTCTTTCCTTCTCTGATCTCCTCCTGCTGCCTCCCATTTGCCAACCAAAGTATTCCAAATGGCAGAGCTCATAAGGATCACACTTCTGAGACACAGAACAGTATCGAGTGGGTTGTAAAACAGAAATAATAGAGCAAACAGAAGATACAGTGCAAGTCAAATTTCACTTATGTGCCTACTGCTGTACACCTAGCAGTACCCTATACAACCACCACCAAAAATAAAATAATAATAAATAATAATAGTGTAATTCTATGGATTTAATGTGCTGAAATTTCAGATTTATAGAGTCAAGTCAACCAATGCTCAAAGATTTTCACATTCTGAAAATTACAGTTTAAGAATCTCTAACTGGAAACTAACTATTCAGCTGGCCCACAAATTCACACGTATCATCACTGGGTTGATCTAAAGAGTGAACAAGTTTCGGAATCATTTGTCAGGGAAAGTTTTTTGTTCTTTCTTTCATACAGTAATAATAATAATAATAATAATGATAATAATAGGCCAATTAGGCACTAAATTGAATTAATTCACGAGGATTTTTATGGCAGCAATTTGAAATGGATTGTCAGAGACAGTCTACAGACTCTCATATTATGCCAGGCTATTTTCATAACTATTTGGATTATAACAGAATAAAGATAAAATATAAGAGGTTTGGAGGATAAAATACCTTAGCAAAAATATTTTATGTAATACAGATGTGATTACTTAGTAGGACAATTTATCATGCTCAAAGACGATCTCAAGAACGACTGCATATTTTAACAACATGAATGTATATCAATTCATTAGTATTCATTCAATAATCATAGTGTACAACACTGTTCTGGTCTGCTTGAAGTGCAGGGAAAGTGTTACATACTTCTGCTTAAAAGCTGATTTACTGTTTTGCAAATTATTTAGAAAAACAATCACCTCTTTATCAGTCAGGATTCCTATTTGAGAGTAACAGAAGCCACTTCAATTAGTTCAAATGGAAAAGCAATTTATTTAAAAAGTATCTCATAAATCGCAGGAAGCAGGGAAGGGCAAAATATAAGATTTAGAGGCTTTTCATCTAAAGAAAACACTAAAACCACACCGCTGAAACTGGACCATGAGCATCAAACGCTTTATGTTTTAGCCACCAACACACCAGAAAATCTGGATTTCTTAATACATCTACTTCTTCACATTGCTTTCTTCTGAATCAAGGTCACACACTGGTGCCTCTGTTTGGTGAACCTAGGTTTTTGTTTTTGTTTTTCTAGGTGCAAGAAAGACTGAGAAATTCATGTTCTGGCTACTTTTAAAAGGGTGGGAATAATACACAAATAAAATTATGGCAAATACTCCAAACATTGGAAAGTCTTTAAAAAGGACTTCTGCATGATGAAATAACTTGGGGCAGACTGACTTCCCACTATGGAAAAACAAAAAACAGGATATTATGTGTGAAATAATTACTTTAAACATTAAATAATACACTTCTCAGTAACCCATAAGTCAAGGAGGATACCACAAGGAAAATTACAAAATATTATGAACTAAATAAAAATGAAAAAACAATGAACCAAAATTTACGTCTACCATTAACACAGCTCTTACAGGGAAATTTATGTTTTAAATGTTTATATTAAATACAAAGAAAAGTCTAAAATCAATGAACAAGGCTTCTACCTCTGAAAAAGCTAGGAAAACAAGAAAAACGTAAGACTAAAGTAAATAGAAAAAAAAATAAGAGAAAGATCATTAAAATAGGAAATGGATAAATACAGAGAAAAATCATTAAAACCGAAAGCAGTTTTTCTAAAAAAGATCAACAGAATTTAAGAAAAAAAAGTAACAACACTGTAGTTGGATTGATCAAAAATAAATAAATAAGAGAGAAGACAAAATCACCAATAACAGGAGTTAAAGAAGAGCCATCACCACAAATGCTACATACCTTAAAAAACATCAAGTGCAGATATATTATGATAAATTCAAGCAAATAAATTTGACATCTTATATGAATTACAAAATTTCCTTGAAAGGTACATATTTAAAATGATGCTAGAAGACTTATTAAATCTTAATAGCCCTGTATCCATTAAGGCCTTTGAATTTGTAATTTAAAACCTTTCCACAAAGAACATTCTGGGCCCAGAAGGCATCATTGGTCAAATCCATCAGACATTTAAGGAAGAAAAAATATCAATCCTTCACTAAATATTTTAGAAAAACAACAAAGAAGGAACATACCCAAACTCATTTTATGGGGCAAGCATTATGATACCAAAACCAGATCAAGATATTTCAAGAAGAAAAAACTAAAGACTGATATCCATCACTAATCTACATAAAAACAGGCTTAACAAAAGATTTACCAAATAAAATATAGCATTATAAAAAAGGATAATACATTGGGACCACATGAGTTTCAGCAGAACTAAAATAGTGGCTTACCAATTAAAAAATGCATTGATGTAATTCACCACATTAACAGAATAAGGGAGAAAAAACATATGATCATCTTAATACATGTTGAAAGCATTTAATAAAATGCAATATCCATTCAAAATAAAAGTTCTCATAAAACTAGAACCAGAGAGAAATTCCTCAACCTGTTCAGGGTATGTATCAAAATCACATACAACTTCATGCTTAATGGTGAATGCTTCTACTCTATGATCAGAAATAAAACAAGATGTCCACTCACCAGCTCTATTCAACACTGTATGGGAAGCAACAGCCAAAGGGGGAAAATATAAATGCCAGGGGTTTGGAGGGAAAGACGGATGAATAGGTGGAACACAGGGGATTTTTAGGAGAGCAGAACTGTTCTGTACTGTAATGGCTGAGACATACCATGACATATTCATCAAAACTGTAGGACGTACAATGCACATCAAATGTACCACACTGATGCAAGATGTTAATAATAGGGAAATTAAGGGGCACATGGGAACTCTCTGCTCAATTTTTTGGTATACCCAAAACTACTTTAAAATATCAAGTCTACTCATATATACTTAAATAAATAAATAAGTAAGCAAATAAATAAAATGTGTGTAAGTATATAAATATATATATATAAATGTAAAAATGGTGAATCTAGTGAAGAGTAGAGGGTGTTACTTCATGTTATTCCACTTTTCAAAATGAGAAGTTGTGAGAAATCTAAGGAATATATGAAGAAGTCTTCAAAATAATATTTAAGAATACATAAAATAAAATCTAAATATGTTAAAAATGTGTGTATCATCTTGGAAAAATCTAATCCTGTCATATCCCTGCTTAAAACCATAACCAGCTTCCCACTTTTCCTAGGATAAAGACACAACCGCTTAACATGGTGTATGAGGCACCTGCCTCTTCTTCCTCACTTCTGTCCACTGACTGGCTTCCCACCACCACCATCATCTCTGCTCTTCGGGCTCCAGTCATACCTAACTACACCCTAACACACCGGAGGAAACGACTCCTGCAAAGTTCTCTCTCCTCTCGGCCTTTGCACGTGCTGCTGCTTCAGGTTGGCTAAGAGGGACTGAGAAAGGGATTTTCATGCTGTCTCTTCTCGACTGTCCCCCTTTCTCTCCTTTCGGAAACTTTCTCCGTCACCTAAATCCAGGAACATGCTTCCTTAGCACCCAGTGCTTAGTCCCATATTGCATTTAGCACACGGTATTGTAATTGTATGCACGCTTGTCCATGTTCTCCAATGTTCTGTAAACCTAAGGACAGGACCTGTCTTTATTCCTCAGCCTCCAGTACTGGGTCTGGCACACAATAATTACATATCCAATAAATGGGCTCTATGTGAAATAAAAAAGTTGGACTAAATGATCGAGAAGATCTATTGGCATGTATTGAATAATCCCAACCCCAGGAAATACCTTTTTCTCTGAATTCCTCTGGTTCTGAGCGTCTGAAGACCTCAAGAGTCGGAGACTGTGGTTCCCATGAACCCTCCGCACGTCACGTGCTGCTCAGTCTAAGGTCACGGAACGTGGACTCCATTTCCCAGCATGCCTCGGGGCGTGGGGGCTGTGTCGCCCATGGGAGGCCTCGGCCCTGTGTGCGAGCTGAGGAGGTAGCCAAGGCGGAGTAGCCACTGACGCTGAGGCGGCCGTGGGTGGGCAGCCTGGTCTCCATGGCCGGTCGCGTTGCTCTGTCTGGGGCCGCGAGGGCTCAGAGACCATTTATTCATCTGTTCGAGGCGGCCATTCGCGTGAAGTTGGAGCAGATCCTGAGCCGCGAGATGCCGATCCCATCAGGCAGCAGATGCATTTCCGTGTGGCCATGGTGAGTTTTAGCCTTTAGGGGCTGAACTGGTACAAGCCACGCTGTCCAGAACGTGGACTGTCCATGGGCTGGCCAACCAGGCGTGGAACCTGCCCGGTGGAGGGATTTATTAACGGTGAGGACACTGGCCTCATTCTACTGGCACATGTTCATCAGACATAGCAATTCGTTAAAGCCAAAGCTAACCCAAGGGAAGGGCAGAATCATTCACTACTGCTCTTGCCGTGAACTATTCAGGAAGGCCTGTCCAGTTACTCTGTTTAATGATGACTAAGAAATCACCCTGGCCTGATGAGTTGGACACAATCCTGTATGTTAAAATAGAAATTATCATATGAGTTGCAAATAAGTAAGTAAATAAGTAAAGTTTATACAGATTAGAAATAGTTTCATTCCAGATGACATTACTCTGTGTGTAGAAAATCTCTCTCTCTATATATATATAAACAGATCTGGTAAGAGAATATATCAGTCTCACAAGATTCAAGGTAATATACAGAACTTAATTGTATTCCTATATTTAAGTAAGGTACAGTTGAAATTAAATACCATTAACAATAACATATAAATATATTACTTTTTGAAAAATATCCAGGAAGATATGTGCAATATATGTACACTAAAACCTATAAACCATCCTGAGAGAAGTTAAGTTTTCATTCTAAATTGATCTATAGATTGAAACTTAATGCAGTTAAAATTTCAGTAGTCTGTATTTTCTGCAAATGGACAAGCTGAAACTATAATATATATGGAAATTCAAGGAACATAGTATGATCTAAAGAATTTTGAAAATGCAAAAGTAGAAAGACACTACAGTACCTGATTTCAAGATTTACTAGAACACTAGAGTAATAAAAAGAGTGTGGTGTTTGTGTAAGAAACAAAATATTTACATAATATATAATTGGAGCAGAATAGTCCAGAAATATACTCACAGGTATGTGAACAAATGACTTTCAACATAGGTTCAGGGTAATTCAGTGGGGAAAGAATAGTGTTTTCAACAAATGGGACAATCAATAATTTCAAATAAAAATGAAGTTTATATCACACTATATAAAGTTAAACTTGAAATGTATCATAGAACTAAAACTACAAAATTTCTAGATGAAAACATAGGAGATAAAATTTGTAAACTTGGGTTATACAAAGATTTCTTAGAAAGGAAACAAAAAGTATGAATGATAAAAACATTTGTTAAAATTGAACTTAGTCAAAATTTAAAACTTCTGTTTTCAGGAGACACTTTAAAAAATGAGAAGTCTACCCACAGTCTGGAATACAAATTACATATGAAATACTAATATTCAGAATATTGTATGCACATATATACATATGCACACACATATAATATCTGTATATATGTATGTAAATTTATACATATACATGTATGTGAGTATTACGGAGCTGTAAGATTATATACGTATATGTGTATACATATATGTATAATTTTACAATTCAATAATACAAAGTGAACCAACGCAATTTAACAAAATGGTAAATGTTTTAAACAGACACTTCAACAAAGAAGATTGGCAGTTGAAAAGTAAGAACATGAAAGGTTGTCAACCTCATTATTCATTAGGGAAATGTAAACTAAAACCACAATGATATGTCAATACATCCACTCAAAGGGCTAAAATTTAGATATGCTAGCCAGGATGCAGAATAACTCAAACTCATTAAACTATATAGCTGAAACAGGTTATTTTATGCATATAAATAGTATCTTGATAAATCTGACTTAAACTTTCAAAGAAAACAGCATAACATAACTCAAAGGTGGTATGAGACTATAGGAAGACAGAGGAGGGCAAAGCCAGTCAGGAAAGACTTCTCAGAGGTGATGCTTGAGCTGGGTGTTGAGGATGACTAGGAGCTACCCAGCCACGTACAGAAGCAGGCAGGGAAAGAGGGTGCATATGAAGTTTGAAGAGAGTTTCAGGAGATTCAACAGTATATGAAAGCCAGTGAGGTATGAGAAAGGGGAGTGAAAGTGGCTCAATATAGCAAGAGTTTGGGGAGTGAATGAAGATTCAGCAGGAAATAATGCTGCCTAATATTATATGTTAATAATTAGGTATACATATATATAAAGAAAGATTAGTAGAAGCTAATTCATAAAGATCCTTGAATTATAAACTGAGATTTTAAACTATTTTATATGTGATGTTGTATAACCAAATGATTTTAAACAGGAGACTGATTTAATTAGATTTTATTTGTAAATGAATTCTGATTGCAATATGGAACTCAAAATGAAATATGGGGAAACTAAGTGAGAAACGTAGTTACAAAAGAAAGATGAGAAGGGCCTAAAACAAGACATTGGCAATTACATGGGGGATGACGTATAGAAGGTGATGTGATTCTGCCACTTAGACAAGGAGAGTCAGAAGATGAGTGTGATCTCCAGGTTGGATACCTTGATGATGGTGGTGTTTCCTGGATTGAGGAATGTAATGTTATGGTCAGATTTGTGTTGGAAGAAGTTAGAGAATCAAAGGTATGGTAGTAAATATGCTGAATCTGAGGTAACTGTGGTATAATTAAGTATAGTCTGGTACAATTTCTTTATTCCTTCCCCTCAAAATTGCATTTGTTTTGTCCTTTATGCCTCTTTAAAACCAAATATTTTCTTGTAGAGCTTTTAAAAATTGAATTACTTTTCCCCCATCCTTACTCTTGATCTTCTGTCTTCTACTGTAAAATTATTTACTTTAATGTGTATAGTGACTATGTGTATAAATATACACACAACCATCAAATCTCTTACAAACACGTGTAATTTGCAGGTCCTCTCTTCTTTCTTTAGACTGTGTATTTTCTAAGGGAAGTAGCTTTAGCTTGCTCCTTAATATAGTGACACTTGAAAAATCTCTCTAAAAAATAGCTCAAATTCTAGAGAATTAGGAGGCCTGAGGAGCTTCTCAGTATTTAGTCTGGATAATCATGTTTTGTTGTTGATGCTGCTGTGCTCTTGTTGTTGTTTATCCATTACCAAGCTTCTCTTATTTTGCTTATGATTGATTTGTTTCAGAGCTGATTAAACTTCTATCAGATATCAGGCAAAGGGAGAGGGAAAAGATAATATTTAACTGAACCCATTTCGGTATTGATTTTGAGCTAAAAGGTACACATTGCATTGTTAGAACTCTTTTCTTAGGCTTCTTGAAATAGGGGGAAATCCTTTCCATGTGGTGAGAATATTTTTAGAGAAGAATCACTTCCCTCTTTTTAGTAAACACTTCAAACTATATAGCAGGATCATGATGGATATTAGCGGATACAAATTAACTAGCAGTTACAGAAGATGAATAAATTGTATGAATCAGCACCTGGTATACATGTGTTGTTCTATCTAAGTTTTATAAAAACACAAGGTAAAGACATTTTCACATTTTTAGCATATGTTCTAGTTGAGTATGCTAATTATAAAGCAAATAAAACATTAGGAACTCACAATATTTTTTAATTCTTTTAAAAAATGTGTTCTGCTTAGTCAAAACTATTTTAGATTAATCTCTGAGTCATAATCTATAAGAATTCCAGGGAAGACAGGATATTGCCTGAGGTGATGGTATAGTCTGCTCTCCAAAGTGTACAAATGCATGAAATACTGGAAGTTGTTGATTTCATTTCTCTTGTGAAAGAAAAATAATCATTCAGAGCAGAACACACACACACACACACACACACACACACACAGTGAGACACCACATCTAATAGAACGGCTAAAATAAAAGATTGAAAACATGAAATGTTCATAAGAATGCAGAAAAATACAAATTTGCTGGTGGGAGGGTAAAATATTGCAACTAGTTCAGTAAACTTTCAAAATTATTTAGTAGTTTCTTACAAAGTTAAGCATGAATCAACTCCATGGTCCAACAATCCTATTCATAGACATTCCCAAAGAAAAATGAAAGTTATGCCCACAAAAGCAGTTGTACAAAAATTTCATAAAAGTATTACGTATAATAACAAATAAAGTAAAACAAAATAAAACTGAGAACAACCCAAATGTCAAACCATAGGAAAATGGATAAACACAATTGTGATGTATTCATACAATGAAATAGTACCCAGCAATTAAAAAAAAAACAAGAAAAGGAATACACTAGATATAAATGCAGTAGCAGAGACATTAGTGAAAGAATCTAGAGACACACACATACACACAGACATTACAGTGTGAAATTAAATTCCCATAAGGTACACATGAACTAGCAAAACCAGTCTATGATGATAGTCAGTGAGTGGGGAAGAGTGGGAATTATGATTGAAAGGGTAAAGAATTTTCTGGAGTGAGGAAAATGTTTCATATATTATTTGGAATGGCGATTACATGCTTGTAAAAACTCATCTTAAGAACTGTACATTGTATTATATATAAATCATGCCCCCTTTTTTTAAAGAAAGAAAAAACTGCTGAGTAGACCAGACATATTGGCTGATTTCTGTCTTTTGCAGTACTAGACCTGCCTCATTCCAAGATAGATGATGATTCCATTTGGAGTTAGAATTCTATTGCTCTGAGCTATTCTCTGGCTTTGTTTGATGCCTTTAGCACATTAAAACCAGGAGGACCGGGGCTTCCCTGGTGGCGCAGTGGTTGAGAATCTGCCTGCCAATGCAGGGGACATGGGTTCGAGCCCCGGTCCCGGAAAATCCCACATACATGCCGCGGAGCAACTAAGCCCGTGCGCCACAACTACTGAGCCTGCGCTCTAGAGCCCGCGTGCCACAACTACTGAAGCCTGCGTGCCTAGAGCCCGTGCTCTGCAACAAGAGAAGCCACGACAATGAGAAGCCCGCGCACTGCAACGTAGAGCGGCCCCCGCTCACTGCAACTAGAGATAGCCCGCGCACAGCAACGAAGACTGAACATAGCCAAAAATAAAAACAAATAAATAAATAAATTTATTTAAAACAAAACAAAACAGGAGGACCTTCGGTGTCTGTGGCCATAGTTCAGGGTTCTTGGAGAAGAACTAACAGAGTTGAACTGGTAGCAGAGGAGGGAAGTTACTGAAGTTGTTGGCCAAGGAAGAACTAGAGGATGAGGATGAGGTGATAAGTCATTTTCTCTTGTTCCAAAATTACCAAGTTTGGATCTAAAGTGATATTGTGTGAGTCATCTGATTTTCTTGTTTTGAATTTTACATACACAATATGCAGTATACAAAGAGTCAGTATTGTAGAAAGAATGTGGAATAAGTACAGAAAGTAGACTTCCATCCTGTGTACTACTTAATGGTATTTGAACTTTGCGAAAGCATCTACTCTCTCTAGATTTTTTTTTTCATTTTAAATATAAGTAGCTTGAACTAAATGACTTCAAAATTCTTACAACTCTGAACTGTTTTGTAAAATAAAATAATAGAAGTCACACCTAAACTATAATTATAGACTCCATATCACAAGAGCTACCAGAAAGAGTAAAGACAAAATAAACCGTCTAATGACAAAATCCTGTGGCTCACTTGGATATATTTACCTGACAGATTGGGCTTATATAAAATCAGTCTGTACTTGTGGAAAGATCGTAAGAACAAATTGGACATCAAGGCATTCATAATACATTATAATTATTTTTATGGCTGACAGGGATAATCCCTCTTCTGTAATTGGTTAGGTAAGTTACAGACTGATACTTGACATATTTCTAATACATATATTCTTTCACACTCCATTGTTTTTCCTGATTCCAGACTTTTTCATCTATAAACAAGGGTCAGTGGGCCAAAGAGGGCTTTGCTTATTGTTTTCTTTGTAGGTTTTTCAAAGAAAGGAGGGAGATCTGAATCAAAAGAGTGGAGTATAGTTGTTCATATATCAGTTTGAATGAGAACAAGAGAGCAACAGGGGAAATTTTAGAAGAAAAATGGGAAAATGTTCTTTCCATGAAGAGTTTTCTGAAGGATGTTGTATCTTGAGACAGTAAAGGAAGCCAAGACCCACTCTAGAGGAAGCAGCATGCAGTATTCTTCAAAATTATGCAGTGTTCTTCAAAATTATCCAGCCAGCAGTTTGAACCTTCCCTGGTTTCAACTCTTGTTAAATCTCATTTGTGTTCAGTTATTCTCTATGTTCTGTGAAAGGGTTCGAAACTCTTTAAAAATCCCTTCTCCTTATTAAGCCAAAAAAATTAGCCAACACTTTTTAATAATACAGAAATGTTCATGTTAAATTTTGTGTTTTGTTTATGTTTTTGTTATGCTGTAATTAGATGAATTAGAAAATTGAGAAGTAAGGAAAACCAGTAATGCTGGCCAGATTTGATTTGGGTAGCTTAGTGTATAAAACCATAGATGTGTGGCTTTCAGTTGAATGTAAGAAGAAACATTTTTTACTCAGAGTATTCCAAAGATGGGGTAAACTGCCTCAAAAAGTAGCAGATGTCAAAACATGAACTAGGTGACCATATCACTATGAAGTTGTAGAGGGGATTCAGCTTAGGTTGTTGTTTAAAATAAGCTAGAGAGAAATAAGTTGGCTTTTAGATGGTAGAGAGGTAAGTTAATAAGCATTGCCAAATGAGGAACGTTGTTTAAAAAGAGAAAAGTTATGGATGCAGAAGGCCCTTCAGCTCCAGAATGATATTTGCAGGAAGACCTGTGATATATATATATAAATTTTCCTGAGTCAGGCACTTAAATAATGTTATGAATGAGGCTGGTTGAGAATAAGCCATACTCAACTCACCTCACACCATCCATATATACAGAATTTATCTTTTCTGTAAACAATCATTTTCTTTATATCTGAAAGGGTTTTTTTTCCCAGTTAGACTTTATAGCCATTTAAGGAAAATTATGTTTTTTAATGGTTTGGAGGAATTTAAAATCCATCAGTGTCTCAAACTATTTCTCTTCAGTATCAAGAGATACTGTCTTTTGACAATATTCAAAGAAAAGTTGGAGTAACAGTTTAGTTAAAGTTCAGGTCACATGTTATCAAGCAAAAGGCAGGAAAATATGAGATGAGGTAGTAGAATGAAATGAACATTGTTTCTAGCGTACGTGGTGTAAAACCAATTGTGTTTGAATTTGGCTTTACACTGTCTACTTGCACAACCACAGGCAAGTGGCTTCATCTCTCAGAGCCTCCATTTTCTCACACGTTAAATTAGGATAACAGCAACTAGAGCTGTTCTGAAATTTATAGCAAATATTTGAGAAAAACTCCACATGCATTATCAAATTATAAACAAATATTAGCTACTTTAATTAAATTAATGGTGATATTAAATTAAATCTATCAGTAGCATGGGAATTTCAGAGAGCTGGTGATTCTTCAGTGTGAAACATGTTCATACTCTTGTTCCTTCATTCAGGATTTAGAGGAAATTGTGTTTAAGTCATCTGTGCCACTGCTTGTTTTAGTCATGTTTGTTTACTGAAGCTACTGTTTTTATCCTTGGAGTATTTGATCAGCTGTCTTAATTACTGGTAGAATAATGGAAGAAAATCAACTATCTGAACCATGTAGATGGAGGAAGAGCTGCCATGAAACCTCAACTCCTCTAGGTGAATGGAGTAGTAATTAGTGTATAAATAAAATAGTGCTGGAATCCCTTCCACCACCACCCTCCACACGCAAAAAAAAATCTGGGATTTTTTTTTTACTTTGTTCTGTTCTATTCCTTTTATTCCCTTTTCGAGCTCATACTATTCTGAACATGAGCATAAAACAAAATACAATTATAAATGTTTCAAATGATAATAAACTGAAAATTTTGACATCGATAACATAAACTTCCTGTTTTCCATAATGGCAGGTTATCCATCCAGAATCAATAAATCTTTCAAGCTAGAATATATTTTTTCTTGTTTTAGTTTCCATATAAATCTGTAATTCTGAAAGATATTAATGCTTTTTAGAAGAGGACAAAATTAACTCTAGAAAATCTCAAATATTGTGATGATGGCAATTTAAGAATACATACCTTTTAGCCCATTGTTGACCCCTCCTAGAAGACATGGCTGTTTTGCCTCATTGGGAGCCATTGCTAGGCTAAGATCAGCAATAATAAGTATATCTTTTAAGCTACATGGAGAATTTCTAAATCATTGGCAAAATTATATGCAATAAACTGCTGGCTGAAATTATCAGACTTGAAGCAGATAGGCACAGTGAAAATCTTGCTAAGTAAAATAAAAATGGAGAGATTGTGTTTTTCAAAATGAAGCTCATATGGACATCTGTTTATGTCAGCATAATCAGTTTAACAACTTTAATTTAGGCCTAAGTTTATTGCTTGGTTATTTATGAGGCAATTAGGTTTAGTTTTCAGTATGTAAAGCAATAAATGTCTCCCACGGTTTATTCATTCTTTTATCTGTTACAGATTTGTCAAGCTTACAGGTTTCAGTGTGGAGTGATTTATTTATTTAAAAAAAATTTTTAATGACCATTATGGCCCAAGTGTTTATATGTTCTGCAATTTTAAATACTTTGCAAGTGGGCTTCCCTGATGGCACAGTGGTTAAGAATCTGCCTGCCAATGCAAGGGACATGGGTTTGAGCCCTGGTCCGGGAAGATCCCACATGCCGCGGAGCAACTAAGCCTGTGCACCACAACTGAGCCTGAGCTCTAGATGACAAACATTCAGTCTTTCACCATTAGGATAATATTATCTGAAGGGTTTCCTTGGATGCTTTTTTTCAGGTTGAGAAAGTTTCCTTCTATTTCTAATTTGCTGAGAATTTTTATTATCCCTGGAAATGGACCTAAGAGACGAAAAACAGAGAAAAAAGTGAAGTAGAGATTGTGGAACTGAAGCCTGTTTCTTTGTGGTTGCAGTTACTATAGTTTCTAAACAATTATCTCAGATAATTTGGCTGAACTATATGTTTTAAGCTAGTGTTCCCCAATTTAAAAGTCTTCAATCATATCTTACCACCAAAGGATAAAATTCAGTTCACTTAGCATGGTGCGCATGGCTCTTAATAGTGTGCTCGCCGCTTTCAGCTTCCTGTTCTTAATCCTCCCTATTATCCTGCATGGCCTTCTATACTCTTGACAGTTGAACAGTGTGCCTTTCCTAAAACGTACAATAGCTAGCACTTCTGTTTTGTAACTGCCATTCCTTTTGTCTGGAATGTCTTCAGTTTGTATTCTGGGGGGAAATTTCCATGCATTTAATTTGAGCCACCTCTATGAACCAGTGTCAATCTGTCACACCTCATTATAAACATTTGTCTCAGAACACAATGTACAGTTACTATTTGTTATGTTTCTTGACCATCCTCTCCCTCCTCCCTTCCCCCCACACACACTGGACTGTGAATTTCCTAAAGGCATGGAGTTTCTGGATACTATGTTTGTATCCTGAAAGCTAAACTTACTTGTGTGTAGCAAGTGACACACATTAACAGTTTATAATGAATTCTTAAAGAAAGCAGTTTACCTGGATTGGCCAAGTCTGGGCAGAAGTATCTTGACAGAAAGAGTCAGTTTGGATTGATTTATCCTGGTATTTATATATGAAAATACCTGAATGGATGCTTAACTTTGGACCTTGTGGGTACAGCAAACAGATTTAGTATTAATGTGCGATTATTAATTTTGGAACAAGAATGAAATAAGTTTTGCAACACATTATTAAAGATAGAATTAATTAATACAATTATTTACACAGGGATTCTGAAGCAAGTTCCATCTCTTCCTCTCCAGTGACCTAACTAGGTACAATAAATCATTTCTAAATGGGACCTAGTTTTGAATTCACCTATACAATTTTTCAGCTATATGAATTTCAAAAATAAATTTAATCAATCCTTATTCACACCTAGAAGATGTATTCTTCGATATTCCTGGGCATCAACAGGAAGTTGACTCCATCCTATTTCCTATTTTCCCTCTGATAGCTCTCTGAAGAAAACACATTACTCTGACTGAAATCAAGAGTAGTGGTGTTAATCTATGCAGGATGATTTTCTAGGAATAGATCAACTTGGAGGTGTATGAAAAGGAATGAAAATTGAGAGATCTCTGCTTTTGTTTCAGGGTGTCAAACAAGAGATGAACTATAATAGCTGCCTAGACAAAATTGACGAAAGGGTGAAAAGGGACTGAAGTATGTCTTTGATGGGTGTGTCAGTTTGGAGGAGTGAATTTTGTGACATGCAGGAAATAAAGTCACAGCTTCCTTTAGAGATGTGCTCCGTAAAAACGTGCTTAAATTCCAGCTATGACGTCCCACCCGGGCTTGTAATTTGGTTCTGTTTGGGATCAGTCTCTCCTGCCCAGCTGTTGAGCTAAGGGTACATCTCTTGATCTTGGCACATCTGTGGCACATCCCTTATAGCAGTGATTTGTACATTTTAGAGTTTCATGGAGTCTCTAGTCCAAGTACACTGTAGTCAAAGGAGGTTTTTTAGTAACATATTATTTGACTGTTTTTCAGAAAGGACCACTTTATTCTTTTTTTTTTTTTAATTTTTATTTATTTATTTATTTATCTTTGGCTGTGTTGGGTCTTCGTTTCTGTGCGAGGGCTTTCTCTAGTTGCGGCGAGCGGGGGCCACTCTTCATCGCGGTGCGCGGGCCTCTGACTATCGCCGCCTCTCGTTGCGGAGAACAGACTCCAGACGCGCAGGCTCAGTAGTTGTGGCTCACGGGCCTAGTTGCTCCGCGGCATGTGGGATCTTCCCAGACCAGGGCTCGAACCCGTGTCCCCTGCATTGGCAGGCAGATCCTCAACCACTGCGCCGCCAGGGAAGCCCCCACTTTATTCTTAACAGTGTGACTTTATTTTAATGAGAGGCAAGGGTTAGTTGTCTAGGAAGGCCATGAAAGAATATCATAATTACCAGATGTTTTATTGATGCTATCAAATATTTGTCTGACACTAAGGTACCCATTAGCACTTTCAGAGCCCCAGAATAATTTCTCTGAATATTATTGATTGCCATGACACAAATCATACCTTTTACTTATTTTGTTCTCATATACTCAGTTTCCCCCTTTAAATTACTATCTAGAAACATTGGCACAATTGTAATAAAATGAGGCTATCTGCAGAAATACCTGAACAAAGTTTTGGTTTTTTTCCTTCTTTAGTGCCTTACTATTTTCTTAAGTAATTAGGATTAAAAAGACTAGATGAGAGATATTGGGAAATAGAAAACTGCATTTTCAATCTGTGATACAAGATTAAAAAGTTTAAATACTTAAAAAGTGATACAAGCTTAAGTCTAATCTTATAAGATACATGTTTATAAAATTTTGGGAAGAAAACAAAGCAGTATAAAGCAGAAAGTGACATCAGTGTATGGATGACCAAAATACTAACAGTATTTTTCTTGACAGATGAATAATCTCTAAATAGTGTAAAGAACACTGCTTCTCTTGACCGTCTATAATTGTAAGCCAGGAAAATACCTTTGTATAGAGGCATAGCCACAATTTGAATATTGGCAACCTGGAGGAGGGATAGCAGTAGACTTCATTGTTTAGAATCAGTCACTTGGACAATTTGTCATTTGTTGTGTTTTTAATGATCTGATAACACTCTCCTTTTATCCACACCTGTTGGCAAGATTCTGAACACGCTGAGTTATGACTGCAGGTGTATGTCATTAGTGAAGTAGGCAATTAATAAAGCAATGCTGATGTGGCTCAGCATTGCCTACAATGCAGGACAATATTCTTAATACTGGTTTGAAAACTGGTTTTAATGCAGTCAAACTCTGGAGGGAGTATTTCTCAAAGTTTTGAGGCAGAATTTGAGGCAGAATTAAATAAAATGCAGTTTTCTAAGCCCCACTGTAGACTTCTAAACTAGAATCTGAGCGAATGGGGTGAAGAACAAGAAATTTGATATATGATTTTAAGTATCTCCCCAAGAAAATTTCTTCACACTAAACATTTTGAGAAACACTGTTCAAAATTATAATATATTAGGTGAATAATGCAAGTTATTCTTGAATTTCCTTTTAAATTCTCGTAACCCCAGATCTAATCTGTCTCCAAATCAAATGGATTGCATCACTTCAAAGTTACTGGTATCTACTCTTTCTTATCAATGCCAACAACATGTAGGAACTCAGACCCTCCTTATTTCTAAGTGACGAGGTCTGTATTATTTAAGATAGTAGCATCTATCACATATAGCTATTGAGCACTTGAAAAAATGTGACCAAGAAAATGGTTATAATTCTATTTCATTTAAATTAGTTTAGCTAATTTTATAAATGAATACTTAATTCATATACTGGGAGACTTTTAAGTGTGTTTGAATCAATTTGGAAATATGAGTCTAATTTTTCCAAATGATAATTTTTTGAAATCTCAATATAAACCAAGTATTTCACATGGAAATTCAGCATCCAAATTGAGATTTTGTGTAAGTTAAAATATGCAGCATATCTCAAAGATTTAGTATGAAAAAAGGAATGCAAAATGTCTGAGTAATTTAATATTGTTTATATGCTAAAATAATAACTTGTATATATTGAGTTAAGTAAAATATATTTTTAACTCAAATATACCTGTTTCTTTTTATGTTTTTAATGTAGCTACCAGAATGCCTATATGCCATTCTCTTCTCCAAGAAATGAGTGATTGTTGGAGAAGTGACTGAATCCAAGGATAGGGCAACCGCACTTGAAGATTAGCCTGACACTTCTCATGCAAAAAGTAAAGAAATGTTCATAGAATAATATTTAAAAGGACACAGAAGCCAGCTTGTTCTCAGATAATTTAAGCACAAAAATAAACGGGATAGTAATGGATTATGATCCATTGAATAAAATGAGAAACCAGAAGCTCCAGAATAATAAAAAGAGATACGGGAATAAATTTAAAGATTTGTGAAGAAAGTATGTTTATATAATTTCAAAGCAACTCCCCACAAAACACCTATCTATTATAAAGCGAAAAAATATTATTTTGGAGAAGAGATGCCTAACAGTTATCACCCTTGTCAAGAGATCAAACATTATTAGTAATGGGACAAATTGAAATCTTGTGCCCCTAATAGGCTACAATGAGAAAAACATAGTATAACGTCTGCAATACCTATGGAAAGATGTATAACCTGAATCTGCTCATGAGGAAACATCAGATAAACCCAACTGAAGACCATTCTACAAAACAATTGGCCTCTAACCTTTGTTGGGGAGGGGGAAATTTCCCCCGCCCCTCTTGGTTCTTTTGGCTGGACTAATAATTAAATTGACACAAGACAAATTAACAGAAGAAAAAGAAATTCACACATACAGATGTCCCATAGATAAGGGAACCAAAGAAGTGACCAAAGCAGGAAGCTTTTATACCTTTTAGACAAAGAAACAATAAATTTGTGAAGAATTGTGAAGGAAAAGAAGTTTGGGCTTGGGGTATTAAATTAGTAAAGAAGTAACAAGGTCTGTTTATATAGCTTTCTAGGCTCTAAATTCTCTGTCTCTGGTGGTAAGGATGTCTCGCTACCTCCTACAGGGAGGGTACCTTTCACATGGGAGATTTATTTCCTGCTTTCAGGGGAACAAAGGAGGGTCAGAGTGTTCTTGCCTCAGCTGTCTCTTAAGTAACTTTAATTCAAGGAGTCAGGAAATTAACATTGAATCATTTCCAATCTAATCCTCATACCCCATCAAATCTCAACTTTGTCCCCAAAATGTCCTTTAGAGCCCAGAAATAGATTTCAGAATCATGCATTGCACTTAGTTGTCATGTCTCTTTAGTAATTTTCAGAATGGAGCAGTTCCATAGTCTTTCCTTAACTTTCATGACCTTGATACTTTTTAAGGTAATGAGGTTCAAGGCAGGCCACTTCAAATATGCTACTTTGGCATATTGATTATTTTGAATTACACGATGGTGGAAGAAGTAAGGTCCAGAAAGGAGAGTTGAAGGATCAGAGAAAATTTTTAATTGGCCTCCAGAAGAATTTCCAGCATTAAATCTCAAAGAGTATCACAGAAATGCAAATTTGGTCCTGGTAACCTGGTGAAGAACATCTATAAACAGAATGGTTTTGTGTTGGTTTTTGCTATTAAATCTTTATCAACAACACATTTCTTTAAATTTTGTATTGGTGTTTTGCTCCTAATATTTGCCAGCTTTTATGATTTGGCCTGACATTTCTCACAAGGAGAATTCTTGACATGATGAACTTGATGCTAAAATCCAAAAATTACTCATGAGTTCCAGATAATGATACCTGTTACTCCAGTTTAACACCTATGAGGTGATTATATTTAAGTCTAATCTCTTCCATGATTTGTGTTCACATGACTTTCATCGCTGAAATTTCTTATGAATCTGAAGAAACTGTGAGTTCTTTGTCTGTTTTTCAATATTAAAGGAGGTTGATGTCTTGTATTATGAGTTTAAAAATATCTATAGATAGGTTTCTGAGAAGTCTTCTGGAGATTGATATAATCAGCCATTGTTTGCAGGATTGTCACAGAGGAAAGTGCTGAACATTAACTGGATTTTTAAAATTTTAAACAAGATCTTTACTAGGAGTAAGTAAGGTGTATGGGAAAGAGATGTTATGGGGAAGGAGAGTTCAGCTATAAATGTTTATGGGTGGAATTAAAAGGTTTCCAAACAAGAGAACACAGAAAACCAAAAATGGAAGAAAAAAAAAAAAAAAAAGAACTAAATTTTATTGCCACTTAAAGATGGTAGAGTGTTGGGGCAGAAAGTTTATAGAAGTTAAATGTCCCTCTTCTAGCCCAATAAGCATTGAATTGCTTTATTTAACTAAACAGGGCAGGATGGAATTAGGCTGATATTTGGCAGTCTGTGTTAAGAAGAAATATTTTCCTTTAAATCAAATAGCGCAAGGGAGTGAATGCTCTGGAGTAAGCAGTCTTAGTTTCTGATACTACAGTATTTCCTAAAAATCTGTTCACAGATTTGAAGTTTCCTTCTAATCCCACAGCACATATGCCCAGGTCAAGCTCTATAACAGATAGTTTATTGGAAACACATTTCTTTGCCATTTTCAATTTACCTTACTTGAATATGAATTGAAAGAGGAAATGTACTACAAGCCCAAGCTTATGTTCAGTACTGAATGTAGAAGAAAAAGAGGGTCACATATGAATGATGTCTCTGTCTAGTCAAGAGATGCTTTTGGATACTTGCAGTTAAATCTGTGGTTATAGAATATGAAAGTGTCAGAGAAAGTATATTAATATAAAAGTAAAAAATAGAACACTAATTAAAGTTAGCAATATTTATCATACCAAAGGGCTTATAAAGGCTGAAAAATATATCTGTAAAATCTATTGTATCCCCTAGGTATATGCCATGTATATACAGCCTGCCAGAAACTGGCATCAAAGAAAAGTGCATATTGCCAAAATGAATGACTCTTGTGTCCTAACATGATACCACCTTGACCTGTAGTGTATGAAATTACCTGTCAGCTGTAACAAATTATCGCCCAACCAGTTGTGTGTGTCCTATTATAAAGGTATCTCTATTTCAGCCACTCCAAATCACAGACACTTTCTCAAGACAATCTTCTTCCCAATTCCTGCGTCCACTCTACCCAGTGTCCTTGTCAACCAGCATCTCCTGCAGTCTCACTTTTATCCCAACCCTTCTCCTGCCCTGATTGATGATTGCTTAGATCTATCAATAACAGCATCATCTAAGTGGAAACTCATAAGCTAGTGTCGATGGTCAGAGAATTACTGGACACCACTCCTATTCCCAGATTGTTAGTAATAATTTAACTATAACTTAATCTACATGGAAAGAATTATTAACTGGAATATATAATCCATTAATCCCAAACTAAATGTACCTTCTCAACTCAACTTTCCTTAAATCAGATTCTAAAACTGTTAATTGTCATGCTAAAACCACTGACAAGATGGGAAATATTATAAAGTGGAGGTAGAAATAAAAAAGACTAAACATTTTAAACTGGTTGTGGTTATACTGTCCTATTCTGCAAATTTTTAAGAAACATAATTATATTAATTAGGGCTCCTTAGAAGAGGCCTTGTGTAAGTGAGAGGCCATGACTCTTTTATTCCATTAGCTTCCCAGTAAATCTGCCTCTGACCATAACCCCAGCACCTAGAGTATATGGTGTATAGTAGGTTTATAAAAATGAGTTGTTAAATGCATGGGTTAATATATTAAAATGAAGAAAAAAGCAATGTAATATTGAATATAAGAATGACTGCTACTAGAATCCATATGTCACATTCCTCTAAAGGTCAGGGGTCCCTCCTGGTCCCTACCACCTTCTGATGAACTTCAGGGAAAACTTTTCCCCCATACAAATACCCCCGTATACATGTGCAGACTCAGAATGTAGGCCCTGATATCCTGGAGGTATCTGAGTCTCACCGTCATCATCATAACCGTCACCTGCATCTTTACCGTCTCCAGCCTCACAATTCAGCTAATTAGATGAAAGTGTTTTTATTATGTTGAGCAACTTGGCTCCTAAAGACAAGTCCCTCATTTTGAAGCAGGATGATAGTTTATTTTGAAGAGGGAAAAAAAAAAGACCCATTCAAAGTGTTTCTTTTAATCATAACGCACACAAAGGAGCAGTCTCTGCTGCCACTCCCCCTCCTCTGCAAAGGGATAGACTTCACCTGGTAGAGGAAATAGGGAAACAAGCTAAGGGTCTTAAAAATGTCAGAAGTAGTAGGTTATAGTTTCCAAGTACTCCACTAATCAGTGATAAAAGCTGCAATGAGATGGGTGCCCAAAGGGAACTGCAAGTAGTAGTGGAGTTCAGAGAAGAGAGAATCCACTTAGATACTTGCTGTAATCAGAAATTTGATGAAATCAGAACTGCAGCTGTAAGTGTAGGGCTCTGTAGGTGAGTGGAAAGAAATACTGAAGCTACATCCTCAAGGTTTTGAACATCAGTCCAAAAAATGACTATGTAGTGAAAGAAAAATAGTTTTTTCTCTACACTGCTAAATTCTTGACTGAGAACCCCCCCACCCCCATAATAAAAGGCAGATTAACAGAAGAAAAACAGAAGTTTAATAATATGTATACGTCCTGTATACATGGGAGAGACCCAGGAAAATGGAGTAACTCCCCAAAATGGCCCAAACCATTACCTTAAATACCATTTCCAGCTAAAGATAAAAGATGTGTGTTGTGGAGTGGAGAACCAGTTATGGGAGGTTTTCAGGCAAAGCACAATAAACAAAGGTACAGTTGTTATGCAGATTTAAGTCCAGGTGTTCTCCATTGATGAGACATTCTGGAGATTTAGTTGTCCTCCTCTTCCTGGTATAGCAATGGAGACACCCTTAGAAGGAGATTTCCCTTATCAATGTAAATGTCTATTTACATTACAAAAGATTAACTTCTGCTAGGTATTCTTAGCTTCTCCTGTGTCTGCTGTTTCTTAAAAGTAATCAGCTTAAAATAGTCTTTATGCCATAGAGACATATTTTAGGATAGCAGATTCTCTCCTTCAACTATTTGGTGGGAAATAAGCAACCCCACAGAGTTCCTGAGCAGATACCAGACATTATCAGATCTGTGAATCAGGAAGTTTTCTCCAGAGTGAGAAATATTGGTGAGAGGGAGAAGGAACCGGACTACTGAAGAGACAGCTGTCCAAGTGAGTTCAAGTCCAAGTGAGAACAAATCAAGAGCAATAGCAAAGGAGAGTGTGCAAAGAGTGTGGATACAGTAGGCTTTTGGGTGGCTTTCACAAGAAAAGGATCAGTGAAGTAGATACTTGATTGAACAAGTAAGCACTGAAGTTACTATTGTGAAACAGACAACACACGTGTTCCTATAAACTTCCACTGGTATGTAGATGCTCTATCAGAATTAAGCTCTGCTTATGTTTCTAGCTACTAAATAAGAATTTTGAGAGTCCCCTTGGCTTGTTTTTGTATTTTAACTACAGTGCAGTTCATAGATACGAGGACCATAGCTAATAGACATCAAGGCACATTACAAGAGTTAAGCTTTGTTCAATCTGCCATCATAAAGTTAAGAAACAGCCATTTTATTTTTTCAAATGAACATATATCATCATACATAAATTTGAATAAAATGTGCAACTTTAAAAATGGTCATGGAGATAGTGATTTTATTCAGTGATAGCTGAAGGTCACAGAATGCCTAGTTAAATTATAATAAAGTTTGTCTACTCAAAATCTTCTTCATAGATAGCTCTGAGAACTTCAAATTTTCCTGGGAAAAATTATTTTTCTCTTTTTCAGAGAACAGAAAGCAAAAGCCAGTAAACATTCAGGCCTCCTGCCAAAGGGAAATTATCTACGCCTAGAATGGTCAAATTCCCAGCACATAGAGATTTTTTTTCTTCATTTCCATGGCATAGTCATGTCTTATTCCAAGAGCTTCTGGCAGTTGCTAAAAAATTGTTGGTCCACTGGGCATGTCATTAAAACCACCTTCTCCCTTAAAGACAGTTGCACATCAGTCTTAGCAGTGATTCCTATTGTGTGTGCACACGCAATGAAACTTCTCATGACATCAAAAGCCTGAGAATAATTATGCAGACTATAGGAGAAAATAAATTAATACCTGTTGAGTTGTTGCTAATGCATGATAAAGAGTGTGCTTAGTGATTCACATTTTCACTTACTACTTGAGACAATCTATTGAGTTATGTTGCTATCTTTTTTTTAATTTATTTTTTATTGAAGTATAGTTGAATTACAATGTTGTGTTAATTACTGCTGTAGAACAAAGTGACTCAGTTATACATATATATAATCCTTTTTCATATTCTTTTCCATTATAGTTTATCACAGGATGTTTAATATATTGGTATAATTCCCTGTGTTATACAGTAGGACTTTGTTGTCAATCCATTCTAAATATACCAGTTTGCATCTGCTAATCCCAAACTCCCACTCCTACCCTCTCCCACCCCAGTCCCCCTTGACGACCACCAGTCTATTCTCTGTCCCTGATTTTGTTTCTGTTTCATAGATAGGTTCATTTGTGTCATATTTTAGATTCCACATATAAGTGATATCATATAGTATTTGTCTTTCTCTGTCTGACTTACTTCACTTAGTGAAGTATGATTCGTATGATAATCCCTAGTTGTGTAAGTTACTATCTTGACTCTATAAATGAGGAAGTTGAATCACAGAAGTTATGAAATTTGTCCAAAGTTATAAAGCTGCTATGTGAGGCAAAGATTTGGATTTGTGTCAGTTGCATTGTGTAGCATTAATGCTTCTACTGTAAGAACACAGTTTGGAAATTAACATTTATTGAACACCTCCCAAGATGGAACTTCAGAGTTAAACACTGCAACAGAAAGAGACTGCATTTGTTTGTTCTCTAGTCAGCTAAAAAGTAGATGAAATAACATAGCACTATTCAGGCTAATATCTCCATTGAAGTATATTTACCATATGATATTCTCAAAATCTCCTGGATTTACTGTATCCTCAAAAGTATATTTTGATTTTTACAAATTCTCATTGTTTTCACCAATGGTTCAATAAGCTAAGTCACTGTCTCCAGCCTGTACACTATAGCTCCTGAAATAGCTTTTCAGCTTCCACTCTTGATCCTCTACACTCAATTTCCCGAAAACAGTAGGAGCAGAGTTTTTAGAATGTAGATCATATTGTGCTCTGCTCAGAATCCTCTAAATTGTCTTGCCAAACTTTGTTTTGACTCCTGGCTCCCTCCCTGGCCTCATTCCTTCCTCTCTTCCTGTTTTTTACTGTGTGACAGCCACACTGGTCCTGCTGAAATTCAAATCAGGCAAAGTTCACTCTTGCCTCAGACCATTTTTTTCTATCTGGAATGCTTTCCCCTTGATATGCACTCCTTTTTCATGTAGGTCTCCTCAGAAAGCCCATCCTTGATTATTCTTTGATAAAAATAAATAAATAAATAACACCCCAGTCTCTATCTCTGGTTTCTGCTTGATTTATCTTCACATTTCTTGTTACTATTTGAAATTGCATTATATACTTATTTAATGTCTGGCTCCCCAGCAGGATGTGAGCTCTATGAATGTATGCCTGTTTTGTTTACCGCTGTATCCTGTGTCTACAACTTTGTCAAGCACGTAACAAGCTCTTAATAAATATTGCTTATGTGAATAAATGAGTGGATGAATGAAAGAAGAAAGAAGTCCTATCACCACTTTCCTCATTTGATTTTCCAAGCATCCAGAACCTTACAGAAGACATTGTAGGAATCATTTTATCCATTTGCCACTGTGTAACTCCAGAGGTCTTGGCAAATCCAGGACTTTATTTATTTATTTATTTTTTTTGATGGTTGGGGGTAGAGACTCCACTCTGCCCCTGCTGTCCATGAGGAGGCCATGGGAGGCTGGGAGGCTGCTAGTGATGACAGGAGAAAAGGCAGCCTGAGGGAACCACAGAGAAACCTGACGACACTGAACCTCACAACTAGTGAACCCACCCTACCTCTGCCTTTCTAGTTACATTTATAACCTTCAAGTGCTAAAGCCACTGGGATTTTTATTACATGAAATCAAAAGCAGCTTAGCTAATACATGCTTGCATCATATATCTGATTATTTAGCAAACATAGTTGTTCATCATAACTCCCTTTACTGTCACCTGTACATATTAAATTTCTAAGAAATGGAGTAAGGTATGATTAACCTGAATTTTCATTAAAGTTATAATTTTTTTAAAGCATTTAGAGACTCAATGAGAGACCATGTTATTGGTTGGATTTTTACTGAAGCTGTTTTTACACTTTTGTTTTTCTGTTTGCTTGCATGCACTTTTAGTTTGTTTCAAGGAATTCCAGTTCTAAAAGATTATACTATCTTTGAAATGTGATTGTCATCACATGCTAACTTGATCTCTTGGTTTTGTGAGAAATAAGATTGGTATTTCTTAAGTGAATATAAATCTATCTGATTCTTTAAAAATAAGTGGCATAAGCTACAATAGAAAGCAAAACTTGTGCACGGTATAAAAATAAGGAAGGTGAGACAAATGCATAAATAAGTACAATTAAGTTTTTTTTTCTTAAGGGACCATATCTGGAAAAAAAAAAGTAACATAAGCATAACAAGAGATATTCATGGGAAATAAATGCCAAATCAGCTTCCTCTTTGGCTTGAATTCTTTCTGAAGTTCAAACAAAGTTATATTATGTAATTTTAGGGAAAAAAGAAGAAAGGAAGATTTATTCTCATGGAAAAAATGACATAAGTTAAAGCAACATGAAACATAAAATAGTAAGGGGAAGAATATGTGGTGGGGAAAGAGAGAAAAAAATAAATTCCATTTAGGACTGTGTAGTACAGGAGTTGGTAATAGCATTATATTTGTACTCACATACTTGACAGGTGCATAGGAAAGATGTAGACATTTTTATCCCGTTGAATTCTTCCATAATCAAAGATCATGGACTGGTCCAGGGAATATTCTGTATTGATTCTTCCATGAAAGTTGGGTGCTACTTTGATAATTTACATTAATGTTAACCAGTCTGAACTTTGAAAACAATTATAGTGAAATGACATTTTATTGTGTGATCTCCTCCTACTAGTTATTAGTTGTAGTACTGGTGACAGCCTGGTTTAATGAATTTAGCTTTTCTTACATAGTGTTCTATGGTGCACTGTTTCCCAATATGCAATAACTGTTAACCAAAAAAAAAAAAAAGGAGTGGCTCTCTTTTCAAATACATATATACATATGTTAGAGAAATTCTGAATTAATGTTAATCTGATTCTTCCTGAAAAAAAATCAGAAGTTTTAATATTCTAACAGTCTTTTATATATCCTCGAAGTGCTTATTTTCAGATTTATGAGAACACTTTTTTTTAATGTTTCTTTTTTTTTTAATTGGAGTATAGTTGATTTACAATGTTGTGTTAGTTTCAGGTGTACAGCAAAGTGAATCAGTTATACATATACATATATCCACTCTTTTTTAGATTCTTTTCCCATATAGACCATTACAGATTATTGAGTAGAGTTCCCTGTGCTATAGAGTCACCCCTTATTATTTATCTATTTTATATATAGTAGTGTGTATATGTCAATCCCAATCTCCCAATTTATCCTCCCCCCCCCACCCCCTGGTAACCGTAAGTTTGTTTTCTACATCTGTAACTCTGTTTCTGTTTTGCAGATAAGTTCATTTGTACCCTTTTTCTTTAGATTCCACTTATAAGAGATATCCTATGATATTTGTTTCTCTCTGTCTGACTTACTTCACTTAATATGACAATCTCTAAGTCTGTCCATGCTGCTGCAAATGGCATTATTTTATTATTTTTTTATGGCTGAGTAATATTCCATTGTAACACATCTTGTTTATCCATTCCTCTGTTGATGGACATTTAGGATGCTTCCATGTCCTGGCTATTGTAAATAGTGCTGCAATGAACATTGGGGTGTATGTATCTTTTCCAATTATGATTTTCTCTGGATATATGCCCAGGGGCACGATTGCTGGGTCATATGGTAGCTCTATTTTTACTTTTTTAAGGAACCTCCATACTGTTCTCGATAGCGGCTGTACCAACCAACAAGGGATTAATCTCCAAAATATACAAACAGCTCATGCAGCTCAATATCAAAAAAGCAAATCCAGTCAAAAAATGGGCGGAAGATCTAAATAGACATTTCCCCAAAGACAACATACAGATGGCCAAGAGGCACAGGAAAACATGCTCAACATAACTAATTATTAGAGAAATGCAAATCAAAACTACAATGAGGTATCACCTCACACTGTTCAGAATGGCCATCATCAAAAAATCTACAAACAATAAATGCTGGAGAGGGTGTGGAGAAAAGGGAATCCTCCTATACTATTGGTGGGAATGTATATTGATATAGCCACTGTGGAGAACAGTATGGAGGTTCCTTAAAAAGCTAAAAGTAGAGCTACCATATGATAACAGTTTTAACATCTAAAGAAGTTAGTGTTCTAAGGAGCACCGATTGGAATTTGCTTATATACGTATTTTAACATCAGGGAATAAATGAACTATTCTAGGGCATTCTAGGGCATTAACCAATTCACCCTGTGAGGTTGAAGACACTTTCTCTCTCTGTCCCTCTGTCTCTGTCTCTCTCTTTCTCTCTCTTTTTATCTCTCTCTCCCTCCCTCCCTATTTCCTCCCTCTCTCTCTCCCACTCCCTCCCTTCCTTAAAAAACATTTGAAATCTATTTTCACAACAACATTCTATGATTGTGCATTTAATACATTTATGGCAACTTAGGACATCCCATTTGCCCGTGTGAATATGTGGGGCTTCTTAGTAAAAACTCTTTAAAATTCTCTTTCCACTAATATTGAACCTGAGAGCTTTATACAATTTAGAGCATCATTAACCAGTTATTTGTTGAGTGCCTTGAAGGTTCAGGGAAGAAAAAAATTTATGAGACAAAAACTGTAAGTTTCTTAAAGGCAAGGATGACTATTGGAACTAGTCTCAGACCTGTCATACCTGGCCATAGCTTGTGTCTTTTATTTATTTATTTTTTAAACATCTTTATTGGAGTATAATTGCTTTACAATGGTGTGTTAGTTTCTGCTTTACAACAAAGTGAATCAGCTATACATATACATATATCCCCATATCTCCTCCCTCTTGCGTCTCCCTCCCACCCTTGCTATCCCACCCCTCTAGGTGGTCACAAAGCACCGAGCTAATCTCCCTGTGCTATGTGGCTGCTTCCCACTAGCTAGCTGTTTTACATTTGGTAGTGTATATATGTCCATGCCACTCTGTCACTTCATCCCAGCTTACCCTTTCCCCCCCCATGTCCTCAAGTCCATTCTCTATGTCTGCGTCTTTATTCCTGTCCTGCCCTACGTTCTTCAGAACCACTTTTCTTTTTTTTTAGATTCCATTTATATGTGTTAGAATACGGTATTTATTTTTCTCTTTCTGACTTACTTCACTCTGTATGACAGACTCTAGGTCCATCCAGCTCACTACAAATAACTCAATTTTGTTTTTTTATGGCTGAGTAATATTCCATTGTATATATGTGCCACATCTTCTTTATCCATTCATCTGTTGATGGACACTTAGGTTGCTTTCATGTCCTGGCTATTGTAAATAGAGCCGCAATGAACATTGTGATACATGACTCTTTTGGAATTATGGTTTTCTCAGGGTATATGCCCAGTAGTGGGACTGCTGGGTCATATGGTAGTTCTATTTTTAGTTTTTTAAGGAACCTCCATACTGTTCTCCATAGTGGCTGTATCAATTTACGTTCCTACCAACAGTGTGAGGTGATACCTCATTGTAGTTTTGATTTGCATTTCTCTAATGATTAGTGATCTTGAGCATCCTTTCTTGTGTTTGTTGGCAATCTGTATATCTTCTTGGGAGAAATGTCTGTTTAGGTCTTTGGCCCATTTTTGGATTGGGTTTGTTTTTTTGATATTGAGCTGCATGAGCTGCTTGTAAATTTTGGAGATTAATCCTTTGTCAGTTCCTTCATTTGCAATTATTTTCTCCCATTCTGAGGGCTGCTTTTTGTCTTGTTTATGGTTTCCTTTACTGTGCAAAAGCTTTTAAGTTTCATTAGGTCCCATTTGTTTATTTTTGTTTTTATTTCCATTTCTCTAGGAGGTGGGTCAAAAAGGATCTTGCTGTGATTTATCTCATAGAGTGTTCTGCTTATGTTTTCCTTTAAGAGTTTTAGAGTGTCTGGCCTTACATTTAGGTCTTTAATCCATTTTGAGTTTATTTTTGTGTATGGTGTTAGGGAGTGTTCTAATTTCATTCTTTTACATGTAGGTGTCCAGTTTTCCCAGCACCACTTATTGAAGAGGCTGTCTTTTCTCCATTGTATATTCTTGGCTCCTTTATCAGAAATAAGGTGACCATATATGCATGGGTTTATCTCTGGGCTTTCTATCCTGTTCGATTTATCTATATTTCTGTTTTTGTGCAAGTACCATACTGTCTTGATTACTGTAGCTTTGTAGTTATAGTCTGAAGTCCAGGAGCCTGATTCCTCCAGCTCCGTTTTTCTTTCTCAAGATTGATTTGGCTATTCGGGGTCTTGGGGGTTCCATACAAATTGTGAAATTTTTTGTTCTAGTTCTGTGAAAAATGCCATTGGTAGTTTCATAGGGATTGCATTGAATCTGTAGATTGCTTTGGGTAGTATAGTCATTTTCAGAATGTTGATTCTTCCAATCCAAGAACGTGGTATATCTCTCCATCTGTTTGTATCATCTTTAATTTCTTTCATCAGTGTCTTATAGTTTTCTGCATACAAGTCTTTTGCCTCCTTAGGTAGGTTTATTCCTAGGTATTTTATTCTTTTTGTTGCAATGGTAAATGGGAGTGTTTCCTTAATTTCTCTTCCAGATTTTTCATCATTAGTGTATAGGAATGCAACACATTTCTGTGCATTAATTTTGTATCCTGCTACTTTACCAAATTCATTGATTAGCTCTAGTAGTTTTCTGGTAGCATCTTTAGGATTCTCTATGTATAGTATCATGTCATCTGCAAACAGTGACAGCTTTAGTTCTTCTTTTCCGAGTTGGATTCCTTTTATTTCTTTTTCCTTTGTGATTGCTGTGGCTAAAACTACCAAAACTATGTTGAATAATAGGGGTGAGAATGTGCAACCTTGTCTTGTTCCTGATCTTAGAGGAAATGGTTTCAGTTTTTCACCATTGGGAATGATGTTGGCTGCGGGTTTGTCATATATGGCCTTTATTATGTTGAGGTAAGTTCCCTCTATGCCTACTTTCTGGAGGGTTTTTATCATAAATCAGTGTTGAATTTTTTCGAAAGCTTTTTCTGCATCTATTGAGATGATCATATGGTTTTTATCCTTCAGTTTGTTTATATGATGTACCACATTGCTTGATTTGCATATACTGAAGAATCCTTGCATTCCTGGGATAAACCCCACTTGATCATGGTGTATGATCCTTTTAGTGTGCTGTTGGATTCTGTTTCCTAGTACTTTGTTGAGGATTTTTGCATCTATGTTCATCAGTGATATTGGCCTGTAGTTTTCTTTCTTTGTGACATCTTTGTCTGGTTTTGGTATCAGGGTGATGGTGGCCTCTTAGAAAGAGTTTGGGAGTGCTCCTTCCTCTGCTATATTTTGGAAGAGTTTGAGAAGGATAGGTGTTAGCTCTTCTCTAAATGTTTGATAGAATTCGCCTGTGAAGCCATCTGGTCCTGGGCTTTTGTTTGTTGGAAGATTTTTAATCACAGTCTCAATTTCAGTGCTTGCAATAGGTCTGTTTATATTTTCTATTTCTTCCTGGTTCAGTCTCAGAAGGTTGTGCTTTTCTAAGAATTTGTCCATTTCTTCGTGGTTGTCCATTTTATTGGCATATAGTTGCTTGTAGTAATCTCTCATGATCCTTTGTATTTCTGCAGTGTCATTTGTTACTTCTCCTTTTTCATTCCTAATTCTATTGGTTTGAGTCTTCTCCCTTTTTTTCTTGATGAATCTGGCTAATGGTTTATCAGTTTTGTTTATCTTCTCAAAGAACCAGCTTTTCGTTTTATTGATCTTTGCTATTGTTTCCTTCATTTCTTTCTGATCTGATCTTTATGATTTCTTTCCTTCTGCTAACTTTGGGGTATTTTTGTTCTTCTGTCTCGAATTGCTTTAAGTGTATGGTTAAGTTGTTTATTTGAACTGTTTCTTGTTTCTTGAGGTAGGATTGTATTGCTATAAGCTTCCCTCTTAGAACTGCTTTTGCTGCATCCCATAGGTTTTGGGTTGTCATGTTTTCATTGTCATTTGTGTCTAGGTATTTTTTGATTTCCTCTTTGATTTCTTCAGTGATCTGTTGGTTATTAAGTAGTGTATTGTTTAGCCTCCATGTGTTTGTATTTTTTACAGATTTTTTCCTGTAATTGATATCTAGTCTCATAGCATTGTGGTGGGAAAGGATACTTCATACAATTTCAATTTTCTTAAATTTACCAGTGCTTGACTTGTGACCCAAGATATGGTCTATCCTGGAGAATGTTCCATGAGCAGTTGAGAAGAAAGTGTATTCTGTTGTTTTTGGGTGGAATGTCCTATAAATATCAATTAAGTCCATTTTGTTTAATGTATCATTTAAACCTTGTGTTTCCTTATTTATTTTCATTTTGAATGATCTGTCCATTGGTGAAAGTGGGGTGTTAACGTCCCCTACTATGATTGTGTTACTGTCAATTTCCCCTTTTATGGCTGTTAGTATTTGCCTTCCCTATTGAGGTGCTCCTATGTTGGGTGCATAAATATTTAAAATTGTTATATTTTCTTCCTGGATTGACCCCTTGATCGTTATGTAGTGTTCTTCTTTGTTTCTTGTAATAGTCTTTATTTTAAAGTCTATTTTGTCTGATATGAGAATTGCTACTCCAGCATTCTTTTGATTTCCATTTGCATTGAATATCTTTTTCCATCCCCTCACTTTCAGTCTGTATGTGTCCCTAGGTCTGAAATGGGTCTCTTGTAGACAGCATATATATGGGTCTTGTTTTTGTATCCATTCAGCTAGTCTATGTCTTTTGATGGGAGCATTTAATCCATTTACATTTAAGGTAATTATCGATATGTATGTTCCTGTTACCATTTTCTTAATTGTTTTGGGTTTATTATTGTAGGTCTTTTCCTTCTCTTGTGTTTCCGGCCTAGAGAAGTTCCTTTAGCATTTGTTGTAGAGCTGGTTTGGTGGTGCTGAATTCTATTAGCTTTTGCTTGTCTGTAAAGGTTTTAATTTCTCTGTAGAATCTGAATGAGATCTTTGCTGGGTAGAGTAATCTTGGTTGTAGGTTTTTCCCTTTCATCACTTTAAATGTCTTGCTACTACCTTCTGGCTTGCAGAGTTTCTGCTGAAAGATCAGCTGTTAACCTTATGGGAATTCCCTTGTATGTTATTTTCCCCTTGTGCTTTTATTATTTTTTCTTTGTATTTAATTTTTGATAGTTTGATTAACGTGCGTCTTGGCATGTTTCTCCTTGGATTTTTCCTGTAATGAACTCTCTGCGATTCTTGGACTTGATTGACTATTTCCTTTACCATATTAGGGAAGTTTTCAACTATAATCTCTTCAAATATTTTCTCAGTCCCTTTCTTTTTCTCTTCTTCTTCTGAGACCCCTGTAATTCGAATGTTGGTGCACTTAATGTTGTCCCAGAGGTCTCTAAGACTGTCCTCAATGCTTTTCTTGAGGACAGTGTCCTCAAAGACTGTCCTCAATGCTTTTCTTGATTCCTTCTAGAGAATTTTTAAATTCATTTATTGTGTTGTTCATCGTTTCTTTGCGCTTTAGTTCTTCTAGGTCCCTGTTAAACATTTGTTGTATTTTATCCATTCTTTTTCTAAGATTTTGGATCATCTTTACTCTCATTACTCTGAATTCTTTTTCAGGTAGACTGCCTATTTCCTCTTCATTTGTTTGGTCTGGTGGGTTTTTACCTTGCTCCTTCATCTGCTGTGTGTTTCTCTGTCTTCTCATTTTGCTTAACTTACTGTCTTTTGGGGTCTCCTTTTCACAGACTGCAGGCTCGTAGTTCCCGTTGTTTTTGGTGTCTGCCCCCAGTGGCTAAGGTTGGTTCAGTGGGTTGTGTAGACTTCTTGGTGGAGGGGACTGGTGCCTGTGTTCTGGTGGATGAGGCTGGATCTTGTCTTTCTGGTGGCCAGGACCATGTCCGGTGGTATGTTTTGGTGTGTCTGTGACCTTTTTTTGATTGTAGGCAGCCTCTCTGCTAATGGGTGGGGTTGTGTTCCTGTCTTGCTGGTTGTTTGGCATAGGGTGTCCAGCACTGTAGCTTTCCGATTGTTGAGTGGAGCTGGGTCTTAACGTTGAGATGGAGATCTCTGGGAGAGCTTTTGCCGTTTGATATTACATGGAGCTGGGAGGTCTCTGGTGGACCAGTGTCCTGAACTTGGCTCTCCCGCCTCAGAGGCACAGGCCTGACACCCAGCTGGTGCACCAAGACCTTGTCAGCCACATGGCTCAGAAGAAAAGGGAGAAAAAAAGAAAGAAAGAAAGAAAAAAAGAAATAAAGTTATTAAAATAAAAAATAAAAAAAATGTTAAAAATAAAAATGGTTAAAAATTTATTAAAAAAAAGAAAAAACAAAGAAAGAAGAGAGCAACTAAACCAAAAAACAAATCCACCAATGATAAGAAGCCCTAAAAACTCACCTATAGCTTGTGTCTTTATTCCTTAACTGACCAGCACCCTGGATGATTTTAGTCTTCCAAGGCATTTGATCATATTAAGAAAACTCCCTAGTAAGCATCACAGTGGATCTCAAAGTGATTTAAAAACAGGGCATGCTGGTCAGGACCAGTAAAAACTGAAGACTTGGAATATAAATTTAAAATGACACTGACTGGAATTCTACACTACTAAAGTGCTAAGGGATTTTGTATTTTTTTGCTTATCTGAAGGACTGAGCTAGAGGTTTCTAAGGGGCCTTTTAACCAAATACTTAAAGAAGAAGTGATGAGTATTTATATGTTCCTTGATGAAAAACATTAGGACAAAATAGCAATCATTTTAAAAGATGGAAGTAGTCAATCAGTGAAAGTTGTTGTCTATGTGATCACCAACATTTTTGAATTGTTTTAATCCCTTTGAGGTAAATGAAGCAGCTGATTCCTGTCATACTGTGGGGCAATAGACAAATACCACTCAATAAGTCATTCAGCCAATCATTGATCCTTTCATTTATTTTTAACTCTGGCATTACCCTGTAATAGCTGAGAACGTCATTCAGTGTGCACAGAAAGGATTTGGTCTTACTCATAGTATCTTGGAGTCTGAAGAAGAGAGAAAGCAGCTATTTTCCATCCACCTAATGTTATCTGTCCACTGGTGTTTCTAATCCTTCATGTTTATCCCAAATCCCCTCCTCCTTCATTCTTTCACCTGCATTTATTTTCTCATCACTTCACACCAGGGTATTTTGCATTGTCTCATAGTCATTCCTTTAATTATTCCTGACATTGCTAAGAGTTGAGCATCCACAAAGTTTAAATCTCTCTTCTTAATATTGATTTCCTCTCATACATAACATAATTCTGAGATATGCAAATGCTACAAGACCTCTTTCCTGTGAGGTAAAACAAAATGGGAAAAAGAAATACAGACCGCCCCCCTTCAGGGAAAGAGCCTTCTAAAATACACTTTTACCATCTTCCTTAGTAACTGAACTCAACTGAATGATTTATATCAGTTAGTCATTGCCTTTCAGCTTCTGTAGCAAAGCAACTAAGTTCTGGTGAATGAAATAGGAATCAAATAGCTAAGAGGTACTTAAGGTTCATTTTTTGGAGGGGAGAGAAAATACTTCTGTGGCTCTTTTTATTATTAAGTGTGGTGCTGATGTTGTGGCTAGAGCTGCAGTGTTCATCTTGGACAAGTAGGGAAGCTTGAGGATGAAAACAGCCAGTGGTTGAGGTTCCTGTTGATTTTAGGAAGCATTAGATTAAACCCAGGATTGCCTGCCTTTTGATTTGTTTTACACGAGAGAAAAAACTCTTGAATATTTAAAGGAGGTCTTTTTTACTAGAAACCAAGCACAATGTTTATCTGATGCAAAGATTCTACTACATGTTTACCTAGAGCTCACTCTGCCCTCAGAACTGTACTAAGCTATGTCTTTCAATGATTTTGATGGTGACCCACAGTAAGAATTTACTTTATATCACAGTCCAGTATTCACATACACATTTTTTCTTATATATAATGGAAAAATATTTTAAGAAACAATATTTTATCCTTGCTATGTGCAATATATATTCAATATATCTATCCAATATATGTGATATTTGAAAATAGAGTTGGGTTAATCATGCCAAGAAGAACAAAAAGGGAATATAGAGGGAAAAATAATGTTAATCCTCATTTAAGCAAAGGAATGTCTGCTGCAGATAGAAAGAATGAATGAGAAAGAAGCTAGCAATTTAGTAATTACTATATGCCTGGCAGAGTGTTAGGTGGTTTGCATAGGTTGAGATCATTTGATTTTTATAAAAATGCTGTGAGTTAAAATTATCTACATTTAGTAGACAGTTGTAATTATTTGAGGTGAAAGAATTGTACCCTAACTCATGTAGTTAATGGGTCCTAGAGCCAGGTTTCAAACTCAGGCTTGTCTGCCAACTATGTTACTTTCAACTATTCACTTCTTTTTTTTTTTTTTTAATTAATTTTTATTGGAATATAGTTGCTTTACAATACTGTGTTAGTTTCTACTGTACAGGAAAGTGAATCAGCTATACATATACATATATCCCCTCTTTTTTGGATTTCCTTCCCATTTAGGTCACCACAGAGCACTGAGTAGAGTTCCCTGAACTATACAGTAGGTTCTCATTAGTTATCTATTTTATACATAGTATCAATAGTGTATATATGTCAATCCCAATCTCCCAGTTCATCCCACCTCCCCCTTTTCCCCCCTTGGTGTCCATACATTTGTTCTCTACATCTGTGTCTTTATTTCTGTTTTGCAAATAAGATCATCTATACCACCTTTCTAGATTCCACATATATGCGTTAATATACGATATTTGTTTTCCTCTTTCTGACTTACTTCACTGTGTATGACACTCTCTAGGTCCATCCACGTCTCTACAAATGACATAATTTTGTTCCTTTTTATGACCGAGTAATATTCCATTGTGTATATGTACCACATCTTCTTTATCCATTCCTCTGTTCATGGACATTTATGTTGTTCCCATGTCCTGGCTATTGTAAATAGTGCTGCAATAAACATTGGGGTGCATGTGTCTTTTTGAATTATGGTTTTCTCTGGGTATATGCCCAGTAGTGGGATTGCTGGGTCATATGGTAGTTCTATTTTTAGTTTTTTGAGGAACCTCCATACTATTCTCCATAGTGGCTGTATCAATTTACATTCCCACCAACAGTGCAAGAGGGTTCCCATTTCTCCACACCCTCTCCAGCATTTATTGTTTGTAGATTTTTTGGTGATGGCCATTCTGAACGGTGTGAGGTGATACCTCATTGTAGTTTTGATTTGCATTTCTCTAATAATTAGTGATGTTGAGCATCTTTTCATGTGCCTCTTGGCCATCTGTATGTCTTCTTTGGAGAAGTGTCTATTTAGGTCTTCCAGCCATTTTTTGATTGGGTTGTTTGTCTTTTTGATATTGAGCTGCATGAGCTGTTTGTATATTTTGGAGATTAATCCTTTGTCAGTTGCTTCATTTGCAAATATTTTCTCCCATTCTGAGGGTCTTTTCGTGCTGTTTATGGTTTCCTTTGCTGTGCAAAAGCTTTTAAGTTTAAGTTTAATTTTTGTTTGTTTTGTTTTTCTGTGAGCAGTGCTATTAGCTTGTTTCATTTTCACTCAAATGATGCCTTTGGAAATTTGAGAACTAAAGAAAAAAGTAAATAAAATAAAGGAAAATTATTTTGTTCACTTTTGCTCAAATGTACCTCCCAAATATGGTCATTGATGGACCAATTCAAAAGCAGTCCAATTTCAATGGATTCACTTTACATCTTAGAAATAGCCATGTTCTGTCTTGCATGTTCCTGAGCATTGCTATGGGATTTCATTGATCTGAACTTGATTTTATTTCTCTCTCTTGTTTTTTACAAGATTCTTTTAGAAGTTGTGAGTATTAAGTACCAAATCAAATTGTTGCTGAATAGGGCATTGGAGTCATAAAGACATTAATACAAATCCTACAAATACAAATACAAATCTCTAAATAAAGATGTTACCTTGTGCAAATTATGCAACTTCAGTTTCCTCACCTGTAAGATGGTGATATAAATATCAACCTCACAATGTTGGTTTTAGAATTATATATCTAAAGCAGTAAATGTAGAATGGACATTAGTAGTGTTAAGTGTTCAAACTTCAGGTCACACAGACCTAGTTCAATATCCTGGCACCTTCATTACTACCTGAGTAAACTGGCAATGTTACTTAACCTAGTTGTAAGCCTTTCTTTTCTTTCTGTAAACATTAAAAATACTCCTTTTGTGATAGCTGTGATATTATAAAAGATAATTTATTTGAAGTGCTTATCACAAAACATGTTATATTTAGGCACTCAAATGTTAGCACTTGTCATCATTCCTTAATGGATTAATAATGAGTTCATATATGAAATAGATGCTTCCAGATTTTAGCAGACAGGCTTTTATAACCCTGTTAGGAAAACCAATTAGTGCAATAAATCTTGCATCTTGGAGAATTATCAAACTCCACCTAACAGTATAAATATCTACTTACATAATCCTGCAGTGCTAGTTCTGGGGGACTTCTGACTGACTTCATAGAAGAAAAGATAGATGTAAAATGATTAAAACATGTACAAACTTTTGAAGTATATTTCTTTGTTTTGATATTTGAATAATTAATTAGAAAATATGCTCAATGTTAAAGTGAAAACATGCTTTTCCCACCATTTGGCTTAATGTGTTTTAGGTCATATACTAATTCTTAATTACATTGGGAGCAAAGATGAAAAATTCCATCTGGGACATAAAGTATTCTTTTCTTTATTTAGAGATTTCTCCTTGTGAACTCTTCAGTGTATTATAAGTCACTTGAGTGAAATCTTCATGAACATTAGGTGATGTTTTTTAACTGTCGCTACTTCAGAATAATCCACTTGTTGCTCAAGATTAATCTGTATTTCTGTATGACACACACAGACACATGAGCAATAAATCAACGTTAGGATTTTGCAGTTGTTTGATACACAGCAAACCTAGTTAATGTAGTCTGTTGCTTTCCCTTTCTTCAATTTAGTAGATACCCTGTCTGATTAATTGTTAACCTTAAAGCCCCTGAATAATTCCATTTCTGAGGCACATTTTATCTAAGTTTCCTACTGGATTAGTGCTTTCTGCTGGTACCTTATATTCAATCTATAACCAGTGATGTTACAATAGGCAAGATTGGAATTAATTTTAGAATGTGGAAAAACTTTATCAAAAAGGGCTCATGCAGGAATAAAGACGCAGACGTAGAGAATGGACTTGAGGACACAGGGAGGGGGAAGGGTAAACTGAGATGAAGTGAGAGAGTGGCATGGACTTATATATACTACCAAATATAAAATAGATAACTATTGGGAAGCAGTCGCATAGCACAGCGAGATCAGCTCTGTGCTTTGTGACCACCTAGAAGGGTGGGACAGGGAAGGTGGGAGGGAGACGCAAGAGGGAGGGGATATGGGGATATATGTATAGCTGATTCACTTTGTTATAAAGCAGAAACTAACACAACATTTTAAAGCAACTAATTATACTCCAATAAACATGTTAAAAAAAAAAGGGCTCACAAGGCTAATTTAAAATTAGTAGGAGTCCTCTTGTCATTTAATTTGCTGCTAGCCTAGGAAGTACAATAGTCTCAGCAACTTTGCAAAGCAACTACTGGCTTGATTGAAATTTAAGACACAGGTGATTGATCAGTTTATATCCTGCAGGGCAAATTTACTGTTGGCGAGGTGGTCTCCATAAATCCAAAGATAATCAGCCAGCATTTCCATACAACTGTATATCTATACCTTAGCTCAAATTTCCCATTATTATTGGTTTGAAATCCACTCATCCTTGTTTTTCACCATTTGATCTAATTAATCTAAAAGCATCAGCTAATTAAATGGCTCAGAGCTATCATTTTGAAATAACTAATAGAGCTATAATTTGGATACATTCATATACAATCATATTTATGCAACTTGATTTTATACAGTATTGGAAATAATTGCTAGTAATTGCAAAATTACTTTTCTGTTTTCAGATTAAAACAATACCCAAAATACCACTACTTTGATATCTGCCAGATTAATTGATGAATATAAATTGATCATCAACACATTTTCTATCAATATATCTTATTTTAGAGTCCAAAAGTTGAAAGATCTGGCTGGAGTCACATGAAACTTAAAACACAAAAATACTCTTTGCATCAGGATTTTAAGGCTTCATTTCAGAGATATCAACTAGAAAGTTATTTGCAAAAAGGCATCGTTTACTAATTATCTTTTCTCATCTCGAGGGCAAATTTAAATTTTAAGACTTGTACATGCATCTTCATTTGATATTTTTATATTACAAAATTTTCTATAAGAATAATTCTTAGTCAGGCAGAACCTTTTCCTAGTGCTGAAAACTTAAATTCTTAAACAAATGTTCTATACCAGGGAAGTTACTAAATTCTTTAAATTGGTACCCACCTATGAGTATATTTTGACCTTTTTTCATTCCACATTGTATGTATTATTTCTACTGTTACATCTAAAACAGTTTATCAGATTTGAGTAAATAATGCCAAGTTGGAGTTTCTTTCTGTCTTGTTCCACTCCCTCCATTCCCATTATCACCTTTCCTCAACTTTTCATCTAAAATGAAAATTTATTGAAACCAGGCAAAGGACCAGTAGTATGCTTCATTCAGGAGCTGCAAACATGAAGAGGAAACAGCCTGTTCTTCTCAGATCCTTCAAAGATCAGGAGCAAAGGGTATACAAATATTTGTAACTCCAAAGTAGTGTGACAAGTTTTATGATGGAAGTATAATCATGGGTGAATATGACAGAGAGATAATCATCTCTGGCTAATGAATAAAGGAAGGCATCCCAGATGCTGTAATATTTTCAAAAGGGCCTATTCAAGCCAGATTTTTATATCAAAGGAAGAAGGTAGGACTATTCAGATATAAGTATTTTCTGGAATAGAAAATGCAACAAGTGTTTAGACTTAGTATTTAAGGCTAGGGGATCATAGTGTACTACTTCATAAAACTGTGGATCCTGAATGGATATTAGAATAACTTTATTTTGGCTAAGGGGTTTGAATAATTTCCTCCTCTGAATTTTACCCTAGAAAGTGCTGGGGTGAACGGGGTGAAGGAATGACATTGGGCTAGTGAAGGTCAAAGAAGAGTATCAGATTTATCTGTAATGAGCTATTATTTCCAGTGGAAATTATTTTAATAAGTAATAACTATTACTATAATTTTTCAAAATTATAAATCTGGAAAAAAATCTCTGAAAGCAGTTGTGTCAAAATATTCAAGGTGGTTATTTCTGGAAGGTAAGAATGTAAGCATCTAAAAATTTTTTTCCTTGAACTATTTTTGAGATGTAAAAACTCATCTAAAGTTAAAAATTTGACCACTCCCAAAGAGAATCTATTTAACTGGAAGTTTGAATGACAGATTAATTAAATTAAGAATAAGGGCAGTGGGGAGTAGAGTAGGCAAAATGTATAAAAGGGGTCAAAAAGTACAAATTTGCAGTTATAAAAAAAAATAAGTCATAGGGATATAATGTGCAACACAATGACCATAGTTAACAATACTGTACTGTATATTAAAAAGTTGCTGAGAGAGTAGATCTTAAAAGTTCTCATCACAAGAAAAAAAATTGTAACTAGGGTGACGATGTTAACTAGATTCATTGTGGTGGTCATTTTGCTGTATTTCCAAATATTGATTTATTACCTTAATATTGTATGTCATACTTCAATTAAAAATGAGGGCAGAAATATCAGATAAGAGAAGAAAGCAGTAGTCCAAGTAAAAGGTATTATGTTTCTAAATGAAAGGAATGGCAGTAGGAGACTGAGTTTACAGACTCACTACTGTATTAAATAAAAGAAGCATCCTTCACAATACAGTTCTATTACAGTGAGTTGGAGGTATTACTTCATGTTAACTAGAGAGATATTTTTGTAATTAAAAAAATTTAAGATTTGTAATTAAAATTTTTATAGTGTCTAAATGAAGGCAATAGTATAAAACAACTATGTGCAACAGATGACAATTCTAAATTAATTCCTAGATTTTTTTAAGAGCCAATCTATATGTTTAAAAGGTAGGTAATGTGTAGAAGGCTTAAAGCCAAGAGCTAAGAGGAATCAAGTCACATTTTTAGAGCATAAGATGAGGCATTAATTGTCTGTGAGGGTAAAGAAAGCAGAAAGATTTAGAAACTCATACTCTAGACATAACAGTATATTCAAGAAATGCAGGTGCATGTGAAGGCTTGAGAAACATAATTTGTATCTCCCTTGACTTTGATGAATTCTCTAAATCTTTATGGAATGTACATCATGCCATGTTGCATTCTGTTAAGTTATGGAACCTAGCTATGACTCTAACTCTCACCTTCATTCTTCTCTCTTCATTTTTCCCCGTTTTGAGAGTTCAAGCAAACCTGAGAGAAAGACCATTCGTTAGTCCATAACTGGGTACCAGAATGCAAGGACAGATTTTAAAATTTCCTACCTAGGTCAGTCAGAAACACATAGACTATATATTGCATAAGTTCAAATCTTGGTTTAAAGAATAAGAGAAGCAATATTAAGCATTGGGTCCAAGAGTACAGAGATAAAGGTGGGAGATGATGGATCAGGAATCAATATGGTTATCAGGTGAGGGTACAAAGCAACAAATCAGGATGGAGTCACTAGTTTCAAGATACAGGTTATAAACAACACAGAGGTACTGTGAAAGCATTTTTACGGGTGATAGCTGCATCTGTAAGACTTACTATTGTTCTTATTTTATGTAAAAGGTAAATGAGACTCAGAAGATTAAGTATCTCACCTAATTTTACATGCATATGCCCATAAATAGAAGGGCTGTTATTCAAATCAAATCTTGCTGACTTTGAAGTCCACAATTTTTGCCTATACCATGTTGACCTCAAGACCTTAAGACATTTTTAAGGTCTTTTAAAATATATTCAGGTGTGCATTTTGGAAGGATGCTTTTGGCATAGTTTATTGTTAGAGACTATGTTATAAACCTTTTCTCCTACCTAAATATTCTCAAATTTTTTCGTGTTATGCATTCCACCTCCTCCAGCACCTAGTTGTTCTTCCTGTTTACATTTCAGTTTGACAATAACATGGTGTGTTAATCTGTTTTCTTCAAGAACCAGTCAACAAACAGGGTAAAATGTGGAAGAATTTTATTAGGGAAGCACCTGTTGTAAAGGAAATAGGGGAGATGTCAGAAAAGACAGGGAGGGTAAGTAAACTGTGATGTAAATTCAACGTTTTGTGAAGCAGAAAGGGAGGGAAGGTTGAGTAGAATTTTCCTAGACTGCAGTACAGTTTAATAAAGTTTGGACAAGGTCAGAATCCTTTAAGGAGTTCCGAGTCTTCCAGGAATAGGTCTGCCTTAGTAGCCCTGCCACACTGTCATTGGTTGGGAGCAGCTCTTGGGAAGTGGGATCTTGGCAAAAACATTGCAATGAATTTCAGATTGTAATGGGTAGGGCTCTTAATTAGTCTCTCTATAGGTGTGGATCTGCAAGCTACATTCTCATGGCTGCCACAGATGACTTCAAAAGTTTTATAAAAATTTAGAAAATTACCAGACACTATCCACCCTATACATTAAGGTGTATAGTTTTGACAATTATATGGCATTATATGTAAAGACTTTCTCATGCCTCTCCCATATCTCTCATATTCTTGGATGAGAGTCATGGAAGAATCCTTTCAAAGATTATTTAAATGAAAGGAAGAATTGAAAATCTAAATTTGAATTATAAGTGAAATGGAGCACAGTCTGCTACTAAGGGTGAAAAGTGTATTTTTCTTCTCAAAACTAAACTTGAAAGATAAACCAAGAGCATTAATGAGTCTTTGGAATACTAAATTAAAGATGAGCTTATTTTTGTTGCAAAATATAACATGTAATATTCGTTCAGTTTATTCCAACAGATGTGAGGGGTGGGGGGACTAGGAACACCAATACCTTTGAAATGACCATAATGTGTCCGAGATCATGGTAGATGATTTACATTTGAAGGGTAGCAGAATAGGCCACCCCAAAATATGACTGTAGGAGTTTGGGATGTGCCAATGCCAAATATGTCCCTTTGATATATTATTTTGAGCTATTGGCACTGGAAAAACAGCAAATGTGGGGAGAGGCTTACTCTGAACTCTTCTTATCTGCCTAAAAACAAATCCCCCCAAAAGAACTCAATTGTCATAAGGCCCCTCCCAGGAGTCTCATCAGCCAGGGAAGATTGACCCTTATTACAGGAGAGTAGACTAGAAGTTGACCCAACACCTAGACAAGCTTTGTACTCTCCCCTAAAAGATCTACATCCTCCCTCCCCTTTCCTTATTAATGTGGTATTTAAGCTAGAATTCTAAGCCACCTGGAGAAGTTATTCATTTTCCCTGGGTATCTCCCATGTATATGAGGTATACATCTTAATAAACTTCCGTTTGTTTTTTCTCTTATTATTCTGTGTTTTACTAAGTGGTTTCAGCTAAAAACTCAGAAGGGTAGAGGGAAAGTTATTTTTGCTCCTCTACACATTCAATCCATATAATGACTATGGTAGAAAAAAATTATTAGTCTTATTTAAAGATGAAGATAAGGCTCAGGATCATAGATCTAGGAAATGGCAAAGAACAAATTTCAGTCTAAATTTTTGTAGCTCTAAATCCTGTAATCTTTCCAAGTGCAGATATTTTAATTTGCTTATCAAAGATTTTCCAAATAACCCCTTTATATTCATACCCATTTTATAGACTCTGAAAGATTAAATATACATATATGTATATAATATTCAGTCCTTCTCTCAGGGAGTTTATAATCATTTGGAAGAGATAATATTATATACAAAGTTATACAACACAAACCCAATTGTATGTTATATGACTAGTAAAATCGGTGAGCTGAAGCCATTAGTGTGAGCTTTACGGTAGACTGGGTGCTTGCAAAACTAACAGAACGCAGTAGATGTTTTTGGATAGGTGTCTTGCTATAACATAATATCACAGACCGGGTAGCTAATAAACATAAGAAATTTATTTTTCACAGTACTGAAGACTGGAAGTCCAAAATCAGGGAGCCAACATGGTCAGGTGAGGGCCCTTTTCCTGGGTCCAGACTTCTTGTATCCTGACATGGTGGAAGCAACTAGAGATCTCTCTTTAATAAGGCACTAAATTCATGCAGGAGGGCTCTACCCTCATCACTTAAGCAGACCCCAAATGACCCACCTTCTAATACCATCACTTTGTGGGGGGCTAGGATTTAAACACATGAATTTTGGGGAGACACAAATATTCAGACCATAACAATAGGGAATATGTGTTGGACTTAAAACATCTAAGATTGAATTCTACCTCTAACATTTAACCTCACAGTTATTTTAAGTTAACTCTGTATGACCCTTAGGTTTTACCTCTTTAAAGTAGGGGAAATGATGCCCACTTCACTGTACTGTTGTCAGGATTGGATTGGAAAATGCATGAGAAAGCAAGCAGCAAACTCATAGTCTAAATACAAAAGGCATTATTATAGGCTATGAGATCTGCATTTTATTTGAATGCCAAATTCCAGTCATGCTTAAAGTAGATAAAATCTTCAACCCTACTGTAAAAAGTTTTCAAAAAGAAAACATCAAAACTATTTATTCTTGAATTTTAAAATTCTTCTTTGAATTTTATGATTCATCAGTTTTCAAAATGTTTGTTTGTATAGGTCACTGATGTTCAAGACATAGCAGAGCTTTTAAGTAAGATTTCTAAAGTTTGGAAATAAACAAAATACTTACTCTAGCTAAAAGAAACCTAAAAATAAAACAAGAGAAGAGCAGGAAAGACATATTTTCAAAACAGAAAACACCCATAAGATTCACACAAATAAAATGTATTTCAAAATGTTAATCCAAGAATTCTCATTGGACTATATTCTTGGTAAATGGAAGTTGATTTTCCAATAGGGGAAGCATGATAATCTATTCTATGTTTGGTATTAATTTAAAAAATAAGAGTCTTTGGTGTTTGCTATGTGCTAACACTTTATTATTTATTAATACATTTAGTTCTTACAACCACCTTAGGAGGTTTACTTTACAAATGAGTAAACCTAAACTCAGAAGGTTAAGTGACTTGCCACAGGATATAGACAGACAGTCTGATCCCCATGTCCTAGTTCTTAGCTATAGAATTTACCGCATGTATGCTCTTTGTGATGTTGTCTCCTAGTTTACATTCTAGGGACCTATTAGAACCTCTACACATTCACTGTCCTCCAACAGATGCAGTACATATGCTATTTATGGACTCTTCCCTTTGCCTGGAAGCCTCTTGCTCCAGATATCTACAAAGCACATCCCCTTTTTTCCATCTAGTTTCCTTACAGACAGCATCTCCCAACAGCCCTTCCTTGACCACCCTTTCACATGCTATCTTCTTACTTGTTTTGTTTTTGCTTTTTAATAATTTTTTATTGTTCTTTAGGTCACATTGTACCTTTGTTGGCTTTATTCTATCTTTTCTATTCTTTTGATAAACAATGCCTAAAGCAATGACTGGAATATTGCAGACTCTTTTTTTTAAACATGTATTGAATGAATAGGTGGTCATGAGCCAGATGTCATGCTAGCAGCTTTGAATATATTTAAAACAATCCTTCTAGGCATGGGTATCACTATTTCACTTTCCACACATGGGAAAATAGATTCAAATATGTCAAATAAATTTAACAGATGCACGTAAGTACTAAATATCCAAGACAGGATTGAATCCAGGTTCATATGACTTTAGAGTTCCCACTTTTTCAGTTACTCTGTGCTACCTTTCTAATTATTTTGAAAGAAAAATAAGGAAAATGAATATTTTATCTCTGCTGTAAATCATTATTTTGTATCACAATAACATGTTTTAGTGTAAGATATCCATTAAACTAAGTCTGTAGTTTTATAGGGATGTTTCTTCATACCATTATAATCAAAGTTCTGATTGTTTTTTCTGATATACTTTCATCTATCTTTGTACCTCTACAGAGATATGTAATTTAAGTTCTTCATTAAATAGTAACATGCAATTTCATGAACCTAGGAACTTTAAGAGGCACATCTATCCTTAACCCTATGTGCCTTAGGATCAAGTCAGAATTGTAAGGCTTTTTATAACACAGAACACTCCACAAGTGGCCACAATTATCTCTGCCCTGTTCCAAGAAAAACAAATGTTTCCTTTTCCTTTTTTCCCTGCAAATTTCTTTTATGAAGCCTCTATATTTGTGAAAAATATATTCATGATATTATCCTAGGACTTGCTTATAAATGCCTGATTGCTTGACTCTAAACTAATTTTTAAGAACACCCATAATGCATCTTTGGTTTAAGATAATAATCATGTGATGTGGTAAGTGCAGTGGTGGTCTGACAAAAAGGATTTTTGTGGCTATAGTTTGAAGTAGATGGAATGTGCAGCTAATGCATTCAAATAAATAACTTTTCCATTATTTCTAATAAAACTTGTGCTAAGTAGAATATTTCCAACTCTAAGCAGAGTTTTTAAACATACACTGGTGTGTGAGATTGAATCCCAGAAGTTAATTCTCAGAAGCTCACTTGAGAAATTTAGTAAGCAAATACCCAGGGCTTTGGGAATACGCGTTACTTACGTGAACTGTAAGTGTAATGAGATAAGGACGTTTTTTCCACTATCAGTAGTTGTTGGTGTTGGGGAAAATATATTTGGATGTGTAATCAATTTGATCATAGTGTTTAGAGCAACTTCAACATGGTTTGTGAACCTGATATGTGTGAGGTATTGTATAAAATGGTATCTGGAGACTCTTAGGTAGGTTAAAATGATCAATCAGGAGATTTGGGATCAAAAGCCATGATAAGATACAATAACATTCAATAAAGTTAAAGTTGGATACCAAGTAAAAGCAGTCTATTTTAATCTTGTTACTGATTTTTTCTGGCTCTAAAGACACTAAACGCCTCATGATTCAAGCTGAACTTTGTCTTGGTTTTCATATTCATAACTCATTTTGGAAGTTTAGGCAAATCAGCCAATTTCTATTGGACTTCCTTTATAGAATAAAATGAAAAGTCTGCATTATATGATCTCTAAGTTGCTTTTAAACATTAAGTGAATTATTTTGGAGCTAGCTAATATAAAGTCTTTAGAATCTTATATCATAGCGTCTTGAATAACTGAAGGGTTCTTGGGTGATATCTAATCCACTTATTCCTAAATATGACTCATTACTGAGATTGCATAGGTGGCTGTTGAAACATTCAACTCCTCTAACTCCAGTTCAAGGATTTCTGCTTCTGTAAATCTGAAGTGTGGCCAAGGAAAATGTATTAACACTTCCTGGATAAGTCCAATATACAATGGCTATGAGACAACAGAGGTTAAATGAATAATTTTCTCAATAATTAGAAATTAGTTTTGGCGAAATTTCACGGAAAAAAGATTATATCTGTAAAAGAATAAGAAGATGTTTCCTTGCTTTCTTGTGTCATTTGTACCTTGACATTTATAGATGAATATACAAACTTGTGAGTTGTCTTTTGAGGGGATATGTTTCTTATTTAAAATTGAGTGAGACATAGGACCTAAAAGACTGAAATTTATCACAGGATTATAGGATGCTCCCTCCCCCCCACATTTTAGCACCACCACAATAGGGCTTTAGTAATGTAATACTGGATTCCAACTAAAAGAGCTGGGGTGTGTAGACTCTGCTTAATCAGGCATTCTTAGGGAAATCCAAAGACAATTGGGGAGACAAAAACAGGAAACAGAGTAAAGCGAAACCTCTAAACCTACAGGTAGAACAAGCATTAAAGACAGACCAACTTCTATTACCTCATTATGTCTAACTAAGCCTGGAAGTGTTTGAGAAACCTTCACACTACATTTCCATCTGTTGCCATAGCCTCATCTAATAGTGTGAGAGATCACATGTACTGAGCAGTCTCTTCGCTTTCACACATGGGTTAAACCCTAGTCTGATTCTCTTTGCCATGGAAGAGTGCTTGCTGATAAAACACATTTCCCTCAGATCAAGTAACTAGAGCAACACACTTAATCCCATAACAATCACAAATGACAGTTAGAAAAATATTTTCTGCTGCTGCCTCTGCCAGCCACTTTTGTGAACAAGTGTCATGGCTTACAAAACCCATAATAAAGAAAACAACAAAGGCAGTTAGGTAGAAGAATCTGAGAGAAGTTTTAGAAAAATATGAAATTGCAAAAAAGAAGTGAAGAGCAAAGGACAGGGTAAATATTTGGGTAAATAGAAGTGAAACCATGATAACATTTTCTTGTAGGGATTAAACATATATACAGAATTAGAGTTACAGCCCCAAAAGGCAGGAGACAAATAAAGGGAGTTAAAAAGTGCTAAGGTCTATGCATTTTTAAAGAAGTGGCAAAAGCGCCAATTTATTAAACTAAAATAAGTATGCTGTATTATGATGATCACTAAGCAAAGATTGAAGTATGTATAATAACATTATAGGAAAATAAGAATAGCACAAAAGCAAAGCAGAACAAAACCATTGGTCTGTCCAAAAGGTTAAGCAAATTGAAAAAAAATGGTAGATTTAAACTTAAATATATCAGTAACTACATTTAAAGTAAATGCATTAAGTACCATTAAAGCACAAAGGCTGTCATTGAGATTTTTTAAAATCTTATTATATTCTCCTTAGAAGAGTCAGAACTGTAATATATAATGCAAAAAGCGTGAAAGTAAAGAGGTGGAAAAATGTTATACTATACAAATATTGACAAAAACCAGCCTGGTGTTGCTAAACTAGTATCAGATAAAGCAGACTATAAGTCAATAAATATTAGTAGACATAAGGAGGAGTATATCATTAAAAAAAAAAGGTTAAATCCACTATGAAGCGTTATAACTTTGCATTTGCACTAATAACATAGCCTCAAATTACATAAGGCAAACATGACAAAAATTGAAGGAAACAGATAAATACACATTCATAGTAAAAAATTGTAAGAGAATTTTCTCAGTTACTCATGAACCATGTAGATAAAAATCACCAAGTGTTTGGAAGCTTAATTTGATTAACAAATGGTCTTGCTGACCTGTAAGAATACTGCACCCAAGATCTTATTCTGGCTCTTAAATAAGTTTCAATAAAAGTCCAAAGACGGAAATCATGGTCCCTGGCCATGATACAACCCAACTTATCAGTAAAACCAACAAATGAAAAAAAGAAGGAAGGAAAGAAGGAAGGATCCCCAAATTTGTAAATTAAACAAGTGCTAAGTAGCCTGTAATTCAAGGAAGAAATCACAGTGCAAATTAGAAAATAATTTGAATTGAATAAAAATGATAATAATATTAATTATTAATAACAAAGTATATTAAAACACATGAAATATTGTTAAAGCCATGTTCAGAGGAAAATAAGTAACTTTAAATTTATACTTTAGAAAAGAAGAAAGATTGAAAATCTGTGTATGCCTCTTAGGAATCTAGAAAACAACAGCAAATTAATTCCAAAGAAAATAGCAAGAGGAAATTTTAAAAGTAAAAGTAGAAACTGAGATGTAAAACAAATAAATAAGAGAAAATCAACAAAACTTACTACTGTCAATTTAAAAACATTAATAGAAGTGAAAATACCCTAAACAGGGCTGATCAAATCAAAGGAAAGAAGGCATAAACTATCAATAACAGGAATGAAAAATGGAAATAACTTCAGATCCTATGTACATCAAAAAGATATGGAGAGGATGTTTTTAATAGCATTGTGCAAAAGAATTTTAAAAAGTAGATAGAAAGGGAAAATACCTTGAGAAAGACAACATTCCACAACTGACTCAGGGATTCAAGGAAAAAAAATAAAATTCTGTCTCTATTAAAGAGATTAGATTAATAATTAAGAATTTTCAAAGCAAGAAAACTTCAAAACTCAGTTTCCCCAGTTAGTTTTATCAAACATTTAAGAAAGAATAATACCAATGTTAAAAAGAAATTCTTCCAGAGAATAGGAAAAATAATAGTTTTTAACTATTTTATATAAGGACAGCATCATCTTCAATATCACATCTTACAAGGACTAAAGAAAGAAAATTATATTCTGATCTATCTCATAAACATAGATGCAATATTAGCATTTAAATCCAGTGACACATAAAAATAATCATTACATCAAGGCCAGTGTTGAACTTAATATAGGAATAAAAATTAGTTTTAAATTTAACAGTTAATCACTGTACCACATTAAAAGGGAAAAAACGTATTAATCATCTCAATAGATATTGAAAAAGCATTCGGCACAAGTCAACTCCCATATATTGTTTATAAAAGCAATACATTCTTATCAAAGTACGAATAAAGTGGATGGACTTAATCTAATAAAGGAATGTCTACAAAAAACATATGACAAACTACATAGTGAATTACTGAAAAATTTCCACTGAGATTAGGAATGAAATAAGAATATTCATTATTATCATTTCAATTAATATGTACTAGATTTACTAGGCAGTGCAGAAAGGAGGATAAAAAGAGCATAATTATTGAAAAGTTTTTAGGTAGATAATTGCTATAATTGTATTGTCCCTTGACCAAAACTGATCTAGGAGTAACACTATTTTTAACATCCTTTTATATATGTCCTTAACTATTATAACATTTTCAGTGATTTATACCTTTTTTCAATATGAAGCAATCTATTATAAATAACATTTCTATCTGGAATTTGGAATGTGATTTGAAGTGTGTCAGGGTTGAAGGGAAGACGGGAAAAAAGTAGTAGGTAATTCTGAGTCCCTGTTTAGTACGGTCATTAGACCACTTTCATTGTTACTTTATGTATTTGTTCCCCTTTTTATCTGTTCATCATTATTTTAATGTTTCCTTTCAATTAATTAATTTGTCTTATATTTATTGATTGATAAAGTTTTCTTTCTTCATCTTAAATCCTGTTAAAAAATAATCTGAATTAATAAATTATGAAATTCTCTTCTAATTATTTGTATTGTTCCAGAATAGACTTTTCAGCAATTGTTTAGGCATAAATACTTGTCTTACCAGATTATTTTTACTCACCATTTGCTATTTATTGTTTTTCTTTTTTGAATCCCTCATCCTGACTCTTTTGTTTTTCTCCCCATTTGGCTGGAGTATTTCCTCAAATAATGTTTTCAGAAATAACACTTGAGTTACATAATTTTGAATCTTGCTAGTTTTTTAATATTTTATTATTATCATGTTTTTAAATTATGGAGACGTGATATCTTTTTTTTAATTGAAATATAGTTGATTTACAGTGTTGTGTTAATTACTGCTGTACAGCAAAGTGACTCAGTTATACATATATATACATTCTTTTTCATATTCTTTTCCATTATGGCTTATCACAGGATATTGAATATAGTTCCCTGTACTATACAGTAGGACCTTGTTGTTTATCCATCCTATATATACCAGTTTGCATCTACTAATCCCAAACTCCTACCCCACCTCCCCCTTGGCAACCACCAGTCTATTCTCTATGTCTGTGATTCATTTTCTGTTTCATGGATAGGTTCATTTGTGTCATATTTTAGATTCCACATATAAGTGATATTATACGGTGTTTGTCTTTCTCTGTCTGACTTCTCTTAGTATGATAATCTCTAGGTCCATCCATGTTGCTACAGATGGCATTATTTCATTCTTTTTTATGGCTGAGTAATATTCCATTGTCTATATATGTGTACCACATCTTCTTTATCCATTCATCTGTCGATGAACATTTAGGTTGCTTCCATATCTTGGCTATTGTGAATAGTGCTGCTTTGAACATTGGGGTGCATGAATCTTTTTGAATTATGGTTTTCTCCAGATATATGCCCAGGAGTGGGATTGCTGGATCATATGGTAATTCTATTTTTAGTTTTCTGAGGAAACTCCATACTGTTTTCCACAGTGGCTGTACCAACTTACATTCCTACCAACACTGTAGGAGGGTTACCTTTTCTCCATACCCTCTCCAGCATTCGTTATTTGTAGACTTTTTAATCATGGCCATTCTGACTGGTGCGAGGTGCTAACTCATTGCAGTTTTGATTTGCATTTCTCTAATAATTAGCAATGTTGAGTATCTTTTCATGTGCTTATTGGCCATCTGTGTTTCTTCTTTGGAGAAATATCTCCTTAGGAGACATGATATCTTTTAAACAGAAACCTGTGAACTTCACTTTATATTATTTTCTCATTTGACATTGAAGCCAAGAAGTCCTCCACTCTGTCAGATTTGCACAACACTGCTTCCATCACTCTCAACTTTATATTGAAACTTGTTAGATATTATCTTTCACTGTGGAATTCAGATCACATCAAAAATTTTTTTTTTTTTTAAATTTTATTTATTTATTTATTTATTTATGGCTGTGTTGGGTCTTCGTTTCTGTGCGAGGGCTTTCTCTTGTTGTGGCAAGTGGGGGCCACTCTTCATCGCGGTGCGCGGGCCTCTCACCATCGCGGCCTCTCTTGTTGCAGGGCACAGGCTCCAGACGCGCAGGCTCAGCAATTGTGGCTCACGGGCCTAGTCGCTCCGCGGCATGTGGGATCTTCCCAGACCAGGGCTCGAACCCGTGTCCCCTGCATTGGCAGGCAGATTCTCAACCACTGTGCCACCAGGGAAGCCCCCAAAATATGTTTGATGTCAAGGTATGTACCTTCTTAAATTTGGTGCCTTTGGTTGATGTTAATGAGGTTTTTGAATTTAAAGAATCAGCATTTTCTTACACACAATAAACCTAAGTGTTTTCATTTTCTTATATTTTCATCATAAGTCCTATTCTTTATTAGTTTTTGTTTTATACATATTGTATTTTCTATGTTATCTATCATAATTTCCAACTTATATTTTGCTCTATATTCAAAATAATTCTTCATATTGATTTTCTAATCAATTAATGTGATTTTTAGCAGTGATGCCCCTGTTATCCAGTGCTTCCACTGAGTTGACTTTTAAGTGTTCTTTTTACTTACTTTAAACAACTTTTTCTTTACTCTGTTTCCTTTTCCTAGCAGCTTATTTTTATCATATGCATATAATATCCTCTAAAATCTCATTGGAATTAGGGAGTAAAATTATCATGCTGGTTTTTTTTGCATTTACTATGATATGGTGAAGCTCATTTTATTTGATTGCTCAATTTGATTCTTTAAATTGTTGTTTCTCTTCAATTTTTTTTTCTCCGTGAGGCAGAAATGGCTCTTGGGTTGACAGACAACAACCTGCATTTTACTCAACACATGAGCTGTACCAATTGCTACTCCTGGGTAGTCTGTGAGGAGGATTTTGTTAAAATAACCAAATTCCTGTGACTTACTCACTGGCTTGGCTTTTGCTTCCACCCCTGTTGGATGGAACTTGGTGCAACTGTTAATGGGAATTAGGGAAGGAGATTTGGCGGAGGCTGAGTGTGTACTAAAATTTCACTACTGAGAAGAGTGACTTTCTTCAGTTTTGGGGGGGCACTCTGCAGTTACCTGGGGAATGCTTCCTCCTCTGTCTTGCCCTGACATTCAGTTAAGGAAATGATTGAGCACTCATCTCTTGTTTCCTTATTGGGAGGCTAGAATCAAATGATGCTTAGGGACAAGGCAGCATATCCTGTCTTAGTTTCAGTCTCTCTGGCTCTGAACTGGGGGGGATTTGTCCATGGTCATCCTGAGTAAAACTCTTCACTTACTTCTAGGTAACGTCCTTTTTGCCATCATGAAGTTGCTCATTATTCAGTTTGTTTAGCACTCGCCTCCACCATATATTCCAGAATTTTCTAAAATTTTCTGATGTTTACTGTTCTGCTAGTCCTAGATTTTTAAAATTTCTTCAACTAGTTCAAGGGTATTCTATAGATTTTAGTTAGTTAGTTCAATGGTTAGTTCAATGGAAAGGATAGAGTATAAACCTGTGGGCTCAGAGTTATTCTGAAACCAGAAAAATGATAAATGATATGTCTAGTGGATTGTTTCACACAGTGCATCCAAGAGCAAAGCATCTGAGACAGTGAAAATATATTGTCTGAGTTACATTTCTAACAATTGTTCATTTGGGGATTTGTAAGTACACTAAAGCCTGTGTAAAAAGCAAGCTTATTATACTTGTTTAAAAATGTATTATATGATCTAGTTAAAATTGCAATTATTCTAGATAAGTTTAACTAGTTTCAAAATAAAATAAAGTTACTTTGGCCTGTTAAGAGAACCGAAGACAGATCATAGCAAAATTCAGCATTACTGAGAAGGACAAAGATTTGCAAATGCAGTTTATATTTTAGAATCAATGAAGGACCAGAGACTTGAATTTACTGTAACCACTAGCAAGTGAGTGGTTACTATAATAACAGAGACAAACTGATCCAGATTGAGAGAAAAATATTTGGAGCTAGACCAATCAAAAGGAAGGATGTTTCTGTGCACTGTTTCCTGCCATCTTATGTTCCCACTCTAAGAAGAAAAATCTTGGAGAACATGTTCCAGGTATCAGGAAGATGACATGAGTAAAAAGTTTGCACTGGTATTTCCAAAGATTTTCAGAAAACTATTCTGAATATAAGTATTAGCTAAGATGTCATGGAAAACACTTCACAAAAGACTTGAAGTCTACCATAAAGTTAGGTAACACCTCCATCTTACTCAATGTTATATATCAACTATACCTCAGTAAAGCTGGTGGGGGGGAGAGGTGGGGAATACAGTGCTTCTTGACAAAAAAAGACTTGAAGTCTACAGAGGTCTGGGTAGAAGGTAAAAGATTCTGCCCAAAGGCCCAGGAATAGAAACATGCTGAGGGTTCCAGTTCTTGAGTAGCCACATTAAGGAGAGGTTCTTTATTACCGACATTACTCAGGCCTCAGATATTTGTACCTACATCACTAGTGGAAAAGGACAGTGAAGTGAGTTTGTTGACAGAGTTTGCTCATGTATATTATTCATACCAATAAAATCTTATTTCTAATATACTAGAGAATAGTAATTCCCAGTTTATGGATATATGGACCATATCAAGTAATTATGTGTAGTTTATAAATCCACCTGTGTATTAACAATAGTCTTAGAGCAAATCAATAACATTTCTCACATATATATGAAGAAATTTTGAAGATATATATATGTGATTAATAAAATATATTTAAATGTTAGTGGATTTCAAGTAGTTTTTTAGGAATATGTCATATATTGATACTCAAAATATAACAGTATTATGAGTACAGAGGGATGGATGACGTTTATAGTTTATAAAAGCATGTGAAGCCGAGAGCCCGTTTTCTTTACTTGTTTGTTCAGTTACAGTAACTAATGATGAGTAAGACATGTCACTTTTTGTCCAGAATCCTTTTTATATTATAACAGCAATGGATTTGCAAACCTATTATATATATTTAACTTTCTCAAAGAGTGCTGAACATAGGAAGTAAAATTGCCATTCCTCATGTGTAGCACATCTATTGCCATACCTAATACCATCGTCATGATTAAAATCTCTAGTCAATCACACCTCTCTTTCCCACTGAGACCATATCCAGCCCACATCCTTTCCAGTGAGCCTGCCTTGACATTTTTGTATCTAAGTTAATACCTAATACAGGGTCAATAAATACTCACTTGAATGAAGAAATAAATGGTTAAATAATAGTCCATTGTGTATACACTACATTGCCTTTATCTATTTATCCATCAATGGACACTTATGTAGCTTTCATGTCTTGTCTATTGTGAAAAATGCTGCAGTGAACATGGAGGTGCAGATTTCTCTTCAAGATAGTGATTTCATTTCATTTGGATGTACATCCAGAAGTGGAATTACTGAATCATATGGTAGTTCTATTTTTTTTTAATTTTTTGAGGAACCTCCATAGTGTTTCCCATAGTGGCTTTACTAATTCACATTCCCCCGACAGTGCAGAGTTCCTTTTTTTCCATATCCTTGTCAGCATGTGTTATTTCTTGTTTATTTGTTTTGTTTTGTTTTTTTGGTAATAGCCATTCTAATGACTGTGAAGTGATATCTCATTGTGCTTTTTATTTGCATTTCCCTGATGATTAGTGATGTTGAGCACCTTTTCATGTACTTTTTGGCCAAGACATACAGGTTGTTTGCCCATTCTTTAATTGGATTCTTTTGCTGTCAAGTTGTCTGAATTCTTTGTACATTTTGGATATTAAACACTTTCAGTTACATGGTTTACAAATATTTTCTCCCATTCCATAGGTTGCCTTTTCATTTTGTTGATTGTTTCTTTTGTTGTGCAGAGCCTTTTAGTTTAACTCATCTTTTACTCTCCATAATCACAGGCATATTTCAATAAGCATTAGGACTACAGTCTCACAATCCTGACCCAGGAAATATAATTTAGAATTAACTTCCTTCCAAATTAAGACATTCCTCTGATGAGCTGCCCAGTGGAATAAAGTTACATTCTCTGACAGTCCTTAGCCCCACCCAGCTGATCTTTTGTACAGAGATATGTGAATGAGACCTTCTAATACCAAGTTACTAAAAGCATCTCTCTGCTGCCTTGGCTATGTCTTCACTTAGCTCATTTTACTTTCTATCGCAGCCTCTCTGAGATGGGTTTAGCGCTGCTATCATTTAAAGGCAGCAAGATATCTTCAAGAAAAACAGCTGTAAAATCCATCCATCCTATTGACGTCAATTGCTTAGGAAAGGAGTGAATACAGAAAACTTCTTAGAGAGTCAGCTCTGCATGTTTTATCTCTTTTAGATTTCCAAGTGAAAATAATTATTGGAAAGCCTGGGGTTGTTACTGATTATAAAACAGTGATTTTCCCCCTCCTATGATTTTTAAAACTTCAGTAGTTTGAACTATTTGAATCAAAGTTTAAACTTTGATTTAGATAGCTCTTTAAGAATTTTGCAATGTCAGCTGTGAAGTTTGAACTGGATTATCTTTCTCCTGAATGCTTCAGACATGAGCATGCTTCCAGCCCAGATTTTACTTTAACCTGCTTGACTGAACTTTCTGGTGATTCTAGTCAATTGGAACTTCAGCACTCGAATTCTGTCCCTGTTGGTAAGCTAAACTTTAGATTGATATTTTTGAGTATCTTAACTTACATCTGTACTTTTTAAATGTCAGATGTATAAAAAATAAATCTTGATGTCATTTACTTTGCAGTGGTATAGCTGATGCCAATTTGTTTCTTGAGTTATTTTTTCCTGAACTATATAAATAAATTTTTATAAAAAAGAACAGAGGGTTTGCCAATAGAATAAAGTATCAGAAAACAAATTCAATGAAGTAAAAAAAAAAAAAATGTTAATAGTGAAGTAGATTTTGTTTGTCTGAACACTCAAGCCTATCAAGGCTTAGTTTTGTTTGGGATGACTGATGAAATCAGGGATTTTATCCATAAACTGCAAAAAAAAAAAAAGTCCTGCCATCTTTCATTCCTCTCTTTTATTTCTGTTTCCTTTTACATAATTATATAAAAGATAATACATGTTTTACTTTCTCATTAAGAGCAAGATAATATTCCTTTTGGTTATGTTATTTTATAACTTGGACTCTGTGTTAGCTGACAGTGTTGATAGAATTCAAGGCAAAGAATTTCTTTTTTGATACCTTTGGGTTTTACTTATTCAGAATCTCAGTTTTCCTTCTTGCTCTGCAATTTTGAGGAAATAATGCTATACACTAATAGTTTGCATTCATCAAAAATTTCTGAGCGTTTGGTTTTTAATGAGATGTCAATAATAAATTGTGCTTTGTAGAAAAATTTTGTATAATAAATAAATAATACTTAAATGTTATTCTAAAGGAAATTTCCATTATGATTTAGATGATCATCTTTACTCATAAAAAAGGCAGTATAATGTGAATGTAAAAGTTAAGCAAAGCCTTCATAGCTTTGGATGTTACTGGGCATTAATCTTTGTCCAATGAAAAATATTTGTAGAAATAATAAATTCCATTTGGCAACCAGAGGATTCTTCCAAGAGAATTTGGCACATTTATGTATTTTGAGGTGTTTAAAAGAATTTTTATGTGACTCCCAACCAATCACTGATTTTTTTGTTCATAGATTCTTTTGTCTTGTATGACTTGTTTTACAGTATAGGCAGTTCTACAATCAGGAGATATAACAATCTTTTGTAAATTTTCTTTCAACTGTAAGAAAAGAGATCTCCATGCTATTGTTTTTTTTTTCTTAAATTGAGAGTCTTCCTGGGTGTTGAACCTACAATTTCATAAAGTGAAAAAGTCAGTTCTTTACAAATAAACATAGGAAACTTGGACAGGAAGATAAAATTTATAAAGTATTTGCCAGTTCAGTTATTTTATCTTCTAGTCATCTCTGTCACAGCACATCTATTCCAATAGATTGAATTGTTGTCTTTATGTAGTTGACCTGCACATCTCTAGCTTAGGTATAAACCCAGAGCCTGGAAGACACTTCCTCATTGATACCCTGGCAGTGCCTCAAATTCAACACAACTAAGCAAAACTTCCTAAAAACACCTCCTCCTTCTTACATCCTTTTTTCTGTCAATAACCCCTTAGCATATATTGCAGTATAAAGTTTGTGTTTATTTGTATGCATATTAGTTTAATATTTGTCTTCTCCGCCTCTTTGACCACCACTGTAGCCCCAGTACTCAATAGGGTGCCTGGCAATAAAAGGTTATTTTTGCCTTGACTCCCTGACTGCCTGCCTAAGGGACTGAAAGACTGGCCCTCTTCATTCCCCCTAGTGCATGCACCTGTGTGGACTTCTAACTGATCTCACCTCCAGGTTCTCCATAGCAAGCCTCTTGCCCATTGACAGCCACATAGTCCTGTGTAAGTACAAGTCTGACCTATTTCCACTTTTGTTTACAATTTCTATAATTCTCTGTGACGTAGGTTATAAACCTGGTGCTCTAGGATCTAAATCTGTTTTTTCCAAAACTTTTCCAGCCTCATATAACCTACACGTGTCCTACAAGAATGACTTACACTTTCAATCAGTGTGCATATTATTCTTTCAAAATAATTTCCAATAATTCTTTCTCCCAGCCTCTATTAAGATCTCACTGAGATAAAATACTGTTTTATTCCCAAATACCTATGGTTAACTCTCTGTATAAAGGAGTTTTTCCTGTTGCTAAGCTTCTACAAAATGTTTGTTCTATGTGTTAAATGCTCACATTCTATTTTTTTTTTTTTTTTGTAAATACATATGCTCATGGCTCCTCTCCTGTTAAATTATGTTTCTTAAGGGTAATTGCCATTTCACAATTGTTTGTATCTGTGCATGAGACACATGCAATAAATATGATTCCGTGAATTACCAATTAGTACAGTATAGTTTATCTTTTAATGAATTTTCTGTCATAGGTAGTATTTACTTAAATCAAATTATACATGTATTTTAACAGACAAAATATTATGTGGAAATTATTACACAATTTGTTACCTGATGATAACAGGTACCTGGAATTTGTTTTTCATTTGAAACTTTTATGGAGCATTGAGCGTTCTAGAATCTGTTTTGTATGCTAGATCTTTTTGCCCTATTTCTAATATAATCAAGTTGTATCCCTTCATTCAAAATATATTAATTGAATATTCATGATTTAGAGTTAGTGCTTGGATATCTATATGAAAATGAAAATAAGGTGATAGTAGAAGTAGGGAAAGAGCTGTGTCCTTTTAATCTCAGTGGTGTGACAGTATGTTTTTAACATGCATATGCACATACTCCAAGCATGGGAAAATAAAGTATAAGAGATGAATGTTAGTCCATAGAAAGTTGAACAGGTCTGCCTAAAAAGAAATATGTTCCATTGTCAGCAAAAGCGGTATTTATACCTTTCACTTATTTAATACCTTAATGATAACTCATACCTACAGAATTTCAGTAGTTCTCACAAGACATCTATGAGGTAGATTTCATTAATCTTAAACTCTATCCCCTAGAAGAAAAATTCAAATTTTGGAGAAGTAATTTAATTGGACCAAAGTCACATACATATAGTGAGAATGTGCGTGTGTGTGAGTGCGTGTGTGTGTGTGTGAGTGCGTGTGTGTGAGAGTGTGTGTGTGTGTGAGTGAGTGCATGTGTGTGAGAGTGTGTGTGTGTTGGGGAGGTGGTACAGACAGAGGGAAGCTGAAGAGCTCTTAATCTGTTTTCTGTCTGTAAGTTTAGTGTTCTTTTTTCCTCCTTAACACAACTTGGAAATTAAGTTTAAAAAAGTCATGTGGGGGAAAAATGCTTTGTTGTGTTCCAGAAATGGATTTAATCAGTAATCAGTAATGAGGATATAAATTTCCTGTCCGGACTCTGGAATGTGCTTTAAATGACTTGTAAGCCTGTGAGCATTTCATCATGGCCATCGTGGTCATCATCCCCTTTGTGGTATTAATGACAAGCACATATATATCATTTCCTGTGTATCAGGCAGTGCTCTAATTGTTTTATATCTATAATGTTTATATTTATATATAAACATATGTTTATATCTGACATACTTTGGTAAATATATATATACACATATTTACATATTTAATTTCTCACGTTCAGCCCTGTGGAGAGTTAGGTAACATTATTATTTCCATGTCACACTACTAACCAAATCAACAAATATTTCCTCGACCTTAAGAAATCTGTAGTGGAGCAATGGATCATTCCCTGCTGTGAGATCAGTGGTACACATTTGACACATGGGCCATCATGAACAATAAGAAACTAATTATGTGTACATAAATACAGTGGTTACCACTGATTCATAGATATTTATAAAATCTACACATCTTTAATTTTCTGTGACAATCTGTTATGCATCTATAGTTCATAAAAACTTATTTAAACCTAATTATGTCTTTGATTTTCATGACTTTTTGTTGACTGGCTCTACTTGAAGTCTAGAGGCCCGCAATTTAGGAAGCAGATCATTTGCTCATGTTATAGTTACTATAATAGAGCAGAAAGAAGACATGACTATTCCTGACTGAAGCAAACCTGAATGCAATTTTAAAAGATTTCTTCTCCCCTTGTCTAGTGTCTGCTTCCATGGATGTCTAATTCTCAATTAGACTGACTTACTGCTCTGTCTTTACATCTGTTTTTTCTGTATCCTTGATGCTTCTGAATGCCTGGTTTTTGTTTGTTTGTTTGTTTTTGCCAGCTCCTCAGGGTCTCCTACCTATTTCTATTTTTCATGAATTGTTTTTCTCGTTCCAAATTAACCTATTGTTACATGATGCGGATGTGACATTCCTTTAGAATTTAAGTACCTCAATACAATTAGATAATAACCTCTTTACATAAAATCCTACATTATTAAAAAAAAAAGTTGTGTCAGTTATCCCAATTATATGAAAACAAGCCAGTACGAGTAAACATCCAATTGAAACAATGGGCTGCATACTGAAACAGTATAGATATAATTCACATAAGTACTGATATAAATACTTCACAGTGGTGGTAAGTATGCAGTGCTAATTCCGAAGAATTCAAGATCATTTGGTCCTTCATCTGTTATTCCTTCCAAAACAGGTATGTCCCACTGGTAGTCATATAACTTCCAGTGTGATAAAGTAACATTTCAATCAATGTGATCCATAATTCACTTAGCCAATAGCATAATCTTTAAAAAAATTTTTAAGTGGTTGAAAAGCTTTTGGCCATAATAGATAGTATAAAATTTTTCTAGAGTTTCAGACAATACAGTCTATCATATTCAAGAATGTATGTGATTAAGTTTCTTAATTTCATTTAATCTAGAATTGCACGTTTATTAGACCCTAGAATGCTTTTACATAGAACATTTCCTAACATCCTGCAAGGTTTGCTTTGGAGATTTAGTGTTAAAGAATAAATTATATAACTAATGAAGTAATGGGAGAACTCTAATAAAAAATCAGGATAGGGTCCCACTCAGTCACCAACAAACTATGTCACCTTAGGCAAGGTTTTAACATCTCTCCTGGATGATTTTCCTAATCTACACAATGTCTAGAATAGATTAGTTGATCTTGAAGGCCACTGACAATTATAAAAAAGCTTCATGAAAACAATTAGAATTAGAACATTTCCAATGGGCATCATTAAGCTTGGTAAAGCCAATAATATAAAGATGGGCAAAGACAAAATATCTGTTTACATGTAAGTTATAACAATAATAATGAGTGTCAACATATGCAAAGAACTTCATAATTTACAGAGCTCTTTTACATTTGATTTTTCGACCACTCTGTATATCAAATCATTTTATTACTCCCATTTTTACAAATAAAGAAACTGCATATCTAACAGTGATATTTTACAGTGAAAGTTTAGTAAGTGACAAACCAAGAACTTAGATCCAGACTTTCTCCAATTCCAAATGTTATTGCCACTATACTACTACAAGTATGAGTACCACTATTGCTGCTACGATTATAACGAAAAATAACAGTAACGACAGTATTTACTATGTTAATTGCATACCAAACACTTCTAATCTCATTTTACTCTCCCAATACTGTTGTGAAGCATGGAGAAATTAAACAGTATTATAATCACTCATCATATTTCAAATATAGATTTATAGATCACTAACTTACAGACTAATTTGCTATTTTCAATTCAGAATGGTTGAACTGATATCTTTGTAAGGAAAAAAAAAACATTTACAAGTAACTTGATAAGCTAGGAAAGACTACTTGGCCTATTGAAAAGTAACTGTTATGCTGATTTTAAATAATGACTATATTCATTTCAAATGTGTTCTATATATTTGGTGAGGCACTTGCAGAATCTTTTAATTTTTTTTTTTCTGTTTAAATTAGGAAGCTTATTCAATTCAAATGATTTCTAGTAAACTAATCCTAACTTTTGACCAGCTGTCATTAAATACTAGACATTGACATGATTGCTATATTTTTTAAAATTGCCTTTGAGTTATTTCCATAAGAGACTTGCTTCCTTCTCTAAATTCTTATTTTTAAGAAATCCAAACATCTTAGCAAGGTGCTGGTGTACTATGGATTTACAATAACATTTTGAGGCAAATAAGCATCCTCTCTGTTTTCTTTTGTTTATAGCTGAAAATTAACTTGAAATGATTTATTCAGAGTCATACAGCTACTTATTACCAAAAATGAAGATGAGAAGCTGGGTCTCATGGTTCCTTGTCTATTGCATTTCACACTATTAAAGTAACTATCTTCCCTCAATGGTTTCTTAGTATCGTGTCTCCCTGATACCAGATGAAAATAAATCTACTCCACTGAAGTATAACTGAGTCATAGGACAATAAACTATCGTACTTTCCTTAGAATAACAGATTTTTAAGGTCTCATACGATCCCAAACAAATGCTATATTTTCCAAAAAGTGTTACAACATTCAGTAGTAGAGGAGTAAACATAAACCCATTATAAATATTACATAATATCCCCGTCAAACTACATGATCACACACACGCACACACACACACATTCAGTCACTGCACTTTTTAGAGAATTTGACTCTTGTTATCTTTCTGGATATGTTCTAGAACCCAGAAATGACTGACCACTCTGCTGAAATTCTAGTTGTGCTAAGGTCAGCATAAAAACAAGCTTTTCATCATCATGGGTGGTTTGGGGTTTTATGAGGTGGGCTTTGCAATGATTATTTCTTTGTCTCAAAAAATGAAGAGCATGACTACTAAGGATATGCAAGGAAATCCAAAGAATAGGCTCTGTGTTCCCTGACCTTGGGGTAGAGGATGAACATCCAACTAATTGCAGCCCAGAAGACTATCTCTGATCAAAAATTAGAAGACAGGCTACTACGTAAAAAGATTTTTGTTCAGTTAGAAGTATATAATTAGAGATCCTAACTTCTTGAGATGCTTAGAACTATGACCAGTTGCCACCTGACTAGTTATAGTTGTGGTGTTACCGTCATCAACTGTTCGTGTTTATTAGATGTCTACTCTGTCCCCAACTCTCTGCCAGTCTCTGTGAGAAATGTAAAGTATCTGGAAGGTCCAGTGCCTGCTCTAAATTGTACTCTCTAAATCTAGTTATGAAAAAAATCCATGTGTGATTGAAATAGGTGACTATCTCATCCTGCCAGTGTCATTCAGGGCAGAAACATATCAACTGGGAGGATAGTGCTTTTAGAGAGGTTGTTCTTAAAGCCAGAGTGTAGCCCACAGAGCACTTGAATTAGTATCACCAGAATACTTGGAATCCATGAAGATTCTAGGATCCCATCCCAGACCCTTTACATGTAAACTCTGGATATAATCCAGAAATATAGATTTTAGAAATTTCTCACATTATGACTGTATACACAAAGGTTGAGAACTGGTGTTTGTGTCGGGGGTCACGACAGGTTCATTGGCAAGGGCTCCTTACAGTGATCACTGTGCTATGGCATTTTTTCCCGATTATTTCCGATCATAGCAATTTGCAATCAACTATAACTCTTTTGTCAGCAACTTGTTTAATGGCTGTTGATCCATTTATATACTTGCCAGAGTGTCTTCCTATTTTTCTTACATCTACATATCACCCTCAGATAAATTCAGATTCAATCCCTTCTAAAAAGCCCTTCTTCTCATCCCTTACATAAAACATTTTCTCTGTATTGGATGCCCATAATACGTATTTATGTGGTACTGATATCAGTGTAAAATGTTTATTTTTTGCATTTAATCTTGCATTTAAATGTTTTAGCTATTAGATATTTGGTGTAGCTTTCAATGTAATTTTATCAAAATAGAGAATAAGCTCCTACAAGATAAGAGATATGTTGTACTTCTTTTCCCTCAAGAGGGACCAACAGAGAGCTCTATGAACAGAAGGAGCTGCATTACTTGTTCCTAATATGACTTTACAAAGATGGACCAGTTGATAGAAATCTTCACTTCCTTTGTGGATTTTTTAGTATAACTCTGATCTCTTAATGGCTCTGCCGAGGGGCCTTCAACTTGTTCTGTCTCAAGAAGAGCAATCTAGGTTCATATAACATGCATACTTTGGCTGCCTTGGTAAAAGGGAAAGTTAATGCTAATGCAATGTTGTAAAATGAAATAACCCCAACAACCATCATTTCACTAAATGCCTGCTGAAAGTATTCTACTAAGAATTGAGTACATCTATTATAATTCAAAATAATGAATTAAAAAGTGGTCTTTCTGATAACATACAAGGAGTGCTTATGTGGCCATTGCATTACTGCATAATAATTGGTGGAATTCCTAAAATATATAGAGATAAAGATAGATGCAGATATATAGATACCTCTCCTCAAATGTTTTCTGGTGTCATGTCTTCCTGATACCAGATGAAAAAAATTTACTTTTTTTTTGGAATAAATCTCAGTACCTTGGCTTACCCAACACTTTATTAAAAAAAAAAAATTAAGGCTTGTGGTAAAATGTTTATGATAATATTCTCAGGTTGACATGATGATATATAGCCATAATCTTTATTCATAAAGCTCTTTCTGGGAAACAATTGACAGAAACCTCTCTCTAAAGTAAGGGTTGTGTTCTCGTCTGAAGTATGGATTCAGGCATGCTACCAATAATTTATGACCAATTACAGAAAATGTACTTCACTGAAGCTTGCAAGTATTATCTCTTTACAATAGATTCAAGAATCTCTTGTAGTTAATCAATCTCACTTTAATTCCAATGGTTTTTTTTTTAAGTGGGAGATAAAGTAGTGGGGTACAGGTATACACTGTGAATTAATCAAATCCTGCATATATGAGTGCATTTCCATGTGTAAGGTAGAAACAAAATTGAAAATCACTGTCTTTAGTGATATAAGCAGGAGGATAGAGGTCAATGAGTAAACTATTCTGGAAAGAAATTTGACATTATTTTTCAAATGGATTTCAAATCATGTATAGCTTTGATTCAGAAATTCAACTTCTAGGGATTTGTTTCAAATAAAATCAGGGATATACACAGAAATAATGGAACAAAAATGCTCAATGCAGTGTTGCTTTTAATAGAGGTAATAAGAAATAAGAGTCCAACAGTGTGGAATTCATTAAATCATTAAACTATAACATATCTCCCAAGAAGGAATGTTTTAGAGACTTGTAACATGGGTAGTAAAGAAAACGCTATTGGCAATGGAAAATACTCAGGGTATAACGCTAAATAAGGCAATAAAATTATATGTAGATATTTTATACAACTTTTGTGTAGATGTTTATAATTATATGAGATCTGTGCAAAAAAATACAAGAAAAACATATACCAAAATAGTAAAATGTTAGTCCTGAGGTATACGATCCCAGTAAAATTTACCTTTTGTTTTTTGCTACATTTTCCAAATTTCCTTGATTAATCATGTATTATTTTTAATCATGTAATATATATATATTAAAGGAGTTTTACCTTTTTTATAACTTAAGAAAAAATTAGAAGCAACTTACATGAAAATAGACATAGAAGAAGGTGAAGTGTGCCAGAGTCCTTGACAAAGTATAGGTTTCTTGACATTTGAGAATTTTCAGGTCTCCACTTGACTCTCACAGCATTTCCACGACCCTCTTTATTCCAGTCTCATCTTCAGACTGGGGCCATAGCATAGAAGCCCACATGAAAGTATTAGATACTCAGAAAACAATTGTTCAGGATGGTGAGAATAGTAATCTTTAGCACGATTTTTGCAGCCATTGTTCTCCTCAGCCCTGCAAATCCCTAACCCTATTTCCAACAAAACCCTTCCATATATAGAAATAGCTAGTACACACACATAAATGGTCATTTATTATATCCAAGTAAAATTACAACCGTCACTTTTATGAGCTTCATTGTGTTTAATTTCTCAGAAGAAGAAATCATTTTACAACCATTCAAGAAATAAGATAATGCAGGGAAGACAAAGGCACCCAACAAACAGGTGCTCCATCTACTTTTTAAAGGCTGGAGTTAGCAGAAAGGAAAGAAAAGATACATAATGATAACTGTAAGCATCAAAAAGTCAGTGGGCATCAAAAAGCTAACTATAGGAGAGAAGAGAAAGGGACATGTATTAAAAACTATAACAACAGCAAAAGTATGGAAAGCAAGAGGAAGATAATTGTATAATGGAGAGAGAATTTTTTATGAATCAAGGTCTGTCTGTTTAAACACAAAGAGATTTGTTAGGAAGATACATTATAGCTCATAGAATCATTGCATCAGCTTTATAAATAGGCCTTAGGCTAAGTTTTCAGAAAAAAAATCATAGGACATGCTGATGTCCACACATGAAAAGAGAGACATAGCTGCTGCCAACTCCAAAGGCATGCTGCTTTTGCTGAGGTGACAGACTTTTACCTCTGCTCCAACCCCAGAACTACACAGAAAATCACTGAGTAAACAGGAAAAGGAAAGAGTGCTACCCCTCCAACCCAACTCAATGCCCTGATTGGTTTCTGACTAAATCACTGCTGAACCCCTAGCACTAGGGTGGGATGAACCCCACAAAGGACCCATTGCCTGAGAGTAGTCAGCGGGCAGATTCATCAAGAGAAGGCCACTCTGGACTTGTTTCCTCATTTGAAAAACAAGGGACTTGGACCTCTTTCAAAGATTCTTTGATTTTTTTCATAGGCATTTGATCAAAAAATAATAAGGATCTTTGTTGGGAGGGTCTACAAAGTCCTGCAAGTCACCATAAATTCAGAATGCTTATTGCTTAATATAAATTTGCACACTGGAGAAACTCCTCATTGGCTTCTGATCTCCCAGCTTCCATCGTTATGTTCTCACCCATCGCTCTGCCTTTTCAAAACTCATTGTGCCGCATGAGTACAATGCGGGGGTATTGCTCGGGGGTACTTTTCATCTATATCAAGAGCATTGGAGAAACCATTGCTTATCCCTTGAGTCAGCTGTGGTGGATCCTGTTACTAATAGTGGCATTCTGCATATTTTTAGATGACCAATGAACTACCCGCATGTTTCCCATGTTTGTATCTTACACATTCTCGCATTTCAGCTTTTGTTTTGCTTGTCCTTTGCTTTTTCTTGGTCTATAATTTGAGTTCTCAAAAACTAAATATACTAGTTTATGGTCTCTGAAAATTCTATGCAGAAGGTTCTTGCTCCAGTTTATGAGTAGAAACTATAAACTACAATGATAATCTTAGATTTAATATTCTCATTTTCTACTTCTCGTAAGTAAATCCAGAAGTTGATGGCATTTATTTTTGTAATTTTCTGAGCTATACATGTAAACTGAACAGTGACTGGCTGGTATAGAAGTAGGAGCTGTCTACCTAGAAATGGAACTTACCACATAATCCCGTACCCTATGGAAATTTGAATTCTGATTCCTCATATAAAGCAATAGAGAGGTAGTTGCTTAGACCCTAGCATCAAGCTAAAGTTCAGAGGTTGCTCTGATACTTCTTAGTTATGTGACTTCAGAAAATTCAATGAATCTCTATGTGTTTCTATTCCCTCATATGTAATAAGGGTGTAACCTCACAGAGTAGTTAAGAATATTAAGTGAAATAATACCAAAAAAACATTTAGCACAATGCCTATAACTAGTAAGTATCCAGAATATGATGACTGACCATGTTCTGGGGATTATAATCCACATGAGGCAAATTGCAGAATCTGTGTAGTGAAAACTGAGCTTCTCAGTTCAGGTACAGTTGTCCACAGGGATATATGAATGTGCAGAGAATTAACATCACAAATTTCGGGAGCATTTATTTTACTTGATAAGTAATCTTATTGAATTTTAATATTAAAAAAGGAGCATTTATTAGGAAGTGAATAAATACCTAGATTAATTTTTATAATAAAATGTTAGATTTCAAAGAAAATTCCTATTAGCCTAAAGATGTTTGTGGGCATTCACTTTTCTCTAACAAGAGAAATATTTCTAGAGGAAAGTTTGTGAGGCACTGGAAAGAAAACAAACCGAAACAAAAAGGTATTGGCTGCATTAGAACCCTGGTTTCTGCTGGTTACTTGGGTGTTGATGCCCCATGATGACAGTGGATGCTCAGTGCTTTTGATGGGGTTGTAATTTGTCTTGGGTTCAGTGAGGCCATGTAAGTTTTAGCATTGACATCATTGCATTGACATGAGACAGTGTTCTCTTCTCAGAATATCATGGGCTTTCAGAAGCAGTTGGGAATTTTACTTTATTTAAAACGAGAGTGGGAAAGGGAAACTTGAACTTTTTTTCTGTGCTAGATATTAAACTTGCCTATTTTGTTCCCACTCTAGATAAAAGTAGCCAAAAGAAAGTCTCCCCTGTGTTCATCTTTAAGAGGTAATCTAGCTTTTGCAACAACATGGATGGACCTGCAGAGTATTATGCTTAGTGAAATAAGTCATACAGAGAAAGACAAATACTGTATGTCATCATCACTTATGGTGGAATCTAAAACATAAAACAAACTAGTGAATATAACAAAAAAGGAACAGACTCACAGATATAAAGAACAAACTGGTGTTTACCAGTGGGGAGAGGGGAGGGAGAGGGACAAGATAGGGGTAGGGGATTAAGAGGTACAAACTACTACGTGTAAAATAAATAAGCTATAAGCATATTTGTACAGCACAGCAAATATTAGCCAGTGTTTTATAATAACTATAAATGGAGTATAATCTTTAAAAATTGTGAATCACTATGTTGTACACCTGAAACATATTACATTGTTCATCAACTATACCTCAATAAATTAAAAAATCTAGCTAGGTGATCTGACTTTTAGAAATGAGATGTCTTCTCTCAACATTGAATAATGCACTTAACAAAGAGGCAGAGATATTAGTGACGTTTATGCATTATCTGGATTAACTTGACTAAATTGTACTTGGAGTTGGGAAGAGCTAGATTTATAAGCTTCTCTTATGTGAGAATATGCGTGTGGGGCCAAGAGAGCACGTGTAGCTTGTCTAAGATCACACAAATAGTTAGATACAGAGGCCAGCCTATAATTTTCTATATCTTACATTGTCAGACCTTCAAGTGTCTTCTAACTCCCAGGGGTCATAATGAGTAAGAGACAGGACGTGGGCTTTGTCATAGGAATCTCTGACTGTGATTCAGACACATAGTATCGATAGATTCCAGAACTTGTGCAAGTTACTTAACAATTTTCTTCCTCTTCTCAGTGGGACAGCCACTTTGCAGAGTTGCCTATGGGATTGAGAAAATGTGTGAAAAAATACCTTGTGCAGGGAAGGGACTTACAATATATGTTTAATAGATATGAGATGTCTCCCCATTTCCCATTTCTAGTGTTTTGCCTTCTTATTTACTCCCTGTGGCTTCTCAAACCAAAAATTGCTGGGCCATTCCTGAGTTGCTGTGATAACCAGGGACAATGAATCTGAAAACCAAAAAGAGTTCTACAAATACATGTATCACTGTGAGTTTCCTAATTAATTCTTGCAACTACATGCCTTTTAAACAAAACTCCCTTGAGAGTGATTAATGACTAATTCCAAAAAGACAAAGATCTGGGAGTACTGGTCTAAACATCTCTGGTAATATAAGAATCTTGATCTCATCATTGTTGGTTTATTTTCCATTAACACTGAAGAAATTATCTTTCCCCTGTATCTATCCTGCAGGTGTTTTCTTTAGAATTCTTATTGGCTTCCTCGATAGATAAGCACAATTCAGTGTTTTATTTTTCTTCCTTTCCACTGAATATTTGCCTCCAGCCAGCCAAATTTCAGAATGCAGTCTCCATTTCCAAGGCCACAGTGGAGACAAGTCTCAAAGCAAAAGTATGTAAAGAAGTGGTCAATTCTGTAGCAGAGCCCAGAGTGTGGATTTTGGAAGTTGCCTAACTTCTACATCCAAAATGCTACTACATATTTCATAATTTCAGATGAAATACCATAGAATAATCACAGAGAGCTTGGTCATTTTTTCTCTGGTTTTGCCTTGGAAGACAAATGAAACTATTCTCAACAATTTACCTCATGTCCTTATTATAAGGATTCTTTAAAAATAAGTTTTTAGAAAGTAGCATTCTATTAGCTCTGTAAAATACATATGCAAACACTTTTAAATTTTAGTTGAAAGTGACCACTTATTTCATCACAGAGAAATGATGAGGAGAATAGGTGGAACTAGTGGAAGTTCCAGTGTATTAATTGTTTATTTATGAGTCAACAATATAATGTGTGACCTACTAAAATGTAAGACATTGTATAATACAAGGATAGGGATTAATTAAAAGATTAAAATATAGTGTCTTCTTTTAGTTGACTATTAGAGAAGACATTCATTACATTAATACTTGCTGAGTAGCCATATATACAATGTACCATATATACATATATACAATATACAATGTACCGTGTATACAATGTACTTTGATACACATGCATTAATGTGTGTGTGTGTGTGTGTGTGTGTGTACTGCCTTGGCTCGTACCAACCCTATTCTTCTTGACAGTCCAGACATCACTGACATCCCTTCCTTCATTCTTATCCATGAGTGTCCAGAATTAGTTAGAGCCACCCTTTCAGTCTTAGGATCTTGTTCTTGTCTCACCCTGAACATGGTCAGTATTAGGATCTTGATAGATGGTTATAAAGAAGGAGAAGGCAACCAAGAACAAAAGGAGAGCCTGCACGGGAGTTTTGCAATATAGTCACTGTGTGGATGTGTCCATGTCAGTTTAATTTTAGTCTTTAGTTTCCTGAAAGTTAAGCTAGAGCAGAGTCTCTTCCAGGACTTACAGTCTATGCTTCTATGTCATAATATCTCTTTATTTGTGTTAGTCTTCCCCTAGTGTTTCTTTCTAATATATACCCTCTTAGCTCTGGACTTGGCCACTGTTTTAGTCCTCATCCACACTAGATACTCATCCTCCACAAACATCACGTTCTGTTCTGTATTCTCTACCCCCTTCCCATGCCATCTCACTCAATCACACCTGTTGGAACATCTGTGCCTTGTGCATGACTCCAGCCTCCATATTGTTTGAAGACCTTTGAAGAATATGGGGGCATCAAAATGATTGGGAATGGACACCCTCTTTCACCTCCCAGGTCCAGTGAGGAAAGAGGTGGGAGCAGTGTCCTTCCCTCTCCCAATATAAGTGGTCAGGTGTTAGAGAACAGGAAGGGATTTAGGATTGTTTGGGAAAGTCAAATTAGAACTTTAATATTGTACCTCAGTCACATGATGAATTAATTAAATTTTGCTAAGCTATCCTGGAAAACTAACACACTGTATTATACCATTTTTCTAGGGGGAGAGTTTTCTGTCTTCTGTGCAGTGTAATTTAGGATTTAACTCTCACCAGCATACACAGATGCTTGTACGTTGGGATTGATCACTCGGGGGAAAAATGAGGTAACTGTTGATTCTAGTGTATGCCAAACGAAAAATCAATGATCAAGAATATGTGTCCTGGACTTTCAGAAGAATATATCAATATGACCCAAAGAGAGTAGAAAAGGAAAGACATTTTGAAGTAGGACAGACTTTTAAAAAGAAAGGAGGAAGGTATTCCTGGGGGATGGAATGACGCAGACTGACCATAGAACGTGGTGTCATAAAGCATTCATTTTTGTGTCTGTGTTTGCTGGTTTATTTTTTGCCATCCCTGCATACATACCTCTTTCTTCCAGTATGAATGCTCTGAAAATTTCTCTTGGGGAATTAATCCCTTTTCTACTCTTTGGTGGTATGGTTTATGCCCCTAATTTAAGCTATGCCCAAAGTCAGCCTTTCTTCCAAGTTATTTCAATTATTGGGCCAATGAATTCCTTATTGGTTATCACTCATTTGATTTGACTCTTCTATCACTTGCAACAGGAAGAGTTCTCAAAGGTAGATATGGTGATAAATTTCCAGTTTTTGGTAGGATAATGACGAGAAATGACCTGTTTAGCTAGAGTAGAAGATCCCTGTTGTAGGGTAGTGGAAGGTAAACTAAGTACGGATAGAATAGTCTATAATTTAGCCTCAAAGGCTAAATTAATAGTATTAGCCAGTACAGATGATAGACACCTTGCTATTTATGGGCGACCCAATTTAGCTTTCCTCTTTTTTTTCTAGTCAAGACCTCGTAACATTAGGCTGGGCCCGTAGCCAAACGTCCATTCTTAACTCATGGAAGTCTAACAAACTCTGGCCTTAACCTCTGCTCTCTAGGTTCCTGACTGTATATCCTTTTGCAGCTAAAACAGATGAAAACTGAGCCTCATATAGAGGCTTAATATGTCCCCAAGGCAACACTGAAATTTTCTCTTCCTCCCACTAAAGGGAAAATTTTATTTAATTTGTAGGAGGAGGAGGAAGTGGCTAATCTTAGGCTGTTTACAGAAACTCCTCCAGGGGTCTCAGATTGGCCTAGCCTGACTCAGTTCTATTTCAAGGTGGAATCCATGTGGGTACTTGATGTTCCTGTTTTTTGTTTCATTCAGGCATGGGACCTAGGCATAAATTTATACTTGCATAACCACCGAGAGATGTCATATTTAACCATCTGGTTAGGAACTGGGACAAAGATTCCTTTACACTCTGAGAAGCTGTGGCTATAGAAGTTGTTGATATTAACGACTTCCTGTGTTTCTATATTTTCGGGGTGCATTGGGGGCAAATGTTAATGGATTTAATCTTCCTTATATGAGAAAACTGATTTTTTTTCCAGTGGTTGGTTTTAGGACTAAAAACATAAGGCCTGTCTTGTTGGTTGTGTATAACAACTCCAACAGTGCACATTTTCCCCTCTTAATGGAAACCCTTAGCCATGTTTCTTCTAAGAAACCTTCCTTGCCACATTCTAATCATGATGTTCATAGATAAAAATCATATTCTCTGGGAGTGTGTCTGACTGACTCACGATCATAGAGTACCTTATTGATTTAGAAGGGAGACTGTGCTTGTTCAATTAGAGTGGACTTTAGACTTTAGTTAGGAATTCTGGGCTTACTTTTTGGGTTTGGGGAAAGATATGAGGCTAGAACTGAGACCTGAAACAATCATGAGGTGAGAGCCTGGAGTTGTCAGAGACTATCTGTGGAGCAAACTGAGAGAAAGCGGAGCCAAGAGGTGGATATTACTGTAATCTTTGAGTATTAATCAGGCTCTAATTGAAGCTGGTCTGAATCCAGAGTTCAGTTAAGTCTTTTATTTCTTAAAACTAGCTTATATCAGAATTTATGTAGCTATTTATAGTTTGGTACTATAGGAAATATTTTCCCTCTTTTGCCTTTTCCCTCAGAAAACCCTTTCCTTTTCTTCAGAATTTCTCTCAAGTATCTCTTTCTTTGTGAAGCTTTTTTTTGACACAACTTGATTGTTGGTTAATCTATCATAATCTTTATCATATAACATAATGATATGTTTACTTATCTGTATCTTTCATATTGCAAATTATTCTAATTAATTTTATAATATCTGTTTAGCACCTATTCTGTGCCACATTGTGTTCAATTTGGGAGACTGATCAAGACAAACATGGTTTGTGCTCTGAGTGAACTATTGAGCTGACAGGTTATTGATTATTAAAGGTATGATGTGTTTCATTTTTTTTTTTTTTTTGGCCACACCATGCAGCATGTGGGACCTTAGTTCCCCAGTCAGGGATTGAACCCGTGCCCCCTGCAGTGGAAGCTCAAAGTCTTAACCACTGGACCGCCAGGGAAGTCCCAGTATGATGTGTTTTAGACAAAGGACGAACTAGGGAAGCAATGGAAGATGGCTAATAAACAAGTTATTACATATGTGATATATTTGGGGAGTCATAAAAAGGGGGAATTGCACAGTGCTAAGTAAGTATGATGATTCCTAGAGGGCAGGATTGGCCTCTTGATCATGGTGTTTTGTTTTAAATTAGTGGGAGCTATTTCAATTCTTGTCCACAACAGAAACAAAAGAATTGCTGAATTAGTGCAAGGTTCACACATGCTCATCTCTGAATCGTTCTTGACTAACACCGCTCCACAAAGATCTTAAATCTTCATTGAATATACATCTTTGCATTCATTTGTTTCTTAACTTTTTGGGAATTGAGGCTTGGCATTCATAAGCCATATATCTCAGATCTTCAAAGATTTCCCAAATCAAAACTGCAGAAATATTTACCAAAGCAGGTAAAATTCTCCCTGAATCACAGTATCACCAAAAACCACATATAAACACCATGTGCCCGCAGCCTATGCTTGCCATCTTTTCAGTTTTCACAACATTTTTTCATCTATGTTGTAAAAATGTTACATTGACTAGAGAATTCATTAGAACAGTTAAAAAATACTTTTCTTATTTTTATACACACCATATTGTAGATTTTGTTCGAGTGATAGGTCAACACTGAATTTGACAATTTACTCTTGAGAGTAACTAAAATTATTATGCCCAGGCTAAGAACCAAGGGTTTATTATAACTATCGGCTTTATTTTTTCTTCTAATCCAGTGTCTTCAGTCAGACTTTCATTCTGCCTTGTGCCAGGGCCAACTTTTCATAATAAATATTTGCATAAATGACTTTCAAGAGTTATTATTTACTTAAATAATGAATGGAGAAAAGATGAGAAAAGTAACATATTATGAGCTGATGCTTGGCTTTGATCATAAGCTAAGTGAATCATATACTATTCAATTTTGTTAAGTCAGTAAATCACAAGTGAATCATATTGTGGATTTTCAGTGTGGTCAAAGCATATAGAAACCATGAATATCAAGTTCATGAATGTTATGTTTGTGGAGTAGTAACACGTTTAATTCAATGAGACTGTAAGTTACATGAAGGGATAATGATTTGTATATTCAAACTATGTAAATAAAACATTGAATGTATCTGGGTCTGTTTCTCATCTATCGTATCAGTACATGAGCTAATATTTTTATAAATGTCACTCAGAGCCTTTGAGTTCTTAACATACAGGTGATCAAATGAAAGACTGACCATTAGTAAAACCCTATTAGAGATGTACTAATGATTTTAGGCAGAACACTCTCATTTATGCTTATAGTCTGTTGCTACCTTTGCATTCATCTATAAAAAGGTCGTTTAGAGTTTGGGATGCAGCTGATGTTGGAACAGAATTAAGCAAACTGGTTCCCTGGAGATTAGGTTCAAGCTATTAGCTTCCTTGGTATTAATATTTAACCTACTCATATAACTGGTTGGGTCTAGAAGAGTCAGCAACAAAAATTTCTTAGAAGTTTCTTATCCAGAATTTCTAACTGACCTCAAATAATCTTCTAAATTATATTTCCATAATTCCATTCATTAATTTGTTATTTAAAAAAAAAAACACTTTTTAGAATCTTACATGGTGGATCTTCATCAATGAAACAGTTTAGTGGGAAGACAGACACTTAAACCTTCTATTAAAGTGCAACATGATTAGTTCTATAGTAAATTCATGAATAGTGTGTTGTGGAAACACAGCGCTGGGAGTGTTAAGTCCCGACAGAGAGAGTTAGGAAGGAATCTGCAGAGAAAGCACACGACGAAGGAGACATTTGAACAGACTCCTTATGAATAGAATTTTTTCATAAAGTTAAAGTATGAGGATAGTAAAGTAGTCCATGTAAAGGAAACATCGTAGTCAACCACGGAAAAACATGAGAAAGAAACCTGCAGTTCAGAAATCAAAATCAGTCTTTAAAGCCACCCCGAAGCCACCAGAGATATTCAGTCATTCCTCTGAACTCCTAGAACATTTTTCATATATTTGGTAGAATAGTTTTTTATGAGTCTCTTAGGCTACTTCCTTCAACATACTCTGTTCTTCAAGGCAGGGACCATTTCTGATTTACTTGGCAAAACATATGTTTGCTTGGCAGCAGTTTAACAGATAGTTGTTAAATGGATTGTAATGTAGCTGGACTGTGGGTTGTGTGAGACAGAGATTGAAAGATAAGAAGGTTAAGTTGGGCCAGTTTGTGATGGGATTTGAATGTCAAAACAAGCAGTTTAGCTTGTATTCTTTTAGTGAAGACAAGCCACCAAGGGCGTTAAAGGAGGTTAGTGACGCAGTCCAAGTTATGTTACTGATAGTTCCAAAAGAAAAGCTATTTTCTTTGGTCTCCAAATGAAGGCCAATTATCTCAGTGAAAAATGTTTTAGTGTAACCACACACAACTCTTAGGTTTATTAATAATTAAAGTAGCTTCTGAATAGTTAGAGGTGGGTAGGGATAATGTCTCTTCCTTGTTACCAGTGTATAATGAAATCAACATATACTGCTACATACAAACACTCATTAACAGACTAGTGTAAAAGAGTCATTCCAGTTCTGTAAGTTCATGAAGTCCTACGGCCAGTCCTTTTAGGTGCTCCAGTAGTGCCTTGAGTGAAAGATTTATCTGACACAACACAACAATGTTCTAAGGGTAGGGTTCACCTAATTGGAGTCAGGCACTTAAGTACCTTTTGAATTAACAGCTGTGAAACAAGACTGTTTAGAATTTAAATCTAGGGAACCATTCTTAAGAAATCTGGGGTATGGTTTCCCAGATTTGTATACCCTATTATGTAAAGGCAAAAATGCCTTTGTACTGTTTCTACATAAACTATGTTTTAAGCATCACTCTTTTCACCAATAAAAAAATCGTATATAACATTCACTGTTTTAATTGATAAACCATTGATGTTGACTGCAGATAATAATAGTGAAGAACTGGTAGTAACTGATTCTGGAGTGTGGATCAACTCCACAACACCCAGCCTCCTAGCATGTAGAGTAGTAGAACAAAAAGACACCTGCACACACATCTCACACACACGTGCACACACACACCCACTCAGATGCATGCACAAACTTATCACATCACATCCTCTTTGCAAAGGCATATTAAAGTAAATTTTAGAGTATAGAATATCCTTTCAGAATGTATATGCATTTTTTCTGCTTACTATGCTAATATTTCTATACATTAGTCAAGTCTGCCTTCTCTGCTCTTGAACACTAACACAGGACAATTCTGCTGCTTTTGCCAGTCACATTCAGGTTTACAAGAATCAAGTTTTCAGAAATTAAAAAGTCCAGAAAATAATGTGATTTACAAACTTCAACCTTCCATGCAGTTCAAAGTTATACTCACTTTACCTTCTGCTATAGATTCAGTGTTTGTTTCCCCTAAAATTCATATTGAAATCCTAACCCCCAATGTGATGATATTATAAGCTGGAGCTTTTAGGAGGGATTAGGTCCTGAGGATGGAGCCCCCATGAATGAAATAAGTGCCCTTATAAAAGAGACCCCAGAGAGCTCCCTGTTTCTTTCCTCCATGTGGGAACATAGTGAAAAGATGGCCATTTAGGAAGTTGGTCCTCACCAGACACAAATCTGCTGGCGCCATGATCTTAGACTTCTCAGCCTCCAGAACTGTGAGAAATGTGTTGTTTATAAACCGTTCAGTTTATGATATTTTTGTTAAAGCAGCCCAAATGTACTAAGACCCCTGCTCTGGACTGAGAACAGCAGAACAACAGCAGTAGGGAAGAGGGGGTAGGGGCGGTGGCCTTATATTCACTGTTTATTCACCTCGCTTTTCCACTCTTCCAGTTTTTATGACACAGGGGCTCTTCCAGAGCTGGTAGATGGTGGGAGGAGGTGTTAGTACTGACTAGTACTGTTGTAATCTGACCTTTGATTGCCCAAATGCAATCTCCTCTCTCTCTCTCTCTCTCTTTGCATGTGGAACACTTTCTGTGGATTTCCTGGAGATTCTCTCTGATCCCCACATCCATACCTCCTCTGCTGTTTCTACTCCAACCTCCCTGGGAAACTGGTTGCAGCCCCCTGCTCACACTTTATAATGTTTCTTCAGTTCCCATACACAGAACGTGCACCTCACACAGGCCTTTTGTTAGAAAAGTTTCCTCATCTTGGCAGGCATTCTTATTAGGCAGGTCCCTTTCAATGTGTCTGGGGCTCTGTTTCTTCCAAGCATTTGCCTAGACCACAGGATAACACAGTGATATTACACCCAACACATTCCAGAAGGGCAAGTAGCTAAGTAGCTACACTCCAGTTTTCTCTCTTTGCTTTGTCATCAGGGAAATCCCCAGCACCTTTGTCCTTCAGAATTTTCCAGGAAAAAAGTAAGATATCAATTTCTGTACCATGGGAACCCCAGAGAACACAGGTCAGTTTTTCCTGAAAAGACATTTATCACTTATCACTCTAGTCTCTTGAAGCTCTAAGAACCTTTCATTATCGGAGCTTGTGTGTGGGTGAAAAGCAGGTCTTTCCCTGCAGTCACACTCACTCTCTGGACTAGTTTTCTTGAATCTGCTACACTTGGTTTGAGATAGAGGTGAAGCACACTGGGGAGGTACACAGAGTATACAGCAGGCTAACACTTTTTCTCTGTACACAAGTCTTCACTCTTTCTTCCCTGTTAATCTTCTGCATTATCTTATATTTAGACTGGAGCTGAACGATGTGCTAAGGGAAGCAGACATGTGCTTTATAATCTATAAATGTGCCTAGCATCTTTCTTTGGAACGTGGGGGTAAATTTTACCTATTGTTTTCAGCTTTGTTGCCTCTTTCTAAACTGAAAAAAAAAAAAAAAAACAGGATAAATCTCGTTTTGCATCCTATTAGATATTCTGCAGCTCATTTAATACTCATATTGGATCTAAGAGGCAGTTATTATCTTCATTTTACAGATGTGGAAATGGATGTGGAGCTCATTATCTCTCGAAGTGGCAAAACTCAGCTGTACATCTGGTGCGTCTAGCTCTAAAGCCCAAACATGACGCTACCCAGTTCTGAAATGTTTGAGCAAGGAGGCTGCTGACAGAATAGACACTGTTGTGAGACTAAAAGGTCATTATCTCAACAATGGATATTTTCTCAAGGAAAGGCTCTATGTTCTAGAAGATTCCTCAGAAAATCTGAGTTTAGGTGACTTGACTACCAAGTTGTTTTGAATATATCAGTCTTTAAGCATAGGACCCAGTCATTCCTGTAGACATTAAATTGTATATTCATATTTCCAAGTAAAATGGCAGTTAAATCAAAGCTACCAATTCATGCCTAAAAGCCATTGTCTAACACCCAAGCTAAAGCTTAAGTTTCTTATGTGTCCTCTTCTAGTTATTTTTATTCCTTCACATGTTAAAGGAAAATCCAAAAACCTTTTAAGAAAAATGGAGGTATACGCATATATGAGAAGGGCAAAGATAGCAAGAAATACTGATAGCCAATAACAATATACTGTTGTAGTTTCCCAATTACAATTCAACTTTTATGGTTTAGTTTTCTATTGAATATATCATTGAAACAAACTATTTCTGATTGAGAAGATATTATCAAACATAATTTGATTATACATTTGAAAATTTGGTTTAATTAATAATTTGGAACTTTAGGTTTATATGGATGTAATACTCTTTTAATTGTGCTTCCAATTTATATTACTTTAATCTTGCGTATATGTGAAAAATCCAGCTTGCAGTCAAAATGTCACCTCTCCTTGATTTCTTAACATGATACATGATTCAACCCATACATCTCCAAATGCATATATTACATTGTTAGAAGTACTGCATAGTTAGAGTTCTTCTTAAAAAAGTCAGAAATCTGGTATTTGTTAATAAACTTGATCTGCGTTTCTAAGTAAACTTACTACCTTTATCTCCATTTTCACTACTTCTCTAAAAATAGCATCAACACTGTTTCCTTCCTGGGTAGTATCTCCCCAAGGAAAAGACAAGGTGGTATGTAGAGGACATCAGCATGATTATTATTTGACAAATGAAAATAATTTTATGTTCTTGGTACAAAGCTGTTTCAGAGACTGAAGAGAAAAATGTGTACAAGGACAAATTAATCAGAATTCTCAATCAGAACTATCTAGCTCAAGGTTAGTGAGTTATTTATCCTCATTTAAGGATTAGTTGTACAGAGATTTTGACACACTGGGACATAATGTACGTTAAAACATTAAGTTAGGGTTGAGCAGATGAATGAACATACAGGAAAGAAGCATTTTACTGTGACTCTGTCCTTTTGCTTTGCTAATTTAATAACTAATTTAACTGTTTCAGTTAATTATAGTTGATTTCTAAAATAAAGTCAAATTAATAGGGAATGTAGTACCTAGAGAAATCATTGTATAAGGATTAAGGGTTTAAAAAAAATAAAGCTTATGTTTTAAAGTATAAATGCCTTGTAATAAATCTGATTCGTAAATGCAGAGTTAATATTCCAAGGGTTTTTTTTCTATAACCTTTAGAAGTTTGAAAGAAAAACCTCAGCAATACCTCTCTTTTGTACCTACTGCCTAATTGCTTCATTAAGCGTTGATGTGGGTTTAAATTCACATGCCTCTCTCTGCCAACCACCTTTCATGAACAAGTACCTTCAACTTCTCCACTCTTCCAAAGTGTCTTCATCTTTAATGATAATAATAATGACATTAATAAAAATAAATTCATTAAGTACTTGGTGCCAGGCATTGTTTTACATGCTTTGTATAATTTAATTTATTTAATCCTCATAATGGGTCATTGAAGAAGTTACTATAATTATGGAGAAGAAACAGCTGAGGCACAGAGATGTTAAAGAGGCTGCCCATGATCACCTACTTTGTAAGTGGTAGAGCCAGGGGGATACAAAAACGGTTAATTCACTCTTAATACCAATATTAGGTTATAACAAGGTCGCTAAAAGGTAGAACTAGTAAAGGTGGCCTCTGAGCATTTCACTTTTATTAATATAATCCATTATAGGCCAACACTGAAATCTCTATGAGCTAATGATGTCAAAATCCATGCAAATGGTATGCATGATTAAAAGATATAATGCCAAGCTTTTTATGCTTTATTTGCTAAACATTGAGCATGGAGGCTCCCCACAGAGAGCCACAGCTCTGCAGATCATTTGACTGCAGGGAATTGAATGATGTATAAAATATGAAAATAAATGTCAAAACTAAAAATATTCTCATATATTATGAAAATGTTGTTAGCCCTCACTGAAGGAAAAAAAAAAGTCCTAAGGTATCCAAAGCATGTTTTTTAAATACTATTTTGATTAATATATTTAGTTTTCCACAAATATTTATTGTTTTGAATACATAAGTATATTTAAAAAAATCAAAGCAGTTAGCATGTCCTTGTCTTGGATCTGAATGAAGCAGCAGCCTTCGGTAGAGTCATCATGAGACACAACAGCCAGAATAAAAAGGCATTGAGGTGATTTTACTTTTGTCATATATATTCAGTTTTCTGATCCATTAAATTTGTTTCATTTTATAGCGTCTAAAGGCTATGTGAGACCTTTAACTTGTATTCTAACCCTTTGCTTCAAAGGATCTCCTTCTCTAATTTCCTTGTTTCTTCCGACTATTGAGGAACAACTTGGGCTGTTGTTGCCCTTGTTGAGGAGAGGAAGTGGGTGGAGGTGGTGGGGGTGGGTGTACTTGGTGTGACTCTAGCTTGTTATTCATCCTCATCCTTGGAATTTTCCTCGGAGATGGGAGTCTTATAAGAGAGTAGGTTAGGAGGAAATCCATGTTATAGCAGAAAAGATGCTGAAATTGGAATTGGAAGAACTAGGTTCCAGGACTGGCTCTGTTACTTGGTAACTTTGTAACTGCAAACAAGATAAGTAACTGTTGGAGCCGGTATAGCCTTAATTGTATAATGGGAATAGCTTTGATGCCACAAGGCTGATATTATCACTAAGTGAGCTAACTGATATGAAAGTGCTGGGTAAACTGTAAAAAACTGTTTATATACAAATGCATAATAAGTAGTAAACTAATGTGGTGTAGTAGTAGTTGTGATAATAATATTAATAGTAATGACAGTAATTTAGTGACATTCAACACCAGATGTACCTTAGTTTGTATAAAGACCTTTGGTATTGCTTTATCACAACTGGAGAGAAAATTCAATTTCAGTGGTATTAGTGGATTCTTTCCACATTTTACAGAACAATTATTATATTCGTGACAAGGTCAAGAGTTGACTTTAAAGTTCAAGTAAAACTGTCCATGATATAAAGAAATCAAGTTTGCAGTGAGTCTTGGGATGAGTGAAATGGGCTAAAAATATTCTTTATATGTCTGTGGTAAAAAGCATTTATGAACTAGACTAGCCAGGGGCACCTAAAACCCAACTGATTTTTCTCATTAGTGATTTTAAGACATTTCCACATTTATCAAGAAAGAGCATCAGTCCCCTGGGATTAAAATATTATTTAAATGGAACTGTTGCTCTCATATCTCCCAACCATTGAACCCTCTATGATAGTAACACACTATTCTAACAGGATCTTAACTCACTGACAATGTTACCATGAATAACATTCTCTGTTAGGGCAGAGAAAGCAGAAATATGGCCCCACTCACCTTGAAATCAGAAATTATCTGGAAACGAAGACTAAAAGGAACAGGTGTGTCGACTATTGAAATGAAGAAAAATCAATTCTGCCTTCCCTAAAGAGACTGCACTGAATTTTGGAAAGTTAGATTATTACCTCTTAATTACAACTTGGGCCCTCTTTTCTAAGGCCTAATGTATGAAAAATCATACAAAATTTAAGATTATAGTATAATCTCTTTAAGATTATATATCATAGTTAATGAATTGCCCTGAGTAATAGCAGTGATTTTTTAGGGGAAGTAGATTTATTTTCTACTCATTATTTTGCAATGGAGAATTGATGACCCTGTTTGTCCAGCAACTCCCCACTTACTCCCTAAATTGATATGGGTTGATGCAGTCCTAGTATTATTTTAGTGAGAATAATACTAACTTATCCTATGTGAATGTGATGACAGCTAATAAAAAGATACATTTAACAAATGAATTAATAAACTATTGCCTCAACCAATAAATAATACCTTCCTCCTAACTACAAAGAGTAAATTGATTGATGTTGGTTTTGTATATTCCTTATTTCTGTTAAATATAAATCTTTTTCTCCCTGTGGTCAAACATGCTGGTAACATGCACTCCTAGTCTCCCATCACTCCTCCTTGACAATGTTTCTCTTGAAAAAAAAAAAAGAATCTCTGCTAAATAATAGGTACTTAGAAGTTTTTAAGTCTTGGATGAGACTTTTTTTTTTTTTTTAACTGAACTAAAGGCTGCTTCCTTGAGCATAAAACTCAGGAATAAAGAATATAAATTTACACATCTAGCGTATTCTGGAAGTAGCAGTAGCTAAGAACTTGAGTATTAGGTTATATTCTGGCTCAAAATTACTGGTGGGAATTGAAACAGCAGTTACATAAATGTTACCACTTCTTCATTTATTTTCTATGTCTTTTTATGCATCTTTCATATGTTTGTGCTTGTCCAAACACATGTGTGTGCATACACACACATACATACTACTCCTGTGATATCATATACACTAGAAAAAAATTTCCATCTTAATTCAAATTGAAGCCTTCAAATATATGTAGCTACATAAATTTCCCCAAGCCAATGTTTAATGTGATTCTTTCCAGATTCACATCCACCTCCATCCAACCATTTTCCAAAACTTCTGAGAATATCAGAAATACATAGCAAGCATCTTTATATTAATCAGCATTAATTTAATGGTTGGTATATGAAATGTACAATGCTACCTTCTCTTATGTTATCAGGTTTTTAAGCTTATGAATATTTACCCAAATTTTCAATGACTGCAATTAGATATTTTTCAGGAGCGTTCTTTGCACAAATATGGTCACATGAGCAACTTTTGCACTTTTATTCAACATCTGATGAAAGCCACAGTTTCTTCTTTCCTCAGTAATGTGTCCCTTTATTCAGAGTATCTTCTGAGCATCTATATTTAAAGTACCATAAAAAACATGCATTCATAATCCAGAGGAAAAGTTCACTTTTGTTTCTGTGGTTTGAAGAAATTTGGGGAAGAAACTGGAAACAGTTGTATTTTACAGAAAAGTTAAAGTTTATAAAAGTGGAAAAAGTGGAGGAAGGGCAAATAAGTCAGTGGGAAAAAGTAGGACAAATGTCTGTCCTGTCTAGACCTAATCAAGACTGTTTCCATGCAATAAGAAGTTTTCCTGTAAAGCAAGAAATACATTCTTGCAGTAACTCAAATGATAGATTACTGACTTTGATAAGGTAACTTTCTAGTACCATCCTGATGAATCTCTTTTAGGTCTGTTCAGTAAGAACACATCATTCACTTGATGGTAATTGTCCTTTCTCACATGAGGGTGTGGCCAAAATGGGAGAACATTGTTTAGGATTTTGCAGGAACTATAAGGAAAGAAACTAATTCTGAGTTTACAAACACTAAGGATAATATCAGTCTGGAAATATCAGTTTGTCACTGTGTGGAAAATAGTCTTAAGAATACTCTTCTGGGAAAAACAAATATCATATATTAACGCATATATGTGGAAGCTAGAAAAATGGTACAGATGAACTGGTTTGCAGGGCAGAAATAGACACAGATGTAGAGAACAAACGTATGGACACCAAGGGGGGAAAGTGGCGGCGGGGGGGGTTGGTGGTGGGATGAACTGAGAGATTGGGATTGACATGTATACACTAATATGTATAAAATGGACAACTAATAAGAACCTGCTGTATAAAAAAATAAATAAAATAAAATTCAAAAATTCAAAGAAAAAAGAAAAAATTGCATGTAAAATTTAATAAAAATTGTTCTGTACATCTTAAAAAAAAAAAGAATACTCTTCCGGGACTTCCCTGGCAGTCCAGTGGTTAAGACTCCACACTCCCAATGCAGGGGGCACCGGTTCCATCCCTGGTCTGGGAACTAAGATCCCTCATGCCGCACAGCACGGCCAAAAAAAAAAAAATAGAATACTCTTCCCTTATAATGATAAAGCTAACCTCAAGGTAAACTTGGGAAAAGTTCAAATTTTCTGCTTTTTTTAAAAATAACGATAAATATTTTAAATGATATACTTTGATGTGCAAATTAATAAAGGTGATTTTAAAATGTTTGTATATCTGACATGTTTTAAAAGGTCTATTTCAAAGAAGTAGTCTTTATTCATTTAAATTTGCATCTATCTCTCTCTTCAAAGTACATTACATTGAAATATGTCTTGATTTGATTTCTATTTGGACGACTGCAAGTTTAATTAGATTTCTGAATCCAGAATATAATTTGGTTTCTCTATACATGGCTTTTAAAAGCAAAATAATTTTAGGTATTTGTTCTGAACATTAGAATAAAAATGAAAATTAGTTTTAATTTTACAAATCGTTTGGTAATAGGGGAGAGTTTTGAAAGGTAATTTTCACGTACATGACCTTTCATGTAATACCAGCATACTGATTTCCAAACAAATGTTTGTCCCTTGAAATAAAAATTTCAATACAATATATTATGCCACTCTCCTAAATTGGAAAAATTTAAAAAAAGTTACAAATATCATCTTTGTCTAAACCATAAAAATATGTTTGTGTATTTATGTAAATAAGTAACAACATTGATTTTTTTTTTTCTGTTGTGGAGATTAAGGGTGGGCAGTGGTGGTGCTTGTAAGATAGGCTGGCACCTTCTAGTTTTCCATGAGTTTACAACTGTCATGCTTCATTATCTTCTTTCCAATGGAGAACTATAGATTTAAGTGTTAGGCATGGATTCTGGCAAAAATATTCCACATCGTAACAGTAGTCACAAAATAGATTCCATCACTGTTAACTAAGAGTATCTGGACATGTGCAGCTACATCCAGAGCCACAATCTCAGGAATAATTTGATTCCTCTTCATATTCCATCCTTTACTCAATTTCTTTTCCTTCTCCTCTTCAACATAATATTTTAAAATAAACTTTTCAGAAAAGATTTAGATTTATAGAAAAGTCCAGGGAATAGTACAAGGAATTCCCATATACACCACACCTGGTTTTCCCTGTTACTAACATCTTGCATCAATTTGGTGCATTTGTACAATTAATAAACCAATATTGATATATTATTAACTAAGTTCCATACTTCATTGAGATTCTCTTAGTTTTTACCTATAGTCCTTTTGTTGTTTCAGAGTCTCATCCAGTATACCACAATACTTGTATTTGTCAAGTTTCCTTAAGGCTCCTCTTCGCTGTGACAGTTTTACAGACTTTCCTTGTTTTTGATGATCTTAACAGTTTTGAGAACTGGTCATCTATTTTGTAGAAAGTCCCTCAATATGTATTTGTCTTACACTTATGTTTAGACTGGGATTATGGGTTTGGGGGAGGAAGACCACAGAGGTAAATTCAATTTTCATCACATCGTGTCAAGGTTATACTATCAACATTACTTATCACTGTTGAAATTAACCTTCATCACATGGATGAAGTAGTGTTTGTCTGGTTCTCCATTAGAATGTTTTCATTTTTTTTTTTCTCTTCACCCTACTGTAGTCTTTAGAAGGAACTCACTAAGTACAGCCTGCACTTATGGAGTAGGGAGTTATGTTCAGCCTCCTTGAAGGAATAGTATTTAGATAAATTATTTGGAGTTCTTCTGCATGGGAGATTTATTCATTTTCCCTCATTTGTTTAGATATTCATTTATTTTTATCAGTATGGACACATGCATACTTATTTTGTATTTTGGGTTTTAATACAATACTGCTTTAGTTATTTTTTTGCTAAAATTGTTCCAACTTTGGCCATTTGGAGCTGTTTCAGTTGTCTCCTGTGTCACTTTGATGTACCACTACCATTGTGAGATTTTTTTTCCCTTATGAAACATTCCATACTTTTGGACAATACAAGATATTCCAGACTCTTCTTGTATATTTCCTTCCCCAGTCCTTCAGTGAGACATTTTTCTGAAGACTCTTGTTCCTTTTATTGAAGAATAGTATTAGAAACCAACATCTGAGCATTAAGTATACTCATTAGTATTCTCATATCATTGCTGTTAGGCTCTCTCAGCTGAAAGAACAATGAAATATATGTGTACATAATAACCTGTATGTATGCATCTTTCTATAAATATTTCACTGTGTAACTGTATCTATCTATGTTAAGCTAAACATGACTTCATACTTATATATCTGACTCTGATCCATTACCACATGAGTCATCATAGCTTCCTCCCTTGTTTATCTATAACACTTAGCTCTCAACAATGAGAAACTTGGCTCCCACCATCTACCATCCATTTATTGATTTATTTTTCAATACCAGTATACATGTATAGTGTTACCAGAATTGTTAACCTATACCTCCATCAGAAAGAACTTTATCAACTAGAGTACTGTACCTACGTTTAGTCTCTTGCTTTTAGTCTTATAGATTTCATTCATTTTCAAACTTTAGGACAGCAATGTTTTCCTCCACTCCCTTCAGTTAGGATGTTTCATATGTTGCAATACACGTAGATACCTTGGTCACATTCTGCCTTCTTTCCTGAAATACCCTGACTGCTTAGAAGAATTTTTTTTAAATTTGCATGTATTAGGGTTTGCTCTTTGCGTCACAAAGTTCTGAGGGTTTAAACAAATGTGTAGTGTCATGTATCCCACATCACAGTATCATAGGTAAAACTTTAACTGTCTTAAATATCACTGTGTTCCACCCATTAACTTTCCCTTACCCCAACACTTGGCAACCACCAATCTTTGTTTTTACTATCTTGATAGATTTTTTCCATTTAAAGAATATTAAGTAATTTGAAATCATACCATATGCAGCCTTTTCAGATTGGCTTTTTTCATTTCAACAGTGTGCATTTAAGGTTCATCTGTCGTTTTGTGGCCTGATTAGCTTATATCATTTTATGGCTGAATAACGTTCTATTGTATGTATGTGCCACAGGCTTTTTAGCCATTCACTTTTTTTTTTTTTTTAATTTTTTATTTATTTATTTATTTATTTATGGCTGTGTTGGGTCTTCGTTTCTGTGCGAGGGCTTTCTCTAGTTGCAGCAAGTGGGGGCCACTCTTCATCGCGGTGCGCGGGCCTCTCACTATCGCGGCCTCTCTTGTTGCGGAGCACAGGCTCCAGACGCGCAGGCTCAGTAACTGTGGCACACGGGCCTAGTCGCTCCGCGGCATGTGGGATCTTCCCAGACCAGGGCTCGAACCCGTGACCCCTGCATTGGCAGGCAGATGCTCAACCACTGCGCCAGCAGGGAAGCCCGCCATTCACTTATTGAAGGATATCTTGAATGCTTCCAGTTTGGGTGATTATGAATAAAGTTACTATAACTTTCATGTGCAAGTTTTATGTGGACATATTTTCAGTCAGTTTAGTAAGTACCTAAGAGCATGATTGCTGGAGTGTATGGTAAAATTATGTTTAGCTTTGAAATAAATAGCCAAACGGTCTTCCAAATTGGCTGTACCAGTCTGCATTCCCATCAGCAATGAATGAGAGTTCCTGTTTTTCTGCATCCTGGTCAGCAATTTGTGTTGCCCCTCTCCCCCCCCCCCCCCCCGCTTTTTAAACTTCTAAAAGGTGTGTAGTGATATTTAATTTTTGTTTTAATTTACAACTCTCTGATGACAAGATCTTGAGCATCTTTCATATGTTTATTTGCCACCCAGACATCTTCTTTGATGAGGTGTCTAGTCATATCTTTTGCCCAGTTTTTAACTATGTTAGTTTTTTCACTGTAGAGTTTTTCAGAGTTATTTCTATATTTTGTATACAAGTCCTTTATCAGATATTTATTTTACAGATATTTTCTCCAAATCTGTCTATTATCTTTCAATTAAATGTCTTTCTCAAAGCAAGAGTTTTAATTTTAACAAAGTGCAAGTTATCATTTTTTTCTTCCACAGATGGCACTTTTGGTGTTGTAGCATTCTCCTATATTACCTACTAGAAAGTTTATAGTTTTATATTTTACATTTAGTTTTATAATCTAGTTTGAGTTAATTTTTGTGAAAGATACAATGTCTGTGTCTAGGTTACAGACAGGTAATGGAAACTTTGATTCAGTGCCTGGATGTAGGAGAGGGGGTTTAAAATACCTTTCTCTGTCTCTGTCCCTGTCTCTGTCTCTGTTTCTCTCTTGGCCTGAATTTCAAGGAGTCTGAATGTCTATATGCCTTGCCAACAGACTGAGCTAATGATGGCCTCTGCCATGTCATGTACTTTCAGATGGGAGTTAGGTGGATCACAAAGTAAAGATTGGTGAGTCATAGTGAGAGATCATAGACTCCGGATTTAGACATCCTGATCAGAATCCTAAGTCTGTCTTTTACCAGCTAGTTGACCTTGGATGTGTTTTGCATAACCTCTTGTGTCTTGGTTTCTCCATCTGTATGAGGATGATATTAGTCCATGTTCATGGAGATGATGTGAGGTCAAATTAATACTTGCCCTGGAACAAAACCTGGGACGTAGTACATGCTGTAAAAATATTTGATTTTTAAAAAATTTTTATTTTATATTGGAGTATGGTTGATTAACAATGTTGTGTTAGTTTCAGGTTGTACGGCAAAGTGATTCAGTTATACATATACATGTATCTATTCTTTCTCAAATTCTTTTTGCATTTAGGTTATTACAGAATATTGAGCAGGGTTCCCTGTGCTATACAGTAGGTCCTTGTTTGTTATCTGTTTTAAATATAGTAGTGTACATGTGAAAAGTATTTGAGATATAAATGTAAATTTAAACTCAAATTATCTCTAGATATTTGTGGGCTTTTTTTTAACATTTTAACTTTAAAAAAAAATCCTTAGTCATTAAGGATATTTGGTATGTGCATGTGTATCTATGTATGTGTGTGTTCCTCTCTGAATGACTGGAGTTGGGGGGTGGGGGCTGGTGTCTGTGTTCATGCATGGACCAAAATGTTAAGTGGAGGATGTCATTTGCATTGTGACCAGTGTAATAACTAAGGACATTGAACTGCAGGCAGGAGAATTCAGGAACACCTGCGGCTATATGCTTCAGCTATCCTATGCTATAAGGAACTCCCTCTTTAACAACTTTACTGTTTCTGAAATTTAATTATTTATTTATTTTCTGTAGGTGAGGTAACATTGTTTATAGTGCACATTAGCAGAAATTAAGCATTCTTTTCTTGAGAGACAGTGGTCCTGGTTTCACTTTATGCCAGACACATCGGACCATGGCTGTCTGTTGCAGTCAGTTCAACCCTGGAAAGAATAATGACCGGAGGAAAGACTTGTAGCTGTATCTAGTGGTATTAGCAATAGGATGGCCTTTTCCTGGAGCCATCTAGAATCCTGGACGGACTGTATTTTCTCTGCTCTCTGTTGTAAGTGTAGTCTCTTGAATTTTTTCTCTTCCGTATTTTCTCATGCTAGTTTCCACTTTTGCTTGAGCAACAACGTTTTAATTTAATTTGTTACACTCATCCTCCCAGCTCTCTTCTCTGTTTCCTCACTTCTTCTCTAGATACTATCTCTGTTCAGTCACACTCCCTGACCCTTTATGCCCTGATCAGCTGCTTCATATCAGTGTTCAGCTCGTTGCAAATTTGCATGTGCCAAACAGCTATACTGATGTGAACTCCCCCAAAGGACAATATTAACAATCAGAATATTTATACAAGGTAAATAAATGTGTAAAGGCTTATATTTTTCTTGAGAGAAATAGCAGAGCTCCAGACTATTAAAGAAGATTGTTTTGTTTTTTTTTTCAAAAGGAAAAAAAGATATGTAAATCCATAGCCCCAGAACGTGACACACACATATTTTTTATGTGAAAATAAAACTGAAATGAAGCGGCGGAGAGCTGGTGTCTTGAAAATTGATGGTTTCAGTCATCATTTGAAAGCTGGATTCTAGTTGTCATGTTAAATCTCAACTCTTGTGTGTTTGCCATCTCATATCAGCGTTTCTCAATCTTGGTACTACTGACATTTTTTGCCATAAAATTCTTTGATTCCAGTGGCTGTCTTGCTCCTTGTAAGATATTTAGCAGCATCCCTTGTCTCAACAACACTAGATGCTAGCAGAACCCACCCCCGCCAACCAGTCGTGACAAACAAAAATGTCTCTAGTTATAGTCAGAAGTCCCATGGGGGGAAGAACTGCCTCCAGTTGAGAACTGCAACACAAAACATTTAAAAAATTCTTTTCCGGGAGATGTTTAAACCCATGGGAAAGAGATATGGTGAGATGGAGAACTTGAAAGTAAATATGAGTTAGAAACTTAGGCAGAACTTCAAAGAGTTATATTAAAGTTTCTGTGTTATCTGAGCCCGCTTAATCATTTTGTGCTTGGTGTTTGTTTTATTTGAGTAGAAATCTTTAATAACCAGCAGTGTAAAAAGAAATCATATCTTGTTTTTATTATGGTAAAATAAACAAAGCTCTTTTCCTTGGGATCTTAGTTTTTTCACAAACCCTGTCTTCGAGACATGATAATGTTAAATATTATACCAATTTGTGTGGCTGAGGAAAGTAAAAGACACAAAAGAGAGCACCTCACCTACGACACCTAACCAGTTACCCAGAGTCCGTGAGGAAACCAGGAGTTCGAAAATCCATATTCTCTTGCTTATAGCTTAAAGCCACGTACTGCTGCTGTTTTGGGGGTTGTGTTTTTACTGTAAATTTTAAAAAGGCATGTTCTCTTTATAGTGAAATTTTAAAATATCCATTTAATAAACTCTCACTACTGAGGTCATATTAAGCAAAGATTCTCAACTTAGAAAGCCTTCTTAATTCTGTATAACATTTTGCATGTCATAGGCACTGAACTAGAATAATTCAGCTTTATTCAAGAACAAGTAAGTGACAGAAAAAGATAGAGACCATGAAAGTCTCACAGAAAATTCAAATGAGAAATTACTTCTGGCTGGAGAATAAGGAATGATCCAGGATTTGTGAAGCCTGAAGCTTATATAATTAGTAGGGCCTGTTTCAAGAAATAATAATGCAAAATTTTGTATACAATAGTTGGTAGGAAGGAGAGCATTTATTTAGAGTTGAGAAAAGTAAATTACTACAATTACACTTTTTTTCAATGACAAGTTGCACAAAAGCACAAACTGCAAAAAAAAAAAAAGACATGTTATTTTTAGTAATTAACTTCCTGACACCCTCTACCATGTTTTTTCTCTGTAATTTTCAGATTCACACTCTTTGATAGCCTCTTCATATGACATTGATTTTATAACTTTTTCTATAGCAAGAATTGTTTTAAATGATTTATTTTCTCTCTCATGCTTGGTTGAAGTAGCTTATTTTCATTAAAAAAAGTTATTTTCAGCTACATGATAATTTTTGATAATGCTGTGTACATTTTTAGGATTAATGCCAAATTTGGAAATACCTGTCTCCAGTTTCTCATTTGTGATCTATAACAGTTAGTATAATTTCTCAGACGTTTCGGGTTTGGTACATCCCAAATGTTGTTTCCCCCCTAATCACAAATTTCTGGAGTGAAGCAACATAGGACACATCCCATTTTGCAAGCACAATTACTGTCCTTGTGCCTTTGTGCCATATCAGTGGGTGAGTTCACACAGCAGATGGTAGGAATATTCCTAAAAGCCATCTGTACACCGGGACTGCCAGAAATAACTTAATTCTACGTAGGTATAGGTGCTAAGCCCGCAATCATATCTCACTAAACCCAAAATAAGTGCATTCTCACTCAGCTTCCCCTATCAAGTCACAAAAGTGGGGCCAATCCAGATAAGAGGTGAGGTGTGACAGAGGGAGTTCAGAGTAGACAGAGACAACAGTCCTAATGCATTATGACTTTTGTAAATTTACAGAAACATATGCTTGATCATGGGGATATATATAAATGTGAAGCACCTTGAACTGTGGGCTTCATTAATTCCATTATCTGTTTCTGCATGGGAATTATCTTCAATAGAAAAAAAGCACTGTTTTATTCTATTATGACATGCAATCTATGTCATTGCTTGCACTACTTCTTTGCATTTTGATTTTTTTTTTAATGGTTTATACTATGTGGCACAAGCATGAACATGTCATGGTTGTGTAAGAGATAGGCTAGGCCTTGTGTCTATTCTTGGATTTTTTTTCTGGTAAAGCAGTAGATTATAAGGATTAGAAATACTGGCTGTGGGTTTGGCAGGCTTTAAATCCTGGCTGCCCATTTACTGCCTTGTGACCTTGGAAATGTTATGTCACTTCCTTATGCTCCAGTCCCTCATCCTCCACTTGGAGAAGATAATGCCTCCTGGGTTACTTGCTCTTTCCCACTAGCCTAAGTTTTTTAAGGATACAGTCTGCAGCTTGAGCACACATGGGCCTCTGGTACCTCACGGATTGCATGCAGTGGGCACTTTGAAATGTTTGTTGAATGAGAGTGAATGAACGCATAACTACTACTTGCTAAGGCCTGTAGTCTAATGGAGTGATCAGAGAAGTAAATAATCAATGAGAATTGGATTTGATTAAGAACTCGAGGGACATATCTAAACAATATCTAAACATATCTAAAACAATATCTGAACAATCAGGAAAAACTTTCAAAAGGGGTGAAATATTAGTGGGGACTTTTGAAGCATGAGTAGGGATGAACCTACAGAGAAGAGAGGTGTTCCTGATGGAAGGCACGCTATATGATAAATAAGGAGAGACACAGAAGAAAGAACACAGTGTTCTACATCTGGAGCATGGGATGCATTTGGGGCAATAGCAAGCAATGAAGTGGAGAGGTGGGCAGAAAGCAGATCTCCAAGGACCTTGAATTTATAATACCAAGTTACTTATAAATTAATAGACGCCATCGGCTGGTTTTAAGCAGAGGAGCAACAAATCCAACTTCTTATTTTCTGTAACTACTTCTCACCTCTTGGCTCACGTACCCGAGGAGCAGTTTTTGTTTGGATCATCCTAGTATATACAACCTCCACAGCCTCTTGTTAACCCCTTTTTATGCATATTCAGTCTGTTAATAAAATGATGCAAAATTGTTACCCTGCTACACTTTCCTTTTTAGATATTAAACATTTTTTGACCAGATTAAGATTTTGTTATATCACATAGACAAAGCTGGCAGATTACATTTAAAACAAGATAAATAGCATGACATTTCTTATTTTAGTTAAATGAATTTTGCAATACCTAACTTAAAATATATTATCCTTAAATCTTGAGTTATAAAAATTCACACTAAACTCAAAAAAAAAATCATGGAAATTTACGTTACTGAAAATTTTACTGTTGCCTCATGAGTTCGCTGTATTTCATTTTATGACTTCAATGAATTTCATTGACACCTGCCTCCATTGAGAAACATTCCTTTGAGCAACTGCTTTATAATGGGAAAGTCATGACTGGATCATCTATGTCCTCCTGCCACCTGCTGGTTGTAGTTGAGAACACATATTTACATCTTTACTGGTCTTCAGGAAATGATTGTGTTGATAAATATTGTGAAATTAAATCCATTTGTAGAAAACAGAGATGACGTTATCAATGATTCATCTCTAGTCAATATTGAGACGTTTCTTCCCTTTGTTGCTTATTAGAAGCTCTCAACTTTCATTTATTCATCCTGAGTTCTATGATGGAGAAAGATTCTTTATTTGCATGATTTCACTTGAGTTTCCCATGTGCTTTGGGCAAACATCTCTCTTCAGTCATGCCTTTCTCTTCCTCTGATACCTTATACTCCTCCTCAGAATAGCAATCCAAACAGCCAATTGTGTATGACCAGTGAGTTGAGGATATTTTGCTATTGTTGTATACAACAATGAACTTTTAAAACAGAATTTTTATTTCTTAACCCACTGCTTACACAAGTGAAGTTATGGTCACTTTGTGGTAAGTCAGCCCTAAGAAAAAGGAAAACTGACAAAGGAGTTTAAAAATGTAAGCTTGCCTATAAAATCTCACTATTTACCTCACTTCAACGCAAAGAGCTTCCCTGAGGCACAAATAAGTTGTCATTTCAATAACTCAGGCATAATGTATCCTAACCTTTTGAATTCTCAGGTGTTTGTTTAGACCTGACCATGAGCTTGAGACATTGTGGTTTGTATCTTAGCTTAGCAGAGAAAGCATGATTATTTTTAAGCTAATGCCTTTGTACAGTTCTAAACTAATTTAGTTCATTATGGTGAGAGGAGGTCAAATATAATAATCAGTCCTTATGGTTTCTGTGACCCATATACTTTTCAAATGCCTGTTCCATTCACACCAGCTAGTGCATTCCCTTCTAGCAGTATGCATCCCACTTTTCCTCTCGGACAGTTTTAAAATTTGACTGCCACATGGTACCAGGGTGCTGTCTGTGCTCCTTCTAATATAAGGATAAAGTACTCCCTGCCTTTGCACAACAAGTAGTCTAGTGCTAAAACCTGACATTATTTTCTCTTTTCTCATTTCATTTATGGCATCGATTGGCACAAGTCAGGTCTTGTGGTTGGCAATCCCTGAGACTGGCACAGGGGTAGGATATTTATTAATATTTATTAAAGAATGTCCTTGGGATCAATATCCATGGAAGGAAGGGGAAGGAAACTGGATTGAGCAGAGGGAAAAGTTGAACTGCTATGATGAAGTCTTGATGACAAAGTTAGCACCACAGAGAGCTCTGAAACATAATGGTCTGTCGCTGTCAGAGTTCTCCCGTGTTGAGCCAAAATAGCTGGGCCTTTATACTATACCTCCATCAGTTATTGGGTGTGGCCCGCCCAGGGAAGGGCATGCTCTTAGATAAAGTAGTAGTTCTCTGTAACTCAGATAATCCTAGAAAGGCTAAAATTAGAAGGCAGATATGATGGTGGGATGTTTGCCAAAGCAGTACGTATATTTTCAAATTTAATTGACTCTATCTGTTCAGAAATTGAATTAATAACTGTAAGATTTTGACCAAGTAAGAAAAAATAATCAAGAATGTCATCTTGTGGCCAAAACTGCCACTTCTAGGCCAAAGTCACCTGGGCCCCCAAAATATTTGTACTGTGCTACAACCCACAGCTATTTTTTTCAGGTGCTTACATCTTAGATAAAGAGGACTCTTTTTCTGCATAGACACAAGCTCTACCATATTGGCTTCATATAGGAATTTCTCTGAGGTTCTTAACCTGTCAATCCAGCTGGCATTAACTTCCTTCAGCTTAGAATTCTCTGCATTGGCCAGATTCAAGAAAAGATAGTATCCTTAGATGTTTGTAAAACATAAGGTACAACACAGTTATCCAGTATAATGATAATTATTATCAGGAGCATATAAAGCTCTGAGTCATAAGCATGATGTGATGCCTAGATCTGCCAGTTACTTATTCTGTGACCTTGAACCAAGCCATTTGACTTCAAACCATTTATTTCAGAACACCCTATTTTGTTAACTCAGCATATTATTGTCTACTCACTCCTTTGTGAATATAAAATAGGAAAATTATGTAAGGGAACTTTGCCAGTGGTAAAACGTGACATAAATGCTGTATCTTCTTAGTTCTGAGCATGTGGCCCCCTCTCGTATTTCGGTGTGCACATCCTAGCTTGCTTTTATTTTTTTAGAACGCACTGAGTGGTTTTTTTGTTTTGTTTTGTTTAATGCTAACCTATCCTCTCCTTCTTCTTTTTTTTTTTTTTTTTTTTGGCTTTTACTTCTATCCTAAAAATCTCTATCACCTACCTCTTAATGATGGATGACCCTGCTCTCTTTTCAGAACTGACATAGAGCCTTCGTTCTTCACCAGTCTACACTAGGTGCTAATCTAGGACCCATTGCTTCTTCATGGACAACATTTCCTGGGTCCACAGCATATGTATTTATTATTATTTAAGTTCAAGATCCTCAACATCTACAAGAGGTTAGAAAATGGGTTAATTTAAAATATTACCTATACACAAAACTACTCAGTATTCAAGTTGTTATGTCACTAATGCATCTGCAATATTAATATACAAATAAAGCCAGAAATGGAACATGAATAAAAGAATGATTATTAGAGATTTCCTGTTCTTTTTTGCCAATTTACTTTGCTATTGTAAAATTATTTCTACTTTCTGATTCTTAAATCTTAGCCTCGTTCTGTTTCGGGATCAGAGCCTTTTTGCTTTCTTCTGGGATTGGTGCCATGCAAAGAAATGTGGGCCGCCCAGAGATTAAAATAGACTGACACAGACATGCTAGTTGGCTAAAGACTTCAGCCTCTTGAAAGTGTGATTCTTTCTAGACACATACATTTTAAATTAGCGAAATTATGGAAGTGGAGAGTTGAATAAAACAGGTTGAATTGTTTGTAACCCATCGTCTTTGACCAGAGAGCAGAGGTGAGGAAATGGACACAGATAGGAAAGTTTTAATAGTGAGAAATGACAGTGTTATAAGCAGGGACAGTATGGAGAACTAGGGGGGAGGAGGGTCTTCAATGGAGAGCACTTGCCCATGAGGACAAGTCAGTACACCTACAAAAGAGTCCATAAAATATTTTGACTAAAAAAAGGAATGAGAAAGAAGTAGAGGGATCTAAAGACAATTTCTATCCCATATCTAGACTGAGATTCTTTTGATGTCTTAATTCATCAGTTTAATTTTGAAATAAGATGATTCTTTAGTGTCATTTTCATTGATTATTTTAAGTTGAAATACAGTTGAAGTACAATATTATGTTAGTTCCAGATGTACGATGTAGTGATTCGACAATTAAATACATTATGAAATGGTCATCACTATAAGTCTAATAACCTCTGTCCCCATACAAAATTATTACAATAACACTGACCATATTTCTTGTGCTGTATTTTATATCCCCTGACTTATTTGTTTTAAACTGGAAGTTTGTACCTCTTAATCTCCTTCACCTATTTCACCCAATCCCCCACCCACCTCCCCTCTGGCAACCACCTATTTGCTCTCTAAATCCGTGAGTCTGTTTTTGTTTTGTTTGTTCATTTGTTTTGTTTTGTTTTGTTTTAGATTCCACATATAAGTGAGAAAATCATGGTATTGGTCTTTCTCTGTCTGACTTATTTCACTTAGCATGATAGCCTCTAGATCCATCTATGTTGCCCCAAATGGCATGATTTCATTTTTTAATGGCTGAGTAATATTCCAGTGTGTGTGTGTGTGTGTGTGTGTGTGTGTGTGTGTGTGTACATCTTTATTAATTCATCTGTTGATGGAAGCTTAGGTTGCTTCCATATCTTGGCTACTGTAAATAATGCTGCAATGGATATAGGGGTGTACATATCTTTTCAAATTGGTGTTTTTGTTTTCTTCGGGTAAATACCCAAAAGTGAATTTTCTGGGTCATATGGTGGTTCTCTTTTTAATTTTTTGAGGAACCTCCATACTGTTTTCCATAGTGCCTGTACCAATTTACATCCCCACCCACAGTGCACATCCTTATTAAAGATTTGTCTTTTCACAAGAGTTTTCCTGGTTCTTCTTCAGTGTTTCCTTTTTGTATTCCTCTGAATAGATGATTCTCATAGACAAGATCATCTGGGGTTAAACCTGAGGTCTATCCTCAGGAGTCCTGGCCTTTGATCAGAGCTTTGGGTTTGGGTCAAGGCCCTTTGCTAAGAGTGTTCAAGCTCTGTGAGAATTATACTTAAATGAAGAAAATGCAGAGGAGTCACCATTGACCCATGATAGCCATGCATGTGTTTTGATGGAGATTCAGTAGGAGAATCCACAGTCTGGGATCTCTGGGGATGTGACTTGTCCAACTTTATCTCTGCCATACTGAACAATAGTAGTGAACCAGTCATCTTCAATTTAATGGTATTAATGCTCATACACAGAAGAAAGAATAGTGTACGTTCATCAACGCAAGGAAAAGTGAGTGTTATGAATCAGAATTAAGCCTCTGGGGCTTCTTCTCATGAGTCATGTTTCCTTTCTCATCAACAGTGTATTATACTTCAAGCAGTCTTTTAAAAGTGTTTGTGTGTTTGTTTGTTTGTTTTGCCTCAAAAGAATTTGTAACATAAAACAATTTCTTAAAGAAATATTTGTATTTCTCATACTTGTGAGATTTGATGGTATGAAATACTGGCTCCAGTGTCTTCAGAATTCCCAGTTATCGAATAAGTATTAGGTTAATTTATTCTGTGATTCTTATTGAGTCAGAAATGAGGATATGTACCATTCCAAAAGATTTCTGAATTTAGGGAAAACATATATTTTGGGTCAAAATTCAGTTATTCATAAATTTGAATTATCAAGGATTTTCTCTCTTGTACTGAGTCCTCTTCCCTCATAGTTCCATGTATAGTAAAGTAGAATAATAAAGGTTTTGAAGTCTGGCAAAACTGGTTGTGAATCTCACAGTTTTCACGCACATGATATTAATAGTTTGCTTGTCATCTCTAAAATCCAGGGTTTTATTCTATAAAATTGGTTCTAATTATATTTCCTATTCTGTCATTGCTAGGATTAAATAGTATAACCTATGAAACTTTACATAGATCATCAGAAATAGGGTAACTTTAAATTATATTTTTCCTTTCCTAAAGCATTTTAGGTGATTGAGGTTTGATTAAATTTTGGTTTTTAAAACAAGTTTGCTGTTTTTCTTTTTATCAATAAGTATCGGGACTTCCCTGGTGGCACAGTGGTTAAGAATCCACCTGCCAATGCAGGGGACACGGGTTCGAGCCCTGGTCCTGGAAGATCCCACATGCCACAGAGCAGCTAAGCCCTTGCGCCACAACTACTGAGCCCACGCGCCTAGAGCCCATGCTCTGCAACAAATGCGCGCTGCAACGAAGAGTAGCCCCCGCTCGCCACAACTAGCGAAAGCCCACGCACAGCAACAAAGACCCAACGCAGCCAAAAATAAATAAATTAATTAATTAATTAAAAAAAAATTCAAATAGCTGTAAAAAAATATCATACTTTTAATTGTACTTATATCTTTCATTTGTCAAAATATGTTTCCTGTTGCAACACATTTTAAGTAATTTACTTCAACATTTTGCAAATAAAATGGACAAAAATCATAATAAATCTTAAGAAATTACTAATTTTAAAAATGATTCTAAAAATATCTGAATATTTTTTCTTCTTTCGAAAAAACCATGAGTCATAGGATAACAAAAATTTAAGTTTGTTCCTGCTTTTATAAAGAGAGCTTTATTTATGTCTTTTTTTGTAGGTAAAACTAAAGGAAAGAGGGTTGGGAGTCCCTGTGTTACTGCAAATATCCTTTTATTTGTTGTCTAGAAATTCATTATAGTCAGGTTCCATAACATATTTAATTATTTATCTATTTCTGGACAGTTATTTAAAATCATTAACCCAAATTTGGAAAATCTAAATTCAAGGTTCTTCTACCTAGAGATAACTTCTTTTAGCATTTCATGGAATTGTGTCCATTTTTGTCCAGCATTTAAAAAATATTTATATTAATCATAATTTGGATTAAAAGACATTTATGGTTTTGTGTTCAGATTTTTTTAATTTGAAACTTTTTACCTAATAAAAGTTGGTTATATTCATAAATGATTGAGACATTATTAAACTATTTACATGGTAATGTATTTCTGCTTTACACAGAAAAATAATACCCCACACATGTTGTTAAAATAAAGATCCTTCATGTTCATGTGGTGACAAGCTGGTGACCCCCCATTTATGCTAATTAGAGCTCTGTTTCATAGCATTGGAACAAGAAGCAGGACTAATTTGCATCCCCATTTATATTCAGCCTCCTGAAAATGAGTCATGACTTGTGGCTCAAAGTTTTCTACTGTTTGCTAAATGCCAAACAGTCCCTTGCCTTCACAGCTGATCTGCTTCTGTTGCTCCAGATCAGCCCAGGGTGGCCCCTTCTCACAACTGTGATCTCAACTCAAATGTCATCCCACCAAAGAGATTTTTCTTCCCATGCTATTAAAGCAGCCATTCCCCTGGGTCACTTTCTTCCATATCACCCATTTTATTTCCCTCATAGCACTAAGGTTGATTTGTTTGTTTCCTGGTTTATTATCATTTTTTTACCTTAGCTCCTTGAGTGTCCAGTTCCTATTTGTCTTCGTCTCTGCTGTAACTCCTCTGGTCTCAGCTGAGTATCTGGAGTATCTGGCACATGACAAATGCTCAAGAAATACTTAAGTGACGAGTGAAGAATGATAATGATCCTAAACTTTCCATGATTAAAATATTCCAGGAAATTAATTTTTCTCCTTAATTAAGCATTTTCACTCTAGTTTTTAGTGCAAGATTAGGTGGAAATTAAATTAAATCGACACTTTTTGGGAGAAAAAAAGCATTTACAATAGAGTAGAATAGTATGGTATAGTATAGTAAGTTTAGTATAATGGTTAAAGTCACGGGCTGTGGGTCCATGTGGTCAGTATTGAAATTCTGGCTCAGCTACTTACTTGTGCAAGTAACCCCTCTGTGCCCTTTCATCTGTAAAATCAAGATCATAATAGTTACTCATACATTTACTGTGAAGACTAAATGAGCTTATTTCTCTGCATGTTTATGATAGTGCTTAGTACATAGTAAACATATGACAATATTGGCTATTATTATTATTATTATTATCATCATAATCATCATCATTCAGTGACTGTAATTCTCTTTCTCGTGATGGCCCCTGTGCATATAATAAAAAGAGCACGGGGTAATCCCCTCATATCCAGTAAGGTTCTACATAAAAATTTAGGTTGGAGCACTGTTCAGATCTTTAATCATAACAGAGCTTCCCTTGATAGTATAGCTGTCTTCAGAGGCCCATTTTGGTCAGTGCTGTGAGAGAAAAACAAAACATTGGGCTATTTCAAAGATGCTGAGTACATGAGTGCTGAAAACTGTATTTGCTGGAAATTATGTAAAGCACCAGCATTGCACTTTTTCCCCATGGTCCTCAGTCTTGTGGGAATTTTTTCATTGAAATTGGTCTCCAGAGACATGAAAATCAGAATCAAGCTTTGCTAAAGTGCATTCTTTAAATATACTTTCTTTTCTTTACTTCCAGTTTCATAAGAAAAATATTTTGACTGCTTGGGTAAATAGTATGAGTCACATTTAATCTGAACTTAATATGTGATAGCAACTTAGTAATTCCCTTCACCCAGGCACTAACCCAAACTTAAAACTACTACCACATTGTGAAAAAAGATATCTTATTATACCTGAATATCCTGTGTAAAATTCCTCAGGCTTCAAACATGACCATTAAGTCAAGTCTTAAATGAAAAGACCAGATTCAACACCATAATGAAAATTGGAAGACCCAGAAAAAAATACTACAAAAAGTCACTATGTTCTCCCAGAACTGAGATAGCCCAGTACCTCATGTGGGCAAAAGCGATCTTGGCAGTTACTACCTAAAATTGTTAAATTTCACAATATGTATAAGTAAAATGGCTTGCATAAGACAGCTTGTGTTAACATTTCTACTTCATTCTAATAATGGACATTTCTGAAATATGAGAGTTGACCTTTTGGATTTAAACAGAAAAGTAATCCAGGTGGCACAGGTCCTAAAAAGACTCCTTACCCTAAAATATATTCCCTGATTTAGTCTGGGGTCTTAAGGTTCACCATAGAATTCTCACTTTGTTACTCTAATACTCCTAACACAACTAGTTAACATATGTTGAGTACCAACTTTGTACAAACGAATCTTCTAGGTCTTTTCCCCATTTATGCTCAGATACATTTCTGCCTTTAAAGAAATTACTCTTTAGTAAGAAAGATGTAGGCTGATAACAATACAAACAATAAGTGCCATGATAGTAGCAATTAATAGCTAGTGTTTGCAGAACATTTACTACATTACAGAAACTAATATAACAGTTTATAAAGCTTACTTAATAATTCCTTTTCATCATGTCAGGTAGTGCTATTAATCTCCATTTTACAGATAAGACAACTGAGGCACATGGGGTTGAATCATTCAACTATGATGATTCAGAAAGCAACTGGTGGAGCTAGGATTCTAACCCAGGCGGTATCTGATGCCAAAGCCCTAATTTTTAATTACCCTGCTAAAATCAAGGCATGGATATAGTTATAAGTGGACAAAGGTAAATAATAAGCTTTTAGGAGAGGTGTAGAATAGAGAGCTTTCAAGGAAAATGAGAGAAGATATGACATTTGAAATGAGTTTTGAAGAATGCATAGTTTTGCAGGCAGATGGTCAAAGAAAGGATGCTTCAGGCAAAGAGAATAGCCTGAACAAAGCAAAGAAAGAGGGACTGATAATAACTGAAGCTGTTGTAAACATTTCTTTCCCCCCTGAATAGTGTTCAAATAATTAAACTAGCATTTAAGGCCCAGTGTGATCTTCTTTCAACCTAAATGTCTAGTCCTGTCTTTTACTATTATCTTCTACTATCTACTTTCCACATTGTGCCGTACCCTCTTTATTCTACCATCTCCATGCTTTCCTCCCTCTATCTCTTCATTCATATTATTTCATCCATATGAAATCTACTCTGTGGATCTCCACCTGTGTATCTTTTACTTAGTCTTCATGGCCTAGTTTAGAAACGCCTTCCCCTTCATGAAACGTTACCCTCCAAGGCAGAATTTTCCATTTCTCCTCTATCCTATTTCATAGCACTTACTTTCTCTGTACTTCCTCATGGTTCTCATTACTTCTCCCATACAGTTTATCTATGTATATATTTATGCATCATTCCATTTATCCATAAATAATTATCTATGCATATCTATCTATCTATCTATCTATCTATCTATCTATCTATCTATCTATCTATCTATCTATCTAGAAATCTACCAGAAAGCTTGATTGAATGGAAAGTTGCATAATAACAGTTAAGATCTTGGGCTTTGTAGTCTAACACAACTGGAAGGGAATACTGGTTCTGGGTTTACTAGCTTACAGAATTGCTAACAGGTTAGTTACATACTCTGAAGTTAAATATCCTCACCCTAGATGTGTCATAAAAATACGTCCCTCAGAGCACTGTTGTGAAGATTAAATTGAATAGTAAATGTAGATTGCTTAGCTCAATGTGAGCACTAATGAAATGATAGCTATGACTATTACTATTGTTAAGATAAACGGAAAGTTCCCAGGAGCAGACAACTAAGAATCACCAATGAAGAACAGAGCAGCATTTTAGTATTTATCTTTCTCATATATAGTCATCATACTAGGAGCTTATTAAAATATAGACTCCATGGCTTTGCTCTCAGATCCTCTGATTTTCTAAGTCTAGTTTGGGGCAAGAATCTCCATTTTTAAGAAGCAACCCAAGTGACACTACTACAGATAGCCTGGAGATGGTATTTTGAAGTCTCAGAAGAAATGTCAAAGCAGAGACGTGGCCAATGAAAATTCTCAGCTCGAAAAATAATACAGTAAGTCCCCTATAAACGAATGAGTTCCGTTCTGAGAGCGCGTTTATAAGTCCAATTTGTTCATAAATCCAACAAAGTTAGCCTAGGTACCCAACTAACACAATCGGCTATCTAGTACTGTACTGTAATAGGTTTATAGTACTTTTCACACAAATAATACATAAACAAACACAAAAAATAAAACATTTTTAATCTTATAGTACAGTACCTTGAAAAGTACAGTAGTACAGTACAACAGCTGGCATACAGGGGCTGGCATCGAGTGAACAGGCAAGAAGAGTTACTGACTGGAGGAGGGAGAAGAGGTGGGAGATGGTAGAGCTGAGGGATCGTCAGAAATAGGAGACGGAGGGCAAGCTGCAATTTCACTCATGCCTGACATTGATGGCACAGGTTCTGGTTCCTTGCTGGATTCAATTCTACCTACCCTCTTGAAAAAACGATCCAGTGATGTCTGGGTAGTAGCTTTTTTTTTTCTCATGATGACACGGTAGCACTGGATTGCATTCTGAACGGCTGCTGCAACCTTTGTGTACTGTTCTACGTTCGGGTCCTGTGCCTCAAAAGCTAACAGTGCCTCCTCAGATAAAGAAAATCCCCTTGCCATTTCCTGCATCGTGAATCTCTTCGGTTCTTCAGTCTTTTCTCTCTTCATCCTTCCTCTAGGCCGCTGCTTTTTTCTCATCACCACTGCTTTTACGCTTGCTTCCGGACATCTTGGGCTTGAAATAAAGATACTGTAGTACTGTACTCTATACAGTACTTACTGTACAGTAAACTACACAAAAGCACAACTACTTGTAGAGGATGCACGCACGTGACAATGTATACCAGACACGTGAACTAACTTATCTGATTGGACATGCGAACACATGTTGGCATCTTTGGAAGTTCGCACCTTGAAGGTTCATTGTAGGGGACTTACTGTATGCTTATTCAACCAGATGGATGAGAGGGATGTAATTAATTTCTTATCAATTTAGTTCCCATTTATCTCACACTCGTTTTTTAAGGAAAAATAGCATTTTTCTTTATGCATGGTCTTTCCAGATTATATATTCTTTGCAAGAATAGAGGCTTTGATGCTTACATTTAAGAACTCTCATGTATTTCTTTGATTTTCAAAGAACAAAGGAAAGCTATAATAAAGAAAAACAAACAAAAAAAAAATGGAAGATGAGTTTATAGAGTAGTAGTGACAAAAGTAGTAAAAGACAAAAGCTATTTCATTGCTTACTAAAAGATTCACTTTTGTTTGGTTAACTAATGCTGTCTTTTGTTCCTGACAATACGATTGAAAGTTCCCCATGGTGATTTTAACTATTCTCAGAAACAGAACACTTTTTGATTGCTGAATAGCCACTAGAATTTTTTATGGGCTAAAGACTAACACCACCTATCAGTGAATCTCAAATCAAGACCTTACGGGAAAATGGATTTGTTTTGATTCTGGTATCTAGGTGTAGTTTTAATATACATTTCCATTTTTAATGAGAGAAAACTGAACATTTCTTCATGTTTTAGGGGCAACTGTGTATTTTCGAGACTGTCCATGTCTTTTGCCTATTTTTCTCTTGAATTTTTGGTATTTATTTCCTTGATTCTTAAGAGTTCTTTACATACGAAGATATCATCCTATTTTCTGTGATAAGATATTGAAAATCTTTTCTCCCAGTTTTTAAGTTTTTTAAATTTTATTGATGATTTTATTTTTTATGTAACCAAATTTATTATAAACTTCTAATGTATCAGGATTTTCGACTCAGTTTGAAAATTAAAAAAAAAATAAACAACTTACCTCACACTGAGTTTAAAATGTCAGTTATATTTCCTTTTAGTATTGTGTTGTTTCATTTTTTTTTTTTTTTACTTTTAGAGCTCTGAGTCACTTGAAGTTTATTTTTATGTATAACATGAGGTCTGGATACAGTGCTATCTTTTTTTCTAATGAGGATGCAGTTGTCCACCTACATGTTTTAATATTTCATCTTTCCCTGAGTGATTTGAATGCCATTTTTATCAGATACTAAATTTCTGTACGTGGCTCTATTTCTAAATGTTTTATTTCACTGAGCTATCTGTGTGCCCATGTGCCAGTACCAAAAGGGGAATATACTTCATCAGTTACTCAGTGATTATTAGAATTGTAAGCACTTTTATTTTTGTTAGTCTTTTGTTAGTTGTTGAAACCAAGAGACAGGCCATTGGGAGTTGAAAGAAATGGTATTTGCAGAAACCATTGTTTCAGCTCAACTTAATTAGTGCTGGAGCCTTTTTCAATTACCATCTCTGTCTGTGTTATCCGACTATTTGTTTTGAAGGGAGGGGATTACTGCTAAAAGATCCAGATGTTTTATTTAGTTGGAAACTCCAGTCACTTTTAAGAGGAAGGATTTAAAATTTATATCTTCCAAGTGATCTCTTTCAAGTTAACCTTCTTTCCCAAATGAGATGGTTATTATATGTGACCATGATACTGGCTTTGGTTTTTGTTTACTTGAATGAATGACAGCAAATACAGAGAAACTGAAGAAAAGCTATGGCAAATGCTATTTATTACAACAAAAAACAAAGACATTCTTTCAAGGAATCTTTTCAATTATATCCTCTTGAAATCAATTAATGGAGCTTAACTGGATTATACATGCAGATACTGTTCACCCAGACACAATCATTCTGTTGAAATGACTTCTTGAAGTTCTGAAGTTTTTATTTTTTTGTGTGATATTCTTTAGTCTGTGGAATGCACCATTTTTTTAATTGTCTTTAGATTTCTGTATTTCTTTTATATCAGAACTGTAACTTAAGCAAAGATAAAATATTGACCATGACTTACATTTGCATAGCTCTTTAAAATATTCTCAAATGGAAACTGATTACCTAGCTTTGCCACTGGGGCATGTGGATATTGATTGCTACATTTGAACAGGACCCACTTAATCCAGACATCCTTCAGTCACCCTGTATACCTGCAAGGCTTTGTTGATACAGGACTTTGTAAAGACAACAAAGGGTTACTTATAAAAAACTGAATTTATTCTATGGAGTGACAGTTGAACACATTCCACTATGTAGTTAACACAGGAGATAATATATGTAACATGTTAACAAAGATATAGTGATATTCTGATATTAATTATCAATTGCTACACAAAGGAACAGATGAGAGGCCTTAGCCAGCTTTGGTTAAGGAATGAATTTTATGGTGATCTGGTTTCTATTCTTTTTTTGTTGTTGTTGTTGGACCTTGTTTATATTTTGATTCAAATAAACTGGTTACAAAACACAATTTTTGTGACTATCAGGGAAAATTGAACATGGATAGGGTTCTTCTTGAATTGTGCAGTACTTTGCCCCTCTGGTGCAGAGTGCAATACTCTGCACTTGGTGACTGTGCTAAACTAGTTTATGCTTAAAAAAAAAAATGGACTGATCAGAAAGGAAATATAAATATTTTGAGCATTGCTGTGCCCTTAAATATATATATTTTATATTATCTCATTTAACATACTGACTGTAAGATGTTTCCGTTTATGAATCTGTACGAATTTTATATTAAGTAATATAAATTAAATTGATTTAATATATATACTTAGTATATATCAAGTATATATATTAAGTACATATATATTAAATTGATTCTTATAAACATAATTTTCCTATTAAATAGACTAATCTCTGCTGCAGGACAAATCCAGAAATCTTAGTAGCTTAACATAGATGTTATCCTTTTTCTCCCCATGCAAAGTCCTCTGCGTTTCCCTTCCAAGCAGTGTCTCAATGACCTAGATTTATAGACCTGAGGGCTTTGTTCCCTGGACACCTGATCTCTACTCTCACTGCAACAGAAGGAAGAAAGAACATGGAGAACAAACATCTGTTGTTTCCTGTGACTAGAAGTGACCCACCTACATCACTATTACTTGTGCTTATAGGCCACTGGCCAGAACCTTTCACTTGTCCCCAACCCAACTATAATCTAACTATGAGGGAGTTTGGGAAATGTAGGCTAGCATATGGACTGTTTGGTGAGCAGTAACTCTCTCTGCCACTTGCTTTGCAAAAGCCTTGCTCATAAACTAGGAAAAGTTCCTTTTCTATTTACATGTGCTTGAAATTTTCTTTCCCCTGCAGCTCTGAGCAATTTATGTTTTCTGGCTGGCTGCCTCTTTGTTTTACTCATCTGTGTTGGTGAATATATAAAAATAAAGGAAAAGTAGACTCTGTTCTCTCTGGAGGACCAGGTAACCGTTTGATTGCATTTGGAGCTGAAGAGGCCCATGATGGGCCTAGTTCTAGATGCCACAATACTCCCTGAGTAACATGTTTAATCACCCCCCAGGTCAAAACACTTCTTGTATTCCTGTTTAATCTTTTCATTTCCAATATACAGACTACAGTGAAATAAACTTCCAAAGGTCACTATTTTAACGATTTTTCTGCTGCCTGAGGCTTACATAAGCTATCACTGAGCTGATTTTATGCAAAAATTTCCATTGGACTCATCAGTGCCATCCTTCAATATTGAAGCAGTCTACCACCTGAAAGATAGGGTTGAGACAATGAATTGATAAGCAAGAGAACTAAATTATCTTTTGAGTTCTGTCACTAGCTAGTTGTTTTCCTCTTTGAGCATTTTGCTTAACTTCTCCAGGCATAAGATTCTTAATCCGTTAAATGAAGGTACTATTATTTGACTCTCTTTCTAAATTTTACACACACACATACAAGCTGTTTTTTAAATGAAATTTGTCTTAGTTTCCCTAAATATAAACAAGAAAATGAAAAAAATTCTTTCTAACTGAAAAGTGGGTACAGGGAAGGAACAGGAGGCTTATCCTTCTACTCTGGGTCAAAATCTGAGGCATAGCTCTCTGATTCTAGGTGTGCTGTTTGCATAAAACTAAATTCAATTTTAGCCTTGACTCCAAAAGAAACTCAGAAAATCACGTGGTTTAATTCAAATTTTTTAAATGATATACTCAAATTTTTTAAATTTTCAAATTTTTAAAATGATATAGTTACTGCTTCAGTCTTATTTTGGAGTATAAAATACAGAAAAAATATCATCAGAAAAGTTATTCTGAAGATAGTGACATCTTAGCAAAGCCATGGATTACTGGAATCCCTTTAGGAAATCTCTTTTATTCTCCAGATAGTTTTCCTCTGGTTTCTGAACTAAAATTTCAGAGTCTCTTATACAGTGAGGCCAGTGAGGACCCTGAAGACAGACATGCGAATTGTTCTTTGATTTTCTAATATTTAAACTGAGTAGTTTTTAAACTCTTCCATGGAATACTACTTTCATCACCTTCTTAAGAAAAGTGAGTCACTTTAGTGAATGGCAATGACCACTTGGTGTTCCTAATTACTTAACCTTTATCCTCTCTCTCTTTAATTTTATTCAAGGCTTTTCACACACCAACTCATACAATAATTTGAACACCTCCCACACATAAACCCCTACTTAGACATATTAGACAGATACACATATTCATTTACACACACTTCATGCCTGTTTTCCTTTCTTCACCACTCACCCAGTGAACTGCATTTCATTAAAGATAAAACTTCTTTTTTATCTTTTCATGCTATTTCTAAGATCTGAACAAAATTCACATTTAAGGTAGAATATTAGTGTACTAGTGCCCTGGGTAAACCATTTAAAGTAATCCACCTGAAAGATTCTTCTGTGTCACTGATCCTAAAAGAAACACTTGAACAGTGCGAAAATGAGACACCTTCCCTTGTTAGATTTTAGTTAATTGAAAGTTAAAGTCCACACAGGACAATAACACTGGAGTCTCAGCCGTCCTGTCTAGAATGAAAATGCAGGAAGCAAACGGCTTCTTTAACACTTCACAATAATGATGACCATGTCCGCAGAAAGCAAACCCTTTTTCTCACTGCACTGTCTTTGGTGGAAGCCACTGTTGTAGCCCATACCATCTCTGCACACATTGACCATGGTCAGACTGCTGCACCAATGCTTTACAGCTCTAAAAGAGTATTCTAAAATATATAAAAATAAGAGGACACATTGGACATATTTTTCACAATTTGCAATGAGAGAATGCTTTATTTTGAAATAACCTTAAGAAATCAGTGAGTCAAATGCTTTGTCTTTTTAGATGAAGAAATTGAATTAAGAGATAATGACACTCTTATCCAAGGCCCAACAGCTAATCCATGGTAAAGATGAAATGTGAGGCCAGATAATCTGATTGCTAATCCACTATGCCACTCTACTTTGTGTTTGCCAACTTTGAGTCTGTGCCACACCCTGACTTATCTGGGTTTCATGGGCAAGGCCTCTGACACAAACAGCTCATTTACTTGGTCTGTCTGCTCTACTGGATGTTGAGTAGATTATTTAGGGGCCAGGATGGTAGTTTGGAATAATAAGAAGGCATGCTCAACAGTAACACTCAATGCTAACCTCTGCATGCTACAGTCTCATTCTAGAAGGAATTGCCAGCACCTGGATTGTGCTTTATGTTGTGGATTTCATGCCTAAATTTCGGCCTTTGTGCACCAGTGCCGAATGGAATCTCGGAGACAGAGTGTTGGGTGAAGTGGAAAGAGTAGTTTTATTGCTTTGCTAGGCAAAGGGGGACACAATGGGCTACTGCCTTGAAAAACTATGTGTCTCAACCCGGGGGGGATTTGATGAGGAGTTATATAGCAACAGTTCAAGTATGAGGTTGTTGATAGGATTTGCATGTGTGCAGGGCCTGCACTCCTCTAATCTGGTCTCATGTAATCTGGATGAGTTTCTCTGATTGCTTTACTCTGGCCTCAGGTAGTCTTCTCTGGTATGAAGAATGCTGACATCTTCCATTTGTTGGGTTTTAATTCTACAAAGAGCTTAAAGACATTGTTATGTGTATTCCTTGAGGCAACCAGGACGCTGCCCCAAGGCTGTGCTATTGTATCTCAGCTGCCCCTCCCTTGTCTTTGTATCCCTTCCCTTCCTGGATTAGCAACTGTTAGAATCTGCCCTTTGGAACTCAGGGAAGGTCATGGAGTCTGGAGTCTGTTCCCTAAAAGAAACGTGGGACTCAGAAAGTCTTCTGTGACCCAGGAGCCCCACAGGATCCCACTTGGTTTCAGATTCCATTATATGGAAACAGATTTAACATGTCAGGCTTTCAACGTCCACAAGGCTGGTATGTTTCTTTTCAAGGCTGATGACTTATGAGTGTTTGTAGCTTTTCCTGGAAAGGTTTTATTAGGTTACATCGTGCACTAAAGTACAGGTTGTAGCTGTCCCAATTCAGTCAATTTCTTTGGGTCAGAGAGCCTAAGTATTTTAAGATGTAGTATATTGCTGCACTTTCTGTCTAACTAGAATGACCTTGAATGGAGGAAAGATAAATGAACAGCAAAAGGAAAAAGCAGGGCTGGAGAAGAAAACTATCTGCACCAGAAAACCAATCTTTATTGTATATTCTTGCCTCCTTTATCAAAAATAACGTGACGGTATGTGCCTGGGTTTATCTCTGGGCTCTCTATCCTGTTCCATTGATCTGTATTTCTGTTTTTGTGCCAGTATCATACTGTCTTGATTACTGTAGTTTTGTAGTATAGTCTGAAATCCGGGCGCCTGATTCCTCCAGCTCCGTTTTTCGTTCTCAAGATTGCTTTCGCTACATGGGGTCTTTTGTGTTTCCATGCAAATTGTGAAATTTTTTGTTCTAGTTCTGTGAAAAATGCCATTGGTAATTTTTTTTTTTTAAATCTTTATTGGAGTATAATTGCTTTACAATGGGGTGTTAGTTTCTACTTTATAATAAAGTGAAACAGCTATACATATACATATATCCCCATATCTCGTCCCTCTTGCGTCTCCTTCCCTCCCTCCCTATCTGACCCCTCTAGGTGGTCACAAAGCACCGAGCTGATCTCCCAGGGCTATGCGGCTGCTTCCCACTAGCTATCTGTTGTACATTTGGTAGTGTATATATGTTCATGCCACTCTCTCACTTCATCCCAGCTTACCCTTCCCACTCCCCGTGTGCACAAGTCCATTCTCTATGTCTGCGTCTTTATTCCTCTCCTGCCCCTAGGTTCTCCAGAACCATTTATATATATATAATATATGTATACATAATATATGTATACATATATTATATATATATATTTTAGATTCCATATATAAGTGGTGGGATATGGTATTTATTTTTCTCTTTCTGACTTACTTCACTCCGTATGACAGACTCTAGGTCCATCCACCTCACTACAAATTACTCAATTTCGTTTCTTTTTATGGCTGAGTAATATTCCATTGTATATATGTGCCACAACTTCTTTATCCATTCATCTGTCAATGGACGCTTAGGTTGCTTCCATGTCCTGGCTATTGTAAATAGTGCTGCAATGAACATTGTGGTACGTGACTCTTTTTGAATTATGGTTTTCTCAGGGTATATGCCCAGTAGTGGGATTGCTGGGTCGTATGGTAGTTCTATTTTTAATTTTTTAAGGAACCTCCATACTGTTCTCCATAGTGGCTGTATCCATTTACATTCCCACCAACAATGCAAGAGGGTTCCCTTTTCTCCACACCCTCTACAGCATTTATTGTTTGTAGATTTTCTGATGATGGCCATTCTGACTGGTGTGAGGTGATACCTCACTGCAGTTTTGATTTGCATTTCGCTAATGATTAGTGATACTGAGCATCCTTTCATGTGTTCGTTGGCGATCTGTATATCTTCTTTGGAGAAATGTCTATTTAGGTCTTCTGCCCATTTTTGGATTGGGTTGTTTGTTTTTTGATATTGAGCTGCATGAGCTGCTTGAAAATTTTGGAGATTAATCCTTTGTCAGTTGCTTCATTTGCAAGTATTTTCTCCCATTCTGAGGGGTGTATTTTCATCTTGTTTATATTTTCCTTTGCTGTGCAAAAGCTTTTAAGTTTCATTAGGTTCCATTTGTTTATTTTTGTTTTTATTTCCATTTCTCTAGGAGGTGGGTCAAAAAGGATCTTGCTATGATTTATGTCGTGGAGTGTTCTGCCCATGTTTTCCTCTAAGAGTTTTGTAGTGTCTGACCTTACATTTAGGTCTTTAATCCATTTTGAGTTTATTTTTGTGTATGGTGTTAGGGAGTGTTCTAATTTCATTCTTTGACATGTAGCTGTCCAGTTTTCCCAGCACCAATTATTGAAGAGGCTGTCTTTTCTCCATTGTGTATTCTTGCCTCCTTTATCAAAAATAAGGTGACCATATGTGTGTGGGTTTATCTCTAGGCTTTCTATCCTGTTCCATTGATCTATATTCCTGTTTTCATGGCAGTACCATACAGTCTTGATTACTGTAGCTTTGTAGTATAGTCTGAAATTCAAGAGCCTGATTCCTCCAGCTGTTTTCCTTTCTCAAGATTGCTTTGTCTATTCAGGGTCTTTTGTGTTTCCATACAAATTGTGAATTTTTTTGTTCTAGTTCTGTGAAATATGCCATTGGTAGTTTCATAGGGATTGCATTGAATCTGTAGATTGCTTTCAGTAGTACAGTCATTTTCACAATGTTGATTCTTTCAATGCAAGAACATGGTATATTTCTCCATCTGTTTGTATCATCTTTAATTTCTTTCATCAGTGTCTTATAGTTTTCTGCATACAGGTCTTTTGTCTCCTTAGGTAGGTTTATTCCTAGGTATTTTATTCTTTTTGTTGCAGTGGTAAATGGGAGTGTTTCCTTAATTTCTCTTTCAGATTTTTCATCATTAGTGTATAGGAATGCAAGAGATTTCTGTGCATTAATTTTGTATCCTGCTACTTTACCAAATTCATTGATTAGCTCTAGTAGTTTTCTGGTAGCATCTTTAGGATTCTCTATGTATAGTATCATGTCATCTGCAAACAGTGACAGCTTTACTTCTTCTTTTCTGATTTGGATTCCTTTTATGTCTTTTTCTTCTCTGATTACTGTGGCTAAAACTTCCAAAACAATGTTGAATAATAGTGGTGAGAGTGGGCAACCTTGTCTTGTTCCTGATCTTAGTGGCAGTGGTTTCAGTTTTTCACCATTGAGGATGATGTTGGCTGTGGGTTTGTCATATATGGCCTTTATTATGTTGAGGTCAGTTCCCTCTATGTCTACTTTCTGGAGGGTTCTTATCATAAATGGGTGTTGAATTTTGTCAAAAGCTTTTTCTGCATCTATTGAGATGATTGTATGGTTTTTCTCCTTCAATGTGTTAATATGGTGTATCAAATTGATTGATTTGCATATTCTGAGGAGTCCTTGCATTCCTGGGATAAACCCCACTTGATCATGGTGTATGATCCTTTTAATGTGCTGTTGGATTCTGTTTGCTAGTATTTTGTTGAGGATTTTTGCATTGAAGTTCATCAGTGATACTGGCCTGTAGCATTCTTTCTTTGTGACATCTTTGTCTGGTTTTGGTATCAAGGTGATAATGACCTCGTAGAATGAGTTTGGGAGTGTTCCTCCCTCTGCTATATTTTGGAAGAGTTTGAGAAGGATAGGTGTTAGCTCTTCTCTAAATATTTGATAGAATTCGCCTGTGAAGCCATCTGGTCCTGGGCTTTTGTTTGTTGTAAGATTTTTCATCACAGTTTCAATTTCAGTGCTTGTGATTGGTCTGTTTATATTTTCTATTTCTTTCTTGTTCAGTCTCCGAAGACAGCCTCTTCAATAAGTGGTGCTGGGAAAACTGGACAGCTACATGTAAAAGAATGAAATTAGAACACTCCCTAACACCATACACAAAAATAAACTCAAAATGGATTAAAGACCTAAATGTAAGGCCAGACACTATAAAACTCTTAGAGGAAAACATAGGCAGAGCACTCTGTGACACAGATCACACACGATCCTTTTTGATCTACCTCCTAGAGAAATGGAAATAAAAACAAAAATAAACAAATGGGACCTTAAAAGCTTTTGCACAGCAAAGGAAAACATAAACAAGATGAAAAGACAACCCTCAGAATGGGAGAAAATATTTGCAGATGAAGCAACTGACAAAGGATTAATCTCCAAAATTTACAAGCAGCTCATGCAGCTCAATATGAAAAAAACAAATAACCCAATCCAAAAATGGGCAGAAGACCTAAATAGACATTTCTCCAAAGAATATATACAGATTGCCAACAAACACATGAAAGGATGCTCAACATCACTAATCATTAGAGAAGTGCAAATCAAAACTGCAATGAGGTATCACCTCACACCAGTCAGAATGGCCATCATCAGAAAATCTACAAACGATAAATGCTGTAGAGGGTGTGGAGAAAAGGGAACCCTCTTGCATTGTTGGTGGGAATGTAAATGGATACAGCCACTGTGGAGAACAGTATGGAGGTTCCTTAAAAAATTAAAAATAGAACTACCATACGACCCAGCAATCCCACTACTGGGCATATACCCTGAGAAAACCATAATTCAAAAAGAGTCACGTAGCACAGTGTTCATTGCAGCACTATTTACAATAGCCAGGACATGGAAGCAACCTAAGTGTCCATCGACAGATGAATGGATAAAGAAGATGTGGTACATATATACAATGGAATATTACTCAGCCATAAAAAGAAACAAAATTGAGTTATTTGTAGTGAGGTGGATGGACCTAGAGTCTGTCATACAGAGTGAAGTAAGTCAGAAAGAGAAAAACAAATACCATATGCCAACATATATATATGGAATCTAAAAAAAAAAAAAAAAATGGTTATGAAGAACCTAGGGGCAGGACAGGAATAAAGACGCAGATGTAGAGAATGGACTTGAGCACACAGAGAGTGGGAAGGGTAAGCTTGGACGAAGTGAGAGAGTGACATGGACATATATACACTACCAAATGTATAATAGATAGCTAGTGGGAAGCAGCCGCATAGCCCAGGGAGATCAGCTTGGTGCTTTGTGACCACCTAGAGGGGTTGGATAGGGAGGGAGGGAGAGAGACACAAGAGGGAGGAGATATGGGGATATATGTATATGTATAGCTGATTCACTTTGTTATAAAGCAGAAACTAACACACCATTGTAAAGCAATTATACTCCAATAAAGATGTTTAAAAAAAAAAGAAAACAAATCTTTAAAATGTCCAAATTATAACAAATGAAATGACAAGCTCTCTAAATTCTTCATAATTATTATCAATATAGCTATTATTGGGCTTCCCTGGTGGCACAGTGGTTAAGAATCCACCTGCCAATGCAGGGGACACGGGTTGGAGCCCTGGTCCGGGAAGATCCCACATGCCATGGAGCAACTAAGCCCGTGCGCCACAACTCCTGAGCCTGCACCCTAGAGCCCATGAGCCACAGCTACTGAGCCCACGTGCCACAACTACTGAAGCTTACGTGCCTAGAGCCCGTGCTCCGCAACAAGAGAAGCCACCACAGTGAGAAGCCCGCGGACCACAACAAAGAGTAGCCCTGCTCGCTACAACTAGAGAAAGCCCGTGCTCAGCAACAGAGACTCAACGCAGCCAAAAATTAAATAAATAAATAAATAAATAAATTTATTTAAAAAAAAAGAAAAGCATAGCTCTTATTGTAGGAGGTTATTACTTAGCACATTTGGAGAAAAAATGCATTTTGTAAGCATTCAGTTATTTCTGAAGCTTGGAATTAGTCTTATTGGTGGCTGGCAATTCTCAGAATTCTGTTTACCATTATGCATTTTGTTAATGCTATTTCAAATGTCTCTCTATTCTTTAAGTAACAACTGGAGATAAGATATGCTTTAATATAAAATGACTGTTTATAAGGAATATATATCATAAGATTTAATAAAAAATCATCAATCTAAGTAGCATAATTTCTGTATCCAGTTGAATAGTGTGGAGTTAAAAATGATGTGAAGCTCATTTAATATTTCAAAGGAAGATGTTATTATGTTTCAGGCATTCCTGCACAGCACTCTCAAAGTGTTTTATCTCTTTTAGTCCTCAGCACAACCATTTGAGGTTGGCCTCAATATTCCAACTTTATAGATGAAGAAACAAGTTCATTTAGATTAAAGAAGTTGCCCAAATTAAGTGATAGATCCAGAATTCAAATTCAAACCTACAGGAAAGCCCACACTGTGCTCAATCCTTCAAGCTATTTCTCTGTAATTATATGTTCAACCATGTTGTTTATTACCCTCCATGAAGAAATGATCTGACAGCTTGGTTAGAGTTTGGCATCTCTTTCTATGCATCTTAAAGAGATTAATTAGGAAAGCTGCTGAGGTGTCTGTGGGACACGGGATGGTTAGAGTAAACATCTTTTAATCTTATCCTCAGGCAACAAAGGCATTTTGTTTGTCTAATTTTGTTTTGTATCCCTCTGTCTGGCATTATTCCCTGGTTAGCACTATTATAGAGACAGTGTGGTGTTGTAGGGGAGGGGAGGATGGACTACGGGTTTAGATAGACCTCAATCCCAGCAACACCATTTCTAGCAGTGATATTTAATAAGCTACTCCAACTCAAAGGTACTTTTTGCTTCCTCGTGAGGATTAAGTGTGTGCTGTCTATGGAATTTACATGTTAATCATGGCTCATAAATTGCATTATATTAGACCCTTAGTAATCTACTTTATGTTTTCAAAACATTTTCAGACAGTACCATCTTTAATTTATTTTGAATCTTATTAGCAGGAATAGAACTGGAGATACACAGCTGAGAGGTTGAAGATACCAGTGAGAAAATATAAGAAGGGATTTGGGTCTTATATACATCAAACATTAGCAGACTATATAGAAAATCCTGATGTTTAACACTTCTATCCTTCAGTACATAAACTATTTATATGACATCTTTCTTTTTGAGATTTTTTAAAAATTGAGGTGCATTTTAAAATACCATCTTAATGTTATAAATGTGATGATGAATTGTTATAAATGGTTGATTCTCTCTAATTTCATGGATCAGATCAGCTGTGCTTGGCTGATGGAATAACAGTTCCCAATGGGACTCCTAGGAAGTGGGCAAGAAGAGGGGTCTCCTAACTACCACAAGCTGAGATGCCTTCTTCACTTAGCTTTGTCAAGAACCAGTTGTAGGGACTTCCCTGGTAGCGCAGTAGTTAAGAATCTGCCTGCCAATGCAGGGGACATGGGTTCGAGCCCTGGTCCGGGAAGATCCCACATGCCACGGAGCAACTAAGCCTGTGTGCCACAACTACTGAGCCTGCCCGCCTAGAGCCCGTGCTCTGTAACGCGAGAAGCCACCGCAATGAATAGCCCGTGCACCGCAATGAAGAGTAGACCCCACCCGCCACAACTAGAGAAAGCCTGCACACAGCAACGAAGACCCAACACAGCCAAAAATAAATAAATAAAAATAAATTTATTAAAAAAAAATAATGATCAAAATATCTTAAAAAAAAAAAGAAGAACCAGTTGTCATCCTTAGGAGTCTCAAATACAGTTCCATATGTGGTTGTGAACCTCAAAATATTGCCAGGTAACCAGGTGAGTTGAAATTATTCTAGTAGCAAAGACTACCACTTCGATTGATGGATGAGTCAGAAGTAGTGCTGAAGAAGTGCTTTAAGATCCAAGCTCAAGTGTTTTAAGGTGGGTTTTTTAAAGTAGGGTACAGATTGGAAATGGGAAAATTTCATGGTATGAGTTGAGGATTGGTGGACACAGAAAAGCAAGGGTCATGAAGTAAGCTGTGATCAATGAAATGGTGTTGATAAGAGAGCTGTTTGACCAGGGGAGCAGATTAGTGACTCAGATAAATTGGTAAGTCGGAGCTTCCTAGAGCCAACAGGGAAGTTATTTATTAGTTTACAGTTTTATCTTTCCCAGGCAGAGTTTTCCTGGAACACATAACTAAGTCATGATGACATAGGTGCTCTACAGTTGTATCTAAGGTATAATGGCAAAAATGTTCTCACTTCTCAGCAAAGTCACACCAGATTCCAGAGAGGAAGCCAGCATTCTCAGACTCTTGTTCAAACTCCAGAGACTTGACTAGAGAAGGCCAGTCACAGACTGTGTATAGACCTCAGTAATCTGACACTAGGCCTCTAGAATGATCTCCATGTGAGAGGATGGCAAAATATAAAGAGGAGAATTAAGTGATTGATGAGGGAAGAGGTGAATGAGAGGCTGGAGACTATCAGGAGGAAGGAGACGTAGGAAGAATCATTTAAGCCTGGAGACAAGTGTTTGGGTACCATTCCCTGCACTCTGTAAGTTAATAGGGTAGGGAAAAAAAAAACAAAAAACAAGACTAACCTCTTTGAATCCAAGCTGCTAGATGATTTTTAGCAAATGCCTTAGCTCTTCAAAATCATACCATATAAAACTATGTCATGTATTGAAACTTAGTCTCAAAGAGGTTACAATGGACTTTGTACTAAAGCTGGAGGTTCCTACTCTCAGTTGTTGAATGGATCAGTAAAACACCACTGTATACAAGAGATCCATCTAAGTTCCTTGGCTATTACCTTTCTCTTAGAATTCTTCTAAAATTATAAAGATTATAAATTATAAAAATGTTATAAAGATTACTTCTTTGCTTTCAGTTATGATCTTATTTGTCTTCCAGATATATAAAATGGTGGATAAAAACTTGAAACTTCTGGTTATTTATAGACACAAACTTTGGTTTCAAGTTTGATCAGGTTACTTTACTCTCACAAACCTTCTTACTTATTATTTAAGCAATATACTTATTATTCCTGTGAGTTTCTTATTCTATAAAATGATGCTAATAAGAACAACTTACCTATTTGTTGAATGAATCACAGGAGATAATGTATGTGAAAGTAACTAACACCACAATCCCTGTCACAAAGTAGACACTCAGGTATTTTATTTCTTCTCCCTTTTCTCAGCTACCAGATTTTTCACAGGCTACAGCCAAAATAGGTGCATGTCATCTTCTTTGATCATGTGCTAGCTAAGTAAGTCGTCTGAACTGGAGAGATTTTTCCCTGTAAGGGACATTTGACAATGTCTACAGTTATTTTTGTTGTTACAACAGGAGAGATGGATGCTACTAGCATCTAGTAAGTAGAGGCCAGAGATGCTGCTAAACATCCTGCATTGCATAGGACAGCTTCCTGCAACAATTATCCAGCTCAAAATGTCAACAATGCAGATCAAAATTGATTAGATGATTATTTTATTTAAAAGAGGTTTGGAATTGAGAGAATCATCAAAATCAAGACCATTATTAATATCAGTAATGTTTATTGGCAACTTTTGCTAAATATGTATGTGTATATATATAGTATATGTGCATATATATGTATGTATATATGTATATATATATCCATGTATTACTGTCATTATATCATTTTGTTTTACATCATTCAGTAGAGTTGGTTATTTTATACCCATTTTTATAGTAGGCTTGGCGATGTAATATAACCTGACCCAAGTACATGCAACTAATAGTTGATGGAGAAAAAAATGTAACCCACGTGTCTCTGACTTCAAAACCTATGCTTTAAACCACTAAGCAGTGTTGTCTCCCATTGGTTAAATCCTGGCCCTACCACATAATGGTTTGGATCTTTAACCAAGAATTTTATCTTCTTGAGTTACAGTTTCTATTCTGGGAAAAAAAAAAAAAGAAAAAAAGCAAGTTTACATTTCCATCTATGTTATGGAACCAATGTGAGCATCAAAGTTATGAAGTCAATGAACACACTTTAAAATTTTAAAGTACTGTAAAATGCAAGCTGCTATGCCTCCTAATTGACAGATCCATCTCATCCCAGAGTATATGTGGGGAATTTCAGCTTTCTGTTTCTGAGACATGTTGATAGCTCCATGCAGAAAGAGAGATAAATGAAAATAAAAAATTCTGTCCTATTGTGACCTAACTCCTGTTTGGATAAGTGACATTTCTGACAAATCATTAAAAGTAGAGGGACAAAAAAGAAATTGTCTAAAAGCCCCATGTTTCCTTTAAAAGTCCAACCTGTTGTATTTAGTGATGGGATTAGATATGATTGAACCAAAATAGTTGATACTAGAGAAGAAATTGAGTAGCCTGTTCACACAGCTTTACCCACACAACTTTCATGTTTTCTGTGAAAAATAAATCCAAGAACTATCAACAAATACCAGGACTCTAAGCTTAGAGACCAACATAACACATGTATTTTCAATAGAAGAATACCTATTTCTGTGAAGATTTAAAACTAGGTTACTATCACAATATATTCAAATAAAGTTTCCTTATTAATGTTACATTTTATAGAGTAAAAATTGATGTATTCTGGTTCTTACAAAAGTAAGTATATAATATATTAACTAACTTTTTATGAAGTTTTTGTTCTTGATTAATGTCTCTCCATGGTGTAATATTTTTTGATTGCCTTGCCTAGATCAGGACAATTAACTTCAAAAAGATGTTTCCTTTAATGTTCTTATTGATCAAAAATGTAATATAACGGTACTCACTACATATTTACTAAGCAGTTACATCAGTCAATCATTCAACACATTTATGAAATAGCTACTCTGTGCTCATCATTGTGCAGCTGTGTGCAAGGAAACTTGGAAATAGAAGAAGTTCACTTTCTGAAAATGAAATTGAAATTACTGATTTAATAACTTTTTCTTCCAGGAAGCTCAGAGCCAAGCATGAAGCTGCGTTATAGCCGCTCTGTAAGTCTTTAAGTTCCTCATATTTGAGTTATTTACTGAGTCATAACAGTTTCTTTTCTCTTTAAGCCGTCTTTTCACAGTATTATTTCTCTGTTAGATTCTTTTGTTTCACTCATACTCCTTGGGGACATTTCTGACCTGTTAAGAGTCCATTCCTATTAATTCTGAGTCTTAACAATCACATTAAGATACAAGATTAAAAAAAAAAAAAAAAAAAAAAAAAAGATACAAGATTAAATGCTAGCTTCATAGTAAACCTATACACCTCAGCCTATAACCAATGCATATTTATGAGATCAGTGCCCAAAGAAAAATCAAAAACTTCAAAATTCCCCTTGTAAGATGGCTCAACTTCTGTATAGAATGAGAAATGTTATCAATAAATTAAATATAAATATGTAGAGACATTCTCTGAGTGAATAGCCACTATGGACATTGTAGCTCTGTTGACAACATCCATGCCTTTGCTTCTCCACAGTGACACCTTAATGGGGTTTGGGTTGCAATCACTTCATAGTGAGCCTTGATCGACCAAAAACTGGACTTTGTCCATTCTTGCCACAATAAAAGATTCAGGTAGCCCAGGCCTAAGGTCAATACATGGTATTCCTCTGTCCACAGGACTTGGTTCTGGGATAATACCAAGATAAATACCCCCAATACCAAGGAAGTACGCATCAGACACCACCCCAAATTAAATCCACATAACCATTGTGGGTTATTTTTGTTTCATGGCTTCAGAGCACTTTAATGCACATAATGCACAAATTTTCCTTGGTGATTTTTACTTCTGTTAAGTTTGCAGGCCCTTGCGAGAGCCTCCCCTTGGTGAGTGTATTTATGATGCTAGGAAGGCTCTTTGAAGTGACTCAGGAGGAAATTACTAAGGCACAGAAACCCGCCAAGGAGATGTGCCTTTCCAGAAAATTAGCTTTGAATAGAATAATATGTCAACACAGCAGCTAATTCTACACATGACATAATTTATCAACAACCGCTGTAAGATTCTCTGTGCCGGAAGAGAACCTTCCATAGAGAACAAACATGAACAAAACAGGAGAATTTACTTTTTGGCTATCCTAAGCGGCCTGAAATACCTTTTAAAGAACGCATCAAACTAGAACTATCTATTTAGTTTTTAACAGGTCACTTGGAATGGCTTTTCACTGTGTTTCTTGCTTTTCCTGGGAAGTGAGACATTTTTATATGACTTCATTACTGATCTACATACCTGTCTCTTTATCAGGTATCTACAGAATAGCATTCTTTCCCTTTTCTGTCTTTTCCTCTATCAAGACGTGCCTAGTTTCTGCACCTTATAGTTCTAAAATCAGCCACACTCTGACAGAGTTTCTGGCCATGATAAGAAGCATATTTGGAGAGACTCCAAAATATTTTGACTCAGTTTCAAAATCTTTACCTTATTGCTGTGACCAACACCCATTTTCCTTGGCTGTCCTTTTTCTCTCATTTGTGTATATTTCCTCCTTCTTAAATGTTTTTTAAGTCCCACCTTGTACTACCCACCAGTGGCAGCAGCCTCCTCTGATTACTTGACTTATGGCTGACCATGCTGACCCCAAGCAACTCACTTTATTCCACAACAGACAGCTGCCAGGGCACCATCAAGACAAAATGTCCCAATTTTGATAGGCCTTAATGTTTACATCATCAGAAACTCAAAGAAACCTTGACATTTTGAAGGAAGAAGAGTGTATTTATTTCTAGAAAATTAAGGGTAATGCTTTAGCTTCGTAAAAGGAGTTGAGAGCATTTTAATCAAATAAATTTTGCATGTAATTGTATCCTGACACTTTTAGATTAGGATTCAACAGGTGTTTATAGATTTCAGAATAACATATGCAGGATGTTCTTTCTTGCAAAGCTGGCCAGAGGCACAGGCTGTAAAAAGAATGGTCAGTAGGACGAGATCTTTGAGATTGTGTAACTTTGAATCACGTGTTCAAGTCTAAGCGTCAGCATCATTGTACATGATGGCAGGTGCTACAGATCTACAGTGTTCTAGATGAGGAGGAGAGCTGTTCATGGCCTACACCTGCCTGAAAGAAAAGAATAGAGGAAATTTAGCCCCCAAGTCCCGTCATGACATGGCTCACGCTGACCTTTATAACATCATCCAAAACTACAAGAGTATTTTTCTTTATTAATTCCAAACTTCTTACAATTGTGTGAAAATGTGATATTTTCTCACACTTCTGTTTTATATGCATGTACTCTTCTCTCTGATTGAAGTGATTTCCCACTCTCTCAACACCCTCCTTCAGCCAGCTAAATTTCATTAAGACAAAATCAAGTGGCACATTTGACTTCTATTCTGTCTAGTTGCTGTTCCTCTGAGGCCCAATAATCCACTCTGATTATCTTTATCAGCTTTCAGGAACATGTATTAAAATTGATGTTGTATATTCAGCTTTTCCTATTAGCCTGTGAGAACTGTGGCACCACAGGGGTTGATATTTTATTATATTTCCTTTCCTTGAGTGACAATATTTGAAATATAATTGGCACTCACTGAACGTTTACTGGGTAAATAAGTGACTGAGTGAATGAGGTTTGTGAGCTCTTTGCCTTTATTTCCATCTGCAGTGTGGTTTTCTTCTCTTGTTGCCCATCTTCTTTATTCCAAAACCAAGCTTTCTGTCAGCCTGCCTAACCCTCTGCTTCCTCTATTGTTACCTCTTTGTCTTCTGCCCCCACATTTGCTTTACTTCCAGTACACAAAATGTATATCTGTATCATGTAAAAATTATTTGAGATCTAACTTTTAAAAATGCTGTTCAAATTTGTAGTTATGTCCAAATCCATCCTCCATCCTGCTCTGAGTCTCTCTCCTTCAGGCTTCTGAGGGCACTGGCTTGAACACTAGAGAACAGAAGGAAGAAACCAGGGGATTTACCCCCCTCTTTCTCTGCACGAGCTACACTCTTTCCTCAGTCCCACTTTGCTACTGACAAATGTGTTATACTTTCAGATTTGACCCGGATATCCCATGCCTTGATTTCCAGTAACACTGCCTCTGCCTGTTGTCACTCCATTCCAAGAGAACATGTTCTTTCCTAATGTCATTCATTTCCGGGTTGCTTCATAATTCCTTGTTTAGCTCCTCTGCTTTTCCACAGCCTGAATATTTAATTCACTGACTTAAATTTTCTTTATTTTTTAATACTTAGGATAGTTTTTTGTTTTCCTGCTTGGATCTTCACTAATAAAATAAATTTAGAGATAAGGGCAGAGAGTAGCCACATTTTTCTTGGTATATTTTTGAATTACAATGAAAATTCCATGTTTTTGGAATAACTACAGGGACTCCGTATAATTAGTCCACATTATATTGCTTTCAATGATTACTGGAAGCTCTGTGGAAATTGAAATAATAGCAAATGCAAATGAAAGTAAGAAATGAACACATGTTTATCATTTGATACTATAAAGATTAATATAGCTTCTTGGTCAAAGGCCTAAATACAGCCAGAACAAGTATTATTTCATGATTCTAGAATCTCAGGGTTATTTTGCTAAAAGTAAACCATTACATTTAGTTCCATATAAAATTATTCACCTTCATTAAAAAGATCAAAATTAAACACTCTTGGTTCTGTTCTGTGAAATGTCGGAAAATATATTTTCTTCAACTACACAGGGCAGGGGGGTGGGTCATGTAGGCTGAAGTGATAAAAGTAGATTTCCTGGAAGATAATGCAAGTTACTCAAAGAGAAAAATATAGTCCAGTAGATTTTGTAATATTTCCAAGTAATAAAGCTAGAAATTTAGCTCTCACTTCATCAGGAACCCAGTTTATTCAGTAATTTAAATTAAATGAATCAAATGATTATGAAGCTTTATCAGGTATTCTTGCATGAAAAAGCTAGCAATAATCTCTCCAACCATGTGCCTAGGTAAACATTTGGCACCGTATAGTCTTTGAAAGAAGTCCAGGGAAACAAACAAATGTTACAACAAAGACAACAATACCAGGACCCAGAGGAAATTAAGGCGCCGTCTGCTCTAGGTGTGTTTTTATAATACAAAATGAGGGAAGGACCTTTATTTTGATACTTTTTGTGTGATAATCCTTACCTTTTTACCAGTAGAGGAAGGACACTTGTGATATTGTTCATTGTATTAGTCTGCTAGGGCTACCATAACAAAGTACCGCAGACTGGGTAGCTAAAACAACAGAAATTTATTTACTCACAGTTCTGGAGCCTACAAGTCTGAAATTAATGTGTTGGCAGGGTTGGTTTCTTTTGAGCATTTCTCTCCTTGGGTTGTAGATGGTTGTCTTCTCCCTCTGTTTTCAAATGGTCTTCCCTCTTTATGTGTCTATGTCCTAATTTTCTCTTCTCGTAAGGAAAATAGTCATATTGGATTGTAGCTCACCCTAAGTATCTCATTTTAACATAATTACCTCTTTAAAGGTCCTATCTCCAAATACACTCACATTCTGAGGTACTGGGGGATAAAGACTTCAACATATGAATTTTGGAGGACATAATTCAGTCTATAACACATATAGTACTTGAATTTCTCTTTTGAAGGTAATATATATTGGATCTGGTGGTGTTGGTACTAAGGAAGAAATAAAGGGGGAAAATAGGAGACAATCAAGTAAAAGAAGATAAAAAGAAAAGGAGAATTTCTTCTCACTATGCTACACCCACACTTGTACCAATGTGACATTCTTTTCTACGTTTGTACACATTTTCTGTCAATAATAATTATTTCCCCATTTTTAAAAAAAATTATTAGCACCTTTAATTATTATTTATTTATTTATTTATTATTTTTTTTTGGCTGTGTTGGGTCTTCGTTTCTGTGCGAGGGCTTTCTCTAGTTGCGGCAAGCGGGGACCACTCTTCATTGCGGTGTGCGGGCCTCTCACTATCGTGGCCTCTCTTGTTGCGGAGCACAGGCTCCAGACGCGCAGGCTCAGTAGTTGTGGCTCACGGGCCTAGTTGCTCTGCGGCATGTGGGATCTTCCCAGACCAGGGCTTGAACCCGTGTCCCCTGCATTAGCAGGCAGATTCTCAACTACTGCGCCACCCGGGAAGCCCAATTTCCCCATTTTTTACATAGCTAATTCCTAGACATTCTTGAAGAATTAACACCATCCCCTGTAGGAAACATTTGCTCTCTCCCACTTTTATTGATTTGAATTCAGTGGTTTTCCTTGTGTTGCTTTAGCACCTGGATGTTTATCAGCACTGGTAGGATTATCATCTTGTACAATAATCATATACATTCCCTCCATTAAAATGAGAGCTCCTTGCGGACTAGGACTAGCTGTTTCATCCCCGTATCATCAATGCCTGGCTTGGTTGTACATAAACATAATTTCTTGATCCAATAGCTGTTGTTCAGCATCCTCTCTGTGGCAGACAGAGAGGAGGCAATGAGGAGAAAAATCAGACAGTCTCTGTTTTACTAAAACAGTTTAGTCAAAGCATCTCAGAAGCAATGCATCCTGGACACACCCCCACCATTAACACCACTACTATCCATAATCACGAAAAGGTATTCTTTATACCTTCTTCTCTAGATAAGTAGATTTTTATGAGGAACATTATATTCTTTGGGCAGAGATTTCCTTCCATTCTTAGTAATCCTGTCTAGGACAAATATTAGTGGCCCAAGACTTGAATTTTGTAGTGAGTCAAATACTGTGAAATGTAGGGCTGTTTCTCAAAGCTCAGGTGGGAAGCAGAAATTCACATACGACAACCTTTATACTGAATAAGATGCACGAAAAATTACAAATATAAAAACCTAGAGGTAAAATGGTTACAATTCAAAGGATGGTAATGATGAATGTAATACATGTCAAGTAAACCTGAAATTCCAACTGAGTAGCCTACTTCACAAGCTATACAGTGTAGGGGGAAATCCTGTCAGTGTCAGCCCATTTTTACTAGAATCCTTCTGGGGAATAAGGAAGTATTTTAAAGACATTCTCTATCTCTCATCTCTGGGATGAAGTTCATGATCAAATACAATTTTATAACTAGACGTTTACACTGTGATTCATCAAATCCCTCTATGAATAATCTAGGAGGAATTTTTTAGTCTACCTCTGCAAAGTTGCTCAACTTTCAAAATGAAGTACTTGCAACCTCCTGATACCTGTCCCCCAATTACTCTGAAATCTCTCTCCTCTCTCATTCATCACTTCCCCTTTCCCTGTGGTTCAGATTTTAAAGGTTTATTAATTAGAATTTATTCATTAATTGATTTTAATACTACTACGGGGCACTTACTATATGCCAGACAGTTCATATAATTCCTGCCTTTATGGAACTTAAATCCAAGCAGTTAATAATTAATTCAAACAACAAATGTAAATATTTCTAAGTACGGGATATTCAGTGGTTAGTATTTTTAAAAAACTTTCATGTATAAAGTGCAAGTTGAGTGTGTATAAGAACCACCTTCCCGGACTTCCCTGGTGGTACAGTGGTTAAGAATCCGCCTGCCAGTACAGGGGACACAGTCCGATCCCTGGTCCGGGAAGATCCCACATGCCGCGGAGCAAGTAAGCCCGTGTGCCACAAATACTGAACCTGTGCTCTACAGCCCACGAGCCACAACTACTGAAGCCCGTGCGCCTAGAGCCCGCGCTCCGCAACAAGATAAGCCACCACAATGAGAAACCTGCATGCTGCAACGAAGAGTAGCCCCTGCTCGTCACAACTAGAGAAAAGCCCGCATGCAGCAACGAAGACCCAATGCAGCCCCCCCAAAATAAATAAACAAAAAGTTTTAAAAATATATAAAAAAGAACCACCTTCCCACATATACACCAAAATCTGCAATGGTTCAAACTAAATTTACCTAGGATTTTCCAACACTCTTCAATGTCACCAAAAGTTTTCCTTTGAAGAGCACGTATCAGAATAGATGAGGTTCTAAAATTCTAACTGCTTGATGTTACCTAAAATATTGTGCCAGAAATTCATCACTAATAATTTATATTACATGGCAAGTGTTTCATTCCATAGAAAATTTATATTCAGAGATCCTTATATTTTTGCATGAACATTAAGGAAACATCTTAAAATATTATTTTTCTGCTTTATCAGTTTCCTTTATTTTATCCTTGGTTCAGCAGATAGCTTAAATGCCTTTAAAAAATCACCATCAGCTAAGAGAGTATAAAATCACAATCATTTCCATAACGTTTCCTTCTTCTTTTGAAAGTGAAGGTCAGGAATTTCTTTTCAAATTCAGTAGCAGATTAGTCAGATTTATTGTGCGGGTAGTTACCGGCTAAATTTGCCAGTTTCCTTGCCCTTCTTTATGGTTCTCCAGTTAATCTTATTGCACCTCTTTACTCATGTTTCCTTCTGCTGGGTCTACTGGGCAAAAAGTCTGAGATAAAAAACTTCTGCTTACTCTCTCTACAGAATTATGTAACTCCTTTTGTCTCAATTTGTTCTTTCCCTTTGATTTCTTGGCATATAAACCTTGGATAATATACTAAAATAAAAATTTAGTAAAGAAACTATTTTAGAACTCTAAAAGAAATATGTGAATAACTAAGAGTAAAATTAAGCACAGTACTAATAGCACAAAGACAAATCATTGTGGAGAAGAGAACAGACCTAGATTCTATGGTAAATTTATGGTCTGGAAAGGAATATGAGAAAATGAACATTTACAGAATATTTACCATGTGCCAGATACTGTCATAAGCACCACCAAAAATATAAATAGAGAGTTGGTTGTTTCAAATACTTGGTCTGAGATCAGAGAGCAATGGTGCAGTCACAGAGCTGAGACTGAAGGCAGGTAGATCTGATCCCAAAGAAAGTCCACATTCTTTTCAAATTCCATTCTAATGGGATTGATAGTATCAATGTCCAGTCCGTGGCAGTCTCAAAATCTGCAATGTGGAGGTAACATTACCTACCCACGTGATTGTTGTGAACATTGTATGAAATAATGTACCCAATCCCGCAAGGATGGTGCCAAGCATATAACTCAAATAATCACCACATATTTGTTCCCTCCAGAGACCTCTGTGTAACAGGTTCTTCTCAAGCAGAGAGAATGCATATGAGGATACCAAAGCCCCCTTTCACCTACGAAATTGTATCTACTGGAGTGTTGAGCCAAAGATACCAGTTTTTACATATTTATGTAATACTGGCTTATTGGCTTTTAAAAATTCTAAATTAAGAGGAGATTGCTAGAACTAATGATCTGAGGGTAATGTTTGCTGTCACTGTTGGCTGCCAAGGAAGTTACAAATCTCCTAGTTCCAGATCAGGACAACCGCTAACACTGAGCCACATTCAGCTGAGGATGTTCCTTTCCTAAATGATTTCACCCACAACATGATTCTCTCCATAGTCGCACTCACCATGGTAGAGGCTTAATGGACCTGGAAGGGAGGAAAAAATAAGTCACTGTGAGAATGTGATGCAGACACAACTGCAACAACAAGGACCTGGTCAGAGCACGTCAAAGGAAAAACTATTCCACATGCATACATATGGTATTTCCCACAACTCACAGGCTCAGAATCTTGCGGGGAGGTTCCCTTAACTCTTACACACTCAATTATTAAGTAGTTTAGACACTGGCCAAAAACCTATTTGTGGTCTTTCAAGCCCAACCATAGGCAACTACAAAGACTTTACCTGGCAAACCTCACAAAGGGAAACTGCCCTCTTTGCCCGGGGATTTGGTGCACAGCCAGTGCACTGCAGTCTTTGAAGAGAGTGCCAGTCGAGGACCTTGCTCCCCCTCGCCCACCAAGCTGGCCATCCTCTTACCTATAATCTGTATTCCTAGAACTGGCACCGCCCTTGGAGGCCTGTTTATCAGGGGCCTTTGGCAGAAGACTTTCTCAGGCACCTCTGCTGAGGTCTCCTTATCGGAGGTGAGAGAAGGGGACCGTTAACACATTTTCTCCGCTCTGCCTCAGGACTCAGTGGTTGTCCACTCCTCACCCTCTCCCCACTCCCCTCTCCCCTCCCTCCTGGGGCTCTCTCAGCAGTGAGGCAGTGCCCACACCTGTGCTTATCCAGCTGGCCCTAGATCAGCGCTCTCTCATGAGCAAAAATGGAACAGGGGAGCGCCAGGGCTTTCTCCACTTCAGCTTAAACTAGTTTTGCTTACACTACTACTGCAGGGAGTGATTAACGGCTTGAAAGTTACTTTTCCTTCTGGTTTGTAATCTTAATTGGCTACTTCAGCACCTGGTAGCTGAGATCTCTCCAGCTCATCTCCAGCTCCTGATCTTCATTTTCTTTTTTTTCTTTTTTAAAAATATTTATTTATTTATTTTTGGCTGCATTGGGTCTTCCTTGCTGCACGCGGGCTTTCTCTAGTTGTGGCGAGCAGGGGCTACTCTTCGATGCGGTTCGCGGGCTTCTCATTGCGGTGGCTTCTCTTGTTGCAGAGCACGGGCTCTAGGCGCGGGCCTCAGTAGTTGTGGCACACAGGCTCAGTAGTTGTGGTGCACGGGCTTAGTTGCTTCGCGGCATGTGGGATCATCCAGCACCAGAGCTCGAGCTCATGTCCCCTGCATTGGCAGGTGAATTCTTAACCACTGCGCCACCAGAGAAGTCCACCTGATTTTCATTTTCAGTTCCATACTTCGTGGAAGAGTGAAGTGTTGTCCAGAGCAGTCACAGAATCTGGAGTCAGATGACTGGATTCAAATTCACACTATGCTACTTTTTAGTGTTCGACAGTTGTTATGGGCTGACTTGTGTCTCCCCAAATTCATATGTTGAAGTTCTAACCCCCAGTACTTCAGAATATGACCATACTTGGATCAAGTCTTTAAATAGGTATTTAAAATAAGGTCATTAGGGTGGGCCCTAATCCAATATGACTATTGTCCTTATAAGAAGCAATTAGGACACACACCCAGAGAAGACCAAGTGAAGATACAGGGAGAAGACAGCTATCTGTAAGCCAAATAGAGAGGCCTCAGAAGAAACCAACCCTATCGACATCTGATTTTGGACTTGTAGCATCCAAAACTGTGAGAAAATAAATTTCTGTTGTTTAAGCCATCTAGTCTATGGCACTTTGTTATGGCAGTCAAAGAAAAGTGATACAAGAGTGATCATGTTACTTTTCTTGGCCATAATTTTCTCCTATGTAGACTGGGAATAAACTGATTATTGTTACAGCAGCATTTAAAAAAATGATAAGACCATTTAAGTAGAGAATATTGTAAATACCCAAGAAATATCAGCTCTATTTTCCTTTGTTTTTAGCTTTGAAATGATTAGCCTTCTTGTTCTAGGACCTCTGACCTAATAATGGTCTACATATACTGGAAGCTTAATCTTTGATCAGATCACTTACCTATGCCAAATGATTGAACAACTCCTAACTTTCCTGAGGCCGTAATTTAAACTTCTTGATCTGGATCTAAAATCAATCTGCTAAAATGGCCCCATTTTATTTTTTCTAACTGTATCGTCTACTATTAGCCAGACAAAATTTTCCGATTCAGTTACAATATATACACTCTTCTCTCAGAAGCCATTTTAGTATTTTAGTATTTTGCCTTTGTACATACTTTCATTCTATGCTTGAAATCTTCCTCTTTTTTTCTGTTCTTAAGCCTTCTCATTCTTTAGTGATTAAGTTGAGGAAGCATTTTCTTAACATTCCCACTCCTAGCAATCTCAAAGCAGGTAAGGAATAGTGGTTAGGAAATGAGGGTATTTATAGATAGATAACGAACTCATTTATTCATAAAACAATTACTGGGAATTCTCTATTTGCTAAGAATTGAGATATGTTTGGATATAAAAGTAAGAAAAATATAGACCTGTCCTCCAAGGTTTCATAATCTAGTGGGAGAAGGAACTATATTACATGTTGCTAAATACCCTGCTTGATGTATGAAAAGAATGCTTTATACACATAGGAGGATATATGCAAAAAAAAGAAGGGCAGAGCCAACTTTCAGGAGTAGAGAGCATTTGAGCTGAATCATGAAAAATCTGGAAGCATAAGCTAGGAGGAAAAAAAAAACTTTTTTCTGAAAAAGAAAGAGACATGTTCAATACACCTGGAGTGTGTAAAGAAGAGAGCAGTAGGAGGGGGGAGGGAGGAAAATCTCAAGACAGGTGAGAGACACATTTGGATAAGCAGAATTCACGTAAGCCAACCTGAAACCAACGTGTGTTTTGCTTTCCCTACTTCCTGTCTAGTCTGAAGCAGATATATTTTATGGGTGGTATATCTGTACCTGCTGGCAAATGGTTGGCATTTACAGATGGAGTCTTGACATAGGGCATATTACTTATCTTTATGTCTAAAAATCTTCTACTGCAGGAAAATCAAAACCAAAAGAATATTTATAAAAATTTAAGAACTTCAATTATACAAGAGAAGAAAAAATGATTTAGTGAATATTATCCAGGACAAATAGCTTTAGTATTCTCTTTCCTTTTTTCCCCCTAAGCTCTTTCTGCTGATTTTTTTGGTCACTCTTTATTACATTGCCATCCTTTCTTTGATCTTTGTACAATTAATAATTTAGAAGTATAATGGCACCACTTGAAGAAAGAAATTTAGCAGAACTTTATAAGCATTATAAACTTAAAAGATTACTTTCAAATACCATTTAGAGACTTTGCTGTACAATTTTATGTTGTTTTCCTTCTAAAAGTATTTAAGGTAAATATTCTTTTATCCCTGGACAGTCATTTATAATTCTGACAATTTCTGAGCAATACTTAAATGTGAGTGTGCTTTCAAAGCTCTGGAAATATAAGAAAGGGCAAATGGGAATATTAAATACTAAGCATTTACTCTGTTCTGAGTATTTATAACTTTATCTCATTTAAGCCTCATAAAACTGAAAAATAGGGATTATTAAGTACATTTTATGGATTAAGACACTAACCATTAGAGATATTAAGTAATTGACCTTTGCTTCATACTTTTATATTACAAAATTTCAGTGTTACCCCAGGCATTTCTGTTGACAAATTCCATGCTATTTCCATTAAACTAAGGCTAATTAAAAAGTGTTGTGGGAGAAGCAAAGGATGATAAACTTTATAATGTCATATGTTTTTCTGTGTGTTATTTTGTTTTGCTTTTTTGTTGTTTTTGAATTGCTGCTGGACTAAGTTCAGAAGGATTTAAAATTATTCATTATGGAAAGAAAAGTCATACACCACGTAGGATCTACTAATTCATGATGATGAGCTTCATAATAACAAGTGATAGTGCTATTTTCAAGATTCTTCATGTCACAAATGGTAAAACAGAGGCACAAGAGGTTAAGTAGTAAATGTGGGTGACTGATAACTATTAAATTTATTGGTGGGAATCAAATCCAGTTGATATAATATCAAACTTTCTTCTTTGGAAACTCCATGGTTTTCCAGCTACAATATTACAAAAAGAATCTCATCTAAATGATTTTAACAAAGAATCTGTGGCTCATGTTCCATCAGTAGAAGCTTTAATGTATTTTTCTGGTTGGGCTCTGATTTTTCCGAACAAATTCTAAAAATAGAGAACCCATAATATAAAAGGCTTCACAGTGAGCCCCACAGACTAGCATATCTGAAAGTAGGCACATGAATTGCTAAGAGAAGATCTGTTGTGCACAAAGAATTCATATTTGATAAGAAAATGTTCTCAAAAAATATACATAACTTGAAACTGACACTGTCCTAGAGAAACGTCACAGTCAGGCCCTCCCCACGATATCCTTTAGTAAAATATGTATCTTGAGAATGTTTATCTCTTTCTTTGATTCTTGATTACATATTATCTGGGTATAAATATTTTAGTGACAAAATTTCTCTATACTTCTATACTCATATTTTATGAAGAAGCCACCTAAGGTCAGTTTGTTTCAAAGTTTGTTAGTGTCATTATCTATCTATCTATCTATCTATCTGGCTGAACCACACTGACTCCATTTTGTCAGCTCCATCTCAGGCTGGCTGTCCTACCCCCTCCCCTTTCTGAGTGACTGAGCTTTAGCCTACTCACAAGGACTGTGCCCAAGCCAGATAAGTTCTCTATCAGCTTTTACCTTTGCCTTTGCCTTCATCTGATATGAAAACTGGAAGAGTGCCTTTTGCTGATGCAGATGGTTAATGGTCATGAGACCCCTAGGGGGAGGAAAAACCCCCAGTTCCCAGAAATGTGGACTTGCTTCTTCCTAGTGGTCAGATTCTATTTTTAGCTTTGGTGCCCTTAAATCCCCCTATACCCCTTTCAGCTGTGTGGAGTGCAGCTGTGAAGGCCTCTGGATCATTGTTAGCCCAATCCCACCAGTATGTAAGTTACCCACAATAAATTTCATAAGTGCACTTTGTGGAGTTGCCTGCTTCATTTTTCAGTCTTAAAGTTCCTTCTAGTTCAGAGGATGTTATTCAATATCTCTGCCTCCCAACATTGTCTGTCAGGTTTTTTTGGGCCACTCATAAGAGTCTTTCTTTATCCTTAAAATGCAGCCATTTAATTGGTATGTATCTCATGATTGATCATTTCATATGTTTCCTTGGGACACCATTGCCCTTTCAAACTACATATTTTAGGTTTTTGTTCTCTCCATCTCCCCACCTCAAAATTTTTTCTTTTCTCAAAAGTCTTTGAATATTTTTGTTCTATATTTTTTCTAGTTTCTTTCAAGAATACCACTCTAGGAAGTTGAAATGCTTTTATCTTTTAGTTGAATAAGTTTCTCTGTAATCATTTTTCTTTTGTTTGTTTCCATTTTATTTGCTCATTGCCTGTGTCTTTCCTAGTTTTCTCCTTGTAATGTCTCTTTGCTGTTTAATTATATTTTCTTGGATTTTTTGGTCACCACTGGAATTATAGCACACAGTACAATGCCTGCCACATAGTGTAGTTTCAACAAGTATTTGTTGAATATATTAAGAATAAAGGAAAAAGCAAGAACTTTCTTGCTTCTTTATCCTATTAATGTTAGTGGTGAGTGAAAGGAAGCTCATTTTCATTGATTTTATGTGTTTCGTTTGTCAACCAAGCAGAATAGGCAAGACTATTATTTACTTAGTAAAATATTTATTGATAGTGTAGTCTGCACATGTTTCTGTAGGCCATAATATATAGTAGTTAAAATTGCAGGCTTTGTTGACAGATAGATCTGGTTTCAGGTCACAGTTCTGCTGGGTAATAACTGGGAGAGTGTGGTAACAAGATCATGTTGTTCCTCCATAACTCCAGTGCCTTATCATGGTGTCTTTCACAAAGTAGGTCCTCAACAGATATTTCTGGAATGTCTGTTGGGTGAATAAATTTACAAAATTTTGGACGTAGTTTTTCTTTTTTTTCAGTTTCTTAGAAATATTATAATTAATAAATTTATACATCATAAAATACCATAATATATATCAAAATTACAAACAAGACTATGGATTTAAAAATATTTAAAGCCAAGTATAACTGTCCATTGATTTAAAAAAATATTACCCACTGTTTGATTGTGTTTGTTCAGTGACATAGGAAAAGAATGGCATTATTTCTTTCAAGTGGCTGAATATCAGGTATGTGTTAGAGCTTGAAATGGGCATGGAGAAAAAGAAGCTACCCCAGAGTTGACCCAAACTCAGCTAATGATATCCAAGTAGCCAAAAAGCTTACAAAGAATTAATTCTTTATGTAACATAGGTTTACAAGGTAAAAAAAAATATGATTAAAATAGTGTCAGAGGACAGCAGATTATCCTTCCTGAACTGCTTTTTCTTTTAAAATAAATGATCAAAAGTAAAGAGGACTTCAAATTCCAGCTTCCTGACACAGTAATATATATATATATATATATATATATATATATATATATATATATATATATATATATATATATATATAAAATGAAAAGTTGGTGGGTTTTTTATTAATTAATTAATTAATTTTTGGCTGCGTTGGGTCTTTGTTGCTGTTTTCTCTAGTTGCGGTGACTGGGGGGCTACTCTTCATTGCTGCACGCAGGCTTCTCATTGCGGTGGCTTCTCTTGTTGTGGAGCATGGGCTCTAGGCACACGGGCTTCAGTAGTTGTGGCAGGTGGGCTCAGTAGTTGTGGCTCGCGGGCTCTAGAGCTCAGGCTCAGTAGTCGTGGCACACGGGCTTAGCTGTTCCGCGTCATGTGGGATCTTCCTGGACCAGGGATCCAACCCGTGTCCCCTGCATTGACAGGTGGATTCTTAACCACTGTGCCACCAGGGAAGTCCCAGTAATAGGAATTTTAAGTCAGCTTCTGTCAGGATTTTGGTGAAAGGAGAGGCTATTTAACCAGGCAAGAATGACTCATATTATTTTATAAAAGAAAAAAAAAATGTGAGGAAAATGCAGGCATAGAAGAGAATCTATGATTTTCATATCTAAAAAAAAAATCTATGTGTATAATCTGTAGTTATTAAACATAGTCCAGAGGAAATGTGTTCATGTGGGTTTATGTTGAAGTATGTTCAGCCAAGCATTGTTTGTATTGAAAAATTAGACATAATTTTAGACATAAATGTCCACAAATTATGATGCATTCATATGATGAAATAATATATAATAATGCAAGTGTTAGATTTGGCAGATACTATTACTATTAAAAATACCTATTTTAATTTATATATTGTTAAAAATATTTGCTCACCCTCCTTATACATCCCAGACTCACTGGTATCAGGCTTGACCAAAGGACTTAAATAAGGAAATGAAATGTGAGCAGAAGAGATGCCTGCCACTTTTCTACAGAAACATCCATTCTCCATGGTTTTTCTTCCCTGTGCTATGATACATGCAATGTCCCTGTTAGTGTCTGTTCCATCATTCTGGTCTCATAGTGGAGAGTGACGGAGTCATGGAACAGAGCAGCTACCCACTCCTGTTGGCTGCACAGTAAGATTAAACCTTTGTTGTTGGGAGTCACCAGCGTTTTAGAGTCATTTGTTATTGCCAACAGCATCACTTTGAGCTGACACTGAGAGAGTAAATCCATCATCCTGACATAGCTTATATTGTTAACATTCTACCTCCTCAAATTCTGAATGTAAATCGATTAATTCATAAATCTATATTGGCTATATACAAATGATATATAATGCCATCTGCTTGTGACTTTGTCATACATCCTTTCACTTTAAGTCAGGGAATCATTTTGCTGTTTGCAAATGTGTAAGTTCAGATACAGTATACAGAGGCACTCCAGTGATACATTGTTCTTCATTAAAAAAAATGGACGATTTATCTAATCTACTTACCCTCCTAATTGTCTACCCTTTTTCAACTACTGATTTACCTATATGGATAGATATAAAAGAACACACAGTAAACCATGAGCCATGGTTAGAAGTGAGGGGGCAGAAGGAGGAGGAAACATAATTTTTACTTTATACAAATATGTATTAGTTTATTCTTTATAAAAATTGTAGCACAGATTGTGGTGATGGTTTCACAAATGAATGCTTATCTCCAAACTCATCAAATTGTATATATTATTATAGCTTTTTGTATGTCTAAAAAATTAATAAAACAAAATAGCTGAGGGAAGAAAATGCCAAATATGTATGTGTATATATGTATTATATATATAATACATAATTTAAAAATGAAAATAGGCTAACTGAAAATGCTATAATTTATCTTTACCCCTGTGAATATTATCATGGATTTCAGAAGTATTTTTTTAAGTCATTTGATTTTTTTTAAGGGTTAATTTTGTTGTGTGTTTGTTGCTTTATTCACATATTTGTAAGGGTGTCCAACTGTGTGTATATATATATGAAAATCTGGATTTTATCTCTTGGCTGACATATTTAAATGCATGCTACTGAAATGAAATACAGTTTACCAAAAAATGTTTTCTTTATTTAATGAGAATGGCCAAATCTACTAAAAAGAAAAGAAAATAAGCCACATTTCATTTTTATGCTATAGTATTTCATGACTACACTCTAATGAGTGAAATATGCTTCTTTAGAGAAGTCTAAAAAATCTGCAATAATTTTTCCAGAATTTTTATTCACTTTATTTTTGGTAGAGATGAGATGCCTGACCTTCTTTTAACTTTAAATGTTGAGGCCCATAGTTTATAAAATGCTACAGACACATCTCTAAACCAAAGAAATCCATTAAAATGGATTTTAAATGGATTTCCTTCAAGAAGATAGCATTAGAAGTCTTCTTTACCTCTTATTTTGAAACAGTCAGGAGTTAATGTTTTTCTCTAAAGTCATGTTGGTCAAAGATTAGCTTTTTCCCCGTGTAACTCTGGAGATCTCAGGAGATTGGGTGAATGTTCTAGGACAGCAGATTTGAATTTTATATAGGGGGGCTTTCTGACATCCAGTTCAATAACTGAGGAGTAGGAAATGAAGAGGAAATTAATACGTGAAGTCTAATAAACCTTGAAATGCTTCCCTCTTCCTCTCCTTCTTAGTTAAAGAACTTTAGAGGTAAATAGATCTTGCTTTTAATTCTGGTTTGGTTGCTTTCTAGTTGCAGGACCTTGGATGAATCAGTTAACTTCTCTGAAGCTGTGTTTTCTCTGATTTATAAAAGGGAATAACAATATATTCTTCACTGGCTTGGGGAAGATTAAAATACGATAATGTACATACAGTGCTTAGCAGAGTATGTGTCTAAATACAGGTGTCCCACACAAGGGAGGCTTTGCCTGCTTTATAAAAATGTGTATTTTTATGTAAGCAAACAGATGACCCTTAGATGCACTTAAGAGCCTGACTCATCAAAAGTGCCTAACACAGATATCATGCAGGTATCTTGAGTTATGCCACACTTCTGTCCCCAAAAACTGCAAATAAAAAGGGTCACCTAAGGCTCTTGTCAACAATGCAGATGCCTAGACCCCACCTCAGAAATTCTGATAGGGACGATCTGGGATGGAACCTACTCATCAAAAGTTTAGCCACTATTCCCATGTCTGAGGAAGGTAGCCTGAGGCAGGTAGTCCCCCTTCAAGGAACTCTGGCTTCATTTTTATAGGTGAATTTGATATTATTATAACTTTTAGCTCTTTTCAAAACAACACCAAGACTTTAATCTGAGATGAGGCTGTCTGCATACAGGCTATTCTAGGATCCTCATGCTTATATTCAAGTAGGGGTCAGTTTCCCAAGGAATAAACTCCTGTGAAAAAGGATACACCCCTCGGGGGTCTTATTTAGCCATTGTTTTTAGATTAAAAAGCACTTCCCACACTGCTCTATTTCTATTAGGATTAACCCCCGGTTACAACACGTTTTCAGCAGCTTATTTAAGGTGTTTGAAAAATGCCCCCACCTCATTCATGTAAAGGTAGAATTGGTTAACCCGACAGCCATCCCCTTCCTCCCTCTACAGGTCATCTCCGAGTCAAAATGATACTCTTCGCTTCTCTGATTTTTATTACCTTTGGGCTTTGATGGGTATAATTGATCAGCTTGGCTTCAAAGTGACTCAGATGATATTTCATCTCTGTCACTTGATGGACTGACCTCTCCTTTTACAGTAATGGGCTCTTGCTAACCTCTGCTGAGGTCACCTTTGTTGCCAAACCATGCTCTGAATTAAAGCAGCTGGTTGCTAACTGGTCACATCACGAAGTAAGCTTGTCCTCTAGTGGCCGCTGTTCAGATTGCGCCTTCAGGGCTTTGGTTCTGCCTTCACTCGCGGGGGTCGGGGCTGGAGCAATTTAAGTCAGAAGTAAATTAGTCCACACAAAAAATAGATGTCTCTCAGTTTCACCAAATAATAATGTTATTAGTGTGAGAATTTTTCTCAAAGTATTATTTTGGATGAGCCGACACGAATAGCATTTCAATAAAAATAAGCAGTTATTAAGAAATGCTTTGAAAATGTACATGTGTTTAGTAAAAGACTATTTCCCATCATATAAATGGAGGAGGAAGTGAGTTGCAAGATAGAATTGTTCATACTATACCTAGACTTTTTTTTTTTTTTTTAAATGAAAGCTTATTTATTTATTTATTTATTTTTGGCTGTGTTGGGCCTTAGTTTCTGTGCGAGGGCTTTCTCTAGTTGCGGAGAGCAGGGGCCACTCTTCATCGCGGTGCGCGGGCCTCTCACTGTTGCGGCCTCTCTTGCTGCGGAGCACAAGCTCCAGACGCGCAGGCTCAGTAGTTGTGGCTCACAGGCCTAGTTGCTCCGCGGCTTTTGGGATCCTCCCAGACCAGGGCTCGAACCCGTGTCCCCTGAATTGGCAGGCAGATTCTCAACCACTGCGCCACCAGGGAAGCCCGCCTAGACTTTTTATATTAAGGAATCAGTTTGATTCCCAGGATATCTGAATTCTTGCCTCATCATCTACCCACTCTTGTTAAAAACCCTTCATTGAATTCTTGTTGTCAATACATTAAAATATAAACTCCTTAGAAAAACGGGCTTTCACAATTTGGTTCGAAACAATTTTTTAAAAGTTTTTGCTACTCATTCATTTTTCATTCTAAGATTCTGGCCAGATCAAATTACATGTATCTAGACAAGTTACATCCATTCATATTTCTTTGCTTTACCACATGCTGTTCTTCTACTTGAAATGTCCTTCTTCCCTTCTTCCTTTCTTTCCTCCTTCAGAGACTTGTCCAAACACAGAATTCCTTCTTCTTGACTTAAGTATTGTCTTCTCTGTAAAACTTTCCTGACTCTTCCTTTTCCTAATTCTGCCTTAAAAATTCTACTACATCATCACTTGATATAGTAGACTGAGTTTTTGAGGATTTTCTTAAAGCCTGGTAGTGTGCCTGTGATCTAAAACATACTCAGGTCACACATTTCTATGAATAAAAGATTGATTTAATGTATAAATAAGCTTCATTGTGTTTCCAAGTATAAACTGGTAGACATACTCTGAACTTAATTCTGCCTGTGGTTTTCCTTCTAAGACACTGATGGTGGTAACTGTCATTATTGCAGCCCAGCATCCATTCCCCATTATTTTAATAATGACTCCCAGTCCCATTGTTGTAGTAATGACTCCCCGATTCTATTTCTGTACTTCCATGCACTCCCATGTGCTTCCAGTGATGTTGACTCCATTCAATTCTGCTTCTGTTAATGAGCGTGTGGTTTAGATCTGACTGATGAGAGTACCACATTCTTCTGGCCTTGGTGATTGACTCAAGGATGGACAACATTAAGACACTGCTAATCCTCCTGGAAAAGAGACTCATAGTTTTCCACTAACTATGAATCATGAAAGATGAGAGGAATGGAACTTCTACCACTATCTTGCTACCACACAAAGCCAGCGTTTTGGTAATAGAGCAGAAAGGCACAGAAATTGGAATGTTGGCGATGTTGTTGAGAATATAAATTGTCATGACTCAATAGAGCATATTTTGGAATGTGATCTAGTTAATATTGGTTTTTCTACCTTTCTGGAGTCCAAAGAGTCATAATTGATTATATGTATTTCACTACTTATCCTTACTCAGACCTTACTATTTATCCTTACTTATCTGAGCTCAAACAGAAAGCAAGCAAGCATCCATCAACAGATAGGTCTTAATAGTTGTCATAAAATTTTTTAAAAAATGCCATGGTTGGTTTGGACCTCAGGTGTACTAATTCTGAGATATTGAGTTTTGCACCTGTGTCTGAGAATTCCCCAGGTGCATGAAACTCCAATTACCCATGGTAGTAACTTTCTGGTTAATATACCCTTTATTATCTGTCTTCCCTGAATCACTTCCCCACTTTTCTGTTAGTGTTCTCTGTACCTCCCAAGCAAACTATCTGCATTTGAAATTTTGTCTCAGAGTCTTCTTCTGGGGGAACCCAGACTAAGACTCAGACTGTGTGTGTGTTGTGTGCACATGAGTGTGTGTTTGTGTGCTTTTGTGAGATGTGTGTACTATATCCTGGGATTTGTATAATAGGACCCTTTTATAATGTTGGGGAGGTTTGGGTTTTTTTGTTCTTTTTTCTTTAGTAGATTATCTGATCCCTGTGTCTGTGTTTATGTCTTTTTGTTGGCTGTCAAGTAACTCAGGGACAGATTTGTTGCCAACTTCTAATAATATTAGATTACCCCATAGCCTGCCTTCTACATATTAATTTCACTTTTGGATTCTTTTCCCAATAATATCTTCCTTTTGTTCTGTTTCTTCTCTACTTTTAAAATCTTACCATGTGTATTTGTTCCTTTCTGAAAAAGACAAGATTTTTTAAATTAAGTTTAATTTACTATTCCTAACACTATGTAGGTCACTTTGTGCCATTAAAATAGAAGTTGATTAAGATGACTAAATAAAATTGGAAATACAAGCATATATCTCCAATCTATCCAGTTGAATACAATACTTATCATGTATCACTTCAACCAAGCATTAAGGGAAAATTCAGGTTTCAAGAAGCTCCAGTAGTCTTTAATTTGAGGGGACTTTTGAAAAAAATAATACAAAATTACAAACATAGAACTAGAAAGTGAACGAGAAAACAAAACAAAAAAAATTATAAATTTTTAAAAGGTCACATACACCGAAAACATCACAAAACTCAGAAAAATAACATAAGGTATGTCTTAAGTAACTACCTGTCACAACTCTATAATTACTTTTCTGACATTTTGACTACTTGCTCTTTGAATATTTTAATGCATTTTTATAACATTTTCTACAGAAAACAAAATTGAAAGACAACTCATTGCTTCCTCCAAAAGAGCTGATCAGACACTTTAAATCATTAATATTGTTTTTTAAATTTTTGTTTCACAACTTACTGCCATGCAAATTTTTATCAATTATGGGAAATCCCCTTTTAATTTAATTTAATCCCCTTCATATATGAACTATGTGATGTCATTGTATTTCACATTTTCTTGTGCAGGAACTACTCTTAAACCCTCTTTGAATTGATGTCACTCATATACTAGTCTGTTAGCATAACCATATCTTAAGAAACTTTTAAAAAATGACAATGTGACCGTGTTTTTAGGGTCCCTCGCTTGGTCTTGGAAGGTCCAGGGAAAATCTGGGCTCCTGGTGCTTAAGGTTTATTAGCTTCACTTATGTATAAATATGCCCTGCAAGCAAGGGCAGAAGCACCATGTCTTTAGTTAATTACTTAAAGCATTAAACATTTACAGTTGACCCCTCTGTATCCAGGGGTTCTGCATCTGTGGATTCAACGAACCATGGATCAAATATATCCCCCACCCCCACCCCCCAAAAAAACTCCACAAAGTTCCAAAAAGGGAAAATTAAATTTGCTGGCAACTATTTAAATAACATTTACATTGTATTTACAACTATTTACATAGCATTTACATTATATTAGGTATTTTCAGTAATCTAGAGATGATTTAAAGTATATAGGAGGATGTGTATAGGTTATATGCAAACACTATGCCATTTTATATAAGGAAGTTGAGCATCCTTGGATTTTGGATTCCGAGGAGGGTCCTGGAACCAATCCCCATGAAAACCAAGGGACGACTGTAGTTCAACATAAAAAGTAGCTCGTAATTGCTACTAGAAATGAGAACTAGTTGAGCCCACATCTTCCTGGAAAGAGAAAAGGATTGACATTTAGTGAGGGCCTACTCAGGCCAACCTGTATCACGTAACTGTATAAAAATGAATCCATTTACAAATCTATTCAATAAATACTTAAAAGCACCAATTCTCCAGGATACTGGAAATCTAGTTGTCAAAGAAGACAGATCTGTACCTTAAATTCTAATAGGGGAAATAGATAATAAAGATTAAACAAACAAATAACTACAAATTGTATGAGTGCTCTGAAGGAAACAAATAGATTGCTATGAGAAAGAAAACTGAGGGATGGGAAACCAAGTTTAGATCTACAAATCTCTAAAGTATTATTTAAACTGAGACTTGCAAGATGAGACAGAGCAGACACAAGAAAAATGAGAAAAGTGTGTCCAAGGGTGGGAACAGTTTGTGCAGAGACACTGAGACATAAAATACCATGACTTATTTGGGACAACTTAGAGGAGATCACTGTGCTGACTCGAGTGGGTGGCACAGGTGGCCCCCAGATCACTGCAGCCTTGGAGGCCGGGGCAAGGAAGGTTCTGAGTGCAGCAAGGAGCAATTTAAGGGTTGGATTTAAGGCTGACAACATACTTGTCATTCAGTCCATTGTGTGCAGCATGGAGCATATAAATACAATACAGGGAAGCAGGGAGGGCAGGTAGGAGACCCTCCAACAGCATGGGTAAGAGGTGACGGCTGCTTGCACTAAACAGAGATTGCAGATAGGTGGAGTGTCAGAAAACAGATGCTAATTGCTGTCGAGTAGAATGTGAAGCAAAATGGGAGAAGGAGGATTCAAATTTGATTCCCTGGTGCTGCACACGTTTACTGATGTGGAGAAAGATTGGGGGAGAAACAGATTTCATTTATAAGCCTGTGGGGTAAGTGTTTTTGTGTTTATGGATAATGAGAGAGCTTTAACTTTCCCCCCATCATTCAATGCAAAAGGGGAAGAATATAAATCAATTTTTCCTGGATCTATTACCTTCAGAAATACACATTTTGAATACTTATCTTCCTTTCTCCCACTGTTTTGAATGTTTGGCCTAGCTGGTCTGTAAGTATTGGTATGGTATTCACGCCTCTGAATGTAGAATGGCTGTTCTGTTAGTGCTGCCTTACCTTCAGAATGTCCACTAGAGGGAGCTACTACAATGTTTTTTATTCATAGCTTTTGATAACTATGGTGAAGTTAGTATCTTTGGTCACCCATAGACTTAATAAAGATTACATCGTTATTTTTTATAAAATTGTATGCATATTTTACATACAAGATCCTGGAGTGTTGATCAGAAACCTTTTGGAAGGAGAAAATGTAGGAAATGAAGGGGAAAAAAAGAAACTCATCGTTTAAATAATTGGCAACAAAGCATCTAAGTTAAGCTGTGATTGAGGAAGAATCTGAAAATATTTTAGTAAGTAAGGCATACAGGGTTATATAAAATTTAATAGAAACCAGTGTTATTATCTTAAGATGTGTAAAATTATATTATTCATTGTGCTGTCTTTATTTTTTATTTTAAGTGAATAATAAATATTTAAGAACAATTTAAAAAGTTACCTTTTACATGGTCCCCAAATCTGTTTTTCCTCTAAGGTCATACGTTACTGAACATAAAATTTTTCTACCATAGGAAGTTTTCAGAGCACACGAGTCACATAGTATAAATATCTCCAGTTAAATAAATAACACAAAATAAGCATAAACATAACAAGAACAAAAACAACAATAATAGCAACCATTTGGGTGCCGCTTGATCTGCTAATAATGTTATGTATAGATTCTTATTTAATCATTTCCATTAGATCGGAAATGTTGGTTTCAGATACAGTGCAAGACAGGCCAACCCTGGGGTGTCCCTTCCCTTTGTTGTGTGCTGAACCATGAAATGCTGCTTGAGGACAGTAGCAGCAGGGTAGCAGCAGTCCATGCAAGGGTATGAGCGATAAAGACATCACTCAAAATGGAGTTTCTTAGGTGCCAGTAGATAGATGAGCGCCCTTCCAGTGAAGCATGTGTTTCTAATTTGGGATTGCCCTCCTCCCAAGGATCTAACACGTAATGTGTTGTGAGTTCTGAAAGTGCCTTGGATTTTATTTGTTACCTCCGGGTATCAGATAAAGTGGTAAATACCACCTTTTTAACTGGCACTGTTCCATCCTAACCGATGGCCATTAGCTCAGCCTGCTGGGGAATCGGCCTTTAGCTGTCTGTCTGAAAATAAGCAGGTCAGCTCTGCACAGACCCAACTCACAATGAGAGAAATAGTCCAGGAGGTTTGAAAACAGCATGTGACAATAAATATGCGGAAGAAAACTTTCTCAACCACGAAAGATATGCATTGGATATATCTTAACATTTTTTTATCCAGAGCCCATGAAAGAAATCATCGTAATTTAATGATACAAAACCTGGGATGTGTTAATATTTAGCTCAGTGGTTCTGAATTCTGGCTACACACTGAAATCGTTTGGGAAAATATTAATCTCAGATGCTCAGGCCACACTTCATACCAATTAAATCAGAATTGCTGGGATTAAAATCCAGGCATTAGTCATTTTTTAAGTTTTCCAGGTGACTCCAATGTGCAGCCAGTTCTGGAAATCATTGGTGTAGTGTAGTGTTTCCCAAATCTTTATATTATAGGAGTCACCTTGGGATCTTGTTAAAATACTGATTTTGCTTCAGTAAGTTTTGTGTGAAGCCTGAAATTCCCAGAAGATGGCGATGTTGCTGTTCACATACCACTGCTCAGCCTGGGTACCAGGCAATGTGGGTGGGCTTTCCTCTCCTCTATCAACACAGAGCTCCTAAAATGCCAGGAGTCTTTCAACTTATTTGGTGATATGTATTGTTGCTTGATGGTGTGGAAGCTTTTGGATATTTGACACAAACCTCAGCCCATCGTCTGAGAGTCTTTAGCTTTGCTCCAAAACCCACTAAGATTCTCTGCTTAGATGATTTTTTTCTTTCAGGAAACCTGGGCAACAGATATTCAGATTTTCAGCAGGAAGGAGTTTATAAGCAACAAAGTGTATATGAATTAGTGGAAGCACAATGAGTTTGTGGGCAATACATTACCCACCTGATTATCGTATCACTAGTATAGTAGGTAAAATTAGGTCTGTGGATTTTGAGATGCTTTTCCACTGAGTCAGAAATGGAAATACAGAGAAGTTAAGAAACTTACCTAAAGTCACACAGTAAATAATCGGTGAAATCAGGATTTAAACCCAGGCAGTAGGTGTTTCTAAGCCTTTGCTTCTAACCACCATTTTATACAGCTTTGCAATAAACCTGATACTGAGGAACCAATTAATAGATGAGAAAATTAGAGCACTGAAAAGTAAGTGACTTATTCGATTATCAAAAAGTGGTCAATGGGGCTTCCCTGGTGGCGCAGTGGTTGAGAATCCGCCTGCCAATGCAGGGGACACGGGTTCGAGCCCTGGTCTGGGAAGATCCCACATGCCGTGGAGCAACTAGGCCCGTGAGCCACAATTACTGAGCCTGCGCGTCTGGAGCCTGTGCTCCTCAACAAGAGAGGCCGCGATAGTGAGAGGCCTGCGCACCGCGATGAAGAGTGGCCCCCGCTTGCCGCAACTAGAGAAAGCCCTCGCACAGAAACGAAGACCCAACACAGCCATAAATAAATAAATAAATAGATAGATAGATAGATAGTCAATGGCCAGGGATGGGTTGAAACTCAGATTTATTTTCTTTCAGTTGTAAAGTCCAAGTTGTTCTCCATGTAGCTTCTGAAACCAAGGGAGAATCTTGTCAAATACCAGAAAATACTGACTTCTGAAGAGTCATGAAGACCTCCTTTGGATTCAATTTCCCTTCCATTTTCTTCTTCATATATGTTATGGACTGTCCACACTGCAGCGTGGACTAAGTACATCATAAAATTAATCAAATCATTATGGAAGGCAGAGAGTGCCCTCCTTCCTGCGGAGAATCTGAATATCGCTGAGGAGGAGACTAAGTACCCAAGAGGAAAGGGGGTGGACTCAGAAGATGCCTTAGCGAGACGGGCTGGCAACACTCTCCCCACAACAGGACAAAGGATTTTGAGGGGTAACCATCAACCTGCCATTTTCCTAGCTTGCTTTTAAGATCAAGAAGTGGAGGTTTACTTCAAAGGTATCTATTATTGCTCGTGTTTGAGAGAGTGGTTGTTCAGAAAACGTCAAGTGGACCCCATGTCAGTGGACAGTAAAAGTGGGATTTTCTGTTATTTTTTTAAAAATTGTTCTAAGAAAGTGCCTACAGGAGAAAACATAAATCTTGTCTCTTAAATTGTCACTATTCTGTGAGTGGGTAGAAAAGGGATTCCCAGCCTTATTAGTAGTAGTAGTAGTAGTATTTCCAAATAGGCTCAGTAAAGCTTGTCATTCTAGCTTCAGTAATAATGAACCCAAACAAGAGTGGATGAACGTGTAGACTTTCCCTGGCCTCTGCCCTCCTTCCAATTTCAGACCAATTTCTTTGGCCATTGTGTGCCTGGAGCAACAAAGAAAGAAAACATCTAAAGTAGACTGTTTCCCTCTTTAGGTCTGTACCATGTCCCAGAAAGCAGCAAGGTAGGAGGAGAGAGGAATATTGCTTTGCCAGCTTATACACTAAATTAGTCATCATGTGTGTGTGCAGAGTGGATGAATAACAGATATTTGAAGAAGTGATTACCAGTTAACCTACCAAAGATATGTGTTATGTCTACTTTAAACCAAGGTTAAATTTTAGTGGTTTATTTATGTAGACCTTGGTGCTTACAAAAAAAAGGTCATATATTTTTGAGAGACAGAGTAATGAACTGCCAATGCAAGTGGTTGAAAACGAACATTTGTTAAAATCCTAGCTCCTCCACTCTACCCAAGTGTGTTTTTAGACATGTTACCTAACTTCCTTGAGCCTTAGCTTCTTTAGTTAGAAAGAGAGAAAACAAGTCCCTCTTTCACACAGAAGTAGCATGACAAATACTCAGCATATAGCAACCACCAATGAATGGTAGTTTATTCATTTCATAAATGTCTATTGTGTGCCTTTCAAGTTCCAGATAGTTCTTGAAAATACAGGAATGAATGAAATATGGGTCTTGCTCTCCATGCATGTACAGTCTAAAGGCAAGACCCCTACAGAGAGAGAGAGAGAGAGGCACTAAGATAAGGGCAAACAGGATGCTGTTTATCACTATTGCTATTATAGAGTTTGGCCCCTCTTTGGACCAGGCTTCTTTCTTCACCACGAGCTCACTTAAACAAATTAGTCCATTTAATCCTGAAACCATGTGCGGAGGACCATGAATTAATGGACTAGATGGTGTGACTTGCTGTAATAGAAACATGATTAGAACAACACTGTAGTATCAGATGTCACACTGGCATTATTTTTATATTTGAAGGCCCCTCAACTAATAGTCCTACCAGATCTCTCTTCTCCTTCCCTGCATAAGGAACATTGTTTTGATTGAAGTGAAATGGATGGGATTTCTTATATTTATCAGAATTCTGTTCTACTATAGAGCTTGTTTTGAAAATAAGGATTTGTTTCAACGCAATTGATATATTAGAGGACAAATGTGAAGTCTGCATTTACTTGTGCATGAGTCCATCTACAGAAAACACTAGGTGAACACAGAAAACTGCACCCAACTGAACCCAGCCAAATAGGAATACACGAAACACACACATGCACACCCTCAAACAATTACCAGCTCCCTCAGCCATTTTGTGTGTTATGAGCCTCACCCATCCTCATCTGCATCACAGAATTCCCTTAGATTCGGATAACACCCCTTCATGATCTACAACACTTCCATAAACAAACTTTAGGTCTCCGTCAGTATAAAAGGGCATGTTTGGGGGTGGAGTCAAGATGGCGGACTAGGAGGACGCGGAATCCGCGTCTCCTCACAGCTAGGGCACCTACCAGGCACCGGTGGGGGTACACGGACACCTAAGGGCACGGGAGGAACCCCCAGCAACCAGGTAGGATGTGGGGCTTGGGGGGAGTGAAGGGGGAGGAGAAGTGGAGGCGGGAAGGGACTGGGGCCCCTGAGGGGCGGCTGGGGGAGGGGAAGGGATCCCACGCCCAAGGGAGAAATTGGGGAACCATTGGGAGGGCAGAGGATCAAAAGGGAGTGTGGCCAGCTTTCCCCTGCCCGCTTGGGCCCCCAGGAGCCTGCTGAGATCTCAGGCCTGATGTTCTGCCCACCTAGGCTCCCTCCAGCCGTGCGGGTCCTGAGGGAGTGGGAGAGAGGGAAGGGGGAGCAAATGTAAAGGCCGGACCTCCCGGACCGGCATCCCTGAGGAGCGGCTGGGGGAGGGGAGGAGTTCCTACACCCAGCGGGACCCACCCACGGTTAGGGGTCCAGTGGCGATGGGGGAGACCCTGGGGGAGACGGTGGGGGAGGGGCAGAGGAATGAAAGGGAACCCGGCCAGTGCTTTCCCTGTCCACTCAGCCACTGGGGAGCCTGCTGGGCTCCCGGGCCTAACCCTCTGCCTTTGGAACCTCCTTCCTGCCACACAGATCCCAAGCCCCGCCCCTACACCCCCACCCAGGGCCCCACCTCTACCCTCGGACACCCCCTCCAACGAGCTGGGCCTAAACCCCACCCACACGCCCTCACTCAGGGCCCTACCTCCAAACTCCGGAACTCCACACTCCACAGGCCCTCCTTTCCACCTGCTGCCTCCCCGCTTCCCTGCAGATCCTAAGCAGAGGCCCCGCCCCACGCTCAAACGTCACCCCCCACCCACCTAGGTCCCGCCCCACCCAAACCCCCCACCCCCACCCCCACCCCCACCCCCACCCCCACCCCCGTAAGTTCCATCCCCTGCCTAAACTCTGCCTCCATAGCCATGGCTTTTATTTATTTATTTATTTTTTCCTCTTTTAGACTGGGGTTCTGTTTTACCTTGTTGCTTCATTGTTGTTGATTCTTTTATATTTTTATTTTTCCTAATAAGTCTTTTATTTTTATTTATTTATTTATTTATTTACTTATGGCTGTGTTGGGTCTTCGTTTCTGTGCGAGGGCTTTCTCCAGTTGCGGCAAGCGGGGGCCATTCTTCATCGCGGTGCGCGGGCCTCTCACTATCGCGGCCTCTCTTGTTGGGGAGCACAGGCTCCAGACGCGCAGGCTCAGTAATTGTGGCTCACGGGCCTAGCTGCTCCGCGGCATGTGGGATCTTCCCAGCCCAGGGCTCGAACCCGTGTCCCCTGCATTGGCAGGCAGATTCTCAACCACTGCGCCACCAGGGTAGCCTGTCTTTTATTTTTCTAATTTTATTTTATTCTTTACACTTTGTTAGTGATCTCTCCTTTTGGCTTGTTCTCCCCCTCCTTTTCTTTTCTTTTTTTGGGGGGGGGGGTTTCTAAATGATTTCAAAAGTATTTTGAGTCTTTTACATAAAGAAAATACAAGAAAAAGAAACATGGCAGATCCATAAAATATATGGAGGATAAAACTGTCCATAATTTAAAAAATTTTACAGTCCATAAAAGTCATCATAAAAGTCTCAAAAACATGAACCTCAATTATAATAAATATATGGCCTACTAGAAACGAAATTACTGTTACTAAAACTACTGATAAACTGCAAACGTATTTTAAACAAACATCTTATTATCCATTTTAATGGCAAACATACTGATTAAGTTTTAACTTGATGGCCTCTACGGATTGCAGATAATTCGAATAAATACTTCCAAATTTGAAAAGTAGCTTTTGGTCGGAATTTGAACAATCCTCCAGATTGGCCATGATTGCAGCCCAGCCTTGGTGCTGAAGATGTTCATCATGTACCAGACCGTCACAGAAAGAGCAAAGTTTCTTGGCAACTTCGTACATTTCCACTGCAAGTTGTGTCCTTGAAGCAACAGTGTGAAAAACTGCAGGCATCATAAGGGACTCTTCAACTTTTCTTTCCATGTCATTTTCTGTTGAAAAGGTAGTTTTAGGAATAGCAGGTAGACGTTCAGATAAGACCATTTCCTTGTTAAAAAGAAAAAGTGGATTTGTGTCTGTCCCGGCGCTGTAGGTGCACACTCTCCGGTCTGCAGCCGTGCACTCTCCCCCGTTGACCACCAACACCTGGTGCTGAATAGCGATCTTGTGCTTGCTGTGGATGGCATGCTTCAGGTCAGCCACAGTTTGCACTGTAAGTTCAGTGTCAAATGTCAGGGTGGTTCCAGTGTTCACCAGAAATACATACAACTTCATGATGATTTCTCTGGATTCTGTGAGCTTATACCGCACTCTGATACGATTACGCCAGGCACTGTGAAAAGGATTACCGCTTTTCTTAAAAAGCAGATTAAAAGTGTCTTATGTTTGCTTTGCTTGATATTGGCAACTGAATGGCGTTACTGGTTAAACTCAGTGAACGGGCAGCGCCTCCTCCTCTGCCGGCGGCAGCAGCAGGGCCCGCGGCTCCCGGCACCATCTTCCGCCGCCGCCTTGTCCTCGGCGGCTGCTACCAACCGTCCATCGGCGCCGCCAACCGACACAAGCGCCGCGGCTGGGGCCGCCGCCTCTGGGCGGCGGGGGCGGGCAGGCCCCTCGGCTCTGGGTCGGGGGCCGGGGGAGGGCGGGCCGCGGCCGGTCAGAGCCGAGGGGCCGGGCAACGGGGAGCCGAGGCAGCGCTGGGCTCGTCAGGGCTGCGGACACGCCCTCCTTTTCTTTTTCTTTTTTTTTTTCTGCTGTGGTTTTATTTTACCTTGTTGCAGTTGTTTCAATTATACTTTTATTTTTCCTAATATATTTTTTATTTTTCTAATTTTATTTTGTTTTTTATTCTTTGATATTGTACTTCTTTTTTTCTTTCTTTCTTCCTTTTTTTTTTTTTAACCGTGCCACAAAGCTTGCGGGATCTTGGTTCCCAGGCCAGAGGTTGGGCCGGAGCTTCTGTGGTGGGAGCTCCGAGTCCAAACCGCTGGACTAACAGAGAAACTCAGACCCCAGGGAATATCAGTTGGAGTGAGGCCTCCCGGAGGTCCTCAGCACCAAGACCCAGCTCTATCCAACTGCCTGCAAACTCCACTGCCAGACGTCTAAGGCCAAACAACCAGTAAGACAGGAGTACAGCACCACCCATCCAAAAAAAAAAAAAAATGAAACGACAAAAGAATTTGTTACAGATGAAGGAGCAAGGTAAAAACCTACAAGACCAAATAAATGAAGATGAAATAGGCAACCTACCTGAAAAAGAATTCAGAGTAATGATAGTAAAGATGATACAAAATCTCGGAAACAGAATGGAGAAAATACAAGAAACATTTAACAAGGATCTAGAAGAACTAAAGAGCAAACAAACAGTGACTTACTATTATCAAATCATATGTCATTCATCTTTTGGAGATTCAAAGAAAGTCCTCTTTCAAGCAGTTCACAATCTAATGTAGGAAATGGAAGATAATAAATTACATTAGAGTAAAAGAGTAATATGAAAGAGTAGTTACAGGGATATTGAAGAAGAGCATGTGGCTTTGTCTTTGATGGGGATTTTGCATTAAAGGCTTACCAGAGAAGTTAACAATTAAGCTCCACATTGAAGCTTAAGAAGCACTAGTTGGCGAGAACTGTACTGATCAAATGAACAGTTATGCAAAGATTTTGAGTTATAAAGAGCATTGGGGAAATATAAACAGGTAGGTAAACCTAGAGCATGGAACTTTTGTGGGGAAATAGCAAGGGATGTAAGACAAAATTTGCATTCATATCTAAGGAACGTTGGTCTGTTCTATAGGCAATAAGATATAATTTCAAAACTGTTAAAGGGATGAATGCCATGACTGAATTTTACATTTTAATGAGAGTATATTGACAGACTATAGAAGAACAGTTGGTGGATTGCTCATGTTAATGACCCTTCTAGGATGCTAGTTAGGAAGGAAGGAAAGAGCTTTCAAAAAAATATTAAGAATAGGTAAACTTCTCACTCCATTCAGCAGTCAATGACTGCATTATTTCTTTGTCTGGTTTTCTACCATCCTCTCCTATCGACTATCAAGCAACTATTTTTGTAGTTAAATAATTCATACCCAATTTTGGACAGAAGGGATAAAGTACATTTTAATAATTCAAGTTTAAAGTAGTTTAATGTGGCAATAAGCCAAGTGTGAGGTAATGGGGGGCCTGAACTAAGTTAATAATAAAAGGAAAGAAAGGAAAGAGGATAACAGATGCTGGACACATATTGGAGATACCACGGACAAGATTTGGCTGTTCATTGGATATGAAAGACAAAGGAGAAGGAGTCACTGATTTATGGAAGGCTATTTTGACTGGGCTCCGAGATAACATGAGGTATAGGGAAGTCAGAAGGAAGAGCTGCTTTAAGTGTCTAGTCTGTGACTTTGATTTTGTATGTAATGTATCAGTGTGTCAGCAGACTAGGAGATTACAAATCAAGTTTTGAATGAGTAGCCCTGATGTTCCATGAGTCTCTGATGAGTAGTTATCAAAGACATAATTAAATGTAAGTATTATAATTCATTTGAGAAGCAATTCCAGGGAATGAGAGTAGGGAAGTAGAAAAGTAAGACAGGGAGTGGAAGAAGTTAATAGAGTAATAAAGTCATCAATGTAGGTATCTGTAGCTTAGTCCTGCTTGGAATCCCAGGTGATTTGGAAATGGCATAGCACACATGCCTCAGATTATCCCACCCCAAAGGTGAAGGACCTGGGATATTTATCTACTAAGACCCCTTAATCATTGTTTGAGGGATGTTCCCAGGGATGCTAATTCCCTAGAACTCCTAGCCTGCCTTTCACATGAACAGAATAGATGCTAACAGCAAAATTCAGGAAGGCATGTACTACAATGGCAAAGGCAGGGCACTGCTACAGCCATCTTTAGAGGTTATGTGTTCTAAGAATGCCAAATTCAAATATTATAACATTATTTGCAAACACGATTAATACTTAAGTGAAATTATTTGTCTTTCAAGACATGATAAAGGCACATTTTCATGCTAACACACTGACATCAGCTCTGTTGCTGGCATGCAGGCATGATAATAGTCACTGGAAATAGAATAAGAAACACCACATGCTACGAGACATCATAGAAACCAGAGGAACAATTATATATGGTTAGAGAAAAAGTCAGTGTTTTCATCATGTACCTTATAACTTAGAGTGTGCATTCTGAATGTGTTTATGTGTATGAATGGTATATGTTTATGATGTTCAAGTTACTGCTAAAGTAATTGTACCTGATGGTTTCCACCTGTATCAGAAATTTCCTTTTTTTCTTCACTGGTAAACCCTCCTAAAGACATATTTTTCTCAGACATTCAGCTGGACTATGTACTACTTATTAAAACTCTGTTATGATTCTTTTCCATATCCTTATTAAATGACTGTATTTCACCTTCTGTCCAAATGTATGTATAACCATTATTACAAATCAGCTGGTTTCTTTACTGATGATAAAGGATTCTCTCAAAATAAGTTTATCATCTAAATGATTTTTCTAGGGCTTTTCACTTGCGCCATGAAGCAAAGCATTGAAAGAAATACAAATTGAAATAAGATAAAGAAATTTGTGCTTGTCCTGCTTGAATAACAAACTCTAGTAATAATATAATACAAAATTTCAAAAGAAATAGCCTGAAAACTGGAAAACTGGATAACATAGTTAAGAAAAAAAAACAGTGTGATAAAATATTAGCCATCATAGTACTACTTACAGAGATATTCTCTCCGTGCATTAATATCAGCGGGTGTATTTGAGTGATAAGTGTTTAGATATCTAGAACAAAAAATCTATTTTTCTCAAGAACAATACATTTTATTTTTTCTATTAAAGTGATCATTAAATGTATAGTTAAATTGTAATATCAACTTCAGAAATTGAAAGTTTTTTTACATACACGTCTACACAAATCAAAAATTATCAGATAGAATGTCTGAAAGTTCAAGAAGTATGATCATTGATACTCTGAAGATCAAAAACATTTTACTAACATAGAACGTGAGTCAGAGTAATGGATCCTTGACCTTGACCTTGAGAATGAGAAATGAGTTCTAAAAATCACTTACATAGAATAACATCTCAATCACCACTCAACAACTCTAATGAATTTTACCTTTCTCTGGGCAGAAAAGAAATATGTCTTACACATTGAACCATGCTAATTCCAGTTTGAGAATAAGTTGATGACATGTTAGGTCATTTTGCTTTCCAAATACTCAAAGTAGGCTTAGGTCCTGTGGTTTGACATTTTGCACCAAAAGATTGGGAAACACCTCTTGTCTATGCAGCATTCACCTATTCCTATGCCCAGAGATGGCCAGAAGCAGGAAGATAGAGTAAGAAATTAGTAAGAAGTCTGTTTTCCCTGAATTCCCAATTCTGTGCCTCTTCCACTCCATTTTGTATTATTGTATAATTTTTCAATATAAACATAAATATGTGCTGATTGTTTAAAATTTTTTAAATACAAAAATATATCATGAAAAAGCAATCAAAATTAACCATAAGCCAGACATCCCCACAATCACTGTTAATATTTTAGGATATACCTTCACATTGTATTTTTCCTGCACAATTATGTGATTAGAAATACATCTTAGTGCACCTAACTATTGCTTTTATTGGATTACTTCCACAGGATAAAGTCTCAGAAAAATGATTATCCGTTGAAAGGGTATGAATAAGGAGTGACATTTTAGTGGTAGATTTTGGCTATTGGCAAATACGTGGCTGCCTCCTTCACCAAAGCAAATGATCCAGTCCTATTTATATGAATAATACTCTAAAGCTCCATTTCATGAACCCATCCTACTGCCCATTTTATTTTACTCTTTTTATGAGTAATTTAATAATTTTTTTTATCATGAATTTTATACTCAAGTATTTCGATTTTCTTATTTGTCTGATTGTTGCATGGGAGTTATGACTCAGGAGCTTAAAGTTTGGCTGAAAGAACAAATTTCAATTAACACAGATTAGAATTTATTGACCTTGGTTTTTCATGACAGACAAATCAGTCAGTTAATGACTAAAATGTGCTTTTGACATATAGAGAAATCTTCCTAGAGTATAGACATAAATACGCCAACAATGACTTACGATTATCTTCAAAGCTAAGTCCAATTCTTTTTATCTTGGCCTTCATGGTCCTACTCAATGTGGTCCTTATTTCCATTTCTAAATTTGTCCTTAGGATTTTTCATCATGTTATAATATATGACATTTTTGAGAGAATATGGGCTTTATAATTAGCTTTGATTTCAACTTCTTACCAGAATACATGTTTTCTCTGTCATCTTGTCAATTATTTATTTTTGTCAAAACTCTAATAATACCCACTTCACTGAGTTCTTGTAATGATTAAATAAAATTAGGTATTTCATGTGAAATGTACAGCAAGGTGACTAGCACTAAAGAACACACTCAAGAAGGTTATGTTCCTTCTCTTTTCTTTGGTAAGACTTATACTCCAGCCAAACTGAAATTATATTGCTTCTGTGCTCTTCTACCCACCTTCCTCCCCCACAGAATTTGCTCATATAGTTCTCTCTGCTTTGGGGGATACTGTACCTATTTTCACAGTTGAGAACTTCCTGTCTTAGAGATCGAAAGCAAAACATCTTCATGAGGTATTTGCTCACCTTGCCCCTATTAAAAAAAAAAAAAAAAAAAAAATATATATATATATATATATATATATATATATATATATATATATATATATATATATATAATTTTTCTGAAATTCCATCACAGTGCTTTATCTGTACCTCTGTTGTGGTCATTATTACTTTTTTCCTCCTATTATAATTATGCATATACATAGAAAGAAAAGCTATAAATTATTTAAAAGCATGAGTTTTAGAGTATGAGGGGTATGGCCTTTATTCCATTCTATTATTAACTTCTTGTGTGTGTGTGAAGTGAGTTTTCAATCTCACTGTGCCTCAGTTACCTCTTCTTTAAAATAGTACCCATTTGTGAGGTTTGTGTGCGTATAGAGCTTGACACAATGGATCTAAATAGTGATGATGATGGTTATGAGCTTTGTGAGGGCAAGTCCAATTTTATGAGACTTGGGAACCTCTGCAGAAGTGAATAACATGTATGTATTGAACACAGTAATAGGAACCAAGTGGCATGATGTTGTGTCCTGCTGCCATATGCTCCACTGTGTTCTCTCTGATACTTGTAACATCATGGGCTATCTCACTGTTTATCTCTTAGTGCCTTTGACATGTCTTCCTTTGCCAAGATGTTGGGAGTTGTTACAAATGCCCTGTAGCTGTTTGAAAAAATAATTATCATAGTGTTATCATACCATGCATGTATGTTTACTTGAAAACTTAATACCCATTGCCTTAAAATGTAACATGCTACATCACTCTCATTTAATTTGCATAAGTAAATGCATCTATTGACATTTTTGTTCTTGATAATCCTTAGTTCTTACTTGCCTGAAAACTAGCAGATACAAACCTATAGTCAGGGATAGATAGATCTTAAAATGTTATGTAAGTGACGTCCCTGGCAAGTATTAAGAAGAGGAAAATGTGCACGTTCCACTTCCATTGTGAAGTGTAAGAAAGAGAAGAGAGAAAAATACAGAACAAGGTGGTGTGACACCAGGATTCAGACTTTCTTTTTCTCTGACAGGAACCTAAGTTGGAGGGTAGTATAAATATCTGTAATGGTATGGAGAGTCTGAGAATATTTGTGCTATTGGTGTACATACACAAGCATCAACTGAGGATTCTAGGGGCCTCTAGGAAAATCCATGCTTCAATTTTGTGCCTACATATATGATACAAAGATGAAAAGGGGGTAGGCATATAGATGGACCAGGAAGTGGTCCAAGAATTCTGTGATCTGTGAATGGTATGCAGTGGATTTAGAACTTTCTGCATGCCCTGCTGAAGTGACATGGAGATTTTGGAAGGTGCATTGAACTGCAAATGCCTAAGAGGTCATAGTATGCCTAATTTTAAAATTCCCTTCTATTCACTAATTACTAGGGAAATAATACTTACCTTAAGTAAAATATTTAGTAACCAAAGCATCTGTATATATTGTTCTTGCTTTAGTTCTGTTCAGTGTTTCTCAAACTTAAGTGTGCTTAAGAATTATTATATAGGTTTATAAAATGAAAACTACAAATAAAAATATAAAGGCGCTTTCAAGGTCAGGTTGGCCATATATGGTTTGTTGATTTTATAGTGATTACAGGAAGTATGTCCATTTAGCATTCTGCTGATGAACAATTTAAAGCAGTAGCTTGAAACCACAATTCTCTTGTGGTTTGATGATTTTCTTTAGTGTTACATTTGGGTTCCTTTCTCTTTGCTTTTTTGTGTATTGTAGGTTTTTGGTTTATGATTACCATTTTATATGTATATGCGTGTGGTTATATATGTGTATATATATATATAAATATAAAAGATATATATATATCTATATATATAGATATATATATATATATCTATATATATAGATATATATATATATATCTTTTAAACTGATAGTCATTTAAGTTCAAACACATTCTAAATGCTGTACATTTTTACTCCTCCCCCATGTTTTTTGTTTTTGACATATGTAACATATTTTTGTGTATCCCTTAACTACTGTCTAGAGCCAGAGCCCAACATGGGCCAGGGTTTCTCCTGGGATGTGCTGAGGGCCTTTATCTTGGTGAGAGTGCTGGAGCCAGAGGGGCTAGAGCTGGAGCCTAGCTCTAGCTAGGTGTATTGTAGCTTCTCCTGGGGCATGCTGAGGGTTGCTGCCTTGGCAGAGGGCTTAGAGTTGGAGCTGGGTTTGGGCTGGTGTGTATGCTGGGGCAGCCTTGGCAAGCCAGCTTGAGTTTCAGGCGCTCTTCTGTCTGCTGCTTCTGTGCCGGCATTCAGAGCAAGTAAGTTCATACTCACCTTTAAGAGGGAGTCTTGGTTTCTTATAGCCCTCTGACTCTCCTGGTCATAGGCTCCACTGGTTTTCAAAACCAGTTAAGTGGCTCATTTTACAGGTGCCAGTCCCCAGGGCTGGGGTGCTCAAACTGGGGCTCAAATCCCTCACTCTTTAGGGAGGATCTCCTAGTTTTTGATATGCCCTTCCTCTTTTGGGTTGCCCACTGGGGGTGTGGGTTCTGATTGCTTTCTCCCCCACCTACTCATCTCAGTGTGGTTTTCTCTTTGTATCCTTAATTGTAGAAGAACTGTTCTGCTGGTCTTCAGGACATTCTCAGGAAGAATTGTTCTATATGTAGCTGTAGTTTTGGTGTGTCTGCGGGAGGAGGTGAGTTCAGGGTCTTCCTACTCTGCCACCTTGATCCCACCTCCTTGAAAATGCCTTTTAATGTATCTCTGGGTTTTGTTCTTACAGATGCTATTGTTTGGAAATAATCCAGTCTGAGAAAACAGAGCATAATGGACCCTTTGAACCAAATTCCTCTCTCTACCCTCACCCATGCTCTCATCTTCTGTGTTCCTCATGGGATTGTTTCTCCTCCTGCTCTCAAACTACAGAGCTGACACTGTCTATATGCCTCTGTTTCTTTCAGCTTGGAAATTCTCTTGTGATAAGCGCAGTCCAATGCTAAGTGGACAGAGGGATGGTAGAAAAAACACTTAAACACAGTGCTGCCACTGCTCTTCATTGCCTAAATATGCTTGTTTGTTTTTTCTTTAATAAGGAAAAGAAAATGAATTTGTTTAATATTCTCTGTAATAGAGTGGTGGTGGGTAGCAAGATTATTTTTTTTTTCTTGTAGTGGTAACTGATCCTGTGTGCACTGATTTATACATAAGAATGTTCTTGATACCTAAGGAAAACCAACTGTCATTACATGAATGGGTTTATTAAAACCTTACTGCCTTGGGCAAGTTAGCACTTTCTTTTTAAGTCCCTGAATGTAAACATCTCTAAAATAAGAAATGAGGAAATGTCTGCATGAGATGCCAAGGCTGCTCCTGACCCTAGATTAATTGACCCTCCCTTTAATGCTTTGAGGGGGTGACTAATAAGCAACATGTTTAAGTCATTGAAATTCAAAACATTTCTTTTTTACCATCTAAAAAGGAGAAAAAAATTAATATGCTGTTAGGGTAGAGTCCTTCCAGTCACTGACACAAGTTGGATTCCTCCTTAAACCTGAGAGTAGTTTTACTGTGAGATTTGAAGGTTTTACTGAGGTTGGGGATTAGGAGACGAGAAGGGGTCAGTCATTCTTACAGTTTTTGTGTTAAGTGACAGAAAATCATCCCATAGGTAAGAAGCTGTAGATGCTTCTATTATATTTCACTGCAGTGAGTAATTATCATTGATGAATGATAACAAGGGCACTGATTTGGCAAGCACTCCTATTTCCAAAACCGATAGAGCCTTAATAATTAAAAAAGATTGGTATAATTTACATATGAACAAAGGAACCAAGATTTTACTGTGAAAAATGTTTTAAGCTTCCAAGTCACATAAATGTGGGTTTGCTCTGAGTCCTTGAGACCAGGAACTGGAAGCTGGAACACTTGTAAAGATCATCTAGAATTCCTAATTATTATTCATGAATCTTCTCTAGGACTACTCCAATTAATAATCATTTAAAATATATTTGGGCATCTCTAGAGGTATAGGGAGCCACAAGAAAGGTAGCTCATTCCATATTGGGTAACTCAAAATTATGTTGGTCCAAATATTTACAAGGAGTTGGGTATCCCCTTTTTTACCTTGCTGATATCTATGAGCATTATTTAAGTTTGCTTTATAAGGGATGTGTTTTAGTAGTGAGTATGGCTGTCAATATCAGAAGTAACCAGTGAGTGTCACTGTTCTAACACAGACAGATATTTATGGGTTTGTTGTCATGTAATGATCAACATCCTTGCAGCAGCCATTAAAAAGTTGTAATTATGCAGAACACAAGTAGTTGGCTGGATGAATCAAGGGTTCTCTTATTCCACCCACATCAGCTACTGTAGAAATTTTGGACATTTACTGGTACCTTTTTCTTGTTCACTAGTCTACTTCAGTTTTGCAAGAAGATAATTTATTTGCTTTCCCTTCAAAATAAGAAACTAGTCGTTTTCCCTAAAATGCTGTTTGTACAACTCAGTTGTTTATGGTCTGTAAACAACTTTCTCATGACTACTGGTAAATCTTATTTCTGACATTTATCCAGTGGAGTATTGATATAAAGGGAACAATAAAATTCTGAGCATACATTTGTACCAGGTTGCCTGCTAGTCATTCCCTGTATTTTATTTCTTTTAACTCCACAATGATGCAATGAGAGAGTCATTGTTCATGCCATTGTATAGATTAGAGAAAAGAGCCCGAGAGGTGTTAAATAACTTGACTCAGGGTGACATAGTCAATAAGTAACACATCTGACATTAGAAGCCAAGACTGACTCCATAGCCCCATTCTTTCCGCCATACCCTTTTGCCCTCAGACTCTACATAAATAATGGGAAGCTTAGAAACTAGTATCGCAATCCTTGAATATGTTGGGATTTTGATGGACTCCATAGATTACACCTCTCTCTTCCCTGCCTGAATTTTAAACCAGTTGATAAATAGAGCACTAGAGACTGACAGATGGCTATCAAAAGGTCAGCTGTATAACTGATGAAAGCTAGGAGAATGGGACTTTGATGTGAGCAAATGAGCTTGCCCAATTTCCTCTTCTTCTGAGCTTGAGACCTTCCCACCAAGTAACTGACACAACTGGGAAACCTCAGGCAACCTCCATAGTGTCAGACCCCATATTATGTGGCAGAAGAGAGGGGAACAGACCAAAATAGAGGATAAAAAATTGCTGAACCAAGCATTCCTAGCTCCTTTTTCCCCAAACTTGCAAATCATATAAGCCAGATAAACTAGATATTTTCCCCTGGGGAAGAGAGGCCAGGGGTGTATTCTGTTGAAGTCCTCCACTTAGGAATTTTATATATGCAAGTTTATAATTCATATATTATTAACAAATACAGAAAACAATGAAAAGGAGTACTTAGCCCCCCCTTTCCATGAATCCAGGATTTTTTTCTTTAAACAGTTCACATTTATTATTGACAACAATAAAAATAAATATTGTATTATATACTGTATATATATTGCATCGTATTACCAAGAGTGAGGTAATAGGTTTATAAAACATTTATAGAATTTGATATGCAAAATATGAAATTAGGAAGGGAAGTGAATTAAGACACTAGTAATAGAAGGGGAAACCAAAATTATTAGGGCTGAAAAAAGATGAAATGACAGCAGCATTTTTAAAAGAGTATAAGGTACTGAAAGTGAAGAGACATTACAAATGGCATGATCAAATTATATATGCCCTGTAGTTCCATTGCAAGGATGATCAGGTGATGTATTAGTCATGAATAAACTCTGTAAGCATTTGTGCAGTGATGTGCTTTGAACTCTTAAAGATGCATTCACAAAGGAATGTGGAAAAATTGTCCCCTGAAACAGATGTGTTTTTATATCTGTAATGCCAAGCAAGATTATTTTAGGCCTTGTTGTCATATATTAATTATAAAAATTTGAGATTTTACTCTGAGTGAAGTGGAAGTTCACTGAATGAAGGGTTTTAAGCAAAGGGGTCATATTAGCTGGATTTCATTTTAAACTCATCTGCCTCATGTCTACTCACTCTCAATCCCAAACCTACCCCCATGCTCAGCAACTGTGATAGTAGAGAGACCAATTAGGAGACTTGCAGTAGTGGAGATGGTGAGAAGTCATAGTTAGATTCTGGATATATTTTGAAAGTGGACTGAATGTGGGTTATGAGAAAAAGTCAAGATTTTGGTCTCCAAGGTTTTCCCCATCAACTGATATGGGAAAACTATGAGTGAATTTGGTCTGGGAGCAAATGTCAGGAGGTTCATTTGGGAATGTTGTGTTTGGACATGATTCTTTCAGATCAAGTGGAAATGCAAAGAACACAGATATGTGATATAAATGCCTGGAGTTAGAGAGAGAGATCTGGACTGGAGATGTGCTTTTAGGAGATATCAGCATTTAGATAATGTTTAAAACCATGAGATATTATGAGATCACCAAGGGTAGGGAATAAAGATAAAAAAGAGAAGAATCCAAAGACTGAGCTGTGGGCCTTTCCAAAGTTGATAGGTCAAGAGATGAGAGTAACGCACAAAGGAGACTGAGAAGGAACATCTAGTGAGGTTGGGGAAGAGCCATGGAAGAGTTGTGTCCTGGAGGACAAGTGGGGAAAGTATATCAAGGAGGAAGGCACAAACAATTGTGTCAAATGTCCCTAATATACCAAATAAGATGAAGATGAAGAATTGACCATTGACTTTGGCAATGAAGAGCCATTGGTGACTTTGGCAGTCTTCCTGGAGCTATGGTACAACAACAATGACAAAAACCTACTATGGAGGGTTTAAGAAGAGGAGTTATAAATAATGACTACTGACCCTACTTTTGTGGAAGTTTGGAGCAAAAGGGAACAAGTAAATTGGGAAGAAACCACCAGGAAAACTGGAGTCAAAAGAGGTTGCTTTTTTTTTTTCTTTTTAATTTTTAGGGATTAAAACAGCATACTTGTATGGTGATGGGGAGTTACCAACTAAGGATAGAGTGGGGTGGGGAGAGAGGCTGGATTTGACTCTGTAAGGAGAGAGCATGGGAAAATTATTGGTCTGAAGTAGGTGAGAGCGATGGAAACTACTGCGTAAGTAGAGGAGATGGATGGGCTTAGTTGGGAGTGCAGTTAGTTTATCTTGAGTATCAGGCAGGAAGTCAGAACACATGGGTACAGATGCCAGTGGGTGGGTGGGAGCTGTGGAAGTTTTCTTCAGATTGCTTCAATCTTCTCAGTGAAACAGGAAGCAAAATCATTAGCTGAGAGTGAGGATTGGGGAGGAGGTGTTGGAAGACAGAATTTGCAGTGAGGGAATAAAATATGAAATATTCTTCTAGGAGAGTAGCAAAATAAGATGACCAGGGAAATATATTTTGACTGCTCGTCAGCATTAAGGACCCATTCGAGGTTATTGTTATAAATTTTAGGGAGATCAGCCTACATGTTGACACATTTTTTCCTCCAGTTGTGTTGTGGTTTAACTGCCCAGGTATATTCATTGAGTTGGTGTAATGTGCACATGTGCACAGACAAACACACACACGACTCATATTTTAAAAAAATTGTTTTGTGTCTCCCCTGTTCTATTCAAAAGAATATTTTTAATAATATCCATGGTCATGTTACAGCTCTATCTGAGATGGTATTTTTGAAAATAATAATACAAAGGCTTGATGCCATGTCTCTAAAACAGTTGCTAATATTTTTCTTCCTTTTGTCTTTTTCCCTCTAGACATTGAACCTGATTTTAAAACCAAACAAAAATACAAACAAAAAGCACTACACCCCAACTAACATAACCAAGTATGTAAGAATTGAAAATTATTTTAGAGATCAATTCTATTCCCCTCATTACAGATGGGGAAACTGAAGCCCATGGGAGAGGGATTGGCCCATAATACGCAAGATTCCATATAATTCTACCCATAGAATTTCCCAATCAAACTACCTTATTTGTTTTCTTTAGAGCCATATCGCAGATCAGATTCTGCTTTATGTTATGATATGGCCAAGGGGTATTACTGGTTCAGATTTTGGCAGTCATGTTGGAACAAACTTCTAGGCGCTTTCATTATAGATCTTCTTCTGCAGAACAGGTGTGTAGAAAAAGGTCTGTGTTAATTCCGGGCAGATGCTCAACCTCTCTTCTCCTACATATGCAACAGCTCAGCTGAAGCAAAAGTAACCTATCCCTGCATAATATCCCTCACATTATTTTTAGGAAAATGGCATTACTGTTGCCTGGTTACCTCTTTATTTTCTTAATTGCCTCTTTATAATGTGAGTTTCATAAGCTATAGCAACCTCATGGAAAATCCAGAATTACAGATGATTACCATTGTCATTAACTTTCTCATTTCCACTTGGAATTAAAAGTCTAGATACCTGGATTCTTTTCCTGTTTCTACCATAGATTTGTAACCTTGGTTAAGTAACTGAACTTTCTGGGCCACTAATTTTTTAACCTATTAAATGAATAAAATGGACTTGATCAGTGGTTACAATATTTTTAAAGTAGCAGCATCCAGGTTGTGTGAGAAATGAAAATGAAGTTGCTGTTTGTTTGTTTTTGTTTTTGTTTCTTAATTTAAATCAGAGCTAGGATGGCCCAGTTGATTACTCTTTCAGCACCTTCCAACCTTCCCAGGTTTCCTTGAGACAGCTGCACAGAACCCAGGTTCTCCAAGGATCACAATTTAAAACTGCTAGAGGGTCTAATATCACTTCTGGTTCTATCATTTTATATATGATGTTACGCTATGTGTGTGTGTGTGATGATGAAAATGTTCAGGCAAAAGATGCACCTGTAGTTTGCAAAGACCCTTAAATACCTTAGGCCATAGACCATGAACTTTTATTTTTCCCCTCATTGATGTAGCTTCAAAGGAAAAGAAGTAGGCTCAAAGTGAGATTGATGGATACCTTTGCCTTCTCATCCCATTTTTAAGTTCCATAATATAGATAAACTTATATCTGTTAGAAGAAGGTTCATGGTTATGGGTGGTGGAGAGTGAGTAATGCCACAGATTGCAAAGTGGGGAGAAACTGGTGATTCAGCCCTGCTAAGCTCCAGGTACTGGGCAGAAGCTGTGAAGGCATCTGCCAAGATCCAGCCAGTCTGCCAGTTATCGTGTGGTATCTGTCTCACATGATTCTTTACATGTAAACTGAATTTTACCCTGATCTTTGGAGAAGTGAGGAGAAAGGTTCCTTCATACAGAAGTGGTTAAGGCTTAAGAGTTCATTTTCAAAAACCAACAAAACTCAGAATACCTCTGATTATTCTAATGAATAATCTAAGGGCCTTAAACAAATACTACTTTCAAAATTCTTTTTATGTTTATATCACTGTAGAAGCAGTACAGATAACAAATTACAAACACTGGAATGTATATAGTTCAGAGAAGAAAATAAAAGTCTAAAATATTACTATTTGAAGATTAGCAATTTTAATATTCTGTAATATTTTACTTTCAGCTTTTGTGTAGACATATACATGCATTAATGAAATGATAATGATACCATACAAAAAAGTGTTACCACCAGCAATATATAAAAGTACTTTGTGATAAGATTCTCACAAATATTAAATATTATCAGTTTTAGCTTTTGTAATATGATACCCTATTCTTGTTTTTATTTCTTTGATTTCTGGTGAGAATATTTTTAGTATTTACATAATTTTTAATATTTTAAATTTGCTTTTAGAATAGAGCAAGCTTTCTCCTTAGGCTTTTATAGTGACTTAAATTGACCACTTTTAAAATAGTATGCTTAAGTACATGCAGCAGTGGCCAATGTAGGTTAACCTCTATATAATACTTTAGTGTTGAGGATTCATATGTTATATAACTAGTCACCAATGAGGAGCAATAATGCAGCATTACCTTTTTATCCATTAAATTCATGTTAAATTTTTGTGTTATTTGAAATTAATTTTCTCAAATTACAAACACATTATATATAATATGTAACGTATTTATAATATATTTATTTATTTAATAACATGTAAATCCCCCCATGACCTCCCAAAGCCACTCACCACAGGTGACCACTATAACAACTTAACATATTATCCTTCCTTAGTCTTTCCAATTTATATAATACAGATACATTCATAAAATAGGGGGATTACAACTAGGGAGGTCATAACATAATAATTTTTGAAACTTGCTTTGTTCCCTAAGAATATATAATAATATCTTTCCACATCAGTATATGTAGATCCACCTCATTCATTTTAATGGCTTCTTCATAGGATTGTAAAATTTTGAAAAGTTTTTTTAGGACTTGTTTTCAATTGTTCAGTGTTAGACATAATATGGTAATAAATATCACTGTGTGTCTATATTTTGGCTTTGTACATGTATTTCAGTAAGAGAGATTCCCAGAAGTGTAATTGCTGTGTTAAAGTTAATGTGTGTTTTAGTTTTTAAGTTACTGCCAAACTGACCTTAAAATGGGATTTGCCACTTTAAAGTTGTATCAACAGTGTATGTCAGCACCCATTTCTTTATACACTGTCAAACCTGGCTCTTATCAGTGTCTTTAGATATGTTGGCAATCTGACGGATTTTTTTTTTTTTTACGTCTTTATTGGAGTATAATTGCTTTACAATGTTGTGTTAGTTTCTGCTGTATAACAAAGTAAATCAGCTATATGTATACGTATATCCCCAATCTGATGGCATTTTGTTTTAATTTGTGTTCTTTAATTGTTCCTAAGGTTTCACACTCTTTTTCAAGTACAATCTCCTTATATATGTTAAAGAATGACTGATCTACAATTGTGTCTTGATTTCCTCTTTCATTCAATTGTTAATGTTGGATTTTTGAAAACTTTTATAATTAACTTCTAATTTTGTTGGATTGCAGTCAGAGAATATGTTCAGAGATACACTTATTTGGTCTCTTGAAAGTGAAATCCTATAGCTGTCTCTTTCTGACAGCCTGGTGATGTGCCCTGGTTGTGCTGCTAGTTTGGGGAATTGCGGAGACCAGGAGTTGCTGTGGGAGGACTTGGTATACTATTCCAACCAAACAAATGACATCAACAAAATGCCCACTTTTGCATGGTTGTTTCATGATTGCTTAAAAGGTTTATCTCTATTTTCTATATCTAGTGTTCATATTTCTACATAGTAATTGCACACAACACACACACACGCACATGTGCACACACACACATACACACACTACCGCCTTTGAGCTAAACAACCAGGTAGTCTCTCCCCATCTCCTAAAAGCTTTCCTGCCTTAGAAGCAGAACTTTTGCCGTCCTATGTTTCATAAAGCTTTGCACTAATTTTCCACATGATACATATCTACATTAATCTTTAAACCTCCCACAAATATACTTTTTAAGAAAATCTATTCACTTCAACCTAATGCTTAAATTTAATGCTTTACTTATAGCAAGTTATGTATTCCATACCTATATCCATATCCATGTTACAACTATGTGAAAAGTTAAGTTGCAGGGGGTTTGATAAGAGACATATTACCATCCCAGTTCAATAATTAGAAACTACTTAATTCTCGTTAAAGAGAGAAGGAACTTCAGATCATCCACCTCAATCCCATTTTACAGAGACAGAAATTAAGGAAAAGTGAACTTCCCAAGATTATCTGCTTAGTTGGGCATGACTTACTTTCATTCTGAACTGATTCATTAGTTTTTGTTTGTTTGTTTTTGTTTTTGACCGCACCACACAGCTTGTGGGATTTTAGTTCCCCGACCAGGGATTGAACCCGGGCCCTCGGCAGTGAGAGTGTGAAGTCCTAACCACTGGACTTCCAGGGGATTCCCCATTAGTTCTTTGAAAATTGAAAAAAAAATTCACACAAACCTTTGTAATCATGAAAAACAATCATAGGTTAAGTTGTGTTTCACCGTTGATGGTATACGATTTATTGTGGTTTAAAGAGCATCATTCAATGAATCAGTGAGTGGTTGCAAGCTTTTTAATTTAAACAAATTCTGACGCTGGTTGTCCTTTCTTCTTCCATCTCTTTCAAGATTATATGTAGCTCCGTCAGTGATACTGGTGTCCAGATTTGTCAACTTATTTAAGCAATTTAACCACACTAGTGAAGGCTTTCCCACTGAGTCAAATAACAGACATCATTTGTGCCTTAGTCATAAATCCTGATAAAATGGGTTTCAGAGCAAAAGCAAATTTGATATCTAATATTTAACAAGTAGTCTGGGGAGACTTTTACTTAGAAATCAAAATTTAATGAGATATTTCAATTCACTATTGCATTTCTGAAGATGAACTAGTCTGATGTAATTCTCTTCTTTCAAATTTCTTTACTGAACTTTCTATAATTGTTTTTCATGCAAGATTTGAAACATTTGTCCAGATATACATACTGACACAGAAACTAGCATTTTGAAATTGATATGCATATACATGGTGGACAGCCTCCCAAATTAACATTTAAGATATAGAATTCTCCCAAGATAGAGCTGAAAATACCATAGTGTTTTTGTTTTTTGTTTGTTTTTGTTTTCAAATACTCCACTTGTGGCCCTTCATTTCCTCATTGATTCCCTTTCTATCTTCTGCCAACCAGATGTGAGTATTGGCTAGGAATCTGTCTTGGCCTCCTGTACTTTTTTCTTCCTATTTTTCTCTTCCAAGAGCTTTCTCCTTATATAGGTTCAGTTCTCACCTTTATGTGTGTACCATCTCAATCTATGTCTCCTTCTCCTACCCCTCTCTCAGCTCATGAACACATGTACTGAGTTGTCTCACATTCAACCCAAAGATAGTGTGTCTGAAGCTGAACCTGTCATACTGAACCTGCCTGACCTTCTTCCATGCATCCTAATGTCGACATTGGAAAACTTGGGTCTCCTGAGCTTGAAATATTAGCATGAACTATGATATCCTTCTATTTCCATCTCTTCCCTTTACCTACTCTCCAGCCAATTGTGATTTTCTGATGTTTCTTTTGTAATGTTACTTATGTGTTTTACTTTCTACTGCTACAACTTGATTGGAGCTTCAGCCTACCTTTAAGGATTCCCAGATGATCTATGAGGATCTATACCATGACTTTTCCATAATCTTCTACACACAATTGCCAGATTAATCTTCCTAAAACTTACTTTTAATAATTAGGGCCTCTTCCTCAGTGTCCTTCAGATGTAGTTAATGATTTAGTGAAAAAGACAAGATGTTTCAGTTTTGTTTACCATCACATGATTGAATTGGACCACATGTTTCTCAGATTCCTTATAATTATGTCATTTTCTGCATTTGTTGGGCTGGAGTTCTGTAAACATGCTTCTCCAACCCCATCTTCTTCTCCTTGTCTCTCAGGAACCCTTTGTCTATTCTACTTCCACACTTATCTCATTACTTCTCACACTTGAAGTAACTTTAAAATATCCTTGGTCTATCCAGATCCTTTATACTTTTGAAGGTCAACTTAAATCTTATTACCTGAAGATATTCAGTTCAAAATTATTATTACCATTCTGAAAAAATATCTGGCCTTTGCTCAAAATCATTTTAGATGTTTTATCATATTGATAACACAGTTGGAAAATCTAAATACTCTTTTCCAAAGACATGTAAGTGCTAGGTAAGAAAGAATAATGAAGAAACCTGGGTTTAAGTCTCAGCTCTTTGACTTCCAGTCTGCATGTCTCCTAACAAGCCCTTTACCCAACACACACTGTGTCTCCGTTTGCTCATTTGTGAAATAAGTAGGGTTGGATTAGATAGTCCCCAAGTCTCTTTCAGTTTATAATTCATAAACCAATATTTAAAGACATTTCATATAGTATAGTGTAAACTATACTCTACTATTATACATCAAACTCTACTATTATGAAATAGACTCTATTTTATTACATGTTTATCTGGTGATCATTAAATTTCTCAAGCCCAGGCCCTTATAAAAATATTCAAGCTTCAGAATCAAAATGATAGATAAATTACAGGGTAGTTGTTATATTTTTATTACTGTATAAAACCAGTTTTATTCAGTTGAGCTATTAAAATGTGGGGTTACTTACTCAATAGGTTCTGATACTAATTCCAGTGTGGGTTATGGGAGAAGTTTCCCATACCAGCAAGCAATTCTTGGGACACCACCTGGATATCCTACAATTCAACTCAATTCTGACACTGTCTTTCCAGAAATATCATCAGATTCCACAGGTTACAAACTCCATCCTACAAGACTGCCCCCCCACCCCCATACTTCGCATGCTTGTCACAAGCCCAAGTTGTTACCTGTGCTTCTGACTGGCTACAAATTGGAGGTTTCAAGGACCCCCCTCCTTGGTCTTCAGATGCCAGTCACAAGCCCAGGCTGTTACCTGTAGTTCTGACCAACTGGCTATATATTAGAGGTTCCCATGAGTCCCTCCTTCCTTGGGTTTGATCAGTTTTTTAGAGAGGCTCACAGAACTCTGAAAAACATTTTACTTACTAGATTACTGGTTTATTGTAAAAGGTTATAACTCAGGAATAGCCAGATGGAAGAGATGCATAGGGCAAGGTATGTGGAAGGGGCACAGAGCTTCCATGCCCTCCCCAGGTGTGCCAGTCTCACCAAATCTCCATGTGTTCACCAACCCAGAAACTCTCAGAGCCCTGTCCTTTTAGGTGTTTATGGAGGCTTCATTACAGAGCTGTGATTGATTAAATCATTGGCCATTGGTGATTGAATTCAATCTCCAGCCACTTTTCCTTCCCCAGATGTCAGGATATCAGGGGGTGGGACTGCAGTTCCAACCTTCTAATCACATTGTTGACTGTCTTAGAAATTAAGCCCCTATTCACAGGTGCTTTCCATAAGTCACCTAATTAACGTAACAAAAATACCTTTAAGCCTCCCACACTTAGGAAATCCCAAGGGTTTTAGGAACTCTAGGCCAGAAATGGGGATGAATACCAAATATGTATTTCTTATTATAAATCACAACATCACACTTATATAATATATTAATTGAATAAGCTAGGGAACTTTTATTGGAAAAAAAAAGCTTGCTAAGTACAAGTCACTGTGACAAACATCGATGGATTGGGAATGGGGATGAAGATACAGAAATGAATTCAAAGGTTTGGTATCTACCTTCAAGGAACCTATTGTCTAATGGGGGAGGCATACAGATAAAGAAATTACTGTAATTATAAGCATAAGAAGCTGTTAATTGTTACCACTTATTGAATACTTACTGTGAACTAGGACCTATGCCAGAGACTAAAATACAAATGCTAATTAACATGCACAAACTATTTTTTACAACAAGATTCCAAGATTATTATTCCTATTTTGCAAAAGAAAAAAATGAGATCAGAAATCTTAATCTCTCCAAAGTCATATAACTAGAGTGATGAGAAAGTACTATCCATTACATCTTATTAGGTATCTTTTGAGGCTTGGAAATATTTCTGTAGAAAGGCTTATTCAAAAAGAATAATTATTTCTAAATGGAGGTGTCACTTAGAAAATTGCCTTTGAAAGTAGCCTTAGAGTTGAGTCTTATAAGAAGAGTAGATTTTCCATTGACTTGGTGGGTAGAGAAGTCATTTTAGGCACAGAGAACAGATTGAATAAAATCCCAGAGGCAAAGAAGTAGAAGTCATATTCAGGGAATTCTGGTGATTAGGCATATATAATAAGAAGAGCAGGGAGTGAGCAAAGAAAAAGATTTTGAGGTTGGGTGGGCAGGATATTAGAAGAGTGTGTTACTTACCCAGGGCAAGTTAATTGGAAAAAATAGCCATTCTAAGTTCTTTCAAAGATGACATCTCAATCAGCTTGCATAACAGGGAATAGAATCTACCCACCTGCTTAGTTCCTAATGCAATTTACTGAGGGCTGTGTCTTCCTACACACTTCTTCATAACTAATTTGACCTATACCAGATAGTAGTTTTACAGCAGCTGCAGTCAACATGAAAAGCTCTTTTTTTCATGATAATTTTCTACTCTCTTTCTGGTCTATTGAGTTTCTAAGCAATTTTTTTCTTGTTCTTTGTTCCCTCTTGCAAAAGTTTTGCTCTTCTCATCGTGGGCTTGAAAATAGTGTGTGGGTTGCCAAAAGGCAGATACAATGAAGGTGAGTTTTGAGGTTGGTTTCAGGTGCTCCCACCAACTTTTTTCTTCAGTATAATGGAGGAGCAACTCCAGAGTCTTTGTGGGGTGTGAAAATTTAACACATTTCCAGGATCACATTCATATTATTAATTATTATGTATTTTATTTAATTTTATCCAGTAAAGCCAATCTACTGACACCGGGTTTTGGTGAAGGAAAGTGCAGCATTTATTGCAGGTGCCAAGCAAGGACATCGGGCAGCTAATATTCAGAAGACCTGAACTCCCTGATGGGTTTCAAAGAAGGGTTTTTAAAGGCATGGTGAGCGAGAGAGTCTCAGGGTACATGATCAGCACGTGTACAATTCTCTGATTGGTTGACGGTGAGGTAACAGGGTGATGTCACAGGGGTTAGCATCATCAATCCTCAGGCTCCAGCCAGTCTGGGGGCTATGTGCTCATGGTCATCTTGCAGTTAACTTCTTCCATCTGGTGGGGGTTTTAGTATCTGTGAAACAGCTCAGGAATGTGCATCAGATGCTATTATCTATGTCCTTCAGGGAGGAACTAAAGATTCTGTGACTCTGCTATATGGCTGATCCATTGTTTAAATTGATACCAGTTCTCCTGGCCCAATTGCTATTTCTTTGTTACTACGTGTTCACATTTTTCTAATCATTAATTCTTGAGCCAGCCTTTTGTGACTCAGGAGAGGCCTAGGAGACTAAAGTTTTTCTATAAACAAGAGGTGGGCAAAGGACATGGAGGGGTCTGTTCTGGGAAGGCCCCGTAGGATCCTGCTCAGTTACATATCCTTCTAGTGAAATAACATTTACTTATAAGTGTCTAATACAAGAGCTTACATTTAAAAACCTTTGTACCACTTGTTTTTAAGAAGTGATCTTACATTATAAAATAACTTGGTAATCTAAGTATTAGTAAATTAATCAGCAAAAAAACACTGTGTAAACAATGCAATATATACTTAGTTATATCTTTTAATGTGAGACATTTAATGTAGATTTCATATGGTGAGGGTTTAATTTATATATATGAATACACACACGTATCTACATATATAAGACAGCAAACTGCCCTAAAAACCTTTAACTGTTAAAAGTTAACAATATAACAACACATAATAAATGATATCAGATAAATGCAAAATATACTTAATGATCAACTCCTTTTTGAAGTCCAGTCATAAAGAGAAAGACCAAGCTATTGGTTAACCAGTTGATTGGTTATTGGTTAATTAAGTTAACCAATTAAATTACCAGGGTTAGATGGAGAATAGATCACTCAGAAGGTAGATAGTTCAAACAAGAAAACATAAAACAGAGAGACAAACATTGGCAATACTTTTTAGAGAACTTTGCTTAGAAGAATTTACTCTGGTCTAAGAGATCCCTTTACCCCCAAAACAAATTGAGATGTGTACATTGAGATATCATAGCTTCATGCTATTAACCTTTCAAGTTATATAACTCACTTACCTTGCCTTGATTCTAGGCTTGACAGAAATCTTTGGACTAGAATTTATTTTCCAGTGTGTGTGGTGTGAATGTGTGTGTTTTGGGAAATGCATGTGCTGGATATATGATATGACTGCCAGTCCTCAAAGCAGTACTGTTTCCTATGACATAGGATTCATTTTATTAGTATCATATTGGTATTATTTTATTCCAGGTTTACTGATAGATCATTGACGTATGTGTATTTTTAAGGTGTACGATGTGATGATTTAATACACGTGTATATTGCAAAATGATTACCAAAATGAGGTTAATTGATACCTCTATTCCCTCACAAAATTACTGTGTGTGTGTGTGTGTGTGTATGTGTTGATAAATTTTAAGATCTATTCTCTTAACAACTTTCAAGTATATAATACAGTATTGATGATTATAGTCACCATGCTATACATTAGATCCCCAGAACTTATTCATCTTATTGTTGGAAGTTTGTAGACTTTGACCAACATCTCCCCATTTCCTCCTCCCCTATACCCTAGTAATCACCATTCTACTCTATGTTTCTAGGAATTTGGCTTTTTTATATTCCACATATAAGTGAGAACATACAGTATTTGTCTTTCTCTGTCTGACTCATTTCACTTAGAATAATGCCCTCAAGATCCATTCATGGTGTCACAAAAGGCAGGATTTCCTTCTATTTATGGTTGAATATATATACACAATAGAATATATCACATATCCCATCTTCCGTATCCAATCATCCATCGGTGGACACTTAGGTTATTTCCATGTCTTGGCTATCATGAATAATGCTGCAGTGAACATAAGGGTGCAGATATCTCTTTGATATCTTATTTTTATTTCTGTTGAATATATACCTAGAAGTGGAATTGCTGGATCATATGGTAGTTCTATTTTTAATTTTTTGAGGAACCTCCATACTGTTTCCATACTGGCTTTGCCAATTTACATTTCCACCAACAGTACACACGGTTTCCTATTCTCCACAGCCTCAATACTTGTTATTTCTTGTCTTTTTGATAATAGCCATTCTGACAGGTGTGAGGTTATATCTCATTGTGGTTTTTATTTGCATTACCCTGATGATTAGTGATGTCAAGCATCTTTTTATGTACTTCTTGGCCATTTGTATGACATCTTTGGAAAAATGTATTCGAGTCTTTTATCCATTTTTTTTTTTTTTTGCTATTGAGTTATGTGAGTTCCTTATATATTTCAAACATTAACTCCTTATCATATAGGTGATTTGCAACTATTTTCTCCCATTCGTAGGCTGCCTTTTTATCTTGCTAATTGTTTTTCTGTGCAGATGCTGTTTAGTTTGATGTAGTCCCACTTGTATATTTTTGCTTTTATTGCTTTCATTTTTTGCAATTCTCGTCATATTCAAAAAACTGTTTTCAAGACCAATATTAAGGAGCTTTTTCCTTACGTTTCCTTCTAGTAGTTTTATGCTTACAGGTTTTGCATTTAAGTCTTTAATACATTTTGAGTTAATCTTTTGAATAGTATAAAATAAGAGTTCAGTTCACTCTTCTGCATGTGGTTAGCCAGTTTTCCCAGCATTATATTTGTGTTATTAATATATCCTGCGAACTTTGGTACCCTGACTCCACCTTTAAAAAGTTTCTGCTTCTTTCTGTCAAAGTCACATTTCTGAGACCATAACTGAAAATCAGTCTCTCACCATTGTAAGTAAAAGCCACCTGAGGATGTCCCTTGGCAACAGTAGACTAGCTTTTCTGTGGTATAAAGTTTGCTGTTGTCTTCTTTCTTTGCTGTTTAACATCAGTCATTATTTTGCCTCTATTTTTTTATATTAAGTAGTATATGGAAGAAATTATCAGAAATTTCTACATACCCACAGAAAGGAAATTAGCAAGAAGAAATAGTGAATCAATGAACACTCACATGAATAAAAACAGGCTCTTATATAACATTAATGGCAATAAGAATGTTAGCAGGAACTGGTATTTATTGAGTTAGTCTATGTACCAAGTATTATGTAGGCTCTTTGTTTGGGATCATTGATTCCTCCCAGCAACTCTATGAGACCAAGACTACTATCAATTACAGATTAGGTAAATGAAGATTAGACAAGTGAAGTAACATGTTTGTGGTCTAGCTACTTCTGCCCTCATAGGGGCCTGAACCAAGACATGAAACCAGGTCTGACTTTTGAAGAGCCCTTGAACATTCACAGGTAGTGGTGTGATCCTAAAAATCAGTAACACACAAAATTTCCACCAACTGTGGAAATCAGAATTAGATGTATTGTTGAGAAGGCGAGTTGTTAGTTTGTCTTCAGACATATCCAAGAGAAATAATTCTTACATGATAAATCATCAAAATCCTGTGTGTAGATGAATAAATTATGGAAGAGGATAAGGATAACTTACTAGGTAACTCTAAGTTGATTTTTTTTAATTCCACAGTTCCACAGATGTTTTTATTTTTACCAAAAGTGAATAATTGCACTTTTCACATTTAGATTCACCTGTGGTATTTATCTCGGAGAGGCAGCAGCAGTGAGTGGTGGCTTGAAGCGAGATCTTAGTTCCACTGCCCAGGAATTGAACCTAGGTAGCCTAGATGAAAACCAGGAATCCTAGCTACTAGACCAGCAAAGGCTAGAGGCTAGAAGCAAATTTTCCCTGGCTCTTGCCTCTGTTTAAAAGCAAGAATGTTTCAAGGAGGCAAAAACTGTAAAAACAGGTGCAAAGTTTATTATTAGAGGCACAGCAAAACAAGTGGGAGAGCACACAGAGAAACAGTTTATTTAAGACAGAAGCAAGGCAGAGATACACACCTGGAAAGAAAGGGTGTCGGCATCCTCCCTAATGAGGAGGAGCTCGGCAAAGAGGCGGTTAAATCATTTATATAGGGCATTTCTTCCAGATCTTTGTTTACCTTTGGCCAATTATCTGGTTTCTTTTTCCACACCTGACCTGCCCTAGGACCCTGCCCAACATGCGTGCGCAACTTTTTTCCAAGATGGATTTCAGCCCAGAGGCCTATGAGACGGCCTTAGCATCACATATTATGGGGTGGTGCCCCCTCCTTTAGACCCCCAAGGAGCCTTTCTGCGCATGTGCAGTATTTCCCTTGTCCCAAGGATGGGAAATATATGACCTCTTGATCTTTTACTCAAACAAGGTTTATCCCTTTTCTGTTCCTGCCGTGACTATTATCTTAAGGTGTCCACAGGAAACAAAGTCCAGCTATTTACCCTGTTCCTGTTATTTCCATCTTGAAGTGCAAACAGGAGGCTGGCTGTAAATACCTAGTCTAGAGCCCACCTGCCTCCTTCCTCAGGAAATGTAAACAGGAGGCTAGTTGTAAATGCGTAGCCTGGAGCCCATCTATCTCCTGCCTCAGTATTAAACGGCAGGTCCTTTCTATCCTACTCTACGGAAGTTTCAGGTAGGGTTTTTATATCAAAGAATTTCCATTTATAATGAAGAAATTGACATCCAGGGGCTAACCTGTCTCCTTGTTAGCAAGGCTTAGGCTTCCAAGGCTTTCCTGCTCCAGGACCACGTGGCCACAAACCAGACCTGTCAGAGAAAGAAGACCTCTTGCCTCCTCTCTGATGCCCAATGGAAACAATCCTCTGTGCATTATACCTATTTTTGTATATTTCTTAGTGTCAAGTCGGAGTATTTACTAGTTTGTTTATTCTTGGGGGTGAGGGGCGAGTTTTGCTGTATTTGGCTTTTTATGTGTTGTTTTGTTTTAAATTACTTTAATGAGGTATGATTTACATTTAAAAAGCTCTACTTAATGTTAACAATGTGACGAATTTGGAGATAAGTATACACCCATGAAACCATCTCTGCAATCAACGCCATAAACATATCCATCACCTCCAAAATTACTCTCCTGCCCTATTCAGTCATTCATCCATTAATTCATTCTTTCATGGTAAGTAGAATGTTGGTTACTAGGAGCTGGGGAAAGGGGAACATGCAAAAGTGTTGGTCAAAGGTTACAAAACTTCAGTTATGCAAGATGATTAAGTTCTGAAGATCGATGGTATAACTAATGTTATAGCTGTGTTATATACCTAAAATTTGCTAACAAGGTAGGTAGATTTTATGTTGCATTTGTTTCAATGCCTCGTCCCTACTCCACTGCACTTATTTTTCTTCACAGCACTTATCTGATATACTACATTTTGTGTTGTTTTTATATTATTACCTTTCTTCTTCCATTAGATTGTACCCTACATGAGAGAAGGAAGTTTTGCTTTGTTTAGTTGTTTGTTTTGATCACTATCCTCAGTGCCTAGAACAGTGCCTGATAAATGGTAGGTTCTCAAAAACATTGCTGATGAAATGAACTACACAGTAATGTGTCTTTAATATGTAGAACTGACAGAAGTTTATGCAGTACTATATTAATTTCCCTGGGGTGAACTGTAGCATCAATTTGAGCTCCTCAGATAGCAGTCTCTGCTCTGTTATATGTGTCCTTCTGAAGATAGTCATTAGCCAAGTCCATGACTAGTGTATACACATCCCTAGTGTGAGGCAGAGCACTAATTGCCTCCCACACTAAGGCTTTATGGGTCTTCCAGTCTTAATTAAAGCCAGATTAGTAACTGTGGGGAAATTCCTATGATTCTTCTGGGATGTTGGTCCAGATTTCCCCCTTAATATATTCAAAGTTTCTCTCTTCTTTTAACACAGTTCTTATTCTCCTGGACATGGTAGATGCTTAAATATCAAAGGAATATACTTTTCTTCCATTTTCTTAAGAAAGTCTGTTTTAAAATAATTCCAAATCCTTGAGGGAGAATGTAATTTAATTTTCACTGTTACAAACCAGAAGTTGTTGCTCCTACTTACCATTTGTTCCTAAACGACAGCCTAGAAAAGCCCAATCTTTGCACCTAGCCATTCTATCCTGTGAATAAGAAGAGAAAGCTAGAAGATCTGTACAAAAGTATGTGCAGTGGAGTGATCTTCTTTTATTAGGACATGTGCTCACTCATTTATCACAGCATTGTAGTGGTTCTTTTTGCAACAGACATTGAGCTAGGTGAGAAAGTACATGAAGAGAGACTGAAAAGAACATTAGATTCAAAATTAGAAGAACCAAGATTGAGTCAGAATGGGGCATATAATAGCAGTGTGACTTTGGCAACTCAAATTTCTTTGAGTTTCATATTTTTTATTAAGAAAATGAAGGTGTTAATACGTACTTTAGAAACTTGGATTTTCTGAGCACTGGAAGAATTACTGATTACATTAAAACAAAAAGTTTTGTTTTTATATGAAATTAAATATTATAAAAAGTTTCATAATATAATAAGAAGGGGATATATAAGAAAGACAGAGAGAGAAAGGGAGAATGACTGCCAGGGTTCTTTTCTCAACATAAAAAATTCAGCATGAGAAAAATATATAAATGTTTGAAGTAAAAAGCAACTACATGGCATTGAAGTCAACTACATGGGATTTAGAGTCAGATTATCTGTGTTCAAATCTAGGTTATGCATTTCTCTCACTGCATGATTTTGAGTATTTACTTAATCCCTTTGTTCTTCAATTTCCTCATTTATAAATTTGAAATAATAGTATTGGTCTCATATGGCTAGTGTGAGGATTGGGATAAGCATTTAGCATACTAAGCTCCCATGTTGTTATTTTACGTATTAATGTTATTAATATTGTAAGTGGGACAGCACACAAAATTCCTGTTGCCAAAAGTGGATTTTCAGGAGTGCCATGCAGAGATGTGAGGTGGTCCCTTAGTATGATAAAGGAGAATGGCAAGTTGGCCATCTTTTTCTTCCCTCTTTTTCTCTTTCTTTGTCTTCTGTACATTGATGTTTCCACTTTCCAAAGCTTAGGTTGCCCAGGGCCCTTGCTGCAAACCCATCTGGTGCTCAGAGATCTTGGCTCTTCCCTTTTTGGGACTACAGTGTGCAAGGAACAGGGAGTACAGAGAGTAAATTAAATAAGTGACAAACTGACCCAAGTCATATTAATTATGACTTACTGGATTTTTTTCTCCATTTTCAACAAGAGGTGGTCAGTGAATAAAATGTGTGAAGAAGCAAGAAATACAGACTCTATCTGGGTATTCTAATGACCTCCCAAACCAAAAAGCATGCTCTATAAATATAGACCATCATCATCATCATCAGCATCATCAAGCCATATAACATTTTATAATTATTATAGTTTAAAATCACATTTACTGATTACTAGGTTTGATCCCAACAGTTTTATAGTTAAATAAATATTATTGTTTTTATTTTACATGTAATCTTTGTGTCCTTTTTATAAATTCTAGGCAGGTCTGTAAGTATGTTATTAAAAAAAAACAGCTGTAGATGATCACACTTACCTATGGTATTCAGATGAATGGTGAGCAATGTGATCTGTCAGTCCACAAATATTTAGTAATTATATATTATTTCCTGCCTCCTTCTATGTTATTTCCTATCTCAGTCCGTAAAGATCCACTTCAGTTGGGTAGAGTCCACTCTTTTCTTCTAGTCTCTATCCTTTTTCCCTTTTAAAATCTCCTTAGTTTTTCTAAGTCTCTGTTCTCCTTCTTGTTTCCAGCACCGCTCTGAAAATCTTTGCTGCAAGCTGTTTGAAGGGGGTTTACACGAAGCTCAAAAAAACATCTAAAATATTTCAGGGTCTTGGCAGGACCTGTGGGTGAATTGGGCAGGCAGTTCATAATATTACAAAGGGAATGATGAATGAAACTAAACCTCAACTTCAGGAGAAGTGTGATGACTTGGAGAGAGAATGAGAGAGGAGGCACTGACAGTTCAGTTCCACTTGACCCTTGACAAGTGATAATGAAGTTTCAGTTTTAACACATGTCTCCGATTTTTCAAGAGAAGTTGCAAATGAGGGTATTTATCTAAATATCTCAATTTAGAATATTGGCAATACTTTCAAATCCTTAAAAAAAAAATACTGTGTATGTCTTATAAAATGACCCCAAGACCGGATTTGTTCTTTGTCTATCAACCTGAAACCTCTGCTTTATACCCTTCAGAAGTTTGTGAGGGGACAATGTAAAGAAAATGTAGCCCTGTTAATATCGACTGCCCTTCATCAAGTAGCTGATGAGTTATGCCAGTCTGTCACTTTATTCTGTTTGGCTAAAGACCTCTCCTCTTTACTGGGGGCAGGGTTGAGAACAAAAAGGGCGAGTAGAGAAACTCCTGCTGCTTACGAATGAGGTATCTATGGCTCAAATATTTGCTCTAGATGGGGTCACCATAGGTTCTAGTTTGCCAGGGACAGTCCCTGTTTATACCTGCTGTCCCACCCAGTGTAATAATTAGTAGTTCCCCTTTCATACTCAGAAGTATGCAATTAGGTAAATAAATTATGTGGTGACATGAGTGCTGGTTAACACACGTGTCAGCTATTGACAGGCCAAAATCACTTGAATGCAGAGAGACAAGTAAATAATTGCTGGGTACTATATGAGATCAAACTGTTACAGTGTCTAGACTCAAAGCCAGGTTAGCTGACTCTAAAATCAGAACTCTTTCCATAATCCAGGCTGTTTTAAAGTTTTACATTAAGCTTTAGAGACCTATTTTACAGATACTGGAACTAAGGCTAAGAGAAAATGTACTCAGGCACATCTCTTAGGAAGTAACATAGCACAGATTTTAACTAAGATCTTTTGAGGTCAAGGCTGCATACTTTCCTAACTGTCTCCCTATTTAGAAACCCAAGACCAATCATTATACTATACATGACAATCACTACGCTAAAGGTACAATTTGGTGACGCATCTGTTAAGGGAAAAAGACTCATAGAATAGGACTAATCATTGGGGAGACAAGACTAACTGGCATAAAAGAATCAGAGAACAACTCATGATTCTATATAATTAAGTGCTGAATTATTTAGTAAGGATAAAGAAGTTCAGAAGAGACTCTGTGTGGGCTGGTATATTCAGGGAAGAGGTGGCACATCAACTACGCCTTGGAGAACTTGGGTGATGAACAGCAGGTGGAGAACATTCCCACAAGAGAAAACAGAGAGTATTTTTGGTTGTTTTTGTGAGGCAGATCAAGGAATATATTCTGACCCAAAACTGAGAAGTTGTGCTGGGGAATCAAGAGAAATCTGGTGGATAAATTAAGTTGGGCCAGATTATAAGATTTTTTTAATGTTTAATTTTGTTTTAGCCATACATACACATAACTTTACATAAATGCATAAATGTGTATTCAAATGTATAGTTATACACACGCTTTAGAATGTATAGTCATTTTTCTTTTTTCCCTTTTTTGGCTTCCTTCTCTCCCTTTCTTCTTCTATCCAGCTGTGTTAATCCACCCACACCCATGTTAACAAACTAGTATGTAGCTTTGTATATATTTTAACCCTGTTCAAATAATCGGATAGACTTCATGGTAGGATAAATCATAATTTACCATATTGCTGGGTCTGAGTTTTGTTTCCAGTGTTTTTCTACCAAGATCAATGATGCGATAAAGATGCTGACATACAGGTCATTATTTATGGCTGCTATGTTTGTATGGGATAGACTTTGAGGAGGTGGATTATTGGTTAAAATAGGCTCTCATATATCTCAGTTCCAAAGCAGTGTATGAAAGAATGCTTTCCCCAACATCCCCTAAAAAAATAGGTATCATGGCTCCTTTCCATTGTTGCTAATGTGAAGGGCTTAGAAATATACCTAGTTATTTTAACTTATATTTCCCTGACTGCCGGAGAAAATATTTTTCCCACTTTATTTATGATGTTTTTAGATTATGATCTGAGAATGTGGTCTGTAAATACTCTACATTCTTCTTTTATTTTTTTTCTATTGTGTCTTTTTTTTTCCTCCCTCCCTCTCTCTCTCTCTCTTTCTCTCTCTTTTAAATTTATCAATCAGGGTTTAATCAGGGAAGCAGAATGAGAAATATTTTAGGTATTATAGAATAGGGATTTATTTTAGAAATTGGAATTTACCTAACTATAGGAGATTTTGATAAAAATGGTTCAAAAAGGGATGTTGGAGGATCGGATGAAAGCTACTAACCAGCCCTTCTGTATCACTCGTATGGCAGACAATCAGGGAATCTGGAATGGGACCGTGATGGAGCACTGGTGGAGCAGCCCATGGAAAAGCTATTGCCTCTGCACCTGCTGGTGGCATGGCTTCTCTATAGGAAAAAAAAGCTGGCTATGGTGCCAGGAAGAACAGGAGTTAGCTAGAACCTGTGTGCACCTCAGTGTCATTCTCTCATTGCTTGTGAACACAATGACCTTCAGAGTGCAGTGGCTGCTGCTTCGCTTCAGCTTTCCTAGCCATGCACAAATTTCTCTCTTGATTAGCTTTAAGCTGGAACCACACAGGGAAGGCAATTCCGGAAAACATAGTTGTAGCTTAGTGAGGTTGATAAAAAAGGTGATGTGACAGTTTGTTCCGAAATACAAAGATAATGTATGTTCTTACAAAATTCTGTTAAATGAAATGTTCATTGATTGCAGTAAGTCATCTAGATCGCTCTTTGTTTACTTTGGTCTACTATATTGTTTAAATTTTTAGAGTAGTACCCAGTCTCTTCCATTACAATTGCAAATTTATTAATTTCTTGATTTTCTAATAGTTTTCATTTTGTATTAAAAGCTATACAATCTAAATGGGAAAATAACTTAAAAAAGAAGAGATACATGTATATGTATAACTGGACCACTTTGCTGTACACCTGAAACTACCACAATATTGTTAATAAGCTATGCTCCAATATAAAATAAAAAGTTAAAATAAACAGATGAATGTTAAAAAACAAAAAGTATATGTATTAAAGAAACCAAAAAAAGCTGTACAGATTGGTACAAAAAATATATGACTTATGTTTTATTTATAAATTATACCTTTATCTTTACATAATATGCCTCTGACACTTTAGTCATTGTAATGTGAAATTCCGTCTTGACTGATATTAATATGCTAGATTTGCTTACTTTTTTATTAGCGTTTACCTGGAATAACTTTGACCATCTCTTTGTTACTTTGCCTTAAATATTTTTATTTCTTAGAAAGTGCATATCTTGCCTTTAATCCAATACACCTTTCTTTTCTTTTTTTTTTTTTTTTAACATCTTTATTGGAGTATAATTGCTTTATAATGTTGTGTTAGTTTCTGCTGTATAACAAAGTGAGTCAGCTATATGTATACATATATCCCCATATCCCCTCCCTCTTGTGTCTCCCTCCTACCCTCCCTATCCCACCCCTCTAGGTGGTCAAAAAGCACCGAGCTGATCTTCCTGTGCTATGCAGCTGCTTCCCACTAGCTATCTATTTTACATTTGGTAATGTACATATGTCAGTGCTACTCGCTCACTTAGTCCCAGCTTACCCCTCCTCGGGTCCTCAAGTCCATTCTCTACGTCTGCATCTTTATTCCTGTCCTGCTTCTAGGTTCATCAGAAGCATTTTTTTTTTTTTAGATTCCATATATGTGTGTTAGCATACGATATTTGTTTTTCTCTTTCTGACTTACTTCACTCTGTATGACAGACTCTAGGTCCATCCACCTCACTACAAATAACTCAATTTTGTTTCTTTTTATGGCTGAGTAGTATTCCATTATATATATGTACCACGTCTTCTTTATCCATTCATCTGTCCATGGACACTTAGGTTGCTTCCATGTCCTGGCTATTGTAAATGGTGCTACAGTGAACATTGTGGTACATGTCTCTTTTTGAATTATGGTTTTCTCACGGTATATGCCCAGTAGTGGGATTGCTGGGTCATATGGTAGTTCTATTTTTGGTTTTTTGGGTAACCTCCATACTGTTCTCCATAGTGGCTGTATCAGTTTACATTCCCACCAACAGTGCAAGAGGGTTCCCTTTTCTCCACACCCTCTCCAGCATTTATTGTTTCTAGATTTTTTGATGATGGCCATTCTGACTGGTGTGAGGTGATGTCTCATTGTAGTTTTGATTTGCATTTCTCTAATGATTAGTTGATGTTGAGCATCCTTTCATGTGTTTGTTGGCAATCTGTATATCTTCTTTGGAGAAATGTCTATTTAGGTCTTCTGCCCATTTTTGGATTGGGCTGTTTGTTTTTTTTGATATTGAGCTGCATGAGCTGCTTGTATATTTTGGAGATTAATCCTTTGTCAGTTGCTTCTTTTGCAAATATTTTCTCCCATTCTCAGGGTTGTCTTTTCGCCTTGTTTCTGGTTTCCTTTGCTGTGCAAAAGCTTTTAAGTTTCATTAGGTCCCATTTTTTAATTTTTGTTTTTATTTCCATTTCTCTAGGATGTGGGTCAAAAAGGTTCTTGCTGTGATTTACGTCATAGAGTGTTCGGCCTGTGTTTTCCTCTAAGAGTTTGATAGTGTCTGGCCTTACATTTAGGTCTTTAATCCATTTTGAGTTTGTTTTTCTGTATGGTGTTAGGAAGTGTTCTAATTTCATTCTTTTACATGTAGCTATCCAGTTTTCCCAGCATCAGTTATTGAAGAGGCTGTCTTTTCTCCATGGTATATTCTTGCCTCCTTTGTCAAATATAAGGTGACAATATTTGTGTGGGTTTATCTCTGGGCTTTCTATCCTGTTCCATTGATCTATATTTCTGGTTTTGTGCCATTACCATACTGTCTTGATTACTGTAGCTTTGTAGTATAGTAAGAAGTCAGGGAGCCTGATTCCTCCAGCTCTGTTTTTCTTTCTCAAGATTTCTTTGGCTATTTGGGGTCTTTTGTGTTCCATACAACTTGTGAAAGTTTTTTCTAGTTCTGTGAAAAATGCCTCTGGTAGTTTGATAGGGATTGCACTGAATCTGTAGATTGCTTTGGGTACTATAGTCATTTTCACAATGTTGATTCTTCCCGTCCAAGAACATGGTATATCTCTCTGTTATTTTGTATTGTCTTTAATTTCTTTCATCAGTGTCTTATAGTTTTCTGCATACATGTCTTTTGTCTCCTTAGGTAGGCATATTCCTAGGTATTTTATTATTTTTGTTGCAGTGGCAAATGGGAGTGTTTCCTTAATTTCTCTTTCAGATTTTTCATCGTTAGTGTATAGGAATGCCAGAGATTTCTGTGCATTAATTTTGTATCCTGCTACTTTACCAGATTCATTGATTAGCCCTCGTAGTTTTCTGGTAGCATCTTTAGGATTCTCTATGTATAGTATCATGTCATCTGCAAACAGTGACAGTTTTACTTCTTCTTTTCTGATTTGGATTCCTTTTATTTCCCTTTCTTCTCTGCTTGCTGTGGCTAAAACGTCAAAAACTATGTTGACTAATAGTGGTGAGAGTGGGCAACCTTGTCTTTTTCCTGATCTTAGAGGAAATGCTTTCAGTTTTTCACCATTGAGAACGATGTTGGCTGTGGGTTTGTCATATGTGGCCTTTATTATGTTGAGGTAGGTTCCCTCTGTGCCTACTTTTTGCAGAGTTTTTATTATAAATGGGTGTTGAATTCTGTCAAAAGCTTTTTCTGCATCTATTGAGATAATCATATGTTTTTTCTCCTTCAGTTTATTAGCATGGTGTATCACATTGATTGATTTGTGCATATTGAAGAATCCTTGCATTCCTGGGGTAAACCCCATTTGATCATGGTGTATGATCCTTTTAATGTGCTGTTGGATTCTGTTTGCTAGTATTTTGTTGAGGATTTTTGCATCTATGTTCATCAGTAATATTGGCCTGTAGTTTTCTTTTTTTGTGATATCTTTGTCTGGTTTTGTTATCAGGGTGATGGTGGCCTCGTAGAATGAGTTTGGGAATGTTCCTCCTTCTGCTGTATTTTGGAAGAGTTTGAGAAGGATAGATGTTAGCTCTTCTCTAAATGTTTGATAGAATTCACCTGTGAAGCCATCTGGTCCTGGGCTTTTGTTTGTTTGAAGCTGTAATCACTCACAGTTTCAATTTCAGTGCTTATGATCGGTCTGTTTATATTTTCTATTTCTTCCTGGTTCAGTCTTGGAAGATTGTGCTTTTCTAAGAATTTGTCCATTTCTTCCAGGTTGTCCATTTTATTGGCATGTAGTTGCTTGTAGTGATCTCTCAGGATCCTTTGTATTTCTGCAGTTTCAGTTGTTACTGCTCCGTTTTCATTTCTAATTCTGTTGATTTGAGTCTTCTTCCTTTTTTTCTGGATAAGTCTTTTTTTCTGGATAAGTCTGGCTAATTATCAATCTTGTTTATCTTCTCAAAGAACCAGCTTTTAGTTTTAGTGATCTTTGCTATGGTTTCCTTCATTTATTTTTCCTTTTTCTCTGCTCTGATCTTTATGATTTCTTTCCTTCTGCTAACTTTGGTTTCTTTTGGTTCTTCTTCCTCTAATTGCTTTAGGTGTAAGGTTAGGTTGTTTATTTGAGATTTTTCTTGTTTCTTGAGGTAGGATTGTATTGCTATAAACTTCCCTCTTAGAACTGCTTTTGCTACATCCCATAGGTTTTGGGTCGTCGTGTTTTCACTGTCATTTGTTTCTAGGTAATTCTGATTTCCTCTTTGATTTCTTCAGTGATCTCTTGGTTATTTAGTAGCATATTTTTTAGCCTCCATGTGTTTGTGTTTTTTACATTTTTTTCCGTAATTGATATCTAGTCTCATAGTGTTGTGCTCGCAAAAGATACTTGATGTGATTTCAGTTTTCTTAAATTTACCAAGGCTTGATTTGTGACCCAAGGTATGATCTATCCTGGAGAATGTTCCATGAGCACTTGAGAAGAAAGTGTATTCTGTTGTTTTTGGATGGAATGTCCTATAAATATCAATTAATTCCATCTTGTTTAGTGTATCATTTAAAGCTTGTGTTTCCTTATTTATTTTCATTTTGGATGATCTGTCCACTGGTGAAAGTGGGGTATCAACGTCCCCTACTATGATTGTGTTACTGTTGATTTCCCCTTTTATGGCTGTTGGCATTTGCCTTATGTATTGACGTGCTCCTATGTTGGGTGCATAAATATTTACAATTGTTATATTTTCTTCTTGGTTTGATCCCTTGATCATTATGTAGTGTCCTTCTTTGTCTCTTGTAATAATATTTATTTTAAAATTTATTTTGTCTGATACGAGTATTGCCACTACAGCTTTCTTTTGATTTCCATTTGCATGGAATATCTTTTTCCATCCCCTCACTTTCAGTGTGTATGTGTCCCTGGGTCTGAAGTGGGTCTCTCGTAGACAGCATATATATGGGTCTCGTTTTTGTATTCATTCAGCCAGTCTATGTCTTTTGGTTGGATCTTTTAATCCATTTACATTTAAGGTGATTATCAATATGTATGTTCCTATTCCCATTTTCTTAATTGTTTTGGGTTTGTTTTTGTAGGCCTTTTCCTTCTCTTGTGTTTCCTGCCTAGAGAAGTTCCTTTAGCATTTGTTGTAAAGCTGGTTTGGTGCTGCTGAATTCTCTTAACTTTTGCTTGTCTGTAAAGGTTTTAATTTCTCCAGCGAATCTGAATGAGGTTCTTTCTGGGTAGGGTAATCTTGGTTGTTGGTTTTTCCCTTTCATCACTTAAAATATGCCCTGCCACTCCCTTCTGGCTTGCGGAGTTTCTGTTGAAAGATCAGCTGTTAACCTTATGGGGATTCCCTTGTATGTTATTTGTTGTTTTTCCCTTGCTGCTTTTAATATTTTTTCTTTGTATTTAATCTTTGATAGTTTGATTAATATGTGTCTTGGTGTGTTTCTCCTTGGATTTATCCTGTATGGGACTCTCTGAGCTTCCTGGACTTGATTGACTATTTCCTTTCCCATGTTAGGGAAGGTTTCAACTATAATCTCTTCAAATATTTTCTCAGACCCTTTCTTTTTCTCTTCTTCTTCTTCTGGGACCCCTATAATTCGAATGTTGGTGTGTTTAATGTTGTCCCAGAGGTCTCTGAGACTGTCCTCAATTGTTTTCATTCCTTTTTCTTTAGTGTGCTCTGCGGTAGTTATTTCCATTATTTTATCTTCCAGGTCACTTACCCGTTCTTCTGCCTTAGTTATTCTGGTACTGATTCCTTCTAGAGAATTTTTAAGTTCATTTATTTTGTTGTTCATCATTGTTTGTTTGCTCTTTAGTTCTTCTAGGTCCTTGTTAAATGTTTCTTGTATTTTCTCCATTCTATTTCCATGATTTTGGATCATCTTTACTATCATTCCTCTGAATTCTTTTTCAGGTAGACTGCCTATTTCCTCTTCATTTGTTTGGTCTGTTGGGTTTTTACCTTGCCCCTTCCTTTGCTGCATATTTCTTTGTCTTCTCATTTTGCTTAACTTACTGTGTTTGGGGTCTCCTTTTCTCAGGCTGCAGGTTTCTAGTTCCTGTGGTTTTCGGTGTCTGCCCCCAGTAGGTGAGGTTGGCTCAGTGGCTTGTGTAGGCTTCTTGGTGGAGGGGATTGATACCGTGTTCTGGTGGGTGGGGCTCGATCTTGTCTTCTGGTGGGCAGAGCTGTGTGTGGTGGTGTGTTTTGGGATGTCTGTGAACTTAGTATGATTTTAGGTAACCTCTCTGCTAATGAGTGGGTTTGTGTTCCTGTCTTTCCAGTTGTTTAGCATGGGGCATCCAGCACTGGAGCTTGCTGGCCTTTCGGTGGAGCTGGGTCTTAGCATTGAGACAAAGATCTCTGGGAGAGCTCTCACTGATTGATATTACTTGGCCCCGGGAGGTCTCTGGTTGTCCAATGTCCTGCACTCGGCTCTCCCACCTTGGAGGCTCAGGCCTGACACCAGGCCGGAGCACCAAAACCCTGTCAGCCACATGGCCATGTACGTGGGGATTTTCTTGCCTTTTGGGAAGTCTGAGATCTTCTGCCAGCGTTCAGTAGGTGTTCTGTTGGAGTTGTTCCACATGTAGATGCATTTTTGATGTATTTGTGAGGAAGAAGGTGATCTCTACGTCTTACTCCTCCGCCATCTTGAAGGTCCCCCTGCAATAGGAGACTCCACCAACGACGCCATCTCCTCAAGAACTAGTGGTGCAGAGGCAATTTTTTCAGAGGGTTTGAAGCTTGCTTTTTTATTTTTCTTTTCCTTTGTGCTTTGTCTAGTTTCACTTGTACACAGGGTGCTTCCTGCAGAGACCTCTCACCTGGCACTTCAGATCAGAGTGCCTAGTAAGAAATGGCTGTGCTGACATCTCAGCTCGGTGGGCTGGGCCATTTGCGGAAGTGCTGCCCCTGACACTACAACTCAAGATGGCCAATACATCTGTTTTTTAATGGGAAAAATGAATTTGTTTATATTTCGAATATTGGCTGATACACTTGATTTTAATCATTTCATTTTGCTTTGAATCTATTATGTATGTCCATTGTTGAGTGCATATTTTCCTTTTCCTTATTTTTCCTGGATTGATCAAGCTACAATATATTTCATTTGTTTTCTTATTGAACAATTTACTGTTCTTTACCCATTCATTAAATACTACTTTCATTCTCCTTGTTCTCATTATCAGATGCTTTAACCCAAATTATTTTGCCTATTAAGATACATGCTTCTGTTTGCCTCTTGTTTTATCCCCTCCTCAATAAAAGAAGGTCTTAAGATTGTTTTCACTTTTCACTTTTCCTTTCTCATGCTCCCTTCCCTCATTAGACTTCTGTAACATTTTTACTTCCCCCACTCTCAGCTACCCAGACTTGTTGAAAGAAGTGATAACTAACTAGAATTTATTTTATAGTGTTTCCTTTCTTTTAAATATATCTTAAATGCTCTTATATTAAGTATCCCTGGAAATTGTATTATTATTCACTTGAATACAATTAGATAAATATATATAAACATGATACTACTATACTTTGTTCTTCTTTCTCTTGAGGTATCTCTTCTGATTCATCTTTTTGTTTTTTTTTTTTTTTGGTAGTAGCATCTTTCCTTAAGTGTTTAACCAAAGAAATTATGTAAGTTATGTATCCCTCAAATTACTGCAAATCCTTAAATGTCTTCCTATACTTAAGAATAAATTATATCCTGCCTAGATATGTGATTTTGGTATGAAGTCATTTCACCATCAGTCTGAAGAAACGATTCTAGCTTCCAGCATTGCTGATTAGAAAGTCTGATGGCAGTCTATTTTCTTTTTTCCTTACTCAATATTTTAGTGATTCTTAGTGATAAAACTAATTTGGGGATTGGAAAATACAGTTACTAGCATTAACAAGCAAACTTTCCCTAAAGGAACCATATGCAAATTTTTGTTTTTATTGTGTAAAATGTAGTGCTATAATTTTTTTCCAAATGTTCAACCATTGTTTTACGATAAAACACCACAAACTTGGAAGACTTGAAACTTCAAACATCTAAGGTTTATACAACCATTTGCTATCTATTCTTAAAGTAATTACAAAGATGTACTGTTTCTTCGCCTATAAAACTTGCAAAGACTAAAATTATATATCCCTACTGAATTTGGCACATAGATTCCAGTATAAATTTGTTAAATGTACTGAAAAGAAAATATATAGTTTTCTCCTATTACTTGTAGAAATTACAGGAAAGGAGGAAGAAGACGTTTATTTGATATAAAATATGATTTACTGAATATTTTCAAGGTGATATAATGTAATCTACTATTCAGTGATGCTAAAATATTTTCTTTAGATTTATTTAATGAATACAAAGGCTATAATTGACACATTGACTATTGATTCATAAATGGTTTCAAGTAACCAATATTCATTTTTAAAGTAAATTCAGTGGTGTCTCATTAGCTAAATAATTAACTCAATAATTTTTTCATCCTATAACTTTTGTTTTTGCAAACTCTGTGTCTCTTCATTACATTACGATGTTCAATTTCAGATCTCACTCAAGTTCAAGTTGCACAAAGCTTCTATTTGTAGATTTACAACAGAGAGGATTTTCTGTACTATTTCCACTATTTTCCTTCAGAGGGGAAAGAAGGCCAACCATATGGATTATATTTCTGAAGTCATAGCACATGAAATTCTCTTCCAGCAGACACGAATCCTGGAATATGAGGAGCATAACAGACCTTAGGGAGTACCTAATCCATCAACCTTATTATAGATGAACCACCTTGGGCCAAGAAGGCAAAGCGATTTTCACACTGTTAGCATGCCAATTTATACACCAGGGTAAGTGTGTAGGCTCTAGACTCCCAAAGCAATGCCTTCCTTCCACATTTTTCTGCTAGGTTAAAAAGGGGGCCTCCATGGCTAATTGGCGATTTTTTTTCAACTCCAAATCTGTACTATTATTGGATTAAAATGGCATAATGATTTTTTATATCCAGGTTATTTTAAAATACTTGTTATCATTTTGTATTTCATTTTTATATTTATTTTTCTAACATAAATAATACATATTTGATGGTTAAAGTGACTGCATAACTTACTGTCCAAGACAGGACACTTTTTTTAAAGTTTGAGGCTATTAATAATTACATTATGACAAAAGGCAACCCAGAACATAAGGTCACTCTAGGAATAAATGGAGAATAAGGTTAAAATATCAGTAAGTAAAATGAAAAAACCTTCGATTCATTCATATCTCCTCCATGTAGACTTAGCTGTATTTTGAGTTTCACCATTATAGATGTATCTATGCATACATATGTTTTTGCAAAAGCTTATCTCACACTGAAATATTATTTTTCAGTCTGCTTTTATTAATAAAAAATGTATCAGGAACACTTTTCCAGTAAATAAATATTCATGCACACTATAGTTTTAAAGGATTTCTTAGATTACATTGTTAATATCTTTGGAGAAATGACAAGGCGGCAGACATAACTCCTTGCTCAGCAGGACTGGTAATGTTCAAATAGAGACCACAGTTTGTTCACAATCAGTCACCCCAGCTTCCCAGGAGTCAAGCATATATTATCTTTGAAAAGTAAATTGGTAATTACAAATTCTACCTCCATTTCCACATTCCTACTGGCAAACACCCAACAACCAACAATAGGACAGGCCTACACAAGTCAGGCAGAGGCATCAAGCTATTAGAAGAGATTGTAGCCGCACCCAGAGTCAGTACCACCACACCCAGAATACCAGCTGAGTATCAGCTGTGTTCAAAAGCATGGAAATTCACCAAAATGTAGTAGAGTAGTCGATATGACCAGAGTATCAGCTTAAGAACTTACAAAGATGAGCAGACATAGAAAATAAATCAATAATTATTACATTCTTAAGTTTTCAACACAGCACAACAAAAGCAGTCTTTATGAAATTATCTGCCTGGAGTAAATAAAATTACAAAGGAAGGCAAATCCATAGTCTCGCATTCAAATCTTGAAAGGTAAGGACTTATACTTGAATATCTTGTTATTAGACTCTTCTGACAAATATACAACAGTTGAGTATCAGAGAAAACCCTTATTTGGCAAATGTGTATTTGATCAGCTTTTATGTGCCAGACTATCCTTTAGGCAATGTGAGAAATAAAAAAAAGTGAGTCAGTACAGAGTCTTCCCTGAAGTATTTCTTTTGAACTGGAAGGAAAGTATGTGCCTACTTTCAAAAGCTAATATATATAATGCATGGTAGAAACATGGCAAAAATGCCATGAAATGATGTTAATCATATTCTATAGGAACTAGAAGAGGTAAAATTCACATCTAACTGGCTTTATAGTAGGTGGATATAGATAAAGGAAGTCTTCATCCTGAAAATGGCATTGTTCTGGGGCCTTGGATAACGGGTAGGGGTTGAAAAACCTTATGAGTCAGATAGGAGTTTTAGGATGAACATTCCAAGTAGAGGAAACAGCAACAGTAAAAGCAGAGAAGCCTATGAGGAAGAAATCCATTGTAGCATCAAAAGAGTTTATAAAGGAAAGCCTTAGAAACAAGTCTGGAAAGTGGTGAGAGTAGATCATGGAACTCCTTGAGTGGTAGAGCAGTGAACATGGACATGTTCCTATAGGCAGCTTGAAGAGGTAATTGTAAGTTTTTCCGCAGGGACATACAATATAAACTGTGGTTTAATCCATCATCACCTCTTTTGTCCCACATATCTGCCTTCTTTTGATGTTGTCTTTTTAAGAAAATCATTTTGTGTTCTTGTCTCTTGAAAATACTTGTGATAAGACCTTATCAGGCTGGATTCAGAGAAGGTGGAGGTTGCTGATTTTCCTCCATTGCTTTCTTTTAGTCACATGTATCCATCAAGAATGTTACTCCTGAATGCTTCTCTGAACATATAGTCTGGATTTGAGGAGGACTAATCTGATAAATTCTGTTGTTATATAGTCACATGTAGCCAGGAACCACTGGCTTTTGGGGAAACAATTGTACCCCATGCTTCCATTTATCACAGCATATGGTTTTTTTGAAGAGCTTTTTTGTGCCTTTAATAGAGTATGGAGAGCAAGTAGAACCAAAAAAGTACTTAATATAGTTATATATATATATATATATATATATATATATATATATATGTGTGTGTGTGTGTGTGTGTGTGTGTGTGTGTAAAATATATAAACTATTCTAAAATAATTTCCCTAGGTTTAAGAAAGCCTAAGAAAGAAGACAACTGCTCAGTGCACTAAACAAGCATTTTTTTTCTTGAAGTCACTTTACATGTTAAAATTCATTGCTTTCTTTACTTACTCATTAATAAGCATTTATTAAGCATGTGTGACAGGAAATACACTGATCTCTGAAGAAACAGATGCTCTACACTCAGTCTGCTCTCAAGGAGACCATAATCTTCCACTAATTGTGTCTTCCAGGGATATTTTGCCTTCTCTGTTTGTTACTCTTTGCAGATAAACCCATACTGACGTGACTTGGCTATTTCATTTTGCCCATTAATACCTTAAATAACTGGGTTCTAGAAAGGGAATAACCTCAAAGAGAATTTCTATCTCTATTTCTGTTTGCATTTAGGCAATGAGAAGCAGAATTGGAAATTTCAATTTCAATTAAGTGAGTTATTCAAGACCCAAAGAGGTAACAACGAAACTCTCTATTTTCCTGTGATAGAGCACAGTATGAGGAAACTCACAGTTGGCTGAGCTGAGCAGTCATATTTCAGAATTCAAAAGAATAAAAACCCCTCTCAATTATGTAAAGAACAGAGTCCCTTACCTCTCTGGGAGGCAACAGTTAGCATGGGGCCTGATAAATTAATTACTTAAAGAGGACAGGAGACAGGTGGCCAGCTGTGGGAGGGCAAATGCAGCAGAAACCTCAACAAGGAAAAAAAAGTCAGGTTCCAAGATCAAAAAAGAAAGAAAACTTGGAGTTGTAGAAAGATAGATATGGAGGAATTTTAAAGATATGTGTATTTAATCAATATAAAATCAATATTATATAATTTGTAGCAAGCATGAACGTGACAAACATACATGGAGGTATTAAAAAAAATCTACCCTAATCCCAGCTTAATCCCAGAATTAATTATTCTGGACATTTTGGTATGTTTCTTTCCAGTCTTTTTTTTTTTTTATTGTTTTGCAAAATATAGTCAAGCTCATACTACATGTATTAATCATGCCCCCCCTCACTGAAAAAGACATAAAATAATTATTTCTCATCATTAAAATTTGAAGATAGTAACTTGCTCAAGAGCAGCCATCTAGCAAGTAAAGAAGTCAAGATTTAACCCCAAGCAGGCCAAGTCTGGCTCTGAACCTCTGTGCTCTCCATTCTGCTTACACGCCTATGGTGAACATGTATCAGCCATTCCAGTATTCTTATTTTCGTGATAGTTCCCAAAAACGTATTATCTCCCTTCCTTCCTCTTTTTCTTGCTTTCTTACTTTTGCTCTTTCATTCGTTCATTCATGTGCCCACATTAAGCACTGCGATTGGCTCTGGGGAATACAAATTTAAATAAGACACATTCCCCATTCACAAAGAGCTGCCCTATCTAGAGGGAAGGCAGACAAATAAACAATTTCAAGGTATGCATGTATTTTCTTTCAGAAAATTTTGGAATCATTTTACTCAGCATATTTTCCACTTTGCATTAAAGTGCAAGAAATTTTTTAAAAATTTGAAGAATGAAGTTTGAAACCAATAATAGTAATACAAACCAAGCCAACAATCGGTTTAGCTTTCCCTAATGAGGCTATTTAATATTCATTCCTAAACTTTCTGCACTAGAGATGTCAGTATAAAATATTTCCTTTTATCAAATCACAGATTTATTTTTCAGGAAAGTCTTTGTTCAAACCCCTCTTTCTGCACTCCCCACTTCCAAAACACACAAATTCTCTTTCTTTACACACCACACACACACAGACACACACACACACACACACACACAGCCTTTCCTGCTCTTTGCAGTGCTTTTCCTGTAAACCAGATGGTGCTAGAAATTTCCTAGGCCCCTCACAAAGCTGTTCCTCTAGCAACCTTCCTTAAAAGACTGATTTTAAAACAAGCAAAGATGTTCTTTGAGTCCCTTGCTAGTCAATCTGTCAGTCCAGCCTAAAATGTTTCTAATTAAAAGTAATCAGCTTTATGAGAAGATAATTTAATCATAGCTGCCCTGCCGAGGTTTGGGTGCTAGGGTGTTAGAAAGAATGCCAAACTCCTTTTTTGGGAAAAAAATAATGAGGTTAAATTCTTTCTAATGAGGTTCAAATTCTTAGTCAGTCTTAGCTCCAGCGCACACATTCTTACCTCCTGCTGGGCTGTGGTTGGAGAAAATCAGACATCAGCAGAAAAAAGAGGCTTTAGGAAATTGAAGATGTTACCTATACCTGGAGTATAGGTAGAGTAGAACCAGAGGCTTTTAATTCTTTCAACTGTTCCTCCTGATCATGAGTTGAATTAATGCTCACATTTCATAAATATTTCTGATTCAAATCCCAGTGATTTAAAAGGATTTGAAAAGGAAGATCGATCCACAGGCATCATAATTATAATAATAGTATCTGATATTTTGGGGGTGTTAGTTTCCTGCCATAAACTAGTCCTTAAATACATTATCTAGTCTTTACCTGCGAGTTGGGTTGTATCAGAATGACCTGTGAGTTGAGTTGCATTGGAATTTTAATGAAACGAGCAAATATAACAAAAACATCCCCAGGCAAGTGATTTATTGCTCTGGGTTTCAGTGCCCTCTTTTATAAAACATCTCTAAAAGGACCCTTTGTGGAGATCATGTCTGAGGTTTGTTCCGAATCTTCAGTTGGAGATAAACTGGCATTGAGTTCATTCTTCTAACCAAGTATTTCTTCAGTGTCTGCGTCCTGAGCTCTTACTGAATGCTCAACATTTTCCTTCTGTAGGACCCTCCTTCATTAAAGAAGGCTGTACATCCTTGCCATGCCTCCCACTGAGAGTGGAATCTAATTTCTCTCTTGCTTCAGATGACTTCAGGCCCAGTCACTGAAAACTCAAGAGAGACTCTGAGTCAGAACCACCAAGCTGAGCCTAGCCTGTATAATAACATGAGAGGTAATAATAAATTGCAGTTTTAAGCCTCTAGTTTCAGTGTGGTTTGTTATGCAGCCATATATAACTGGAACATCTGCTTGTGCAAAGCTGCATTCCCTTTACTGTCCCTGTATCATGAACCACAGGTGAAATCAAAGAGCATATGTCAGTAGCTCAGCCTATTTGAGGTTTTGAAAATTTTGAAATCTGTGCATGTTTCTCTTTTTTATCTACCTATATTTGGATCTTTCACCTGATTCTGAGTTGATCTCACAAACTTCAAAACTCTTTTGCTGTGTGTCTCTTCTGTAATATGTTACATCTTCCAGGAGGAACTTGAGAAGTTTGAATCAGGCAGTATTGGTAAGAAGGAAAGAGACTGTACTGAAAAATATGTTGAGCAGGCCCCTGATTCCTATTTTGGCCACTGTGACCTTCTTAAAGTGACTTCACGTCTTTCGGTGTCAGATGCCTTCTTTGTCTCTCAAGTAAGGTGTTGGTTTACATGATCTTGAGAATTCTTTGTTGTGCTGCGCTTCAGTTTCTTTTATAATAGTAGTATGATAATAGTCTACCCACTTTGTAGGGCTTTTATGAGGATTAAATTAAGTAGCATGGTTATTGTTTTTTCAGCACCTGTTACTTAGTAGGTGATAAATGGTCCAGGGTCACTGTCATATATGGTTCAGTCCCAAGAGCTGAAATACAAGAGGAGAACTCAAGTGTAATGTGCAAGACATTTAATATTGTTTATCTAATAAAAACCATTCTACTGTATAAGTGGAGGTTATCCATATTTTCCAAATTCAAGTTTAAGAGGAAAAACAAAAATGTCTCTGCATCTGCAACTGCATTCCTCTCAGAGCAGAAACCAGCTTTGCCCTTCTGTAGGTGCTAGTGTTACAGACCAACTTTTAGGAAATCAGTGTCTGTGCCTGGATATAATAACCAGCCTCAAAACGAAAAAGAAGGAATTATTAGCAGTTCTAGAGATTTGTTCAGGTTTATTTACAGTCTCTAGGAAAAGTTCTCGCCTCCCACGCCCAGCATACCCCGCATAACGCCCACCCACACTGCGGCACTGGACTCTGGGTATGCGGGGCTATTCCGCGAGTAGCCGCTAAGGGGAGCCGGACGCTGGACCGCCCTAGCCGTTGCCAGGACAACAGAGGGCGCGCAGCCTAGGGAGCGAAGTGCCGGCTAAAGCAGGTGTCGGATTGCAGGGCGCTCGCGGATATTACGGAATTGCATTGAGCCCGGGAGGCTCTCTCAGGGTCCGGCTACTGGTCACCTTTCTCTCGGACAGCTTCCTAAACCGGCGGGGACGCACTGAGTGAAAATGGTCCATCATTCAGGCTCGATTCAGTCCTTTAAACAGCAAAAAGGTCAGTCGGAATCTCGGTCCCCCCTCCCTGTGGGCGTCACGTACCGTCTGCATGCCCTTGCAGTTGTGTAGGAGCATCCTTTCCCGACTAATGCGACGCAGAGGTGGAGAACTCTGTGAAGTTTAAAAAATGTTCTTCTTTTATTTTTTTAATGCCTCTTCACTCTGCATCCGAGATGAGTCTGATCTCTGAGCCTCCGCACGGTCCCTGGGAGAAGCGGAATTCGTCATTTCGGGGACTTGATTTAATGTATATCTCTCTAAGACTGTGTCAATGCATTGCAGTAAACCAGCTTAGTAGGGGTTTTCCTACCAGCACCCTGAGGTTTGAAGACAGAGATATTGGACCGGGTTTGTCCCAGTCTGTGCTTCAAATGGCTAATAAGCTCCACATAAGTGTGTCTCCTATTTGAGACGATTTTACACAATCCTAGGATAAATTAATTTTGGGACTGTTCCAGAAGTTGGCCTGTTGCAGGAGCTCTGGAAGTTTCTTAGAAAAATCAATTTTTTCCTTGTCCTATGCTTGATTCTGGGTTTCAAGTTTTTGTTAATATTGGTAGGTTCCTCTTGTAGGGCCGTTGTATTATCCTTCTTTGCTTCTCCTTCAAGTTTCTCCCTGGATGCAGTGATGAGTCTACATGTTCATAGTCAAATCAAGAATTTTTCCAAGTTATTCTCACCCTTTGGTCCTTGTTCCTTATTTTATTTAAAAGGTTTTTAATAGAGCATATATATTTTTGTACATATTTCCAGTTTTCTGGAGTTTGTCCAAAAATTATTAAACAACATAATTGCCATCTAATTGAATTAATGACGGTAATTATGCCATAGTTGACCATATGGTACCTAAGATATGTGAATTCTGGAATGGTAAATTTGCTCATGCAAAGTGAAGTAAATAGGGAATTCCCTGGTGGCCTAGTTGTTACAACTCCGACCTTTCACTGCCATGGCACATGTTCAATCCCTGGTTGGGGACCTGAGATCCTGCAAGTCGTGAGGCACGGCCAAAAAAAGCAGTGAAGTAAATATTTAGTTACATATTCCTACTCCCTCCAACCCAGATTTTATCCATATTATTTTGGTCAACAGTTTCTGTGTAGCTCTTTGCCTTTCTTTAAGCAAAAATTGGTGAACCCGCCAGGGATGATTTAGTAGGGATTCCTGCATTAAGTAGATTATTGGACTGAGTGAGCTTTGAACAGCATAATTTTATACTCTTTTCAAATCCAAGTTCTCTAGGTTATTTTACAAATATGTTGGAATTGGGAGTGAGGTGAAAGACTGTCTGGGTAGACAAAACATTCAGGTAGTATGCAGTTCCACTTCAAATCTAAATGTTCCAAAGAAAATTCAGTTGTTCAAGAAGTTGTATTCTCTTTAATCATTATTTTAAACACATACAAACTTTCAGAATGAAGACAATTATAGGAACTTTGCACCAGCTTCATACGATTAATATCCTCCTCTGAGGCATGGCTATGGGTAACTTATTTCTGGGACCTGGAATCTTGACATGCCCCCACATAACTTATTATGTATGGACACATACTGTGTTTTTAAAAGCAAATAATTGCCAACTTTAGGACTAACTGTCATTGCTCAAAGTGATTGATAAAAAATTATGCAAGTTCTGGAGCTTCATATTGTTTCCTTTATGATGCATTATGAGCCATTTATTTTCAAGTCTTCCTTTACTTTTTGGCACAAAAGGCAACTTTAGCAGAAGGATAAATGTGGAGAGCAAGAGGGATAGGAAAGGAAGCATCATTAAAGTGGTCCTGGTTAATTGCTTCTTAACCCTGAGTGGGCATTCCAAAAAGACATGCCAAACTCAGGATTAGCTGTTTTAATTTTACAAAGAGGGAGGAGTAAAATACTATTCTAGATGCTTTCTGACCCAGGAAGTATGAGACAGAAAACTTTTAAGGGTGCTCTTCATCATAACATTAACCTGAAAACTGCACATTAAAGAGGAGAAAATTCTGTACTGGAACTCTGGAGTTCTAAATGCTAAGCTCGCCTTTGTAACTAGCTTAAAAACCTTGAGTGAAGTTTTTAACTTCTTTGGAATTTACTTCATATATAAATATGAAAAGAGTGAACACCTGACCCCTATGGTCTTCCTCTGTTCTATGGGAAGGGCAGGTGCAATGAAAACAGAGATGATTTTTTTTTCCCCCTGGGCCAGATAAAAGGAAAGCCCTGCTTTTAGTTCACTCTTAGGAAATAATTTAGGTAAGTAAACCAAGTTATGAGGATTATTTTTTATCTTAATCAAGTGATATGTCTTTTGTGATTTTGATTTCAACTTTATAATACCTAGAAATAACCTGAGATATTCAGAAAACACTGTTATTATAAAACATTAAAAGTGTTCACTGACACTTGAAAAACAGACACACTCTATAATTAAACTCTCAGCAGGCTTGGAGATGTTCCAATATACTTGAGAAATATGTAGTAATCAATCACTGATCCAAATTCCCTCACTGATATTGCTTAGTGTTTTTCAATAAATCAATATAGATGTCAGAATAGTTATCTTGAAATGAAATACTGTATGTATTTCTCCTTAAGTTAATCTAGTATTTAGACCAAATTTCTTCTTAAGTTAATCTAGTATCTTCATTTTCAGCCTTGGATTTTAATCCTACATATCCTTCTTACAAGTTATGTTCTTTAATATGTCTGAGCCTCCATCACCACCTCTGTGAAGTGAAGATAATATATATGTTGCAAAGTTGTAAAGTACTTAGCAGTTTGTCTGGCACACAGTTGGGGCTCAATAATAATAATAATAATAATAGTTGTTATTCTTCCCAGGCTCATCCATCTTTTCTGACTTCTTAGGAGTAAAAATAACCCTCAGTGGTTTCTTTATAATTGGTTGCCCTTTATTTGCCTTTGTCTCACTCAGTTTTATTACTTTAGGGTTTCTTAGGGAAAACTGGATTCCAGACCATCTAAGGATTCCTTGAGTTACGGTCCCAAACTACTCAGTTCATACGCCCATCCCTCAGGAAAACTTCCCCCAAATTCCCGTAAAGTAAATTTAGGTATTCAATTATCTTCATAATTTTAAAATTCTATTGCAAATAAATTGCATTTATTCACTATCCACTCAACCCATATTTAGCAGGCTCTTGCTATAGAGAACTTTGTACAGTAGGAAGCCTGAGAGGTTTGCTAAACATAACCTTTATTTATAGGCAACTCTGCATTTTTCTAGGAAGATGTTGACATTTTGTTTCTTGGCCATGCCAGTTAAGTTTTGTTTTCTGAAGAAAAGACCCACATATATTTTTGATTTTTTAATTAAATCCTAGATTTTTCCATTAAGTGGCGTAATAAGTTAAGAAGTATAAAGTGAGAATCCTCAGCTAGAGTGGGGGGAGGGTTGGGATGGGATTATTTCATACTTTATTTCTGAAGTCCCAAAGGTAAACTGGAGTGTAATATGCTTACAGACAACTGGGAGTGTGTGTTTGCCTTTGCCTTGGCACGTGTTGGAGGAACATATTAGCTGGCAAATCATCAGTGATTTCTGGTAAAAGTCCAACTGTGCTCCTCAGCCAGGCTTGCTCTGTTTCACTTGATTTAAAATGGACTCATGTGTCATACAAGAGTGGGTGAGAAAAGGACAATGTTAGTTCTGGCTTCTGGTGGCTGTTATTTACCAATACAGCTAGTAAGACTTTCAGAGAAGCCATAGGTCACATCAAACACAGCCTGTCCCAAAAGGCTTGGGTTTAATGGAATCAGCTGAAGCTGTTAAGTGATTCATCATTATCCTAAAGGACATTTGGTTAAACATGAAAAGAGTGTTTTTAATATTTCCACATAATCAAATACTTCCTACTCAAATAAATTATGTAATAATAATAATCTTTACACTTACATGGGGATTTACAGACCACAAGCACGTTCATTCACTTTTTCTCAAAATAAATTACTCCCTTTTGCAGGGGCCCACCTGTAGAGCCTCTCAGCCACCAGCCTGCTTTGTGCCCAGTTCCTACTTCATAAGAACGAGGACGGTGTTGGGGAGAATACCTAGTTTCAGAATCTCTGATATCCACTGTTTAAGCCTTATTTTCCCCTCACTGATATTTTTAGGACATAGAATCTTCCTGTACCCTTACCCTGGTGAAGCCAGGAAAAAGTCTGAAGCCATTTATACATTGACAGAAATGCATTCACACATTCGTCTTAACTATCCCTGGTATTTTGACACTCTATTCTTTTTATTTATGACTGAAGAAGAGAAGGCATTGTGTCTTGTTAAAATACTTCCCAGCTATATAGGGAAAACAGTTGGGGAAGATATTTTAGGGTCAGAAATTATACTGACTGGTACTTAGGTACTGACTGGTACTCAGGCTCATACTGAGTATCAACCTGTATCATCAGAAAGAATTGACCATATAATCTAATTGAGAGCCTCTCTGGTCTTCTGATCTATTAATTTTCACCCTTCCCTTTCTTTCTCTTTCCACAGCAGACTTCTTAGATATTTATGACTCTCGTTATAGATAATCTCCTAGTAAGGGTGAGCCAAACTATGAAAAGAATATAGAACACTACCAAATGTAAAATAGATAACTAGTGGGAAGCAGCCGCATAGCACAGGGAGATCAGCTCGGTGCTTTGTGACCACCTAGAGGGGTGGGATAGGGAGGGTGGGAGGGAGGCGCAAGAGGGAGGGGATATGGGGATATATGTGTACATATAGCTGATTCACTTTGTTATACAGCAGAAACTAACACAACATTGTAAAGCAATTATACTCCAATAAAGATGTTAAAAAAAAAAAGAATATAGAGATATTTCAATCCAAAAAGCAAACGTGTGTCTAGCATCATTTCTTTAAAAATCCTGTACACCTCAAATGGCTCAGAGGAATTATTACCATGCTACTTCAAAGTAAGAACATGGATGTTTAAAATGATAACTTTGAATTAGCAACAATAGTATATATTATGTGATAAATATATATCTTATATTAGGAATGAAGACAAGTGATAAAGTTTAAAAGAAATTCCATCCAAAATAATTATAATGTAAATATGTGTGTTTATTAAAGCTGTCTAGAAGTTCAGTTATCCAAAGCCTCACATTTCTTGAGGATTCTAGAGAGCTGAATTTTTCATCTGAATCTAGAATTTAACATTGTACTGTGCACATGAATGTTCCTGGAAAAAAATATTGGGGGTTGATGATCACAGTTGTCCCTTGCACAACATGGGTCTGGCTTATGTGGGTCCACTTATATGTGGTTTTTCTTCAATAGTAAATACTACAATACTACACGATCTGCAGTTGGTTGAATCCACGGATGCAGAACCACGGATACAGAAGAACCAGGTATTTAGAGGCCAACTATAAATTACATGTGGATTTTTGACTGCATGGAGAATCAGCACCCCTAACCCTCATGTTGTTCAAGGGTCAACTGTATGTAAATTAACTTATCAAAAAAAGACCCCCAAATCTTTAAGAAAGCACAGAAAAGCTCAACCTTCTTCTATTTATTATTTTAGTATTTTATAATTGCTCAGATGTTTAGAAAATATTGATATTTGCAGATTCATGTAAAGTAGTTGTGCCTTGATGGAAAGAGCATTGACTCAAAATTTCCTGTGACTGAATCCTGTCTTTACCTCTGTAACTCTGGGTATTTACTTTTTCTGGGCCATAGGTTCCTTATCCACTGTTTCGGGGTGATAATCCTCATCTCTCAGGATTGTAGCGAAGGATAACAACAAAAACAGCAGAGGCAGCTAATGTTGTGTGAATACTATTACTGCCCACTGTCACAAAAACTTAAAAGTACACTGCATTATTTCATACTTACTAAAGCTTTAGTAGTTAGATATATAATTTGTTTTTTATTTTCAGTGTGAGGGAACTATGGTTTAGATGTTACATGCATTGCCAAGTTAACTCTTAATGAGTTCAAAGCAGAGTTCTAAGATCTCTGAGTTTGATTGTGGTTAGGTCACTATCCCTTCTGTGGCCTTAGTGAAATGAAAACTTTAGACAGAATAATCTCCATGACCCCTTCTGACTCTGCAGTTCATCAGAAGTTACAGAAGTGTGAAATCATATTCTAAACCTGACAGATCATTAGTACGACCAATCCAGCTGTCCCTTAATTTATTGCCTTTCCTCCTAAATTGCACAGTAAAGCAGCAATTACTTTAAATTCTGGTTGGTTTCAACTCAACAGGCATGTAAGAAGCCTGCACCAGCTGCAGGATCCAGGTTCACCAAAAAATGAGGCCCCAAATTCACATCCTCATGATAACTGAGATACAGTTGGCTATGGAGGAGAGGACTTTCTTGTGGGTAAATTGGATGGATGTGAAAGTACATTGCTGAAAGTATTTTTCAATTGCACTGTGTTATTCATGGTACACTTCTTATTATTACGTTTCTAGAAAGTTAATAGGCTGACCGAAAGGCATTGCCCCAGAATAACTCCTAAGAGTGTATATATTTTATGTTTGGCTTTGGAGCACTATTAGCAGCAATTTGGGGGTGGAGGTGTGGCTACGTTGCAAATATATGCAAAAGTTCTGGCTTAAACACAGTTTCCATCGCTCACCGGTATCTTGAGCAATTTGTTCTATCTACCTTAGCTCATTTCCCAAATTTGCGAGATCTAAATAATCACCTGGAGTTCTTGTTAAAATGTAAATTCTTCAGTGCCTCCAGACATAGAATCTCATCTGCAGGGAAGGAAACTAGGAATCTGTGTTCTTTACAAACATGCATCCTATGGAATTCTTACAAGGCCCATTTGAGAAACAATTTTGTAAAAAATTAATATAACTATGTAAGCACTGAGTGAGATAATGGATTTAAGTGAGTGGACTAAAGTAAGTTGTAAATAGATGATCTCTATTATTAGTAGAGGCAAACTGTATAGATTCTAGATACACTTAGCTGCATACATGCATCTAGTACTATGAAAATATAACTTTAATGTGTTTCTAATATTAATTATAATTCCCCAGTTCCTCCTCTTTAAGGTTTGATGAGGTTCCTAAATGAGAGTTACTGTCTGGTCTCCTTTACCGGACACTTCAGTAAAGGAGTTTTTATACTTGTAAGGAAGAACTCAGACTTTGTCTCCAGTTGTCTTATCATGACCTTTGTAAATACCACAAATGCTGTCAATTTATTTTTGCTCTAGGTATTTTAATTCCTAATTTTTACTGTATAACTTTTTGCAAAAGAAGACGCTTTGGTGAATATTCTGTCTTGATGACGTGTCTCAACATGGCTTTTTTAAAAATAAAATATATAGTAAAAGTTTATAGTTCTCCTTGATTTATGTATAGGATAGATATGTGTTAGGTTTGTGTTTTTTAAATAATTTACTGTCATAATTTAAAGTCATTGTGAGAAAGGCAATGTGTGCAATAAAAAGCCACGATATGGAATCACACAGACTGTGATAGTGGGTGATCATGGGCAAACTAATTTCAGTGGATTTCACTTTCCTCACTTCTGAAATCAGAATAATAATGTACTATTATTAAATGTTTAAACACTGTTTAAAGTGTTTTGCTTGTAGTAACCCCCTTAATATTCATAAAGAGACATTTCTATCAATGTAATTTCATAGATGAGAAAACAAGAGCAGAGAAATTAAGCAAGTGTTCAAAGTCACAAAACTAGTAGAGATGGAGCTAAGATACCTATCTGGCCGGTAGAAATGTTATGAAGATTAGCACTTGTGTATAGTTAGTTCCTCCTATAGGAATTGCTATATAGTAGCCTCAATACTTTGTAAATAATGTTTTTATAAAACATCATTAACTCTCTACTCTGACTCCAAATCAATGAGATTAAATATTGTTCATTACTCAGCACAGGGTTTTCATTCTTTACCTATTTCCTCTACCCGCTTGGTTGCACCAACATTTCCCAGTTCATTTTTTCAAATGATTCTCCCAAAGTTTAGCTCATTGCAAAGATTCAACTTCTTTTTTCTCTTTTAAGTAAAGTGAGTTTAATTTACTGACATTAGCTCAATTTAGACATATTCAAAAGACATAAAAGTAGTTTTTATCTGTGAACTGGTGGATCTCGCAGACACTGTGTTATATTTACTTGCAGTCAGTGGTACACTTATAGTCTATTTGCCCAAAATTACTTTGCATACAGACTGAACATAACACAAGGTGGCCTCAGACTTACAGTAAGAGAGAGATGAATGGTCACGAACTTGAGTGCAAGAGTCAAGAAGCTTGTGTTCAAATGATACTTCTGTATGATTTGCTATGTGTGATTGCATGATCTTTGCCATAATTTTACTTTTTTAAACTTCCCTCTTTCTCTTATATAAATTGGGGCTGATATGGTTGTTTTGAGGATGGCTTTTTGTAGTGCATTCTAAAAAGTAATCCATTTACCAAATTGGCTCTCCCCGTTTTTGCTACTTTTTCTAATCTTAAAGATTCTAAGATATCCCAGTACTAGTTATGCTTGTAGTATAGATGTTCCCATAAAACGCAGATCAGGAAAAGTTGAATTTAACACACTTTCCTTACAGTTCAGTACTTATGCCATGATTCAGAAGAAATCAGGCCAGGGCAGGAATAAAGATGCAGACGTAGAGAATGGACTTGAGGACACAGTGGGGGAAGGGGAAGCTGGGATGAAGTGAGAGAGTAGCATTGACATATATACGCTACCAAATGTAAAATAGATAGCTAGTGGGAAGCAGCTGCATAGCACAGGGAGATCAGCTCTATGCTTTGTGACCACCTACAGGGGTGGGATAGGGAGGGTGGGAGGGAGGCGCAAGAGAGAGGGGATATGGGGATATATGTATACATATATCTGATTCACTTTGTTGTACAGCAGAAACTAACAAACACAACATTGTAAAGCAATTATACTCCAATAAAGATGTAAAAAAAAAAAAAAAATCAGCCTATCTATGAGTTTCAACATACAAAGGTTTAAACTTAGAAAATAAAATTATCTAAAAATAATCCATATATTGTTAATCTCTGAATTTGCATTTATTTTTTATGTAACATTAGTAATTTATGATTATGATCTTTTATTATGCTTATAAAAATTATAGAGCAATATTATTCATGGATTGAAAGTATGGAAAATGGTAACTAAAACAAATTTTATTCACATTGGATTCAAATTACATGTTCCTCTTCTTCATATTTTGTGCCTGTTATAATATGAAACAAAAAGATTTACGAAGTCCATCACTGAAAATAGACCAAAAAATTGGGGGTGCACAGTAAATTCGAAGTTCCTTACTAAGGAAAATAGTCTTTGGCGTAATGCCTCCTTTGGGCCACTAATATTTTGAATGATGCTTCTCTATTTCTCACACGTTGCTCCATGATGAGTGAGTTGGGGGTGTGCACAACAGTGAACAGCTTGCAATTAGTCATAACTCTTACCAGATGTGAAGAAATCACCTACTCAGAGGCACTTATGACCATTTAGACAACATTAGTCTAGAATTTTAATCATGGATAACAGTTACTTTAGTATACAGTTCATGTAAATTCATGTTTTGCAAAACATTTTATATGTTCTAAAAACACTATATAATGATAGAACTGAACAATGAATGTATATACAAGGATATTCTGTCTAAATATGTTGTTTAAGACATGATTATTACAATTTTCATCATCTAATCCGAGACCTGCATAGTGCTTGAGTACCACATTGTCTTTAAGAATGGCATGTTTTGATAGTAAGAAGTAAAAAAGGGATGGGGAAATTCTGAACCTTTCTCTGCTTCAGACCCAGGCTTGAAAAAACCTTCCATAGCCAACTGGAAATGTCACAATCAAGGCTTTCTTTGAAATTATCTGATATTCCTTCCTTTAACCAAGATAATAATCCTTGATGTGAATAGTAGCCAACAGATACAAAGCTTAATATGTTTGAATTTTATTTCTGCCAAGAATATTTGGGCCAGATATAAATCTATTCTTCAATTTCTCAGTAAATGAAGAGATATTATCAAGTGTTTATTGAACACTTAAAATTCTTGTCTTAAAGCTGTGGAGGAATTTGTAATTGAACTTACTGTGCATGAAACTCATCACTATGTGCTTGATGTGCATGAATTCAAATAATTCTCTTGAAAACCCATCAAAGAAGGTACTATCAGCTTCATTTTACAGATGAGAAAATCAAGGCACAGCAGGACAAATAGTTTACCTGGTAACATAAGATGAGTGGTTAAGAGATGGACTTTAAACCAGCAATATGTCTGTATAACTTGTTCTCTAACACAGTATAAACGTTTTATTAAGGTGGGTAAAAAGAGTTGATAATATTTCAGGGCCTGCTGTGCATCTATCAATGTGCTGGCTATTGTATACATCCTATATCACACAATTTGTATATTTGAGGCAAAGATCTGTTTTACAGATAAGGAAACAGGTCGAGAAGTTAAGTTGCATGTGGCTACGTAGCTAATATGTGGCAAACCTGGAGTAAAATCCCATTGACTTGCTAGTACCGTGAAATACATTATGTTTAGGAAGAGTTGTTTCTGCCATAAGTCATCCTGAAAGAATTGGATTAGGAAAAGCACTTTATTAATGAATAGTTACAGTGAATACTCCAAGATATGAGCTTTGTGTGCCATGCAAGGTGGAAGGATTATGGGTGCTTGTGAAATTCAGTCAGTTACAAGGTACAACAAGGGGTATCAACAAAGTATCTTTGAGAATTTCTGTTACAGCTTATATCTCACTTTTTATAGGGTGGTCACAATCTATGAAGATTGTTTTGCCGTCTCAAAATGACTCCCTTCCAATCTCATGCTATTCTAAACCATCCTCTCCCAAAACACCCAATCCCCTTTAGTCGCATATCCTCCACACTACCCTTTCAAATCTGGACTCGATATTTGTTACTTTATTTCCCCTGAATATGAATATTGAATGTTAAGCTTTTGTTTACTGGGATATGTATACTGGGATGGGAAATAACAGGAGACCAGGAATCATAACGTGGCTCACCTTAACTCCATAATTGTGTGTTTCTGAAAATACATATTGAATATCTACTATGTTCCAGGTACTGTGCTAAATATTGGAAATACAACAGTTAATTAAATTTGACATCTGCTGAGGAAGCTCTGCTAAAATTTATGTTCCTTTCCATCGATACTCATGGTGTTTTAACATAGAGCTATCTCTTAACCAATCATTTTTTATTGAAGAAATAACTGGCTGTCATCAGTTTGGACATAAGCTTTAGTAATAAAAGTGCTTTTGTGGTCAAGGAATCACTTAAAATTTTGAAAGCAAACAAAACTTCTTTAAGAACAGCTATAGTCAGCCTTGTCCTGGGAATAAACTACTGGGAGCTGATCCAGCACTGAAGTTCAACATGTGCTGCCCATATTAATATTTTGGAAGTATTTTTAATAAAATATCATAGTATCTAATTCTTATAAGGAAGTAGTATAAGATGAGAGTTGTATACAGAAACTTCAAATTCTTGTTCTATTACTTACTGGCTGTGTCATCCTAATAACTTCAAAAATTATCTAAAACTAGCGTTATTATTTCTCATTCTTCCATTCTTGCCTTATTGTTCAACCATCACAATTAATTGTATAAACTCAGGGATATACACCTTTCAAATTAATTTATCTTCTCTCTTGTTATTGTCATCAGTTTTGCACTTTTTTTTCTATATTCTGACAGTGCTGCTTAAGATTGTCTTCTCTATCAATGATCTAGTTTTTTCATGGGTAGATTTTTTTCTTTATTTCTTCAAAAAGCATTTTAAGTGCCTACCAACAAATTATTAGCAACCCTGAATTATTTCTTCAATTTGCCCAGCTCTGTTTTCATTTTAGCATGTTGTAACAATTTTTGAGAGTACTTTTTGTTGTTGTTATTTAGGGGAAATTGCAGATGCTATCTGTATTTTGTTTATTGTAGCTTGCCTTGTTCAAAGTTTTACTCTTTTGCAACCTTTGAGACATATTATTTCCTCTTTTATTGAAAAAAAAAGAATAAGCATTTTCATTAGTCCTATATATTAATTTCTAATTTTCATCCTAATGAAGGAGAGGTCTATACAAGCCAGGTATTTGACCCAAAGCAATTGAGAGGATTCTCCTAGTCATTGCTCTCTGTTATCCTCTTTCAATCACATCTTAAAGTGGATGGCTGTTTGCTGTCAGTTCATTTGCTAGCTCAGTGAACTAAAATCTTGAGATGATTTGGGTAAGAAGTGGGTCTTTGGGCAGTTTCCTTTGTGCCATTTTTTTTTTAAGTGTTTATTTAATCAGCTATGCTTCTGGCTACATTTACTAATGAAAATTTTTTTTGGCCTGGTTTCTACTTCAGGCAAATTGTGTGTTTTTGTCTAATTCTTTCCTGCTTCTGTTTCTCCCTGTATCAAAGTAAACCCAGTAGGACCAATGAAAAACTCCACTTTGAATTGTTTTTCTGTTTGGTATGGACAAACTTGCCCTGGGCTATCGCTTCTCACCTGTTAACACATAGTGATGAAGGGATGCTAAACAGTCTATTTGCCCTGTCCACTTATCCTTGCTTTTCCAATCAACAGATATTAGTGAACTCAAATCAGAATCCCTTAAACTTTCTTCTAGTAATTTAGCACCAAATCTGACTAGATATCTTTATTTAATCTGGCTTTGTCTATTCCATAACTCTACTAGTTTCTAGCATTGAGGTAGGAATGAAAATTCATTCATTTACTTTATTTCTCCCTCTCCCTCCTCTCCCCTCCCCTCCTCTTCTTCCCCTCTCCTCCTTGGTCATTTCATTTGGAATTTCAGACAGAGGGAATTAAATGCTTGATCTTAACAGATGACTTTCCCAGAATTCTCTGAGAAATTTAATGGAAGAACTTTACCAAAATATGAATTACATTTGTCAAAATGGATGTGCCTTGCCCTTTTTTCATTTTATCTTAGTGCTCCTTGGATATTATGTTTCTTTACCATTCCTTTTGCTTTCTGTCTTTGTTATATTAAACTTAGTTTGTTGGTTTTCAACTTCCTCAATGATTTGGAAGGTATATATTCTGTTTTAAATTCTAATTATCTGGTGGCTTCTGCCTGCTATTCAATAAGTATTAGATCATTCACACCCTCCCCCCTTCATTATCTTGATTACATTTGCCCATCCAAGAAGTTTTTCTATAAATTTGGAAACTATCCCAGTTTTGAAATTTCTTCATAACTGAACTCAGCCACCCTCCCCAGTTTTATGAGCATAATCACCATGAATTCTAATCTCTGTTTACTTGCTGCCACTGCCACCCACTAATAAACTATAACCTGTTAAGAACATGTTCTTATTAATTTTTATCACCAGAATTGGAGTCCTTGCCTAACACACAGTAGATAGTCACTTTTTATTTTATTTTTGGAAAATTGGCATGATGAAATTTAGACCTCAATTAAAATATTTTGTTTAGTTATTTTTCCTTTTAACCGTAAAGCATGTTTTGCTGAAAATAAATGATTCGTCGTGCAAACAGAGACTTATGCAGAGCTGCACTGATTAGGAGGCATTGCTAAGACAACAGTTGCTGATTTCTTATTAAACATTTTTTAAAAAATTAAATTAATATACATGAATGGTTAGAAAAGTAAAGGAATAGTGAAAAAAGACTTAAAAAGACAGCAATGACTATTTCACCTATTTGTCCTCCCCAAGCCCTATTCCCAGAAGCAACCTCTTTAGCTCTTAGTAGTCTTTGTTTTGGCATTTCCCTCTATATTTCTAATTTATTATACTTATGATGCAATTTATTTGTTAAATTTAATTTTTTTTTAAACACTATTTATTTATTTATTTTTGGCTGTGTTGGGTCTTCGTTTCTGTGCGAGGGCTCTCTCTAGTTGTGGCAAGCGGGGGCCACTCTTCATCACGGTGCGCGGGCCTCTCACTATCACGGCCTCTCTTGTTGCGGAGCACAGGCTCCAGACGCGCAGGCTCAGTACTTGTGGCTCACGGGCCTAGTTGCTCCGCGGCATGTGGGATCTTCCCAGACCAGGGCTCGAACCCGTGTCCCCTGCATTGGCAGGCAGATTCTCAACCACTGCGCCACCAGGGAAGCCCCTATTATTTGTTAAATTTAGATATCATCTACTGATTTCCTATTGAATTAGCTGAAATTTAACTTTTCACACTGTCACTACACCACCACCACAATCCCTCTTCCTTTATTTTCCCAATAAAGTGCATCAGTTTTAATTAAATTAGTAGTTAATGAATATATTATTTTCATATTAAAATTGTTTAGTGCTTAGTCAAGTGGTAGTCAAATAGTATACTAAGATTAAATTCCTTTCTTATAAGTAAGAGTTCTTATTTTTTTCTTAAATAACTCCTTGTTTTTCATTTGCTTTATTTTAATCATTAACCCTTCCATCATTTTTTTAATGTTCAAAAGTAATATATCAAAGGCTGAGCAATTATTTTTCCTTATACTCAAACACAGGTGATTATAACTTTTTTTTTTCTCTTGAAGATGCTACTCCATCTTACCAGTCTCCTTCTACTCCAATAAGGAACTTTTAGCTTTCAAGATTGATGCAGAGCTGTCATACTGGGACTTCTTTTTGCAATTTTCTTATATCAGATCTCTTCTTGATCCCATGTCTTTCACTTTTTTGATTTGCTGCCTTATTTTACTAAGACATTCTCTAGTAGCTTCCTAAGAAAGGGTGTTTGAGGAGTTAATTGTTTGAGCCTTTGCATATCATAAAATGTCTTTTTTTTTTTTTTTTCCTACCTACAGAGTTGATTAACTATTTGGCTGGATGAAGAATTCTAAGATAGAAATTATTTCCTCCCAGAACTTTTATGGAATCATAATGCTGCTCACTTTAACAGACAAATTTGCTTTCAAATAGCCTAATATCATTCTGGATCCAAATCTGTTTTGTGATTTTTTAATTTGTCTGTTTCTTTCTTTCTTTCTTTCTTTTTCTCCCAACCTCTTGTTCCTCCACAGTACCAACTCTTCTAAAGTTTTAGGATCTTCTCTTTAACTCGGTATTCTGAAATTTCATAATGCTGAGCCTTGGCATGGTTCTACTTATTCTTTATGCTGACCACTTAGTAAGCTCCTTTTTTCAGCATATAAAATGATACCTGTTATTTCTGGGAGGGTTTCCTATATTATATCTCTAACAGTTCTCTAATTTTAAATTTTATTTGCTTTTTTTCTTAAGCTACTATAAGATAAATTTTAGAACTTGTGGCTTCTCAAATTTTCTCTCTTATCCTCTTCTACTTTTCATCCATGTGTATTTTTTCTTTTTGTTCCATTCTTCCATATCCACGCTATATATTATATATACATACATATGTATATACATTATGTGTATATGTGTATGCATATATGTGTGTGTATATATGCATATGTGTACCTGCTACATGCATATATATATATATATATATATTTTTTTTAAAGATTTATTTATTGATTGATTGATTGCTATGTTGGGTCTTCGTTTCTGTGCTAGGGCTTTCTGTATTTGCGGCAAGCGGGGGCCACTCTTCATTGCGGTGCGCAGGCCTCTCACTACTGTGGCCTCTCTCTTTGCAGAGCACAGGCTCCAGACGCGCAGGCTCAGCAGTTGTGACTCACGGGCCTAAGTTGCTCCGCGGCATGTGGGATCCTCCCAGACCAGGACGCGAACCTGTGTCCCCTACATTAGCAGGCAGATTCTCAACCACTGCGCCACCAGGGAAGCCCATGCATATATTTTTAATTTTAAAAGCTTTGAGGTATAATTGGCATATTATAAACTGCACGTAATTAAAGTGTACAATTTGATAAGTTTTGACTATGTACGCACCCATGAAACCAAACCTACAGTCAATATAATAAAATATTGTTTATCCCTGAAAGTTTCCGCATAGCACTCCTTTCCTCACCTACCTGTCCCTCATGTCCCCAGACAACTAACATGATCTCTGACACTATAGATTACTTTGCATTTTCTAGAATTTTGTGTAAATGACATAATTTTATGTAAATGGTATATACTATTTTTGTCTTTTTTGTTTACTCAGTATAATTATTTTTATATTCATTTGTATTATGGATATCAATAGTTCATTTCTTTTATTGTTGATTAGCATTCCATTATATAATGTATTTATTTCCTTTTGCTGCTATAACAAATTACCACAAATTTATTCTCTTACATTTTTGAAGGTCACAGTCCAAAATGAATTTCACCAAGGTAAAGTCAAATTGTTGGCAGGACTAGTGTGTTTTGGAGACTCTAAGGGGAGAATCCCTTTCCTTGCCTTTTGAGCTTCTAGTGACTGCCTGTTTTTCCCACTTGTGGCCCCTTCCTCCATTTTCAAGGTGTGCAGTACAGTCCTGGCTGCTGTCACCATATGGTCTTCCCTTCTGTAGTCAAATTTCTCTTCTCCTCCAGTTTATAAGGACATTTGGGGTTATATTTATGGCCCACCCAGGTAATCCAGGAGAATTTCCTTACCTGAAGATCCTTAACTTAATCACAACTGCAGAGTCCTTTCTGCCATATAAAGTTACATTCACAGGTTAATGAGAAGAGGACTTGGATTAATCAGCCTGTCACATATGGATATACCAAAAATTGTTTATCCACTCACCTGTTGATGGTCATTTGAGTTGTTTCCAGTTTGGTGGTTATTACAAAAAAAGGGACTGTGAACATTGAGTATATGTTTTTGTGTGGATATATGTTTTCACTTCTCTGAAATATCGAGGAGTCAAATGGCTGGATCATCCTATAGATGTATTCTTAACTTTTTAAAAAACTGTCAAACTGTTTTCCAACATGGTTCTGTCATTTTATATTTCCACTAGCAGTATATGAGAGTTCCAATTCCTTCATAAATTCACCAACACTTTCCACTTTTAGCCATTCTAATAGGTGCTTAGTAGTGGTATCCCTTGGTGGTTTTCATTTGCGTTTCCCTAATGATTCATTATGTCGAACATTTTTTCATGTACTTATTTGCCCTCTACATACCTTCCTTAGTAAAGTATCACTTCAAATCTTTTCCCCATTTTAAAAATTGGGTTATTTGGGTTTTTAGTTTGGAATATTCATATACATTCATATATATTGCATATAAAAGTACTATATTAGATATAAAATTTGCAAATATTTTCTCCCACTCTGTGGCTTGTCTTTACATCCTCTTAACGGCATCTTTGGTTGAGGAAATGTTTTTAATTTTAATGAAGTAAAATTTTTCAGTTTTTATCTTTTATGGGTCATGCTTTTGTATCATATCTAAAATATATTTGCCTAACTGAATGTCATAAATGTTTCCTTTTATGTTTCTTTCTAGAAGTTTTTATAGTTTTAGGTAGTAATTACATTTATTTCTATGATCCATTTTACATAAATGTTTTATATGGTGTGATATATGGATCAAAGTTTGTTTTTCATATGAATATCCAATTGTTCCGACACCATTTGTTGAAAATAATATCCTTTTTTCTCTGAATTGCCTTGGCAATTTGTCAAAAATCAGTTGTCCATGGATCTATTACTGAGCTATTTCCATTCCATTGCTCTATTTGTCAACCTTTACACCAATTTCACAGTCCTGATTACTGTAGTTTTATAATAAATATTGAAATTCAGTTAACATTACTCCTCATTTGTTCTTTGTTTCAATGTTCTTTTATCTATACTATGTTATTTGCATTTTCATATCAAACTTAGAATAAGTTCATTTCTACTTTATAAGCCTGTTGGAATTTTGATTAAATCTATAGACCAATTGGGGGAGAAATGGCATCATAACAATATTAATTCTTTTGACTTATAAAATGGTATATCTGTTTAATTCTTGTAATTTTTCATTCATTATTGTGTTTGGGGTTTGTTGAACTTCTTATATATATGCATTTACAGTTTCTACAAATTCAGAAAAAAAATTTGGCCACTAGTTTTTCAAGCATCCACCCTCCCCTTTTGTAGTCTCCAGTTACATATAAATTAGGCTACATGAAGTTGTCCCGAAACTCAATTATGCTCTCTTCATTTAAATTTTTCTTCTTCTTCTGTGTTTAATTTGGAATTGTTTCCATTACTACATGTTCAAATTCACTAATGTTTTATTTCTTCCATAATTATTATTAATCTTATTCAGTGTATGTTTTTTCTTACACAATTTTGGCTTTATCTCTAGAAGTTCAATTTGGTTCTTTTTTATGATTTCATGTCTCTGCTTAACTTCATGAACATGTGGAATAAAATTATAATAAGTATTTTAATGTCTTTATTTACTAATTCTGTCATATGTGTCAGTTCTGGGTTAATTTTGATTAATTAAATTATCTTGTCATTATGTTTCAAATTTTCCTGGTTTTTTGAATGCCTAATAACTTTTTAAAATTAGAAACCAGACACTGTCAATTTTACCTTGTTGAATGTGGGACATTTTTGTATTACTACAAATATCGTTGAGCTTTTTTCTAGAAGGCAGGTAAATTACTTGGAACTACTTTGATTCTCTTATGTCTTGCTTTTAAGTTTTGTGAGATGGGAACAGGGCAGTACTCAATCTAGTTATTTCTCACTATGGAGCAAGACTTTTGAATCTTGAGGGTTTTTAGTCTAGCTAGTGGGAACACACACTATTCCCTGGAATGTATGAGTACTGTGTACTGTAACCTGTAACCTGTAATTCATTGGAGTGGTACCAGCATTGACATCGGTTTTGGTGATGATTTTTTGAATATGACACCGAAAGCAAAGACAACAAAAGTTATGGGTTTACATCAAACTAAAGAGCGTCTATACAGCAAAGGAAACCATCAACAAAATAAAAAGGCAACCTACCAAATGGAAGAAAATGTTTGCAAATCATTTATCTGATAAGGGGTTAATATTCAAAATATATAAAGAACTCATATAACTCAATAGCAAAAAAAATCCAATTAAAAAAACGGGCAGAGGATCTAAATAGACATTTTTCCAAGAAAACATACAGATGGCTAACAGGTCCATGAAAAGGTATTCAACATCACTAGTCATCAGGGAAATGTAAATCAAAACCACAATGAGTTATCACCTAATACTTGTCAGAAATGCTGTTATCAAAAAGACAAGAAATAACAAGTTTTCGCAAGGATATGGAGAAAAAGGAAGCCTGTGCACTGTTGGTGGAAATGTAAATTGGTGCAGCCACTATAGAAAACAGTATGGAGGGCCCTCAAGACTTTAAAAATAGAACTACCACATGATCCAGCTATTTCACTTCCGGGTACTTATCTGAAGAAAATGAAAACACTAACTGGAAATATATATACACCCCTGTGTTCATTGCAGCATTATTTACAACAGCCAAGATATAGAAACAAGCTAAAGGACCATCAATGGATAAATGGAATATTTTTCAGCCATAAAAAAGGAAATCTTTTCATTTGTGACAACATGGATGGACCTCGAAGGCACTATGCTAATTGAAATGTCAGACAAAGAAAGACAAATACCAAATTATCTCACTTATATGTGGAATCTTAAAAAAACAAACAAAAAAAGACCCACGCTCACAGATACAGAGAACAGATTGGTGGTTGCCAGAGGCAGGGGGTGGGGAGGGTGAGCAAAATGAGTGAAGGGTATCAAGAGGTAGAAACTTCCAAAAAAAAAAAAAAGAGGTAGAAATTTCCTCTACTTATTTATCTTAATAAATAAGTCATGAGGATGGAATGTACAGCATAGTAACTACAGTTAACAATACTGTTATTTTATATTTGAAAGTTGCTAAGAGAGCAAATCTTAAAAGTTCTCATCACAAGAAAAATTTTCTAACTATATATGGTGACAGATGTGTATTAGTTTATTGTGGTGACCATTTAGCAATATACACAAATACTGAATCTTTATGTTGTACATCTAAAACTGATATATGTCAATTACTCCTCAGTAAAAAAAACAAAAAAGAGAGAAAGTTCTTCAGTAGGTATGTAAATGCAACTTCACCCCTAAATTTTAGCCTATTAAACTTCAAACTCAACATGTGACTACATGTTATACTTGTTTGCCAGAAGTCAGGATAGGCCAGTTTAAACTTAATTTGAGGGCTGTTTAAACCATATCAGAGGTCAGTGCTTGTAGGCTAGATAATGAAAAGCTGTTGTTTGAAATGAGAAGTATCCAGGTTCTTATGAGTATTTTGTTAAGAGTTCCATTGTCTTGGGAAAAAGGCCCATGGGTACTATTGCAGGTGTTTTGCATTTGCAGCAGTTTGGGGAATATTAGATTTATTTTTCATTTCACATACCTGATGATGTTTTATTGTTTCAGGCTTTGCCCTACATCACAGCAGAACAAAAAGAAACTGCACTTTGAAGAGATCTATTCTTTATTAAAATATTTATAATAAAACATAATTGCATTTAACACAGAAATGTGACTTAACTGCCTTTTGTAATATAACTGATAATGTAATTGTAATGACTTAGTTGAACCATTGTTTATGCTTCTCCCTTAAGAGTGCCAGGCAAAAAAGAGTAGAGAGCATTTGCAATAAACATATTTATTTTGAAGGAAAAGCAAAGGGATGGTAATTAGGCTTCTGGTATCAGCTGCCAACTTTGGTGCTTGCTGCCCCGAAGATTTAGAGGGTAATATTTCTGAAATTACTTTTCTAACTACCTTATGCATGTCCCAGTTAGTACATGTATAGTACTTACAAAACCACCAGTAAACATTCATGTTTATTCCTCTGGCCCTCTGATTTCTTTTTGCAATAACCCCCTATTTAAGATTTTCATCTCCTCTCCATAGGTAGTTGCCTTCTGACTCTGCTTCTGGGTGGTGAACCCTGTTCCAGATTTTCATAAAATACCTTTTTTTTCCCCTCCTTCCACACATCTCCATTAGAATTTAGCTGAACAATTGTCAATTCTTTGGACTTACTCAGTGACTGATTCACAGATTCAGGAGAGTTAATGGAACTATATGTTACTCTCTCTGATTACCATTTCCTCCTTCAAATAGGAGTTTTTAATATGAGAATGACACTTTAATGTGCAGCTTCTCTCACTGAGCCCATGACAGAAATTTTTCATTGACTGTGGGCCATGGATCTTGAGTCAAATCACAGACTCTTATTATTCTCATGACAGTGCACCAAGAAGCCACAATCAATTGTTAAAAATCATTTTGCCATTTTTGGGCTTCCCTGGTGGTGCAGTGGTTAAGAATCTGCCTGCCAGTGAAGGGACACGGGTTCAAGCCCTGGTCCAGGAAGATCCTACAAGCCAAAGAGCAACTAAGCCCATGTGTCACAACTACTGAGCCTGTGCTCTAGAGCCCGTGAGCCACAACTACTGAGCCCATGCACCACAACTACTGAAGCCCACATGCCTAGAGCCCGTGCTCTGCAACAAGAGCAGCCACCGCAATGAGAAGCCTGTGCACTGCAATGAAGAGTAGCCTCTGCTCGCCGCAATTAGAGAAAGCCTGCATGCAGCAACGAAGACCCAGCGCAGCCAAAAAAATAAACTAAATAAAATAAATAAATTTTTTAAAAGACCAGTAGGATATTAGAAATGAAAAAAAATCATTTTGCCATTTTTGCTTTGAAAAAAATAATGATTATAAACATTTTGTGTTCCTACTATATGTTAAATAGTGTCTCTGGAGTTTTGTGTATATTATCTCTAATTCTCAACTGTACAGGTAGATTATGATTTTCCATCACTCAGTTATAGAAATTAAAGCTCTGAAAGTTGAAGTAACAACTTCAGATTATTCTTTATGAAGTCTAAAACAGCTCTACCTGACCCTGAAAGCCCTCTTATTCCAATAAGCAAACCAGTTTATCTTAAAGGAATGACCGATGGCAAGCAAAGCCTGCAGATTTTTGAACAGACGGCTTTGTGGCAATTATGAAATCATGCTGGCTAGGGCTGACCCTAACAGAGGAGTTTCACCACTGATTTTAAATGCATGAGCAAATTGTGCTTTTGGTGTATGCCTCAGATTATTAGTCCCTCTCCTAAATTAATTTGATCTTTAGAGGAAGGAATTACCTTCCTTTGAATTCCAAAATAATATTACACTGTTTTTTTTCAAATATTCATTAAGGAAATATTAACATATTATTTCATATTTTACTAGTTGTTATATTTCTGAATTAACTTGCATAGTTTTGTTTGTCAGTTTCTTCCATAAAAGAAGGTGTCATATGCATCCTCTTTATAATTCTCAGCATCAGTGGTGCTTCACACATAGGATATGTTTAAGAAATATTTTTAAATGACTCATTAAATGCATGATGTAGAATCTTTCCTCAAGGCTGTTACAGCTCAATTGGTGGACTAAAATATGTTTGTATCAGTCAAGAACGAATGATAACTGGAATTTGTTCAACAGTCAGTAATGCAATTTATTAAGTGCATTTGTCAAGAGAATGGGAAACCTTGATGGGTTGGCATAATTAGGAATGTCGTCATTCCCATTAAATTTAAATTTGTGAATATCTTAGAGTTCTCCCATCATCTAGATGAGGAAACTGTGACCTACAGAGATTAAATAACTTCCCATAAATCATCCTGTTAGTTAATAGCAGAACACAGACTCATCAGGTAGTCCATGTACAAATCTTAATTGATGCCCATTTTAGGATTTATATTAGTCAGAATTCTGTTTAGTGCTGCCATAACAAAAAGCACAGACCGGATGACTTAACAAAATTTGATTTTTTTTCTGGAGGCTGTAAATCCAAGATCGTGTCACCAGTTTGGTTTCTCCTTAGGCCTCTCTCTTTGGCTTGCAAGTGGCCATCATCTTGCTGTGTTGTCACATGGCCTCTTTCTCCGTGTGCATGCATCCTTAGGGTCTCTTTCTCTTCTTATAAAGACATTAGTTATATTGGATTAGATCTTGCTGCATATGATCTAATTTAACCTTAATTGCCCCTTTAAAGGCCCTATTTCCAAAGACAGTCACATTGGGGGTTAGGACTTCCTAACTGAATCTTAGGAGGCACAGTGCAGTCCATATGAGGGTTCAAGTCTGTGCTTTCTGTGCACATGTCCTTGTGTTGCTTTCATATTCTTGAGGCAAACATACTCTTTACTAATGAATTTATTTTCTTCCAACCTCCTGTCACCTTCAGTTCTTACCGATAACTATATTTTCTATATTTTCTTCATGTTCTCTATTATAAGTTACAGAAAGAAAGAGATGAAGCCAATTGGCCTAACCCATCTCTCAAAGGAAGAAGATACCATAGGTCTGAGAAGAAAGGAGATTATCTTTTCAAAGTTCAAGGGCCTACTTTTGGTACATTTAGCCATGACCAGGACAGTCCTTTCTAAAGGACTGGCTTTATAGTGGGGGTTGGGGTATATGAGTTTGTAATGTTACTTAGAAGAGGTGGCCTTGTAGAAACTGTAATTAATCTCTGCAGTTCATTGTATTTTAATTACATCCTTTTGTATAGTTTCAACTAATAGTAGATGTTGCTATCCCATGTGGGTCCACATAGCTCCAGGGTCCTGGGTGCTGTTCCAAATCCAATAAGCTGAAAAGAAGAGATTTTAATTTCATTTCTTCTTCCATACAGAATGAGTGTATTGGCAAACTTAATCCTATCTCTGCGTGTCTGGCCTCTGTTTGCTTTGAGGATCATCCAGAAGCACAAAGGTTGGACCTACTCTTTGGGTTTGATAACCTTATTGGTTCAACAGCACACCATTTGCTAATACTTTCAGCAATTTCTTCAGTAATTCTAAAACATCATTGCCTTTGGTCTAGAAAGGCCCATCTCTCTTAATCTCTCTTTTTCATGCCTTCAAGGCCATCATTTAGAGACGGCACAGTCTTTGTATTGATGCTCTTTCCAGTTGAGATCCTGAATTCTGTAAGTACTAAATTCCACCTGAGTGGGCAACAAATCTTGGTGACAAAGAATTGGTGTCCAGAAGTGCTGAGAGCACTCTCTCTGCCTCCTCACTGTGAATACAAATATTAATGACAGATAGCTCTGTGGGTTTTATAGAGTAAGCCAGGAGAATCTATGTCCTGTGACTTTCCTGTAATAATTAAAGGTTAGCTCTAACATCAGTTCTGAATGATCTCTGTATCAAAGTTTATATCAAGAACCTCAATAAAAATGAATCTAATTTAAAATAAAATTATGCATTTTCTGGAAGTGCAACTGGCAAAGTTCAATTTTCTTTATTCTTACCTAATTTTGAAATAGTGGAGCATGGCTTTTCATATAACTTAGGGTTCAAAAAAGCACAAAGATCTACAGTCATGGTATAGGTAACTTAAAACCCTATCAATTTACAGGGTCCACATTCACAGAAGTAAATATTGTAAAAGAAGGCCTCATTTATTTTTCTATTCTAAATCAGATAAGTATGACTCTAAAGTAATATATGTCTTTTCAAATGACATGAATCTGTGTGTGTGTGTGTGTGTTGGAAGTGTGGAGGTGAGGAGTGAGAATAAAGGTGGCAAAAGAAGCAGAAGCTGAATTCTGAAATACTTATCAGATTTCAGAAGGGAATCTAGGAAATCATTCAAATCTGTCCTTTCTGGAAACATTTGAATGTCAAAGGAACTATAACATTTATCTTTGGCATTTTTTAATTTTCAATTTCTTCCTTCACTTCTTCCTCCTCCCTCTCCTCCTTCAAATTTTTTTTCCAGTCTGAGAGCTATGAGGCTAACAGGTAAACATAAAGCTGATTTTTAAATACTTTATGATTTTTAAAATAGGAAGCAACAACACACTGCCAATGACCAACTTTTTTCTTTTTTTCACTTTTGTTATAATACCTTTGGCAACCTTTAGGATACTCCTCCAATTTTAGCTCTTATTTTCAACATGGTCTGATTTTGTTTAACAATACCAAATGATGTACTCAACAGAATCTCTCTCTAACTGTATCCTCATGTTTTCTACTCTATCCCTGTGTAAGGAAAACATCTTTTTCCATTTTCTTTTCAAACAGTATTGACTACTTTCTGGTTTACTGTTATCTTCTAAATTGAAATTCTCCCTGCTTGGTGTATCATTGACCCATCATATGGGACTTATCCTTGGATACTCAAACAAATTTCAGTTTTTGAACATCATCGGTTCTACTTCTTGTATCCTGCTGATTGCCCAAAGAGGAGATGAAACTGAGCAGGTGAATGCCTTCTCATCTTTTCTCTCCCTCTGTACTCAGACTACTCTTTGATGTGAGGATTCAATCTGTTCTTGGATGAAAATTAAATTGACCTATTTAGAACAGCATATGCACTAAGAATGATTAACCCCTTAAAAATGGATTGCTAGCCTTTTTGTCCTCCCATGATGAAGAATCAGACCTGGATAAATGAGCTTAAATAAGTGTTCTTTTTATAAAAGAGGTTACTGCACATTTATAAAACATCGTCAGTGGATGCATTTTCCTTTTAATTCAAGTGTAAATCTTTAACAGTACTTTTTATACTATTTCAATTACTTTTTAAACAAATACTGATTGGTTTCATACAATGCACCAGACATTGTTCTAGATCCAACAGTAAACAAAACAGATAAAAATTTTGATTCTTAGCGAGTTAATATTCTGATGGTAGACAGAGACAATATAAGAGAAAATATATTTGCATAATGTATCAGACAAATGCTGACTGGTACCAAAGACATAAAATTAAAGCAGGAAAAGCACTGTAAGGTGGCACAGTAATAGTTGAAATTTTAGATAGGTTGGCTAATTCACTTTAAACATTTATATTCATATCATAAACATTATGTTTTTGTATGTGTTGTTTTATGGAAATAAGAGCAGTACATGTTTATTATAGAATATTTGGGAAAATGTAAAAATATATAAAAGATAACAAAAATTATAAACTACTACCTAGATTTTACAACTTTTATCATACTGGTTTATTTCCTTCCAGTTACTTTTCTAAGTCTAAAGATATATACATATAAACATATGCATACATTTATACTTGTATACATGTATACAGACACAGACACATAGGTGTAAGGATTTGTTGAAAGTCATTACTACTCACTGTTGATGGTTATATAGTATTGGGTTGGTCAAAAATTTGTTCGATTTTAAGTAAAAATAAAAGACACTTTTTATTTACACCAAGAATTTTATTGAACAATGTATTTAGTAACCAAACTTTTTGGCCAAACCAATATATTGGGCAAGAATTTAATTTTAGGACCAAATTGTTCTGGTACAAATCTAAGTTCTGTTACTAACTAATATTGTGATCTTGAACAAGTTATCGATGTTTGTTGATTAGTCAGATCTGTAAAATGGAATAATTATAACACCTGGCTCACAGTGTCATAAGGATTAAAGTATTATACAAACAGACACACATTCATGCACACACACACGAAGTCTATAGAACAGTACATAGCTTACAGAGCTATATTAAAATTAGTTATTAATAGAAATTAATATAAACTTGATGAAAAGTGTTGGTGAAAGTGTTTATGAAGATAAGAAGATGAAAGAACAAACATTCTACTTTAACAAATCTTAGTAATTAAGGAACAAGCCCCAAATAATTTTCCAGGAAAGATGACTGTATCCAACTGGCCAGAAGTCTTTGATTTCCTGACTTCCTTCCCTTCCAGGACTTACTGTTACTTTAATTTTCTCTGCAGGTTTAAATCATACTGGTAGGTAACACTTCCACACCTACCCCACAGAGTAAAATATACAAATGGTGTCAATCTTACTAGATTCTGAGATCTTATTTGCTTCCAGGTTCACAGCTATGTCATAGGTGCTTGTGTTTGCCAGATCTTATAAACCTGTGTGATTTAAAGCAGTATTAAATGAGGATATACTGTAGAATGTCTAAAGATCCATATTCCTTTTAGCCTCTTCTCTATTTCTGGAATCAATCTTTTTTGTGGGAGAGAGGGACTTTTTCATCAAATAATAGTTATTCTTTCTTATTTCTGTTGCAGAGTGGCAAAGAAACAGTTAAGGCATCTTATTTGATGCCTCAAATCTTATTTGAGGTGATAAACATCACATGATTTGCTATGGCAGTGGCAAAGGGAAATGCTTCTCAGTCCTGCATAGGAGGCCTTAGTAGTGAAAGGACCCATAACTAGGATATACGGCAAATTACTGTAGACCCATTTTCCTTTAATGCTTTTGTCTGTTTCTGGAGTCAGTCTTTGTAATTAATATCTTAAAGATCAAGAAACTTGGTCATAGGGAAAACAAATAAAATTCAAGTAGAACCAGAGAAAAGGTGAGTAATAATCATTTTTACATTTTAATTATATACTTTATTCAGGAAGGCTTTTGAAATTAAATATTACATTAAAATTTTAGTATGGATAAAAATGATAGATTCCTATTCCCTAAAAGTATAAAGATATTCCTATTCCCTTTTTTACTCAGGAATACAGTTTATACACATGCCTAGAAATTCATTCATCTCCAAATAATAAGTTCTTAATAAATACATGGCATTTGGTGTAGAAATTAATGTTAAAATTATTAATGAAGTGAGTGGATTATTGTTGGCTGCAACAAGTCATGTGATTGGTCACTGATCCTGATGTGCATCAGTTATTTTAGTAGTGATTTGTGGATTGAAGAGCTAGCAGTGAAGTTCATCCTTTATTCAACTACATATAGCTAATATATCATAGTATGAACTTTTTAAGTGTGTTGTTAAGGGACTTGTTATTGAATTATATTGTAGATATTGAAATTTGTCCATTTTAGAGCCATGCAAAGCAAGGACTATGTGTATCATCATTGAAGGAATGGACTAGACAAAAAATCTTGTTTGTCTTGGCTGTTGCTCAGTGAGGAGGGAAACAAAAAGCCTACTTTAAAAACTCATAAATCCACTCTAGATGTACATAAATCACAATAAACACAGTGTATACAGCAAACCACAATGATCAAGGATTGGCAAAACTAAAAGATGCCCAAGGGCTTCAGATATTGAAATTATCAAATATAGAATATTATTATTTAGGTATAAATAAAAGAAATGGATGAAAAGTATCACTACAGAGACCATAAATAGAGAGAACAGGTTTGAAAAGGAACCACACAAGCCTCTTGATTTATAAACATATAAGTGCTGTCATAAAAAGCTAACTGTTAAACTACAAAATTGACATGTATGAAGACAACTAATAAATTGGAATATATGAAGATAATTACAAAATATAACAGAAAGGAATGAGTTAGAAACTATAAAGAATAGGCTAAGATATGGAGACTAGAATGAAAAATTTTAACATGTATCTAATTGGAAATCTGGAAAAAGAGAATAGGGAAAACTAGGGAAGCTTCCAGAATTATTGAAAGTCACCAATCTTTAATAACAGGAAGTCCATGAATACCAAACATATAAATTAAAATAAATATACATCTGGATACATTGTAGTAAAACCGCAGAATATGAAAAAAGAGAGACTCTGAAAAGCATCCAGAAAAAGAAACGATTACCTACCAATGAACAGTAGAGAGCTGACTTCTCGAGAACAATGGAAACCATCAGACGGTCGTACAGTGTCTTCAAACTAAAGAAAGAATTGTCAATGCTGAATTTTACACTCTGTGATAAAACCATCTTTCAAAATCAGCTGTGAAATAAAGATATTTGCAGAGACTCAAAAACCGAGTTGGTTACCAAGAATTACTCAGTAAAGGACATTCTATAGAATATGATTCAATCAGAAGAAAAATACCCAGACTGAAGACCTGAGATACAAGACAAAATGCAGAATTAAAAAAAAAAAAAGAAATGTGGATAAATGTAAACAAACAATAATAATCCGTAATATCTTGGGTTCGAAAATAAATTGAAATAAAAACTAATGGACAACAATACCATTTGAAGAAGCCAGACATATCAACTCACAAGCAACTCTGGACCAAGACAAGCCTCCCCTCTCATGCAGTATTAGGATATAAGGTGCTTGGCAACTTTGGTATTATTCGAAGTCTTTGAGGCACCTGCTGAAACTCTGAGACAAAAAAGAAGTCCCATTTGATATAGTTTACACAAAAAACAAACCAAACCAAGAAATGATAAGGAATGCAGGGAACGAAAAGAGCAGTGTGGAAAAAGAGTGACATTCTCTGAATGTTGTCGGAGAAAGTATCTTAGCAGATAACAGAATGATAGACAGCTCTCCCTTGAAAGGTGCAGAAAAAGAGCTACTAAAAATATCCTAAGGAAGGAAAAACGTGAAAAGATATAGGAGAAGGTGGCCTTGGTTGAAGTGAAAAAAAGATAAAAGATACAGACAAACCACATGAAAATTATAAAGCTGCTTTTAAAGTTTGGATTCCCCCCACGTCCCCCCCACCCAAGTTTGAAGCCATTAGACTGTTTTAAACAGAAGAGAGGCATGATCTAATTTCCATTTGTAAATCCCTTAAACTTAGCCTGATCCTTGGGAAAGGACTAGGTGATGAATTGGTTTCAGGAGAAAGGGAAAAGGAGGAATCAAGGAAACCTGGGAAATGTGCCTTGAGCAGTTGGATGTATTGGTGAGCTCTCTTTACATTAAAAGATTTTTAGTTAATTCTGTTTAAACTCTACCCCATGTAGCTCATTAAGAGGTTCTTAATATTCACAATCTCTGAGCTGTTCTGCCTTCTAGGAGCTGATAGGCATGATTTCTTGTTGATTTCTCCATGCACCTTCAGCTTTTCACTAATTTCCAAAGTCAGTCATCAATCGCCTACCTGCTTTTCCAGATCCCACAGTTATGAGGACATCTACTGTAATTGTTATTGGAAGCAAAACACTCAGAAATGCCTGGCCCAAAGTATGTGCTATGTAAATGTTAGTTATTATTTTGCTATATTTTACTACTTATTTTTGTGGGTTATCTTTTGGAATATTTTACTGTCGTTTCCTTGCCAGTTGTGATAGGGATAGAAATAAAACATGAGTCAATGTCCATATGTAATCTGAAGTCTGAATTTTGTATTCTTTGTTTTTTCTAATTCAGGCTGAATCCTGGTACATGATTCAGGATCATTCTCTTTTTTCAATGTAATTCTTCTTCTAAAGGCAACCTGAGGTTGTGTAAACTAAAGCTTAACATGTTAGCAACCAGAATTTAATAATCTAAACTAATTCACAGTAGGGTGACCCATTATTTAAATTATTGTCAGCTCCTGAAGCTTACCACCCACTCCCCTAACTTGAGATTATTATCAGGAGCTTTTTAGCACATGATTATGGAAGGTCCATAAGACACCACACCAGAGTAACAGATCCTTGCTGTTTCCTCTTCCTGGGATGTTCTCTCAGAGCTCACATGGTTGGTTTGACTTCCTCTTATCATTCAGGCCTATCAGTACCTTCAATAGGCTTTTTCCTGCTTTGAACACCCTTTCTAAATAGCACTTGTGTTACCCTACTTTCCATCCCATCATCATGTTTTGTTTTCCTTAACCGTCTAGAATTATTCGTGCAGTACTGGCTTTCTATTAACTGTCTCATCCCCCTTGAAAGTTCTAAGGAACCATGTCTGTCGTTCATTGGTACATAGAACAGTACCTGACACACAGTAGGGTCATAATAAATGTTTTTTGATGAAAAAAGTATTTCATTGGCTGCTATATGAAGCTGGTAAAGCCTCATTCCTAAAGTATCTCCACCTCCACCCTCCATTTTTGTGAGTCTGATATAGAATATTACCAACAATGTACAAAGAATAACTTGTCCAAAGCTCTCCTCATCAGGGATTATGGGCAGGGCTATTTCCCACAGAGGGTGATTGTCAGCTATGATTGAGAAGTTAATAGTAACTCTGTAGTAGAATGGAGAATGGGTATTTTATTTTCAGAAAGAAGCATAGGATGGATCTATGCATAAACACTTTTTTTTAAAACTTCTTGGAAAAATACCCTTGATAGCAGGAAAAACCTTAATTGTGTTCTTTGTTTCTCAAACTGGGTTTTGAGGATACTGCATTTTTATTGATAAATAGATTCACTCTATATTATCATAATCTTTAAATTTTAGCCAATTTGGGTAATAATTTAGCCTATATACATGTGTATACATACATACATATCAATCTGTACAGTATATATTGTGCAACGAGCTTTCTGGGCTTAGCAGTTTTATTAGAAATTCATCAGTAAGTTGCTCAAAGAAGGGTAAAAATCATAAAATATGTCAGTGTATATTTCCCAAGTTAGAGGTTCCAAGACAGTAATTTGGACACTACTGATATTATAATAATAATAACAATCGTGTCCATATAATGAGTATACGGCCTTATAGTTTCCAAAACAATTGTCTCTTCATAACTGGTAGCCAAACTGACACCCTCAAAATCCAGTTTGCTGGGATTTCCAGAGATGAGAATGTAATTAGCAAGAACAATCTCTAACACACTGTACTTGGCTCCTCTACTCGTCTTCCTTCCTCCTCCCTCGACCACCCACTCTGATAATCTCTCAGCTAAAAAGAAGTATGAACTCCTACCTTATAAAATTTAATAAAAATGGGTGTTATTTTTTAAAGAAGAAACAGTTGTAGAAACAGGCTGGTTGTCCCCAAACGCTCCTCTACCGTGGAGTTAGTCATCCTGTCTCAGAAATTACATAAATATTCTCTCAAAGCCCACCTTCTCTCTGGTAACAAGCTTATAACATTTATGAACCTAGCCTTGTAAACCCATTTCTGCCTCCTTGATGATTCTCCAAGATAATGCAGTAATTGCACTGCTTATATAATTAGAAGTATGTGTTACCCAAGCTGGGAGATTGCCTTCTTTAGTTGTGAAAACACTGGCATTATTTGAAAAGAAGTCAAAGAATTGCAGCGTCTGAGCCTAACTATTTTTGTCAAAATAGCTTGCCTGCAGTGGTGAATCTGTATAGGAAAATTGGATTTATCCAAATCTGTGATATCCTGGACTTTGAGTAAACATATGCCTGACCTGAGGTATTTGTAAATGTCACTATTACTGTGATATTCAGTACTAAGTAGAAAAGAGGTATTCACTTACAATTAGATTGTGGCATTTTTAGATGAAGTTCAGTCTATATCCACATTTTCCAAAGTGTGGTCCCAGAAATTCTATTAAATATCCAAAGAAAAAGGAGTTAGTAATCAAATGAGGTAGGAATTTGTTTCTTAATAATATTTACTATCCCCTATCCCCTAATCACCTCCAAGATGGATATTAATAGTGAAAATTAGCATGCTGAAGACATACATAAGTTAGTTTTACCAAGCTCTGGCCAAATATGTTTTAAACAGACTTGTTTTCAACCAATATATACTAACACACTATAAAAGAATTCCATAAGACATGCTCTGAGAACTTTTAACCAAAGAGTGGGTCATTAAAACTACATGTTCTATCATGTTTAATTGTGAATTTAGTTGTGAGAATCTTGACTTATTCTCACTTTTGATGATACAATGCTTTATGGACATTTCACAATCACATGTTAGAATGTTCCTGATAATTAAACTCAAGTTAGGGTAGTAGATTGGCTGTTTTAGGAAATGACAGCAGTTTATATAAAGGGTTACCCCATCCTAAATGAGTTTAGACTATTAAATTGTGACATATAACATGTCAAACAATATGTTTTCATAATTATTTCAGGTTGCCTTTAGAGAATAACTACATTGAAAACAGAAACATCCTAAAACAAGTGTCAGGATTCAGCCTGAACTAGAAGAGAAAAAATACAATACTCAGACTCTTTATTAAATATGTATATTGACTAATATTTGCTTATGTCTAATCCCATCAAAACTGGCAAGGATGTGGAAGAAATAATAAGATATAACAGAACAACAACAATAGCTAACCCTTATATAGCATATATTTTGTGCCAGGCATTGTTCTCAGTGCTTTACATACAATAACAATTGATAATAGATGCCCTCACTGTTTTGGAATCTGGAAAAAGCAGATAAGCAAGTAGTAGCTAACTTTAGACATGATAGGTGAAAAGCTGAGAATACATGGAGAAGCCAACAAAAACCATGCCTATCAGACCTCAGAACAGCTCAGAAACTGTAAATAGCAAGAACCTCTGAATGGGCTACCTGGAATGGAGCTTAAACAGAATTAACTGAAAATCTTTTAAAAAGTAAAGAGAACACTTCAATTCATCCAAATGCTCAAGGCACAACTCCCAGTTTTCCTTCCTCTTTTCCCTTTCTCCTTAAACCAATTTATCACTTAGTCATTCAACTCTACTCCCAACACATGCCGGATCTTTCTTTTTTTCCTTTCTGTCCTGCATTCTTTGTAATTTGTTTAAATCCAATACCCCAGATCTCGCTATAGCTGTATCTAATCTACTGTTTATATTTTTCATTAATTTTTTTCATGTCTCAAATCCAAATTTTATGAATATTCCTTGTTTGTTCATCTTTTCAATTCTGTATTTTATTTTTAAACATTTTATCCTCAGTTACTTTATTATATGTGTTATGTGTGTTATTATTTAAGTATATAAAACTCTGAAGAATCTAAACCTATTTTTTTTTCTCCTGATTTTCATTTTCTTCTTTCTTTGAGTGATCTTTATGTGTCATATTTGCCAGATCTTAATCATCTTGATCGGTGGGAGTACTAGTGACCTCAGAGAAGCAACAGTGAGTGGTGGCATGAAGTGAGATCTTAATTCCCTGCCCAGAAATTGAACCTGGGTAGCCTGGATGAAAAGCAGGAATCTTAGCCACCACACCCCCTGGCTCTTGCCCCCAGTGAAAAATGCATTTCTCACGCAGGCAAAAACTGTAAAAACAGGTACAAAGATTATTGTTAGAGACACAGCACAACAAGTGGGAGAGCACACAGAGAAACAGTTTGTTTAGTTAAGATAGGAGCAAGGCAGAGATGCACACCTGGAGAGAAAGGGTGTGGGCGTCCTCCCCAATGAGGAGGAGCGCAGTGAAGAGGCAGTTAGGTCATTTATATAGGGCAGTTCATCAGGGTCTTTGTTTACCTTTGGCCAATTATCTGATTTCTTTTTCCACACCTGACCTGCCCTAGGACCCTGCCCAACATGCGTGCGCAAATTTTTTCCAAGATGGATTTCAGCCCAGAGGCCTATGGGATGGCCTTGGTATCACATATTATGGGGTGGTGCCCCCTCCTTTTGACCCCCAAGGAGCCTTTCTGCGCATGTGCAGTGTCTCCCTTGCCCCAAGGATGGGAAATGTATGACCTCTTGATCTTTTACTCAAACAAGGTTTATCCCCTTTCTGTTCCTGCCGTTACTGTTATCTTAAGGTGTCCACAGGAAACAAAGCTATTTACCCTGTTCCTGTTGTTCCTTCCATTTCAGAGAGCAAACAGGAGGCTGATTTTAAATGTCTAACCTGAAGCCCATCTACCTCCTGTCTCAGGAAATGTAAACAGGAGACTAGTTGTAAGTGTCCAGCCTGAAGCCTACTTTTTCCTGCCCCATGAAATGTAAATGGGAGACCAGTTGTAAATACCTAGCTTGGGGCCCATCTATCTCCTGCCTCACTAGGGCTTAAACCAGGGATGCTTTTCTCCAGAGAAAATTTGTGTTTTCCTTTGCTGGGAGCCAGGGGACAATGTGCCTGGGACCACTTTTTCCTGATTTAAATGCCCAATCTTAACGTGAAAAATCGCAATTTTAGCTCCACACTTTGGAGTGGCCAAAGGTCTAGTCTCCTGGGTAACACAGGCTTTTACAAGCTTACCACTCACTACCTCTGTTCTGGTTTCAGATCATGATTATTTCTTTGTTTAGTTTTTGTTTAATTTGTTTTGTTATGCTATTTTTTTGAGAGTTTCATTACTTCCAACAGTCTAAGAAATACATCAAAATATGTTTTAACCAGAATCAGGTAGTTCTTTAGCAAAAGAATTCTTTAAAATGTCAAGTCTTTTATTATGCAAAAAGAGGAATATTTTATATATAACATTTTATTATTTTTCCTGAAGTGACTATAAGTCTCTTATGGATAACACCAGTGTTGCATATGCTTATTGTCTTGGCTTTAGCACAGAATTTCACACAAAATAGTTGATTGCAAAGTCAACAACAAATGAATTAATAAAGGTCTATTTGAAATCTCTTAACAATAGCCTTTAACATATGTAATAATAGCTAAAATTTACTAAGCATTTAAATATGACAAGCTATGTTCTAAGTATATCGCATGTATCTCATTTAAGCCTCCATAATACATGCATGACTAGGCACTAATTGTTTTCTCATTTTACAGATTAGAAAACAGACTGAGAGAGCTAAATGAATTGTTTAAAATCAAACCTTATAAGTCATCCCATTATGACCAATTTTTAATACTGCTTATTGAACCACTTGAAGTCACTGCTAATGACCCATATTGAGAGAATGCCAGCAACTACACAAGGGGGAGGGACCTTTAAGCAAATATCAATCAGTCAATCAATCAATCAACAAAGTTTACCCAAATAGAGTAATGTTGGGTATTCTGTACGATGTTAACACTTGCAAGAAATATTGGGGAACATTTTATACTTGAGAAAATCTAAATGTCAAGGCAAACCTAGAGGTGTTCACGTGTGCAGAATAAAAATTCAGTGCTTAGAGGTGAAGCCTGCAGAATTTCTTCCTAAGCCATGCATCCTTAAGACAACTTTGATATGTTAATTTATAAATTCACATATTTTAATTTCTTTTCTACTCCATAGCAACAAGATCAAGCCAGTGTCACAGAGATATCAGCAACTACTACAAATGTGATTTTTTCCCTCTTTATTAGTGAAAAAGTGTAGAAACAAAATGGTACAGCAAGGAATAAGAACATGTGCTGAGACTGCCTGGGTTCAAATCCCAGCTCTACCATTTACCCTGTGGTGTTAGGCTAACTCAGCACCTCAGTTTCCTCCTGAATGTAACGTGAACGTTAGAAGTTTCTATCTCAAAAGGATTTTGTGAAGTTGTCGAGTGAATAGAGCTGAGTGCCTGACTGACTGAATGAATGAATAAATGATTCCAGGGTCTGACACAGAATTAGCACAATGTATGTATTTCTTATTGTATTTCTCCAACCTTAGCGAAGCTGACCCTCTCATGTGCAAACAGGCACTCTTTGCAAATTGATAGGTATAGATACAATTCTTTAGAAGCTTAGGAACTTTGATTAACCTTTGAAAAGAATTTTAATTCCTATGAAAAGTCTTACTTTATAATCATGAATATGTACTAAGTACCACATGTTTGCTAATTTTGTCTAAAAGTTGAATATCTCAAATTACATTTTATAGTTCTTTATCTTTTCATTATGCATACTGAAAAGGTATTCTTTTTCATCTTAAATAAAAGACTGAGGAATATTGAAATTCTAATTCTGTATGTACTCTGCAAAATTTTAAAATTTAAAAGAGGTTTATGGTAAACTTGATGTATTTTTGAAATATTATAATTAAAAGGCCCTGTGCACCTCTGCTGCCTAACTCAAGAAGGATGTACTGAGCTGTCTTAGGAAGTTCAGTACAATATGTGTGTAGTGGTCCGAATTGAGAGGTAACACTTGAGAGCCGATATAAAAGTTAAATAAGAAAGCAATCAGTAATCAATAAACCACTCACTGTCCTGCCTTCACATGGTTTTGCTTTTTATTAAGTTTCTCCAAACAGTTAGAAGCCATAGGATGTAATTTTGTGGTTGGAAGAGAATAGTGTGCCAAACTCTTAGAATATCACTAAGAGGGTCTTTCTTTCCTCTTAGTGAAGTTTTACAGAAATATGCACTCAAATTAGACCTCAGGTGTTTCTTTTGTATAGTATAGATGTTAATGTCTCGGTAATTCAAAAGGGAATGTTTTCATATTTATAAGCAATGTGAATTATAGGTGAGAGAGAAAGACAGAAGTGAGAGACACATTTAGGAGGTTATTACAGTAAGGTGAAGAAAGTGCTGATAAGAAAAGAAAGAGATCCCAAGTTCTACTGCAGAATTACCTTTATCTTGAATTTTGTAGGAATTGGCATTATGTTGAGAGAGAGAGGGAGAGAGAAACTGAATTAATTGAAAAAAATTATGTGATTTGTAATCACTATTTAAATTTTAAAATGATTTAATTATTTTGGTCTGGGCTCAAGCCTGAGCTCTATTACTCGTTAGCTGAATAACCTTGGATAATGACTCTCCCTCTTTCTTAAAACAGGAATAATGATACTCAGCTGAATGGATTATTTTGCAATTCTGTATTTCTGAGAATGCACTTGGCTTGAAAAACTGAATGAGAATTTTAAAAGTCATAAATCAGAGAACTTTTGAGATTATCTGGTTCTGGCATTATTATAATTGTGGGGAAACAGGCTCAGAGAAGTTATACCGCTTGCTTGGATCATAACAGAGACTAGAACCCAGGCCTTCTGACTAACAATTGCTTTTTTTTTAAATCACATAATACCTATAAAACCCATTCTTTAGACATTTCATTATATATTATGTATCCTTACATATTACACTACTTCCTAAAAGCTCTCTTTCTTCAAAATTAGTTATCTTTCCAGCGGATTTAGAATTGTAAATAAGTTTAGGTTTAGGAAGTCAGAAACCACACAAAAATTTATGGAGTTAGAATGCTATTATGATAACTTTGGCCAAATAACAAAATTGGTCAAAACTCTAAATCTCTCCTTAAAAACATTATTGGGAATTTCCTGGCAGTCCAGTGGTTAGGACTCCAGGCTTTCACAGCCGAGGGTCCGGGTTCAATCCCTGTTCAGGGAACTAAGATCCCACAAGCTGAGTGACGCGGAAAAAAAAAAAACAGTATTGATTAATGTCTTCAGTAATAGGAGCTGGATTGAAAAAAAAATTAATAGATTTCTGTAGATTTTCACAATTTTCTACAGTGTCAGTCTCATAGATAGTAACCAATACATAAACAAACATACAGTAAATAATGTTTCACCAGAGGCCCTTTTCCCAGTCTTCCAAGGCTCCTGGGAACAACATCATATTATGGGAAAGCTGTGTAATTTGGGACCAAATCTGTAGACTTGGTTAAACTCAATGTTTGAATTTTGTATTCAGCTAGGCTGTATGTGTATATGTGTGAGTGATCCTTATAACAAACTTGTATGGAAGAAATATTGTTACACTTTCTTTGCAGATGAAAAACCTAAGACTTGAGGATCTGTTTACTCATCCACAGTCCCAAAATGGCAGCACCAGGTGCATCTTTGTGCCCCTTTTATAGTGATACCTTCCTCAAATCCTGGGAGAATTCTTTCTCCAGTCTCACATTCCCTTAGCCCTTGGATGTGTCTATCACTGCACTTGCCATACTCCATTGCATTTATTTGGAAACATTCATTTCCTGCTTTTACCCATGTAGTCCTCAAGTACGAGAACCAAGGCCTATTCCATGGGTGTCCTCCGACACCGACATGGTATCTTCAGCTGTGAGCAGGTGTCAGTACATGTTTGTGAAGGCAGTGTGGAGTCAATTTCTGTAATAATAGTAATAACATAATAATATACTCTTTCCATGTATTGTGTTTTTACTATGTACCATGCACTTGACTAGGCACTTAAAATGGATTATCTTTTCTGTTTCTCTCAATGACCCATGTTATAGGCACTATTTCAGTATATTTGTTTAGTTGGTTGGCTTTCCTCCCTCCCCTGGGGCTAGGAGACTCCTGGTGCAGAACCTCCAATTTCTCATTCTCCTCAGTTCGTAGGACATTTAGGTGCAGCTATTATCATTGTGTTACAGATGAAGAAATGTGTATTAGCCTCAAGATCATCACAAGTACTGAGGAAGTTTCCAATGAGAAAAAAATTCAGTTTGTTCAATGCAATCAATTAACCCAGAGAAACATATTGAAGACCAAAGACAGAGTGATATAAGCATTTGTCAGACAGACGTGAGTCCCAGTCTTGAACATTTGTCACCTTAGAAAAGACAATGTACTTACTTTGAACCGCACTTTCCTCAGTGGTAAAAATGATGTTATAATTTATTTTTCTATGAGATATGATGAATAAGATTTATCATCACAGCATAGCCTTTAGAAGTTTGCACCTGGTATCACAAAATGTCATTTTATTTAGCCTGCTTCCCTTTTGTACAAAAAAAAGTTACCTGGAATTAAAAAAAAATATCAAAACACAGAAATAGCAAGGGATCACAAGATCACTTTAAGAATGTATTTGTTTCATAAAAATGGAGCTGAAGTTCTCTCATACAAAAAGAAAACGTCCTGGAAAGAATGCCAGTATGTTTTGTATAACTTTTGAGAAGAGATAAAAATACAGCTGTAAGATGTTAAGATGTTTTCTTTGTCCAGTCCCATGTGGGTTATGACACTTACAGATCATCTCTTACATCCTTTATTCCATGGTTTATATCAGCTCTAAAATGGTGAAGAAAACTTGTTCTCTTCAATTTTCTCAATCGTTATAAGGATGGATGAAAAAAAGCCCTTGAAAATAAAAGGTGCTGTACAACAGCATTGTCTTACATGAGAAACGTGTGATTAAAATCTGCAGAGCTCAGTAAATATTTAGGAAAAGAGCACTCAGAATGTCCTGGTGCAATTCCAAGCGACAGCTCTGATTTACAATCCATTAAGGGAGAGTGTACCCAGAATCACACTCCATCCAGGGTTCTGGACACACTAATTTTGAGGAAGCCAAAGAGCATAATTGATTTTTAAAGCAATCTGGAGAGAGGTTTTGCAGGAAATAAAGAACTCTTAGCCAGCATACGATTGAGGGGAATGGGCTCTATGAATTTTCATAAGATCCCTATAAGTATAGTGTTACCTTTGGAGAGGAATGGAGGGAAAGAAGTAAAAAGTATATTTCACGTGTGTGGGAACTGTTTTATAACTTAAAAAACGTGACACAAAGCAAATTTTAAAAAATGTTAATATTTGCCAAATATGTAATTTTAGTACATAGATATTCACTGTATTATACTCTATGTCTTTTGTATATCTGAGATGTTTTATAATTTTAAATTGATTTTCAAACAGGACCATGTGGGGTACTGCAGCATGGATGATGATTATTAGGACTAACTAAGTGAAAGGAACTGTGTAAGGCATGAATAAACATAAGCCATACTTTCACTGTCTGGTAGAGGTAGGGCTTCCTCATAGAGCCAGGCAGGATGTGCCCTGCAAAACTCGAGTGACGCTATCCAGATAGATTATCACGGGAAGAACTTGTGTCCCCTGGTGTTGTTCCATTCATCAGTCCTTGGAAGCAAAGGTGAGAGAGAGGAGCACAAGCTACCAAAGTGCCACTTATAAATTGGAGAGGACTAAGTGGGCAGGAACAGTTTTGTGAATGTGGTGACTGTTGAACTCAGTCTAGAAAGATGATTAGAATTTGGGTAGGTGATGGGGTAAGGGAGAGAGACAGCACATTCCAGGAAGATGGAATATTAAGGATGAAGTCATAGAGTTGAGAATATAGGGTATTTGTACATTCCTTCAACTCAGAATTTGTCCAGTACAGACACTTTATCTGGAAAACCTTAAAATCTGGGAAGATAAATTTATACCCAGACTCAGGTTTTGCTCTCCTCCAGAGCCCAATTTTACCTTCTTCTGTCCACCACTCTCTTTTTGTGAGTTTCAAGGCGCCCTTTTGCACTAAAGTCTTAAGAACTATAGGTATTACTTCTTTGGATATATTTCCAGAAGTGGAATTGCTGGATCGTATGTTAATTATATTTTTTAAGGATTTTTTAAGGATTCTCCTTAAAAATTTTTTTAAGGATTCTCCATACTGTTTTCCTTAGTGGCTGTACCAATTTACAATCCTGGCAATAGTACACAAGGGATCCCTTTTCTCCACGTCCGTGCCAACACTTTGTTATTTCTTGTCATATTGATAATAGCACTTCTGACAGGTGTGAGGTAATATCTCATTGTGGTTTTGACTTGCATTTCCCTAGTGACTAGTGATGTAGAGCATCTTTTCATGTGCCTGTTGGCCTTGTGTATATCTTCTTTGGAGAAATGTCTATTTAGGTCTTTTTGCCCATTTTTTAATTGTAACCCAAACATTTGAGGAAACTTTAATATGCAAGGTCATCAGGAGAAGTGGTTTTTGTAATTACTGGTCATGAGCTTACAGTGGATTGCTGGGCCATTTTCACAATCAAATCTTAATACTGAGGAAGCACTCAGATGATCATGTATGCCAACACAGACAATCATAGCATGTGAGAGAAAGAGATCATCCTGAATAACTGCCAAATTTTATTTTACTTTTTGTTTATTGAAAATATAATATAAAACAATGCTGAAAGCCATTTTGTAGTAAAAATCACTGTAACAAATTATAACGCTTTTGTTTTGCTTATCACATCCTGATCCTTGACCATAGACATACCTACTTGACAGTTGTAAACATAAACATAGTGCATCTGTCATTTGGCCTGTTGGTTTTTATTTCATAATTTAATTTTTTAAAAATTTTATTCATATGTTTGCTTTCTGTCAGGGAATATGCTAGGTGCTAAAGATACAGTGGTGAACAAAGCATTCACCACAAATTACACACACATATATATACTAAACAATGAAAGAAAATGAGGTTTCCATTAGTAAGAAGGAAATGGAGAAATTTTTTCAATAAATAACTAATAATATATCTCATAGCCTATCGCTTTGCTCCATACATGAATATCCTTTTTACTGTGTGCACACATCAATAACACTTAGACACCCCACAGCCCAAAAAGAGAGAAAATACCAAATTGCCTTCATGAACTGCTTTCATGCAAAAGTCAAGTATTTCTGTTTACTGTTGCTATTCTTTTTAGAAAGTTTTTTATATGTTTCTATGTGTAAAAATTATCATTCACTTTTAGATACCCATTATAGGATGGCACAAAAGGAACAGGATATTGGCAAAAAAAGTCCATTTCCAAAAGGGAGACTGAGATATCAAAAACAGTAGTCATTGTGACTTGACATACAGCATATCCCTGCGAAGAGGAAAAGTTTTTGGTCATGGAAGTGGAGTGAGTTCTGGGATCAGCTAATCATGGAATAGCCCCTGAGTCTGTTCTCTAAAATAATTTCCTCCATTTATTGTCCTTCATTGTCCTAGTTTTACCTTCTGAGAAAATCTCCCTTGTCATTCTTCTTCATGGCCTTCTCTGAGATGGGAGAAGACCTTTCTAGAGAAAGCACATGGTTAGTAATACACTTCCTGATATCTAAATTCAAGGATACAAGGATGACCTTAGTAGTTGAACAATTAGAGGATTTTGTGAAACAGAAATAGGTTTCTTTAATGTTAAAGTTTCATTCTAATTGAATATGCTCCTGGTCACTTGTTTCTTGTCAATCCCATGCGCTAAGAGCAACAGCCCGATATTTTGTGATCTTGTATAACATGAGACTCCGTGCTCTTAGTCACATTTTTCTATATTTTGCCAACTTCCTTGCTAAATTTTCTGCTTCTCTGGCTTTTCTGTCACCAACTTTAGTGTGAAATGGAAAATAATTTTCCAGCCTTATGAGAGTCCAAAAAATTCATTTTTTATTGTATGCCACAAAACATGTCCTTAGAAAAGCTATATTTTACTCCCTCCCTGCTTTTTCTTATGAGGCAGCTTTATATAAATTTTATCTTTTCTTGAAAAATTTTACTGAAAAAAAGTGGGAATCAGTCCTTCTATGAAAGCATTCTGATTTCTTTTTTTATTATTTCCCCTAAGATGAGTAACTGAATAAAAGTTGAAAAATATGTAACTATTTTACAAGCTCATAACAGGGACTGTCATCTCCCAGGCCTGAAATAATGGTATCACTGGTGCCGTTTGCTGCACGGTGGAGTTTGGCACACTTTTTTCTGTAAAAGACCAGATAGTAAATACTTTGGGGTTTGCAGGCCACATGGTCTCTGTTAGAACCACTAAATTCTGACATAATAGCATGAAAGAGCTGTAGTCAATATGTAGCTGTAGTCAATATGTTTACGCATTGTCTAAACAACTAGACAATATGTAAACAACTGTGTAGCAATGAAATTTACTTACAAAGATAAGTGGCAAGTCAGGGTTTGACCTGCAGAGAATAGTTTACTGACCGGTACTCTCAACTTCTTCACTCATTCAGTTCCACATTTTTTTTTAAATTAATTAATTAATTAATTAATTTATGTCTGTGTTGGGTCTTCGTTTCTGTGCGAGGGCTTTCTCTAGTTGTGGCAAGTGGGGGCCACTCTTCATCGCGGTGCGCGGGCCTCTCATTATCGCGGCCTCTCGTTGCGGAGCACAGGCTCCAGACGCGCAGGCTCAGTAGTTGTGGCTCACGGGCCTAGTTGCTCCGCGGCATGTGGGATCTTCCCAGACCAGGGCTCGAACCCGTGTCCCCTGCATTGGCAAGCAGATTCTCAACCACTGTGCCACCAGGGAAGCCCCAGTTCCACATTTTAAAGTCTGTTACTTCCAAACTCCTGCTGTTTTAAAATAAATTCTGATTTGACAATAGCATAAAACCTAATTCAAAACAGTTTAAACAATGAGGAACATTTATTTTCTCACCAAAGCAGCAATTCCAAATTAGGGCTCCTTCAGTATTGTTTAATGCACCAATTTATCAATACTTGCTCAAGGTTGTCAACAAGGACCCAGGTTATATACATCTGTCTGAACTACCATCTTTAGAGTCTTGTGCTCTAGTTATGCACAAACACACTATCACACTGTAAAAAAAGGAAGAGTCTTTTCCTTATATCTCCTTTTCAGAGTGAGAAAACTTTCCCATATGCCCCATTAACATATTTCACTTCACTTTCCATCCACACAAACTAGGTCACATGCTCAGTTGTAAGCAGATTACAGTTAAAAGAAATAGTATTGCCACCATTGGCTTGGACTTCTCAGAATTTATAACTGACTGAAGATAGAGTCACCTTTTTAAAATAGTGGATGCCTGAACAAAATCTGGGTCCTGATTGCAGTGATGTGGGAAATGGAGTTTTGGGTGGAAAACCAATAAATGTAAAAAGCATACTTAAGGCTGCTTGTGAACTATTTCCTTTGGGCAATATCTCAAAAGAGTAACTGATTCATCAAATATTAAGCATATTCTTACCATTCATGGTTACATTTTTTCCCCAAAAGCTTAAAAGAATGCACTTGGAGAGTAAGACTAGATTAGTTATACAGCAATCCTGCCAATGTTTCTACTCAATTATCTTTTTTTAGTTTTATAATCTTTTATTATGGAAAATTCCAAATGTATAAAACGTAGAGGGAATCATATAATGAATACCTATGTACACACACTGAGCTTCAACATTATCAACTCCTGGCCAAACATGTTTTATCTATACTCCTATTCACTTCTGTCATCCACTGGATTAGTATTCATCAAACACCATGTATCTCATGTTTTATAAAGTATTTCAGTGCGTATCTCTAAAATTTAAATAACATTTAAACCTAAAACCAAAATATAAGTTTCATACTTTAAAAAATCATCATCCTTAATATCATGTACTAAAATCCAGTCCTTGTTTGTGTTTCACAAATTGTTTCTTAAATTGAGTTTTGAAGTTGTTTAAATAAGAACCTAAAAAGATCCATACATTGCAATCGGTTGATGTTTCTCAGCTCTCTTTTAGTGTATAGGGTCCTCTCACTATCATTTTGTCTCTTGCAGTTTGTTTGATGGACAGCTTAAATTTTTAGCTTGTAGATTTACCCACATTCTAGACTTTGCTAGTTACATTCCCTTTATGTTGTTTAATATGTCCCTTGGTCCCCTGTGTTTCCTGTAACTTGAGAGATAGATTTTTAAGTGTGATCAGATTCAGATTCAATTTTTGTTAAAGAATATCTCGTAATTGGTGTTGTATATTTCCATCAGGAGGCACATAATGAGTGGTTTTCTCTCTTTTTGCAATAATAGCAGTCACTGGTGATCATTGTCTGGATTTATTATTTTACTAGGACATCATTTTATCCTAAAGATGTAGAAATTGAGGTTCAATTAGGTTCAGTTATTTTTACATAGTCACAGAGGAAGTGTGACAAAATTCATTAGCAAATCCTTTTGGCTCTAACTTCAAAATATAGCTTGAATAGGACTTTTCACACATCCTCTCTCACTACCACATTAGTTCAATGTCTGTTTTCTGTTGCCTGAACTACTTCTGTAGCATCTTAATTATCCAGTTTCAATCCTTACTTCCTCCAGCCTGTTTTCCACATAGTAGCCGAGCCAAGCCTTCGAAACAACAGACCAAGTCACTGCTTTTAACCTTCCAATGACTTCCCATCTCATGTATTATAAAAGGCAAATTCCTTATTGTGGTTTACAGGCTCCTACATTATACGGCTCCTGGCTTTTTCATTTGCCTTATTTTCTGCTACTCTTCTCCTGCTTACTGTTCTGTAGCCACAGAGGCCTCTTTGCTCTTCTTTGAACATTTCAAACTCTTTCTAATTCAGGGCCTGCACTTGTTTTGCGTTTGCACCGGGATGCTCTCAGCCCATATGTTTGCATGCTTCATTCTCCACTTCACAGATTTTTGCTCATTCTTCACCTTCATAGAATGAGCTTTTGTGATCTCCCCATCTAAAATTGCACTGCCCATCATTCTTTGTTCTCATACCCTGCTTTTTGTTTCATTTCTGAGCACTTATAAATACCTGACATTACATGTTTTTATGGACAGTCTTTCCCACTTGTATGTGAGTTACGCAAAAGGAGGACTTTGTGTTATTCATCCTCTTAATGCGATAGAACTAAAATAGTGCCTGTCACAAAGTAGGTGCTTAGTAATGTAAATGTTTGAATAACAGGATGACTGAATGAGTCAAAACAAGAAACTATACTGAATAACTCCTAGTCTTCATCAGAACTTGTCCAGGTGACGCTATGTGATGAATTTGAGCTTCTGTTTTGTTGGACTCTAGAGCACCAATACTGGGCTTACACACCTTATGGGGCCTGTTTAATGTTGTTTTGCCTAATCACTTTGGAAAACTACTGCTTCTCAAGGCAAATTTACTCCCTGTCTGATTTGTAGAATAATTGCTGCCCTTACTAACTAAACCTTTCTCTAGATTTGATTCTACATCAAGAAGAAAAGTAATTAATGAACAATTGTGTTGCAAAGTTTAGAACTAACACAGGCAGAGTTCCTAGAATATTGCTGATGCTTGATAAAATCTGGCAGTGCTAGTGGCGGTAGTAGCAGGAACAGGAGAAGAAATCATTATCCTTATTCAACTTACACTTCATTTTGGTTTCTTTTTCCTTAAGGCATTTCCAGTTTAGCAAGCCGTTGGAGGGAGGAACATTTATGTAAACTAACATTTATAGCAATGTAACCATTGTCAGTGTTGTGATGAAAAATTGCATGGGGAAATATAACAGTGATTTTTTTCAGAAAATACCTCCAAAAGATAGGATACTTAAAAGAAAACCATAAAAGTCCATGTCTTGTGCAGTGGAATTAAGTTTTAAAATCACATTACTAATTCTTGGTAAATTTGTTAATAGTCAGCGGCTAATTAGAATAACAAGTAATTCCGTGTGTTTGTGTGTGTGTGTATCTAAAGTCATTAGATAGCAGTGCCTACTAAAGTGTTTGCCTCACAGCAGTCATTCAAAAAAATGATACTTTTTTCTCCCCCTCACAGACACTGTATAGCTTTTTGTTCTTTCCATGAAAAAAAAAAAAATCTACAAAGTGAAAAAAAGAATAATTAGATAAAATGCCATTTGCTTTATATGGTATTATCTACTATCAACACTTTGCTGATGCTTGAAATAATCCATTTCTGGAATTCTCTTATCTCACTTGGATGATGTCATAATATTGCCTAAATATTTTCTGAGCTTGTCACAGATTCTAATCTTGAAGTTATTTTCTTCCAGGTTCTATTAAAGAAAATAGAAAGGAGGTATGTCTTTTTATTGACAAAGAAATTACGAATGTATATATGTTCATTTCTTTAGTTCTTTATTTTTTAGGTGTTCTGACTTCTGCTGGTAAAACCTAGTAACCAAACATGATTGAAAACCATTGAGAAGACACTGAGTTCAGGATATCAATGGCCAAGTCTGCACACATTCTTTATAGGCCAACCTATAAGATGATGAAGCTAGTACATGGCTGTCCTCTGTAAATGTCATGCATTCGAGCTAATGGTCAAGACCAACTGACCAAGAGCAAATAATCGTGACACAAAAGATCTGAGACAAGTCCCCTATCATCGTTAAAAGCTACTTGTGCAACTTTGAGCAAATCATTTATCTTCTCTGTCAGTTTCTCTATTGATTAAATGTGAAGGTTACATTATACAAGAAGTTTTCAAACTTAGGGAGCATGAGTATGTATATTAAAAATTCAGATTCTTAGACTCCTTCTTGAGGGATGTAGTAGTCCTGGAAAAGGACTGAGGGGTCTGCATTGTAATACACTCTGCAGGTGACCATGGACCTCACATTGAAACTGCAGAGCTGTCTGCAGGGTCTCCCCTGACTCTACAATTTCTAACAGTTTTTTTTTTTTTCCTTTTTCTCCTATTTTTGGCATTCTAAGCCTTGATGGCATATTTTCTAAGTGGGATCAAACATCCCTCTAGTCACCATGTTTCATCACTCAGACCCTTTGCTGATAGACCATTGAAGGCAATTTTTAATATCACAGAGAATTCCTGTGAGAATTCCACAGGAATCCCATTTTATCTTTTGATAGAATTTTCTCAGTAATCACAAGATTCTTGGAAAACTTTGGTTTAGTTAGCCCTTCACCTACATTACACAGAAAAAGAAAGGTGTGGGGTCCATATGGACCTACTGATTACACTGGCAAAATAAGACTGAACATATAACCTATTGTTAACTTTTAAGTGGGTAAGTTTTGCAGTAGATAAAAAGTAAACCAGCCCGGTTTAAAAGGTCTAAGAATCTATTGCAGTGTGTGTGTGTGTGTGTGTGTGTGTGTGTGTTGGAGGGGCAGTGGGAGGTGTGTCTGACATTATCTATAACATCAATTTCCTCAGTTGTTCCAATCATACAAAATATACTTACTCTTTCCCCTCAAGTTGTCACCTACTGTGAAGTTGATTATGTATGTTTTCCAGAAATCAAGACTTGGTTTAAGTTTCTTATGTTCTAGGAAATAGATTAACTCATTTTTAAAATCAGCCTGAATAATTTCCACAGAATTATATATAATATATATAATTATATATATATGAATTAGGAAAAACTATGTTATAGAGTTCAAAGTCCAACATTGTGCAATGATCAGCAAAAACAAAACAAACATTTCTGCAATTGAGTGTTCCAGTTAGTTCTATACATATATCTCTGTGCCTGGGTTAATTTGCTTTACTGTTTTGTACATCCAGCTTTGCCCTCTGAAAACCACATTCATTCTTCAAGACATAACTCAAATGGCACTTTTTTTCTTCTACCACTGTTACTATCCCCACTTGGAACTAATGTCTGCTATCTCTCTGCTTCTATGCTGTTGAAACATACTCTAGTGCTGACAGGATATTCTTTTACATTTAGTATTAAATGAGTATTTTCAATCAAACCTCATGGCCTGTGAATTCTAACTTTCTAAACTGTCTACTTTTTTCTAGTTCCACAGCCACAACCATGGCTCTAAAGCCACCTTCTGTTCTCCTGTCGATAACTGAAGCAGCCTATTCACTTGTTATCATGACTTACTCTTATCCTATTCACATCCATTCTCCACATTGAGAAGATGAATTAGACTGTGTCACTCCACAGCTTAAAAGCTTGCAGTGGCTCCCTATTCCCCTTAAGATAAAGTCTAAACTCCTCAGTAGGCCATGCAAGGCCATTCAAGAGCTAATCTCTGCTTTCCTCTGTAGCCCCATCTCTGTCCCCTGCCCCACTCTCCATCACTTTCTGCTCTATTTTCCAGTAATAAAAAACTTTTTCCTCACCTCCAGATATTTCTACACGATGTTACTTCTCTCTGGGCAAAATATAACACAGTGAAATCAAGCACAGGTTAAGAGTTGATTCTGAATTGAATCCCAAATCATCACCTTTACCTTTATAGGAATTGAAGGAAGATGGTGTGTTTTGGCAACATCCCAAAAAACAGTTGTAGAAACAAAATCTTTAGTTTAGAGAATACAGGATTTGAAGGGGAAATGATAGCTGTCTGCAAATATTTGAAGAGCTGTCATATGAAAGAAAGACTGCATTTATTTTTTTTGATTTTCTGAAAGGCAGAACAAACCAATGTCGGGAACCATAGGCAGGCAGATTCTTGCTCTGCAAAAAGTTCTTAACAGCTGGAATTGTCTGAATGTGGAACAGGCTGCCCTGGGGGAGCCATCGACAGTTTTAGAGCAGGGAATGACATAATGTAAGCAGAGCTGCAGAGTCTAATGTTAGAGCAGTATCAGTAGGTATTTCCATTGTTTGGAGGATGGACACCCTGTGCACTCACCATGCTACTGGCTGTCAGAAGCCGCTTTGTCTTTCTGTCCTGGGACCTGAGATTCCTGAATCTCTGGCAGAGGGTTTTTCTGGTTCTAGGAGAAATTGCTAGGCTTGAATTATAATAATTTTCTAGGGTAGGAGAAAGGGAAAAGTATCTTAACTTTGATGGAAACAGAGGCATCCATTTGTAAAATTTGTCACATGGAAAACCAACTTAGATGTATCTGAGGATTGAAATATTTCATTCTTTCATTCAGGAATTTGCCCGCTCTGCAAAATATGCAGGGTATGGTGTCCCATGGTTTGCAAGATATAAAGATATATTAGTTTGCAGATCTTGACTGCAAGTAGTCTGTAGTCTATAGTCTAACAGAGAAGACTGATGTGAATAATAGCTATGGTGTGGATAAAGAGATGTTAATTGTAACAAAAATGTTAAGTCTAATTAGATTAGCTAAAGAGTTGCAAATCTTGCCAATGGGAGAAAAGTGTTTTATCATTTCCACTGTCTCCAATAATTACCATAAGTTAAGCTAACATTTCTTTTGGAGATATGCCAATTATAGTGCGAATATTAGACTGCGTAGAAGCAGACCTTATAAAAAGGAACTTATCTATCCCAGATTTTTCAAAATAAATTGATCCTACTAATACCATTTTGCATTTCACCAAGTACTAACTTTTAATGATTCAAGTCAAAACACTCAGAAGTATGTTCACAAACTTTAGCCAGTATGATCTCCAAGTGACATGCTGGCACATTTGTATGCACTTATTGAATACTTCTGTACGCATCTCACTTCCTTTTTATCATATCTGTTCATTTGCTCACTTCAAGAAACCCACACCTATATTTGCCTTTCCTGTGTTCTTCATTATTTGTAGTTTTATATATTCTATATTATAGGTACAGTTAGCAGTATAACTGTTTTGCCCATCTTTGCATTTGAGGAGTGCATTTTCACTTGTCCTTTCCCCTCCATGAAGTCTAAGATTAGATGTTATAACCCCACATTTTCTACTCTCCTTGTAACTTTCCACAATAGGACCAGTGAAGTAGGTACTTCCCAATGTGTGTGGTTGATCATGAAAATTGGGGGAGTATTAATTGAAAATTAATGACATAAAATCAGTCACTATGTCTGTTAATTAATATGCTCTCCAACAACAAATATTTCCAAGTGATATACTGATCATTCCTTAAATTAAGTAAATTATAATTTAAAAATTCAAAATATGTATATAGAGATAAGAGAGCTATTGTGAAAATTCCACAGGATTTGGATAAATATAAATCTGTGTTTGAATATTAGCTCAACTGTTTATATGACCTAAAGCAGTTTAATTAGGCCATCTGAGCCTATATATTCAGCCACCTGTTAGATGAGGATAATGATACATTTTATGTGATCAGAAATATGGTATGTAAATGGTTTAGCATAGTGCCTGGCATATAAAAATCCCTTAATGAATATAGTCATTATAATAATATTGACTAAGCAAAAATAGAAAAGTCAAATAAAGGATTTATTTGATAAATAATAACTCATCAAAATCATAATTTTTAAATCATAAAACATAAAAAATTACATGAGTAATAATCTCTGTGTGTATACATGTTAATAGGCAATATACTTTAAAAAATCTAATAGCTGCAGCATATAGTGAAACAATATTGCTATTGATATAATACTCTGATAGCTGTTTTAGGATTTTTAGTCTGTGATGATATATTGGTATATTTTAAGGAGCATGGCTGGCCCTTGGTATACTGAAATCTACATAGTGCTTCAAGTTGTTCCGTGAATGTAAAGCACTGACCAAGCTACTATGGCAGAAATGAGGAAGCATCTGTTGTCCCTGACCTCAAGGGACTGAGTTCAATGGTAGAAATATAGCTTACTCGCAAAAATTATAATGCAAATAAAATTACCATTATTAGTTAAGGAGCCTAGGTGCTATTAAAACTCAGAAGAAAGAGACATTACTTTTAAGGAAAGAATAAAGGGAGATTGTGTGAGTGTATGGATGCTTTTGAATGTATTGCTAGATATATTAAACTCCCCATGAACCTCTAAAGTCATAAGTGGAGTCAGAAAAATGTCTGTGTATTTCTGGAAATGAATGTTATATGCCGTCACCAGTGTTCCAGAAATCAGGGTCCTTTTAAAAGAGATTCACAAGACACAGACTATTTCATATGTGTGCCTTACGGTTGGGAATGGCTTGAACACACTTACAATTGTACCTCATCCTACAATTCCATGGCAGCCATGAACTATATTTACTCAGCAGTGCTGAGTCCTGCCTTGACAGTACGTTGCCCATGGTGCTCTTAAAATCAGGCGAAGGAAGTAAAGGGAATTATGCCTGTTTCAATCACACATATTTGCAAGTTGTCATCCTATCATCCCTGAATGCCATTCCCATTGGTACTTCACTGAAGAAATTACTTTATATATTGTTTAACTGAAGATAATAGTTACACTGTCTTTATGGTATACTCTTTTAATCCCTAAATAAGAATGTATGAAGGCTGCTATGCCATGCATTTGGGAGAAACTGTTATCTGAAAGTGACTTAAATGCATTTCCTTGGAATTGTCTAATTTTTCGATCTTAGTATAATTACTCTTTCTATGTTTGTAGAGAAATATTATTATTTTAACCTATGTATAGAACTATCATAAATTTCAGTCTATTTTAATATGGTAGAGAACCAGTTTAGGTTGAAAATGAATTTAATATGAAACTAACCCCTTACCTTAGGAGTTACTTTAGAACTTAACCTCAAAGCACTAATGTCATAAACTATATTTATGTACTCCTTTCATCAATTTAATCTTTGAGTTTCCTTGTTATTTCTTTCAAAAACAGAACAAAGGGATTGGGTTAGTGAAGAGAATTTACACACAATGGCTCCTGCCCAAGTCTATAAAAATATGCTACCTGAGTTTATAGCCTCCTTGCATTTATTGGCAGCTTCACAGTTGCAGACTTAAAGAAACTGACAGGAGGTTAAATAAAGTAGGGCTGAGAAGAACTAGAACAAAACTTGAAATAAAGGCCTTGAGACTTCTCTTAGAAACAGAATCACAAAATTTAACTATGAAAACCATAGTATATTGCAGTCTTGGAATTGAAATTGTCCAGAATCTGGAAGTTAATCCAAATCTAACATTGGAGTAATCCCCTGCTTTGGGATTTTTTAAAAAATAATATGCAGTACTCTTCCTTAAAATTGTCCATGACCATTATGATCAGGCCAATTTATTTGTTTTGATTTGGGGGAAATTACTTATAGTTTAGAGGAGTGATTTCTTTTATCCTGAAACCATACTCCCAACCCCAAAACACACACTGTGGCTGTGAAGTAGCCATGGGTACCAAGGCAGAGAGCCAGACTGACCAAATGTTACTTGGTGTAGGTATGAGTATATGTGTGTATGTGTGTGCATGTGTGTGTGTATGTCTGTTTGGAGGTGCAAGTAAGCTACTTTAAGGCCTTTATATGCCCAGCTCTATCTGGAATCTCTTTTGGAGCTACGGAATATTCTTAGCACTGCCCTGAGACCACAATACCAGCTGACATATTGAAAAATACTGTATGCTAGACCTGCTGGGGTATTCCCTTTTGAAATGAGAGTCCCATCTAAACCTTTTCATTCACATAACAGTATGGCCTCAAAAAGACCTATTAGGCCTAAAGATAACTATATTCAGAGGTTCAGTGCCATACCCTGAACTGTGTTTGTGACCTATACCAATTCCAGTCCCACCTGTTTGACCACTGCTGCCTCTGGCTGCAAAAGGTCTGTAATCCAGTCAGTAAGGTAAAAATAAATAAAGTAACCTTTACTCACAATGCATATCTAAATAAAAAATTATGGCTATAGTTTCCATTGGAAGAGACAAAGCAGCCAGTGGGCTCTTGTCTTTTGAATCTGTTCACATTTCTTTGCTGTTCATTTTTTTTTCCTATTGAAAAAAGCAGCTCTTCTTCATCCATCAGTCCATTTTCCTTTTTAAAGAGTAGAAAAGAAAATTCCAGAACATTGCTTTGTTCTTTTGTGTGCCATTTTGGAAGAAAACCTATCAAGGACAAGTGATTCCTTGAAAACCAGGGAAATAAAGCAAGGGACTTGTTCCCTTTTTCTCTATCTTTGAACTGGCATGAAATTTCTGCATATCGTGAGTGATTTGAAAACATTCTTTTTTATAATGTCAGTCTATCAATTTAAAATACATTCTTCATATTATAGTGACAAGATTAGAACATTTATACTCAGACAGCTTTTAAAAGAAAATTAGGAGGCAATGAAGCTCCCTTGAGGTTTTTGACATTAGACTTTTACTGAATTAAATGAATTATTCTTAAATTTCTTACTGCTTTCAGCTTTGATATAATAACTAAAGTGCTGAGCATTGATTTTGTATAGGTTGGCAATTGTTTTCTTAATAACTTTCGTATTACGTAACAAGTGGTCTTGCTCTAGATACTCCAGTCATATTCTTCCTAAGATCATCCAAACTCTACTCTCCTTCTCTACCCTAAATAAAAAATATATGTATATTTATTTTAAAGCACATTTTTATTGTCCCTTAGACATTATTTGAATGTCGGTATCACTATTCAGTAAATTCCAATAATGCTGTGCAACTAGACAAAGAATGTGAGCATAGAATCCCTAAGGATTTGTAAGCATTTCTTGAATTAAGATGAAGATTTAACTGAGACCCAGGAAATTTATTTTCAAATCTTAAAATAGATTCATGAGAAAGATATGCAGAGAAGACACAAGACAGTGTGTTTTGTTTGTTTTATTTTTTTCTAACTAGGGCCTTGGCCTCAAAATTCTAGGTGAAACTATTGGCTCTGCTGAACTGGACTATGCTTTAAGATATGAAATAACAGCAGATCTAGTGGCCTTTTAGGTTTCTTTCTTCTAGGCCTATATCTAATTTTGAACCTTAAAGTCACATTCTTTCAAAACCTTAATAAACACCAGGAAATCTGAAAGAAAATGAAAACATATCCCTAAGGAGTAGTCTAAACTGGTTACACTATCCTCCAAAAGGTTAGCTGCATAAGCCCTATACTGTTTTTGCTTCACCTTCACAAATCCCAACACATGGAAGACAAATATAGTGAAAAGGCAAGACCAAGAGAGAGGCTGTACATGACAGAGTTTGTGATCTCTTTTATCCGTGTACCCATTGGCTTCACTCTTAAGAACCCTGGAACAAACATGTCCATTTTCTAGAACATTACCAGGGCCTCTTTACCTTGGAAGTGGAGTATAGAGAGGGAGAGTCTTTGTTGTTGCCCTAGAGGCCATTAATAATATTTCTTCTTGCATATTTGTGAAAGGCAGGGTGCTATGGTAAAAGGAACATAGCTCAAGCATCTCATGGACTTGAGTTCAGTTCATAGGTTTGGCAATTACTGGGCTGAATGTCCTTAAGTTAGTTAACTCTAATTTTCTCAATCTTAGATATGCATAATCAAAACTTTCTTTTAGGATTACTGTGAGAATTAAATATATTAAGTATCACCTAGGAATGCAAGGTTGGTTCAGCACTCAAAAAACAATCATTATAATTTACCACACTAACAGACTTGAGAGGAAAACTATATGATATATCAATAAATGCAGAAAAAGGCATTCAACATCTATCATGATAAAAATGTCAGCAACCTAGGGTTAGAAAGAAACTTCCTCCATGTGATAAATGCATTTACAACAAATTTACATCTAACATCATACTTAATCATGAGAGCTTGCTTTCCCCCAAGATCAGGAACTAGGCAAGATTTTCCACTGTCACCACTGCTATTCAATATTCAATTGGAAGTTCTAGAAAATAAAATGAGGATAGAAAAAGAAATAAAAGGTATTCAGTTGGAAAGTAATAAATTAAAGTACCCTTTCTTGAAGACAACATGATAGTCTATGTGGAAAATTCCAAGGAATCTACAAAATGTTTATCATTACTAGAACTAATAAATAATTTTGAAAGTTCACAGAATACAATAGCAATAAATAAAAATTAATTGCATTTCTGTACATTAACAATGCACGATTGAAAAATGAACAGTGAAAAACTGAAGTTTAAAAAGATTATCTTTTGTAAAAGCTCCAACAAAATGAAATAGTTAGCTATAAATCTAATAAACTATGCACAGGATTTGTATGAAGAAAACTACAGAAATATAGTTCAATCAATCAAAGAAAGACCTAAATAAATAACCATATGAGATTCATGGCCTAGAAGACATGGCGTAATTAAGATGTTAATTCTTCCCCAAGTGATATATATTAGATTTAATTCAACCTCAGTCATAATGTCAACACAATTATTTGTAGATATAGATAAGCTGATTCTAAAATGTATAAGGTCCGGTAAAAGAACTCAAATAGCCAAAGCAATTAAAAAAAGAAGTACAAATTTAGAGGACTAGCACTACCTGTTTTTAAGATTATTATAAAGCTAGAGAGGTCAAGACAGTATGGTATAGGTGAAAGGACAGACACATAACCAATAGTGTAGAATAGAAAATTTAGGAAGAGACCTACATAAGTATGGACAACTGATTTTTTACAAAGGTGCAGGGGCAACTGAATGGAGAAAGGACAGACTTTTCAACAAACAGTTGAACAACTAGCTGGAACAACTAGATAGGCATATGCCAAATATGATTGCTGTTCTATACCTCATACTACATAGAACAATTAACTTAAAATATATTATATACCTAAATGTCAAAATAAAACTGTAAAAGCCTAATCTAAAATATTCATAACATTGGGTTAGGCAATGATTTCTTAGATACAACACCAAAAGCATGATACATAAAATTTTACCTCATTGCAAATAAAAACTTTGCTTTGCAAAGGACACTGTTGAGAAAATGAAAAGGCAAACCACAGACTGGGAAAAATATTTACAGAGATGAACGATTTGTGTACAGAATGTATAAAAGACTCTCAAATCTTAATAATAAGAAAACAAACCACTTAGTTAAAAAATAGTCAAAATATTTGAACAGAGACTTCACCAAAGAAAATATATGAATGGTAAAAAGCGCATGTAGGGATGCTCAATATCGTTAGTCATTAAGGAAATGCAAATTAAAGTCTCAATGCAAACAGCCTCTCATGATTAAGTATTAGAAAAATCTAACAATAACAGCAACAACAATTCTGTTGATGAGTGTATGGTACACCAGAAACTCTCTCATACATTGGTGCTGGTACAGCCACTTTTGAAAAAAATTGGCAGTTTCTCTAAAAGTTAAATGTGCACTTACCATATGACGCAGCAAGCCTACTTCCATGTATTTATGAGAACTTAAAACCTCTGTATGAATGTTTATAGTAGCATTATTCATAATCACAAAAACTGGACACAACACATATGTATCAATACTTACATGAGTGATTGTATAATCAAATTGTGTTACATCCGGGACTTTCCTGGGGGTCCAGTGGTTAAGACTCCACACTTCCAATGCAGGGGGCACGTGTTCGATCCCTGGTCAGGGAAATAAGATCCCACATGCTGCGTGGCGTAGCCAAAAAAAAAAAAAAATTGTGTTACATCCATACAGTGGAGTTATGACTTAGTAATACAAATGAATAATTATTGATTATTGCATTGATTATTGCATTTTGCCAAATGAAAGAACCTAATCTTAAAATTTATACAGCGTATGATTCCGTTTATGTGGCACTCTGGAAAAGGCAAAGAATAGGTAAAAAGAACAAATCACTGATTGTCAGGAATTAAGGGTAAAGGGAGAGTCTGAACACAAATGGGAGGACTTGGGAATTCTTTGGGATGTTGTAATTTTTCGGACTTTGCCTTTGGAGTGGTTATAAGAATTTCTGTTTGTGTCAAAATTCAAATAACTCTACACCAAAAAAGTCAATTTTATTCCATGTAAATTAAAAAATAGATAAATAAAAGGGGAAAAAAACCCCAAGCACATGTGCTATCTCTCAAAACACATATGGTTTTTATAATGAGAATAAAAAGTGCTTGACAAAAATAATCTTAGGTTTTATTGAACTCAAAACTTTGCAAAATTGTATAATCTTCCTGATGAGTGTAAACCATGATTTTAAAAATATAATTTCAAAAATCAAGGCTAACAAAAAAAAAAAACAAGGCTAAAATACTATTAAACTAAATTAAAACTCAAATTCTGACTTTCTATAAAATAAATATCCCTGAGAAGAGTAGTTGATAAATAATAGGTGGTAAATTAATTATTAATAATTAGTATTACAAACATAATAAACAACAATATTAATAATAGCAATAATATATCCAATCCTTATTATTTATCACTTGTCTTTAAAAATGGACTTTATTTTTAAACACCATGACAATAGTTAAAATTTCTCATCCTGAACTGGTTGAAAAAATACCCAGAATAAATACTATTTTTCTGGGTTTTTTTTCTAGCATTAGTAAACTAATTTTTTCCCATTCTTAAGCTTTCGAAATAAGCTTTCAATGATAGAATATGCCAACCTTTGTTCAAAAGCAGATGTAGAAATTGCCAGCCTTTGGCACAGTATAAAGAAACCCGTAAGTAAGAACAAGAGCAACAGGTGGCAAGAAGTGGGAAGTTCTGTGGTTACAAATGTTCACAGCAGGAAAGAAATATAGAACAAGTTGTGCCCCAGTGCAGTACTGGTTAGACTAGTCATGCCTGTGTTTGGGTTCATATTCTACACATCAACAAAATTTCTTCTAGTTAAGTTATCGGTTTTTCCAATAACAATGTGTGGTTGGAAGAGATTGGACCAGATTTTTCGTTTTTCAAAATGTTGTCGTAGACCTGTGAGATGCAGTGGGGGGTCTCCAGAACCTCCCTACTTCAGGACAGGGTGTAATCCAGGTTCATTGCAGGGTCCATGTACTTTGGCCAAATGACTTTTTTGAGCTCTTTAGAGTGGAGCAACCTGTGCTGTTCTCGGCAGTAGTATAAATATTATAACTTTGCAGCTTGTCAGAAGTACTATGAGACTTTAAGTGTTTTATCTTTATCCAAACCCAAGGTTAGTTTTCATTTGCTATTACCTTCCATGAGGCAGGCAAGGATGATCAGGGATTCCATTTTACCCTTTTACACACACACACACACACACACACACACACACACACACACACACAAATACGTTGAGTGTGATGCAAGGAGCACCAATATGGTTTTCATAATAATAACTCCAAGGTATTTAAAGGTTTCATTTTCATCCCTTTCTCACAATGTTGAGAACCCAAACACTTTGATTAGGCATTTGAAGTCTATCAGTGGTCATGGTAGTGCTAGAAAAAAAACAACGAATATTTTTGTTATACCTGATGGCCATGTACTGCATTTCCATTTGAATATGAACTTGATGATGAGTGAATGTTACTGAAATCTCCTTGTTTTTAGCTAACTTCAGGCAAGAGATAGCTCAGGAGCCAATATCCTGAAAGCACCTTGTGTTTTGGGTCACAAGTGATCTTGTAGGAATGTGTGAAGGGGCATAGATTTCAGGCACACACAATGGGATGAACTGTCAATTGTCAGAATTCCTCCAATGATCACTACTTGGTTCCACCAAGATCATTACCAGTCTTTCCTTCAAGAAGTCCACTGCTCCCATCTGCATGAAACACAGCTGTGGTACATTAATTGAACGATAAAATTCAAGGTTTCAAAAGTTATCTGGAGGTTATTTTAAAAGGATATCTGCAACTGTTCAAGGTTATTTGTGATACGTGCCCTAACCAGGCTATCTCCTGTTCGTGCTTCCATGATTTCCAAACACAAAAGAATTAGCAAAAGGAAAAGAATATTTATGAGCCTTGTTAGACATTGTAATTAGGCAGATCAGGAGGAAGTTTTGGTCCCATTTGGGTTTCTCCATTAGAACCATTGTCAGTTTGCATGAAATCCCCTAATTTCTTATTATGCTGGTAGAAGGTTTGCTTCTGCTATTAGATTTTAATCTTTGAGAGTGTATAGGGAATCCACTAAGTCTCAGTTTCTCTCTTGGGCATTGATTCATGAATCCTTATTCAAATGGCTGTTGTCTTTTGAACATAGAGGTCTCTTTCCCTCAAGGACTTAGGCAGGAATTCCCTCAAATATATTGCATTTTCTTTCACCCAGATGCAGTCCTTGACCCAAACTACCAAAAGCTAAACCAGATTAGTTTCTTTATAGTGCTCTGTATCTCTGTGCTACATGAAATATGAATTTTTTGGAAAATGAGCTGCTCATTATTTTATTGGTATAAAAGCTCCAGAAGCTTCCCTTTTTTTTATTCTACATACTACATATTTATGGCTCTGACTTTAAATCTTATTACATCTTACATTTGCATGGCATCATTGATTCAGTTATAATAATAGCAAATACATATAGGATAAACTATGTACCAGGCATTATTCTAGCACTTTATGTTTAATCATTTAATTTTCACACTCATAATTCTGAGTTTATTATTATTATTCTCATTTTAAAGATGAGGAGACAGAGAGATTAAAGAGTTTATCCAAGATCAAAAATTCATATTATGTCAGATTTTGTGCATGAGTGAAACCATCACTCTTATCCATCTACCCGTACATTTCTCTCTCTCTCTAAACCAAAAATGTGCAAGATGCCAAGATCTCAAAACTGAATGAGACTTGGTTTCTTCCTTGAGGGGGCTCATGGTGTCACAGAAAAATGCATATCAATACTAGAATAGAGATGCATTGAGAGTGTTACAGAAGCACAGGGAACATGGTAGCTAATACTGCATAAACGCATTAAGAAAGATTTTCCAATGTTGGTAGCATCTGAGCTCCACTCTGAAGGGTAGAAGTTTTCAGAACAAAAAGAAATAACATGAGGAAAATGTAGCTGAGTGAATGACCAGGTTATTGAAGGAATAAGGAGACACTGACTATGGATGAACTATATATCATGAGCTTATGAACTTGACTATGTTGGGAAATTATGGGAAAAAAAACTGTTACAAATTTATCTTTTACTACTTCTTTTTTTTTTTTCCTGCGCATTCTAAAGAGAGCCCTTTGCATCATAGCACCTTTCATAAGTAGCAGGCATCTCTATGACTCTTCGGTTCAATTCCTGCCAAAATCTATTTGAGTTTTAAAAAGGAAGCAAGAACATTAATGGCATGTGGGGGGAGGGGGGATTTGCAATACCACAAATAAGTATATGGATCATTGTTTTTGTTTTTGTTTTTGTTGTTTTTTTATTGGAGTAAAATTGCTTTATAATGTTGTGTTAGTTTCTGCTGTACAATGAAATGAATCAGCTATATGTATACAAATATCCCCTCCCCCTTGGACCTCCCCCCCACCCCCCATCCCACCCATCTAGGTCGTCACAGAGCACCGAGCTGAGCTCCCTGTGCTATACAGCAGGTTCCTGCTAGCTATCTATTTGTAATGGTAAACATTCATATCTTATTTGTGGCATTACCGAATGAATATTTGATTTAAAGAAAAATCTCATTTGTACTTCAAAAAAACACTAAGGTGATAGGTTGTCTGAGCCTTCAAATTTCAGAACACTGTACCACAAAGAGTAAATGCCTCTCGAGGTCCCCTTGAGATTTTAATCTCTATGGGTACAGGGTCTTTTATCTATTTGTTCACTGCCATATCCCCATTGTCTAGAAAGAATATCTCGCATCTATTACAATAAACATCTATTACAATAAACACTTGTCAAATGAATATATTAATTAGTAAATTAATTAATAGAGCTTTATCTTTATCTCACTCTTTCATTTGGTAAGTATTCATTTGCATACTGTACGTGCAGACCCAGTGCCAGGTGCTGAAGTTGTGGCTGTAAACAAGACGAGTGTGACCCTTGCCCTCATGGAACTTCCCTTATAGCTAAAAAGGCTATATGTTAAATAATATCCTAATAAATAAATACATGCAAACATGGTAAGCAAAGTATATGTTTCTAACAGGACATATAACAAGGGAATGAACCTACTGGGGTGGGCTGTGTGACTTGGAAATTAGAGAACAGTACACAAAGATAAAGATAAAAACAAGGGCACTCATTTCACCTGCAAAACTTTAAAAATGTATTTTCATCAATTTAGAAACCCCTTCATAATTTTGTGCCCTTCTTAAAGTATTCTGTCTTGCATTAGACTTATAAGAGAGCTTTTCTTATTCACTGTAATATATTATAATTGAAGAGATAAATTTTGATGTTGCTAGTTACTAATTTAAAAGCTCACTGTATATTGTTCACCTTTGTCTCCTGCATCGTCTTGCACAGAGCAAGCAAACTCAAAAGTACATTAACGTCAATAGTTGCCGTTCCCATGTTTGCTTGTAAGCATCTTCAACTACTTACAGTTTATTTAAAAAAAAAAAAAAAACTTTAAATTTTATTCTTTAGTGGTAGAAGTGCATGCATTGTTTTCTGCCCCCAAAGGTGGTGCTCAAAGCTCCTCTGAAGTTATACATCTGTACATGTGTAGTGGATAATCTCTGTAGATCCCTCCAGACTCATCCCACACCTTTTTCTACCCTGCCCCGTGCCCCAGCAAGCTGATATCTATGACTTACAGCAACCATGGTTTCTCATGACCTCTAGCTACTGTTTAGATTTGACCAGTGGGAGGCATCAGCAGCAGATTAGAAGTTGACAAAAGAGAGGTTGGGGTATTTTATTTCCCTGGCTCCCTTCATGTCAGTCTGTGGTTGGCAGTGGCTGCATTCCTGTGTCTAAGCACACAGGATCTGCCAGATTTCCTCTCCCCCACCTATAATTGTCTCCAGGTTCATATATCTACTTCCTCTCCTTGCTCTGCAGGCCCAAGGGTGGTCAAGTTTTCTGGGCATTGTTAGTTGTAGGGAGCCTTACCATTATCCTTTTTCTCTTAATCCTGCCCACACCCTTTAAATAATCCCTTTATTAAGCTTTCTTCAGTTACTCTGAGTTAGCCATCTCTGCCCTACTAGGACTCTATAAGTAGACAAACTTTTTCTTGTTCAAAGTGAGGGGAAAACTAAAAAGTGAGTGAAGAGCAAATTTGTAAAAGAAGTTTCTGTGTAAACAGAGAAGTTGCTTGTTATATTACAAAGAGCAGAGGCCTTGAAATCAGATGGACCTGGTTTGTTTCAGGCTCCAACACTTCCTGTGTGTGACTTGAGACAAGTTACTTACATCCTTTGTGTCTCAGGATTCTCACATGTAAAGTGGGGATGACACATCCTAACAGGACTATTATGAGAATTACTGGTAACACACAGGATGCATCTAGCACTTTGTAGGCACTCAATAAATAGAGCTTTTATCACGTAGAAATAATTTATGCCAAAAAGGACACACTCAAGCCACATGTTCTTTTGAAGGAGAGAAAACTATAATAATTTTGACAAGGCAGAAAAATAAGAAAAGTCTGTGCCCATTTATGCTTTCCCCCCCCCCAAAGCTTATTATTTAGATAAATGTGCTTTGATTGTATCCACTAATATAGAAAAGTGTGTTTGGATTTTATGAAATTAAATGGCATCCTAAGACACCACCTCCCCTCAGCCCATCAGTTCTAAAATACTTCTGATAAAGGTATAAAATCTTACTAAACCACATAATTCATCTTGAGAATAAAACAAGAGACAAATATATTTATTTTTAAATTTATTTTTTAAATTTCCCTCTTGTGGACATAATATAAAATTCATTAGGTTATAATATCATGTTCTTTTGCTACATATATCCCAAAATTCTTGTAACAATATACTTGGCAGAAATTTAAAAGTTTGATCTATAAAAAAATACATATTTTTTTTTCACATGAGTCCTTAGGATGAGTTAGTCTTCTTGAAATTTTACTAAAAGACTGAATCTTTTGAAAAATGTGTATTTTTCACTCAGAATAACCAATTTTTCTTTTCTCTTCAATTTTCTCTTTGAAGTTTTCAAAGAACCTATTTTTCCAATTAAAACTCCATATCAGCTCAAAGCCCATTGAGTTAAGTAGTATCTTGATAACAACTTTACCTCCTTTGATGTCAGGTGTCTTATGTGAATGTATTTCTAGAAGATACCTTATTTGCAATTACATCTTATTTGCAATTGGACCTTTGTGTATACCCAAGTGAAACTGTCATTTCATGAGATCCTTTCAAATATGTGAGCATTTATGAAGTGCTCCTAGAACAGTTGGAAGTAGTACTAATTGTTGCTTTAGAAAAATCTGTTCTAAATATAGGAAATGACACATTTCTACACTTCTACAGGTTTATCCTTAAACTTAAGAGTTGCATATGCTTACCCAAACTTATGTGTTACTGTGGTCTCTTTTCTAGTTATTAGCTTTGAATAGGTAGCTGTCAAATATTATTCAAGGGTACCAGGTAAAGTCATACAAGAAAAGAAATGGAACTTTAGAATATAGAAGAAAAAAGGCCTGAATGTGCTGTGGGGGTAGCTAGTGTTAATCATGGCAAGCAAAGAACAGATATTGCTGGTTATGCCAAGCAGAATATGATGGCATTCGATGTGGAACTTTGAAAAGAACTGTACTCTTTCGAACATTAGGATCTCATATTTTCAGCTTAGATTATATTGGTTTCTAGCAAAGCTGATCTGTATGATAGCTTTGGAAACACTTGGTAGTTCAGGAAATGAGAAAGCATTGCTTTACAGATAAATGGGAAGGAAAATGCAGAGCTGTAGGAAGGATATGTGCATCATCAACATTTTTTTCTCAATTTTCTTTATATGTAGCATTTAACAAATATTTTCTGCAGTTATGTGTTTATGGAGAGTTTTATACAGGCTTTCTTACTTTATATGCATAATCCTTTGAAAAAAATGTATTAAATCCAAGAATCATAAATAAATAAAAATATAGGAGAAGGAATATTTCAAAAAGAATCAGCTCAGGTTACCTTCACAGTCAAGACTTCTCTGGTACTACCACTTGGATTCCTCTTTGGTGGTTCTATGATGCCTTATCTATATTTTGTATATTAGTTTTTAATATAAAGAACTGCTTTTATATATATATATATATATATATACTTCTCCTGATAGTGACCACCATTTTCACCCAACACTGAGTTAAGTTCTGGTCCAGAGAAAGATCTCAATAATTGTTTGGAATTGTTAAATAAATGATAGAACACTGAATGAATAAAAAGTTTAAAAATAATAATTAATATTTATTTCATATAACTCAGTTACACACATTGTTAACTAAATGATGGAAACTGAAAAATAACAATTAGGATTACAAATAATAGCTGATAACTTATTTTGTGCAACTCAGTTACACACATTGTTAACTCATAGCAGATTTTATATTATTCATAGCTATTATTTTATAGATCAGCAAAAGAACAACAGTTTGATAGAAGATGGGTAGACATTCCCAGTTAATGTGTACCAAATAGCACATATTCATTTTTCATCAACATATATTTCACAGTTGTCTAAGATTGTGGATATAGAATTACAGGTTCTGAGGTTTGCTTTCGCTCTGTGGTTTCTACATTCAGAGCTCTCTGCTTAAAATTTGTGTGATATTTCTACCAAGTGAAACCATGGTAACGACCCATCCAGGATTGGGGTTCATGAAGAGCCATGGAGCATTCTGGAAAGATCATCGGTTTTGGAATCCAATGGCCATAACTTTCACATTCAGTTCTGCCAGTTGCTTGATTTATGACCTAGAGTAAGTAAATTTCATTGCCTCTCCCAATTTCATTTCCCATTTGAAGTGAGTATATTTAAAATATTTTATGATTTTTGGCAAATGCAATTATTCAAAAAAAAGGACATAAGGCAGTAAATTTGTGGAAAATAATGGGCAAATAAGCATATGCAGAATTCCCCAAAGAACAGTAGGTAATTTTTATCCCCTATCTGGACTGCAGCTATAGCTCCTTTACACCTCTTTCTCTCACTTACTATACTGCAAACAGTTTTGTTGTTGTTGTTGTTGTTTTCAGTTTGTAAATACATTGCAATCTTCATACCTCAGGGCTTTCACACATGTTATTATCTTTGCCTAAAAGCACCCCCCCACAAACACACATATATATAAACGCCAACACAAACATACATAAACACCTTTCTGTATGTTAGGTTCCTTTTCATTTTTTGACCTAACATGTCACTTCTTCAGACAAAATGTCCCCGACCACTTCATAAAGAAAGTCCCCTTTATTATTCTCCATAATATAGCCGTGCCTGTATTTTCATAGCATTTCAGACAATTTATGTGTATATACATATTTATTTGTTTGGTCAATGTCTGACACTCTACTAGAATGGAAGTCCCATGAGGGCAGAAATTATATGTCCACCTTGTTCACCACTGTATACCCAGTGTCAGCAGGATGCCTGCAGAGAGCAAAAGCCCAAATAACATCTCCTCGATGACTAGGTGAATACAGGGGTGAATCAAATGATGGAAAATACTGACAGCATTGATATGCATAAAGCTAGTCTCACCCTATATTGGTTTATAAAATAATAATATCTACCAATGTGATTGTCATCTTTAGCTCAAAGAACAGTTTTTGAACATACGTGCTGGGGTCAGTGGATTAAGGTGACTAGTATTATTATAGAGTCCCCATCAAGGCCATTTCTCAGGGGCCCAAGGCATTACTCTCTGAGTCTAATATCTTTACTAGCAACTATCACCATCTTCCATCTGTGTACCACCACCTCCAAAATAATATTTATTCTTTTACTTATATGTTCTTCTAGAGTAAAAGGCAATTCTCAACCAGAGCCCAGTAATAAAAAACTGATCTTTTAATATTCTACATCTGTGTTTCCTAAATAAAAGAAGATATAAGACCACATGACAAAATATTCACAGGCATTAAAAAACTACTAGGACAGATTTTTCCTGTGCTATTCCTTGAATGTAGTTTAGAAAACACTAGTCGGTCCTTAAATAAGGGGGATTGTATGGTGTATGAGTAGGATTTCAGTATGAGTCCTGTGGGCCTTGGGGAATTCCTCTTCAAAAGGGTATTTTCCTTTCTTATCATTACAGAGTCCCAGAAAGCTAAGAGACTGGATCAATTCATAATTCTTTCTTCAATCCCTTTCTAGTTCACATTTTATTTTCACACTGAGAATTAATGTGAAAATAAAAAATACATTTTTTTATAAAACAGGAAGAGAAAATCCCTACTGCTAGGTTTGTCTGCATTTCATCTATTCAACCATGTCTTATTTCTATAGAACCTCTTTCAAAAATTGTCTTGTTATTTTTTTTTCAAGATTCTCGTTTGTCTCAAAGGGCAATGAACATTGGTACCTCTGCTTGTCTTTATCTGAATTCATGAATTTGAAAATTTCCTTAGAAATCTGGAGTTAATTCATGAGCTGATTATAAAGTAGCTAAAAAGTATTGACTGAAACAATATGAGTAGAGTTTAGTTAAATTTGTTTGTCTTATAATAAATATGATAATTATGGAAAATGTACCTTTCCTGTCTGTACCCCTTGCCCACACCTGTTAAGATCCAGATTCTACTCTGTCTCAAAAATAGAATTAAGATGAGTAATTGCAAGGCAAAATTTTCATTACTTGAGTGCTGTATGTACTGGTGGGTTTGCTTCGTCTTTTTCACCTTTCAGTCACTACATTTCAAATTTACTTTAATATAGAGAATATGGGCAGGTGAATAGGGAGGGTGGTAGAAGCAGATGTGTTTCTAGGTATATTCGGTCTGAGTTTTAGCCTCTACCAGAATGAATTTTGGTGTCTGTTCTTTACATTTCAGTGTCTGTGATTTTCGAGGTAAATGGATGGTGTGCAGGAGTTTCAAACTTAATTTATGGATGCAACATGATGTGATGGTTTTAGCACTAGAAACTGTTTGGAATATAAATCCCACACAGTTTTCTCGTTGGTGTGATATAAGGAATGTTACATATCCTCTCTAAGTCTCAGTTTCCACATAGCTAATAGGTATAATGTCCGCCTGGTAAGATTGTTAGAAAACTAAATGAAATAAACACAGCATATATTATGTTTAATATGTAGTCACTAAAATACTATATACATATATATGTATATATGAATGTATATATGTATATATGAATGTATATACAGTTGGCCCTTGAACAACAAAAGTTTGAACTGTGAGGGTCCCCTTACACATGGATTTTTTTCCATAAAAAATTCTACAGTACTACACAATCTGAGGTTGGTTGAATCTGCAGATGCAGAACTACTGACAGGAACAGTGGAGTCAGAGGGCTGGTTTTATATTGTATCTGGATTTTTAACTGCATGAAGGGTTGATACCCCAAACTCCCGCATATGTATATACACACACACATACTATAAATAATATGAAAAAGCCTAACAACACACTAGAAAAACTATAAAATAGCTTAGTCACTTAAGAATTATAATTGGCTAGAAATATATGAAAACATGTTCAATCTGTAACATGAAGATTAAAACAATTTTTTTTTGTTTTTTGTTTGTTGGCTTTTTATTTTATTCAGAATTAAAACAAATGATACTATCTAGAGTTCCCTAAGGAATTTCATAAGGAAATGGATTCCATCTTGTACTATTTGGGGAAGTGTGAAAAGATAAAGCTTTTAGGGAAGGCAGTTTGGCATTATTTATCCAAATGATAAATATTCATGCCCTTCAAACCAGCAGTTGTACATCTAAGTGTTTCCTCTTAGAGAAATACTCAATATGTGCAAAAAAGGCATATACCAGAATACCCACAGCAGTATTCCAGGGCTGAGGAATGCCCTGGGATTAATGTAAGGGAGATGAGGACGGATGGGGACAGAGGCATACAGGGACATGGGGTCATTCATTGCTGGGAGAACACAGTTACTGGGACTTCCAATTATGGAGGCAGAGTCCTGTTGAGGGGCATTCTTTCTTCTGGCAGGTCAGTCTTCTCTGCGTGAGGAGAGGGACTGTTACACAGAGCACAGGAATGCTGTCCCCCCGCTGGTCAGTTTTTGTACTAAACCACGTATGCTGTTCCTTTCCAGCCTCTTGATCACTATTAGTACATTATGCGGTGTGTTTAAAGGAGGATAGGTTATAGAAAGAAGTGCTCTGGTTAATAATAGTAATTTGAATGTCTATGCATTAGGTTTTATTTATTTTACTGCTTAAAAACCTAAATGGTTAAATTTATCCAAAGACAATCCAAATTATTGTTCTCATAACTCTCCAAATGAATTTAAACCTCAGTTTCTTTTTTACAGAACCTTTAAAAAACAGTGAAAGCTCAAACTGGAAGAGGAGCTATTTATTTCTCATAACTATTTGACAAAAATCTCAAAACACTTCCCCTGACAATATAGAAACAAATGAATTCAACTAGTCCTAATCCCTAGGTGATGCTTTTCAAGAGTACTTTTCTGAAACAGCCATCACAAGAATTAAAATTATTTGTTGATTTCTGCTGATTATTTCTAATTGCTAAAACTTGCCATTTTGAATTTGCAGGCATGAATATAAGCAAGAGTGAGATAGCAAAAGAAACTTCATTAAAACCATCTCGGAGATCCCTGCCTTGCCTGGCCCAGAGCTATGCTTACTCAAAGAACTTGAGCCAATCTACCTCACTCTTCCAGTCAACTGAGAGTGACTCTCAGGCGCCCACTTCTGTAACCTCAATCTCTGCTGACAAAGCAGAGCAAGGTGAGCTCTACTTTCTTGTTTAACTTTTAAAGAGTAGTGTTTTCCTCTAGTGTTTATAGAGTCTTCAGGAAGGAGATTGGCATAGAAAGGAGAACAGTAGCCCATGCCAGTCAGACAAAAGGCCATTCGTTGGCGAGATGTGTATTCATTTCTTTCTATCCTTGAAGGTAGCCAACCCCATGCAAATATGGACCTAACACTTTCTGTTGGCAAGAGAAGACAGATCAGCCACCTAAATCACTGGCTCATTAGCATTCCTGGTGAGAATTTATTACCAGTAATTAAATATGCCAGCAATAATAAACTCAGTTCCCTAAAAAGAAAGACCCAAAGCTATAAATAATACTGACAGTAAATCAGTGAAGGTTTGGTTGCACGAAGATGTGGTTAGACAAGTGTTGGCAAATAAAACTACACACATCTGACCGTCTGAGACACATTATACCTTTAGACAATCCCTTTTCACAAGAGTCAGGAGTCAGAATACAACCAGGCCCCTGTCATTCAGTGGATGGGTGTGTTTTTATTTTCCCATCCATCTCTAAGAGCTTTTATGTTATGAAAATTCATTCCCTTATGATTCCTTAGGGTTGCTTCTTCCTCTGGATAACTTGAAAATGCCAATATTCTCTTTTCAGTAGTATTGGGAAATCACTACCTATTTTAAATAGTCAGCTTACATCCATGTCCAATAAGGAAAGTGGCTAATTGTTCAAGAGAATCAAAGTGTTAAAATGTAATATAGATGTATCTCTCATTTCCACTCATTAACTTAAAAATATTTCTTCATGTTTGGCTATTATTTGGACAGCAGTCACCACGGTACTTGTTCTAGCTGTCATTATGTTTTTATTCCCCCAAACTAGAAAGTCTTTTTTGTTCTTGTTTCCAGTTAACACTGAGGAAGGCAGAAAAGACTCTGTGCTCAGATGTTCTTTTGCTGACCTCAGCGACTTTTGCTTGGGTGAGTTGCTTTCTATTACTTCCTTCCTCCTTTCCCCCTCTCCAAAGGTAAACTGACTTCTACTTCAAACAGAGAACATTATTTTTTTAAGAAAAAAAAATTCATGTTTAGTCTTTAACATTTGATGGATGAGAATAATATTCTAAGGTTAAAATATTATTAAGGTATTTCATGTACAGTTTGAAAGTCAAATACAGAAGATTTTTAATGAATAACATCCTATAACTGAAAAAAATTCTGTTATTAGTCTTTTGGAAATTTCCTTCAATTCTCTATGAATAAGTACATTTATACTACTGTGTCTAGATTTATCAAATTTCAGCATTATCTGTTGATCTCTTGTGCTAGATGAAGGTTTATTAGTTCATTCATATAACCTTTCCTATTTTTTTCATAGTTACATTGCCATTTTAAATTTTAAACCTCTCTCTACTTATTAAATTTGTAACTTTAGTATATTTGCATCTTTATATCATGTTTTTTTCCTTTTTAGCTTTTTTATTTTTTAATTTTTGTATTATTTTTAACATCTTTATTGGACTATAATTGCTTTACAATGGTGTGTTAGTTTCTGCTGTATAACAAAGTGAATCAGCTATACATATACATATATCCCCATATCTCCTCCCTCTTGTGTCTCCCTCCCACCCTACCTATCCGACCCCTTTAGGTGGACACAAAGCACCCAGATGATCTCCCTGTGCTGCGCGGCTGCTTCCCACTAGCTATCTATTTTACATTTCGTAGTGTGTAAATGTCCATGCCACTCTCTCACTTCGTCCCAGCTTACACTTCCATCACCCCGTGTCCTCAAGTCCATTCTCTACGTCTACATCGTTATTCCTGTCCTGCTCCTAGGTTCTTCAGAACCATCTTTTTTTTTTTAGATTCCATATATATGTGTTAGCATACAGTATTTGTTTTTCCCTTTCTGACTTACTTCACTCTGTATAACAGACTCTAGGTCCATACACCTCACTACAAATAACTCAATTTCGTTTCTTTTTATGGCTGATTAATATTCCATTGTATATATGTGCCACATCTTCTTTAACCATTCATCTGTCGATGGACACTTAGGGTGCTTCCATGTCCTGACTATTGTAAATAGAGCTGCACTGAACATTGTGGTACATGTCTCTTTTCGAATTACGGTTTTCTCAGGGTATATGCCCAGTAGTGGGATTGCTGGGTCTTATGGTAGTTCTATTTTTAGTTTTTTAAGGAACCTCCATACTGTTCTCCATAGTGCCTGTATCCATTTACATTCCCACCAACAGTGCAAGAGGGTTCCCTTTTCTCCACACTCTCTCCAGCATTTCTTGTTTGTAGATTTTTTGATGACGGCCATTCCGACCGGTGTGACGTGATACCTTATTGTGGTTTTGATTTGCATTTCTTTAATGATTAGTGATGTTGAGCATCCTTTCATGTGTTTGTTGGCAATCTGTATATCTTCTCTGGGGAAATGTCTATTTAGGTCTCCCGCCCATTTTTGGATTGGGTTGTTTGCTTTATTGATATTGAGCTGCATGAACTGCTTGTATATTTTGGACATTAATCCTTTGTCAGTTGCCTCATTTGCAAATATTTTCTCCCATTCTGAGGCCTGCCTTTTCGTCTTGTTTATGGTTTCCTTTGCTGTGCAAAAGCTTTTAAGTGTCATTAGTTCCCATTTGTTTATTTCTATTTTTATTTCCATTTCTCTAGGACGTGGGTCAAAAAGGATCTTCCTGTGATTTATGTCATAGAGCGTTCTGCCTATGTTTTCCACTTAAAGTTTGATAGTGTCTGGCCTTACATTTAGGTCTTTAATCCATTTTGAGTTTATTTTTGTGTATGGTGTAAGGGAGTGTTCTAGTTTCATTCTTTTACATGTAACTGTCCAGTTTGCCCAGCACCACTTATTGAAGAGGCTGTCTTTTCTCCACTGTATATTCTTGCCTCCTTTATCAAAGATAAGGTAACCATATGTGCATGGGTTTATCTCTCGGCTTTCTATCCTATTCCACTGATCTATATTTCTGTTTTTGTGCCAGTACCATACTGTCTTGATTACTGTAGCTTCGTAGTATAGTCTGAAGTCAGGGAGCCTTATTCCTCCAGCTCCATCTTTCTTTCTAAAGACTGCTTTGGCTATTCGGGGGCTTTTGTGAAATTTTTTGCTCTAGTTCTGTGAAAAATGCCATTGGTAGTTAGATAGGGATTGCATTGAATCTGTAGATTGCTTTGGGTAATATAGTCATTTTCACAATGTTGATTCTTCCAATCCAAGAACATGGTATATTTCTCCATCTGTTTGTATCATCTTTAATTTCTTTCATCAGTGTCTTATAGTGTTCTGCATACAGATCTTTTGTCTCCTTAGGTAGGTTTATTCCTAGGTATTTTATTCTTTTTGTTGCAATGGTAAATGGGAGTGTTTCCTTAATTTCTCTTTCAGATATTTCATCATTAGTGTATAGGAATGCAAGAGATTTATGTGCATTAATTTTGTATCCTGCTACTTTACCAAATTCATTGGTTAGCTCTAGTAGTTTTCTGGTAGCATCTTTAGGATTCTCTATGTGTAGTATCATGTCATAGGAAAACAGTGACAGCTTTACTTCTTCTTTTCTGATTTGGATTCCTTTTATTTCTTTTTCTTCTCTGATTGCTGTGGCTAAAGCTTGCAAAATTATGTTGAATAATAGTGGTGAGAATGGGCAACCATGTCTTGTTCCTGATCTTAGTGGAAATGGTTTAAGTTTTTCAACATTGAGAACTATGTTGGCTGTGGTTTTGTCATATATGGCCTTTATTATTTTGAGGTCAGTTCCCTCTATGTCTACTTTCTGGAGGGTTTTTATCATAAATGGGTGTTGAATTTCGTTGAAAGCTTTTTCTGCATCTATTGAGATGATCATATGGTTTTTATCCTTCAACTTGTTAATATGGTTTATCACATTGATTAATTTGCATATATTGAAGAATCCTTGCATTCCTGGGATAAACCCCACTTGATCCTGGTGTATGATCCTTTTAATGTGCTCTTGGATTCTCTTTGCTAGTATTTTGTTTAGGATTTTTGCATCACTGTTCATCAGTGATATTGGCCTGTAGTTCTCTTTTTTTGTGACATCTTTGTCTGGTTTTGGTATCAGGGTGAAGGTGGCCTCATAGAATGTGTTTGGAAGTATTCCTCCTTCTGCTATATTTTGGAAGAGTTTGATGAGGATAGCTGTTAGCTCTTCTCTAAATGTTTGATAGAATTCACCTGTGAAGCCATCTGGTCCTGAGCTTTTGTTTGTTGGAAGATTTTTAATCACAGTCCCAATTTCAGTGCTTGTGATTGGTCTGTTTATATTTTCTATTTCTTCCTGGTTCAGTCTTGGAAGGTTGTGCTTTTCTAAGAATTTGTCCATTTCTTCCAGGTTGTCCATTTTATTGACATATCGTTGCTTGTAGTAGTCTCCCACGATCCTTCGTATTTCTGAAGTGTCAGTTGTTACTGCTCCTTTTTCATTTCTAATTCTGTTGATTTGAGTCTTCTCCCTTTTTTTCTTGATGAATCTGGCTAATGGTTTATCAACTTTGTTTATCTTCTCAAAGAACTAGCTTTTAGTTTTATTGATCTTTACTATGGTTTCCTTCATTTCTTTTTCATCTATTTCTGATCTGATCTTTATGATTTCTTTCCTTCTGCTAACTTTGGGGGTTTTTTGTTCTTCTTTCTCTAATTACTTTAGGTGTAAGGTTAAGTTGTTTATTTGGGATTTTTCTTGTTTCTTGAGGTAGGATTGTATTGCTATAAAAACTTCCCTCTTAGAACTGCTTTTGCTACATCCCAACGTTTTTAGGCCTTGTGTTTTCATTGTCATTTGTTTCTAGGTATTTTTAGACTTCCTCTTCGATTTCTTCAGTGCTCTCTCGGATATTTAGTAGTTTATTGTTTAGCCTCAATATGTTTGTATTTTTTACAGATTTTTTCCTGTAATTGATATCTAGTCTCATAGCGTTGTTATCAGAAAGATACTTGATATGATTTTAATTTTCTTAAATTTACCAAAGCTTGATTTGTGACCCAAGATATGATCTATCCTGGAGAATGTTCCATGAGACTTGAGAAGAAAGAGTATTCTGTTGTTTTTGGATGGAATGTCCTATAAATATCAATTAAGTCCATCTTGTTTAATGTATTGTTTAAAGCTTGTGTTTCCTTATTTATTTTCATTTTGGATGATCTGTCCATTGGTGAAAGCAGGGTGTTAAAGTCCCCTACTATTATTGTGTTACTGTTGATTTCCCCTTTTATGGCTGTTAGCATTTGCCTTATGCATTGAGGTGCTCTTATGTTGGGTGCATAAATATTTACAATTGTTATATCTTCTTGGATTGATCCCTTGATCATTATGTAGTGTCCTTCTTTGTCTCTTGTAATAGTGTTTATTTTAAAGTCTATATTGTCTGCTATGAGAATTGCTACTCCAGCTTTCTTTTGATTTCCATTTGCATGGAATATCTTTTTCCATCCCCTCACTTTCAGTCTGTATGTGTCCCTAGGTCTGAAGTGGGTCTCTTGTAGACAGAATATGTACAGGTCTTGTTTTTGTATCCATTTAGCCAGTCTGTGTCTTTTGGTTGGAGCATTTAGTCCATTTACATTTAAGGTAATCATCGATATGTATGTTCTTATTACCATTTTCTTAATTGTGTTGGGTTTGTTATTGTTGGTCTTTTCCTTTTCTTGTGTTCCCTGCCTAGAGAAGTTCCTTTAGCATTTGTTGTAAAGCTGATTTTGTGGTGCTGAATTCTCTTAGCTTTTGCTTATCTGTAAAGCTTTTAATTTCTCTGTCAAATTTGAACGAGATCCTTGCTGGGTAATCTTGGCTGTAGGTTTTTCCCTTTCATCACTTTAAATATGTCCTGCCACTCCCTTCTGGCTTGCAGAGTTTTTGCTGAAAGATCAGTTGTTAACCTTATGGGGTTTCCCTTTTATGTTATTTGTTGCTTTTCCCTTGCTGCTTTTAATATTTTGTCTTTGTATTTAATTCTTGATAGTTTGATTAGTATGTCTTGGCATGTTTCCCCTTGGATTTATCCTGTATGGGACTCTCTGAGCTTCCTGGACTTGATTATTTCCTTTCCCATATTAGGGAAGTTTTCAACTATAATCTCGTCAAATATTTTCTCAGTCCCTTTTTTTTTCTCTTCTTCTTCTGGGACACCTATAATTCGAATGTTGGTGCATTTAATGTTGTCCCAGAAGTCTCTGACACTGTCCTCAATTCTTTTCATTCTTTATTCTGCTCTGCCGTAGTTTTTCCACTATTTTGTCTTCCAGGTCACTTATCCGTTCTTCTGCCTCAGTTATTCTGCTATTGATTCCTTCTAGAGAATTTTTAATTTCTTTTATTGTGTTATTCATCATTGTTTGTTTGCTCTTTAGTTCATCTAGGTCCTTGTTAAACATTTCTTGTATTTTCTCCATTCTATTTCCAAGATTTGGATCAACCTTACTATTATTACTCTGAATTCTTTTCCTGGTAGACTGCCTATTTCCTCTTCATTTGTTTGGTCTGGTGGGTTTTTACCTTGCTCCTTCATCTGTTCTGTATTTCTCTGTCTTCTCATTTTGCTTAACTTACTGTGTTTGGGGTCTCCTTTTCACTGGCTGCAGGTTCATAGTTCCCGTTGTTTTTGGTGTCTGCCCCCAGTGGGTAAGGTTGGTTTAGCGGGTTGTGTAGGCTTCCTGGTGGAGGGGACTGGTGCTTGTGTTCTGGTGGATGAGGCTGGATCTTTATTTTCTGGTGAGCAGGACCGCGTTCAGTTGTGTGTTTTGCTGTGTCTGGGAACTTATTATGATTTTAGGCAGCCTCTCTGCTAATGAGTGGGGTTGTATTCCTGTCTTGCTAGTTGTTTGGCATAGGGTGTCCAGCACTGTAGCTCTCTGGTCGTTGAGTGGAGCTGGGTCTTAGCGTTTAGATGGAGATCTCTTGGAGAGCTTTCACCATTTGATATTCCATGGAGCCGGGAGGTCTCTGGTGGACCAATGTCCTGAACTCAGCTCTCCCAGCTCAGAGGCTCAGGCCTGACACCTGGCCAGAGCACCAGAACCCTGTCAGCCACATGGCTCAGAAGAAAAGGGAGGAAAAAAAGCAAGCAAGCAAAAAAAATAATAATAAAATAAAATAAAGTTATTAAAATAAAAAATTTAAAAAGTTATTAGAAATAAAAAATAAAGGAATAATAAAAAAAAGAAAGAAAGAAGAGAGCAGCCAAACCAAAAAACAAATCCACCGTTATAACAAGCACTAAAAACTATACTAAAAAAAAAAAAAAACAACAGACAGAACCCTAGGACAAATGGTAAAAGCAAAGCTATACAGACAAAATCACACAAAGAAGCATACACATACACACTCACAGAAAGGGAAAAAGGAAAAAATATATGTATATATTAAAAAAAAAAAAGGAAGAGAGCAACCAAATCAATAAACAAATCTACCAATGATAATAAGCTCTAAATACTAAATTAAGATAAACATAAAACCAGAAACAGATGCAGAAAGCAAACCCAAAGTCTACAGTTGCTCCCAAAGTCTACCACTTCAATTTTGGGATGATTCATTGTCTATTCAGGTATTCCAGAGATGTAGGGTACATCAAGTTGATTGTGGAGATTTAATCCTCTGCTCCTGAGGTTGCTGGGAGAAATTTCCCTTTCTCTTCTTTGTTCGCACAGCTCCTGGGGTTCAGCTTTGGATTTGACCCAGTCTCTGCGTTTAGGTTGCCTGAGGGCATCTGTTCCCTGCCCAGACAGTACGGGGTTAAAGTAGCAGCTGATTAGGGGGCTCTGGCTCACTCAGGCGGTGGGGGGAGGGAGCAGTATGGAATGTGGGGTGAGCCTGTGGTGGCAGAGGCCAGCTTGACGTTGGAACAGCCTGAGGTTGCACCGTGTGTTCTCCCAGGGAAGTTGTCCCTGGATCACAGGACCCTGGCTGTGGTGGGCTGCACAGGCTTCCGGGGTGGGAGGTGTGGATAGTGACCTGTGCTTGCACACAGGCTTCTTGGTGGCTGCAGCAGCAGCCTTAGCATTTCATGCGGATTTCTGGTGTCCACGCTGATAGCTGCAGCTCATGCTCATTTAGGTGGTGCTCTTAATCCTCTCTCCTTGCACACCCCAAAACAATGGTCTTTTGCCTCTTAGGCAGTTCCAGACATTTTCCCGGACTCCCTCCTGGCTAGCTGTGGTGCACTAGCCCCTTCAGACTGTGTTCACGCCGCTAACCCCAGTCCTCTCCCTGGGATCTCACCTCCGAAGCCCGAGCCTCAGCTCCCAGCCCCTGCCCGCCCCAGCGGGTGAGCAGACAAGCCTCTCGAGCTGGTGAGTGCTGGTCGGCACCGATCCTCTGTGGGGAATCTCTCCACTTTGCCCTCTGCACCCCTGTTGCTGTGCTCTCCTCCATGGCTCCGAAGCTTCCCCCCCACCACACCCCCATCTCTGCCAGTGAAGGCAATTCCTAGTGTGTGGAAACTTTTTCTCCTTCACAGCTCCCTCCCCGAGTTTCAGGTCCCATCCCTATTCTTTTGTCTCTGTTTTTTCTTTTTTCTTTTGCCCTACCCAGGTACGTGGGGAGTTTCTTGCCTTTTGGGAAGTCTGAGGTCTTCTGCCAGCATTCTGTAGGTGTTCTGTAGGATTTATTCCACGTGTAGATGTATTTTTGATGTATTTGTGGGGAGGAAGGTGATATCCATGTCTTACTCCTCTGCCATCTTTGAAGGTCCCTCCTCTATATCATGTTTTATCACATTTAAACAATACCTCTTCCCTCCTCACTTGACAAATATATTACAGCTATGAAAATAATGCTTTCTGACAATGCAGTATCACTTCTTTTTCTACAATTCCAAGTTATGACCTCTATGCCACTCTTGAATACTCTTAGCATCAAGGTCAAATAAACTCTTCTTTGCAACCCTCCATCAAATACTCAAAGTCGTTTCACATTATATTTGCTTTGTTGCTTATACCCAAACTTTTGTTAGTTTTATTTTCCTAGATTATTTGATTTTTTTTTCTTAGGAGAAGAAAAATATCCCTTTTTCTAAATATTTCCATTATATTCCAGTTTCTTGTTTCTATATCCTTTCTCTCATTCTTCTTTAAGAAATTCTTGGTGTCCACTGACCTTTCATTGGAGTACTGGATTAATTCTATTTTCTAATTTCCCCACATATTCTTCTTTCTTAGTTTCATGCTCATTTTTTCAGAGTATTTCCTTAAACAACTACCTCTGAAGATTGATGTGAGATGCAAACTTTTTAAGTTACTCTGTATCTGAGATGACTTCAATTGGCTCTTACATTTGATTGATATTTCCTTGCTTATAAAATTCTGCATTAAAAATAATTTCCTATGAAATTTGTTGATTAATTCAATGTCGTCTAACATCCATTGTTACTGTTAGAAACCTGATTGCTATCTGATTCTTCTTTCTTTGTAGCTGATTTTTTCTTCTCTCTGTATATTTTTTATTATATTTACTTTTTGTGTTATAAAATTATATAACATTATGTTTATATGTGCCCACATGTATATGTGTGTGTGTGTGTGTGTGTGTGTGTGTGTGTGTGTTTTAATTTAACCCACTCTAGATATTGTCTGTCCTTTCTATTTGTCTCATGCCTCCTTCCACTTCTATGGTACTTTTTCCACAATTTATGCACTTCCGTTTTCCTCCTTTTTCTCTTTCTGGAAATTCAGTTAAAAGTTCAACATTTTCTTTTATCTCATGGTTTTGATTTCTGCCTCGGTTCAGGATGATTCCTGGAATTTTTGCTCCAAATGTCTTTTCATTTGTGTGTTTGTGTGGGGGGTGCAATAGTATATGTATATTTAATTTCCTAGACTGTTTTCTGTTTTCAGAATGCAATTTTTTCAGAGCATCCTATTGTATTTCATGAATACAACGTCTCTAATCTCTCTAATAACACTCGCGATTGTCTTAAGTTTTCCTTTGCTCTTTAAATTTTAGTCTGTTTTCCCAGGGATAATTTTTTCTGCCCGTTTTAATTATTCCCTTTTAGACTGTAGAACTTTCTCAAATATCTGGTGATCTTTGGTCATCGGTTTACATTTTAGAGTAGAAAAACAGAAAGACTGACTCAAAGCTGGGTACAAGGACAAGTCTTAGAAACAGAAAGCATCCACTCTAGAGTGAGTGGTTAAGGAACTATTGCTTAGATGACCCACCCAATGTTAGATTGAGGACTGCACATTACTGCTCTTGCGCTTTGAATTTCTTTAGAGAAACGGTTTGTGTTTGCATCTTCTATTGTCAGACCTTCAGTTCTCATCATGTTTTCACTCTCAATTCTCATTCCCATCCTCTGTTTATCTGCCATCTTTGAGTCCAGATGTCTCTAGGGTTTGGCTAAGGAAAATCATTCTCTCTGTCCGCCTCTGAACACATTCTAAGCTAAGCTACTCCATCAGTTAACACTCTTCCATCAGAATTTTGCCTTCTATTAAACTGTTGTAGGTTTTTACGTTTTGAAAGTTTTCTTATTATCATGTTAATGAAGTCTCCAGAGGAAGGGACAACAAACATACCTGAAAGTTCATTCAGCCACCTTGAACTCTGCTTCTTTACTCTATCAAGTTAATGATAAATGGCTCTTTGATGAGATATTTTATTGTATGGACCAAAGGAGGAAATCTGTGGAACATTTATTGTAGAGACTCAGTACACAGTTTTACATCTAAAGATCTATCCTAAGAAAAATAATATCAGAAATGAAAAATATTTTTTTCTCACAGCTTTTCTTTACAGTAATTATCAAATTTAAAAATGGAAGCAAATTGTACCACCTCACACCAGTCAGAATGGCCATCATTAAAAAGCCTACAAATACCAAATGCTGGAGAAGGTGTGGAAGAAAGGGAACCCTCCTATACTGTTGGTGGGAATGTAAAATGGTACAGCCACTATGGAGAACAGTATGGAGGTTCCTCAGAAAACTAAAAATAGAATTACCATTTTTTCCAGCAATCCCACTCCTGGGCATATACCTGGACAAAACTATGATTCATAGAGAATGGACTTGAGGACATGGGGTGGGAGGGGGAAGCTGGGGCAAAGTGAGAGTAGCATCAACATATATACACTACCGAATGTAAAATAGTTAGCTAGTGGGAAGCAGCCGCAGAGCACAGGGAGATCAGCTCGGTGCTTTGCAATGACCTAGAGGGGTGGGATAGGGAGGATGGGAGGGAGGCTCAAGAGGGAGGGGATATGGGGACATATGTATGCATATGGCTGATTCACTTTGGTGTACAACAGAAACTAACACAGTATTGTGAAGCAATTATACTCCAATAAAGATCTATTAAAAAAAAAAAAGGTACGTACACCCCTATGTTCATAGCAGCACTATTCACAATAGCCAAGACATGGAAACAGCCTAAATGTCTATCGATAGACGACTGGATAAAGACGATATGGTATATATATATATGGAATACTACAATGGAATACTGTTCAGCCATAAGAATGAAATTTTGCCATTTACAGCAACATTGATGCAGCTAGAGATTATGATATTAAGTGAAGTAAGTCAGAAAGAGAAAGACAAATACCATATGATATCACTTATATGTGGAATCTAAAATAAGGCACAAATGAACTTATCTACGAAACAGAAACAGACTCACAGACCTAGAGAACAGACTTGTGGTTACCAAGGGGCAGGTGGTGTGGGGAAGGGATGGGCTGGAAGTTTGGGTTTAGGAGATGTAAACTATTACATATAGAATGGATAAACAACAAGGTGCTACTGTATAGCACAGGGAACTATATTCAATATCTCAGGATAAATCATGATGGAAAAGAATATAAAAAGAATGTATATATGTGCATAACTGAGTCACTTTGCTGTACATCAGAAATTTACTCAACATTGTAAATCAACTATACTTCAGTTAAAAAAAAATTTTAAATATAAAAGTAAAAAAAATAAATTAAAAGTTTATTTTAAAAATTAAACAACAAAACAAAAAAACAAACATAAAAATGGAAGCAAATTGAGTATTTTAGTAATAGGGGAGTAGTTAAATACATTGTAAAACATCTACATGCTAGAATATCACAGAGACCCATTAATAAATTGTATTATTGAACCTTTAGTGACATGTTGCTAAGAGCGGAAAAATAGCTTAATATAGATGTAGACTGCCTCTCATTTTAGTTAAAAATGTATTTCAGGGACTTCCCTGGTGGCGCAGTGGTTAAGAATCCGCCTGCCAATGCAGGGAACACGGGTTCAAGCCCTGGTCCGGGAAGATCCCACATGCCGCGGAGCAACTAAGCCTGTGCGCCACAACTACTGAGCCTGCACTCTAGAGGCCGCGAGCCACAACTACTGAGCCTGAGGGCCACAACTACTGAGCCTGCACGCCTAGAGCTGGTGCTCCACAACAAGAGAAGCCACCACAATGAGAAGCCTGAGCACCGTGATGAAGAGTAGCCCCTGCTCGCCGCAACTAGAGAAAGCCCGCGCACAGCAACGAAGACCCAACACAGCCAAAAATAAATAAATAAATAAATAAACTTATTTTTAAAAAATGTATTGCAAAAGAGCTAGGAATAAATATACCAATATGCTAGCTGATAGTATCTCCACATGAGATTATTTGTGGTTGTTATATTTCTTCTTGCTGTCAGTATTTTCTTTCTTTTTTTCTCTAAACAAGATTTATACAAATATTGTATAATAAGAATATGCAAAGAAAAATATTCACATCAGAATTTTTTTATAAGTTGGGAAAAATGCTCATATTTCAGTCAAACTTGCACACAATTCTATGGATAGTTTTCAAAACTGAAATTTGAAGTTGGTTGATAGTCACTGATAGATAGTATTTGGTATAACAGTGGTACTGAAAGATTCTATCCTAACTCTCCATTAGTAGACAATATACTTTTTATTTATTTTTTCTATAACAGAGACAGTTTTACTCAATCTACTCTTTTGCCTTTTGCAGTTACAATGCAAGATTTGCTTCATTTGAACAAGACTTATATTCAAATCTGTACTTGCTGGACTTGCCTATGAGCAATGCCTTGAAACTGGGGTCTTTCCTCTTCATAAATTGAATAGAAATAAAATGAAGCCAAAATTCATCAAAAAATGATACTAGTCTGCCCCAACACTTATTTTATAACCTCAAGTGAATTTATTTGTAATCCACAGAAGTTAAGCCCTGAGTTTTCAGTAGTGAACACGTTGGTGGCCTGGCTGCATTGCCTAAGTCACCCCAGAGCTTTAAAAACTCCCTGGGACCCAACTCCAGAAAATCAGTTTTAATTGGTCTAAGGATTGAAATCAAGGTCCATACTTTCAACTCTTCCCCAGCTAAATATTAAATGTAGCCAGAATTAAGAATTTCTAGCCTAAAATATGTATATTGGTTTCTCTCTGAGGACATTGCTGGGGTACTTTTTCATAATTTTTTAAAGGATGAGTTGTGTTATTTATAATAGCACTCTGAATGACTGCAAATTAGTCATGTTTCTTATAATACTCCTTTTTGTGTGTGTGGCTCAGAAACAGTGCTGGCTTATTAAGTTTCCTAATTAATGGAAGACAGCCACCAGCAGGTTCATTTCACATACAACATCAAGAAGAACATTTCGTCAGAACAACTACACTCAATCAGAGTACAAAGGTCTTTCCCATAGAAAGTAATTAATTCTGAAAGAGGCTGCTATTGTTAGTTGTTTTCTGATAAGAAAACGAAAACAGAACAAAAATCTTGTCCGAAATATCCATACAGGTGGTAGAGTTTGCACAACACCTTTCATTAATAATTCTCCCAAGTTAGTAGCCTAACGATGACTCCAATCATGCAAACCTTTCTATTCAATTGAGGCATCTTATTTTTGACAGCTTGCCATTCCAAATACCAACATTTTCTCTAATGCATAATGTAATTAGATGCCCTAACTTCTCATTTCTTTCCTCATCATTCTAGTGTCTCAATCATTTGACACACTTGACTTGTGTTTATATTTCTCCAGGCATTGTACCTCATACCCGGTATTTTAGCATCTCCCAGCATCAGTCTATCATTTATTCAATTTAGAGAAACATCAGAGCTTCTGGAGGGGTTAAGACAGCACACAAGAGGTTTTTGCCCTTATCATGAAGGTGAGAATGAAGCTCTAGCTTACTGTAGTATCACCAGGAATTCCAGGAACCCATCTGGACGCAACATCTGGCTGTGAAATGCTCTTTTAGAGTCACCTGCATATCTGTAGTGTGTATGCCTTTATCATCTTTGAGAAGAGGTCAAGCAAAGCGATGTTAAATATGCCAAAAATGTAATTTCATAAAGCATGAGTATTTTAGTAATACATGCTCTCTTTTAAATTCAATGAGGTTACATTCTCTAATTTTGCTTTTAGAATGCAGACTACCAGTTTCTAGCATTGGGTTGGTTAATGTGTGGGAGTTTCCAAGTACCAGCAGGCTCTGATACAATTTTTGGAACCTGACTGATGTATCTAATTAATGGCTTTTCTTTTTTACGGTGAACTACTTTGAACTGCCCCATAAAAATATTAATGGTGTGGCAGAGTTACCTGTATGTGATCAGTGTTCCACTGAGGATTGATATTTCTCCCTGTTCAAAAATGAGAGCTATAGAGGAAGGAATATTCATGATTCTATTGATTCAGAGCTGCAAATTTCCAGTAAGATTGCCTAACAGAATTCCTAGTAGATGAAATGCTGTTTTCCCATCCAGACATTGGTCAAATCTTCATTCTTGTATCTACTAGCTGTGTGACTGTGGCATATTATTAACCTCTCTGAGCCTCAGTGATCTCATTTGTAAATCAGGATTAATGATCCTGCTTTGAAAGATTGTTGAATTAAATGAAGAGGCATAGCTCCATCACAGATGCTACTATGTCAATGAATATTTGTTGATTGCTTTATTCAGCCACTCATTAAACTTATCTGTCACACCAAATTTTGCTGGGCTCAGAGATACCTTCACTAACCAGCTCTTTCTTTTATCACCAAAATGTGACTCTTATGGCAGAGTGAAATAACAATAATTTACTGGACTCATTGCACAACTCTCTGCCTATGTTATCTCACTTAATTTTCTTAACAATCCTTTGGGTTGGGTATTATTATCATCCTCTTTTTACAGATGAGGGACCTGATTCACCAAGAGGCAAATTAACATGCCAAATGCCATATAGCTAGCCAGTGGAGAACTGAGGTTTCAACCCAGGAAGTCTTAATCCCTTACCACAGTAGCAATAGAGGCATTTAAGGTGAAAAGTGGTTAGTGATATCCAGGGAACACCAGCTCTACAAGGTGTTAATAAGTATCGGACTGGGAGTAGCAAAAGGTGGAGGGGAACACTGTGTGGTAAAATATATTTGGGAGATGACTGATTAAAGAAAGCTAATCAGGTTGGGAGGTTAGAATTTTGTTGCTTGGTTTGCTTCCTTCATTCTTTTAATTGCCATCTCTGAAATTTTAATTCTACTCTTCATAGAGCGGCCAGGGCCCCATTCCTCCCCATTACCCCCCAGCCACACACACACACAGACGCGCACACAATCATTCTGGAAAGTACTGATCCACGTAAGAATGAACTTGAAATCCTGGTGTGTCAGTAATCTTGTTCATCAATCCTGGAAGCCCTGTTACCATCACCCACCCTTTTTGCTTATCAGTATGCTGAAAAATGGCAAAGAGAGAGATGTCCACATTAACAAATGACTGATGCCTAATTCTACCCATGCCCATGCTGCAATAAAATAGGTAACTTGGAAGTGAAATAATCAGGGCTCATTAAAACCAACATAATTTGGGTCCAACCCACCAAAATATACGTCTATCTAATCTTGTGAAATCAACATTTTGCCAGTGTTACGAAATGACTCCCTCGGAAAATGGTTTACGTTAAATAATCAAGGCATCCAACTTTCTACAAGCTTAATAGTTCAGCTTGGTGGCATGTTCATTGGCCTTATTTCTTAAAACAGTTATGTTCAAATGAGTATGTGATGATTTTGCTTTCTTTCTGTAATTTCAATCTCCACTAATTTTCATGACTTTTTCCAGTGGTTTCATGTTAAAATGGTATAAAAAAAAACCGTTTCTACTAGTGTTACCAATCTACTTAAGGATTACAGAAAAAAGGGAATTACAGTGAACGACATATTATTTTTCATTTTTGAAAGCCTCACAGTCACTGTAAATCATTTCAATTGTATACTAAGCACATTACATAAGTCATCTTGGCACTCTTTTCAAATTATATTCAGAATCCGACACTGTTGACCAGTTGCTGCTGCAAGTGCTTTAGCCACTGCTACACCCTGATCCAGTCTGCCACTATTTCTTGGTAAACTAGTGTAATAACCTCCTAATTGGTTTCTCTGCTCCAACTCTTGCTTCCTTATAGTCTATTTTCTACACAACAATTACAGGAAGCTTCAATAAAAGGAAATTAAGTCTCATCATTTCTCTACTCATATCCCTCCAGCTTTCCCATTACATTTATTTATTTGTTTTAACATCTTTATTGGAGTATAATTGCTTTACAATGTTATATTAGTTTCTGCTGTATAACAAAGTGAATCCGCTATATGTATATATATATCCCCATATCTCCTCCCTCTTGTGTCTCCTTCCCACCCTCCCTATCCCACCCCCCTAGGTGGTCACAAAGCACCCAGCTTATCTCCCTGTACTATGCAGCTGCTTCCCACTGGCTATCTATTTTACATTTGGTAGTGTATATATGTCAGTGCTAATCTCTGATTTCATCCCAGCTTAACCTTCCACCACCCCATGTCCTCAAGTCCATTCTCTATGTCTGCATCTTTATTCCTGTCCTGCCCCTAGGTTTATCAGAACCGTTTTTAATTTTTTTAGATTCCATATATATGTGTTACCATACAGTATTTGTTTTTCTCTTTCTGACTTACTTCACTCTGTATGACAGACTCTACATCCATCCACCTCACTACAAATAACTCAATTTCGTTTCTTTTTATGGCTGAGTAATATTCCATTGTATATATGTGCCACATCTTCTTTATCCATTCATCTGTCGATGGACACTTAGGTTGCTTCCATGTCCTGGCTATTGTAAATAGTGCTGCAATAAACATTCAGGTACATGTCACTTTTTGAATTATGGTTTTCTCAGGGTATATGCCCAGTAGTGGGATTGCTGGGTCATATGGTAGTTCTATTTTTGGTTTTTTGGGTAACCTCCATACTATTCTCCATAGTGGCTGTATCCATTTACATTCCCACCAACAGTGCAGGAGGGGTCCCTTTTCTCCACACCCTCTCCAGCATTTATTGTTTGTAGATCTTTTGAAGATGGCCATGCTGACTGGTGTGAGGTGATACCTCATTGTGGTTTTGATCTGCATTTATCTAATGATTAGTGATGTTGAGCATCCTTTCAAGTGTTTGTTGGCAATCTGTATATCTTCTTTGGAGAAATGTCTATTTAGGTCTTCTGCCCATTTTTAGTTTGGGTTGTTTGTTTTTTTGATATTAGCTACATGAGCTGCTTGTATATTTTGGAGATTAATCCTTTGTCATTTGCTTCGTTTGCAAATATTTTCTCCCATTCTAGGGTTGTTTTTCATCTTGTTTATGGTTTCCTTTGCTGTTCAAAAGCTTTTAAGTTTCATTAGGTCCCATTTGTTTATTTTTGTTTTTATTTCCATTACTCTAGGAGGTGGGTCAAAAAGGATCTTCCTGTGATTTGTATCATAGAGTGTTCTGCTTATGTTTTCCTCTAAGAGTTTTATAGTGTCTGGCCTTACATTTAGGTCTTTATCCATTTTGAGTTTAGTTTTGTATATGGTATTAGGAAGTGTTCTAATTTCATTCTTTTACATGTAGCTGTCCTGTTTTCCCAGTACCGCTTATGGAAGAGGCTGTCTCTCCGTTGTGTATTCTTGCCTCCTTTGTCAAAGAAAAGGTGACCGTATGTGTGTGGGTTTATCTCTGGGCTTTCTATCCTATTCCACTGATCTATATTTCTGTTTTTGTGCCAGTACCATACTGTCTTGATTACTGTAGCTTCGTAGTATAGTCTGAAGTCAGGGAGCCTTATTCCTCCAGCTCCATCTATCTTTTTAAAGACTGCTTTGGCTATTCGGGGGCTTTTGTGAAATTTTTTGCTCTAGTTCTGTGAAAAATGCCATTGGTAGTTGGATAGGGATTGCATTGAATCTGTAGATTATTTTGGGTAATATAGTCATTTTCACAATATTGATTCTTCCAATCCAAGAACATGGTATATCTCTCCATCTGTTGGTATCATCTTTAATTTCTTTCATTAGTGTCTTATAGTTTTCTGCATACAGGTCTTTTGTCTCCTTAGGTAGGTTTATTCCTAGGTATTTTATTCTTTTTGTTGCAATGGTAAATGGGAGTGTTTCCTTAATTTCTCTTTCAGAGTTTTCATCGTTAGTGTACAGGAATGCAAGAGATTTCTGTGCATTAATTTTGTATCCTGCTACTTTACGAAATTCATTGATTAGCTCTAGTAGTTTTCTGGTAGCATCTTTAGGACTCTCTATGTATAGTATCATGTCATCTGCAAACAGTGGCAGTTTTACCTCTTCTTTTCCGATTTGGATTCCTTTTAATTCCTTTTCTTCTCTGATTGCTGTGGCTAAAACTTCCAAAACTATGTTGAATAATAGTGGTGACAGTGGGAAACCATGTCTTGTTCCTGAACTTAGTGGAAATGGTTTCAGTTTTTCACCATTGAGAATCATGTTGGCTGTGGGTTTGTCATATATGGCCTTTATTAAGTTCCCTCTATGCCTACTTTCTGGAGGGTTTTTATCATAAATGGGTGCTGAAACTTGTTGAAAGTTTTTCTGTATCTATTTAGATGATCATATGGTTTTTCTCCTTCAATTTGTTAATATGGTTTATCACATTGATTGATTTGTGTATATTAAAGAATCCTTGCATTCCTGGGATAAACCCCACTTGAATAGAGTGTATGATGCTTTTAATGTGCTGTTGGACTCTGTTTGCTAGTATTTTGTTGAGGATTTTTGCATCTATGTTCATCAGTGATATTGGCCTGTAGTTTTCTTTTTTTGTGACATCTTTGTCTGGTTTTGGTATCAGGGTGATGGTGACCTCATAGAATGAGTTTGGGAGTGTTCCTCCTTCTGCTATATTTTGGAAGAGTTTGAGAAGGATAGGTGTTAGCTCTTCTCTAAATGTTTGAAAGAATTCACCTGTGAAGCCATCTGGTCCTTGGCTTTTGTGTGTTGGAAGATTTTTAATCACAGTTTCAATTTCAGTGCTTGTGATTGGTCTGTTCATATTTTCTATTTCTTCCTGATTCAATCTTGGAAGGTTATACTTTTCTAAGAATTTGTCCATTTCTTCCAGGTGGTCCATTTTTTAGGCATATAGTTGCTTGCAGTAGTCCCTCATGACCCTTTGTGTTTCTGCAGTGTTTGTTGTCACTTCTTTTTCATTTCTAATTCTGTTGATTTGAGTCTTCTCCCTTTTGTTCTTAATGAGTCTGGCTAATGGTTTATCAATTTTGTTTACCTTCCCAAAGGTCCAGCCTTTAGTTTTATTGATCTTTGCTATGGTTTCGTTCATTTCTTTTTCATTTATTTCTGATCTGATCTTTAGGTTTTCTTTCCTTCTGCTAACTTTGGGGTTTCTTATTCTTCTTTCTCTAATTGCTTTAGGTGTAAGATTAGGTTGTTTATTTGAGATTTTTCTTGTTTCTTGAGGTAGGATTGTATTGCTATGAATTTCCCTCTTAGAACTGCTTTTCCTACATTCTATAGATTTTGGGTCATCGTGTTTTCATTGTCATTTGTTTCTAGGTATTTTTGGATTTCTTCATTGACTTCTTCAGTGATCTCTTGGTAGTTTAGTAGCATATTGTTTAGCCTCCATGTGTTTGTATTTTTTACTGTTTTTTTCCTGTAATTGATATCTAGTCTCATAGCATTGTGGTCAGAAAAGATGCTTGATACAATTTCAATTTTCCTAAATTTACCAAGGCTTGATTTGTGACCCAAGATATGATCTATCCTGGAGAATGTTCCCTGAGCACTTGAGAAGAATGTGTATTCTGTTGTTTTTGGATGGAATGTCCTATAAATATCAATTAAGTCTATCTGCCTGATGTGTCTTTTAAAGCTTGTGTTTCCTATTTATTTTCATTTTGGATGATCTGTCCATTGGTGAAAGCAGGGTGTTAAAGTCCCCTACTATTATTGTGTTACTGTCGATTTCCCCGTTTATGGCTGTTAGCATTTGCCTTATGTATTGAGGTGCTCCTATGTTCGGTGCATAAATATTTACAATTGTTATATCTTCTTCTTGGATTGATCCCTTGATCATTATGTAGTGTCCTTCTTTGTCTCTTGTAATTATGTTTATTTTAAAGTCTATTTTGTCTGATATGAGAATTGCTACTCCAGCTTTCTTTTGATTTCCATTTGCATGGATTATCTTTTTCCGTCTGCTCACTTTCAGTCTGTATGTGTCCCTAGGTCTGAAGTGGGTCTCTTGTACACAGCAGATATATGGGTCTTGTTTTTGTATCCATTCAGCCAGTCTGTGTCTTTTGGTTGGAGCATTTAATCCATTTACATTTAAAGTAATTATTGGTATGTATGCTCCTATTGCCATTTTCTTAATTGTGTTGGGTTTGTTATTGTAGGTCTTTTCCTTTTCTTGTGTTTCCTGCTTAGAGAAGTTCCTTTAACATTTGTTGTAAAGCTGGTTTGGTGGTGCTGAATTCTCTTAACTTTTGCTTGTCCGTAAGGGTTTTAATTTCTCTGTCGAATCTGAATGAGATCCTTGCTGGGTAGAGTAATCTTGGTTGTAGGTTTTTCCCTTTCATCACTTTAAATATGTCCTGCCTCTCCCTTCTGACTTGCAGAGTTTCTGCTGAAAGATCAGCTGTTAACCTTCTGGGGTTTCCCTTGTATATTATTTGTTGCTTTTCACTGGATTTTAATACTTTTTATTTGAATTTAATTTCTGATAGTTTGATTAATATGTGCCTTGGTGTGCTTCTCCTTGGATTTATCCTGTATGGAACTCTCTGCACTTCCTGGACTTGATTGACTATTTCCTTTCCCATGTTAGGGAAGGTTTCAACTATAATCTGTTCAAATATTTTCTCAGTCCCTTTCTTTTTCTCTTCTTCTTCTGGGACCCCTCTAATTCAAATGTTGGTTCTTTAATGCTGTTGTCCGAGAAGTCTCTAGACTGTCCTCAATTCTTTTCATTATTTTTCCTTTGTTCTGCTGTGTGGTAGTTATTTCCACTATTTTATCTTCCAGGTCACTTATCCCTTCTTCTCCCTCAGTTATTCTGCTATTGATTCCTTCTAGAGAATTTTTCATTTCATTTATTGTGTTGTTCATCATTGTTTGTTTGCTCTTTAGTTCTTCTAGGTCATTGTTAAACGTTTCTTGTATTTTCTCCATTCTATTTACAAGATTTTGGATCATCTTTACTATCATTACTCTGAATTCTTTTTCAGGTAGACTGCCTATTTCCTCTTCATTTGGTGAGTTTTTACCTTGCTCCTTCCTTTGCTGCATATTTCTTTTTCTTCTCATTTTGTTTGACTACTATGTTTGGTGTCTCCTCTTCGCAGGCTGCAGGTTCATAGTTCCTGTTGTTTTTGGTGTCTGCCCCCAGTGGGTGAAGTTGGTTTAGTGGCTTGAGTAGGCTTCCTGGTGGAGGGGACTGGTTCCTGTGTTCTGGTGGGTGGGGTTGTATTTTGTCTTTCTGGTTGGCAGGGCCACATCCAGTGGTGTGTTTTGGAGTGTCTGTGAACTTAGTATAACTTTAGGCAGCCTCTCTGCTAAAGGGTGGGGTTGTATTCCTGTCTTGCTAGTTGTTTGGCATGGGGCGTCTAGCAGTGGAGTTTGCTGGCCATTTGGTAGAGGTGGGTCTTAGTGTTTAGATGAAGATCTCTGGGTGCACTCTCATCGATTGATATTACATGGGGCCGGGAGGTTTCTCATGGTCCAATGTCCTGGACTTGACACTCCCATCTCAGAAGCTCAGGCATAACACCCGGCTGGCACACCAAGACCCTGCCAGCCACACGGCTCAGAAGAAAAGGAAGAAAAAAAAAAAAATGAAGAGATAGAACCCTAGGACAAATGGTAAAAGCAAACCTAAACAGACAAAATCACACAAAGAAGCATACACATGCACACTCACAAAAAGAGAAAAATGAAAAATAAAAATAGATAAATAAATTAAATAAAAAAGAATTCAAAAAATAAAAAAATTTAACGTAAAGGAGGGGAGCAACCAAACCCATAAACAAATCCACCAATGATAATAAGCACTAAAAACTAAACTAAGATAAACATAAAACCAGCAAAAAATTAGATGCAGAAAGCAAATCCCAAGTCTAAGTTTGCTCCCAAAGTCCACTGCCTCAGTTTTGAGAACATTCATTGCCTGTTCAGGTATTCTTCAGATGCAGGGTTTATCAAGTTGACTCTGGGGATTTAATCTGTTGCTCCTGAGGCTGCACAGAGAAATTTCCCTTTCTCTTCTTTTTTCACACAGGTACTGGTGTTCAGCTTTGTTTTGGCCCTGCCTCTGCATGTAGGCCACCCTGAGCCTCTTCCGTACCCAGACAGCAGGAGGTTAAAGCAGGAGCTGATTAGGGCTCTCTTGCTCCCTCAGGCCGGGGAGAGGGAAGGGTATGGTAGTAATAATTAGAATGCAGGGTGAGCCTGTGGCCACCGGTGTGACATTGCAACAGCCTGAGGCAAGCCATGTGTTCTCCCAGGGAAGTTGTCCCTGGATCACGGGACCCTGGCAGTGGTGGGCTGCACAGGCTCCCAGGGCAGGTGTGGGTAGTGACCTGTGCTTACACACAGGATCCTTGGTGGCAACTGCAGCAGCATTAGTGGTTCATGCCCGTCTCTGGGGTCTGAGCTGATAGCCGCGGCTCACACCCATCTCTGATGCTTGTTTAGACGGTGCTCTGCCTTCTGTGGGCACACTGGGAAGGAATCCCCTCTCCTCACGCACCCCAACACAATGGTCTCTTGCCTCTTAGGCAGGTCCAGACTTTTTCCTGGACTCCCTCCCAGCTAGCTGTGACACACTAGCCCCCTTCAGGCTGTCTTCACACAGCCAACCCCAGTCCTCTCCCTGGGATCTGACGTCCGAAGCCTGAGCCTTAGCTTCCGGCCCCCACCCACCCTGGCAGGTGAGCAGACAAGCCTCTCAGGCTGGTGAGTGCTGGTCGGCACCAATCCTTAGTGCAGAAATCTCTCCACTTTGCCCTCTGCACCCCTGCTGCTGCACTCTCCTTCATGGCTCTGAAGCTTCCCTCCCACCCACCCCCCACCCCCACCCCCACCAGTGAAGGGGCTCCCTAGTGTGTAGAAACTTTTCCTCCTTCACAGCTCCCTCCCAGAGGTGCAGGTCCAGTCCCTATTCTTTTGTCTCTGTTTTTTCTTTTTTCTTTTGCCCTACCCAGGTACGTGGGGATTTTCTTGCCTTTTGGGAAGTCTAAAGTCTTCTGCCAGCATTCAGTAGGTGTTCTGTAGGAGTTGTTCCACATGTAGATGTATTTCTGATATATTTGTGGGGAGGAAGTTGGTCTCCACGTCTTACTCCTCTGCCACCTTGAAGGTCTCCCCTCCCATTACATTTAAAATGAGAACCTCCTAATGTGGCCTTCAGAGGCCTTAAGAGATATCTGGGGCCTGGCCTCTTTAGGCCATTTCCTAATGCCTCCTTCCCCTTACAATGCTGCAGCCAATCCAACCTTGTTTTGTTCCCTGTTGCTCTTATCCCAGGGCCCTCCATTGAAATAAACCAGATTCATACAAGCTTCACTTTATGTGCCGCAATCTTGATTTATTTTTCTTCTTAATACTTAAGAAGTATTACCTGTAATTATGTGATTTGTTTCTCTCTCTCTTTCTTTTTCCAGAAGACAGAGAGTTTGCTAATTTTCTTGATGTCTGTAGCACAGAATAAAGAACATTATCTGGCACATAGTAGGTGCTCCAAGAATATTTTTAGGATCAGAAAAATGGATAAAAGGCAAAAAGGATATTGACACATATATCTTTGGAGAGTTTACTGTAAAATTTGCCCATTAGTTTTCTCTCCATGATGTCATTCCTCACTGTGACTTTTCTCACCTGTTAGAAATCATTACTTTGTTATTTTTCTCACTGAGGACCTAATCTGATTATGTTCCCCTTTTTCATTTAGATTGTGTTGACAAACATTTTGGAAGAGCATTTAAAGACCTAATAATCAACACTCTTCTTAAGAAGTAAGAGTATGACTTTCTAACATTACTCTCTTCTTTGAAGTCCTCCCTAACCCTCAGTCCTTGAGATTCCTCCTCATTTCTATTATTATAGCACTTTGGATATGGCTTTGTTCATATTCAGCTTACTAGATGATAATAATTACTATTTATATCTGTCTTATTCATATTTCCTAGCACATACCATGTTCTCAATAATAGATAAGTAGATAAATGATGATTGGGTGAATGTATGGAAGAGTAGACGTGAGTAGAAAAACACCAACACATAGACACTGGAACGTAGTTTATCTGCAGAATTTCCTTAGTTGGAGGGTTGACCCTGTCCAGCTCCAACCGTACCCTCACTGTGACTGGCTAGTGTCAGGACTTTAGAACAATGGTAGTGTTAGGGAAAAGCAGGCAACAAAGGAACAGCAAAGGATTAATAAGTCTGGATCTTCATTACCACCATATTCTAACCACTGAATAAACCATCTTATGAACCATTAGATTTATTTTTAACAGGAAACTTTGGTGGAGTAATAATTTTAAAAATTGTGGAATGTATTGGCAGTCAGAAGATCCAGTTTCAGGTATTAACTCTATCACTAACCAGAAGGGTACACACCATCTGCCTTAGCTACCTGATTTGTGAAATGGAGACAACAATATTACAGTTTGATTTTTTTCTTGTAATGTAACTAGAGATTGTTTGTTAAAATATAGTCACTATTACTGACTATATTCTCCATGCCATATATGCCCATGACTTATTTATTTTATATCTGGAAGTTTGTACCTCTTGATCCCCTTCACCCATTTTGCACCCAACCAACTTGCCTCCTCTCTGGCAACCACCAATCTGTTCTCTGTATCTATGAATCTGGTTTTGTTTTGCTTAATTTGTTTGTTTTGTGTTTTAGATTCCACATATAAGTGGAATTATACAAGTGAATTATGTAGTATTTGTCTTTCTCTGTCTTATTTCACTTAGCATAATATCGATGTTTTCCATCCATGTTGTCACGATTGGCAAGATTTCATTCTTTTACTTATGGCTGAGTAATATTCCGTTACATATATATACCACTTCTTTATCCATTCATCCACTGATGGGCACTTAGCTTGCTTCTGTATCTGGGTTATGGTAAATAATGCTATAGTGAACATAAGGGTGCATATCATTTTGAATTAGTGTTTTTGTTATCTTTGGACAGATACCCAAAAGCAAATTGCTGGATAAGATGAGAGTTCTATTTTTAATTTTTTGAAGAGTCTCCATACTGTTTTCCACAGTGGTTGCACCAATGTACATTTCCAGCAACAGTGTACAAGGGTTCCCTTTTTTCTGCATTCTTGCCAAAACTTGCTGTTTCTTGTCTTTTTGATAATAGCCATTCTGACAGGTGTGAGGTGATACCTCATTGTGGTTTTGATTTGCATTTCCCTGATGAATAGTGATACTAAACATCTTTTCATGTGCCTGTTGGCCATCTGTATGTTTTCTTTGGAAAAAATGTTTATTCATATCCTGTGCTCATTTTTTAATCAAGCTGTTTGTTTTTTTGATGTTGAGTTGTATGAGTTTTTTAATATTTTTTGGATATTAACCCCTTATTAGATATATGATTTACAAATATTTTCTCTGTCAGTAGGTGTCTGTTTCTTTTGTTGATGATTTCCTTCACCGTGCAGAAGCTTTTAAGTTTGATGTAGCCCCATTTGTTTATTTTTGCTTTTTGCTGTTGAAGTCAGATCCAAAAAAATACATTGCTAAGACTGATGTCAAAGAGCTTACTACCTATGTTTTCTTCCAAGAGTTTTATGATTTCAGGTCTTAAACATTCAAATCTTTGATCCATTTTGAGGTGTTTTGTTCTGTTTTGTTCTGTTTTGTTTTGTTTTTCATATATGGTATACAATGGTGCTACAATTTCATTCTTTTGTGTGTAGATGTCCAGCTTTCCCAACATCATTTATTGAAAAGACTGTCCTTTACCCATTTGTATATGCTGTCCTCCTTTGTCATAAAGTAATTAACCATATGTGCTTGGGTTAATTTCTGGGCTGTCTATTCTGTTCCATTGATTTATGTGTCTTTTTTGTACCAGTTCTATACAGTTTTGATTACCTAACTTTATCATATAGTTTGAAATCAGGTAGCAGGGTATCTCAGCTTTGTTCTTTCTCAAGATTGCTTTGGCTATTTGGAGCCTATTTGGAGTCTCTTGTGGTTCCATACAAATTTGAGAATCATTTGTTCTAATTCTGTGAAAAATACTGTTGGAATTTTGATAGGGATTGCATTGAATCTGTAGATTGCTTTAAGTCGTATGAACATTTTAAAAATATTAATTCTTCCAATCCATGAGCATGGAATACCTTTCCATTTATTTGTGTCATATTCAGTTGTTTTCATTAGTGTATTGTAGTTTTCAGAGTACAGGTCTTTCATCTTTTTGGTTTAATTTATTCCTAGGTATTTTATTCTTTGGGGTGCAATTGTAAGTGGGATTGTTTTCTTAATTTCTCTTTCCAATAGTTCATTATTAGTGTACAGAAACACAACAGATTTTTGTATAGTGATTTTGTATCATGAAATTTTACTGAATTTATTGGTTTTAATAGTTTTTTGGTAGAGTTTTTAGAGTTTTCTATATATAATATCATATCATCTGCAAATAATGACAATTTTACCTCTTCCTTTCTAATTTGGATGCATTTTATTTCTTTTTCTTGCCTAATTGCTCTGGCTAGAACTCCCAATACAATTTTAAGTAAAAGTGGTGAGAGTGGGCATCCTTGTCTTGTTTCTGATTTTAAAGGAAAAGTTTTCAACTTTTCACCATTGAGATATTACCTGTGGGTTTGTAATGTATGTCCTTTATTATGTTGAGGTTCATTCTCTCTATAACCACTTTTTTGAGAGTTTTTTATCATAAATGAATATTGAATTTTGTCATATGCTTTTTCTGAATTTATTGAGATGATTATATGATTTGTATCCTTCATTTTGTTAATGTGGTTTATCATGTTGATTGATTTGTGAATGTTGAACCATCCTTGCATCTTTGGAATAAATCCCAGTTGATCATGGTGTATTATCCTTTTAATGTATTGTTGAATTTTGTTTTCTAGTATTTTGTTGAGGATTTTTGCATCTATTTTCATTAGGGATATTGGTCTGTAATTTTCTTTCTTTGTGGTGTCCTCTGGTTTTGGTATCAGGGTAATGCTGTCCTTGTAAAATAAGTTTGGAAGCATTCCTTCCTCTTTTTGGAGGAGTTTGAGGAGGATAAATATTAAATCTTTGAATGTTTGGTAGAATTCACCAGTGAAGCCATCTGGAGCTAGACTTTTTTGTTGTTGTTCTTGGGAGATTTTTGATTGCTGATTCAATCTTCTTAGTAGAAATTGGCCTATTCAGATTTTTATTTCTTTATGGTTCAGTCTTGGAAAACTGTATGCTTCTAGGAATTAATCCATTTCCTCCATATTGTCCAATTTGTTGGCATATAATGTTCATATTAGTTGCTTATGAGCCTTTGTATTTCTGTGATATCAGTTGTAACTTCTCCTCTTTCATTTCTGTTTTTACTTATTTGAGCCCTCTTTTTATCTTGGTGAGTCTAGCTAAAGGTTTGCCAATTTTATTTATCTTTTCAAAGAGCTAGCTCTTATTTTCATTGATCTTTTCTATTGTCTTTTTAGTCTCTATTTTATTTATTTCCACTCTGATTTTCTTTTTTGTTTCCCTCTACTAACTTTGGGTTGTGTTTGTTTTTCTTTTTCTAGTTTGTTTGGTGTAAAGTTAGATTGTTTATTTGAGTTTCTTGTTTGTTTGTATGCTTCTTCAGGTAGGCTTGCATTGCTATGAACGTCCCTCTTAGAAATGCTTTTACTACATTCCATAGATTTTGAATGTTCATATTCATATTTATGTTCATATTATGTTCATTTATGTCATGTTTATGTTCTCATTTTGTCTCTAGGTATTTTTTTTATTTATGCTTTGATTTTTTTTTTTTTTTGATGACCCTGTGGTTGTTCAGTAGCATATTGTTTAATCTCCACATATTAGTGGTTTTCTAGTTCTCTTCATGTAATTGATTTCTAGTTTCATGCTGTTGTGGTCAGAAAAGATACTTGATATGATTTGGATAATCTTAAATTTTTTGAGACTTGTTTTGTGACCTAACATGTGATATATCCTGAGAATGTTCTGTGTGTGCTTGAGAAGAATGTGTATTCTTTTGCTTTTGGATGGAATGTTTTGCATATATCAATTAAGGCCACCTAGTTTAATACATCATTTAAGGCCAATGTTTTTTCTTACTCATTTCCTAACCAAATGATCTATCCATTGATGCAAGTGGAGTGTTAAAATTCAATACTAGTATTGTATTATTTCTCCATTTAGGTCTCTTAATATTTACTTTATATAATTTAGTGCTACTATGTTCAGTGCTTATGTATTTATAGATGTTATATCCTCTTGTTGGATTGTCCCCTTTATCATTATGTAATGCCCTTCTCTGTCTTTTATTACAGTTTTTGTTTTAAAGTCTATTTTGTCTGATATGAGTATAGCTACATGAGCTTTCTTTTTGTTTCCATTTGCATGGAATATTTTTCTTTTCAGCTCTTAACTTTCATTTTGTGTATGTCCTTCATTCTGAAGTGAGTCTCTCATAGGCAGCATATAGATGAGTCTGGTTTTTTATCCATTCAGCCATTCTATGCCTATAGATTGGAGCATTTAGTCCATTTACATTTAAACTAATTATTGATCGTATGTACTTTTTGCCATTTTGTCAATTGTTTTCTGGCTGTTTTTGTAGTTCCTCTCTGTTTCTTTATTCTACTCTTTCTTCCCTTGTGGTTTGATGATTTTCTTTAGTGTTATGTTTAGATTCCTTTCTCCTTTTCTTTTGTGTATCTACTGTAAGTAGATACATAGCAGTCTAAGTTGCTAGCAACTTAAATTTGAACATGTTCCAAAGTTCTACATTTTTACCCCCCAACCTTGTTTTTTATGTCACATTTTATATCTTTTCATTTTATGGATTTTTAACTAATTTTTATACTTTTAGTTAATTTTACTACTTTTGGCTTTAAATTTCTTACTAGATTTATAAGTGATTAATTCACTACCTTTTCTATATATTTACCTTTGCCAGTGAGATTTTTACTTTTATGTTTCCTCCAAGGGAAGAAATCTCATTTAGCACCTAGTTTCAGGCTGATTGAAAACCATGCCCTCAGGCAGCATCTTTTAATGTATGCAAATACATGCAGTTCCTATGGGGCCCGCAATCCTAAACCCTACTGGTCTTTAGACCAGGAGATCTGAGGGTGGCCTTAGGGAACAGTTACAAATATCAGGGCTCCAGGTAAGTGTATAAGCTATTATCAAGTTGTAGTGATACAAAGGGGTTGCACAAGGTTGCTGTCTCCCTGCTTATCTCCCTGCTTCCCTGGAAGTACCTCCATAGCCTCTAGGTGTGTGAGAAAACTTAAGCCTGTCACTCAGGCTGAAGCTCCAGCGTAAATAAATAGGCTTTTTCACAGGAAGATGGGGGTGCGTTTCAGTCTGCTCTCTGTGCAGTGCCCTGAGGGCAGTTGCCTGCCAAAAACTGTCTCTGTTACAGTCCAGTGGAGACCAGGAACCAGCCTTTTTGGCCACCAGGGTCACCTGATCAATAAATACCACCAGGGCGCCTGCTGGCTTTTCTGAGGCATCTAAAGTGTAGGAAGCCGGGCACTGTTGCAGGCTTTAGGAAGAGAGAAAATGCCTTGACTGTGCCTGCTTGCAGGCTTCAGTGATACAGTGGGAGAGTGCCTTGTAGAGCTTTGGAACATGTTCAAATTTAAGTTGCTATCAACTTAAAATAGACTGTTATGTGCATAGGATGTTATATGTGAGCCTCTTGGTAACCACAAAGCAAAAACTTACAGTAGATACAGAAAAGAAAAGGAGAAAGGAATCTAAACATAACATAAAGACAATCATCAAACCACAAGGGAAGAATGCTGTGACTGCTCTTGTTCCCTGGTCCCAGACAGCAAGCAAGGGAGTGTCACAACTGCCTGAGCTTTTTGGTTTCAGCAAGGCAGTGAGACAGTGCAGTGACTGCTTGCCCCGCCTGTCTTAGCAAGGCAGCAGGAGGCTTTGACTCTCCTGCCTGTGCTAGCAGGGCAGGTAGAGAGTACAAAAATGGTGTCCACCAACACCTCTGTCTCTGGGGAGAGATTTCAACTATCTCCTGCCCTTCCAGCAGATGCTTTATTTAAGATTAGCAAGTGAATCTCCTTCACATACAGTCTAGGCACTTTTTAAACTGCTGCTGTTGTGAGGGATCCTGGGGTGAATGAGACCACATGCAAGCCCTTTAAAAGGTGAATCTCAGTTCCCTGTGGCCCTTTGGGCCCCTTGAATGTATTCCTGTTTGTTTCCTAGCTAGGTATTTTGGGGGCTCGTCTTTCTGGTGCAGATCCGAAGGGCTGGGGTGCCTCATGCAGGGCACAAATCCCTTGCTCCTCTGAGAAAAATGCTGAGCTGGGGGGATCCCTCCCTGTTGTTTGTCACTGCGATGGGAGTGAAATTTTGGCAAGACTGTCAAATATGTTCTCTCCTACCTGTCTCGATGTCTTTTATCTTGTGTCTTGGAGGAGCAGTTCATCTAGTTTTCAGGTCTTTCTCAGAAGAAAATGATACATATGTAACTGTAGATTTGGTGTGTACCTGGGGAGAGGTGAGTCCTGGTTCTTCCTATGCTGCCATCTTGGACTTCTTAATTTTATTTTACTCTTCAGCCTCAACTACTTTGGCAGTCCTAAAACACGTTATCTTTAGTAATGAATGGGAAGGTTACATAGTGGCAAATAAGTGGAGACCAACTAATAAGATCACTCACACATATTTAAAATTGTTCAAGAGTTACATCATCCATTTCCAGAGGCTTAAGCAGTTATAATACAATGTAACAGCGTAATGAAATGAAATAGCATTATAATAAAGAAGAATGGTTGAGCTGGAATAATTTGGCTATTAAAATTATACTCCCAGAGATGACTCTAAAGTTTATGTTGCAATCTTAGTAGCCTGCTGTATTGATCAGTCCCCTCCAGTTTTGAGCTGGTGCTGGTTTGCAAACAAAATTTAGAAGACTTTATGGATTCCCACTTGACTCAACAAAAGTTTTTATCATAAATCATATTATTGGTGATTGGAAAAGAGATATTTAGATTAAATTTTAAATTGTTCATTGGCATACTCAAGGTAAGTACATTGTTTCCTACCCACTTAGGCTTAAAAGGGAAGATTACTCCGAATTACAAAATTTGTTTTGTGGATTCTAAACATTAGAATTATGAATTTAAAGAAAGACCAAAGGAAGGGAATATATATTTCTTCAATACCTTATGTGTACAATTCACATAGATTATTCCATTTAATCCTTGGAACGAGAAGATTTATTATCCCAAATTTTCATATTAAGAAACTGACCCACTGCCACTCAGCTAATAATTGGCACAACCAGAATTTTAACTTGGGTTTCATGGAACCAATATTATTTCTCTTTCCATTACATTAGGCTCCTTGTTTCAACATACTAAATGATTTTCTTAAGCTTTGAGAATCTTGGCTTCTTGGTTCTTTTTTTGTTTGTTTGTTTAATATAATGGCTTTATTGAGATACAATTCACCTTAACCATACAATTCACCCACTCAAAGTAGTGGGTGAAAATTCAGTGGTTTTTAGCATATTCTCAAAGGTATGCACCCATCACTACAGTCAATTTAGATCATTCCTGTCACCTCAAAAAGAAATCCCACACCTATTAGCAGTCAACTTTTATTGCCAGCCCAATGCCCCAAGCTGTAGGTAATAACAATTTACTTTCTGTCTCTATAGATTACTCTGAAAAGTTCATAAAAAATGGAATAATACAATATTTGATCCTCTGTGACTGGCTTTTTTCACCTGGCATAATGTTTCCAGGGTTCATCCATGTTTTTGCATTAATCAGTACTTCAGTCCTTTCTATTGCTGAATAATATTCCATGGTATGGATAAACTGTATTTTATTTATTTGTTCATCAGATGATGGACATTTTGATTGTTTCCACTTTTTGGCTATTATGAATAATGCATGTACGAGCATTTGTCTACAAATTTTTTGTGAAATTATGTTTTCATTTCTCTTGGGTGTTATACCTATATCATATGGTAACTCTATGTTAAAAGTTTTGAAGAACTGCCAGACTGTTTTTCACAGCAACTGCGCCATTTTTCATTCCCACCAGCAGTGTATGAAGGTTCAATTTCTCAACGTTCTCACCAACACTTGTTATGGTCTTTCTTTTTGATTATACCCATCCTAGTGAGTATGAAATGGTCTCATTGTGGGTTTGATTTGCATTTCCCTGAGAGCTAGTAATGTTGAGCATCTTTTCGTGTGTTTGGTTATTTTTGTTTATTTGTTTTGTTTTTTTGCCACTTGTATCTCTTTTTCAGAGAAATGTCTATCCAGATTTTTTGCCCGTTTTTATACTGGGTTGTTTGTCTATTATTGAGTTGTAAGAGTTATATATACGTATACAAGTCCCTTATCAGATATATGATTTGCAAACTTTTTCTCATATTCTGTAGGTTGTCTCTCTTTCTTGATGATATTCTTTAAAGTACACATTTTTAATTTTGATGAAATACAATTTATTTTTTAAAGGGTGTATGTCTTCCTACTGGAGAGCAACAATAGTTCCATTTGTCATAATCAAAATTATCTGTTTTCTACTGTACCAGAAAGTTGTTAGATGTTTTTGTTTTCTGAAAGTCTGTTTTTCTTAATTATCAAACTTCCTGGATTTTAAGACACTATCAGTTGTGAAAAGCATCATCAAATTAATAAGCACTTTTAGGAAAAATGGGTTGCTCCTATGTTAAATAAATACATGGAATGTTGACCCCATCCTGATTTCAGAAATGCTAAAATGTGGGGGAAAAGCATCTTAAGATAATGAAATATGTTATATATTTGGTATTGTAATTTAGTGTTATTGTTGAAATTATTCAGTTTGTTTGAAATTTAATTTATTTTTACCACATGGGGCAAATTTCATACAAATAAGGTCTGTGTCCTTGATCAGAACCAAAACACATTGGTAGGTTTTGTTTATATTTCAGATAATCCTTCTAATGGAAGAAGGATTAGCTTTATTAATCAAAATGCAGTGTGGTCCTCTTCACTGTCACTCTCAGATCTTAATACCAGCTGCAATTTTTTTAAAGTTCTGCTATTTATAATACACATAAAATTCTGGCAAGAATAACAGAAAAAGGTCTAGGAGGAGGGGAAAACTACTATTCCTCTGCCAAAATAAAAGAATGTTTCACATTCTTTTCATACTGTAGTTTTCACTCTTTGTCCTTAAGTTTACATAGTTTTACAAAGTTGCATTCAGAAGGGAAAGCATATTTGAAATAAAATATATCAAAATAGAAGAAAAGTAGCTTTTTAACTTAATAGTATACATTAAGCATTTCTATATGTTGTCAGTCTGTAAAATTAGCAATTTAACAAATGGAAAATAGTCCCACGTATGAGTGTACCATCTATTCATCAATTTATTCAACAGACACTAAGTGCTTACAAAATGCTAAACAATGAGCTAAATAATGGGTATGTAGCAGTGAACAAAACAGTCACCTCACCAATGGCACTTACAGTGAGAAGAGATAGATAACTGTCTATCAGCGCTCTCTCTCTATTTTTTTCTTTGTCTCTCATATAGGTACAAGCACAAATATATGCATGTAGAACATGTATATGTTCATTTGTATATATATACATACATATGCACATGTATATATACATGTGTATATATAGCATAAACATATAACATATATATGTTATATAGCTATGTTATAACAATGTCAGTTGCTGATATATAGGTACATATGTAGCACGTATGTTTTGCATATGTGTGTATTATTTTATATCAGGTGCTGATAAAAGTAATAAAGCCTTATGAGAAGACAGAGAACTATAGAAGTTTCTATTTTAGAAACAGTGGTCAAGGAGAGATTCTCTGATGTGACGTGAGCAGAACTCTGACTGAAAAAGGGATTGAGCATTCTTGACAGAGAGAGGAGCAAGTGCAAAGGCCCTGTGGTGAGAGTATACTTAACATCAAGGAACCCAGTGCAGCTGGATTGGAGGAAGTGAGGGTAGGGTTGTAGGACAGGGATGAGATGTGGTAGTAAGGAGACAGGTGATGCATACACGGTGTGTCATATTATGGACTATGACTTTTACTTAGAGCTACAAAATTATTGGAAGATTTTGAGTAAAGGTTAACGTGATTTAACTTCGGTTTTAAAAGGGCTACTCTGGCTGCCATGTAATAGGGGCAAAAGATAGGAACAGATCAGTTAGGAAGTCTCTTATAGACTTCTACTCAAGAGATAGTGACGGCTTGGATTAAGAAACTGTTATCAAGTATTGACAAATGATCAGTTTCTAGATATAATTTGAAGATAGTTCAGGTAAGATTTGCTGAGCATTTAAATCCATTTAGTTATTCAACAAATATATATTGAATGGCAACTAAGTGTCCTTAGTTGTTCTAGATGTTAGGGATGAAGCAGTGAACAAAAAGACAACAAAAGTGAACAAAGTGAAAACCCAGCACCCAAATACCTTGCTGAAGGAAACAGATAATAAATGAAGGTAAGTAAGTGAAAATGTACAGCATGTTAGGTGGTGATATATGCTAGAGAGTAAAGCAAAGCAGAAAAATGATGCTTTGTGCTAAGTCAACAGAATTTACTTAAGGATCAGACATGGGGATAAGAGAAAATGAGGAGTCAGGATTTTGGCCTATGTAACTGGAAGAATTGAGTTGCTGTTTATTAAGATGGCAGCGGTCTCTGTAGTATAGTATCCATAGGCTTGGTGAACATGCTTGTGAACATAGGTTTTCTTTCTTTTAGATTATAACTTTAGGATCACTCTCCAGTCATTCTGTTAAAACATATTGACACATTTTGTTCCAAAGGTTTTACTAACTTACGTTGGTACAGAAAATAAATGATGATACCAGTTTCCCTAGCGTCTTTCCAGCAATGGGTATTTTAATTAAAAACAAAAGATGCAAAAGAATATTTATGTACTAGCATAAAAGAGTACCATTTTTATTTAAATTATTGGTCACAGAGAATATTAAACCACATAAAAATAAATGTGTCTCACTTTTTATTACTTGTCTGTTGATAGTCTTTATCATTATCTATTGGGATATTAATATTTATCTATACATCATTGTCAACTTCAGGAAGATAGAGAGCTATGTCTATAATCTAGAAATTTCACCTATTTTTCATTCAACAAGTATACTGCATTTTTTAATAACCCACTTTTTTTTTCATTTGTAAATATTTTGTTGCCTCAACGTTTCCAAAATCATCATCTCTCCAATACTACAAGAAGCAATGTTACATAGTAGCTGGGAATGTAAGGTTTAGAGCCGGATTTCCTGGACTCTAATTCTGCCATACACTAAATGTGATATCCTAGGTAACTGCCTAAATTTCCTCATGCTAATGGAGGCTGGTAACAATACCTTTAAAGGATTTAGTAAAATATTATGTGAAAAATGGCACCCTTCCCATTGCTCAAGCCAAAAACATTAGGATTATTGTTGAACTCTCTCTTTCATGCACCATGGCCAATAGGACTCTGTTAGTTTTCCCTTAAAAATATATTCTCAATCTGATCATTTCTCAGTCTTGCTACCACCCTGATGCAAACCACATCCTCTCTCCCTGATTGTTGCAATAGCTCCTGACTAGTCTCTTTCCCTTTGCCGTTGGCCCCTTCAACCTATCTTCATCTCAGCAATCAGAGTAATTTTGTTAAAATCTAAGAGAGATGATGTCATCCTCTGCTCAGATTCATCCAGTGGCACTCTGTTTAACTCAGGATGAAAACCAAAATCTTTCTAATGGCCCCAATCCTGATGTGCTCCCACTTCCTCCATTACCAGTCTACAGGATATTCTGCCACTCTCACCCTTGCTCACTCCTCACTGCCACACTGATCTCCTTGTCTGTGAACAGACAAGGAAAGCATGCTCCCACCTCAGGGCCTTTGCATTTGTTGTACCCTTTGCCTGTGATGATATTACCAATTGGCATTTTTGCTCCAATGTTACCTCAGGGAAGCCATTCTTAAACAATTTTATTTAAAATTGCAAATTTCTGCCCTCCCCATACTCTTTATCTCCCTGCCCTTCTTTATATTTCTTTATTGATGGCATGACCTTCTAATACGTAAGTGGTATATTTGTTCTTTCCTTAATTTCATCACTGTCTACTTCATGAGGGTAAAGATTTTTGTTCATTGTGGTTCCCACTGTATCCTCAACCTGGAATAGTCTCTGGTACACTGCACGGCAGAACTCAATATATTAATTTAATGAATGAAGGATACCTGATACATTAAGTAATTATTAGCTATCCATGTTAAAAAACATTAGCTGTAAGTAATACTGTGTATAAAGTTAGTGTGAGAAAAAAATCAAGTATTTTAAAAAAGAACACAAACAACTTTAAGACCTTTTTATATTCAGGAATAATACATACTAAGTCACTAAGGATAGAGATTTCTAGTTTCTAAGCTGAGGAACATTGTATGAACATTGTGAAAAACAGTGATACCATTTACATTATGAGGACAGGAGTTTGCAATCTTGATAGTAGTAAAAAAAAAAAGAAAGCTATTGTTACATAACAGAAGAATCCTTTTGTGTAATGTCAAGGAAAATGACAATAAGAAAGATAAACATATTTACATTCCTAGCAATAAAAGGGAATTTAAAATTATATCATTTAGGATCAAGATTTTCCAAAATAAGTACATTTTTTCCTTCTTCTTCTTTTAATTAACTCACCTACTCATGATCAAGCTGTACTGGACTCTGTAGTAAATTAGAAAACAAATAATTAAGAGAACATGGCCCTAGGTGAATTTTTTCTAAATTCAGAAAAATAAAAGGAGCCATAAAAAGAAAAAAAGCAAGTAAGGAAAAGATGAAGAGAGAGGACAAAGGAGGAAGGGAGGGAAAAGAAAAGAGAAGAGGGGGGGAAAAGGGGGAAAATATGATGCAATTTGGAAGAGAAAAATGAGCAGTTCTAGTTGGGGCCTTGGGGCAAGAAGGAACAGAAGATTTGAAAAGTTTTTGTGAAATTTGTGGCATTTGGCACGTCTTTTAAAACTGAGCTTTCCTCCATCAAGATGATGATGTAGGTATGTTCTTATTCCAGGAATGTCTGTGTCATAAGAATTAAAGACAAAGAAAAGAAAGTCAAACTAAACAAAACTTAAAAACCTCTGCATAAAAATTAAATTGTGAGTGGAATAAGATTTAAATGAGTGAAAAACTTCTATAAATTGCATTTACTGTGTTCCATGGGAAATGAAATGCATTAATTAACATAAATGGAATTTTATCTTTTATAAACATTAAATTAGTAATCAAATAACTTTTAGAGTTTGAGGACTCTTTGAGAACTTCAAAAATCTCTGTTTTACAGATGAAGAAATAGACTCTCAGGGAAAGGAAATTACTTGGTTAGGACACGGCAGATTTAGGATGAGAAATGATGGTCTTGTGACCCACAGGCCAGTGCACTCTCATCAATAGCATATGCCGTTTACCGATTGCTGTTTACACTTTTTACTTTCTCCATCTAGACCATTCTTTACCTGTGTGACTTACTGCCTCACCTCATCGGGTCTTTGCTCAAATGTTACTACAATCCTCTGTACTAAAATAACATCTGTCCTCTCCACCTTGTACACCTGCATCTTTCCTCCTTACTGTATTTTTCTCCAATGCACTGACCACAAAGCATACCTAATATTTTATGTATTTTTTGTTGTTGCTTATTGTTTTTTCTTCTCTTACTTGAATCTTCCATGAAGGCAGGGTTCTGTTTCCTGCTATATGTCCTAAAAGAATATCTGGCATATCATAGGTGTTTAATAAATAATTGTTAAATAAATGAAATGTAATTTGCCTAAATCTAGGGAAACATTATAGTATTGATATATTCACAAACATCAGCTTCGGAGTCAATCTGGATGTTTTTGATGCACCCCCTACTGGTTTAGTGATTTTGCCATGCTACTTAATTTCCATATGCCTTAGTTTATTTATTATTAAGTGTAGGTAAAAATCGTACACACTTCATAGAGTTGTTATAAGGATTAAAGGAAATTATATATGTAAAGTTTCTGGCTCTTAGTATGTGCTCAGCAAATGTTAACCATCAATCAGTGATAGCTATTATTATTAATAGCTGTAGGTATAACTCAAATGCCTAGAGCATTTTAACATAATTGGTAATTAATTACATCCTAAGGTGTACTGTGATCTGTTCATTCTTAGTTCATACCACTGCTAATAACCTGATACTGCTAGCTGTACATCACATTCCATATGTTATAGCAGATTTTAAGCATTACTAATAAAAGAAACTAATGCATGTAGTGTAAACAAAATTATTTTATTTTGTTACAATGCTAAGTCACACAACTGAACTCTTGAAAACACTATATATAGTTGTCTATGTCAAAATTCGTTGTTGATAAGTATCAACACATTGAATAAAATAATTCCAAAACATTTTAATTTATTTGAAAAGACTAAATATTTAGGAATCTTTTTGAATTTGAAGAGATACTTGTATCACCTGGAACACAAATCCCAACCACCATGGATATTTCCTATTTTATACTCTTTTACATTGATTATAGCTTGCTCATTATTCATATAAGTTCTTACATGTGATTTATGTTTGTGGTTTACCCTTTCTGATTATTCCAGTGATAAATGCCATATTTCAATGTTCTTCCTCCTTTTCTGCTGTTGTGGTTTCATTTCAATCTCCTAATATTTTTTAAATCTTTCTTGTAAAGTTTGTTAGCTTTTCTTCTATGATTTCTCAGACTTCTTACTCTCTTCAAATTCACATTTATAAAACTGCAAATTTTTAAAAAATAAATGACCAAAATCAATAGTTTTTTTTAATTAAGTAAATAAATGCTTAAAATTTGCTTTAAAAAAAGCAAAATTCTATTGAATTCTTGCAAATATCTCGATCTTCAAGTTCAAAAGAAATGATGTGTCCAATGGCATTTGCATGACTCTAATTTTGTTTTCAAAAAGTTTAAGTACATTAAATAACAGAGATGCATTTAATTTTTTTGCAAGTTACTGGAGTGTTGACATTAATCCAATAACAGGCAAGATTCCCTGTTACTACCTTTTTTTGCTTATTTATTAGATGCATGGGTCATATGAAAATTATACCTGGTTACCTTGGGAAAACATGAAAAAAGAGAGCTTAGTATATTTAAAGAGAGAGAAAAGGAAGAAGGATAAAAATGGATGTAATTTTCTCTTTCTCTTTTCTAGCCCTAGGAAAAGATAAGGATTACACGGATGAATCAGAACATGCTAATTATGACCGATCTCGCCTCATTAAAGACTTTGTCCCCCAAAATAATTCTGAACCCAAGCCCAGATTGCCTAAGGTAATGCAAACTAAACAATGAATAAGTCATTTGAAGACTCTAACTTCTAAATCCATTCAGTTCTTTTCAATATTAATCGGTATTGTGCTGGAGAGAATAAGAGGCCACACAGGTTAATATATATCTTAAGGACTTAAAATTGAAACGTTATGTGTAGACATCATATTCATTTATACTATCAAACAGAATTTTACAAACATTCTGAAACATGAAATTATTCAGTAATATTTTCTTTAGAGGCTTATTCCTTCATGTTTCTTGTTTTTTGAAAGGCACCATGTTTTAATGAGAACATGGATTTTAGTATCAAGTGAACCAAGATTTGAATTACAGTTCCAGTACTTATAGTTGTGGTAACTTGGCAGGTTAATTAAACTCACTTAGCCTTGTTTTCATCATCTGTAGAATTAGAATCATGTTGTCCACTTGACAAAATTTTTTGTTTTTCTTTCAGTTTTATTGAGATATAATTGACGCAGCACTTTATAAGTTTAAGGTGTACAGTATAATATTTTGACTTACATACATCATGAAATGATTACCAGAATAAGTTAAGTGAACATCCATTGTCTCTTATAGATGCAAAATCAAACAAAGAGAAAAATATATATATTTTTCTTGTAATAAGAACTCTTAGAATTTACTCTCTTAACAACTTCCATATACGGCATACAGCAGTGTTCGTCACAGTTATCATGTTTTATCTTTACATCCCTAGTACTTAATTATCTTATAACTGGAAGTTTTTACCTTGTAACTGCCTTCATCCAATTCCCCCTCAGCCACTCCCCACCTCTATTAACCATAAATCTGATGTCTTTTTCTATGAGATTCTTTGTTTGTTTGTTTTTAAAGTATGACTGACCTACAACACGATGTTGGTTTCTATTACACAACAGTGATTTGGTATTTTTATACGTTTCAAAATGATCACCATGATAAGTCTAGTTATGATATGTCACCATATAAAGATATTACATACTTATTGACTATATTCCCCACACTGTATATTTCATACCCATGACTCATTTATTTTGCAACTGGAAGTTTGTACCTCTTAATCTCCCTCACTTATTTCTTTCCTCCTCTCATCCCCTTCCTGTCTGGCAACCACCTGTTTGTTCTATCTATAACTGTTTCTGTTTTATATTTGTCCCTTTGTTTTGTTTTTTAGATTCCACATATAAGTGAAATCATACAGTATTTTTCTTTCTCTGTCTGACTTATTTCACTAAGCATAATACCCTCTAGGTCCATCCATGTTGTCACAAATGGCAAGATTTCATTCTTCTTATGGCTAAGTAGTATTCCATATAATATATATACCACATCTTCATTATCCATTCATCTATTGATGGACACATAGGTTGCTTCCACATCTTGGCTATTGTAAATAAGGGTGCAATGAACATAAGGGTGCATGTATCTTTTCTAATTAGTGTTTTTGTTTTCTTCAGGCAAATACCCAGGAGTGGTATTGCTGTATCATATGGCAGTTGGATTTTAAATTTTTTGAGGAGTCTCCATACTGTTTTTCCATAGTGGCTGCACCAATTTACATTTCCAATAAAAATGCACAAGTGTCCCCTTTTCCCCACATTCTTGCCAACACTTGTTATTTGTTGCCTTTTTGCTAACAGCCATTCTGACATGTGTGAGGTGATATCTCATTGTCATTTTGATCTGCATTTCCCTGAAAATTACTGACGCTGAATATCTTTTCCTGTGCCTGTTGGCCATCTATATGTCTTCTTTGGAAAAATGTCTATTCAAATCCTCTGACCATTTTTTAATAGGATTTTTTTGGTTTTTTGATATGAGTTCTTTGTGTATTTTGGCTATTAACCACTTATTGGAAATATTGTTTGCAAATGTCTTCTCTCATTCAGTAGGTGGCCTTTCTATTTTGTTGATAGTTTCTTTTACTGTGCAAAAGCTTTTTAATATAATGTAGTCCCATTTGTTTATTTTTTATTTTGTTTCCCTTGCCTAAGGAGACATATTCAGAAAATATTGTTGAGACTAATATCAAAGAGCATACTGCCTGTATTTTGTCCTAGAAGTTTCATGGCTTCAGGTCTTACATTTAAGTCTTTAATTCATTTTAATTTATTTTTGTGCATGGTGTGAGAAAGCAGTCCAGTTTGATTTTTTTGCATGTAGTTGTCCAGTTTTCCCAACATCATTTATTGAAGAGACTGTCTTTTCCCATTGTATATTCTTATATCCTTTGTCACAGAATCATTGCCCAGACAAGTGTGGGTTAATTACTGGGCTCTCTATTCTGTTCCATTGATCTGTGTGTCTGTTTTTGTGCCAGTACCATACTGTTTTGATTATTTTAGCTTTGTAGTATAGTTTGAAATCACATAGCATGATAACTCCAGCTTTACTCTTCTTTCTCAAGATTGTTTTTGGCTATTTGGGATCTTTTATGTTTCCATACAGATTTTAGAATTATTTGTTCTAGTTCTGTGAAAAATGCCATTGATATTTTGATAGGGATTGCATTGAATCCGTAGAATGCCTCAGGTAGTATAGTCATTTTAACAATATTAATTCTTTCAATCCATGAGCATGGTATATCTTTCCATCTGTTTGTGTGGCCTTTGATTACTTTCATCAGTGTCAGTTTTCCAAGTATAAGCCTTTTACACTGTTAGGTAGATTTATTCCTAGGTATTTTATTCTTTTTGATGCAGTTGTAAATGTGATTTTTTTTTTAAATTTCTCTTTCTGGTAGTTTGTTGTTAGTGTATAGAAATGCAACATATTTTCATATATTAATTTTGTATCCTGCAACTTTTCAGAATTCATTGATGAGTTCTAGTAGTTTTTTGGGTGGTATTTTTAGGATTTTCTATGTACAGTATCATAGCACCTGCAAATATTGGCAGTTTTACTTCTTCCTTTCCAATTTGGATTCCGTTTATTTATTTTTATTGTCTGATTGCTGTGGCTAGGACTTCCAATACTACGTTGAATAAAAGTGGTGAGAATGAGCAGGCTTGTCTTGTCCCTGATCTTAGAATCAATGCTTTCAGCTTTTCACTGTTGAGTATGATGTTAGCTGTAGGTTTGTCATATATATTGAAGTATGTTCCCTCTATACCCATTTTGGTGGGGGGTTTTATTTTTTATTCTTATTTTTTAAATAGATTTATTTATTTATTTATTTATTTATTTATTTTTGGCTGCATTGGGTCTTCATTGCTGTGTGCGGGCTTTCTCTAGTTGTGGCAAGTGGGGGCTACTCTTCATTGTGGTGCGCAGGCTTCTCATTGCAGTGGCTTCTCTTGTTGCGGAGCACAGGCTCTAGGCGCGCGGGCTTCAGTAGTTGTGACATGTGGGCTCAGTAGTTGTGGCTCCTGGGCTCTAGAACACAGGCTCAGTACTTGTGGCGCACGGGCTTAGTTGCTCTGCGGCATGTGGGATCTTCCCCGACCAGGGTTCGAACCCGTGTCCCCTGCATTGGCAGGCGGCTTCTTAACCACTGCACCACCAGGAAGTCCCTAGTGGGAGTTTTTATTGTAGATGGATGTTGAATTTTGTCAAAAGCTTTTGCTGAATCTATGGAGCTGATCATATGATTTTTATTTTTCAGTTTGTTAATGTGGTATATCACATTGATTGGTTTACAGATGTTGAACTATATGGAAGGTTTTTATAACAACTTGGAGGTTGAGTACACCTCATTGAAACTATAGTTCTTCAGCAAATGAGTCACTGGGTTGGGGTTCAGTTTTAAAAATCCCTGGCTCCAGCAATCCCATCATTCCTAAAATTCTTTTGCAGATTCTTCAAAGCATCTGAATATGGTCATCCAGCACTGAATACCATCCCCTTTTGATACTTTCCAATAGAAATTCTGACTCAGTCCAAGCTCACTTTTTAAAAATTGCTTCTTATTGATTAAAGTGGGAATGCCTTTGTAAAAGAAATTTGGATATTAAATGCAATTTAACCCAAGGAATGACTTAGCTTTTGGTTATCACTGCATGGACAATAGCCAATAATCACTTCCTTGAAGATATCTTTTCCTGTGATGTTTGATTTAGTTTGACCTGGATTAATTTTGCAAATCCCTTCATTAGTCACCATCAGTGTGTTAGTGAAGAAATATGGCACAATTTAAACATTACTGTTATAATGATTCTGAACTGTAGTAAGTAGATACAGAAATAAATGTTTGTGTGAGATTTATTCATTCCTCTTTGGTTTTGTTTTGTTAAAGGGGGTTTACAATTTTATGCTGATAATACTTAGGTTATCTTCACAAATCAGGAGTTTCTCTCTCTCTGTTTACTTCATCTGCCTCCCTATGTCTGTCTGATTGGCATAGGAGAGTCTCTACTATCTGTAAAGCATTGTTTCAAGAGAACTGAGCCTGAGACAAATTATAAGAAAAGTTGAGAAAAAGCAGATGTTGTTCCTTAAGGTACTTATTGCACCAGTGAATGGGAAGACAAACACGATATGTTTCAAATAATTAGAAAATGAACTAAGGTTAAATAAAATTTGTGTTATCAGCTTCTCTAAAATTTAGCACATGCCACCAATGATACCCGCCACTTCATTTCTGCTCAACAGTAGCCATTTCCCAAATCTCGCTTTGACTAGACTTGAACTTTAGAATAGTAAAGTTAAGAAGAAATAGTTAAACCTGTATGCATGTTTTGTTTTTGACAGAAAAATAAGAGAATAATGTGTGATGATGGTAACATACCACAGCTGTTCAATCCAAGAAATCCTAGCCTAATGTCCTGTTAGTCTTACTGCACTTCTATTCAAATTCGAAAATGTAATGCATCACCTAGATGTTTTTGGATTCACTCTTTTAGCATCTATGTAGATGTGTCCACTTTTATCCATTTCATAGGTTAGGGTGCGGCACAAATCCAATTTGCATAAATGGTTCTATTCCAAAAAAAAAAAAGATACTTAAAATCCATTTAACTAGACTACTTGCTTGCAAAGCTTATCTATAAATGAAGGGCAAAATAATCTTCTTAGATATAGTCTTTGTGTACATTTATCAGAGAGAACCTCAAAAAAACAATGACCTATATATCTATTGTTTGACCTAGTATCTGGATAACCTTCAATTTATAACTTTGCTGACGTTCCTCATTCCATCCCATCATTAAATTATACGCATATATATATGTGTATACACATGTGTGTGTGTATTTTAAGGTTTGTCTTATGAAATTGACAATATTCATTCACTTGTGACCTACAAAATGGCAACTTTCATGTGGTTTAAATTAGCATGTATTAATCTGTATGTATCTAATTGTATAGCTGATGATCTGTGCCTCACATTATTTGCTTGGGATAATTGTACTGGTTGCAACCTGTCCCATGCATATTATACAATGTAACTGATATTTTATTTCTTCACAGTAGTTACTCGGTTACATTGTAGAGATGACCTTTTAGAGATGACAAAGCAATTTTATAAAGAGTCAACAGGAAGGGAGCAAAGACTCACAGAGGAAAATGACTCCTAATGTAAACTACATTGTAAGTAATGCAAGTTTTGGATTACAGAAAACAAATACAGCTTTCTAACAAGATTTGCCATCAGCTATAAACTAGGTTCTAGGAGGTAACTCCATATCTATCAAAGTAGTATCTTACATTGAAATTATGAAGAAACTCTGTTGAATTTATCAACAGTATAAACAAACAAATATAGAAATGCATCTGACTAGAGTACTGGGCATTGTGTAGATAGACTTTACATCTGCTTGAGAATTTGGTTTGTCAGTCATTGTGCAAATATTTCCTGAATGATCTCGAATCAGTGTGGTGAATTTTATTTTGATCATATATCCACTGCTTATGATAATTTTATAAGCCAAATATATTTATAAGACACTATAGTTTGCTCTAAAATTGAACTCAGAACAATGAATTGTCTTTAGAATATTTTGCTTCAAATCATTAACTTTTAGCACATATCATTTATACTAAAATTCTTTAATGTTTTAGAGATTAAACTCATCTGTGATACTGATATCTAATATGATGAAGTGATATTGATAAATTAATAGGACATTTTTCATTTATTTGAAACCCACTGTGAGTAAAGTTTGACGCTATAGGACAGAGAATAGAGAAAGATGGCAAACACGGACAGGTCTTGATTTCCATGTAATACAGTTCAGGAGGTGTGCATACGTATACATGGAAAAAGCTAAGAGGCTCTAGAAATTAGAGATGATACTAAATATGGGGTAAGTCTAGATTTATCTAGCCTCAAGCTTTATAGTAAAAGCCATATTTAAATATCTCATGGGCATTGCAGTAGATAGAAAAATTGTCCACAGCCCTTCTCTCTTCCCTATACCTACTTTGTTTTCAATGAGACTTTGCAGGTCCTCCCATCCAAGAGGTTGACTCTGTTAGACTGGCTTTGGGCCTTGCTTTGACCAATAGATGGCTGAAGAAATGACAATGTGCCAGTGCTGAACCTTGAACTCGAAAGACCTTGCATTCCCATTATTCCTCTTGGGACTCTTCCCCTACCATTTGAATAAGTCAGAGCTATCCTGCAGGAAGATAAGGCCATGTGGACCAGAGCCTAGTGAGTCCAGTTGCCCCAGCTGAGACAGAGATGTGAGAAAATCCAGTGGCAAAGACCAGGAAACTCAGACCCATAAGAAGGTCTAGCTGAGACCAGAAAAACTGCACAACTGGACCCAACCTATTCACAGAATCATGAGCTAAATAAAAATTATTTGGTGATGGTTTATTTATCAGCAATAGATAATGGAGACAGCCATAAATGTTAGAGGATATCATATTTGCTGATACCAACGATTGTTAATATATAGTGAATTCTTCATCACAAGAATGGGAAGAATTGCAAAATTGTCCCTGAGTTTTCCACAGATACTCATATTATCCATTTAACTCTATAGATCCCGAGTATATTTTAAATGTCATAACCTAAATTGCATAAAATCTAGGCATCTAACACTTTCTGAAATTATCTTTTTTTAAACTCTATTTACAAAAGTAGTTTTTTATACCTTTAAATAAGTGCAGAATTCCAAGATTACCTTCAGCTGAACCATATGTGTATCGTTAGCAGTGTCCCAAACACCCATTAAAATTGGTGAAGAACTAACTTTTTAAAGGCAAGTTTACTTCCTTTCTAGCATTTTGACAAAAACGTTCTGTAACACATGTGTGGACAAGAAAACTGAGGGAGCAAATGTATAATGTAATGTGAGAAAAGGAACAATTCTATGAATTCATAGACTGGAGCTCCTGGGCTGACTTCTCATTAGTATAGATAGCACTGTGAATAACACTTGAAGATAAGGTCCTATAACCAACTGGATGGTACTGAGAAACAAAATCCCTCTCTCCATCAAGGAGTCATGTCCTACATACCAGCTGAGGCCTCCAGATGTGGACAGGGAATGTCTATAATTAATCTAGGTTAAAAGGAGCAAAGCTGTGAAGCAAAATCCATGGCTTGTGTAATAGACATTAATGAAGAGTTTGCTGCTGCTACTGTCCCTCAGGATGCCAAAAATAACTACAGATGTTGCTAATAATGTCTGGGAATATAAATCTATACTCCAAATTACAGTGACTTCTCCTCTTAAAAGACATTGGGTATCAAATCAGACAGGAAAGAGGTCATAGACCAGGAAAATCTTGATGTGGATATTTTAGCAGTTCATTAAATTTAAATCACAAGGCTATTCAATTTGACTGTGTCAACTGGCATTGGTAGATGGTGTTCATCTTTAACTAAACTGGTAACAGGAATAATTTTCTCTTAAGAATGGATACACAGATCATGTGATGGCAAAGGTGCAGGGAGATGGCCTCTGTAGTCTTCTACAATGCACCTTTCACATAAGGCATTGGCAACTGTTTAATTTGGCTCAGTGGTTCTTTGCCTCCAAATCACGTACAGATACTGATATTCTGAACTTGCACACTTTTTCCCAGCAAATGTAAGATAACGTTAACTTAAACTACAAGATAAATGACTAAACTTGGCCCTATATGGCTGCTTCAATTGACAAAATTATACATGAAATTAAATACTATTTATTTGCATTTATTGAGATAGTTTCTAAAGAAAATGTTAATATCTCCCTAACTTAGGACCTGAAATAATACTTTCTTTATATTTGATAATTTCATTGTGGGAAATGGTACCCTAAATATTTAATTTTTATATAAACATGGGACATCCAGCAAATCATCTTGGTTTCTTAATCTTTTTAGCCAGTGTTTTAAATTTATCTTCTTGCCTAGTAGTAAGAAGACTCCTTTTTAAGCAGCCAAAAGGATACCTGGTCTTGTCTACAAAATCTTTGTTACTGAGGAAGGCATTGTCTTTCCTCTAGCCATAGGAGGCAACTCCCTCCCTGGTACCATTTAATTGGCTACCTTGACCATCAGAAGCCCTCCCCAGAAAATGTTCTACACTAGCTAATTGCTAGTGTGTGTTTTCCCAAAGATTTAGCATAAGATTTTCCAGAATCGCTCCACATTATCTATGGATTGCTTAAACCCAAATGTGTGTGCATGTGTGTATTATGATAAAAGTAGCATTTCAAATTGTAAAGAAATACTGATCTTAAAAATAATGTGCAAATGTTCTCACAATAACTGATCAATAATTTGGTCGGGGTTAAAATGTTTTCAGATGCCTATCTCACATCTTACACCAAAATGAACTGAAGATAGTTAATCAATTCAAAATTAATATGTAAAGATAAAATTAGCATTTTTTTCTAATCACAGGCTAGAAGAATGTCATTTCTAAATGGCTTTTCTACACCAACAATAAAATTAATCATGGAAATCTTGATAGAGCTATTTAGATACTAACCAGTATCAAAATTACAATAAAATTAAGAAGTGAGAGATAAACTTAAGATGTGATGATGAGCTGACATACTAGAATATACCAAAGGAGGGCTTCCCTGGTGGCGCAGTGGTTAAGAATCCACCTGCCAAGGCAGGGGACACGGGTTCAAGCCCTGGTCCGGGAAGATTCTGCATGCCGTGGGACAACTAAGCCTGTGCGCCACAACTACTGAGCCAGCACTCTAGAGCCCATGAGCCACAACTACTGAGCCCGCATTCCACAACTACTGAAGCGCTCGCGCCTAGAGCCCATGCTCTGCAACAAGAGAAGCCACCGCAATGAGAAGCCTGCGCACCACAACGAAGAGTAACCCCCACTCGCTGCAACTTGAGAAAGCCTGTGCGCAGCACCGAAGACCCAACACAGCCAAAAATAAATAAATAAATAAATTAATTAATTAATTAAAAAAAAGAATATACCAAAGGATGGTTAATGTTCTTATTCTACAAAGACATCATAATAATATAATTGATGAATGCAAGAGTAAAAAAATCATTAAAAAACAATATAATTTTAACATGTAAAATGATTAGCGGTACTAGTAATTGCAGAAATACAAATGTAAGCAACTTCTTTTAAACCAAATTATAATTTTTTTTAAAATAAAACTCAGAATTGACACTATAAACTGTTGCTTTTATTTCTTGCTGGTAGGTATGTATATTGATCCAAATTTTCTGGAAAGTAATTTAACAATAAGGATTAAAAGCCTTAAAATAATCTTTCCTTTTGACCCACTTCTAGGAATCTATTCAGGGAATGTAACTAGATGTTAGCCCAAATAATTGTGTTTAAAGATGTTTCTCACACTGTAATTTGTGAGGGACTTGTGGGGGAGGGAAGATAAAGCACTTAAATGATCAAGATGAAATTAAAAGTATTAATGCTTTTAAACAAGGTGATACTATATTGAAAAATAAGTCCCCAAATTATTTAAGGATGATAGGAAATGATCGCAGTGTATGATTATATAATAAGAAGGTGGTTTTAAAAAAACAATATGTGCTCGGTTGTTTTTTTTTTTTAATTAATTTATTATTTATTTTTGGCTGTGTTGGGTCTTCGTTTCTGTGCGAGGGCTTTCTCTAGTTGCAGCAAGCGGGGGCCACTCTTCATCGCGATGCGCGGGCCTCTCACTATCGCGGCCTCTCTTGTTGTGGAGCACAGGCTCCAGACGTGCAGGCTCAGTAGTTGTGGCTCACGGGCCTAGTTGCCCCACGGCATGTGGGATCTTCCCAGAGCAGGGCTCGAACCCGTGTCCCCTGCATTGGCAGGCAGATTCTCAACCACTGCGCCACTAGGGAAGCCCAATATGTGCTGTTTGATACCAACTGTATAAAAATAATCTAGCTCTTTTTCATAGATAAAATTATTAGAATTGTATACAAAAAATTACACCGATTGGTCAAATTCACATGACATAAAGTTTACTTCATGTATTCTTAAATTTAAGCCATAAGCAAATATTACAATATTATCATTCCCATTTTAAAATCTCACACGGCAGCTAAATGGCTGATCCAGGATTTGAAATAAGATGGTTCTGTTTTCCAAAACTGCTTTTCCACTTTGCTACACTGGTAAAACAAGAACAATTCAGGGCTTCACCTTTTCAGTCTGTTAACCTTCATTAAATAGCATTTTAGGTTTTCCCCTAGTAAGTATTCATCACTTACACACCGGAAGCTTTATATATACATATGCATTATCTAATTTAATTCTCATAATAACTCAATGAAAGTAAGTAGTGGTAGTCTCACTTTACTAATGAAGAAAATAAGGTTTAAAGAGGTAAGTTTCTTGCCCAGTCTCTGAGCTAGGCAGGAACAGAGCTGGACTGTAGCGTGTCTCTTTGACTCCTATGCTTTTCTGACTCCCGCTCAATAGTTAACTGTAAGAAATACACTCACATATATTAATCATATCTTTCAAAACCCCTAAAATGTTGCTCTGAAGTAGGCAGTTCTGTATTTTATTATTGTGTGGCTAACCCACAGCATCCAGGAGTGGGCTGAGCTGTTGTAATTTACTCTTGTATCAAAAAAGTAAAAATCTACAGGGAGTTGGTTACAAATAATATTTCTAGCAAAAGTAGCCACAAGGGAGAATGTGTACACTCCTTGATATTCCACAATAATCAGTAGACTAAATATTTTCAACTGCATCTGCTACACAGTGTAGGAACTACCCTTGTAAATCAGGAAAAAAAAGAACTCTACTCCGCTCCTCCACAAAAGCCCCTACAACTATGTCTAGAGCAGGAGGCTAGGAAATCAAGACATGGAGACGTTAATTATGAGAGTAGATTTAGGTGAGAGATGGATTTGTCGGGATCCATGTCTTTGTTCCCTCGAAGACTATATAGGAAAAAATGTACCTATATAGGAAGTCTTATTTCATAACCAATACCAGAAAACAAACAAGATGCCATAGATGTTTTCTGTCTCCTGGAACTAATGTCTTGGTAATTAGACACAGAACAGGCTTCCTGAATCACCAGCTTGCTGGTTTTCCCCGTGAGTATTTAGCTCATCTTGGGAGATCTCCTAAGCTTCCCTGGAGGACTTTAGCTCTAAAATGAGAGCTGCAGTAACTTGTCTGCAGAAATTTTACATATGTTTATGGGATGTGAAAGTAAATTCAGTAAATTAATGTGTGGGCACACCAGTTAAATGGTGCAGGTAATTGTTCTACTTGATATTTATACATTCAGTCAGTGATAGGCTCACATCAAATCAGTTCTCTACCTGCTGAGAAATGAAGGCAGCCAATGGAATCAGATCAAAACTAATGTTATTTGAACATAGTAGAAGTCAAATCTACTTCATTAATCTCCTACTTCAAGGCTCTCCAGTTTGTGTATGTAGCAGAAGGAACACTGGATTGGGAGTTGGAACATTAATAATAATGATAATATTAAATAATTACAACCGCTAACATTTATTAAGGACCCTTCAGGGATTTTATTGATGACCTGTATTCATTTATACTCACATCTCTACAAAGTAGGGTAGATTTTTATCCCCTTTTCATAGGTGAGGAAATGGAGGCTTGGAATGGCTAAGTATCCCTGTTCTCATACAGCTAGGTAAGCAGTAGGCAGGAAGTATATAGAGGCCACCACAGTGTTAAGCACTGCGCTATGCCAAGTATATTGGAGGTGCACAAAAGGGCCTGTAGAGGCCATGAGACAAGCACATCAGTAGTTAGAGAACATGTTTGCATCCCTCAGGAATTCTCATGTTCACTAGGGGCCATGAATATCATGCTTTCCTCAATGTTTTATGTTTAAGAAGAAAGTATGAAATTGAGGTTCCTGGGCTCAAATCCTAATCAACTGTGAAATACTCATCCCTTCCCTGCTGCTTGCAGCCCTTCACTTCCCCATGTCCTTTGCCTCCATTCACATTGGCCTACAGGCTTCTTAATCCCACCAAATGAGTCCATCAAAATATGACTATTTTGAGCAACTATCCCTATTTTCAAAGGGAAATATCAACAAAAATAAAACACTGTTGTGTTTATTAAATAACTTCTGAAGCTTGTGGATTTTTAAAAAGTTGTTTTGTGGCTGTTGACTTCTCTGCAAGATGAAAATCAAGATTCCAGATGAGGGTCCCAGTCATGGCGACCTGTATGATTTTATTGATCCCTTGATGCCACAGGCAGTTTAGACACAGGGATTACAGTAATCTACCATTTGTTGTTTAAAGGTTCCAAACTCTTGTGTGAAGTTAAAATGTTCTGTTATGTGGGCCTAACTGGAAAATCAGTTTTTAGCATGCTGATTAATTCAAGGCCATATCCATTAAGTGGCTGATTCTTAGTTCAATGTCTTGTCAGTCCCAATTACAAGCTATCCTGTGGAGGTTTTCTTGACAGAAATAAATGTAACCCTCTGTTGCACTGCATTATGTGAATGTTAACCACAAAGGGGCAAAATTTTTCAATTTTATTTATTACTTTATTTCTCTTTAGATAGCAGTTACTTCTATTGCTTTCATTATATGCAGCCCAGAACCAATATAATGCAATATCAAGTTTAACAGTTGTAGGATTTTTCAGAAATTACAAATGTTACTATTGTACCTTTCTCTAGTGAAAAAGAAAATGAGGCAATTTACATGAAAAGCTGAAAAAATATATAGGCAATCCTAGTAAACCCCATTCTATAAAAAAACATTACCTGGTTCACCAATAAAAAACTTTTTGTTTGTCAGACCACTATTATTCAGACTGAAACATACCTCCCACCTTTTATGTTAAACTGCCCAACTAATTCAAATAACCTAAAAATATGCAATAGATTATTAAAAATTGACAGTAAAATCATCAAAATGTCACCGACATTATATGACTAAATGCCACTTAGGTGAATCATACATAGACACTATTAAACAAGGGCACACGAAGGCAGCCCCCTACCCGACCCCATAAACACCCCGCTTAAAATAAAGTAATAAAAAACAATACAGAAGTTCTTATAAAGAGATGAGTTATCTTTTTTTTTCTTTTAATCATTATTCAGACTCAGGCATTTAAAGAGTTGTCTAAAAACCCTCCAGTCAAATGCTTTGTGCAGCGTTCAATATGTAACACTCTAGCTAATGGGAAAAGCAGGTGGTGGAAGAGAGAACTTTCTGTTGTCATGCTGAAGAGTGTGTCAAAGAAGATTGTCATTTGAAACTCTGTTGTCAGCAATGAAGGATTCCAAATGCAGCTGAACCCAGAGCTCTGACTGTGGTATGTTTAAATAAATATATCAGTCTAGGAATTCTCTTTTACTTTTCTGTTTTCTTAAAAATATGTAAGAAGCCAACTAAGAATAATAGATATTGATTTCAGAATTGGAGATGAGTGTATCTGTTTTGTCAAAATACTAGAAATGTATTTTTAAAAATAAGAAATATATGATCTAAATTGTTATATTTTAAGAATCAGTGTTTATCTCACATGACAGATGCTGCCTCTCTGGAGTTTTGACTATTTTTAAGTCCTTTGATTTTTGGTTTCAATGAAATAGGTATTTACCAGTTCTACTCTAAAATTTGTTCTTGATTCAAAAATACATGAAATATAATCACTTGTAAAAGTATGTCTTTTTAAGATGTTCTTAAGAAATTATTATACAAGATGCTTTAGTAAATAATTTCAGTCAAAGTAGAATATCTGAGAAAAAATCTGAATTTAAGGAAACATATCTTATAACATTAAATGTTAAAATAAATAAGTGACACAACTATGAAATTTATTGTGATTTAAACTAGGGAACAAAATGTTTTTCAACCCACCGTCTTTATTTTCTTATGCTTTTAAAGGTGATAAAATTAATTAATTTGTCCCATTCTGAAGGCTTCATTTTCATTTCTTTTAAAAATGTCAACTGCTTCCCTTTGGAGAACAGAGGTTCAACTTCTAGATCTGCATGCAAGGTTAGATCACCTAAAATAGATAATCACTGATATGGAAATAAGTGTTCTTTTCTTTGAGAAAAATAAGTACTTAAAACATTCATCATATAGTATTTAAAATATAAAAATCAGTGAGCAGGAAAGTATACTCAAATGTATCCTCGGTAAATTACTTTCACTAAGATTATATTTAAAGGTCACATATTAAAAAAGTATTTATTTCATTGAGAACCCAATAGAAAACCACAGTCTGCTCCATCATAGACTATTCTACTTAGAAAGGCTTGGCTTTTGGTTTTCATTAGAAAAAACAGAAAAACTTTGATTTTAAGCAAATAAAAATGGGTACAGAGAGAATCATGTAAGATAGTCTAAAAAACAGCACTTAGTTTAATGCCTGTTACATTATAGAAATTCAATCAGTATTTTGTTTCTGTCTTCCCTTTGGTTCCTTTTTAACTTTTAAAAAGAATATTTATACCTGCTTCATAATTTGTATCTTTCTATGGGTATATGTCTTATTCTATGGTACTGAGAGTCACAATTATCCAGTTATGCAGGTCAGGTAACTCAGGTGTTTTGGATCCAATCTGAAGTCTCACCTTCAATGATTAATTTTCAATCTCTTTGCAATCCCATTGATACTGTGCTGCTTAATGAACCCGTCCATTCCATAGGACACTCCAAATGTGAAAAACTGATTCCCCTTAAATAAAATAACTGAAGTCACTAATGGAAAAATTCACCTCGAAGACCAAGTGCTTGATACATCATTCAGAACAATTCATTGTTTGAACCATCTTGAGAGAAGTAGGAAATGTACTTTTCCATAATTATACCTGATTTTAACTGAATTAATACTCAGCCATCAGTAGGAAAGTAGCTTTACATTTGAGGACTCTTTTCAGGGAAGAGTATATGCTGTGTAATTTTACTTGATATTCATAAGAAGTATGTGTATTTTATTATCTTAAAAGCAAAATTATAAGCAAAACACTAATTGTCAGGTTACAATATTTTTTAAAATTATCTGTGGGCATTTTTTTCTCAATAAATGAGAGATGACATTTGGTGATATTTAAGGTTCAAATTTCACATCCCAAGAAATTTTAGCTGTGGGAAGTTTTAAACAAAATATGTATGTTTCTTTTTCTAAACAGATACCTTACAACAGTGGTTGTCAAACTGGGAACATCAAAATCACCTGTAGGGCTTATTAAAAAACAGATGACAGAGCTCTAACCCCAGAGTTTCTGATAACAATAATTCCAGTTGAGACCGGAGAATTTGTGTTTCTAACAAGTTCTCAGGTGATGTTGATGCTGCTGGTACTAGTACCACATTTGAGAACCACTGCCTTAAATCTTCCCTTAATATCTCCAGTGTACTCTGCATTTTGAGAGCCTATCATATGCCAGACCCTGTACTAAGTCTGGATATTCCTTGATGAATGAAACAGGCAGAATTCCCACCCTTGCAAAGCTTGTAGTCATCTAGTGGAAGAGTCAGGAAATAAATAGTAAACCAACAAGTAAATAACTATTTACAAGTTGTCATTGAGTGGGTCATTAGGTAGTGGAAGAGGAGCTACTTGGGGTGATCAGGGAGGCAACCTCTCAGAAGGTTTTAAAGGCAAGAACTGAAAGATGAGAAGTCAGCCGAGGGAGGAGTGGGAGAAAGAGGCATTCCAGGCAGACAGGTGCCTCTATGAGGGCCCTGAGGTGGGAAAGAGCTTGGTGTGTTTGAGAAACTGACACGTAGCCTGTGTGGCAGGAACACAGAGACTGAACACCAGGATGGCCGAAATGAGAGGAGACAGAGAGGTGAGCAAACACACCATTACAGGGGGCCTATGCTGGGGAGTCTGGATTTTATTCTAAGTTTAAAGGGTTTTCAACAGATTTCTGTTTTCAAAAGATCACTCTGTACATGAGAGTGGGGGAACAGTGATGGAAGTAAGGTGGCATTATAGCATCCCAGCTGAGAGATGATGGTGATTTAGCCAGGAGTGCTTGCAGTTGAGGTGGATACATCAGTTTCCAACATCAAAACGTGTATAGATGTATGATTACAGAGATGACAGTTATTAAAAATTCACAGTGAGGTTGATTAAAATGACATGTGAAGAAAGGAAAAAAGAAAGCAGGTTTGAAAGCAAAATTATACTTGTATGTGTGTGTGAGAGAGTCACCAAGCATAGTACTAGGATTATAGGTGATTTTTTATTCCCTTTATTTTTTATGCAATAAGAAAAAATGCACATTATTATAGAATTTCTAAATTCACATATATCATTGAAAAGAAAAAACTGTGACTTTGAGAAGACAACCCCAAGTTGAATGACTAATTGAGTCATTTGTGCGTGTGTGTGTGTGTGTGTCGGTGCCTACACATGCGTATATACAAAGTATATGGATATAGCACTATCCAAAATATAGTGGATATAAAATGAATAAAGTATAGTTCCAGTCATCAAAGAGTTTGTAGTTAGTTGGGGAGGATAAGAATAGGGACAGAAGAGCAACTCTGACTTATCCTTTATGTTCTTTGACAGTCCTTTCAGGTACCAATTTCTCCGAACACAACCAACACCCTAATAGGTCTTGAATACACTCTCCCATTTCCATGACCTGTGCCTTCGCGTGCAGAGTTTCCTCCCCTTTCTTCTATTCATTTTTCAGGAATCAGGTCACATATCACTTTTTAAAGTCTATTTTTAGAGCAATTTTAGATTTACAACAAAATTAAGAGGGAGGAACAGAGATTTCCCATATCCCCCGGCCCCCACACATGCATAGTCTCCCCCATTATCAGCATCACTCACCAGAATGGTACATTTTTTACTAAGGATCAACCTACATTAGCACATCATAATCACCCAAAGTCCACAGTTTACCTTAGGGTTCACTCTTGATACTGTACATTCTATGGGTTGAATAAATGTACAATGACATTTATACAGCATTATAGTAATATACAGAGCATTTTGACTGCCTAAAAATCCTCTGTGATCTGCCTATTTATCTCTCCCTTACTCTTGCCCCCTTGCCAGCAACCACAGATCTTTTTATTAGTGTTTTTGTTGTTTCCAAAGCTTTGTCTTCTCCAGAATGTCATATAGTTGGGATCACACAGTATATAGGCTTTCCAGATTGGTTTCTTTTACTGAGCAATATCCATTTAAGATTCCTCTATATCTTTTTCATAGCTTTATAACTCATTTACTTTTAATGATGAATAATATTCTGTTGTCTGGATGTACCACAGTTTTTTTATCCATTCACCTGCTGAAGGGCATCTTGGTTGCTTCCAATTTGGGGCAATTATTAATAAAGCTGCTGTGAACAACCACATGCAGGTTTTTGTGTGGACATAGGTTTTCAATTTCTTTGGGTAAATACCAAGGAGCACAATTTCTGGATCATATGGTAAGATTATGTTTAGTCTTGTAAGAAACTCCCAAACTGTCTTCCAAAGTAGCTGTACCATTTTGCATTTTCACCAGCAATGAGTGAGAATTCCTGTTGCTCCACAATCCTCACCAGCATACTGTTGTCAGTGTTCCAGATTTTGGCCATGCTAACAGATGTGTAATGGTACATCATTGTTGTTTTAATTTGCATTTCCCTGATGGCATATGATGTGGAGCATTTTTCATATGCTTATTTGCCATCTGTAGATCTTCTCTGAAAAGGTATTTGTTAAGTGATCACATACCATTTTTAATTGGATTTTTTATATTGAGTTTCACGAGTTCTTTATTTTGGCTAACAGGTCTTTATCAGATATGTCTTTTGAAAATATTTCCTCCCAGTCTATGCCTTGCCTTCTAATTCTCTTGATATTGTCTATTTCCAGAGCAGAATTTTAATGAAGTCTAGCTATGCATTATTTCTTTCAGGGATCATGTCTTTGGTTTTGTATCTAAAATGGTATCACCATATCCGAGGTCATCTAGGTTTTCTTCCATGTTATCTTCTAAGAGTTTTATAGTTTTATATTTTACATTTAGGTCTATGATCCATTTGGAATTATTTTCGTGAAGAGTGTAAAGTCCGTCTACATTAGTTGTTTTGTTTTGTTTTGTTTTGCATTTGTTGTTTTGCATGTCTAGTTGTTCCAGTACCATTTGTTGAAGAGAAGACTTTTCCTTTCTTCTCCAGACAGTCACTTTATCTTTGTTCTCATAGCTCTTGCACTCACCCCTCGTACAGCCCAAATCACACCAAATTGTAATTACTTGTCCTCCTCTCTGTCTACTTGACTAAATTACTCTCTCAAAGGATAGGGATCACGGATTATTTTTCTTTGTAATTACATCAACCCCTTGCACGGAACCTGCCTCATAACAGGAACTCACAATAAACTTGTTAAATGAGTGAACGTGAAAGAGAATATTAGGAAAACATTACAGCTTTAGGTGGAATAGAGTTATTAGTGTGGCCTTAAGAGTTTAGATAAAGTTTATGAAGAAGGAGGAAATCAAGCTTGTCTTTGAAATTGGATAAAATTTTTGAGTAATTTTAATTCTAGGAATTCATATGAATAAAACAATTAGAGAGGTTAATAGGGATGTATGAACAAGGATATTCATTGAATCATGATGAATCATAGCAAAGAATAGTTTAGCAAATTAAGCCAAAATATTCTTCAGTAGAAGGTAAATAAATGATAGAACGATAAAACTGAATACTGTTCAGCTATTTAACAGTGCAGTAGGACGTGGCCACCTTGCACCACTAAAAAGTGGGCCTTGGCATAACAATAAATAAATCATCAGAATATAAAATTGTGGTATTCCCCATGCCTGGTCTGGGATCCCCTGACCCAGCAAGTCTAATCCACATGAGCTACTGAGACTACAAAGCCTCAGACGCTCCTCCCTAAAAAGCTGGAAAAAGTTTAGGGAACCGCAGTATCACGTATCCTTGATCTCACTGTATTCTTTGCATTAAAACAGGATGAAAATACCTCATCACTCTCACCTGGAATAGGCTTTGTTTTCTGCCTAATTCAAATGAAATTAGATAAAACTTTGTCTATTGATATAAAGATATATAATGGACTTTTCCTGTTGTTTTACCCAAACATCACTTCCTTTGACATGCAGGTGCTACTGACCCTCTTTCCCTACCCTAAGAATGCCAATCAGAATCCTCCACCCTCTTGTCTATAGCAACAGACACAGTGACGGACAAGATCCCAAAGCTGAATTCCACTCTGGGATGTTCTCCAAGAACTATAGGGAAAGATGATCTCTCCCCAACTGTGGGAAGAAAGTTATTTTTAATGTAAGGAATGAGACAAATAGAAAAACAAACAAAAAAAGAATTAAAAGACAAGAGATAGAGAAGAGATATAATAGTAGAGAAAGTAAGAATCCAACAACTGCATTTGACTCTCTAGAACCAGCTGTTCTTGAAGCTAACTAGCTCTACTTCTGGACTTAGAGTTAAAGAGCTGAACACATTTTATAACAATATGTATAAAATTCCATGCCTGTGTATCTGTATTATGTATTGCATATTATATATCATATAAGTATATATGCATGCACACATATAGTTGCATCTATATCTGGGGGGAGAGAGAGGAGAGAATGAGAGAAAGAGAACTCTGAACTTGTAATAGCAGGCACCTCTGAGCAATACTTTGCATTTGTTTGCATTTGTTGTTTTGCATGTCTAGTTGTTCCAGTACCATGGAAAAGTCTTCTCTTCGTCTTCATTTTGTATCAAGCATGCATATTATTGGGGAAAAAAGAGCAGAGTTGGAAAAAAGGAAACAAAGGAAGGGATGGGGCAGCATGAACAAAAGTAGAGTCTAGACAAAATTATGTATGTGCAGTGGCCAAGGCAAGAGACACACTTAGCTATAGAACAGAGTATGGGACAAAGGGACTGTAGAAAGACTACAGGTATGGAGGCAATATGAATTTATATAACAAGTCTTATTCAGGAGCCTTTATTGCCTCATACCCATAAACTCAAACCTTTGTGACATCCTGCAGATTTGCAAAACACTTTCACACAGTGAATTAGTCGGCCAACTGAGCAGCTCCTGGGGGCACTAAAACATCATTCAAACAAATTGGAGCTATGTTGCCACTTAACTGGGCAACACATGTAACTCCTTACATAAATAACAGAATGAATCTTTCAATTTATGTAATAAACCCCTCAGTTTGGTTCTGAAGGACAGATATGGCATTGGAGGATCTTTTGTTTATGAGGTCAGGATGTTGATCTTTTATATACTTGATAGAAGTAGTAAAAATTAAAAAAAATAATAACAGTAATTATAAAAGTAATTAATGGGAATTCCCTGGTGGTCCAGTGGTTAGGACTCCACGCTTCCATTGCAAGGGGCCCGGGTTCAATCCCTGGTCGGGGATCCTGCAAGCTGCATGGCACAGCCAAAAAATATATATATATATATATGTAATTAACAAATAGTATGTGTTAAAGAGTACATGGGACTTTACATAATAAACATGTGAAATAGGTATGATTCTTATCACTTTATAAATATAAATCTTTTAATATAAGATAATAGTCAAGAACTTAGCTCCTGGATTTAGGACACATGAATTTGGATTTGGTGCTGCCTCTTACATGCTATGTTGGAAAAGTTGTTTAAATTCTCTTTGCCTCAGATTTCCTCTCTATAAAATAAGGGGGGAGAGTAATAACAGTCAATAATACCTACTGCATAGGGTATTTATAAAGAATCAACAAATGGGTATTCATATAAAACAGAATTGTGTTGGCACATAGTAATTTATCAATAAGACGGAGTATTCATATAATTATTGATGGGAAAATTGAAGATTTGAGAGATTAAATAACTGGTCCAAGGATGCACAGTCATGTTAAGTGGCAAAGCTGGCTTTATCCCTTTGGTGGCCTAATTCTGGGCTGAGAAAGGGAGGGAGATTGGGATTAAGGAAAGAAAAAATCCAAGAGGAGGAGGCAGGTGCTTAGAGGTTGTAGGACTGTAGGAGAAATAAAAGAGAAACTAAGAAAAAAATGATCTGGAAGAAGAGATTTGTGTAATGCACAGTGTGATGTACAGCCTCTCATTTCATTCTACACTATAGGTGGCAAATTCTACTTTGTTTACTAATTGCCTCCACAAATGGGATTTTGTGGGGGAGGGAGAGAAGTGAAGAAGAGGACGAGAGGAAGTTCGTAAATGCTATGTGTTATATGTTTATAACTTAAGAAAATAGACCTTGAATGTTGCGTCTGGCAAGCTAGTCTCTCCCTACGTCACTAAACAAGTGGTGACAAGTCTTTGAAAGGGCTTGGTGATGTCTAGGTTGGAAAATATGAATCTTCTGTTGCTCTGAAAAACTTTCAAAAGGCAAACAAAACTTAAGCAATATATAAAAAGATCAGCAGCCCCCATTACCTATTTAAATGTGTTCAGTTCTCTCTCCCTGATGAGTACTGCTCAAATCACAGGAGCTTCATGGGGATTATGCTTGTGACTTGGGATCGATTTTATAGAATACTTATGAATCTGGTCTTTCATCTTTTATTTTCCCACTTAACAAATAAGTTTTTTGTATGTATGTAAAAAAACCTTCCTACTTAGAAATTATCTGACTTCAGATATTTTCATATATAAGTAAAGTTCACGTATGTATATAATTGAGTTCCATTTGTATTTATTCCATTGTATTGTCTAAAACATTTAACTTTGCCTTTTAAAAAATAAACATGTGTACGTCAATAAAGCAAATATTGTTTAGGAAACATATTTAGTTAAAAAATCACAAAGGGTTAGAAGAGAATGCTTTTAGAATTCCTAAATAGAGGTCTCTGGACTCACATTATCTATAACTATTTTTCTTTGTGGTATCACTGCTTTGGAAAGCAATATTTTCGAAAACTATAGAGACTTGCCAAAGTGCTCAAAATGCTTATGTGTTTATAGGTGCAAATTTTCCTTTGTCTTTCTTAGGTAAGCAATTCTTCCTTTGGTAACAAGGAGATATGCAAGATACTGCCTTCAAAGGATTTCTCATCCTGACCTGAGATCTTAGAGTTTAGCAGATGCTACTGGCATTTTTGACACTGAAGTAAAATGTTTTCCATTAATGAATAAAAAACAGCCATCTGTAAAAAGAAAGTGATCCTGGAGCAGGGACAAAGGTTAAAGAAACTACTACTCTTGTGGAACCTGGGACCTTGGAATCTGTCATCTTTGTTTGATGGGGTCTTAAATTGGTACTGGGTCAAAACAGGCAGACAGGAGGGGAGGCTTTTAGTGGAAAAAATAGCATTATCTAACCATTTGTTGAATACTATTATTAAGAATTATCTCTAATGCTGTGTGCTTCTTGTTCATCATTACTTAATGCAGTTGCCACTGCCCTGCAGATGCCAACCTGATTCGCAGGGACTCTTTCATGACTCACAACTGTTTGGCTTTCAAAGTCTCCAGAAATTCAGTCACCACAATTCTTTAGCCCAAACACCATTGCATTCTTTATTCCTTCACCATGGTTGTTCCTAATAGCAAGAGGTTAAAAAACATCAAAACTATAGCTGTTCAAAACCCTACACGAAAATCAGGTTACTTATCCTACTTAAACTTATTTGCTGTGAGCAACTCCATCCCCCCAGTCAGGAGATGTTCTGCCTTGAAGTAAGAGAAACTTTATAAAAATCATGATTTATTCTGCCTTCTTCCATATATATAATTCATTCCTCAGCATCTCCTTTTTATCATAAGGGAATTATGGAAATGGTGGAACAGAGTTACTACACAATTGGGGATTTTTGTGTCCCTGGGTTATGATTTTAAAGGTCATATATAAGTTCTGAGAATGAGTCATCGCATGGATTTTCTACGTCTCCTATCTGATCTGTCTAGCTCAGATACACCCACCATATAGCAGGCACTAGACTAAGCGCCACACAGACGTTGTGAACAACAAAGATGTGGTCTCTGTCTTACTGCAACTGACAGTATAAGCAGTGGTGGTAAAGGGCTCAAACATTTATTTTGCTGATTTCCATGGTGCAAAAACAACAAACCCGCCTCCCCCTGCCTATTCAAGCTGTCAAAGTGAGGTCAGCTAGTTCATAAAATTTCCCAAAATTTAAAAATTGGCTCTTGTTGGCAGGTACAAGCTGGCTCTGAATGAGGGAAAGATCTCAGTGTAGAGAAGGGTATGCAGAAAATGGAGGCTGTGTATCAGAGTGTATCTCTTCATTACCAAGATACTGTAGGAAGTCTCAGAAGAACAGAAGTAACAGTGTTTCCCTGTTTATTTTTCACCAGTTTATTTTTACTTTTGATTATGAAAAGATAACCATAAGAAATCCTGATTTCTGACACAATTCGTCTATAACTTCTCCACACCCAGAGGGGAAACAGATGAATTTTAACTGACTCTTTCCACAGCCCCCACCTCCACTGCCACTTTCATCTTATTCCAAACAGTGTTAGATTTAGAGAAATCCTATTATTTACAATTTTCTGAAGTTTTCTTAAAACCAAACAAAATTATAAAAACTCATAACCAAAACATTTAATTACCTGTAAATTATTTATTAAATGATAACTTGTGCTAAGGATGCTTAATTTGTTCATAAGTGCAGTTTAACATCTCCTCTAAATACCTTTTAAAGTTAAAATCAGAGAATGTCATGTTTAAATCAGTCATTAAAAAGACAAGGGCTCCTCTGTTTTCTAGAGTTTCTCATTCCAACATGGATAAGCAAAAATGTATTGAATGTGGACCGTAGACTATGGACCATGCACCATGGCATACAAAAAACTTAGTTATCTAGAATTAAAATGGTGTTTGATAAAACTGGGTTCTCTCAAGGCATTGGAATGAGGTTAAGCATTAGTGTTTTATTAATGAGTTAGGGAGCTGAGATGTGTGTATCTTTTGCTCTACCTCAGCGCTGCCGTTGCACTTCTAGAGTATTCATAGATGCTTTTGCCTAAATGGTTATTGACACTATCTGATCTTTTTTTTCTTATATGTTGTCTGATTAGTAAAACCTATCTTTTCAGTTAAGCTACCTTTGGTCAGTGCCAACTACCGCTGCAGCTTCCTGTATTTAAATTCTGGGGTAGCAGTTGTCTGTTTAAACATATGATTTTAAATGCTTATTATTTTTCAGACAGTCATTTGTCATTTAATACCTACCACTTATTTTATTAAAATACTCTTATGTGCATGTATTCATCATCTTGTCCTCCATTCAAATTATCAATATTTAATAATTACAGCAATAAGTCCACTGTATCAACTTCCCACTAATCACTTTTAGATAAATCCACTCATTAGAGATTAATGTGCCCAAGTCCACGTAGCTAGCTGAGAGGCAGGGCCAGAATTCAAATTCAGGTCTGTCTACTTCCAAAGAATAAGCCTTTTTTTTTAAACAGATTATTTTTTATATTTATTTATTTATGTTTGGCTGTGTTGGGTCTTCGTTTCTGTGCGAGGGCTTTCTCTAGTTGCGGCAAGCGGGGGCCACTCTTCATCGCGGTGCGCGGGCCTCTCACTATCGTGGCCTCTCGTTGCGGAGCACAGGCTCCAGACGTGCAAGCTCAGTAGTTGTGGCTCACGGGCCTAGTTGCTCCGCGGCATGTGGGATCTTCCCAGACCAGGGCTCGAACCCGTGTCCCCTGCATTGGCAGGCAGATTCTCAACCACTGCGCCACCAGGGAAGCCCTAAGCCTTTAATTCTAGGCTGCACTAGCTCCCATAGGGTGGAAAGAAAAAAAACTAAGGTAAAGAAAAAGGCACACTTGTCAGCACATAATGAATGCTTAATAAACATTTTCTTATGCAAACTGGAGTATACAGGACTTCACTTTAGTACTCATTTTATTCTCCTGATTGCTGTTCACCGCTCTATCCCCAATGACTGGAAAAAGTGTCTGGAACTGAGTGGGCAGTAAAAAAATATTTGTTGAATAATAGATGCCTCTTTGTTTCTTCAGCATGTAGCTCAAAGTAGTTGCTAAGAACATTAGGGGTGTGTGTGTGTGTGTTAGGTTAATGAAAGTTGCACCTCTGAGTATTAATAATCTGGCTTTCATAAGATGTGACTTGTTTCCATCTGTTTTTTGACATATTTCTTATTGTCCATAGAGAAGCATGCTAGAAAGGACTGCTGTGGGCAGTTCTAGGCAACATTGGCTAAAAGATAAGCAGTGCCTTAATGACCTTCCAAATTCTTCACAGAATTACAACTTTGTGTGTAGCTTCTAAAAAGGGGTGTGTTATTAAAGATTTGCATCAGTAAATCAGCAGTTGAGAGCCATTTTTCTGCCTTCCAAGCTAATGTCCTGACCATTCCTGCCTTGTGTTTTAATTTTTACTTTTTGTAAGTGATAAATTATCTGTTACTTTTTGTTAGCTTTAGAATACTGCCCCCTTTAAACAGAGATGCAGCTTTAACCTGCTAAAAATGACAGGAGCTTGTCCAGCTCTGGACCTGAGATCAGTAACATCAGTCTTTAAAATTCATGCATCTTCTGTCCTGACCTCCTTTCCTTCTTCTCCTTGCTCGAAGCCCTCAGGGACTGTAATTCACTGGCTGAACGTCAGATGCCCACGGTACTGCCACCTGGACTCCTCAAGGCATTTCCCACCATCAAAACGCCAACCACCTTGTCTCCAGTCTTGCTCTTTGCCAAGGGAAATAATAAACCCAGATTAGGTTTAAGCTAAGGTTTAGTGGCTTGCTATAGCTGCATGCTTTCCTAATCATAGTTTTCAAAATAATTTTTAAGCTGCACAGAAACAACTTCAAAAAAGTTAATAGATATGACATCATTTTAATATGTGTTAGAAAAAAAAACATAACTAGCACACCAAACTTGTTATTTTTAGGTTAACATTATTTTGGCAAAGCCTATTTTTTTAGAAAGAGTGCCATCTAAAGAAAAAATATTTAATAGGTGGTCTGTAGCTGTGGCAAAAAATATAGATATATGAGTAAAGTTTGAGAAACAATGCCATATTGTATCTTGTCTAATCACTTCCCAGATGACAGTTGTCGTTTATCTAGCACCTAAGAAGTCTGGCACTCACGCTAGTTATTTTATACACATCAGCCACCATCTTCACAATTTTTCAGGGAAATAAACAGGCCTTATTATTACCATTTTATAAATAAAGATGCTGAAATTTAATTATTTGTGCACAGTAACACAAGATAAGAAGTAGAAGTGAGTCCTCATCTCTGGTACTCCAACTACAAATCATGTTGTCTTCACAAAATTAAAGAAATACAAACTGTCTCCACTTACCTCGGTTTCAAACATGAGGCATTGTTTTGTGTTGGTTTTTCACAGTGTCCAAAAAGGAAAGATTAAGAGGGGAAAAGAAATGTTGGGTACCTTCACTAGCACACACTTCTTTTATAAACTCAAATGGCCACACTTTTAGTTTGACTGTGAGCTTCCAAAGTGCTTGGAGGATTTGCTGTAAGAGATGCAGCTTCTTTCTGCCAAGGCTTGCCAAGGGGAGTTTAGTTTACAGAGGCAGGTGTTCCTAGACCTGGGAGGATTCTGAGACTGCCTGATGCAGAAGTTCTCAGCCTGGTGTCCAGGGAGCTCTACGGAGGCTTCCACATGAGTTCCAGGGGATCCATGAACTCTCTGAAAATATATGTATAATTATATGAATATGTAAGTACGTGCCTTCCTTTTTTCTCCAGATATTGTCTATTACCAAAGAAGAGTTAAAAGCCACTAGTCTTGTCTTGACCTATCCTTCTACAGTTTAGGGAACTAAACGACCAACGCTGGAGAAATCTATACAAGTACAAACAGCCAGGGCCATAATCTTAAATGACACCCATGGGTGCCTCAGAGAGTTCATCTTTCTATCTGTTTATAAATATCTAAATCTTAATAGCAAGAGTAACTCTGGTACTGGAAAGAACTAAACTCGTGGTAAAATAGGCATTCATATTCTATGGTATATTTTCAATGTTAACTTTCCAGAGTTTCCAACATGACCCAATTCATTTTTACTCTAAGTAGATTATTTGCAGCCAGTGTGAAAAGATCATGTGCTTTATTATATTAGCAAAAATATTTGCTTGATAATTCTTCTTCCTCTTACTGTGTCTCAAGAGATTCTTGTCTTATTGAGCTTTTAGGGAGAAGGCAAGAGGAACATAGGAGTGCTGGATCATGAAAAATAATTTTCTTCAAATGTAAGGAACACAACCTAGGACTCCTTTTTTGTGCAAGAAAGTCAACACATTTCTCATCAGAACAAATCCATCTTGCTGTAAAGGTTATGGAAGGCTTTATTCTCTGCCTTCTTAGAGTATATATATGATTGATGACAAATAAACATCTAGTAGTTTAGAATAGTTTGCTTTGGAGCATTATGTGAATTGTCCTAATTTCCACATATGGTCAAGGACAATGATGATGATACTAAGCAGTTATTCAGTGCCAGAAACTTTGATACCCTGATCTGAAGGTCTGCTATTTCAAGTTAAATATTCAAGTGAAACAGTAGCCTTTGACCAGGGTAATGTTCTGGGCTATTCCCCTCTTTCAGAGATAATATTTTCCCATTTCTATATTTTGACTTGACATTTTTACTTTTTTTTTTTTTTTTAATTAATTAGTTAATTTATTTTTGGCTGTGTTGGGTCTTCGCCTCTGTGCGAGGGCTTTCCCCAGTTGTGGCAAGCGGGGGTCACTCTTCATCGCGGTGCGCGGGCCTCCCACCATCGCGGCCCCTCCTGCTGTGGAGCACAGGTTCCAGACGCGCAGGCTCAGCAACCGTGGCTCACGGGCCCAGTCGCTCCGCGGCACGTGGGATCCTCCCAGACCAGGGCTCGAACCCGCGGCCCCTGCATTGGCAGGCGGACTCCCAACCACCGCGCCACCAGGGAAGCCCCGACATTTTTACTTTTGCATTTGCAAAACTGCGAATGAATTCATTCTGGCCTTGCATAATTTGACCTCTTTGTGTTGAGCTTCTCATTCTTTTTAGCATCTCCCTGCCCTTCATCTGCTATGAATTCAGAGCCAAAAGAAGGGAGTATCTTAATATTTTAAGTACACTTACTACTAAGGTGTCCTAAAAATATCTCGGCAGATTGGGCTGTCTGGCCCATTCACCATTGTATCCCTGGCACCCAGCACACAGAACAGTGGAAGCCCACACTTGTAAGATCTGCAAATGTCCTTGAGGGCAAAAGCAACTTAAGTGCTCAGGTATGCAATTTACCTCTCCACTTCTAATTTCTGCTGTCCTGAACTTAACATAACAATTCCTCACTATCTTTTCCTATCAAAGACGCTTTGATCTTCCATATGAGGATTAGCTTGTTAAGTTATGTACATACACACAAAACTCTGTTGAGATCTTCATTTGAATGATATCAGCTTTATAGATGAATGTGAGATAATGGGTATTTTTACAATACTGAGTCTGCCTGCGATGAACAGATGCTTTTACATGTAATGTAGGCAAATTTATCCATCTTTTTCTTTTTCTGTCCTGTTTTAGAAATATTCGCCTACTCTGAGTTCCTATGTTAGCTTCTAAAAGCTATATTCTTATGTAGTTCACAGTGAATAATCCATCTGTAACTGATTTTTAGTGCTTTACTGAGATAAAATTCACATACCATACAATTCATGGCCCATTTAAAGTGTACAGTTTACTGTTTTTAGTATATTCATAGGGGTTGTGTAATCATCACCATAATATTATTTTAAAATATTTTGTCTCCCCCCAAAAAAACCTGTACCTGTTAGCAGTTACTGTCCGTTCTCCCACTCCTCCAATCCTAGGAAATGATTAATTGATACTCTGTATATATTTGCCTACTATTGAATTTCATATTAATAGAATCATATAATATATGGTCTTTTGTACTAGCTTCTTTCACTTTGTATAATATTTTCAAGGTTGATCTATGTTGTAGCATGTGTCAATATTTAATTCCTTTTTAAGGCTGGATAATATTTCATTATATGGGTAATACCACATTTTATTTATGTATTCATCCAGTAGACACTGCATTGTTTCTTCTTTTTTACTATTTTGAATAATGCTGCTCTGAATGTTTCTGTACAAGTTTTTGTATGGATGTGTGTTTTCATTTCCCTGGGTATATACCTAGGAATGAAATTGATGATTTGGTAACTCTATGTTTAACATTAGGAGTAATTGTCAAACTGTTTTCCAAAGCTTCTCCACTATTTTACATCCCCACCAGCAACGTAAAAGGGTTCCAGTTTCTCCATATCCTTGCCAATACTGGTATAATTTTTGTCTTTCTGATTATAGCCATCATAATGGGTAAAAAATGGTATCTCACTATGGTTTTTATTTGCATTTCTCTGTAACTTTCATTATGCTGAAAATCCTTGAATGTTTATATGGCCATTTGTGTATCTTCTTGAACAAATCTCTGTTCAAAACTTTTACCCATTTTTAAGTGGGTTATTTGTGTTTTTAATTGTTGAGTTATTTATATTCTATGAATACAAGTACCCTATCAGATATATGGTTTTTCAAATATTTTTTTCATTCTGTGGTTTGCCTTTCACTTTCTTGATGGAATTATTTTGAAGCACAAAAGTGTTTAATTTTGATATAGTCCTATTTATATTTTGTTTGTTTAATTGTCACTTGTGCTCTTGGTGTTGTATCTAAGAAATCATAACCTATAAATCCAAGGTCCCAAATATTTACTCATGTTTTTAGTCTAATAATTTTATAGTTTTCTCGTTACATTTAGGTCTGTGCTCCATTTTGAGTTAATTTTTGTGTATGGTTTAAGATAGGGGTCCAAATTCTTTTGCACATGGATATATAGTTGCCCTAGCACCATTTTTTGAAAAGACCATTCGTATTCCCCATTGAATTGCCTTGGAACTGTTGTTGAAAGTCAATTGACCATAAATTTATGGGTTATTTCTGGACTAGAATTGATATTTGACTAGAATATCAATTGAATTGACTAGAATATCAGTTCTAAAAAGTCTATCAAGTCTAAAGTCAGAGTCAAATTAATCTTTTTCATATGGATATCCAATTCATCTGAATCAGCATCACATTAAATAGACCATATTTTCACTTTCAATATTTTCTAACTTTCATAGAATTTTATTTTTTTAGTTTATTAGTTATTTAGATGTTTTATTTTTTAATGTATAATTTTTTTTCCCACTATTGTTATTTTTGTTATTAATTTCTAGATCTTACCCAGAGTAGCCACACTCTAGACTTGCCAGCGTGTGTTACGGTTTTCTACCTTTTTTTTCTACCTGGAAGCTAGAGTTTTACATGCTTTCCTGCTAATTCCTCTATGAATTTCAAAAGATGTATGTTTTATTTTATCTATCATTTCTAGGTTTTTTATTGCATGAGGGTTTTGAAATTATGTTGTTTGCCATGTTGCTGGAATCACAGCCCTGCTTTTCTATTTTTATGCCCTATTTCTGAAAATTGGTGCTAGATTTTCCTAGGAGACTTTTACATCTCTGCATTTTCCCCTTCAGACTTTATTTCAGTGGTCAAAAAAGAGTGCTACATTCCAAAGTATGTGTTTTGTATTCCAGCTGATTTGTGAAATTTGATAACACTGATAAGATACTGCTTTTTATTTTGGAATAAGAGCAGCCTTTGTCTCCTGTTTTCTCCTTCATGATGTTAAAGGTGCTTACTGAGGCAGAAGTAAAACAGAGCTCAATTGTCATATACAATTTTCCCTGAAAAGACCTTTGGCTCACTTCAGTGAGTGAATTCAGCTGCCAGATATTTATGTGAGCATTATTCTGAAGGGAAATAAAAACCCTAGACAAAGTTAGTTGAAAAACCTGAGTGATCTTTAAAAAACAGCCTCTTGGAGAAATATTTGGAAAAAAGAAGAGCATCATGAATGTCAGAGCTGTAGGAACCCTTACTTGTTTTGCACCCACTCTTTGATTCTTGGTAGAGGAATTGAGCAACTGAGAGGAAAACACAATTGTCTGAAGACATTCTGTGCAGGCATAGAACCATGAGTAAAATCTAAATTCTTTCATTTCCTTATTTTTGTATTTTTTATGTCCTCCTGACATTTCCTAAACTGATATATTATCCCCCAGTTGTTCCACTGAGGAGTTTGGTGAATGAGACCATAAGCTTTCCTTCCCTTGTATAGGATTTCATAAGATTACTTTTAAAAATCAACCTTTTAATCTTTTAAACCAGATCTTTAACTTTTATCTAATTCATAAACTTTACTGTGACAGACAGCCTCTAGGATGGCCTGAATCATCTTTACCTCTTTGTGTTTACTTTCTTGTATAATCCTCTCCCCTATATACTTGCTTCTAAATACTAGAATAAGGCAAAAGAGATATGTTCCTTCTGTGATTATGTCACATTACATAAGACTCTGTCTTGCTCTCCAGCTCACTCTGGAGACTTTTCTTGTGTGTTTGATGAAGTAAGCTGCCATATTGGGAATGCCCACATGTCAAGGAACAGTAAGAAGCTACTAGAAGCTGAGAATGACCTCCAGCTAACAGCCAGAAAGAAGTCAGATACTCATTCCTTAGCCACAAGGAAATGAATTCTACTAAGAACCTGAGTTATCTTAGAAGTGGATTCTCCCTAGTCAAGTCTAAAGATGAGATTACAGCTTTGCTGACACCTTGATTGCAGCTTTGGGTGGCCCTGACCCAAAGACCCACTGAGCCATGCCTGAACTCCTGACCCACAGAAATGTAAGATAATATATCTACATTGTTTTTAGCTCCTAAGTTTGTATTAAGTTTTTAATGCAACAATAGATAACTCATACACTTACCATAAAATCTGCTATTCTGATACATTAAAATGCAACCCCATCAATGAATTTTTGGTATACCATTAATGGACCAAATTGAAACTGAAATATACCAGCAGGTGCTTGTCAGCAGGCCAGGGAAATATAATCAACAATATCCTTTTCTGACTGACCAAAACAGATTTGAAGTTTTGAGTAAATTAATTTTGTATAATTCATAAGCATTCATTGAATTAATTCAATAAAAATTTAGTCAACAAGATGCTCTACCAGCACAATTCCAAGTATTTGGCTTGACAAAAATATAATGGCCTAATCTCATGAATCTCTTTAGTTTAAGAAGCGATATTTTCAAAAATCACTTTTCTTTTGTACTTCTTTACTTCCCTGGCTACACAAAGGACCCCCTCTTCAGAACTTTCTCCCTCTCCTCTATATTTCTACTTAATAATAATATTGAGTAGAATAATGGTAATAATATTGAGTAGAGTAAATAATAACATCACATAATTGTAATAGTAGTAGTAATAATAAGTTTACAATATTTTACGTAATTTTTACTCCTGTCATTTATGCATTATCTCATTCAACATATTTATTGTATCCTATGTGTAAGGATGGGGTGTTAAAATGAACAAGAGATCATCCTACTTATGCACATTGCCTTATTACTTAATCATCCCTTCACAATAATTATGTGAACTATTGAACTATTCCTTTTATAGAAAAATAAATTTGACTGCTCTCTGTAACTTGAATCTTATTGCCCCAACTGCAAACCCTACATCTTTATTTCTGTCCATTAAAGTGGTCTTTACTGACGTTCCTCCAAAACACCAGACTTATTTTTACATAGTACTTGGCACTATCTGGATTATATCATATATTTATTCCTTTACTATATCTTCCTTACAGGAGGATATACCTCATTTTGCCTTGTTCATTGCTGTATTCTCAGAGCCTACAAGCATCCTTAGCACATAGTAGATAAATAAATAAATATACATGTATATAAACATTGTAAAGTAAATATTTCTTGAGCAAATACATTGTCTTATTAGAGAAAAAGGATCATGCAGCAAAATGAAAAGAAACAAAGTCCTTCAGTTTTTACTTTTTTACTTGAAAATGTCTCTTTTTTCCCCAAGATGTAAATTTAATATTGCTAGGAAAGTGGCAATAAGAGACATAGAGTAGCTTGTAAGGTATATGACATTTAACTCGGTCTTTTAAAAAAAACTTTCAAAAAGATTTTCTTTTTAAAAGCAGTTTTAGGTTCACAGAAAAATTCAGCAAAAAGTCAGAGATTTCCCGTATACTCTCTGCCCCCACTCACACATAGCCTCACCCATTATCAATATCCCCGCCAGAGTGTACATTTGTTACAATTGATGAACCCACATTAACACATCATAATCACCCAAAGTCTGTAGTTTACATTAGTGTTCACTCTTGCTGTTGTACAATCTCTGAGTTAACACAAATTTATGATGATATGTATCCATCATTATAGTATCATTCAGAGTCATTTCACTGCCCTAAAAATCCTCCTAAGCCCTGGCAACCCCTGATCTTTTTACTGTCCTCATAGTTTTGCCTTTTCCAGAATGTCATATAGTTAGAATCATACAATATGTTGCCTTTCAAACTGGCTTCTTTCACTTGGCAACTCAGTCACTTCTAAAGCTGAAAAAATTGGTATGATTTAAAAACAAACCGTGAAACTCTGAACCCTGTGAAGTTACCAAGAAATAGGAAAAACAGGAATCTTTAGTCCTATCTTTTCCCCAAGTGACTCTCTTCCTCTAAAAGTCCTCTCCCTGGGAGAGTGAGACTCAAAAATTAGATCCAGGTCAAGATTAGAGTAAGGTCCAGAATTTTTAGGGTGCTTTGTTATTGAAGCTACCATTTGGAGCAAACAGCTTTGTCCCACTAATTACATATGCTGTGACCAGGCAAGGCTGCTGAATCCATGTGCACCTCCCTCTAGGTCAGGGTAGAAGGCAGTGGCTTGTTTCCTTCCCTATTTTCCCAAGAAGCATGAGCAGTGAGAAAGAAGAGGCACTGACTGCTTCTCCCAAACCTCATTCCTTAATCTGGGGGTTACACAGAGCCACACAGCTTGTGCATCCACTAAGTCTCAAGTGAAAGGGAGATGAAGAGACTCCCCATGGGAATCCCAAATGGGACAAGTGGCTCTTAGACTGCCACTAGAGAAGAAGCTTATGACTGATTTCTGAATCCTGCTTTCAGCTCACCTTGTTGCCTTAGCTCTGCCTCTGAAAGAACAATCAGTCAGCAACATCTCTCTCTTCCATGCCGTAAGCTCCATGTATACTGTTCTCTGCCAGGCCTCAGAGGGAGCCTTCTGTGGTTGGCTGACAAGGCACCCTTTGGGTTCCTTGAGTGATGTACTGTCTTGTGAATCTTAAAACATTTTTTTTCAAAGTCAGTGTGACACAGCTTGCTAAATATTAAGCCGATCATATTATGGAGGCCCAGCTGCCAAGATATCACAAGCTATCTCTGGGGGTTAATGAAATCAATACCTTATTAGTTATAAATTGATTGAATTCCATGGTTAATAATGATTTTTAATCAGTAGCATGCCATAATTATGAGATATACACACGCAATACAGAACAAGAGTCGGTGTGAAGAAAGCAAAATGAAAATAGGAATAGCATCTCGCTGAGCAGAGAGGGATTATAAAATGCAGTGCTTAAGAGCTGGTGCTTCATCTCAGCCTGCCTGGATTCTAATCCACACTACAGCTGACTGACTCACTGACTTTGGGCACTGTTGCCTTATACACGTAACTGGGCTAATGATGAAACTGCCATATTGGGTTCTTATAAGGATTAAATTAGTTGGTATATATAAGTGCTTGGCTAAATTCTTGGCTTATAGAAAAGCTTTGATAAATGTTAGCTATCGTTATGACTATTGAGTCAATATATATTAGATATAGATATCTCAAATCCTAATAGTACAAGGTTAGAAAGCTAATTCAGCAAATGATTCTTTTAGTTCTTTAATTGAAATTATTAAAAATTCTCTATTTCCATAAGTGACAACATCAGTGGTGGTAATTATAACAGTGATATAAAATGTATGATGCTTTCCAGTGCCCTTGGTTTTCTATCTCAGCAATAGTTGAGAATACAGAGAATGAAAAGACCTTTCCATCCATTTTAAAGTCTGCCTCAATTTTAACATCTGTGATATGGGAAAAACAGTAGTTATCTCTCAGTTTCTGTGAGCATGAAATGTGTTAATATATGCAGAGTGTGTAGAGGAGTACTTGTTTTCTGCTTAGCTTATATTAGTATTATTATTTCTTTAAATGTTAGTTGTTATTTTCTTAAATCTCTGCCAGACTGTAAATAATAGGAGCTGGAATGCAATCAGTTAGAGACTCTGCCATCTGATTAGAGTACTCCAGAGTTACCGAAATAGAGGTTTGTATATTTCTGAAGGCTGCCTGGATTAGAGGTGGGATTGACTTTCTGTTAAGGAGGCGGTAAGACGAGCCTGGCCAGGTTTTGACCAGTAGTGAAACCACACTGTGTAGCACTGAGGTCAGATTTTTTGAGATTCCTCAGACTCATAATTAGAGAAGATTTGCATAGAAACGTTTGAATAGTAATAACATTTCTGGCACATTTTAAGTTAAGGTCGGTGCATTAAAATATGTATATATATGTATATGTATGTATTAATATATTTCTTTATCCCCCAGGAAACTCAGAAAATTAAAACATTTTTCTTCTATAAGTACCACTTTAAAATTAAAACTTTCTCTGATAGAAGAGCCAGAATTTTAATTAATCCAGTAGCACTTACTGAATTTACACCTATGCGTGGAATTTCTTTTGAACCATAGTGTAAGATGTGCTTTCTGTTAATTCGTTTTTTTTTAATAGGGATGTTTTTTGTTGTTGTAAATATGTGATTTTTCTTCACAAAACTGCTTCTCATTGGTCTGAAATGGAAAAAATATTAAAAACCTTTTTTTTTTTCCTCTGTAACAGGTAAGGCCAATAACAAGAGCTATTATGAGGAATGGTTTTACTCTGAAATAAATTACAGTTACATATAAGGGCTGCTTGGCTGTTTCTCTAATTAAGGAGTGTAAAGCTAGAACTTCTGAGTAAAACATGGCATCAGAATCACAGTGTCTGGACTGCCCTCTCCTAGTTTTCCATTAGGGACTGCCAAAAAAGGATACAGAAACACGAGAGCAAACACCACCACTGGAAACTAATGAAAAAGAATTTCATTATTAGAAGATTGGTAGGATGGGATTAAGAAACACAAGCCTGGAACAGACACTTGGCCTTATTAACTGAAACCAGCCTAATGGCACCGAAATTACAGAGGAGACTTGGGCCAACCTGGCCCATGGTCTATCCTTAATTTGGGGTTGCAGTGGCCACACACTCTAGGAAACTAAGCATCTGCTACCCTTCTCAACAGGCGCAGTCTTTTGAGTGGGCCAGAGTCATGCCCTGCTTCCTCTGCCCGTCCGCATCTGTGCCTCTCTCTCTAAATCCAAACAAAAACAGAAATACCCGGTGAATGGGCATGGCAATAATTTGTTGCATTCCAAACACCGAAATTTGGATAAACGTAGTGTTGTGGGTAGGAGTAGATACTAGTAGCACCTGAGACTCTTGCATACTGACAAGAGTGTTTTCTTCTCATTTCCACATATTATGGAAAATAAGTCCAATTTTTAAGAATAGACCAGGATGTCTAAAAAAAATAGTAATAATTATTATTTCTAAAAGACTGGGAAAAAGTTATAAAGCAGGGGTAATTTAAATACTACTGGTAGAGATTTAAATTGGTTTAGAAAGTAGTTTGGCATTATCTACTGAAGTTGAAAACAAGCATTCCCTATGAATCAGCAGTTTTTCTCTTAGGTACATACTTGATAGAAATGTATGGACAGTTGTATTACAAGATATACACATGAATGCCTATTTTAGCTTTATTTGTAATAATTAAGACTAGAAACAGCCCAAATATCCATCATTAGTAGAAAGCATAAATAAGTTTTGTTGTATTCATAGGGTAATATATTATAACAGTGAAAAAATAAACTACAAATATATGAAAATCAGGGATGGATTTCACACCCATAATATTACATGAAAGAAGCCAGACACAATAGATTACTCATTATATATTTGCATTTACATAAAGTTTGAAAAGGACAGAACTCAAATATAATGTTGAAGGATATATCCTTTGGTGATAAAACTGAAGAAAAGTGGGAAAATAGTACCATAAATGACAGGATTATGATTACCTTGGGGGAGAGAGGTGCAGAGGGCATCATGATTGAGAGAAAGGATAAAAGGGGGGCATCTGGTGTTTCATGATTTAGGTAATAGTTATAAAAGTGTTTGTCTTATAATAATTGTTATGCTTCTGTTTGTTGCACTTTTTATTTTGTAATAAATCATGTTTCATAAGTATATATAAAGCATATCTGCTTTCCTTTGCTCTAATTCCATATTCACACTAACATCCTTAGGCTTATTTTTCTATGTTTCTATCTGTCTTTGTCCTGAGAAAGATAACATTCCAAAATGTGAAAGGTGTCATTTGGATCATTAGAAAACAAGAAAAATTCCAACAGGAATTAATGCATTGCATACATTTTTTACCTTGTTTTCTTGTGACAATAGCTAACTTTTTCTTAAGTCTTGTAAAGTGAGTCAGATTACATTGAGAATGCTCTGTATGCATTATCTCATTTAGTCATAACAACAATCTTACAATGTTGATAATATTATTATCTTCACTTCAAAGCTACAGGAATTGAGGCTGAGCAATGAAGTTAAATTACATGTCTAAGGACACAGTTAATTAAAACCCAACGCTGTCTGATCCAGAGCTCAATACCTTAACTGTGTCATACTGCGTTTTACTACCTCAAAGATATGGTTAACAGATAATCAGCAATCACTTGCAGATTAGTGGCAAGATCTAATTTTGCAGTGGCCTGAGGAAGGACTGTGGTAAATTCACCTAGATAATATGACCCTTGATGGCTTCTGATACCCATTAATCAGGTTTCCTCTGGCTATACCCTGACATTCTTCAACTCTATAACTCAGATCTCTATTACTGCACATGTAAGATAGCAATGTAACTAAACATTTGCAGGCCTATCACTCCATATGTATGCTAAGATCTCTGAAGATATTCAGTGTCTACTTATTTTTATCCCTGGAGTTTAGCACAGCACCTAGCACACATTTGGTGTTCATTAGGTGTTCTTGTTAGATTGAGAAGAATAAATGCTAGAAAAAATATGCATCTCACAAACAAGCAGTTACTGCCATAATTTTATTTGAAGAATACCCTAAAAGGCATTCTCATGCAAATAGGCAGACTTCTATTGCAGTTTTGCAAATGGTCTAAAATCTTTGCAAACCTGAGCCTTAACTTGGGTATTCTCAAGATATTCTTTAGGAAGACAAGCTTTTCTGAAAGTCTCTGTGCTTCATGGTTTACAATGCCTTAAATAATTAAGTGGTTTTCAAAGCTGTTGAAAGATTAGGTACCTGATGGATGATCTGCATCCCAGCTTCTCTGAGAAAAGCTAGTTTTATTCTGTCTTCTGGGAACAATAAACATGAAAAACCTGGTGTAAAATGGAATGCATTCCACATTGTAACTGGAAAACATTTCACTGTTCCAGATGAGTCTTGATTTCATGTTTGAACAACCGTTATTATATCAAAAAAAGAGGTGGTTCTTTTGCTGTCTAGATAATAAATTTCCGGTCAATTCTGCTTTTAGGCAACAGATTTGAACGTGGGTTAATCAACATCTTGGTTAATGGTTGCCAAATATGTATTAAAATAAAATGTAATATTCTTAACCTTAAAATTATGTAAAACCTATATTATGTTCTTTATACGTAATTCAGAAGAGATTTCCAAATCTTGCCATGCTTCTTTATTACTATTTTGAAAACTACTTTTCTTTTTGCCTGATAAACTGGTAAAACTCATTATTCATAATTTAGAATGATAAAATAATTAGATACTAAATTAGAATGCTAGTTAATAGAGTTTGTGAACATGTTTACACAGAGACAAAACCTGTGAATAATACCTAAGGTCACTTATCATAAAAAGATGTAGGTTTTTTGGTTTTTGTTTTTTAAATAGTTAGGCAGTTGCTTCTCTGGGAGAGTTTAACATTTATTTTGCTTAATCTTAGAGTAACAGATAACAATACCTATCAGGGTTCTACTTTCAGTCCATGCTACTCTTAAAATAGGGAAAGCACATAAAATATTTTAAAACTATCTTATCTTCTCATAGTTTTCCTACCAACCAGTCATGTGATTCCTAGGTCTTCTCATTGAAGGATTTTACCTTCACCTGGGATTAAATATGTTATTATTAATTTAAGATTCAGGTGATACTTAATACTGGACTGGTATTAAGAGGGTGGTACACTTTAAGAAAAAGAAAATGCAGAGGAAAAATTTTATATAATCTTATTTTAGCTCCATCTTTGTTTACATTACCATAGAGATGCCTGGAGGCAGTGGGTCATAGTATAAAACAAAGGGAAAGCCATGGCTATTGCAGTTCTGCTACAATTTTGTGATCATTCGTCTTATTTGATTATAATTTGATTTGTGTTAATGTTGGAGGGGAGGGGATGAGAAATGACCACATGATATTTTAATGGCCTTATATTATTGAGGTTATTCCTACCTGGATACACATAACTATGGATTATTCCCTTCTTTCCTTTCCCTTCTTTCCTTCCCTCCTTCTTCCCATAAATATCTATTAATGCTTACTATGTGTCTGGCCCTGAGTTAGATGTTTGAAATACTCTGTGAACAAAACAGTAAAAATTTATCATCTTTGTAAAATTAATATTCCAATAACATAAGGTAGACAGTAAACAAAAGATAATTAATAAATAAATTATTTAGTGTTATATAACATGTTGGAATTTAACAGTTGCTAAGGAAAATAGATTAGGAAAAGTAGGATCAAGAATGGAATATCATGGAAAGCAGCTGGAAGGTCTTGAAGAGAGGAGTTACATAATGTCATTTAAAATGCGGAGGATCACTCAAGTGTCTTAACTGTCATGTTGAGAACAGACTTTAGAGGAGCAAAGATAGAAGCTAGGAGATGAGTCAGACTATTATAATAATGTAGTCAATATGTGATATATCTTAGAAAAGAGTAGTAATGAAGGTGTTAGAAAGTGGTCAGATTCTATATATATTTTGAAGAATTTTCTGATGATCTGAATATTAGATGGGTGAAAAGAGAGGAAATAAAGATGACTCAAGATTTTTGATCTGAGCAATTTAAAGGATAGATTTGCAACCAATCAGAATAAAGAGTGTTTTGGGAAACATCTGCTTGGATAAAATAAGGAATTCCATTTTGGACAGTCAACTCTGAGATGTCCATTAGACATCCAAGTGAAGAAATCAGGAAGGCAGTTGGATACACAAGCCTATGAATATTAATTATGTAGTCAGCATATAGATTGTTATTTAAAACCATGAGACTGAATGAAATCACAAGGAAGGGAATGCAGATAAAGAAGGCAAGAGAATCAATGACTGTTCCTTTAACAAATCAGAGGAAGAGAGAAATAATCAAAAGCTGAGAATAAGGAACCATTTATGTAGGAAAAAATCCAAATAAATGAGATGTCTTGGGAGTGCAAAGGAAAAAAACGTATTTCAAGGTGGAGTGAGTGATTCAACTACTGAAAGGTAAAGAAGAGGATAGAAAATTGATTAATGGGATACATCAATGAGTATGTCATTGGTAACACTGGCCAAAGAAACCTCTGGAGTGGTGGAGGCAAAAGCACTCTAAAGTCTGAAGTTAATTGTGTCTTCTCTGGCCATAAATTCTCGGTGTCTCCATCCTGTAGGACCTGTAAATGGCCTTTTGGCCAGTTAGCCTTCTATTACTGCTCAAGCCCCAGACCTAGTAATCTGCACTTATATATGCTTCCTTGTCTTTTTCAATATAGTCGTCAAGACCACCATCAAATAGGTGAGAGTTCTAGTTTCACTATTGCCATTTCCATGACATCTGGGATGTCACTTAACCTCTTTGGCTTCTGGTACTCATATCAATATCTACCTTAAAGAATTATGAGAATAAAGCACTTGGCACACTGCCTGGCACTATAGTAAGTGATCAGTTAGTGATAGCTATTACTATCATCATTATTATGCAACTACAAGGCCTTGATGACTCTGCTGGAGTTGTTAGTCACTTTATAGTATCCAATAAAATAATCCTGGGAATCTCAAAATCTTTTCATTCATTGAAGAAAAGGCTATGCAAACCTTCTTGTCCTTGAACGTGGGAGTCTCTAATACCCCCGAATTCACACACATGAACCTATTCTCTCTAAAAAGACAGCTCCTGAGCAGCCTAGCCTGTCCCTATACGATGACAGTCACTCAGATATCTTTTTTGTTGCTTCACCTGGATGACTTCTTGGCCACCAGGTTACTCTGGTCCTCACTTTTTGACCTCAAGCTGCATGTATGTCCCAAGTAGGCTCCTCCAAAGAAGATGGAGATGGCTTTGTCTGAAATTATCAGATAGCTCTCCAAATGTTAAGACATTTTTGAATCTCAAGAATGCCTGTAAGGGGAAAAATGGAATAGAGAATTGGTACAGATATTTAAATAGCTTGATGGAAAATGTGGAGAAAGAAGGATAATGTATCTAATACTTAAGAACATGGACCGGGAGTCAAACTTGAAGTCAAGTAATGCTGACAAAGTGCCAGCCCCCAAAAAAGACCATCGTGAAAATCAGTTGATCATAAAAACTAATTTTATTAAAGTTACAGCAAGTAAGGATACCATCTGGGTAGTCTTCGTAGTGTTTTAAAAAGATGAAGTTAGGGAAGAGTTTTCAGAGGGTTCTAGGACCTGGACTGGGGGATTTTAAGGTAAATCTTGCAAGGGAGGAAGTTGGTTGAAAATTGGTCGGAGTCTGTGAAAAACAGCTGGGGTAGGTGGACAGAGCAAGGTGAGGACCTTAAAGAAGTCTTAATAAGCATGCAATTAGTCTTAATAAGTAGGCTGTTTTAGTTGGATCACAGTCTTATATTCTGGGAGCAAGTATTTCTTGGAACAAGCAGCCCAGGAATTGTTTGGTTTGGTATTGTTGAACATAGGTTTAGGAAAATAATGCCTTATCCGAGTATTATTTCATGTAGGAAATTATGTTAATTTCTGTTCTCAATGCTTATGTTGTTTAAACCTTGTTGTCTTTATCTTCAAAATGAAAGTTTGAATACTAAAATATGTAAAACATTTATGTCTGGGCCTGATTTTGAGCAAATATTCAATGTATGTTGGCGATTATTTTTATAGGGTCTTATTGAATAAAACATACGCATTTTGATGCTAACATCAGAGAATCCATGTTCTGGTGTCAGACTGCCTAATTTCAAATCCTAGAACGTCACTTGCTAGCTTGTCTCCTACTGTAGATTGCAAACTTTTAAAATGATCTTTTCTTATCTCACAATTGGAATGTAAAAAACACCTTTTTATATTGGATTGCCAATATTCAAACGGAAGTGACTGAAAGCAAAATGTGTGTGCTTATCTAACCCACGCTATCAACAACCCTTGCTTTATTTGCAGAATGACATGAATTACATAGCATCCAGTGGACTTCTATTCAAAGATGGCAAAAAGCGGATTGATTACATCCTGGTTTATAGAAAGTCAAATATACAATATGACAAAAGAAACACCTTTGAAAAGAACCTCAGAGCAGAAGGCTTGATGTTAGAAAAGGAGGTATGTGCTTTAATAGTATTAGCTATGTGGCATAATATGCTGGAAGAGATATGATCGTTTATGTTTTAGTATAAAAGCGTATAACGTGTGGCTTTTTAAAATGTATAGCAATTATCTCCCAAATGTAAAAGAAATGCATATGTATAGTACTGTTTTAAAATATATTCCTTTTTTACTCTACATGTCTCTGTAAATTTAAATATTTTTCAAAGGGCATAACTATTTTTACAATTTTAAAAATTAGAGAAGGAACGATTCTATATAAAGTACAAAACTCTATGAAAAGAAAAACAAAATGTTGAAAGAAAAGAGTTTGCCAAACTGTTAATGTCTAGGTTTTAATATTTGTTGTTTTTAAATTTTTATTTTGTATTGGAGTACAGTTGATTAACAATGTTATTGATAGTTTCAGGTATACAGCAAAGTAATTAAGTGATTCAGTTAAACATATACATGTATCTATTCTTTTGTGCATGTATCCTTGGAACCATGTTTTTCTCTGGATATATGCCCAGGAGTGGGATTGCTGGATCATATGGTAACTCTATTTTTATTGTTTTAAGGAACCTCCATACAGTTCTCCATACTGGCTCTACCAATTTGCATTCCCACCAACAGTGTTGGAGGGTTCCCGTTTCAGCACACCCTATCCAACATTTATATTATTTGTAGATTTTTTGATGATGGCCATTCTGACTGGTGTGAGGTGACATCTCGGAGTTTTGATTTGCGTTTCTCTAATACTTAACAATGATGAGCATCTTTTCATATGCCTCTTGGCCATCTGTATATCTTCTCTGTAGAAATGTCTATTTAGGTCTTCTGCCGATTTTTTGCTTGGGTTGTTCATTTTTTGGATATTGAGCTGCACAAGCTGTTTGTAAATTTTGGAGACTAATCCCTTGTCAGTCACATTGTTTGCAAATATTTTCTCCCATTCTGTGGGTTGTCTTTTCGTTTTATTTATGGATTCCTTTGCTGTGCAAAAGCTTTTGAGTTTACTTAGGTCCCATTTGTTTATTTTTGTTTTTATTTCCATTACTCTAGGAAACAGATCTAAGAAAGATATTGCTGCAATTTATGTCAAAGGGTGTTCTGCCTGTTTTCTTCTAAGAGTTTTATAGTGTCCAGCCTTACATTTAGGTTTTTAATACATTTTGAGTTTATTTTTGTGTACGGTGTTAAGGAATTTTCTAATTTCATATTTTACATGTAGCTGTCCAGTTTTCCCAGCACTATTTATTGGAGGAATGTCTTTCCTCCATTGTACAGTCTTGCCTCCTTTGTCATAGATTAATTGACCATAGGTGCGTGGGTTTATTTCTGGGTTTCTATTCTGTTCTGTTGATCTATATTTCTGTTTCTGTGCCAGTATCATACTGTTTTGATGATTCTAGCTTTGTAGTATAGTCTTAAGTCAAGGAGCCTGATTCCTGCAGCTCCATTTTTCTTTCTCAAGATTGCTGTGTCTATTCGGGGTCTTCTGTATCTCCACACAAATTTTAAGATTTTGTTCTAGTTCTGTGAAAAATGCCATTGGTAATTTGATAGGGATTGCATTGAATCTGTAGATTGCCTTGGGTAGTATAGTCATTTTGACAATATTGATTTTTCCAATCCAAGTGTATGGTATATCTTTCCATCTGTTTGTGTCATCTTCAGTTTGAACTATTTCTTCTTAATCCTGTTTCTTTTATGCTTTTAAAAAAGACTTTATTTTTTAGAGCAGTTTAAGGATCATAGTAAAATTGAGAGGAAGGTACAGAGATTTCCCATATACCACGTTAACCCACACATGACCCTTTTATCATTATGTAAAGCCCTTCTTTATCCCTCATAACTGTCCTTTCTTCAAATGCTTTTTTTTAGTGTTCTTTAAGGAAAGCTATTTTTTTCAAGTGAAACAATAAAAGTAACAATGCTCACTAGGAAAAACATGAAAAATAGAAAGGATATAACACATAACCCTCACTCTTATTATCCAAAAATAACCACTCGTGCTATTTTAAACATTCTAGGGTTTTTTAAAAAAATGTATTTATAACATTACAGAAAGAAAAAAAAACAATGTAAAAAATCAGAAGTATAACAATGTACAAAATAAAAAGTCAAAGTGCACATCTACCATCTCTCAAATCATACCCTTTTCTCCTTTGGTAGCCTTGCTAATAATACCTTGAATTATCCTGTTCAGTGTCCCTCGATATATTTTCTATGTATATACAAACACATATAAATTTTTTACATAAAATTAGTCATGGTATACTTACTATTCTGCTATTCAATTCTGTTGTTTAACAATGTATTATGTATATGTATATCTTAAATTGCAGTGTATTTAGATCCAACTCATATTTTTTACTCAGGTGCCTAGTATTACAATTTGGTGATTTAGCCAACTGTTCCCTTACTGAGAGAAAAAAATTAAATTAAGGATTTGAGGGACCCCTAAATTACCACTGATTGGATTTAACTACTTTACCAATAAGTGGATTGACAAGGTCAAAAGCTTTGATGATTTATTTGCTTAAATATCTGGATAATTTGCTAATAAGCTTTATCAATGGAATAAAGTGGTCACCCATATTTTTATATGATATTGGAAACCACCCCTACTTTTTTGTTACCACGGGACGTCTCTTGTGATTAGTTATCTGAGGAACATCCATAGGAAATACTGAACTATAACTCAAGGTGGCCCTAGCAAAACTAATCCATTTATACTTATTAAAACTCTTTTACTATGTATAAAATAACAACCATACACTGCCTTGACTCTTTATGAGGTAAGGATTTATTCACACACTGCCTAGTGTTACAGAATTGGGCAAGTGGAATTCTGATCTCAGTTTCTACTGACTCCTTTAGTTGTGTTTCCTCTGGGAATTTTAACCCAGAATATCCATATCACTAGTGATTAATTCATTTAGGAAGTATTTATTGAAAAAATCTTATGAACTCAAGTCTTGTGATAGGTTTTTATTAATTTAATTTCCTTGTGATTTCTAAAAATCTCCATACAAACAGAATCAATCAAGTGATTGATTGTCATCTGTTCCCAGAGCAGTTTATACATGCTTGCTATTATAATACTGGTAGTTATTTTGCTCATGTATTTATAATTATTTCTTAATTCAGCAAGTAATTTTGACAGATTCCATGAAGATGTTGGAGATCAGGTGAGTTAAGCAGACCACACTCCACTCCTGCCTTCACTGAACATACAGTCTGTGGAGGAGTCAGTCATGAAAATTGTTTACTTGTAAAAGAGATGTAACTTGGCTCACAGTCTGCACCTAGTTTTCTTGGTGGAAAGTCCAGATTCTCTTGTGTGTGTTCCTCTCCCTCGCTCCTCCAAGTTTTCCCAAGAATAATACTGGATGTTATTCATCCAAAAGGGGTTTTGTTTTGCTTTTAAGGGAAATCCATTCATTCTTGAGCTCCCACTCTTCAGTTACTGCCAAAAGATTCCCATTTTTCTTAAAAAAAGCATCATGTCCCATTTTTTTTTTTCTATTTTTTCTAGAAAAAAAGTACACATGTTTACTTTTGTTCCTGGACAAATGGCTTTTCATTCTAGGTTCCATAATTACAGCTCTTTTAAGTTCACATTCACATGATTAGGATTTGGTCCCCACAGTTCAATAAAGTGCCAGGACAGCTGGCCAGAAAGGGTATTCAACCTCAGCTGCACATTTCATTGGAATGACCATCCCCACAAACTGTAGCCATCGTGTTCATACAAGTTACCAGGCTCTACTTCCCCTTTCCTTCTATTTACCTCCTCATAGAGATAAATGACTTATTTTTTTGACAATGGGAAGGGTTAAGGCTACCCCAATTCTGCAGAATAGATGATATTAGTTTTGTGGCAGAGTTGAGGAATTTGTATATCTTCCCTCCAGAAAGGCCCTAAAAGCCATATGAAATTTGATACAAAAATCTCTAAGAAACTCTGCCAACCCAAGCAAAGGAGACTGCTACAAAGTTTTTAAAAAAATCTTGTTATACTCTTTCCACTTGACTAGTACTTGCATATCTAAGAGGATATTTAGGTGGCTTTGCAAAATAAAGCTATTCTAATCCAAGGTGATTTTCAATCTCTACTTATTAATATAAAGTCTAAAATCCTTCCTTACAATACCCTTTATAAATTCAAATCATGTTAAGTGACCTAAAAGAGAAGCAAATGGTGCTAGAATGGCTTATAAGGAGGTCAGTAATCTAATCTTGAGGATGAGGGAAGACAAGAAGGAAAGGGAGAAGTGAAATCAAAGAAATAAACTTTGAACTGAGATTTGGAAAATGAAATAGTTAAAGTAGGTGGATGAAAGGGATAGGTGTTTTCATCTATGAAACCAGTATTGAAATCTGGTTTTCAATAGTGGCTGCACATTAGAATCCCCTGGGGATCTTTTAAACCCTTGATGCCAGACTCCACCATAGCGTGGATCAACTGAATATCAGTATGGCAGTGGGAGAAAGAACACTGGTATTTTTAATACCAGAAATAAAAAGTACTAAATGAGTTTGGATAGAATGGTTAGGGTTAAGTAATTCCATTTTGTAGTTTAAGACTTTTGATGATTTTCTTAGGAAAAATGGGAAGCTGCTGAATGATTTAAGCAGGCAGTATCATGACCATATTTGTTTTCAAAAATGAAACCTTAGATTGCTGAAAAGAGTATAGATTTAAAAGCAAGACTGGATATGCACAGAGATCATGGGTGGCATTAGAAATGGAGAGAAATGAATAGATCTGATAGATATTTAAGTTAAAATATAGATATTTGGTGGTGGTTTGGATATGGTAGAAAGAGAAAAGATTTCAAGGATAACTTGGACTTGTGACTTGAGCAATTTCTTTAATCATTCAAGGAACATTAATGAAGTACCTATTATATGCTACATTCTGGGGACAAATAGAAACCAAGATAAAAATGGGCCACGTTCTCATGGGAGGAAAAAAACCATAAATATACAAGAAAATGACATAGCAAGGAATATTACCAGTAATTAAAACCGAAAAGGGTATTATATAGAGAGTGTGACTAAGTAGCTATGTTAGCACGTGTGATGTGAAAGAAAGTAATCTGAATGAAAAGGAGTCCATCATGTGGAAGATAAGGGAACAGAAAACTATTTGCAGAAGGAATAGCCAGTATAAAATTTCTGGCCATCAGAAGAGAGCTAATTTGGGGAGAAAGTGGAATGGGATTTTGGGACTGAAGATCATAAGCTTGTAATTGAGGTACCATTGAGAAGTAGAAGTAAAAATGTTTGAAATTTGTGTCTAGAGCCCAAATGAGGAGTCTAAACTGAAGGTAAATGCTTTAGCCTTTATAATATAGATGGTAATATAAGCTGTGTATTAGTATGAAATCACTGGAGAGAATGGAAAAAAAAAAAAAGAGCCTAGGAGTGAGCCTGTAAAAAGTAGGAAAGGAAAAGAGACAGTTGAAGGAGTTGGATGTAGGTGGAAGAGGAAGAGATGAGGAGTCACAGGGAAGATTGGTTATCAGGGTAAAATACGCTAAGAAGTCACTTAAGACAAGAAAGAGGCCCAATTAGTTGGAGAATGTGGAGATCTTTGGTGAAATCAGTGAGAATCATTTCTCTGAGGAGATGGACTTGGAAGCTAGACTGTCATGAATTGAAGAGTGACTAGATAATGGAAAAATAGAGGCTGCAGCAAATATCATCAACCAACTTGCTCATCTGTGAATGGGAGGATGAAGAGCAAGAGCCAGAGAGGGAAATGCGGTCTCATGAGGTTTCACTTCTTTCTTCCTGTTTTCATTTTTTCTTATATGAGATGTTTAAATGATGATGGGGAAGATCCAGGAAAGAAGGGTGAATGGAGAGAGGCAGGAAGAGAAAGGAAGAGAAGGGAAGAGAAGGAAAGGGAAGAAACGGAAGAGAAAGATCGAGGAAACAGAAGACAGATGAGATAGAAAATTAAAAGGCTTTTGGGGAAGGATGAAGGGGGAGATCCAGTATAGAGTTAGAATAGCAAGTGTAATATCAAGGAAAATTAAGATTTCTAAATTGAATTTTAAAGTTAACTTTCTGCAGTTATTTGTTTTGGTTGCCAAAGATATTTTTACTTATGTTCCTAATTCTAAGAGTAATGACATTGATTTTTTAAATGGTTGAGTTAATTAGGACTAAATTAATTATCACAGTGTTAATGTGTAAAGTCAACCTGCTATGACAAACACAGTTTAAGTGAACAAAACATGTTTATATAATAAGCATGCTGGGACTTCCCTGGTGGCACAGTGGTTAAGAATCCTCCTGCCAATTAAGGGAACACGGGTTCGAGCCCTGGTCCAGAAAGATCCTGCATGCCACAGAGCAACTAAGCCCATGTGCCACAACTACTGAGCCTGTGCTCTAGAGCCCACGAGCCACAACTACTGAGCCCACATGCCACAACTACTGAAGCCTGCATGCCTAGAGCCCATGCTCTGCAACAAGAGACCCACCACAATGAGAAGGCTGCACACTGCAACAAAGAGTAGCCCCTGCTCACCACAACTAGAGAAAGCCCGTGCGCAACAACAAAGACACAATGCAGCCAAAAATAAATAAATAAATAAATAAATAAATAAATAAATAAATAAATAAAATAAGCATGCTAACATTATATCATGAAAAAGTATTGTCTTAAAATTTCCACAAGATTGTTTGACACTGTTTATATTGATTTTCTATTGCTGCTTAACAACTCACCACACATTCATCAGCTTAAAATAAAATCCATTTGTTAGCACACAGTTCTGCAGATCAGAAGTTTGGGCATGGCATGGCTGAGCTCTTGGCTCTGTTTCTCACAAGACTTAAATCAGTGTGTTGGATGGGCTTGCATTCATACCTGGAACTCAGGATACTCTTTCAAGCTCTCCATTCTCATTTCTTGCCGCATGCCCCCCACCATTTTTCACAAGGGAGACTCTCCCTTGTGTCCCTCTGCTGTTTTGAATCTCTCTTGCCAGGAAAAGCCCAGTCCTTTTTAGGGACTTACCTGCAGTGGAAGACAATATCTCTTTTTTAAAAGCAAATGTGCCATATAATAGAACTTAATCATGGGAGTGAATATGCCATAATATTCACAGATCCTGGAGATTGTACAAGACAAGGACAGTAGGGCATGAGGATCTTAGAGGACTTCTTAGAATTCTGCCACTATTAAAAAAAATCAATATCATGTGTATCGCCCTTTTAAGCAAACAAACATAGAAAGATACTTAACTCCATGATTACAAGATAGAACCTAGATATATTTTTAGTTTAAACCTTATGTTAACTGATGACTAACTGGTATCTAAATACTTGTAGCTATCTGAACTATCAAATCCAGCGTTTTGCATTATCATAAACATTTATTTCTTCTTAAAGTTTCTACTATTATAGGCTGTGAGCTTTGTTTGCAACTTAATTTTAATAACTATTAAATTGAAAATATTTAGGGCTTGTGGCAGGTGGAAAGGGAAAATGAAATTGTGAAAATGTCAGCAAGTATTGGATTTGTTAGCTGAAAAAAATGGGAGTATTCCCTAGGGAACAAGTTCCCATTTTTAAAATTTATATTCCCCAGAGTTAAGCACTGAGCCTGACACAGAGTGCATCTCAAATCTTCATTAAATTGCATGTTGATGTGGACAGTTTCTAGATAATCACATCAGCAGCAGATAATGATCCATATTTGAAGACCGTATAAATGAATAGGTAGATGATCTGTAACTGTCAGGATAGGTGCTTCGTTATCCAAGTGTATTTCCAGATTATATCAGCATTTTGTTTTTATCTTAGACTTAATACCGTGAGCTACCATATTCTTTTTTTTCTTTTTTCAGCTCTCTGCCACCAACTTGTAGAGCGACTGTGTAAAAACACATTTTAAAATTTCCTTTTCTCTCAAGAATGAATCTTCTACCTCTTGAGAATTTTGGATGGAATAATTAAATAATAATGTGAAGTGTGAAGGCGGTGGGTGCTTTGTTCCCTTGGAAAAGCCTGCCTGCATCAGAGCTAAGCAGAATAGTGCCAGATTGGGAGCTTCTGATTCCAAGGGAGAAAGTAATTTTTCTCCCTGCCAACACTAGCCCTTCACCAACCTCCTGCTCAGTAGCTGCAAGAAAATAAAACTACTTTTGTTTTTTGTTTTTTTGGTTTTTAAGTAGAGGTACAACAAAAGAGAAATTAAGTTGAGGAAATTATAAGAGAAGACAATTTATGTTGCTTGGAAAAGATATATATATATATTTAAAGTTAAGACATACAAAATTAGAAATGTTCTAGCTGTATGTGCACTCAGCTTGACGTTTCATTCATCAATGGTAGAATTAATGAAGTAACATCCTTCTAAAGCATCTCCTTTATTTGAATGTAATAGATTTTTTCACATCTTAAGGGTTGACAGGAATGAATTAATAATCAGTGCTAAGCCAGCTATTCATGATGCTAATTTGAATCCTGACATAGTACCTCTTCCAGAATAATTCTGGTTTATTTACTTCCTTGTCTTCATCATCTCTTGCTTAGGTACACGTTACATAGAATGTGTACTCAAAGTAAGTTAACTCATTCATTCATTCATCCTCTCAACAAATGCTTAGTAACTACTATGTGCCTGGCGTAGAACTAGGTGCTCAGTAGACATAAATGAACAAAGTGAAAATCCCTTCTCTCACGGCATTTATCATTCATTAGAAGATAATAAGTACTATAGGAAAAAATAGAGCGAGGTAAGAATGGTGGGGTGAGGGCAGGAAAGTCATAGTAAGTGACCAAATGATGGAAGTAGAGTGAATGAAAGGGAGATTAGTAGGAGAGTGGATTCACAAGATATTGAAGGTGAAATTGTAAAAGGCTGTGTAGGTCATTGGAAAAACTTTGGTTTTCACTCTGATTGAAATGGGGTTCTGAGAAATTACATGATTTGAGTCACGTTTTAAAGAATAATTCTGGCCATTGTGCTACGAATAGACTATTGCGGGCAAGAATGTGAGCAAAGCCTCTGTTAGAAAGCACTGTAGAAATCTAGGCCAGAGATGGTGGTGACTTAGGCCAGGGTGGTGGTTGTGGAGGAAGTCGGGAGTGACCAGATTCTAGCTGTGTGTACCGTAAGGTAAAACAAATCAGGAACCAAGTGGTAGTATGAAACCCAGGTTCTCCCGGTGTGGAGGCTAAACCTTCCCAGGTCTCTCCCAATACCCATGCATGTATTAGTCACTACTTCTTCATGCTGCTAAAATATTCTGGCAACCAAGATGCCTAGGTTCAAGAACCATGATGCTCTGTGGGAGAGTATGATCTTCATTCATACTAGAATAAGGCTCAGCTCCTGAGAAACTATTTTTTGTGTCCCAACATCTGCTTATTCAACAATAGAGATCCCTGCTTTCAAACTGTGTGAAACCATTGGAGGGAATGCAATAACCTAACATCAGTGCATTTCTCAAGGGATTGGTTGTTGTCTTAAATCATCCCACATGTAGAATGTGTCATTCTGGTATAGATTGATTTTTGTCTGAGTCTGGACTCATTCATTTTCATAGAGGTCTCACTTCCAGATGCTGGGGGGAAATAAGCACTGAATATGTTTTCTGTCATCTTGAGGATCTCATTTTCTCTGTCCTTGAATAACTGCTGAAAAAGAACCCACATCTCCCCACGAACTAAACAATGACATAAAGGCATAGGGCACTTTAAATACATACAGAGGAAAGAGAGAAATTTTCCAAAGAAACTATAGTCTATAGAAATACAGTTATTACAATTTATACCATTTATATTACCAAAAGAAAATATTTAACTCTTCAATCACTTGATTCAAGTCACTCTACTTCAGAGTTTTCCCCAAATCATAGGTTGTTACTGACTTTTTACTTGTGTGATTCATAGCCTACTATAGAAGGCCTACAAAATCAAGGGAAGGTTCCACCAAAGATGAATCAGGTAGCCATTTACTGAGAAAAAGAAAAAAGAGGAAGATTCTAGTGAAGATTTGAAATTAGCCATTATTTTGACCATGGTCTTATTTGAGAGGCATGCTCTTAACTGAGAATGAACATTCTGGGTAAACCTCTTATACTTGGGCCCTTTATAGTACAGTCTCTCATAAGACTCACAACTCTGTGAATTAAGACCATTCTCTCCATATCCCAGGAGAGAAAACTGAGGATCAGAGAGGATAGGTAATTTCCCCAAGATCATAGAGCTAGTAGATGCTAGAGATGGAATTTGTACTTACCTCTTTGTGATTCCAAACACTATGTTCTTTCTTCCATACCATGTGATTTCTTCTAAGTAGGCAGTTAGGATTAAATAAATATATTTACATTGTGCTTGGTAAGTGAAAGGCAAGTTGGTGTAACACCAGCAGCCGACACCATCATTTCAAAAAAAGGATATTTGTTATCACTTTGAATATAAGAACTTTTGTATGGATAAAACAGGAAAAACTATAATAAAACATGAAATGATCCTTTCACTTGCCTCACATGAGGGAGTCATTTAAATAGGTGAATGCCTATGTTTTATATGTTTTAGAAAGACTTTTTTTTGTCTCTACCACTCCTGCACAGAAACCTTTCAACCAAGTCTGGGGCAGTTACTAAAAAGAGCCTGGAGATATCAACATCATAATTATTCTTTTTTTCCTTGATCAGTGACAGATTTCTAGCTGAGTGAAAAAGATATATTTTTAAATAAACAGTTGTTTGAATGAATTAATGCTCATTTAAAAAGTTATACACATTATTTCCTCAAGCGTAGCTAAAGTGTGCAAACTTAGTCTGAATTCAAAGGCCTTTAGATATTTAACACCTACTATGCCTTCTGTCATTGTTAATTTTTTTTATCATTCTTTATCTTTAATTTAAAACAAACATATTCGAAGTAGGAAAGTCCTTTGGAAATTGCACAGGAAGCATCTTTTGCTATTTTCCCCTGGTGATTTGAAAAATACCTAGCACCTCAATAAACTATAAAGAAAAAATAGCACATGGTCCAAAATTTTGGAAATTCTGTTTATTTACCTTCTCGGATATTTTAGCAAGTACATGCATATTAAAATGTCTCACAAGTCCTCTAGTGAGAAACCCTAAATTGTCTTGACCTTGGAATGATCCCCCCTTTTTTCATAATACTTCAGGGAACAAACACTTCCAAATGCTAGTCTGTGAAAGTGCCTGTCCAGTGTCAATGGTGATCAGCCTGCTGTCTACACTTGAGTATTATTCCAATGATTGTCCCATGGATCTCTAATAATACTGTTTTAAAATGTGGGTACTACAAATTTGAAATATGTTCTGGCAAATTCATGAAATTAGCCATATCTAAAACATAGGGCTTTTTGAATATATGAATATAAAATTGTACAGTTTAATTTTTAAATATATAATTTTAAATTAGACTGATAAATTTCTTCCATACTTTTGAGCCTTTAAGATTGTTATGTTTCTTGAGATGTTCCATCTAGTTGAAGTTTAAAGGAAAAATGTTAACCAAGTGGAGTCCAGCTGTATGTAACCTGACATGTGTGCCTAAATGGAAGCGAAGAGCAGTTCTTCCTTGACATAATTCAGCTTCTCTAATCATTTGAGGAATAAGCTCTGTGGAATTCAGTGCTACAGTGGCCACAAACTTCTTTCTTGCTCTATGGGCCTCAGATATTGTAGGAATTTCAGAAAATAACTGTCTAGGCTTTTTTTTTTAAAGTATAATATGAACATTAATGATATATGATGACAAAATGGTCAATTATTTAGTTACTTATTTTAGACTACTGGACAAAATCTAGGAATCTTGATGATTATCTGGTTCAAAAAGGCATCTGATTCTCTGTTAGTGGTATGAGAAAAATATTCAGAACAATGGAATCCAATTCTGGGAATTCTTAAGAATTAGACCAGAGTACTCAATTTTGTTAAAAGCTCCTTAGATAATTCTGATGCACACTTGATTTTGCTTAAAAACCTCTTGTCAAGATCAAAGACACAAAGTCTTATGATCTCTTGCAGGAAACAGTATACTAACCTGTTAAGATTCGAGTAAGCATGCAAATCTGACAGCTCTGTAAGGCTATGGACTTGTAGGATTTTTACTCTGTTTATCCCCAGGATTTTCATAGGACCTCTCAAGGAGTAATTATGCAATAAATTGTGCTAGAAGAATAAGTGAATGAACAACTGGTAGCAACTGTCAGTGTTGTTTTTACCACTACCACCGCTGCCCCCCACCCCGCCACCCCAGAGCAGGAAAGAGAGGATCATGAGAAGGTGTCAAACAAGAATAATTTCAGATTCCTAATTGGCTCATGATTGTTCCGATTGGGGATTCTGGATCTTGATAATGATCAAGGGAAGAAAATGCACTAACTCACATGGATGATTATTTCTTGCATACAATGGCATTAGTACATTTTGATTAAGGTATTTCTGAATTAAGACATTTGATTCATATAAATTCCTTTTAAATGGGTGATAAGGATTCATGTGTAGACAAGGGGACAACGTCCTTCCCTCTCAGATCAAATTGTGGCATGATATTATCAGCTCTGATTCTAAGTGGTGTCTGTTCTGCTGTCCTTTGCAGCCAGCTGTTGCAAACCCTGATATCATGTTTATTAAAATTCATATTCCATGGGACACGCTGTGCAAGTATGCAGAGAGGCTGAATATCAGGATGCCCTTCAGGTACTTTCAAATTTTATTTCATTCTGTCTCAATGTATATTAAGATGATCCTGATTTTTGCAAAACTTGAGAGCAATAAATGTAATTCTTTCTACAGAAGAAATGCTTTTTCTTCCAAAGTTTAGCTTATCTTGGACATTTATCTTTCCTTCTAATTTTCTTGCTTAACGTGGTAAGCGTTCTGGTTCCCAGCTATATCATTCCTAGCTGGACTTGACTAGAGGGAGGGAAAAATAGTTGTTTTCAAATTTTAACTTATAATTCCCAAGATCAATTTCACTTCTTATTTAATGTAGGTAGATGGAACTCTTATTTCTGTGAAAGTCAGGAAATGTAAGTGTGTAGCATCCTTATGTATACAAATACAGTGTTCTTTCTCTGTATAGCAGTTAGCAAGAATCATTCCTCAGGTGGAATTCAACCAGATGGTTTCTTAGCTCTGTCCTCAATGCCAAAGGATAAATGGTAATAAAAGGCCTTCTCAGTTCAAAGATTTTTCAGTCCTTCCTATAGGCAAGCAAAAATTGAGTAGATGTGTTTCCCCATATTGTGTGTTTTGTGTTATATGCAGAATCTATCACTTTCCTTCATGATCTCTCACAATAAAATTCAAGTGTTTCTACTATGTGCAAAGTTTTAACTCACATTGAAGATATGAACATTTACACTTATTTGGAGCTCAGTATGCTTTATCAACTGCTAAGAAAGTTTAAAAAGGTTTAGGGTAACAAGATACCAAGTAAAAGAACCTCTAGATAATGAATATGAATGAACAGTAAGAGTGCAATTCAAAAATATGGAGAAATTTCTCAGACCTGGTAGCATGGAAGAGGCCAGCTCTGTAAGAGTGCTGACAGCCTCAGGTCTCATGACAAGCCTCTACAGTATTCAAGATGAAATATGGGGTGTTGATCACTGTCTTTTTAGTCATCTGAAACACCTCAGGCTTTGGAAGATGCAACCACAGTCATTGCCCACAAAACAGCGTTGGCAACTACAGAGGAATCTTACTGTGACAATATTAGAATTAGATACCTAAATTGGCTCCCATTCCTGCTTGGGTAAAAGTTTCAAAATTCTCTGTACAGATGATATTTATAAGATAGGTAAATAATACCTTGAAGAGCTTGGCAAAAATAATAATAATAACAAAATAAAAAACAAAAGAAAATGAGTAAAGTCTTTTGAATTCTTTAGCACCTTATATAAATTATTAATAAGATACCTACAAAAACCTGAAGTTTGTACATTTTTATGAAACTTGGTCCCTGAAAGAAGCAAGTAAGGACCTATGAGATATTATTTGTGTTATGATTAGATATTTTGAAGTCTACAGAGGACTGTTTTTAATTCAGGTCATTCTACTGAACCAAACTTGAGAGTACAACTAAGTAAGTGTACACTGTGCAACTCTTCATGTCTTGAGTTTTGAGGAATTTTTTCCTGCTGACACTACGTCTCCTTCTAAAAAGTCTTTTGAAATACATGCCGTGACTTATTACAGGCTGATAATGGGAGAATACTTGCCTTTGCTCTATCTGCTTTCTTCTTGTTTGGTCTGTATATGTGCATGCTACACAAAATCATGCAGAATTAAAACAATGAGTTTCATTTTAACTTATGAAATTATCAAAGACTTTCACAAGTAGTACTCTTCAAACCTCGCACAGATATAGTGAATAATCACGTCTGTTGATTTATGGTGAGAATCAAACCATAAAATATTCTGAAACTGAATTTAAAATTATTTGCTGTGAGACTTAAAACTTTTCATAACCACTTTTTATCTTAAGAAGATAATTGAAAAATATGTAAAAACATTCCCCGAAGTACTATTTATAATTATGAAAAATGGAAATATCTCCTATGTTCAATGGTAGAGGATTTAAATAATTTAGATATACCCTTGCAATGCAATATAATTCATTTAGAAAACAAATGGGTACAAGGATTTATTAATGATTGTAGAGAAATAATAAATAATAAAATGTAAATAAAATGTGAAGGATATGCATGTATTCATACAATGAGATTTCAACAGTGTAAAATGAATAGAAATAAAATTGGAAGAAAATATAATATGCTAAACATGATTGCTTCTGATGGGTGGGATTGTGGGTCCCTATTATTTTATTTGTTTACATTCTTACAAAATTATCTTAAACAAGTTCTATTTTGACTGCAGGATATAAACAAAGATGCAAAAGAAGTGTGACACCCAAGACAATAACCTACTTTCTGATATCAGGGTGAAATTGCTAAAAAATTCCACATTAAGCCTGATTTCACATACCTTTATCCTACCCCTATTCCTGTGATTTCACCATTGTTCCTAAGCAGAGGTATAGTTGAATTTATGCAGAAACTAATTTCCTTGTAGATCTAAAAGGAGGAAACCCTTAGAGACTATCACAAAGCATGCCATTTCAGTGGTTTTCAGTACTCAGGTTCTCTTCAGGTTAACTGAACATTGTGTTAAAATATGCCATCAAAAAAGGAGCAGATCTTCCACTTATCTCCTCTGGACTTTATACAAAGCACGTGTTTGCCAGGGGTGCAAAAGACTGAATCCTTTTTTGCTATCCAAGGGGGAATTTGTCATCATTTGATTCTTAGCCCCTGGCAAAGACACTTATTATTAATTTGAAATTATACTTTCATTCAATGAAAAACTAAATGTTGGTTAACATGTTTGCTTTACACCAAATATTTGACATTCATAATTTCAAAGATGGTTTTTCTTTCTTTGTCAATATACTTTCAAAGTATGTCCATTCTGCTGTAGTTTATAGGGAAAAAGTCTTACAAAGACGATGGCAACAGAATCTACAGCATCACACATTTCATACAGCTCATTCCACCATCTCAGTTGGATTTTATTAATTTTAAAAATGGAAAGTCTGTTAGAGCACATTGACCTTTTTTCTCTCATTTCCCTTACCCTTGACTTTTCAGATAAATTTCGAGGAACTCTGAAAGAATAATCAATATTCTCATAACTTTGTTTTTTTAAAAATCTGTATCAAATTTAATTATTTGTGTCTTTACCTTAGCAGTTCATTAAAAACAATTCCCTTACCAGACTGTGTCTCCAGTTTGTATAAATTAGATCCTAGGTCTCCAATCTGTGTACCATAGTGTCCTTCTATTTCAACGGAGGTTTTGAATAAGATGTTTTCTTCAGTTGATGGTTTTGCTTTTTATAAATGATATTCATTTTTATTTTCTGGTAAGATTGCATTTGAAAGAAGAGTTCTGATACAGCCAAAGAAAGAAATATGAAAACCATGAAATGGATGCAGTTACTGTCTCTTTTTATTGATGATATGGCTCAAATTTCTTCTTTATAATATGTTTTTCAAGATAATGTTCACAATTTCCACATTAGTGAAATTTTGGAAAATGCCATCGTGATGCTTTTGATTTAATAATATAAATATTAGAAAATATACAGCTTTTTTCCAAAGTTTGTCAAAGGAACACTGGTTCCAGAGGATGTAAAAGAAAAATATCCTGTGACCAAATATGTTCCTGAATTTCTAAGTTAAACAATAAATTTATTTACTGTAGGAATTTTTAGAGACGTGGTTCTCAGTCTTCAGAATACATCAGAATCACCTGGGAAACTTAGTAAAAATGAAGGTCCCTAGAACCTACATGCAGAGATTCTGGCATATTAAGTCAGGGATAAGATTGGGTATTTTTAACAAGCATCCCAAGTGATTCTGTTACAGTTGGTAGAGAAATATTGTCTTGAAGATTTTTAATATTTTAATAATTCTTATAAGTTTTATAAATTTCAACAGACAGTTACACAGAGAAGTCTTTCCTTAATTTCCATGTGATGATGGATTTTTTTTAAATCTTAATATGATGATGCTCTTGGGAAAACAGTTTGAGAAATGCTGGAACTCAGAGTTCGTTTAGAACATATTTACAGATCAGTTTAAATAATAGATGTAGCATTAACTAACTCCTTAGTAACCAACTTCTGATTTATTTATAAGGTACACCTAAAATTTGGGATAGCAGTCAGCTCATAAAAAGAGAATGTTATTCAAGCATAGAATAAGTGGCAAAGTGTTTTCATGACTACCAATTCATTTTCCAAATGTCCACTGTTATCATATTTAGGAACATATATATTGTCTTCAAAGTAAAATATACAAGAATAACAAAGAACTTAAATAGGAAAAATACATCTCTTTTTTCAAGACAAGATTTTTAAAAGATGTATGCATAAAAACATATCCGTGCTTGACTATTCCACGTATTTATTCAGTGTTGAAACCTATATATTGCATTTCAGAAAGAAAAGCTGCAAATTTATTCAGAAAAAAATTATTAGAGTTATAACCCTTCCTTCAAAAGTTTTCTGGTAACTTACTGTATGAACATGAAACTTCATCATATTATCTAAATTTTAAGCTTGATATTCTGCATGTATAGAATTTTATATACATAAATTTTCTAGCTATTTCTTTTCTTGATTATTTTTCCAAAGTAGATATGGCTTGCGTATTGGACTTGACGTTTCCAAACTAACCAAGAAATTTCAGAGAGTTAAAATAGTCCACATTTTCTAGTTTTTATTCTATCAGGAAAGACTTAGCCTGTGTCTTGTACATTCTAGAAATATCAGTTCCCACATTCATTACTTTTCTTTTGATTCAAAGGTGATTCCTATTCATTCTTACCCTTCTCTCACATTAAATTGGTCAAACATATTTTAAGATGATTCAGTCATCCTGTGGCTTCTCAGGTTGAGTTCAAAGGTGGGGTCAACCTTCCATCTTTCCTCAAGCTCCTCCTCCCACAAATATTTTAATCATAGCAAATTTGGGGGAAAATTTTTTAAAACATTAAGAACCATCTTTTATCACAATTGGGATTAAACTTAGATCACTTTTTTATGCAAAGGATATCTCACTCAAAAATGAAATAATGTAATAACATACAGGGAGCCCAATATATAGAATAGATAACAGTGCGGTAGCTTTGCTTGACAAGGAGCAGGGACCCAGGGTCGCACCCATGTGACCGTCCTTCTCATTTGGCCACACAGACATCTCCACAAGTGGCCACTGGCTGTGTGAAACGCTGGTTGGAAACAGTGATGGAGATAAGCATTTACTTATAATTTTGAGCGGTTGTTGTAATAAATAGATGGGTAAGTAGGTAGGTAGGTAAATGCTGTCTTGATGCAAGGTGTAGAATAGAAGAATCTTTCAAATGAAAAATTAAGGGAAAATAAAGAAAGCTCTGTCCATGAACAATATGCAGTTAATAAATTATGGAGTGAGGATTGTGGGTAGGAAATAGTTTGGTCCTGCAGGCTCATTTATGCAGAAGAACTAAGGAAAACTGCAGGTTATTATTGACTGCATGAATTAAAGGTACACTTGTATATGTTGGGGAAATATAATTAAAAACAAAATCTCCCCCAACCAAGGAAACTTCTCCACAAACATAAAAGAGAAAGATAACCCTTTTATCACTGAATAAACATTAAACCAGAATGCAACATGCATCACAGGCAATTCACTGAGATTGCAAATACAAAAAATAATCTCACCCTTTTCTATAGCCAAGCAGATACACCCACTACAGGCATGTCCTCAAGATAAACAATAACCTAACCGGTCCTCAAGTAAGAGGACTTGACAGCACTAATTGTCACACATAGTTCATCCTAGATTTGACTGGTAACTAGGGTGTTAGTTAATTGGGAAAAATTAGTCTCTTAATTTTATTCGTTCTTACAGTATAAGCAGTTTAAAAAATATGTGTATTCATCTTGTATGACTTTCTCCCTTCACTTGTTCTTATTTCTCCCAAAGCATTTCAAAATTGAAAAAGAAAATGTTTAAGAGAAATATTTCAAAATAGCAGCAATAAAAAGAATAATGTTTTATCCAAATGCCACCTTGTTCTTTTACATCATTCCTTACCATATCCACAACTGATCATTATAACCATAATCTTTATCTCCTCTTAATCACATTCCTAGATTTTTTTGATGCTGAAAATTATTTTAAACCAATTTCTACATTTGCAGTTTTTTAAAGAGATACCTTATTTAGTAAATGTTTATTAAATTCAAAGTGCCCTCCGGCACTGAAGGAAATAAATGCAACTGTGAATTAAACAAAAGCCCATTCACTTATTCATCAGCCATCGGAATGCTTACTATTTACCAAAGAATGTGCCGAGTATACACAAAGTCAGATGAACTGAAGCTACCGTCTTCAAGAAACCCAATCTCCTATAGAAGATAGTCATTGAACAGTTACATAATACGGGGTAAATAGTGCAAGAGAGTACTTTGTAGAGGAGGTTCGGAGAGAAGATGGGTTTATAGTCCAAAAGGGATTTTTTTTTTTAACATCTTTATTGGAGTATAATTGCTTTACAATGGTGTGTTAGCTTCTGCTTTATAACAAAGTTAATCAGCTATACATATACATATATCCCCATATCTCTTCCCTCTTGCGTCTCCGTCCCTCCCACCCTCCCTATCCCACCCCTCTAGGTGGTCACAAAGCACCAAGTTGATTGAATGATGTATGCACACAAAGCTGTGTATGTTTGATAAAATGAAGGAAGGTGATATTTAAAGTGTGAATTAGGATAGACAGAGCAAGCCTTGAAACTCATATCTGAATTTAGTGTTAGAGTATGTCAGAGACAACTTAAAAATTCTGTTCTAAGCTTATGACTGGTGAGTGCAATGAAATATGGTAGCTCAGAAGGTTTTTCAAGTTTTCTAAGCAGTTAATAACACAGGACTAAATATCAACTGTCCTGACTCTCAGCCCTGCTTTCTAGATACCACACCATGGAGGAGTTTTCTGGTTCTCTGGAATGGATTTTAGTGGGTGGGGATAAAGAGGCATTTTAGAAGGCCCTGAATGAGATTCTTGAGCTCCAAGACATGAATTTAGTGAGAATCTTTTAGCAGGTGAATTAACCTCTGTCACTAGAATATTTAGTTTCTCTAAAATCAGAATGCTACACACTTACTTAAAACACTCAATATCTTCCTATAACTTTTCACCCAAAAACCTTAGCATCAGTGGTAAGACCCCTCATCCTCTGTGCCTTGTTCATCATCCCCTCACCTCTTTTATTATTATCCTCAACTTGCAATTTATACCCCAACAATTACCAAGTAAGTCAAAGTTCCCTGAATCTTACAATGTTTAGTCTTGCTTTCATAACCATTTCATATGCTGCTACCTCTGTCTAAAATGCCATGTCCTAAGTACTCCATTCAGACGACTCCTGCCATTCATGCTTCATGATTCAACACAGATAACACATCCTCTGGGAAAGCGTCCCTGTCTCTTTTCTCCTCCATCTATGAAAACTAATTGAGATCCCTTCACAGGTACTTCCATAGCCCTCTCTGTTTTACTGCATTATCACACTTTGTTATAACTATCACTTGTCTCCTCAACTGAAAAGTAGCTTTTTGAGGGTAAAGACCCCCTTTTTTTCTCTAAATTTTTAGTGGTTATAACTTAACATTCTTTGCAAAGTCATAAATATTCATTACATATGTGTTTAGATCAATAGATGACTTCATATAACATACAAGCAAGTGATCTGGTTAATATGCATTACGTAGCAGAAGACAAACTTTCAAAAAGGACTTAAAAATCAAATATTCAAAAGTGATCTATTGATTTATGAAAGTGTCTTTGTTATTAGTAACTTAGATTCTGAAATTGAAACAATGCAAATTCAGAGTTCTTCCTATTATACTGGTTCATTTCGTGTCTTTCTTTAGCATGTGGAAATTAGAGTACTGAAATGCTCAGTATAATTGAATGTTGTCACTCGCTGGTTTCACTATTTTCATGTGACTTTCCTCAGCTGATTTCTTTCTTTTTTTTTTTTCAGGAAAAAATCCTATTACACTGACAAGAGGAGCAAATCAATGGGCAGGTTGGTGGGTGATATGAAATTTGTTTACGACCAATTTTTTCATTTGGGAAAAAAATAAAAAATACATTTGATTACCCATATCAGCAGCTGTAAATTTTAGAAAGAAAAACTTTACTGATTTGTTCAAGATATTTTCAAAATGACTTATGCCAAATTTAACAATGTTTAAAATCAGATGATCCCTTTTTGCTATTTACCATTGCCGTTCCCACAATCCTTCCTTGATATAATGTTATGGAACAAGGATTTTAATTGCAAGTTAGTGTTTCAGGAGATTTTAATTTTAAAAATAGTTATAAAACCAGGATTGATGGGTAAATGATGACCCACTAGAGTAACAGAACAATAGGCACAGCAGAAACCTCTTGGATCATTTAATCCAAACCTCTTATTGGTGAGGTGGTAAAAGAAAGACTAGCATCCAGAGTGATGAAGTGGTTTACCAAGGCCATACAGCATCTTTTGTATTACGGACCTACTCTTATTCCACCAGCTGAACCTGCCTCTCTTTCAATTCTGGTATTGAAAGGAAACTTCTTTTCAAGAGCTTTATCTCAAAACAACATCTCTTTACCTACTGTGGTAACAGTAGCTATGGCAAAGGAATTAATTAAAATACAACCCTGAGACACAAGAAACTCTCCCACCTGAATTGCCTTGACCCCGTTTCACTGGAGAAAATGAGCTTCCATTTAATGAACTCTACAAACAAAAGGCTTGTAATATTCGCTGTTTTTCTGCTCCTTGCAAAAAAATTAATCAACAAAAATAGAATGTGAATGTCGTAGAGGAGGCCCTATTGAATAATGTTGCAGAATATTGCAAATCAGAATGACACAAAAACTAGCAAAATCATACAGTGTAAATATCTGACCATTTTAGGAAAGAATTTAATAAATCTAGTTCCTTTACCAAAGAAAATGTCTGAATATAATTTAGAACTCTAAAATAGGAAAATTTTGAATTCTAGAAGAGAGTATTGTACTCTATTAAACATTAAATTTAGGTTGGTAGGAATGAGTGACAAGAAAAGTAAATCATGAAGGGGAAAACTTGAAATCTGAATGAATGCTAAAGGAATTAGTACTCAAATGGCTCTTAAAAAATTAATGATGTTCCTTAGCCAGTCAGATTCTTCTGTTTATCAGGTTGACATGCTCAGATTTACAATGAGCTTTCATCATTTCTCTTGTGCTCATTCATTCCTGGTCTATATAAGCAAATTTCCAAAGTTATTTTTGCATAATAAGGTCAAATTCATTGGAATATTATAATATATAAATTTACAACCGCAGGTTTTCCATATTTTTCTCTGCATGTGCCTGTTTAATATTGGATGTGTTGATAAAACATGTTTAGGTTTGTTTCTGGGTGCTGTATAGAATTAGTGAGATTTGCCACTGTATAATTAGTGTGTTTTCTGCTAAATAGGCATCTTCCTTTCAGAGACTCACAGAAGGATAAAATCCTGTATATTAAATTGGCAACAAATGTCTATGTAATACTGTCATAATTTAGTTTTAGAGTAAACTTGTATTTAGAATTCCTGATAAACATGTATATTCTAAATCCTAAAGAAACATTTTTAATAGTGGAAAAATGTTTTTCTTTACTATTTTGGTCAAACAAAAGTAAACTAGAAAAATAAATGCTATATTATGTGTCATAATATGTTTTATTATCTTTTGTGTTTATTATTTTTTGTTTAATTTTATGAAATGAAAATAAGGTTGTCAGTTATTCCAAACAATTGTTAATGTACCTTAAGCATTACTATAGTCTACTGCTTTACAGTTTACATATTACAAATAGTTCTCTTTGTTCTTTGAGTTAGTGGATGCGTATGGGGAGGGTAACAGATAAATAGGAAAGGCATTTATAAAGTTATATGACATATTAAACTGAAAAAATGACTGTCTTGGTATTTGCCTGAGTTTATACTTTCAATTAAGGAAATGACTGATTTTGATTTTTTTTAAACTTGACCTTTGGAAACGAAAATTTAAATGTTGTGTGTGTGTATGTACGGGCATCACTGTTATAAAATTATAAAACCCAATTTTTAGACAATTGGAAAGAGGGAAGCAAAAGTCTAATGTGTGTACTTAGATGTCACTTGTGCTTTCCATTTCCTGATGTGGGAAAGATGTTTTGTGCATGGGTAATTTGACCAGTAAACATTAGGGGTAAATATGTACAGGCAATTTTCCAGGTTTCAAAGATCATCGTTTCACCAGGCAGGTCGAAAGGAAATGCCTATAGTTTTATTATTGCTGCTCTCTGTCATTAGTTTACAAAGTACTTTCATATTCAATTATCAAAGCATCTTCAAAAGGACCATTCAAGGGGGCAGAACAAAGAGTAACTGGTTTGCAGATCAGGGAAAATAAATGACTCCATTATCACCACTCCTTACCACCCCACATCTCATCCCCTAGCTTTCACAGCTGGTGTGATAGAGTTTGTGCTCTGACCACGTTCTTTTGACCCTTTAATCCAGATTTCTTTTCAATTTCCATTGAATTCTCTGCGTTCCACTGATTTTAGCAAAGGAACTTAAAGCTCTGTTAGAAGTCATCCTCACATTATGCCATGAAATCTTGAGTTTGCAAGATGGCTAACGTGATAAAAGTTTGGTAGAGTGTAGGTAATACGTTAGATCATGTTGGTGGCATGGTGGTGGTAGTGGTGGTTGTAGAAGTGGTGGTGATACTCCTTTTCCTTATTATTATCATAAGTATTTATTGAGTGTTTACTTTGTGCTGGTCACTGTGGGATCAGTCATTACCTATTTAATTATCAGAATATCCCTTCATTTAAGAGATGAGAAAACTGAATGAGAATCAAAGAAATTAAGTAATGAGCTAGATCTTCACATCCTGTGATTCAGATCCAGCCCTGACCACATTTCACTATTAGACATCATGTATTCCTTCATAGAAAGTATGTGAAAAGCCTAAACTGATAATATGGTTTATTTTTCTGTAAAAGGCCAGTGATGGTCTAAAAGTCATTTTATTTCATTTCTTTAATTTTTTTGATTGGCATTTATTTCTAGTATGTTTGCAATTTTGTCAGAGATAGTAAGCCCTTGGGTGCTAGAGCTATCAGCATTTTCTAAGTGTCATCAGATGCCTCCTTTTATTTGATCCTCCTAGCCACCTAATGAAGTAGGACAGATGGAATTACTTTCTCTCTTTACAGATGAGGAACCTAAAGCTCAAAGATTGAAAATGTTTGGCTCAATTTCAATGACTGGCAAATTCATCCTCTAATTTTTTATCCCATTGTTTTCTCCACTAGGCTAACATTGAAAAGTTGGAGTAATTACTATATAATCCATTCAGTGTTTTTACATGTCTGTGCACTAGTGGCTGGAATACAGCGATATTTTGTGATTTCAGAGGCTTTCTTTGTAATAAGAAGAAGCAAAATGGACACTTCAGATAACACTCAATTATTTTAGGCTAGAAAGAAATGCTCTGGTCCCTCCAAAACCAAAAAAGGCTTGGCATCTAAGTGATAACATCACTTGGCAAAGAAAATGTCCAAACTCTTCACATGCTAAACATCAAAACTTGATGCTTATTTCAAATTATATATACATGGTAATTGAATGAAATCATGTTTAAGATACAGTCTGCCTGCACATTGCTGTACTAAATTTTTTAAAGTTTAAGCAGAGTTGGCCAAATATTAAGATGCATTGTACTTCTCTCATTGTACTAGGAAAATATTCTATCCTGCCACTTCGGCTCACTATTGCAGAAGAAGTCCAAAAACTGCCAAAGATAGAACCTCATAAATAGTGTGTAAATATAGCACATTTTTAAAGTAAACACAGCTGTTATTATAGCAACTCAGAATCTCATTTTCAGAATCAGTCTCTGGAGTCAGTATCTCTTTTGCTTTCATTTTTGTGTTTTGAAAAATAAATATGATTCCAATCAGTATATATACCACATAGAACTGAGTTGTGACTGTAATCTAAAGCTGAGGCCAAAGTATCCTCATGTGAGATTTCCTGAAACAGTGTTTTAATGTTCTCTAACCTGGTGTCTATGCTAAATCCACCCCTCAAAGCGCAGTCAGTGGATAGCAGGATGAGCCCCCCCACCCCCACCCCGGGAACTAGTTAGAAATGCAGAATCTCAGACCCCACCCTAAGTCTACTGAATTAGTATCTGCATTTTAACAAGATCTTCAGGTGATTTATATGCCCGTTAAAGTCTTAAAAATACCACAAAGGCTCCTTGACTCAACTATCCTTATTGTTAATCATCAAGTTTAATGTAAAACACCAACTCACAACTCTCCAGCAATGTCAGTATTATTACTTTTATTTTATGGGTAAAGAAACCAAGGCAAGAAATTAAATAACTTATACAAGTTTCCATAGCTACTATAATGCAGAGCTGCCTTTGAACCCAGTTTTTCTGGACCTGAAACCCTTGCTGTTACCATAGGACATGTGGCTCCCAGAACTGAATGCGTTGAGTGCATTGTAGCCATTTCTCTCTTTTCAGTCTCCACTTTTCTGGAGCCACATTGCTATAGATTTTTTAAAGTGATCTATAGCCACACATATATAGATATAGATATATACGTACATACACTCAACTTTAATAAACAATCTTGCTGGTTTTATTCTTTATGCTTTTTCCTACCCCATCTTTATGTATGATGATTTTCTAATATTTTCCACAGATTTTTCTTATGAGGATCACCTAGTTGCCCTGAAAGAGTTTAAATAAATGCAAGATTTGGTTTGCTTTGGAATTATTTCCTTTGTGTGGGTACAGGAATAATGCATGTATGTGTGTGTGAATGTGGGTGTGTGTATGTCTTTTGGGAACTCTTTCAGAACAGTAGTGGAAGGTAGGCATGGCTCTGGAGTGCAACCTAATTCAGTTCTAAAATGTGAATTTGTTCCAGGGTGCAAAAATATTTTAGAAGAATCAAAAAATGGATGTCCCAAAACCCAATGGTTCTTGACAAATCAGCTTTCCCAGACCTGGAGGAGTCAGACTGCTATACTGGCCCCTTCAGCCGTGCACGAATTCACCAGTGAGTTCCCATCTCTTTTCTCCCATCACCTCTTTTTTAAAATTATTTTTTAGTTATTTAATTTTTTTGGCCATGCCTTGTGGGATCTTAGTTCCCCGACCAGGGATTGAACCCAGGCCCTTGGCAGTGAAAGCGTGGAGTCTTAACCACTGGACCGTGCCAGGGAACACCCCTCCCACCTCCCACCACCTCTTGAAGTCACCCTTTTGCTCTTTACATCATTGGCTCTCATGTTTACTCCATACAACTCTTTCTATAATGGAACAGTAGGATATGAAGGGGAAGTGAGAAACGTTGCTTGTCGCTGAAGTACTGAAAACAAGCTAGCTCGGAAAGTGCAGTATTGGGGAATGACATCAATTTTTAATGTGTTCTATTTGGAACCACATTGCTTAAGGTAGTACCAAATTTATGGGAGCCAGCGGACAATCTGTTCTTGTTCCATGCTCAATAAGAAATATGAGGACATTTAGGCTTCCTTATAAACTGAAGGATATTAAAATGAATATTTGATATTCCCTGTATTATTTATAAGTGTATATTTTCTCAGCCAAATGATTTTTTTTTTAAGAAGATGGTTTCTCTTCTGATTTATTATACTTTACATGCATTCATTTTAATGGAGAAAATACATGGATGACTACCCAGGAACTTGTAACTGTTGCTAGATTCTGTGGTCTGCATTAAATATTAAAACCAATCCGCTTATCTTCCCAGCTTCATAATAAACAATAAGGACACCTTCTTCAGCAATGCTACTCGAAGCAGGATAGTCTATCACATGCTGCAGCACACCAAATATGAAAATGGAATATCAAAACTGGGTAAGAACACTAATTAAAAACGTACTATGGAATTTACTTTTACTGATTACACTCAGAAGTATTTTTTAACATCTGAAGCTTTGCCTTCGTGCATTAGATATAAGGATATAATTCAGTGAACAAACTCTAAACATTGTATTTTTCAGCCTTTCAATGAAAGAAAACAAAATAAAACAAACAAAAAACTTTTTTAAGGGCACTTGGCAATGTGTATCAAAATGTGAAATGTGCAAAAACTTTGGAACAGAAATTTTATTTCTAGAAATTTATCCCAAAGAAATAATCAGACTTTTGAATAACAATATATGTAGAAATTTGTTCATTGTGGCTTTGTAAACAAAGAATAGAATAGAATAATACTGGAGATACTTTAGCTGTCCATTAGGCTATATGCACATAATGCATCCATTAAAAATGATGTGATTTTATTCACTCTTAACTCAAATGTATTCAGCATCTATTATACACTATGTATTATGGAAAGTATATGACACAGACCCTTTACTCATGGAGATTGAAAATTTGTATCAGTTCTCTATTTATTGACTTCAAAAGATATCCGTAAAGCATTATTAAGTGGAAAAAAAACAGATTACAAAACTGTAAATTTAATGTGTAATCCCATTTTCTAAACACTCACAAAAAAAAAGAAAAAAATCTAGAATTTATATGAAACATTTTAGAGATTATCTCTGAGAGGTGAGATTACAGCTAATTTTAAATTTCTAAATGTCTCTGTTGTTTGAATGTTTAGCAGTATGCTACAACATGTCTGATGCAAAAGAAAACAGAAAGTTTCACCTGGGAAAATTAAGTAAAATTGCAAAGTTTACACAGAGCAGAGCAGAAAGCAACAGGTAACAAATGAGCTGGCTGTTTGTTAGTGTGAAAAATACAATATGGCTGAAGAAATAAAATGTTAATCATGTTCTAAAATTCCTTCAAATAAAAAAGTTGATAGCCAGTGGAAACTTGTACCAATATCTACTGATTTGCATTCAAATAGATTACCACATTAGTAAAATGAACTATGTTTCAAGTCATCCAAAGAGGAATGTTCAGACTTTGGTTCTCTTCTGATTAATGATTCATTTATTACTGAGCAGTCAAAATAATTAATTTAAAAACTAAATCCTTATAAAAAATTTGACACTTAATCAGAAGTTTTCTAAACAAGAAATAAAGGTAGAGAAATCCAGAATGTAAACTACAAATGTGTCTAAATGATAGCACTATGTGCTTATGTAGTCTTTAAAAAATAAAATTGACATTTAAATGATTGTAAAGATAGCATGCCCTTTGTCAAACATGCAATAAACACAGAAGGGTATAAAAATAAAATTTAAAAATCCCTACATTCAATTTTCACTGTACCAAATTAGTACTGAATATATATACATATACATCTCATAATTAGAATCGTGCAATGTTTACAATTTTCTATCCTTTTTGAAATTACCATTATGAGTACTTTCTCAAGCCCTTTAGTATGTCTGAAAACATTATTTTAAATAGCTGTACAATATTCTATTGTAAGCATTCATCAAATCACAGTCATTTACCAAGCACTTATATAATTGATTGAACCATAATAATGAAACAATCACCCAATTTTGGATGTACAATTATTTCTAATTCTTTACTAATATAAATAATATTGCAATGAAAATTGCTCTTCATAAGAGTTTTCCAAATATCTAGTCTTCCCAGAACTATATGAGAGAGTCCATTTCACTACACTCTCATTGGGATGGAAGAGATTTTAAGAAGGGTCACATATCGCTATTTATTCTCTTTGGATCAGTATTAAAGAATTAAAGATTTCTCAATACCAATCTCCTTTGAGACATTTTGAGGAGTGGGGAATTCCTCTGCTTCCTTGACCAAATTTTGTTTTGAGTAAAAAAAAAAAGTTGTTCCAGGCTCATGTGCCCCCAAATAAGTGGGTATTAAAATCCCCACATTTCATGATATGGAAAAGTGCCACATGTTGGCACCTTGCAAACCCTCACTGTCCTCATAGGTGATATGGCTATGGAAGTCATTTGGGTTATTTTGTTTTTAAATTAATTTATTTTCCCAAGTATTATGTAGGTTGCTTCAGAGAGAAGTCTTCAATTAAACTAACTCAAGAACTGTTCTTTTCTTCTTTTTCCAGGTATCTGTAAACTTATAAACAATGGCTCATATATAGCAGCTTTTCCCCCACATGAGGTAATTTTGAAATACAATTTCCATTTTAAAAAAATGTTTCTCTTGCTCAATGCTTGATCTCATTTTTTTTTCCACTTAAGTCTAGCTGCCTTATTCCCAGAGGGTTCAACCGGTGAGTGGCCTTGGACCCTTCTGAGACCCCGTGATAATCTGTGGCTGCACACTGGCTCCTGTGCTCCAGAACCCTTCTGCAGTTTGCCCTGTACCAGGAATCCCACCCTCAGAGGGAACTCATGGACATTGCTCAGCCACTCTGACCAGACATAGATAGCCCTCTGCTCCAACACAGCTCCATGCCTGACTCAGCTTGGGATTTACACAGCTTCCAAACAGGGCAGGTTCTGGTCTGTGCCTACTACTTTGGGATACCTGAAAACCTAAGACAAACCCAAACCAAAAATCTACACCCCATTATTTACTTGATTTTCTGCCAGATTATTACCTCTCTTCCAGTTTTAAGTAGGTCATGTTGTGGTAACTCTGCCTTCTGAGTCATGAATGACATGTGAATCAGTTTTAAACTCCCCCCCAATACACACACATACTATACTATTTTTAAGGCAGTTTTACATTTCAAAATAAGAACAGGTCTTTAGAGGTTTAATGTGTGTGTTTTCAAAGCCCATCAGTCTTCTTTTTTTAAAGGCTGAGAACTCATAGGACATAACCCTTATACCTGAGGAATTCACAGTCGAGTATAACTCATAAAGATAAAATGTATTGAGCACTTCCTGTCTGGTACTGAGCTAAACGTTTCATATGGACTATCTCATTTAACCTTTGCAACAACCCTTTGAGATAGGCAATAATATTAACTCTGTTTTACAGATAGATCACTGAGGCAGAAAAAGGTTAAGTATTAAAGGCACAGTTTTGAGCCCAGGAAGCCAGATTCCAATGCTTCTATTCATTATGGCATACCTACTTATATTAGGAATAGAAATAATGATAACAGATAATGTGTTAGAGTGTTTCATGCAACAGGTCCTGTGCATGGATTTTCCCACTCATCTGACAATAATTTTGGAGGGGAGATATTATTATTTTTCCATTGCAGAGATGCAGAAGCAAGGCTCAGAGAAATTAAACACCATGTCAAATACGACCTAGTCAGTAAGTGGTAAACTGTTCAGAGTGGCAAACCTGAGTCCCTGGGAGAGCTTCTGTAGCACAGGAAGGTTTGTTTTGTTCTCTAAGTAATTTTGTTTACCTAACTAGTCTGTGTTCTGACAGTTTATTTGACAGTTTCTTGTGAGAAATTTGGAACCTATTGGGAATAGGTTGTAAATAATAGTCATTTTCCCATTTATTCTTATAATTTGGTAGAAGTACTAGTATATGGTATACATACACAAAACGACTGGAAAACAATATTGTTGAAATACAAGTAACGAAAACAAAGCAGCAAGTCAATAAAATGGACTCAGGAATTTTCTATCAATTTTAAAGACTACTACTTGAAGAAAGAAAAACAAGACTTATTTAGAGGAAAATGGAGTCAGTGGCACTGACTATAATTTGAATAAGAACACTCACAGTTTAGACCTCCTTCTTCCTTAATGCAGGAGTATTATTAGGATCGGTCTCACACTTTTCACCCACAGTTGAGATTTATTTTTTACTTACAAAAGAGACAGTAGCTAGAGGGGAGAAAGAGATATGTCCAGTGAAATTTGGCATGACAAAGAAGAAAGAAAGGGAAGAAGGGGAATATATATATGAGAAAGAGTTTGCCTAAAATATTGATAGAATTGATAATCCCATCAATTATGAATAGTGGAGACAGAAGAAAAGTGTGTCAGTTGGAGGAAGGGGCCGATCATGGAGGTGGTGGGGATCACTGAGTGTACATAGTCCTCTGAAAAGGGATGAGAATGCATGGGTGGGCAAGAGTCAGAACATTATGGTTGATTGAGGTTACTGAGCTGAGTCAGAACAATGAGGTACTAAGGATCTAAAGCTTAGCGCCTAAAACCCAGGAAATGCCTATGTCTGACCACTGAGGCTGGGAAGGAAAGTCACGTATTTTAGGATTATCAGGAATGCATGAAAGAAACCTGAGATTTTGGTTCACCTTCCCTTACCTTCCCAATCTCAGGGCAGGCTACCTTAACAAGTCAGTCCAGTTTCACAAGCAAACAAACTTTTCTCAAGTGGATGTCTTAGAATCTTGATCTTTACTTTCATCTCCTTAGCTTCCAATCTTTAGGGTTTAAACACTTTGGGCTCCCTTAGGGAAGACTGTCCTTCCACCCTTACTCAATTAATGTATCTATTTTCTTAGAAAGCCAGAGGCAAAGTCCGTATGTGTCTCTCATTTCAGCCTTGAGGCACCTACAGACCATGATTCAAGGTGCCATCTTTCTTCATAGGAACTCACAGCCCTGGTTGTCTGGAACCATTCAGATGATAGTTTTGCACTGTTCGATGGCCACAATATAGCAAACACCTAAAATTAACTGACATTATTTTTATGCTTCTTATGTGGCTGGCACTTTATAGCTATTCTCCAAGGGGGTCCTCACAAGATCCCTCTGTATTGGTATCATTAATACTTATTCTTATCCCCATCATTTAGGTGAGGTAACTGAGGCATAATTCCACTTGTTTTAAATTTTCATCAAACATTTCATAGAAGTAGAATCACACATTAGAGTGAGCAGAGAGACTTTGTCAAATCCTGTGTCCTAAGTTTTGATTCAGAAAATAAAGTCACTATATCTATTGTCATTTTTTTAAATTATAAAAGCAGAGCAGTTCAGCCTTCAGGGAACACGTTCCTCTAAAAGGCATATATATTCTATGTTTCTGAAATTGCAACCCATATGACAGATGTTTGAGGGGAATATAAAGAATTGGAAAACATGCTTCCATTTTTGGAATATCTAACCTGAAGTAAATTTTACGGATTTCAAAACATGAATAACACTGGAGACAGGCTTCTTATACGTAAAATTTTTTTTATTGAAATATAGTTGATTTACAATATTATGTCAGTTTCGTGTGGACACCATAGTGATTCTTTTGGGGGGGGTCTATATTTGCTGAATGAACACTGACTCTTTCCCTTAGCTTCTATAAATGAAATAAATATTTTCTGGTACTGGATCGCTTCTCAAAGCAGAATAATGCTCAATTTCTGAACTAAAGATTACAACAATTTCTCTCAATGATAATAAAGATATTGTGTTTATTACAAGACCTTGGGTTCCAAACAATGAAACCTAAAGCTTACTTTAAGTGAAAGGGATCTCATTGGTTTAAAAAAGGAATTTAAGAAAGAATTTTTAAGGAACTATCAGAATATTTTCAATGAAAGATAGATATATAAATGCATTTACTACATCACTCCAGTGATGGGCTTATGTTTATAATTTCTGAAGCTTTCAGTAAGTTATTAAATTATTCCGTAAGGAAATACAGCAAAAACAATTCCTATTAGTTCAAATTTCACTAAAAGAATAGATATCACTTCATCTTATTTTATTTGTTTCAGGGAGCCTACAAGAGTAACCAGCCCATCAAAACCCATGGACCTCAGAATAACAGACATCTATTATATGAGCGCTGGGCACGCTGGGGAATGTGGTACAAGCATCAGCCCCTGGATTTAATCAGGTATTGGGGATGGATTGATAATGGAAGACATATTATGCTATTTTGTTATCCTTTTCTTATTATTTTATTTACCCACCAAATCATCTGTATTAGTTAGGGTGTGATTAAGAAAAAAGAAGCCACTATACGTCTTTTCAATGAAAGGAACTTAATTTAGGGAATCAGTAGCACAGGGGATGGGAAAGCTGAGAAATCAAACAGAAATGTGAGGCAACCAGCAATTAACTACAGCAGAAAATTGCTAACAACCCTTAAAGCTGGAGGGAAGATGAGATGAAGTATATTTCAGACCTTACTACCTGAGCTGTTGGGCAAGAGCTATGCCATCCATGAGTAGGACTACCTGCAGAAAAGTGAAGTGTTGAGAGTCGAGCCACAGAGAATTATGGAGCCATAACAAATTATAGCTGCTCTGGAGACAGCCCTGAGGACGGCCAGGAGAGGAGGAAAGATATGGGTTCTTCCCTTCCTTCCACCTTCGAGACTTCCAGTACCTCCTAGTGTAACTTACCAGCAGCAATTTACAAGTGAATCTATATAATCTACTTTTCCGTGAAAACAAATCCAAAGAGGAAAAGGCAGAAAATGGATCTAAGAGCAAAGAGAAAAATGGCCAATATAGCATCTATGCATGTATTTATCCTTCAACAAATACTTAGTGAGTGTCTATTCTATTCCAGGAGGTATATCCTAGTAAATAACTGCTCTCAACTTGAATTAGTCTTGAAATAGTGTTATATTCATGATTTATTTTATTTTGATGGAGAATAATTTGTTCTTATTTTTAAAAATCAGGAACTATATATTAAAAAGGACTTAAGTCCCCAGATAACTAGAAATATTTATAAAGTAAAATTTAAAAAGAGCATTCATATTATAAGGTTATATATGTTGATATTTTGAGCTGTTTATGAAATATAAATATCAAGAATAACTCATAACTGTATCAGTCATTTTCCCAACAGGAAACTGATAGAACTGATAGAATAGAAGGGGTATTTGAAGAGAATTTAATAATAGAATTTAATATGCAGAAGTGTAAATAGGATCAAGGGAGCCAACAGATGATAATGAAGCTTCCAGGGACTGGCAAAAGCTGGAAGCCATTACCAGACCTAGACTTGAAGGGACAAAGGCAGAGAGCAGTTGGCAGAACTTGTTAAAAGCTATAATCATAGAAGAAGAAAGTCAGGGTAATAAAAAATACCCCACATCTCTTATCCCTCCTTGTGATCTCCTGCTGGTACCTTCAGTTGGCCAATGAGCCTATCAGGAAGCAAGAAGAAGGAAGAAGCATAGGTGATACTATGCATAGAGGTGAGCCTCCTGGGCACATAGCAGGAAGGAAAAGGGTAGAACGTGGAATGGATGTACAAAGCATACTATCCAACACCAAACCATTTTTATCTCAAACATTAAGTACTTGGGTATATCCAAAATCAAGATTCTTTGATTCTAATTCAATCACGACAAATTATCAGAGTCTTATTTATGCAGGTTAAAGAATAATTGTTTTAGAGATACCTGAATACAGTGAGATGTGCTAATTCACAAAACCATATTTAATAGGAATTAAAGTGAAGTTGGGATTTTCAAGCAAGCATTTCAGTGTCAACAGTTCTCCTATCTATAGGAGACATTGCTATTGCTGCCTCAGGTAATTTCAGCAAGCAACCTTTATTTTCAATAAATAGGGTGATTCAGCTGCTATTACCAATTCTCTGGGTGTTGACTCAGAAGGGAAATTTTGCTTATGAAAATCATGTATTTTGTGTTCAAGTGGCTAAGGGGAGAGATGTGATGAGGGACCCACCCAAGATGAAGGCCATAAAAGAGTATAGATGGCATTTCAACAGGTGCCTGCTCTCTAGGAACTTGCTTGTTACCAAAACTGAGATGGCGATGAGGCATTCAGGTTAAACTATACAATCTTGTGCATAGCATTTTGTACAAGACCCAGTTTTCTACAATGAGTAGGAAGATTGCCTTAAAATCTGTGACTTTTAATTATTTGGAGTTACATTGTTCTTAAGACTAGACAATTTTGAGGACGTGAGCCTCTTATTGTGTGGCTTCCTCTCCATAGTGAGAGAAAGAGGGTGTCTTGGAATCGGAGTTTTTTTAATATACTTGTGTCACAGATGATGAACACCCACAGGCAAGGCCTGTATTCTCTCCTGCTGAAAAAGGCAGTTCAGTAATAGTGGATGAAAAGTGAGGGACTATCAATTCATTTTATTTTTTATAAACAACCATTCCTGAACCTGTGTTTGTGATTTGTTTTCATTTTAAGAATAGACTCAAACATTTAGTAGCCAACGCCTATCTTCGTTTCAATCTATTTTTCCATGGGAAATACTGGAATCTGGAAAGAATACATTTAAAAAATGGTCAACTACAAAACCTGCTTAACAAAATAGCTGTGTGGTTTTTTTTTCAATGTTTTTCAATAGGCACCGGAAGGATTTAAATTTAAAAACTAAATGAAATGATTCTCTCTAAAAGAGGTCAACTTAACATTTGTTTTTATAATAGAAGTCTTTTATGATAGAAGTTATTTCAGCAGCAGAGTCCTATCATCAAATGAAATGTCACATAGGATACCAGTATATAAAACATGAAAAGAAAGTGACTGTGGGTGAAGTGTGATGGGGTGACACCAATAGCAACCCCCTGTTCCTCCTTGCCCTGTCATTTTAAAGAAATTTAAAGGAACACCTAGAGATCCTAAAAGATTGTGACTTCCCACGTTCTAGGTTAAGGACATTTTCATTAGCCTTCTTGGCCTGGAACTAGCTTCTTCTCATGAAACAGATCTGAAATCTGCTGTAACTTAGGTAATTATACTCCTGTCAAATAACATTATTGCTCCTCTTAACCTTCAACAATGTATGATTTAAAATCTTGGTATAATGCACTCCGCATAAGGGGGTCTGTCTGTGCAGTCCTTTATAGTCATCGTTATAAAAATGTTAGTAATATGTGCCAAAACCCTACTCCACCCCACAGAAGAACACTTGTTTAAAGGAACAAGTGGCTATATTAGAATACCTGTTAATATTATAAGCTTCGTCTCAAAGTAGAACACTGCCAGTATATAAGAAATGAATAGACTATTGATCTGTCTCCTAGGAGAAATAAATGAAAAAACAAAAAAATTAGATAAATGATGCTCAGTGGAGGACGGCTCCATGTCTACACTTGGTAGAATACGCACAAATTTTAGTTGGCACAATATAGAGAATGGAGTAGAAAGAATGATTTTCAGAGAGAGAAGTCTTGTTAAGGAAAAACAATTAACAAGAGAATTTTCTTCCCATCAAGAATTTTTTCCCAGAGAGGTATTCCCAAATGAACTGTAAAACACCAATCTTTAAAACTAGTGCTGGGACAAACACCAGTACAGAATTCAAGAAATTATTATTTCTTACCAGAGCTTTATAAACTGTGACAGTTACTATTGGCAGTAGATTCGGTGAAGAAAGAACAACTGAGTGGTCATTAGAACTGCCTTATTCATCTGCTACTTCCATATAAATAATGTTAATAAGCTGAAGGGAAATAAAATGCATTCATTCCCTTCACTTCTTTCAATAAAACACTTCTGTGGTGGGTGCTAATGAAACAGGACACAGGTCCACTTTCAAGCAGCTTGCATTCTGATGAGGAGGAAGAGGAATAGGGGAGTGACAGGTAATTGTCATGAAGTTTTACAAGTTTAAGACACTGAAACATGGGTGAAGGGAATGTGATAGCAAGAGCAGGAACGTCTAACCCAGGTTTGACGTGAAATCAGGGCAGGCTTCCCGGGAGAAGTGATATATAGTACAGGATAAGTATAAGCCAGACAGGAGAAGAGGATGAAATGTAATATTCCAAAGTGAGGGAACAGCATTAACCAAGGAAAGAATCATGTGCTCCAGGAACAGCAGAGTTGAACTTTGTTGAGGAAGATGTGTGACACAGTTGTGCAGATTGTGTCTGGCATAAGGGAGTCTGGCCAAGGGTGCAGATGGAGACAGAAATCAAGTCTGCTTTTAGCAGCTACCTAGAGGGGGATGTTCTTCTAATTTACGGCAAAGCAATATGGTTTAGCACAGCTTTGTGTAAGGAAAACAAAAAGGGATTCTACTAGGAGGATGAAAGAAAAGCAAGACCTGGCTCACAAAAAGAAAGAAATAAACACATTTTATAAAATTGCTCCTATAATGACAATGTTTAATGATAAACAATATCACCATTATTGGATTCATTAACAAGCAAGATGGAGCGCAGGAGGAACTGAGCCATTATAGTCAATTGTCCATCTGAGATTGACTAGGTGCGACATCAATATTTGTAGTGTCACTTATGTTGCCTTAAGCTAAGGATTTGCTTTCTCATGCAGGTTATACTTTGGTGAGAAGATTGGGCTATACTTTGCTTGGCTGGGGTGGTATACTGGAATGCTGATTCCTGCAGCTATTGTTGGCTTGTGTGTTTTCTTCTATGGAATATTAACAATGAATGCAAGTCAAGTCAGGTAAGCTATTAACAGACTTATTAAAAAAATTTGGCCTTTCTTCTGATAGGATGAAAGCTTTATAGTAATGCTGACTATAAAAGCAAGTTATGGTACTAAATTAATTTGCTTGTTTTGTTTTTGCAGGGGAGAAGCACTATAAAAATGTCATTTCTATATTTTTATATGCAAAGTCTCTTGGATAAGTTCTAAGACCGTTTCTCTTTATGCCAAATTTCTCTTTCTAGTATATCCCACATAATCAATAATTCAGCAATGCAACAGACAGTTCTATATAATTTAAATTTGCATAGTATTTTGTAGTCTGGAATGCTCTCTCAATACATTAATTCAAATAATTATAATAGCTACAGTTCTTTAAACACTTAAGATATACAAAGACCGTCCAAATATATTGTTTCTGCAACTTTCACTACCACCTTTGGAGATGAGTATTCCTTTTAGCAGATGTGGGAACCTTACATAGTTAAAGATGTCTGAACAAAATATTCATACCACATAAATCCTACCCTAAGTAGTCTCCTCTCATGAGAACATAAAATCATTTTCTACTTTCTTCTTACTCTGTATGAGAATAGATTTATGAAAGATTTTAGTATCAACTTAAGATATCAAAATGGTAGTAAAATAAGATTTGAGAAACATCAAAATTTATCAGAATGGTGATTTTTCTGTTAAAGTTTAAATGACTCAAGATTTGGGTATAGGAACAATACATTATTATTCAGCAGAGGTAAAAATCACATTAAAGAATTAAATGAGTTAAAGAATTAATTTAAGAATCCTCTTAACAACATGTTCTATTTACTATACCACAAGGATTTCATCAAGTTCAACCTTGTATGATACAATTCAAAATATGAAAAAGTACTTTTCCCCTCCTTAAAAAAAAGCTCAGTACTTTTTTCCCTTTTGGTCCATCTTTTAACCATGGCCTTGCTACTGGGTAGTAATCATGACAGTTAATGGGACCATAAAATGCATTTCCTTGAATTTTCTTTATCTATATATATGTGCACATGTATTTGTATAACAATTTTGCCTAAAAGCAAAATATTTTCATTGTCCCAGGGTTGAATCCTATTCCATAACCAAATTCCTTGATTTGGTATCTCAGAATCCCCTTGTTCTTCATGAAGGCCAAATGGTAATTAGCATGAAAACAAAGAAACACCTACTGTTCAAAAGCATTTCACCTAGTGACAAGTTTATTTCAGAGTTTTGCAAACTCACTACCACTCTGGAAGGCAGCATCTTCCTGGACAAACATGTGCCCACTGGAAATATTCATCACCCTTTGGGCATTTCTTTATATGATGTTGAATCAGTAACCTCTGAAGCTGAGAAGTGATATGTAATTTGGAGTTACAGTGTCTTGAAAATAAAAATACTATTTTTTTTTTTTTTTTTTTACTACTTCTCTATTCTCTATGAGTTTGGCTCTTTTTTTTTTTTCTTTTTTAAGAGTTCACATATAAAGTGATACCATACAGTATTTTTCTTTTCTATCTGGCTTATCTCACTTAGTGTAATACCCTCAAAGCCCACGTTGTCACAAGTTGCAAGATTTCCTTCTTTCTCATGGCTGAATACTCTTCTATTTTGTGTGTGCGTGCGTGTGTGTATGTGTGTGTGTGTGTGTATCTCAAATCTTCTTTGTCCATTCCTCTGCTGATGGACACAAGTTGTTTACTTATCTTGGCTATTGTGAGTAATGGTGCAAAAACATGGGAATGCATATACCTCTTCAAGATCCTGTTTTCATTTCCTTTGGATATATACCCCGAAGTGGAATTGCTGGATTATATGGTGGTTCTATTTTTAATTTTTTAAGGAACTTCCATATTGTTTTCCATAGTAGCTGCACCAATTTACATTTCCATCAACTATGCACAAGGGTTCACTTTTCTCCACATCCTCACCAACACTTGGGTTTTTTTGTTTTTTGTTGTTGTTTTTGGCAGTGGAAGTGTGGAGTCCTAACCACTGGACTGCCAGGGAATTTACTATTTCTTGTCTTTTGGATAATAGCCACCCTAACAGGTATGAGGTAATTGTGGTTTTGATTTACATTTCCCTGGTGATTAGTGTTGTTGATCACTTTTTTATGTACCTGTTGGTTTATGTATATTCTTTGAAAGAATGTCTATTCAGTTTCTCTGCCTATTTTTTTTTTTTTAATTAATTAATTTATTTATTTATTTTTGGCTGTGTTGGGTCTTCATTTCTGTGCGAGGGCTTTCTCTAGTTGCGGCAAGTGGGGGCCGCTCCTCATCGCGGTGCGCGGGCCTCTCACTATCGCGACCTCTCTTGTTGCGGAGCACAGGCTCCAGACGCGCAGGCTCAGTAGTTGTGGCTCACGGGCCCAGTCGCTCCGCGGCACGTGGGATCCTCCCAGACCAGGGCTCGAACCCGTGTCCCCTGCATTGGCAGGCAGACTCTCAACCACTGCGCCACCAGGGAAGCCCTCTCTGCCTGTTTTTTAATCAGATTTTTTTTTTTTTTGCTATTGAGTTGTATGAGTTCTTTATATATTTTAGATTTTAACCCTGTATCAGATATATGATTTGCAAATATTTTCTCCCATTTGGTAGATTCCCTTTTTTAAAATATTTATTTATTTATTTATTATTTGGCTGTGTCGGGTCTTAGTTGCGGCACACAGGACCTTTTAGTTGTGGCATGCGAACTCTTAGTTGAGGCATGTGGAATCTAGTTCCCTGACCAGGGATCGAACCTGGGCCCCCTGCATTGGGAGCTCGGAGTCTTAGCCACTGGACCACCAGGGAAGTCCCCTGGTAGATTGCCTTTTAATTTTGTCGATAGCTTCCTTCGCTGTGCAGAAGCTTTGTAGCTTGATATAGTCACTCTTGATTATTTTTGCTTTTGTTGCCTTTACTTTTGGTGTCAAATCCTAAAAATCATTGCCAAGATTGACTTCATAGTTTTACAGTTTCAGGTTTTAAATTTACATCTTTAATCTATTTTGGGTTAATTTTTGTGTATGGTGGAAGATACAGCTGTAGGTTCATTCTTTTACATGTGGATATCCAGTTTTCCCACCACCATTTATTGAAGAGACTATCCTTTCCCCATTTAGTATACTTGGCTTTTTGTCGAAAATTGACCATATATACATGGGCTTATTTATGGTTTCTCTATTCTGTTCCATTGGTCTATGTATCTGTTTTTATGCCAATATGTACTCTTTTGATTACTATAGCTTTATAATATTGTTTGAAATCATGGGGTGTGATGCCTCCAGCTTTGTTCTTTCTCAAGATTGCTTTGGCTATTTGGGATTTTTGTGGTTTCATAAAAATGTTAGGATAGGTTTTTCTATTTCTGTGACAATACCATTGAAATTCTGATAGAGATTGCATTTAATCTGTAGCTCTTTGGGGGTAGTATGGACATTTCAACAGTATGAAATCTTCTAATCCATGAGCACAGAATATCTTTCCATTTATTTGTGTCTTCTTCAATTTCTTTTGCAAACGTCTTATAGTTTTCAGTGTATAGACCTTTCACCTCCTTGGCTAAATTTAATCCTAAATATTTTATTCTTTTTGATGTAATTGTAAATGGGATTGTTTTCTTAATTTCTCTTTTTGGTAGTATTTTGTTAGTATATAGAAACACAACTGATATTTGTATACTGATTTTTTTATCCTGCAACTTTACTGAATTCATGTATTAGTTATAGAGTTTTTTGATAGAGTCTTTAGGGTTTTATAAAAAAGTGGTCTTTTAAAATGAATTGACAAAAGCAGAAAATGATTTTTAGGTAGTTAGCTACTGTTCAAATTGGTTCCATGGAGAACATATTCACTAAGTTTTCCCATGTGGTGTAGACTTCCTCCTCCAGGCTTACAAAGCTGAAAATGAACAAAAGGCAATGAAAGGAATAGATTTTCTGTCCCTATTGATTTATGTGCCAATGAAGTAAATTAGGCTCCTTTTGTATGAGATAAGTATTCTTTAACCTTTAGCACAAGGAGTGTTTTAAAAGGCTCTAGCAAACTCTTTTCTTCTGTGCTTTGTGGTATTATATTACTGCTACTTCTGTCACACTGTAATTAAGATCCTGTCAGACTTTCTATTCTAAACCAAGATAAGCATCACTGAATATCTTGACTTTCAAAATTTCATGGGACTGAATTTTTCCATTCAAGGTGTCAGACATGGTTAAGTCTTAGGTGTTATCATGGCGAGTGAGTGGAGGACATAGGGCTTTTGTTTTGAGTTGCTTTGTTTTAGTTTTGTTTTAAGCTCTTTTTTTGTTTATTGCAAGGTAACAAAATGTTGAAAAGCTGAAGATTGGGTTGTATTATGTTTCTACCAGCTATGTTCACGTGAATTAATGTCATATTTCTTACCTGCTCTACAGTTAATTTTAGAATTACATGAAAATCATGTTATAGATTATTTATTGTGTGTATATGTGCATGTATATATTTACATGCACATTGGTCTTATACAATCAAAGGTGGTCAGATTTGTGCCAGGTAGAGCATATATCATAGGAATATAAAAATGAACAAGCAGGTAGATATGGTCCCTGCTTCTCAGGCTTTGGGTTTCAGATCAGGGACAAAGAGTAGAAATGACTCTCTGGCCCATTCTTGCCTCTTTGGCATGAGAACTCTGTATTTGGTCCTCAGTATTGACCAGCTTTTCAAAAGCTGTTACATCCTAAAGGGCCTCTCAGATCCTCTCCTGACAACATCCTTAGCAATAAGGGCTTCTTCCATTTATCAGGTGCCTATGATGTGCCAGGCACATTATCAATATTCATTACATAATATCCCAGTTGCATACTATCTCCAACTGGAGATGAAGAAATTGATCCTCAGAGAGGTAGGTGACTTAGGGGGAAATATCTAGTAAGTTTAAACCTATATCTGATTTTTTTAAATTGTGATAAGAACACTTAACATGAGATCTACCCTCTTCACAAATTTTTAAGTGCACTACAGTATTGTTAACTACAGGCACGATGTTGTACAGCACGTCTCTAGAACTTACTCATCTTACATAACTGACACTTTATACCCATTGAACAGCAACTCTCCATTTCCCTCTCCCTTACGCCCTAGCAACCACCATTCTACTGTTTCTATAAGTGTGTTTTTTTAAGATACCTAATATAAGTGGAATTACGCAGTATTTGTTCTTCTGTGACTGGCTCATTTCACTTAACATAATGTCCATCCATATTGTTGCATATGGCAGAATTTCCTTCTTTTCTTAAGGCTGCATAATATTCTATTGTATGTCAATTCCACAATTTTTTTATCCATCCATCTGTGGATGGACATTTGGGTTATTTCCATATTTTGGCTATTGTGAATAATGTTGCAGTGAACAAGGGAGTGTAGATATCTCTTTGAGATTCTGATTTCTGTTCCTTTAGATACATACCCAGAGGTGGGATTGCTGGATTAAATGGTAGTTATGTTTTTAATTTTTTGAGGAACCTCTGTATTGTTTTTCATAGTGGCGGTACCAATTTATAGTCCCACCAACAATATTCAAGTGTTCTAAATATTCCACATCCTTGCCAACACTTGCTACTTTTATTTTATTTTGTTTGTTTTGTTTGATAATAACAATCATAACAGGTATGAGGTAATACCTTGTGATTTGATTTGCTTTTCCCTGACGATTATATCTGATTCTAAAATCCATGCTTTACTCATGCTTCCATACTGCCTTCCTTTAAACCTACTTTCATATTACCACATTTCCCCAAAATGGACATCACCAAGCGTCTTATTCTGTGCTTTGTCAGGTTAACAGGATTACAGGAAGCATCAAGACCCTAGAGCAGGTCCAGGCATCCATCCCCAAATGGACAAATTGCTCCCTCCTCCCATATCTTAAATGGGTTGTAATTATCATTCCTTCCAATCAGCCCTTGATGTGTATATCTAACAACAGATATAAGACAAAAGAAAGCCACACTTCAAGCAGTGGTTTATATTATGAGGTTCTGCAAAAGAAATTAAGAAACACTCAAGTTGGGCACTCTCCCTCCATCTAGTGGTTAAGTAAAGTCAAAGAACTTTGTGATTTCATCTCAAATTCCATATTTTAGGCTAAAAAATACATTGCCAAAATTGTTTAATATTTTTTATGTTACCTATCAAGTTGAACTTCGGACAACTTATAGAAAATGAGTTTGATGATTCCGGAAATAAAAATAAGGCTCAGTCTAATGGCTGGGATTCTAGACTGAGTGCTTTGAAACATCTGTGCTTTTGTGTGATCATTTGGAAGGTGGGAAAGATAATATAGTATTAACCAAACTTAATACCATTTTAGTATGAGGTTTCAATGCAGGGCACATTATGTCATTATCGAAACAGTTAATTATGATAGCAAGCCTATTTTAATAAAAATTTTCTTCAGGAGGAACGTTAATTCTTATTTATACAAATTAGTAGTATTACCAAGAGGAGATATAATTGTCTTTCTTTTGAGTTTTTAAAATGTACGTTTTACCTGCTTCCTCCTACTTCACATAGACATTATGATTACTAGCAAGATGATGTGTGTGAAAGTGGGAGAATTATAGTATATATAAGACCTGTTACACCATCATCATTATTAATAAATTAGTTTTTGATGGGAAAGTTCCTCTTAATATGACATAAACTTATCTCTCCTTTAGATGAGTTATAGGTGATGGAGAACTGGACCTAGAAGCAGGAAAACCTAAACTCAGTTCCCTAAATTACCTCTTGTTAGCTGTATGACCTTGAGCAAATCACTTAAATTAAACATCAGTTTCCTCTCAGTTTGGAGACAGTTACCATTGCAGGAGATTGCATCGAGGACTAAACTTAATGGACATGGACCCATCTTTGCTTATTGTAAAGTATTGTATTACTGTATAGCATTATTACTTACTAGTCATTTCCAGTTTGGCTTGAGATTATACACATCAGGCATTTGAAATACACATGCATTATTTTTTGCTTTGAGTGTATACATTTTGAAAACAGCAAATCTTGCTATCAACACTGCCAACTAAACTTTTAATAACAGTTGCATTTCCAGGCATATTTTCAAAAGCCTTTATATTACTTTCAATATTTCCAAAGCATATTTACTTGGACAATTTATTTATGGTATACCTAGTGGGAAAGGGTCAGGTATGACAGATAAAGGCACAAAACATCTTAAAAACAGGTTGCTGTGAACTCTTAGGCTGTGAGGCTTTTGAGAAATTGTTATTGATGCCCTATTCATGTCACAGTGTCATCTATAATGTATGCTGAGATTTTTAAAAGATAGCATAAAACTTAAGAGACAAATATTATGAAGTTACCTTCTAATAGAGAATATTATATATTTCAGTAAATAAAATCTATGCCATGTTATCGTGACAGTGTGTGTCAGGGCACTGCAAAAAGAAAATAAACTTCCTCAGATTTCCAATGAACATAATGCACTGATTGACTGCAGTGGGGGTTATGAAATTATGTGAATTATGGATGCTGTTCATTTTGGTGATTGTAAAGCAACGAGATCCATGGGAAAGATCGTTAGACCTGAGAAATCAGCATAGTAAGATGTGACTCCAGCTCAGCCATGTCCAAGCCTGTGAGCTTGGTTAAAACACCCTTGGTTGTTCCTCACAAGATTACCCTGCATGCCATGAAATCAGGTGTAAAAGTGTCCTTGTAACAAAGCCCCGCAGGTGCCTCCCAAGTATAAAATATGGCTTATTATCATTACAATATCTTGGCAGAGATTTCTAAAACAAAGAAGCAAACAGAAAACTCTGTATCACAAAAATTCTAAAAATTTGAGTTGGAGCCACTCTAAGTTCTTCCTCACCTGTCCACCACCCCCCGCCCCAACTATTTCCATTTCTTCTTTTCCTCCCTGCCTTGCCGCTTCCCACAGGATTGGCCATAGGGTCTAAGTACCTCCTAAACATGGAGGTTCATGCTTTCTTTTTCTTCTTTGATTTCTCAAGCCAAGAAATTTGCAAGGCCACTGAAGTCTTCATGTGCCCTCTCTGTGACAAGAACTGCTCACTGCAGAGACTCAATGACAGCTGTATTTATGCCAAGGTGAGTGTGGACCCTCACGTTCCCCTCCCCGCCCTCTACTTTTTCTAGGAGGCAGGTAGTAAAAAGTCCTCCAGCAAACCGCTTTTTACCAAAGTTAAACGTTCCCAAGTGTTTCAACAATAAATATCATTGACAACTGAATAAAACATCACTCTGTGGCAATTACAGAAAGAGTATATTTTATTAGAATATCTTTGTCTTCCTTTGTTTTTATAAGTGATTATTGCCATCATAGACCTAAAACGTCCACCTGGAATGACATCTAGATTCTTTTTTGGGGAAAGATGATTATTTCCATGGGCAGTGATAAAATTTTTATCTTCCATGAAGACTGCTGAATTTAAAATACTTCTAATTTTACAGAGAAAATGAAATAACATACCAAAGCTCTCAAATTGCTGCCTATCAGAATCACCTGAAAGGGGTTTTAAACTCCTGAAGCCCAAGCCACATCCCAGAGCAATTAAATTAGAATCTTTGGATTTAGAACCTAGGCATCAGCATAACTTAAAACCTCCCAGGTGATTTCAAGGTGCATACAAGTTTGAGAAATGTGTAGTTGAATTTTACAATTACTATTATTCATTTGTAAAATGGTTTTATTAAAGTATAATTAACAGATAATAAAATGTACATATTTGAAGTATATAAGTGAATACATTTTGATTATATATATGCTCCTGTGAAACCATCACCACGATCAAGATAATGAACTTATTCATTACCTCCAAAAGTTTCCTCATGACCTCTTGTAATCTCTGCCTCCCATCCCTCCCAAATTCCACCCCTGTGCTCAGGCAACAAACTGTTTCCTGTCATCATAGATAAGTTTGTATTTTCCAGACTGTTAACGTAGATGGAATCACACAGTGTGTGATTTTTTTCTGATTTATTTCACCCAACATAATTATTTTGAGATTCATCCATGTCATAACATTTATCAGTCAATCATCTTTCTTTATTGCTGACTAGTATTGCATTATATGGCTATATCAAAATTTGTTTATCCATCTTCTATTAATGATCTTTTGGGTTGTTTTAAGTTGTTACCATTTTAAATAAAGATGCTACAAATGTCTACAAATCTTCATTTAGGCAAGTAGTGTTATTTCTCTTGGGCAAATACCTAGAACAAAATGGCTGGATTATGAGATAGAAAGATGTTTAACCTTCTAAGAAACGTCCAAACTGTTTTCCGAAGTGTCTAGACCATTTTACATTTCCACCAGCAATGTATGAGAATTCCAGTTTTCTATATAGTCACTGATTCTCAGGATGGTCTGTCTTTTTAATTCTAGCTGTTCTAATAGATGTTTAGAGAGATCTCATTGCGGTTTAGTTACTTGAAAAAAATTTGATTCTTTTGGGTGTTGCTTTTAGGATTTGTGAGCTGGGCTCACAGCAGTGCTCTTTCTAGCACTCATTTTTCCCCACAATAAAAACAAGATCTTTCTGTGTACTCTACCCAGTGCACTGTGAATAATGAGGATTTCCAGTCTGGCTGGCGGGAACAGGCACTATTCCTGACTCTGTGAGTGCCTGAAACTGTTTCCTCTAATCCTTTCAGGTGGCTCTTTCCTCAGGTAGCTTCCTCACATTAACGCTCCCTGTCTGGGTTGCCCCTCTCTGCACCCTGGTGACTACACTTTCAGTGTAGTAACCTGAGGCAATCATAATGCTCACCTCACTTGTTTCCTGCCTCTTAGGGATCACTGCCCTTCATTGCCTCGCATCCAATCTTGAAATCTGTTGCTTATATATTTGTGCATTCTTTGGCTGTTTCTGAATTATTTATTTTGAATGCATGACATGGGAAAAATCTGTTTTGTTTATAATTTAATTTCTAAAATGTGCTCAGTGTTGAATTCTTTTAAATGTTCCAAAAAGATGTCTTGTTTGGGGAAACATTTTCTCAACACTTTTTGCAGAAACCAAGTGTATAGAGTCATTAGATGTAAATACGCATGTTTTTCCCTTTGCCCATGCATTTCAAAGACATATAACAGCCCTAGGGACACCAACAAATCCATATATACATGTGTTACTTCTACTTGGACAGTTCTAATAAAACACACTGGCATTATCTGAACACTAAAGCTAAGAATCATATGTGGCAGAGTGATAAAGTGAAGAAACTGTCCAAGGAAACATTAAATCTAGGGGGCCTTTCTCATTGTACAGTATCTACATCCTTCCTTTACTCTGTAGAAATAGTATATATAGGGACAGGTATGACTCAGAAGGAATTCACTTGGTAACTATTATAAGGTAGGTGGAAAAGTTAGCTTGCAGAGGAGAATATTGCCTTATGGAACAAAACAAGAAATAAAACCCACTACGGTGAAATCTTTAATGTGTCTTGTATTTGTTCCTCTGGCTAAGGTAAAATGTAGCTACTTGGTTTACACCTTAAAAATCAGAATTACTCTTCCTTCATTGAATGAAAATAAACATTCTCTTTTAAAATCAGTTTACATACTTAAACACCTAGAGGTTACTGTATGGGCAGTGTCAGAAATAAGGGAAGAGATTTTTAGCAAAGAAACAAGGCCACCAATCTAGAATCATCTAGCCTACACCATCACCCAGCGACATCATCTAGGAACTGGTCAATTCCTTATGGAATCAATCACCACTTGTGACAAGTAACAGGAAATTAAATCTGTCATATTTTACTGAAATATGTGTGTGCATGTAATAATTTCCTGAATAATTTCAAGGGTGTGTTTCAGAGAAAATGCGGTCCTGTCATATAATAAAAATTATATTTAAGTACATTAACATTTTCTTTGGTGACTGTTTTCACTTTTAATACTTAAAAGTATGGGAATTAAGAAATATTTTCAATTAACTAATTCAGTGATATTTGCATACTGTTTTCAAAGCACCTGACACCAAACTGTCAATTTCCATTATGCTAGGATTTCTCAGTTAAGGTGAAATCATCAGGTACAAGGGTCCTGCATTGTTTTTACATATGATTCTTTTTAAATTAATTAATTAATTAATTAGTTTATTTATTTATTTATGGCTGTGTTGGGTCTTTGTTTCTGTGCGAGGGCTTTCTTCAGTTGCGGCAAGCGGGGGCCACTCTTCATCGCGGTGCGCGGGCCTCTCACTATCGCGGCCTCTCCTGTTGCGGAGCACAGGCTCCAGACGCGCAGGCTCAGTAATTGTGGCTCACGGGCCCAGTTGCTCCGCGGCATGTGGGATCCTCCCAGACCAGGGCTCGAACCCGTGTCCCCTGCATTGGCAGGCAGATTCTCAACCACTGCGCCACCAGGGAAGCCCCTACATATGATTTTACAAATGACTCAACCTTTGAAGTTAGCCTTATTTATAACAGTTATTAGTATCTGGGGTTTTTTCACTTGTTCAACAAATATTTATCCAATACCTAGAGTGAACCTCAGACTGTATACTGATATTAAGGCTACAACAGAATTAGGACAGACCATCTTTCTTCTTTAAGAAATTTCATGGATGAGTCTGCATAAGATTACACATCAGAATCACCTAGAACTTTTGTTAAAAAGCAGATTCCTGGGCCCCACGTCCTGAGATTCAGAATCAGTTGGCCAAGGGCGAGGCTTAGAAATCTGCATGTTAAGAGGCTCCTCAGGTGATTCTGATTTCTAGGACCACATTTAAAAAGCTGTTGCCCTAAATAAGTAATGAGTTGGGGGAGGGGTAAACAAATGAAGTTGCCATGTTTGGTGTACCTTTGCCCCGGTCCAATGGACATGGATAGTTACACAGATTTTGCTCTGTCGAAGAATTAGGAACTAAGGAACTGAGAGAGGGCTGAACTTCAGCCTAAATTCCAAACCCTGCCTCTCTCCCCGGTAATCGCCTGGCCCGCAGCATGGAATCTGCCCAAGAGGCACCTTGTTCACCTTAGCCCAGAGGGGCTTGAATGGAGTATAAGTGGCAGTTTCCAGAGGCTTAAGTTATTCTGAACCCATGAAACAATTTTAGAAAGAGATCTATCAACTACAGTAGAGGAGACATAGAGTTTAAGCTTCCAACCTAATAAGAAATTTATCTCCTTAAACAATATCCACATTTATTGATTTCCAGCCACACTCAGCTCTGCAAGAGAAATCACATGTCAAAGATAGTGGAGAATTTATGCTAAAACACAGCTTTGTTTGAGGGATAGTTTGCTTCTGTCTTCTTATATCATCCCTATTTACATCAACAATGTTGAATAAAAAGCTTGTCCAGAGGTTCCCTATGCATAAAAGCAAGCTATTTTTCCAATAAAATATTTAACTGCAAATATACATTTGTAGATCAGACAAGCTTTTTCTTTCTTTTTTTTTGGCTTTTAGAAAAGTCTGTTTTGTTGCTTTGGGATTTTTCTGATCACTCACGATCTAAGCTTGAGCCATCCACACTGGCGACTCTTATATCAGCACCCTAAAAAACCCATATCATCGGAAGCTATAACCACAGGCTTCTAAGTGCTTTTCTTATCTCCACAGTCTCCCCTGTCATAATACACCCCGCATGTAATAGTTTAGTGGGTAAAACAATGATTTTATACTTTTACACTCCTCCTCAGGGCAAGTTCTGAAGACTTCCCTAACTCCCATTCTAGCTTTATCTTGCACTACATGTATGTAATCTCACATTACATCAATATGGCATGTGTACCTCGCCGTGTCTCGTGGATGTGTTTCTGAAAAGCTGATATTTAAATTTACTTAGTTAAAAATGCCTGAAAGATTTGTAAACAAAACTAATAAGAAAAAAAAATGAAAAGCTTTTTTAAGGAAAATATTGCATGAGCAATGACAAATTATGTCTGTGCAACACAATTGTTGTTAAGTATTGCTTTTTATGTGTCACTTTTCTAAAAACACGGCTGTTTCTGGAGCAGGGGAAGCCATTATTTCTTGGTGACCTTTACGTCCCCATGTGTGAAGTCTCTGTTCTAACACTCTAAGAGGCTGTTTCCTGCACTAGGCTTGTTTATAAAGGAAAGCAGGCAGCTGTTCAGTTGCTTGGCAGCCGCAGGTGTCTCTGTGGGATGCCTTTGGACACAAAAAAGCTGGATTCCCCCGCTGGGTGGAATTTTATCAACTCTGTGAGAGAATTTCTTTGCGGTCCTTTTCTCTATTGTACATAATATATACTGATGATTGGTGTGAAAACCAAGTCTTATAACATTTTTTAAAAGCCCAAGCCTTAACAGTCTTAGAAGTGTAGAAGCATCTAGGACATCTTGCACCTATCCACCAACTTTCAAAAGGAGCACAACTTTTGTATAATAAAATTTGCAATAATGCTACATAATAGGAAAATATATCCCACGTTTATCTGTTTTATATTATTTTACAGCGTGTTCCAGATGTTACAATTAAAATACACATTAATGTTGTTTTAATGCACCCATTGAGCAGCCTCTAGACTGTAGACTGAGCAAAGAGGACACCATTCTACTCCCACTTTCCTTAGAATAATGTTCTTTAGCCCCCAATTGGCCTCTCACTCCTGTGAGGATAATGCCCCTATTTTCTCTTTAGTTTCTATGGTATTTAAATGACTGCCAAACATACATTGGCTTGGCTATATTGGTTTAACCTCCCTCACTAAATTATAAATATAGTTAGGGCATTACGCAAATAAAAAGAGGCAAAGGTAAATTGAGTTTATACTTTATTAAAGTCAAACAATTCTTACAACCCTGAAATGTATATTCAATAATGTTGTATAACTGTACATTGTTCTTTATAAAACTTCAGGTCATGTCTGATTAAAAAACACTTGGACTATATCCTAAATGTCCAGTGATTTATGAAATTTCTTAATGACCCATGGCACATTCTGAAAGACATCAGAGAGTCGGGATAGCACTGTGATACCTTTCCCTTGGAAGTGCTGGATCACTAATGGAATTCTGCATTTTGCAACTGTCCCAATCCTGGAAGTTTTGCTAACAGGAAGTGCAGCTAGGCATGCCTTCACTGGAAAGCTAACTTCTTAAAGCTCTCTGTGTAGCTTCTATTTGTGGCCCACAAGTACTTCCTCAGGGTACGAGAACCACTTCTAAGCAGAAATGAAGGTAGAGTCAAAGGGGAAAAGAGAAGAGAAGGGGGGAAATGCTGATTCCTCACCTCTCCCCATGAGAAAATCACATGAAAAAGTTGCAGGACCCATGAAAGGATTGCCTATCTTATATTTGCAAACTATAAAATAATGTGATCCCATTGGGAAAGAAAATCAATAGTACCTAAATGCAAACAGTAATCACTGGATTATTATAACCAAAAGTGTGACTAATACTTTTGTTTGTTTTCCACTAAGGTAACATATCTGTTTGATAATGGAGGGACAGTCTTCTTTGCTATTTTTATGGCAATATGGGGTAAGTATGTTCTTCCATTACTTACTTCCTGGCCCTCATTTTCTGAGGCTGTTGCTTTGTTTATTCATACCCACCATACACACACACAAGCAAACACACATACCATGTATCAATTCAACAGTAAAATCTCTTGTTTCGTAAGCTCTCTTCACACATCCACTGCTTCTTTGGGAATTTAACTCTTGATTTAATCTTCTAATCCCTAAAGCCTCAACCTTCCTATACTGTGGAGTATATTTTTCCTGCCAAAAATGGCAGTAATTGAAAACAAACTGAAATATACTAGAATCCAAATTAAGCTTCTTGTATTTTCACTTGTGAAAGTGACACTCAGAAAATGTTTTGTTTGCTTAAGGCTTCCATTATATATATTTTTAACCTTATATTTTATGCACTTAGAGATGCAGAATCTATTCCATATATGATTGAGCAATAATGTCTAATACAAAATAAATCCTGTTCCTATCTAACATGTTAAAACTGTAAAAGTTATGTATAGGTATATGTATTGGCTGACTTTTTTCACTAAGTTTCTCACTGAGTTTTTAAAGAACCCAATTAATTGAGGCCTAAAGTAAACCACAGATTGGAATTCCTGAAGCTTTGAAGAGAAGTGATTACTTTCCTGGTTAGGGTCAGCTTTCGTACCATAGTCTGTTGGATGCAAAGTCACTGTCAACTTGGCAACTCAAGGGGCTGACTATGTACCTGCTGATACAGAAAAGTAAAATGTACTAGAATTCAAGCCTCTCACTCCTGTTACTTTAATTTCCCAGGAACGGAATCTGTGCCATTCTCTCTTTCTAGCTTTAAGTCAAAATTAAAAAAAAATAAAATCACCCTTCCAATTTTCCTTCAGGAAAATGCCAATCTTGATATATGGTATTATGACTACACAGGGAGCAGTGAAGAGTCAATTCACCCCCCCCCCAAAAAACGTAAAAATGTAATTTGGGGTCCCTATTTTCATTGAAGGATTTTTTAATTAAATTATCGGGCAGGACAATCATGGTGAAATCTTTCAGTTTTACCTGATTCCACAAACATTTCCTGCTAAGAAAGAAATAGACCAAAATACAAGTTAAGGTTACTCAATAGATGATTCAGCACAGTGAGAAATGGAAGAAAGGAAACCTTTTGGATGATTTATCCTCTATGTTTCTGCTACTTGTCTCATGCTTTTACAGTTCTCTTTGGCACAGGCCACATGAGAGTGATCTTGCTTCAGCTTTTGGATGATGGATTTGAAAGGCCAGGATATAGTGAACATTTGCCATCTGAAGCCTTTTTCCCCTTAGTTTTATACTGAGGTACGAAGTGGAGGTATGTCATCCATAGGAATGCCATCCCGTGCATTTTCTCGGCCTGCTGGTGTAGATGAATCATTCTCAGCTGGGTTATAAGAACTAGAATTTCCAAAACTCACATCATAAGGTTCCGGTGCATTATCTAATCGCAGAACTAAAAATGCAACAAAAAAATTGCTTTATAGTGACAGTCTGGAAGATGCATGCTTAGGCACCTGCTAGACTGTAGGAATTGTTCTGGATGAGTTAGTTACACTTTTTTATATGGGCGTTTCAGAGATTAGTTTTGAATTTTAAATAAGTACATATTTTGCAAGCCACATTTTTCTTCTAAAACTATGAACAGTTTAACTTCCAAAATTTCACTGCTGGTGGTCCAAAAATAAAGGAACTAAGGGAGAGATCATGTCAGAAATATAGCAATACTTCATATGAAGAAGTATTGACATGTCTCATTGACTTTTAAATCTTGTGAATTCAGAGCCTTGTCAACATGTTCAGAATTTTTACTTCTGGTATAAAAATAATTTTTAAAAAGTGAAGAGCTTTAATTTTAAAATGTGTCATTATTTTACCAAGTGTCTTAATATCATTATGGGTGAGCCATTGAAGATGGAGATGAAAGAAAACAATTTGTAAAATCTTATGTTTCCTTCTGAGAGATCCAGGTTATTATCCTGATTAATAATATTGGAGATTGTTTTTATTTTCAACAAACAACTAATTATTATTTCTTTTATGTTCTTGAATTCAAAGAAAACTTGGGGCACTAGGTATTTGAATACTAAAGCAGGGACTACTTACTAATTAGACTAGTAATCTAATTATTCAGCTAGGTATTCTCATATCCTACCTATTCCTTAAGCCTTCTGTTTACAAATTGGACCCCCAGGAACCTTAGGAATTTGGGAAAGGTGTCTCAAAGCTGAAAGAGTAAAACAGGTGGTGTGATTGAATTATTCCATTATGCCTCAATCACAATATCTTAGATTATATCAAGTTGTTAGACTGAGCTTTTGCATGTGATAACATTTAAAGAAAATATTCTGAAGTTAAAAAAAAAAAAGTTTGGAAAACCCTGTTGATTGAAATCCTATCCTTCAATTTTGAAAAGTGATATAGTTTTTATTTTCTATGGATTGCTAGAAGCCCATAAACAGAATTCAGTTAATTTACAATTAATGGATTTGATTTTGAAAATTAACAATATATCAGTAATGTTCCAAACTTATCAAAAATCAACAAGACTTTATCAATGAGACCTAACAGGGGTATTTAACTATTTTTTATGGTGGCAAGAGTCCCTTGTGTAAACCAGAAAACAGATTTTTTTTTTTGTCCTGAAATATTAAAGAAAAAAAGGGTTGAATCAAGCATTTGAAGTGATTTTATTTCTGTCCTAATTACTACTGCATTATTAAGATCAAACTCAGTGCTTTATTCTTAGCAGACACATTTCTCATCCATAGATGTGGTGGGTTTTTGCATCACATGATTGGGAAATTTCTGAATTAAGGTTTATCTGACTTTATGTACCCAAATATGCAACCCTTTAGCAATTCTGTTTTAGAGACTCATTAAGATAATTAATAGAGGGCTATTGTATACGTGTAAACTTTGCAAGAGCTCCAGATTAGAATAAATCATTGTTCAAATTACTGCTACTAAGAGATCCAACAATGGTGAATAATGGCTCCCCAGTTACTTGCTAACAAAACTGCCCATTTTGTTCTTAATATCATGCCATCATCTTTCAATTATAATGATATGTTTTAGGTTCTGGGATTATTACTTAAAACCAATTGTGATGCGATGAGCAACAGTTCCAAATGGTTTTAAAATTTCACACACAGTTCCATAGTTATTTTGGTTATGTTCTTTGAGAAAGAGAGAATAGATCAGAATAAATCTTTAGTTCATTTCTGTCATATGAATCTCTAAATCCCTTCTAGATAATGCAGAGAACGTTAGCAACTTCACTTACTTAAAACCACTGTGTACAGGTGAAGTTCTGAAAGTTGTTTTTACCTGGTTCATTTCTGTCGTCATAAAGTCGCCGATGGGAAAATGAGTCTGTTTTCCTTTTTCCACACAGCAAGTAGCCAACAAGACTAAGCAATGAAGCACCCAGAATAGCACCTAAAATGGCCCCAAATACTACTCCTGTATTTCTGTTCTCTAGAGGACAAAGAAAAAATAATTTACAGATAAGAAATAGAAAACAATTATTCAAAGAACAGAAATATATACATGTGGACTTTGTGTAAGCAAAGAATGTTTAACACTTTTTTTAAAATTAGATAATGGATATGAATATACAGAGAAATATATATACATTGTGTGTATGTGTGTGTGTGTGTGTTTTACAAAGTACTGAGTTTTGGGGATATATTGGAAAATTTGCTTCCTGATAAAACTGTACTTCAAAATTTGAATATCTTGAAATACTTCTAAGCTTTAGTTTTATAACTGTTTCATTACATATTAACAGTAATAGTACTGAAATGCCATGTGTATTCTCTATTAAGATCTAATTTCTATGTTGAATTCTATATTACATTTTTAATCAACTCTGAATCTTTGATGAACTTTAATGATGAGATAAGCTTTGAGTTTGTTTCTATAATAATTGAAAAGTAAAAAGCTAATGGGAGTAAGTAGGTAATAGGAATTGAATCCACAAACCCCAAGTGAAAAGGCATTATGAAGAAAAAGAAATATATCGTGATAGAGGGTATTTCCAAATACAACAAATAGACCAAACAAAGCAGGATGTTTGCAGTGCCTTGCACATTGCGAACAGATGTGTAGGTCTGAGTTAAAGGAGTCCAAAATTTCATTCTATTATCCCCTTTACCAAGCACCTTATTTGAAGACTAAGTCATCAATAAATCACTGAATGCTTCCTGGATTTATACTTAGTGCATTTTATTTTCAGGTTTAAAAAAAATTTGTTGAGAAGCTTATTAATTAGGTAGGCAAGAGGTCTTATAGGGTCTCTAATTCTATATCAGTTTCCATTTATACACAAAAAACATGTTGGAAGGTTAACAGCAGCACATTTTTTTACCAAGATAAAAGTGAAGCAAAGTTAACTAAGTTTTTTTTGATTAATGAGCAATGGTAGGATTAAGTACTCAGTATTCTCAATATGTATATTAAGTTTAGAAAGACAAAACAGAATAGTTTTTAAAAAAATCTTTCTGATGGAATATCAGAGTATGTATGAATGGAAAGGTATCTTAAAATTATGAAAATATATGTATGTACAATATATTGGTTGCAGTACTATAATAATCCTAGATTTCAGAATTTAAAACTTTTCCTGTACACTAACAACAACTTTCAAATAGGAATTTGTTTATATGATTTGGTGTTTATATCACTAATATAATCTGTAGATAAGTTGTATTGGAAATCAGTGAGTTCATGAGGGGGAAAAGAGGAGTTATTTTTTTTTAATTCAGAAAACAAAACCATGGTTAGACCTGAGAAAATAAAATAGAATGAATTTTCATTAAATATTAGAGATCTTTTCCACTTTATGTTTTAAAGCTTGACTAATCTCTAAATGAAACAGAAATGTCCCCATAACACAATTTTCTTGTGATACTCAAAGCTGAATTCCATTTTTATGGTGTTCAGTAGGTACTGAACTAAAAATTAATTGAGGGTATTCTTCTGTTGAGTTTAAATTTTTAAAATACATATATTTTTATATATTTTTAAAATATATATATTTAAAAATGCATATATTTTAAAACTTCAGTTGTATCGTATTCCTAAAAGCCTGTGAAATTTCAGGTAGTCTTTCTGAAATGCAGTAAAAATTGTTACCCAGTATCTCAAAACTGTACCACTACCTCAGTTTCTGTTTCTTTTCAATCTAACCTACTTCTCATTTTGTCCCAGTCTCATCACATTCTCACATTCCCATACAGTAATGACTAGTATATGCTGACTTAAGCCCTAAAATCCCTTCACTATTCACTATGAATATCATGGTTTCTCCCCCCAAAATGAGAACCACCTGTGCTATTGCAGTCTCCTTTTTTTCTAGTGTGGTACATTTCTTAGGTGTAATGACTTATTTGGAGATTCAGTTTCACACAAAAGGAAAATTAAATCCATTTATATTTACCTTCTTGGGGGTCTGATGTATTTGGAAAGATTTTTGAATTATTGGTGAATTTCAAGGTGGGATATAAAGTTGTTTCTTGATAGGCAGTAAACCCCGCCAAGCTATCTCCAGTCATGGTAGGCCATCCATCTGTTTCCATTATCATGGGGGTCACAGATATGGTGTTTGATCCTGAAGGGAGGTTGCTAACTGTAATGGAACTGTTGTCAGGAGCTTTCATGGTATTATTGACCGAAGACCGAGTGAAGTTTTCGGAAGATACAATAGCTGTAGTATTGGGAGGTGCTGAGACTGGCAGAGGATTTTCGTCTGCTACGGATGAGTTCCAAGGCAATTTAGAAACAAAGCTGTGGCTCAGGGGAGGGCTTGGGGAAAGTGTGGGCATGAGTTTCAGACTGGAAGAGTTGTCTGTTGACAAATTATGGTAGAAATCTGTTCCATGGGTTTTATTTGATGGATCCCCAAAAGAGAAATTACTTGCCTTGGGATGGGAGGTTTCTCTATTTTCTTTATCTGAGGTTGAATTTGCTTCACTTTCCAAAGGAATAGATTGATTTTCCCTTGTTTTTAAGTCTTCTGCAGTGTTTTGTGTTGTGTTTATTTCTCGACCTTCTTCTCCGTGGCTTCCAAATAGTAGTAAACTAAACAAAATTGAAATCAACAGAATTTTGGCTGAAGTCAACATTGTAATCTTCTTTGGTATTGGTGTTAATAATGAGAATCTGAAAGAAAATAATGACAATTTGAATTATTAAATGAAGTATTGAGGTTTTTTTAAATGGATCTACATTTTTAAAGTGATAAAAAAATTCAGAGACATAACATTGACATGATAGTACCATACTCTTTATTCCAAAAGTTTGTTTCCTTTGGATTTTATTAAAACTAGAGTCACTGAGTTCTATTTCACTGAGTTCTATTTTCTATATGGTATTTCTTTCTTTCTTCCTCTAGGGAATGCCATGCAAAATCTTCGTCAAGCCAGACACTACTATTTCATTATTTCAAAGACCATTTAGCTTAGGACAAGTTGAAATACACACACACACACACGCACACACACATACGTATTGTACAATATATGGACTACTAAGTAATTTTTTAAAAATAATGTAATATAGGGCTGCTTTCTTCAACCTATTTTTAAAAAAATGTTCTTTATAAAGATGTAATTTGGAATATTTATTATGAAAATGATGTTATTGATTATACAGTAAACATACCACTTTAAAATGAGTCAGTCAGGAACTCCACTTGAAAACATTTTATTAGTTCCTAATTTGAGTTACTTGAATTTGAGGTTAACATCCCTTTTTTCACAGCATGTTTACTTCATGTTACCCTTTTTCCTGTTAATCCCAAATAACAGAAAGTCAGAAAGACTTTTAGAATTGGGGATTCTTTCATTGCATTCCCTTATTGTATAAATGAAGAATCTGGTTGTGAGTGTGTGTGGAAAAAAAAGTACCTAACTAGATTGTGGCAGAGTTGAAGTTTGAAACCATGGTTCTGACCTCCAATCTGGGCACATCATTCTGCCTGCCTCTTAAGCGTGGAAGCGCCACAATTCATAGATAGGAGGATATGGGGTAAAGGTTTTGAAATTATATTTATATTGTAATTCTGGTTTCTATCATGAATAACATGTGAAAAATAATCATCATATTAAGCAGTTGCTTTATCAATATCATAATCATATGACTTCATAGTGTTCTGCAGACTAAATGAAATGATTTATGTAGAAGTACTCTAAACAATATCTGGCCTAAAGTAAGCAGTTAGTAAATGTTAACTTCCATTTCTTATTATTAAAATATAATAATATTTCTATAAATGTCTTACAGTTTATAATATCATCTCATTTGAGCCTCACAATGATCCATTGAGACAAAAAGAGTAGCTCACGTTATCCCCATTTTCCAGATGAAGAAACCGAGGTTCAGAGTGGCCAGTAATGGAAGCTAGAAGAAGCAGCACTGAAAGCCAAGTCTACTGACTCCAACCTAATTAGGTGCTAAAATTTAAAGTGTTTTTAATTGAAAAAGGTAAAAAAAATGTTAGACTATTCCTCTTCAAACAATAAAGTCTGAGAACTGATTTTATGTTCTTTGAATTGGACCTTAGAGCTTATTTTTCACTAAAAGCCTCCAGGATGACTGAGATAAGAAAAGGAAGGAGGTGCAACTGCTATTATTTATGTCCAACATTAATTGCCATTTCTTAAAAGCTCCCCCAGAAATTTTTACAAATCTTTTCAACCTTGATGATTTTTCACTAGGGTCTGAGGAGCCTCTAAATTACTCCCTCTGATTATCGTGTGGTTTTAAGTACCCCTCTCCTTGCTTAATGACTACTTACACAGTGGTACAACTTAGACGTATCTATAATACATCCTGATACAATATTTTTTTCTCCAAAGACTTCTAGCAAGCAGTCTATACCTGTGGATTTCTAAGGTTTAAAAGATATAGTAATTTCCATGCCCTGTGCTTATCACTTAAGAAAGTTCTACTTAAAAAGCAAGCAGGCAGACATACAAGAACATTCATAAGGGCATTATTTATGTGTCTCCAACCTAAACATCCACCAGTAACAGGTTGGATAATAAATTGTTTAATATTTGCACATGAAAAATAAACGAGATGCACAGATGGGTTGCATACAGTAACATGAGTGATTATCACAAATATCATGCAGAGCTTAAAATGCCAGTTGTACTGTATGATTGCATGTTTATAACGTTCAAAAACTAGAATGTTAAAAGTCAGGAAGGTGGTTACTTGTGGGAAGGAAGGAGACAGTATTGATTGGGTGGGCATGAAAGGGACTTCTGTGTGCTCCTAATAATCTGTTTCTTCACTTGGTAGGGATTATATAGGTATTTGTATTTGTGATAATTCTGTTCATTTATATTTCATTCACTTTTCTGTGATAATCAAGAAAATTCATTTAGATCCTAAAAATTGTTCACATAATTGGAAAACATATTACTAGTATGCATCTATTACATCAGATGCTTTGCATGTTTTCTCATTTAATTCTTAACAAAAACAATCGAACAATAAGGAAGGGATTATTAATCCTATTTTACAGATAATTAAATGGGACATAAAAAATGTAAATAATGTATTCAAGGACACGTAGCTAGTGGCTGTAAGATAGGGTTAGGATTCAGACCTTGGCATTAAAAGCTAGTAATCACTCATCTATGTAACAAAAGTTACAAAGGAGTATAGAATTTGGTAATCAGCTGGTTTTTAGAACTCTTCCCACAAATGTTTTCTTAGCACAGAATAATAAAGAATAATGAAATCCTCCAAATTTTATTTTAACCAGAGCAGGTGATAATCCCACCTTTTTAAACACTAGAAACATAGTGACTTCTCCCTTAAGTGCCTCTTAAACATACTAAGTACACTTTTATCCTAATTTAAGAAAATCCCAACAATTGTCTCCATGGTTTCTAGATAAACACTTTTACCATGTAATTTACAGATTAACATTAACAACACAGGAATGATTATCCCCAGGACCTGAAGTTCACCAATATTTCATTACACTGTTGCTTCACCTAGCACATTTAAAATAGAATTCAATTTAGTTTAAAAATTCATACATGGACCTTTTCAGAAACAGCTCTTTCCTGTGAACTCTGTCAGTTTCATAGCAAACGTTATAACCTTTTTCATTGTCTACTGCCAGTGATCTGATTTGTTTATGCATTGTACTTGGCCACCTGTCTTATTGTTAGGCAGTTTGATTGCTTTCCCTAAACCTAGGCTTTCTGGTTATTTTCTCTTCCTAAAGAAGTGGTTACCAGAGGGGAGCAAAAAACAACCCTTAGCTTTTCATCTAATTTTCTCATAGTGTCACATGAGGAACGTGGCATAGAGCTTTTGCTCCGTTCCAGTAATGAGAATCCACATACCAAGAGTCAACAAAGTGAGTTTTGTTGTTCCTGTTTCACTTTGCTTGTAACATGGAACCACCAAGGGGATCTTGCTACCCTTTACCCAGCTTTTGATTGTAACTTGAAAACCTAAGGTATCAACACCCCCAATGAGCCAAGCATTCTGTTACTGCCTATAATTCATTTCCAGGGAAAAGAGAGAAAGGGAAGAGTGGGATAAGACAGTATGTTGTGAAGGCTATTCGCCATTTATTCCAAAATTAATACAGTTGTGGGAAAGGCTTTTGTGAATATTGATTCGTTCCTGTTGTCCTAGCTTGGCAGCTGGGGACAACTTTGCTTCTGCTCTCTGGCTTCTAAGAGAACAAGGTTACACCTCCTACTCAGGTCCATTCATCTTAAAGGGACAGAAGCAGCCAGGAATTGAAGCCGTCAGCTATTCAGAACCCCAGCCCTGGATTTTTGCTGGGGCAAGAACTAGGCAATTTTGGTTAAGTTTGACCCCATTCTGAGTTGAACCAAGCACATTATAAGCAGGGAAGGTTAATGGAAGTGGTACAGAAGCTCCAGAGGACAATAAAAGTACTCTGTATTCTTTATCTTTACCCTTTTCTTGCAGCCTCTTTCCATCTCTAGAGTTGAGACATGTAAACTGTGTGGTATATTTGTGTGTAAAGCTATGCTGGATGATGGATGGCATGCTTCTGTGTTCCCAAGTTCATCAGTCAACCAGGTGCACAGTAGAGACAGAGAGAATGTGGGGATGAAAGAAAGTGAAATTGGAGAGAGAGAGAGAGAGAGAGAACCAGGAGGACGAGGCAGCATCATTTCTTCTGTTCTTTGCCCCTTCTTGCCCCTAGGTGGAAATTCCTAAGAGGACTTTTCAGGATGTAACCTAGGAACAGAGATAAACTCATTACAAACTTGAAAAACTTCTAAGATGAGAATTATTATAAAGAGAACAGAAAGAGAGAGGAGGATTTCCATCCAATTTGTGATACCTGAAACAAAGATTCTAAATCTTTCTGTATATATTGAAATGTTTTTATTGTTTCTAATGTTCAGTAACTTTTAAAATATACTTTTGGAGAGTGTGAGTTTCACTGGTTTTTTAAAAAAAATAATTCGTTTATACAAAGAAAATGAAAACTGTTTTCTCCCCTGTCTTTGGTGTTGGCACTAAAAAGTGGTTTCACATTACTAGTTTTGTATAGAGGGCTTCAGGAGGTGGTGAGAGGGAAAATAAACAAAAAAAACCCAAAAACCTGTGGCCATTAAGGAAAGAAAATCCACACTTACTGTGCATAAAATTGTTCCTCCTTAAGTTCGTAAAGTTATTATTCTGCCCAGCCGTCCTGTTGTAACCGAGTCATACCCATTTTATACCAAGCTTTAAAAATAAGGAGGTACCCTGGTTTCTATCAGGTAATCAACCCATGCAAGGGAAAAGAAATGCTAGTCATTCTAAACTAAATCAAAATCAGAAATGTTAAATAAAAACATTACTTTAGCTGCACTGAGGGGATAATATAAAAACATGTTTCTGTAGTGAAATAACTAAAGAGTATATTCTGTACTACTTCTCTCTCAGTTGCCTGTGATCATTCTTCTTATAGGTTTCTGGCTAAAAATTAAGACAGATGAGTTTTGTTTGTCTTTGTCATAGGAAACTCAGTCTGACGTGTAGCCAATATCCCAGGCAGAACTTGAGTGTGACACTGAGCGGACTTTCCAATCTTGGACAGTATTTTGCTGTCCCTAGATGAAAGAACCACAGTAAATGAAGACATAAGGAATTATGCTTCTCGAAATGCCTCTTTTATAAGAGGGTTTTGAAAGGGCGTGAAGACTTAACTAGTCAGAAGGTAGGATTATACCTGAGGACCCACATCATTTCACTTTATTTGAGTTTAAAAGAAAGAAACAAATAAAAGGAAAAACATGACTTTCTTTCAGGAAATAATAAATTTCAAAAGTTTGTAATCATTTTAATTAAAAGACTGAGGAATGCATAAGCCCAGGAAAATAGATAGAATGTCATACTCCCTGCTAACTTGGGCATTCTCAGTCATAAACTTCAATACTGAAATAATTAGGTGGAAGAGTGTTAAGCTTAGAAAGATTGTGTCTCCAAAAGAAATATTCTGGACCCAAATTTCCAAACATGGGGTTTTCAGCCTTCTCTCGTGTTTCACTATCTGTAGAAGCAGCCTCTATGGATTGATTAGAAAGTGTTAAATAGTGAATCAGCATCCCTTTAATAAGAGAAGCCTTACACAGAACAAACTGAAAATAAATTTAAGAAACTTAATCCACATCTTTGATCCATGGGATGTCTTTTGCAGCGACTGTCTTAGCCTTTTAGATTTCCATTGAGTGCTATACATGTACACATACCATGCTAAGTAAAATAATACATAGACATCACTTTGCCAATTTTTAATTAAGAAAATCTTTGGGAAAGATATATAGAAGGTTAATAATTCATTGCATTAGCAGACTGTTTTTCAAAAGCTACCGTATTCTAATACTTTAGCAAGAACCTTTGAACCAAATGCATACTTTAAATCTACATATTCATTTATATTCATGTAGCCACTTCCACTTTAAACATTTTGAAACTTACTAAGATCTGACTTAAGAAAACTCTCTCTTGTAGTCACTTACGTTTTAAGCAAGGTTTTTATTTAACTCTTCAGCTGGTTTCATCATCTAGCAAATTTGGCAATAATTCTTAAAGTTAACTCACTTAGCAGAGATGCTCGTTTGGAAGGTAATTACTTAATGAAACAACTACCTGTCTTTACAAGGGTCTCTGTAGGTACTTGCCAGGCTGTTCTGCCGAAAGTTCAACTTGCTTTGATTCTATTTGGTAAATAAGTAAGAGAAAGAGCGAGAGAGCGAGGGATGAGGGACTAGGGATCCTACGTAATCCAGCACACACTTACCTTCAGGTCTAGGAGGTGTTGACAGACAAGAACTGAAGTATCACTGCTGTTCTGGCTGGAATGAGTCTGCCTTGCATTAGAGAAAGCAGATGGGTTAGGTGTACTGATGTCCCACCGAGCAGGAGGGTGCCAGAGAAACAAAATTAGGTGGGGCTGGTCTTATCTTGCTTGTGTAATAGAGCACCCAAGAACCTGACTGACCTGCTTCTCAGCTGTCAGCATGACGATATCGCCTCATTCAGACCTTTAAAAAAAAGAAAAAAAAAAGCCCAACCCTCCAGCTTTCATAGGTTGGTTGCTTTGACTTTCGGGACAGGCTAGTTCTCTTAAGTGCTGGCAAACAAAGGACATACATTTCTTGCCCTAAATGAAAAAAAGAAAAAAAAAAGGACAAAGACTTTGGTAATGGTCCCTGCTCTATCAGGAATTTCTGACACATGCTGGGTTCCCCCTTTGCAGGTGAGGAAACCAAAATGAGTCAGCCCTGCACCTGTCACTCATGTGCCAGCCACATGCTGTCCTCCTAACACATAAACAAATCTTTCTTTCCCGTGGTGGGGATGCCCTATTTGTGTACTTAATACCTGAATGGAGAAAGTGGTGTCTGCAGTGCACTGAAACTGGATTTATAGAAAGTCACACTTAACACCAAGTGGATTAATGTGCATCGGATCCTTGAGAAAGCTGTGAAATATTAAGTTAGAAATCATCACCAGGACTTCCGGAAGTTTGTGGAGTAACTGGAGTCTGGCTGAGAATGGCCACGTGATCCTGAGTAATCCTGGGAGCCTGCTCAATTAAGTGTTTTCCATCCTGTGTTCTCTTTGCTTTTCCTCTCAATTTAGAAGCCGGAGAGTTTCAGAAGAGCCTGAGTAATGCTTGATTAAATACTAGAGTTGAATAACAACCTGGCATACTTCCTTCACTTCCTTTCACTGCTTATGAAAGGGAGAAGAGTGAAACTGCACTTTCTGGGAGATTCTGCACATCAATATTTGGGGACTGGCGCCAAGGTCTGTTCAGCTCAGTACGCCTGAGGTTCATGCTTAGTTTCTGTTGCGCAAGGAGATAGGTTTCCAACTGCTGAGAGAGAAAATGAAACTTTAGCTAAGGTTCAGGAGCCTCAAATTGAATGCAAAGAATCTGCCCAGTTAATTGGCCCCAAGAAAGAACAAGGTAATCCTATAGTTTCAAACTTTCTGAAGCCCAAAGGCCCTTCAGAGTTTGATTAGAAATTAAGCCAAACCCTAGAAAATATTCACTCAAAAGATATTTAAGCTGTATCTGCACTAGTATGAAGAAAAGCAAGTTCAGTTTAATCAAATAACTGTTTACTGAACAATGGCTTAATAAAAATCAATTGGTTATTTTCAGATTAGCTAGTTACTAGGAAAAAATCCAACTGAATAAATATTTTATGTCTGTACTTAGAGAAATGAACATGACTTAGCAGGATTGGGTGTACCATACCCTGAGGGATTTTCCCAGATATGTGTGTGAATATCATTACCACTTTCTACTTAAGCATAGTAATTATGGCCTATACCAGGCAAGGAAATTACAAAGCACTTTTGCTACAACTCTGCTTTCACTGCCACAAGAGTCAAAGTTCATCTCCAATGACCCTCTTTTCTGAAGACCCTAGGTGTGGCCTCAGAATCCTTTTCATTACTGCCCTCCTGACAACCTTAACCAATTGATTAGAACTGACCCTAGAGATACACTTTATTTACCTTTCCTGTCATGAGCACATCTGGAAGTTGTAAAATGAAAACTATGCATAAATTTAATGCCTCACTTATTACTTAGCTCACTTAGTTGTGATCAGACACCTTTATGGAAGCACCTGAGTTGGAGTTAAAAAGTAATTTCTTGCCAAACAAACAAGCCTTGCCGAGATACATTTCCAGGTATATACCATGATACCATGTTCTGGGTAAGACCAATCCCATTTTGGACCTTGTTTCTCCAGAGGAACGCAACAATAACTGATAATCACCTGACAACTTCATCAGCCGAGCCAGCTGAGATGACACATTATGCAACGGTTACATAATTTTTGTTGTGCTTACCTTCTATGGAGGCTTTCATCTGGAACTCTCCAATTGCTTTACACCCATTAATTAAACCTCACAATACATAGTGGAAGAAGAACTACTGCCTCTTTGCCTGAAATGGTGGAACCACTCACCAGTGGAGATTCCAGAACATGAAGTCACATTATTGTCTCTGATGGATCTGAAAACAGAACCAGAATGTAGCTTGGCACCATGCCTCAGATAAAACTGAAATATTGTTCTGGATCCAAAATGGTATCTTATTTTACAAATCCTATAACACCATTTTGGATCCAGAACAATGTTTCGGTTTTACCTGAGGCATGGTCCCAAGCTACATTCTGGTTTTGTTTTCAGATCCATCAGTGACAATAATGTGACTTCATTAATCGAAACGTCGAAGAGCTAGAGAGTTGAGGGTATATGCAAGTGAGTCAGTATAATGATTGATCAATAGGATACATAGAGAAGAAAGTGAGGGCACAAGGGTGGGAAAGGACAGTGAAAATGTGATGGGGAGAATGGATTGAAAATCTGCGTCAAAAGTTAATGGATTGAAAACATCTGGGCCAAGGGATTACTGGAATTGGAGTTTATAGGGAGTGAGCTGCAAGGATGGAGGTGATAATTGGAGATTATGGAGGGTTTGGAGTCATTGATCAAAATTATGCCATGGGAGGACCAGGCATAAGGTAGAGTAGGAGAAAACAGCTCTGAAGATAAACATCAAAGAACTGAGAAGCCAAGATACTAGAAATATTATCTGTGTATGTTGTAATTTCAAAAATTTATTTTGGGAGTCATGTTGATAAGAGTTACCCTCAGCCAAGAGTTGAAAAACCTTTAGAGAATTTGAGGAAGTGTTCCAAGGGAGTGGTAAATGACTTCCACAAAGAGAGACAGTAGGAAGTATGGATTGATAATATGAGACTCAAATCTGTGACTCTTTAAGGAGAAGGGAGAGAAAAAGCCTTGAAGCAGCAATGAGGAACAAGAAATTCACCACCTCATCTTCGACACAAATAGCCATCACCTGAGATTGCCACATAGAAAGTGAGGTTTCAGGAGTGTCCCAGGTTTCAGTTCAGCAAGGAGGTGAGGGAACATTAAAGACTTTGCTATTGATGACTTTGAATAAGAGGGCCTAGTTGAAAGCATCTCAAATAGTTGGGAAGGAGTGGGAGAGGATCACAAAGGCAATTCCCATTTCCCTAGAACTAGAGGATCAAAATCTGAGTAAGGAATGATCTGGAAATTCTGGTCTTCTTGAAGTAACTGATAAGTACGCAGTTAAGGGGCAGAATGAATTAGTCCTGAGGGACCCACTTGTGAGTGATGACAGAGGGAAAGGTGTGTGTATAGGATATGGGGATGGGGGCATCTTGCCAAGATGGAGAGTTCTGGGCTCCTTCTAGACTCCTGCTGATAGACGAGTTCTGAAGGGAAGCCTCTTATTGCTGGCACCTAAAACAATTTCCAACCCTGCAGTAGCTGACTGCTGGGAAATGATATTGCTCTCTTTAACAAGTACATGATATTCCATTGTGTGGAAGTACCGCACAACTGATTCATTCCTGCATGATGGAGTATTCTGTTATACAAGTTTGCATCTTTTAGAACCCTGATTTCATTACAGAGTCTAACCTCATTAGATGGCTATTGCCCAGTTTATCAACTATGTAATCTATTTTGATATGAACTTAATTAAATGAAGTTACAACTATGTTTAAATACAATAAAATGGCAAAACTGGAAGATTGATAATATTATAACTTATTTTGCCACCTTTAGGAAAAGATCCAAGTGATTTATTAACCCTTTCTAAAAAAAAAAAATCAAGGTGGGTAATTAGATAATCCTGTTATTTCTAATTTTTTTTTTCTGGATCTAAAGTTAGAATAACTAAGTAATAACCTTGTAGCAACAGAGTTTGTTTGCTGAGTGCTCTCAGCACTGAGCCATGACCTGGAGAGGGTCAGAGTGAGGAGAGAAGGAGATGCCTAGGCTAGGTCTGTACACTCTGAAGAAGAATCTAGATTGGTTCCTTGGCTCAAAAGCAGGGGCAGAAGAAAAATCAAATGTATTCATGACCTGAAGGGGATTTTGACATTAAGTTCATGGGCAGAAAATAACAATAAGTGGTTTTCTCATCCGTTTAGAGGACTATAAACAACATAAACATTTTGTAGAGAACAATGAAAACACATTGGGTTTAACTAAGCTGACAGTTCTAGAAGCTCTTAGCTACAGAAAAGGGAAGACATTTTTGTGTTGTATCAGGAGAGAATCCTTATTTGTTTTTTAATGGCATTTGCAATCAAAACATTTATTGTAATCTACATTAAAATTCCAATATCCTTCTTTTACAGAAAAAGACTTTCAAAGAGTATGAATGCATTTTATGCAAGGTTGAAGAACTTTTTAACGATGGGCTGATCAAAAGGGGGTGAAATGCCTTTTCCGTAATACATTTTTAATTGATGTAGTATTAAAGTATAAAAATCACGTGGCCAAGCATTTTTTCTTTTCTTTATAAACAATATAATTATATTAACTTAAGAAAGTTAGTTTTTATCATTTCTCAATAACAATTAAGTTCAAACATTGAAAAAGAGAATCCTTATCAAGATACACCTAGGGTTGTTGTAAATCCCCTCTTTGAATGAATACTTTAAAGTTTAAAGTTTAAACCAGTACAGTACAATCATTTCTTGCACATGGAGCTGTTGTGAGGATTTCATGAGTAAATATGTGAAAAACATTTAGTAGGATGTCTGGCACATATGTGTCTGATGCATGATAGCTATTCATTGGAAGGAAATACACAATTTTGGAATCTCTCTTCAAGAAAAGAATACAAAATTATGAATATAAAAAGAGATACGAAAGTAAATGGAACAATCAAAAATTTACAAACTTCAGAAAGCTTAAAATACTACATAAAATCAAAATCCAGAAAAATAACAGTATTTTAATAACTAGATGCCTGACACATCTCTGTAGTGCTTTTTGTCTTATACTTTTATCCATATTTTTTATTATCTCTGCATATGATGTTTAAAAAAATATTTCATAGAAAGAATAGAGAACTAATTCAGTCTTTCCTCTTCCTCTAGCACAGTTAACTGAAAATTTTTTTTTATTATTGGCAGTTTTGAAAATCTTATTTCTGCTTCATAATTTATTATTGATAAAGCCATGTGCATTTTTAATATTGTTGGAACTTTGGGGAAATCTCTAGTGTGTTTCATATATGACTTGAAGTTTGTGAAATAATTTCCATAAAGTAGTTTCTGGCTCCATATATTTCAGACCTTATTTCTCTTTCATTATCAGAGCTGGATACCATAGAACATGTGCATTTCATCATATATCCCCTGGCCTGGCAACTGAAAGAGTCAGCATGTGAACTGGAGGAGTTTCCTCAGAATCCATTGCTACATTAGGATAATTAGCAATAATTGAACAACACTTGGAAGTGCCTGCAAATCACATAAACATATCTCACTAAGCCCAAAATAAATGTATACCTGACTCAACATTCCATTAGTCAACTGTCAAAAACACTCGGCCACTCCAGCACCCAATATTTGGAAAAGTCAGAGATTCTGGCTATGTCTAGAGGAAGCTTTTAGACACATCAAAATTGTAAATATAAGCAATTTAATTATCCTGGGACTAACTGAGTATTTGCTTGAATTGTGGACCAAGAAGCATCATGCTTACCTCTGCATGTCCGTCTTCACAAATTCAGATATAGTGGTCTAATGAAGGAAAAAAATAGTCTTTTCAGACAATTAAGTTATAAGCATGTGTCAATATTTTATTAGAGTTTTACTGCAAAAGAAAAGTTATCTAAAAGACCAATGCAAAGATTTCGGTCTTGGTAGAGACATATAAGAAAGGAGAATGGTTAGTAATCATTTTTAGACTCCAAACAAAACAAAAATGGCGTCAGATCAAACGACTGTAGACTTCTTTTTTTTTTTTTAACATCTTTATTGGAGTATAATTGCTTTACTATGTTGTGTTAGTTTCTGCTGTATAACAAAGTGAATCAGCTATACGTATACGTATATCCCCATATCCCCTCCCTCTTGTGTCTCCCGCCCATCCTCCCTGTCCCACCTCTCTAGGTGGTCAAAAAACACCGAGCTGATCTCCCTGTGCTATGCAGCTGCTTCCCACTAGGTATCTATTTTACATTTGATACTGTACATATGTCAGTGTTCCTCTCTCACTTCATCCCAGCTTACCCTTCCCCCTCCCCATGTCCTCAAGTCCATTCTCTATATCTATGTCTTTGTTCTTGTCCTTCCCCTAGATTCGTCAGAACCATTTTTTGCTTTTTAGATTCCATATATATCTGTGAGCATACGGTATTTGTTTTTCTCTTTCTGACTTACTTCACTCTGCATGACAGAATCGAGGTCTATCCACCTCACTACAAATAACTCAATTTCGTTTCTTTTTATGGCTGAGTAGTATTCCATTGTATATATGTGCCACATCTTCTTTATCCATTTATCTGTCAATGGACACTTAGGTTGCTTCCATGTCCTGGCTATTGTAAATAGTGCTGCAACGAACATAGTGGTACATGACTCTTTTGAATTATGGTTTTCTCAGAGTATGTGCCCAGTAGTGGGATTGCTGGGTCGTATGGTAGTTTTATTTTTAGTTTTTTAAGGAACCTCCATACTGTTCTCCATAGTGCCTGTATCCATTTACATTCCCACCAACAGTGCAAGAGGGTTCCCTTTTCTCCACACCCTCTCCAGCATTTACTGTTTGTAGATTTTTTGATAATGGCCATTCTGACCTGTGTGAGGTGATACCTCATTGTGGTTTTGATTTGCATTTCTTTAATGATTAGTGATGTTGAGCATCCTTTCATGTGTTTGTTGGCAATCTGTATATCTTCTTTGGAGAAATGTCTATTTAGGTCTTCTGCCCATTTTTGGACTGGGTTGTTTGTTTTTTTGATATTGAGCTGCATGAGCTGCTTGTAAATTTTGGAGATTAATCCTTTGTCAGTTGCTTTGTTTGCAAATATTTTCTCCCATTCTGAGGGTTTTCCTTTCATCTTGTTTATAGTTTCCTTTGCTGTGCAAAAGCTTTTAAGTTTCATTAGGTCCCATTCGTTTATTTTTGTTTTTATTTCCATTTCTCTAGGAGGTGGGTCAAAAAGCATCTTGCTGTGATTTATGTCACAGAGTGTTCTGCCTATGTTTTCCTCTAAGAGTTTGATAGTGTCTGGCCTTACATTTAGGTCTTTAATCCATTTTGAGTTTATTTTTGTGTATGGTGTTAGGGAATGTTCTAATTTCATTCTTTTACATGTAGCTGTCCAGGTTTTCCAGCACCACTTATTGAAGAGGCTGTCTTTCCTCCATTGTATATTCTTGCCTCCTTATCAAAGATAAGGTAACCATATGTGCGTGGGTTTATCTCTGGGCTTTCTATCCTGTTCTGTTGATCTATATTTCTGTTTTTGTGCCAGTACCATACTGTCTTGATTACTGTAGCTTTGTAGTATAGTCTGAAGTCAGGAAGCCTCATTCCTCCAGCGCAATTTTTCTTTCTCAAAATTGCTTTGGCTATTTGAGATCTTTTGTATTGCCATACAAATTGTGAAATTTTTTGTTCTAGCTCTGTGAAAAATGCCATTGGTAGTTTGATAGGGATTGCGTTGAATCTGTAGATTGCTTTGGGGAGTATAGTCATTTTCACAATGTTGATTCTTCCAATCCAAGAACATGGTGTATCTCTCCATCTGTTTGTATCGCCTTTAATTTCTTTCATCAGTGTCTTACAGTTTTCTGCATACAGGTCTTTTGTCTCCTTCGGTAGGTTTATTCCTAGGTATTTTATTCTTTTTGTTGCAATGGTAAATGGGAGGGGAGTGTTTCCTTAATTTCTCTTTCAGATTTTTCATCATTAGTGTATAGGAATGAAAGAGATTTCTGTACATTAATTTTGTATCCTGCCACTTTACCAAATTCATTGATTAGCTCTAGTAGTTTTCTGGTAGCATCTTTAGGATTCTCTATGTATAGTATCCTGTCATCTGCAAACAGTGACAGTTTTACTTCTTCTTTTCCAATTTGCATTCCTTTTATTTCTTTTTCTTCTCTGATTGCTGTGGCTAAAACTTCCAAAACAATGTTGAATAATAGTTGTGAGAGTGGGCAACCTTGTCTTGTTCCTGATCTTAGAGGAAATGGTTTCAGTTTTTCAACATTGAGAACGATGTTGGCTGTGGGTTTGTTGTATATGGCCTTTATTATGTTGAGACAGGTTCCCTCTATGCCTACTTTCTGGAGGGTTTTTATCATAAATGGGTGTTGAATTTTGTCAAAAGCTTTTTCTGCATCTAATGAGATGATCATATGTTTTTTCTCCTTCAGTTTGTTAATATGGTGTATCACATTGATTGATCTGCATATATTGAAGAATCCTTGCATTCGTGGGATAAACCCCACTTGATCATGGTGTATGATCCTTTTAATGTGCTGTTGGATTCTGTTTGCTAGTATTTTGTTGAGGATTTTTGCATCTATGTTCATCAGTGATATTGGCCTGTAGTTTTCTTCTTTTGTGACATCTTTGTCTGGTTTTGTTATCAGGGTGATGGTGGCCTCATAGAATGAGTTTGGGAGTGTTCCGCCCTCTGCTATATTTTGGAAGAGTTTGAGAAAGATAGGTGTTAGCTCTTCTCTGAATGTTTAATAGAATTCTCCTGTGAAGCCATCTGGTCCTGAGCTTTTGTTTGCTGGAAGATTTTTCATCACAGTTTCAATTTCAGTGCTTGTGATTGGTCTGTTTATATTTTCTGTTTCTTCCTGGTTCAGTCTCGGAAGGTTGTGCTTTTCTAAGAATTTGTCCATCTCTTCCAGGTTGTCCATTTTATTGGCATATAGTTGCTTGTAGTAATCTCTCATGATCCTTCATATTTCTGCAGTGTCAGTTGTTACTACTCCTTTTTCATTTCTAATTCTGTTGATTTGAGTCTTCTCCCTTTTTTTCTTGATGAGTCTGGGTAATGGTTTATCAATTTGTTTATCTTCTCAAAGAACCAGCTTTTAGTTTTATTGATCTTTGCTATGGTTTCCTTCATTTCTTTTTCATTTCTTTCTGATCTGATCTTTATGATTTCTTTCCTTCTGCTAACTTTGGGTTTTTTTGATTCTTCTTTCTCTAATTGCTTTAGGTGTGAGGTTAGGTTGTTTATTTGAGATTTTTCTTGTTTCTTGAGGTAGGATTGTATTGCTATAAAATTCCCTCTTAGAACTGCTTTTGCTGCACCCCGTAGGTTTTGGGTCATTGTGTTTACATTGTCATTTTTTTCTAGGTATTTTTATATTTTCTCTTTGATTTCTTCAGTGATCTCTTGGTTATTTAGTGACGTATTGTTTAGCCTCCATGTGTTTGTATTTTTTACAGTTTTTTTTCCTGTAATTGATATCTAGTCTTATAGCGTTTTGGTCGGGAAAGGTACTTGACATGATTTCAATTTTCTTAAAGTTACCAAGGCTTGATTTGTGACCCAAGATATGATCTATCCTGAAGAATGTTCCTTGAGACTTGAGAAGACTGTGTATTCTTTCATTTTTGGGTGGAATGTCCTATAAATATCCATTAAGTCCATCTTATCTAATATGTCATTTAAAGCTTGTGTTTCCTTATTTATTTTCATTTTGGATCATCTGTCCATTGGTGAAAGTGGGGTGGTAAAGTCCCCTATTATGATTGTGTTACTGTCGATTTCCCTTTTTATGGTTATTAGCATTTGCCTTATATATTGAGGTGCTCCTATGTTGGGTGCATAAATATTTACAATTGTTATATCTTCTTGGATTGATCCCTTGATCATTATGTAGTGTCCTAATTTGTCTCTTGTAATAGTCTTTATTTTAAAGTCTATTTTGTGTGATATGAGAATTGCCACTGCAGCTTTCTTTTATTTCCATTTGCAAAGAATATCTTTTCCCATCTCCTCACTTTCAGTCTGTGTGTGTCCTTACGTCTGAAGTGTGTCTCTTGTAGACAGCATATATATGGGTCTTGTTTTTGTATCTATTCAGCCAGTCTATGTCTTATGGTTGGAACATTTAATCCATTTACATTTAAGGTAATTATTGATATGTATGTTCCTATTACCATTTTCTTAATTGTTTTCCATTTGTTTTTGTAGGTCTTTCCCTTCTCTTGTGTATCCTGCCTAGAGAAGTTTCTTTAGCATTTGTTGTAAAACTGGTTTGGTGGTGCTGAATTCTCTTAACTTTTTCTTGTCTGTAAATGTTTTAGTTTCTCCATCAAATCTGAATGAGATACTTGCTGGGTAGAGTAGGTTGTAGGTTTTTCCCTTTCAACACTTTAAATATGTCCTGCCACTCCCTTCTGGCTTGCAGAGTTTCTGCTGAAAGATCAGCTGTTAACCTTATGGAGATTCCCTTGTATGTTATTTGTTGCTTTTCCCTTGCTGCTTTTAATATTTTTTCTTTGTATTTAATTTTTGACAGTTTGATTAATATGTGTCTTGGCATGTTTCTCCTTGGATTTATCCTGTATGGGACTCTCTGCACTTCCTGGACTTGATTGACTATTTCCTTTCCCATGTTAGGGAGGTTTTCAACTATAATCTCTTCAAATATTTTCTCAGACCCTTTCTTTTTCTCTTCTTCTTCTGGGACCCCTATAATTCGAATGTTGATGCATTTAATGTTGTCCCAGAGGTCTCTGAGACTGTCCTCAATTCTTTTCATTCTTTTTTTATTCTGCTCTGTGGTAGTTATTTCCACTATTTTATCTTCTAGGTCACTTATCCATTCTTCTGCCTCAGTTATTCTGCTATTGATTCCTTCTAGTGTATTTTAATTTCATTTATTATGTTGTTCATCATTGTTTGTTTGCTCTTTAGTTCTTCTAGGTCCTTGTTAAACGTTTCTTGTGTTTTCTCTATTCTATTTCCAAGATTTTGGATTATCTTTACTATCATTCCTCTGAATTCTTTTTCAGGTAGACTGCCTATTTCCTCTTCGTTTGTTTGGTCTGGTGGGTTTTTACCTTGCTTCTTCACCTGCTGCGTATTTCTCTGTCTTCTCATTTTATTTAACTTACTATGTTTGGGGTCTCCTTTTTCACAGGCTGCAGGTTCGTAGTTCCCATTGTTTTTTGTATCTGCCCCCAGTGGGTGAGGTTGGTTCAGTGGCTTGTTTAGGCTTCCTGGTAGAGGGGACTGGTGCCTCTCTTCTGGTGGGTGCGGCTGGATCTTGTCTTTCTGGTGGGCAGGGCTGCGTCTGGTGGTTTGTTTTGGGGTGTCTGTGAACTTAGTATGATTTTAGGCAGCCTCTCTGCTAATGGGTGGGGTTGTGTTCCTGTCTTACTAGTTGTTTGGCATGGGGCATCCAGCACTGGAGCTTTCTGGCCATCGTGTGGAGCCGGGTCTTCACGTTGAGACAGAGATCTCTGGGAGAGCTCTTGCTGATTGATAGTATGTTGAGCCAGGAAGTCTCTGGTGGTCCAATGTTCTAACTCGGCTCTCCCACCTCAGAGGCTCAGGGCTGACACCAGGCTGGAGCACTTAGACCCCATCAGCCATGCGGCTCAGAAGAAAAGGGAGAAAAAAAGAAGGAAAAAATAATAATAATAAATTTTAAAAATTATTAAAATAAAAACAAAAATAATAATAAAAGACAAAAGAAGAGAGCAACAAAGCCAATAAACAAATCCATCAATGATAACAAACCCTAAAAACTAAACTAAGGTAAATATAAAAATCAGAAACAAATCGGTTGCAGACAGCAAACCCCACATCTACAGTTGCTCCCAAAGTCCACCACCTCAATTTTGGGATGATTCGTTGTCTCTTCACAGATGCAGTGTACGTCAAGTTGATTGTGGGGATTTAATTGGCTGCTCCTGAGGCTGCACGGAGAAATTTCCCTTCCTCTTTGTTCCCACAGCTCCTGAGGTTCAGCTTTGGTTTCGGCCCCTTTTGCATGTAGGTTGCCCTCAGGCTTCTGTTCCCACCCAGACAGAATAGGGTTAAAGCAGCAGCTGATTAGGGGGCTCTTGCTCATTCAGGCTGGGGGGAGGGAGGGGTACAGTAGTGATAATTGGAATGCCAGGTGTGCCTGAGGTTGCAGAGGCCTATGTGACGTTGCAACAGCCTGAGGTGCACTGTGTGTTCTCCCAGGGAACTTGTCCCTGGTCACGGGACCCTGGCAGTCGCGGGCTGCACAGGCTCCTTGGGGGAGGGTTGCGGGTAGTGCCCTTGCTTGCACACAGGATTCTTGGTGGCTGTAGCAGCAGCGTTAGCGTTTCATGCCTGTCTCTGGGTCCGATCTGATAGCCGCGGCTCGCGCCTGTCTCTGGAGCTCGTTTAGGAAGTGCTCTGCCTTCTGTGGGCACACTGGGGAGGAATCCCCTCTCCTCGTGCACCCCAAAACAATGGTCTCTTGCCTCTTAGGCAGTTCCAGACTTTTCCCTGGACTCCTTCCCAGCTAGCTGTGGCGCAGTAGCCCCCATCAGGCTGTGTTCACGCAGCCAACCCCAGTCCTCTCCCTGGGATCTGACCTCTGAAGCCCGAGCCTCAGCTCCCAGCCCACACTCCCCCCAGCAGGTGAGCAGACAAGCATCTCAGGTTGGTGAGTGCTGGTCGGCACCAATCCTCTGTGTGGGAATCTCTCCACTTTGCCCTCTGCACCCCTGTTCCTGCGCTCTCCTCCATGGCTCCAAAGCTTCCCCCCTGCCACCCACTGTCTCTGCCAGTGAAGGGGCTTCCTAGTGTGTGGAAACTTTTCCTCCTTCACAGCCCCCTCCCAGAGGTGCAGGTCCCATCCCTATTCTTTTGTCTCTGTTTTTCCTTTTTTGTTTTGCCCTACCCAGGTACATGGGGATTTTTTTTGCCTTTTGGGAATTGTGAGGACTTCTGGTAGTGTTCAGTAGGTGTTCTCTAGGAGTTGTTCCACGTGTAGATGTATTTTTGATGTATTTGTGGGGAGGAAGGTGATCTCCATGTCTTACTCCTCTGCCATCTTGAAAGTCCCCCCAAAAGACTGTAGACTTCTGATTGATGGACCACTTGGTGTTTGAGCAGCTAACCTCCCAGAAGTTCTCAGTCTCATTTAGGTCTGTTAGAAATTTGCTTAAACCTTTTGTCTATAACGCTAATTTCTTCCCAGAAGGATGTTGCAAATTATGTAGCTCAAAAAGTTCTATCCCAAACCATGTTTAAAAATAATTTTTCCTTTGGCATAGAGAAAGGTCAGTGTTTGGATCTGGGTGTGAATTTCAACCAAGGGACTTCCTCAGGTAACTTAACCTCCAAGAGTTTCGATTTGCTTCTCTACTGAAGGAGATTAATAATCTTTATTTCACCTAGGTTGTTGTGGAAATAATAGGAGTCAATTAAAAACATCTAGCACAAAGTCTGGGATCTTGCAAGTGCTCAGTAAATACTAGTTCTCTTCTTCCTCTTTGGGACTCTGATGGAACTCATTTTCATTGTTTTTGTATGCTCTCTCTGAGAATAGACAAACATCATGCTCTCAAAAAATAATTTCGAATTGAATTATTTACTCTAGAGGCAGCTTTACCATCTTAAATACAAAAGAAGAAAAAGGACAATATAAGCTGTTTGCCATGTCACCAGCAAAAGATGGAAAGTGTTATGACAATTATGACTGAATTTTTATAAAAGTGAAACAATCAAAATATAAATAATTGACAATAGCCCATATTTCCTGCAGAAAAATATACAGTATCTTTATACAATGTAAGCCAAGAACTTTGTCTACAAAGTTCCCTATGTATAACAATGAACAGAATGTTGAAAAAAATGGGTTATTATAATTTATTGTACTCTTAAAATGAATTAAGCATAGTTAGACCACTTACAAATTATACCTCAGTTAATTTGTACAACACTGCCATAAAGACAATTTTACTATTCTTGTTTTTAAGTTGTGAAAACAAAGGCTTATCATTGTTTAGTCATTTGTCCAAGGTCACACAATTAGAAAAGAATACAGGCAACTCTCAAACCCAGAACATTTGTACCCCAAGCCATGCTCTTTCTCCAGCACCGCATTGCCATTCCTAGATGGTCTTTTGAGGGTCATTATAACTTGATCCAGAAGATAAATTGTATTTATTATAAAAGTGAAGTTAGTAATTTCTTATATTATTGTCATCATTCATCTATGGTGCTAAGTACAGTTCTAAGTATCCAGTTCTAGGGGGATGCTTATAAAGTGAGCAAATATTTAAGAGTTTTTAAGGCTCTGTACTGGCCAATCAGAATGGATATAGACTTTAGTTCTGGAGCACTTTCCTGGAGGCCAGCGCTGTTCCAAGGGTTAATTCTACATATACTTCATCCTGGTGAAGGTTTCCTAGGGAAGAAGGGCCAGCCTGTGAGGAATATGACACCTTTAGAGGGTTCATTATGAATCAGTTTTTTCTTTTTTCTGTCATAAATGAACAACCTATATGGCTATATCTCTGAGTATCAGAGATATATCAGTCCTAAGTATACTTCTTAAGAAAAATGCTTTGGATGGGATTACCTAAATTGCAATAGTGACTATTTATGAATGGTGGAATTGTAGGTGACTTCTGTTCTTTACAGTTTAATTCACTCATTCAGCATACATTTATTGAAAGCCTAGTAAATGGCAGGCCCTCCTAGACTCCTGTATTTCAGAAGTGAATAATACAGGAGTTGTTCCAGTTATTTTTGTTGGTTTTACATTTATAATCAGAAAATGTTCAACAGAGTTAAGTAAAGAAAGTATATCAAATAGTTGAATGGTAAGATGAGGAAAAGTCCTGAGAAAAATCAATACAGAACTTTAAAAAGATTACATTGTATTTATAAAAAAATACATGGCGAAAAGCTGACAGCTTATTTGTGCAGACACCTAATTGTTTAGCAATTCAGTTGAGAGTATCCATTTTAATGTGAACAAATACTACTGAATGTGTATTTAATGTACAAATGCCAATACCATACTGACAGGAAGTGTTAGCTTAGAGAGACACATTACATCAAATTTAAGAGTCTGCTCTGGTCAAGACTGTAGTGAGAGTTCTCCTATTTTAATATAGCACGATGCTATTTATGTGTAGCTTCTTCTTTCTAAATGAAATTGCTTAGGGGAAAAATTATGAAGTCTGATTTTAGAAATTGGTGAAGATTTTCAGTGATTATAGTTCAAATGCTGGCTTTCTCATGTTCTTAGAACTCAGATGCTTGTTATTTTATTTCTTACTTAGTGTTTTTAGAGAGAGAGAAGAAGGAGAGGGAAATTGGAAGTAAAGTTAGAGAGAGATTCCATGTCCTTAGACAAAGAGGAAATTTAACAATAAAGTAGGTCTTGACTAGCCAGTTCTATAACTAACCAGTTGAGGCTGTGTCAAGTACAGTTCAGCCCAAATATTCAAAATCTGCTGTTTCACACATATGTATAGGCTCTTTATATTGATTAGTCTACTAGTCAATAGTCTACTAGATACTCATGCAGAAAACTCTACTAATTGTATTGCTGTAAGGCATTAACCAGAAAATCAGTAACTTACCCTAGGCAGGGAAATTTAAAATGTCCCACACTCATGGCCCTTCTATTAATTGTAGAACCTGTTTAGTGAGGTTTCTATTTCTAACTCATGTACAGTGATGTTGCAATACCATGTGGGAAAGCTCATTATGCTTGCAGATGTTGCTGAAAACAAATCTAGGGAATGGAGGATTCTTTAGTAGTTCTTGGGTGTTGTACAAATTGGCTATGGCAGAGAGGTTGCTCTGATACACTCTCGTTTCAGCTGGGTCTCCTTTTGAGAAAGCTTTAAATTTTTATCTCTTCTGATGAAAACAATACTTGGAATTCTTTTTTGGGCTCCATATTCAGACATACTTAACTTCATTTGTGTTTGGAATTGACCTCTTGCCCCTGTTGCCCCTCTCATTAGCCACTCCCCCACCTTGAAGTACAGTGAAGTAGTTTTTAAAACTTTTTAAACAATAATTATTTTTCCAAATAAAATTGAACATGATTGCTTAATATATATATTAAAAAAAGAAGGGGATTCTCTGGTGAGGGACTCTCTTTCTTCCAATGTCTTTAGTGAAATTCCATAGAGCATAATTTGAAAACCTCTAGAATAATGCAAAGAACACTCCCCCAGGAGTTAGTCACAATCACTGAATTCTATTCAGTAATTCAGTTCAATTTAACAAACTTTTATTGAGCATTTTCAGTGTGCCAAGTACTAAAAATGCTAAGGAAAAAAGGGCCTCAAGAAACTTACCTTCAAGTGTGGGGAAAAGCAGGTACAGAAAAAAGTGTAATAAACTGTTGTAGATGCTTTGGCAGATTTCTGGACAAGGTCAGTGATGTATGTCAGTGACTCTGGGCCTTGTTTTCTGTGAATTTAAAATAACTTGGAACAAACTACATACAGAATCTTACCTCTCTTACATGCTTGACCCTATGATTCTGTTACTCTGTGCCATTGACTTTAGATCACAGAGGAAAGCCACTGGAAATGGACATGAGAAATGGAAGTACAAGGGATGGATGCAGCATGTGCATCTTTGAAATTTTTGTAAGGTTGAGAAAAGTATGTCATTATAGTCAGAGAGGTAGGAGTGAAAAAATAAATACAATGCATAGTTGCTAAGGAGCAGAATTATGGGGTATGATCTTCAGATTTTCCAAAATACTCTCTACCTCCATTGATGCACATGAAGCCCTGCTTTCCCCTGACAACGAAGTTCCTTTTTCCACTGAAGGCCTCTTATCTCCAGCTTCATCTCCAACCCAGTTTCACAAGATCAAGATCATGCTATTGTAACAAAAATCTCTGCTTATGTATTCCAATAAAAAGAATCACTCTTGGACTTCCCTGGTGGCGCGGTGGTTAATAATCCGCCTGACAATGCAGGGGACACGGTTTCGAGCCCTGGTCTGGGAAGATCCCACATGCCATGGAGCAGCTAAGCCCATGTGCCACAAATACTGAGCCTGAGCTCTAGAGCCCGCGAGCCACAACTACTGAGCCCGTGTGCCACAGCTACTGAAGCCCACGCTCTAGGGCCTGTGCTCCACAACAAGAGAAGCCACCGCAATGAGAAGCATGTGCACTGCAACGAAGAATAGCCCCCACTCGCCACAACTAGAGAAAGCCCGCATGCAGCAACGAAGACCCCATGCAACCAAAATTAAATAAATAAAATAAATAAATTTATAAAAGAAAATCACTCTCCATCAGGAGTGCATGCTGATAGCAGTTACACAGATAGGGAGAAGAGGGTAAGGGAAAAAACATTCCAGCTGTATAAATTTAATACAAATGTAGTTAATTTTAATTATTTAATAATAGGATGTGAATGCATCAATACAAGAAGAAAGGCAATGATGACAGAGTGGGATATGGTCAGGTAAAGAATTGTAATAATAATAATATTATTATTATTTATAGCCACAGTCTTCCTGGAGTTTTGGAAAAGGAGAAGAAGTACACTGACCTATACTTGGGACCTTATTGAATGGGAAGAAGAGGAGGTAAGATGTTAAGAAACCAGGAGATAAGGAAACTGGAATAACATATGGTACAGAAAATCATTCACTGTCCTTAATGTCCAAGCAGGAAGCAGCAAAACACCATTCAATTTTTACTTGACTTTTTTTACTAACAAGATTCTTATTTTATGAAGACGGTAAAGATCAATGATGAAATGTGTAATTTTTTCAAAGCACTTCTATGATGTTTCCTTAAATTGCATTAATGGAAAACCGTGCTAATTAAAATATAGTTTAAGGTTAAATAAACCCTAAAATAACTTTCATCTAATTTTTTACAATTTGCTTCTTTGCCAAGACTTGATATAAAAGTAGGCCAAATTCCAGGAATTTATTAACTATTGGATTTTTAAAAAATTTATGACAGATATTTAGTTAACTTCAGTTTTTCTCATAGGAAACACTTCGTCCCCAGTTTGAAGCAAAGTATTACAAGATGGAGAGAGTGAATCCCATCAGTGGAAAACCTGAGCCGCATCAGCCTTCCTCAGACAAAGTCACTCGTCTTCTTGTTTCTATCTCAGGAATATTCTTCATGGTAAAGTATAACCATAAATCTCAGAATATGGGATTCCAGGTTTAGAAAGACGTTCTAGGATACCAAGGCTCATTTTGTGACCCTGGGGGTGTAAGAAACTGTATCCTGTTCAGTACCTTGGTAATACATACATACTATTAAACAAAATAAAAATCACAGCAGGTCACAGAATAATTACAAAGGGAGTTTGTGCATATCCCTAAATAAAACACTCTTTGGGAGAAACAAAGATCATCTAAGATAAAATGGAAATTATATGGTCATCCTAAAATTAGATATTTTGTTTTAAAACCAAGCATTCATGTGAAAGTGGAGATTTGAACAGCATATCCCACTGAAACAACTGAATCTTGTACCATTTATTTTGACTCTAATGAAACTTAGTTCCTTAAAGGAAATTTTAAATTTACATATGCTTTCTTGGAAAAGTAAATTTCTTTAGCTTTTGGGGTCAGTGTATTGGATCTATGGTGTTGCTTTTGTTTTGTTAATGATGCACAGTGTGGATGTCTCCTCTGGTCTCCCATATTGTAGATTTCTCTGGTGATCACTGCAGTGTTTGCAGTCGTGGTGTATCGCCTGATTGTCATGGAACAGTTTGCATCATTCAAGTGGAATTTCATCAAACAACACTGGCAGTTTGCAACTTCTGCTGCTGCAGTCTGTATCAATTTTGTGATCATTATGGCACTGAATCTTGTAAGTGTTTACAAATTTTTCAATAGGTGTACAAGGAGTGGGTAAAGGACAGGACTGTGTTTCCTTTATACTTGGATTGGATTTACAGGAAGCCAAAATAAGACCTAGTATCATTTCTGGCAAAGACAATTTGGCTTAACAGAAAATATTTCATTTATGTGGTTTACATGATGGATTTTTAAAAAATTAAAATCAATGATAGTTGTATTGTCTTCCTTGCTCTTTGGGTTTAGAGTTTTGTTTAGCGACAACTTCCACTCATCGAGTATCTAGTGTGTGCTAGAAATGGTGCTATGCTCTTTTCATTCAGATAAGGGATTGTTTGGATTAGAAAGCCATTCCAACAAACTCAAACTCAGAGGAGAATTTATTGGAAAGATATAGGAAATTCTGTTTGAAAGTGTAGCCTTGTTATCTCCAAGACCTCATGTGAAATGGAAAACAGTCAGACAACTACTCCATTTTTATTCCTCTGGGACTAAGTTTTTTTTTTCCTTCCTTCCCTCCCTCCCTCCCTCTTCCTCTGTTTTTCTCTCCCTCTCTCTATCTTCTTTCCCTCTCTCTTTCTCTTTTCCTTTCTTTCTACCTCTTTTTCCAATGATTCTATTTGCATATCTGCTCCATTCTATCAGGAAGAGACTATCTGCCTACCCATGGCCTCCCTTTCAGAGTCTGGTATACTGTTGCATTGCTATGCTTTTGTTATTTTCATTGGCTCTAAATTCATGACCATGTTAGTCAATTTCTGTAGTTTATTTAACTTAGATCGTCCAGTGTTTCAATGTGCTAGTTTCTCAGAGAGAGCATCTGATTGGTTCAACTTCACATATACCAAGTGACTTATGAACCAAATGTCTATGGCTGAGAGGACAATATTATGCTTAGGTCTACCTCTTCAGCAAGATCTGTGGATGGGGCCCCATTTTCTCTGAAGACAGGAGGCACTTATTGGCACATTTAGAATAATATCTTTCCTTTAATTCTTCCAACAACACCACAAGGTCAATATTTTCTCCATTATGTAAATGAGGAAGCTGAAATTCAGAGAGCTTAAATAACTTGTCGCAGAGTATGCATATAGTAAGTGTTAGTGCTTATATATTTACATGATGAGATAATTCATATAGAGGGCTGACCAATGCACAAACAATGATGTTGATAACATAAACAGGTAATATGCATTTGGTTCCAAACGTGGATTGATACTGATGTTACATGGTTAGTCGGGAGGGGACCGGAACCATTTGTTATTTAACTTTAAAATTATCAGAGATGTTCTTAAGAGAAAATAAATAGTCACTGAGAAATGGGTAGATATTAATGCAAGGACAATAGTTAATATTTTCTACTGGAGTCTCCTTTCTTCAGTTTTAGGTTAATTTGCAGAAGAAGAATGTTGTTTACTGTATCTCCAAATAAGCCGTACAGTATTTTAATTTATGCTTTTGACTCATAAAGTGAACAATAAACATTGAAAAAAGACAGTGCTAGGATTGAGAGGCTTGTGTGGTAGCCTATATAAGGAAGTATATGTTGTGCATTGCACAAAGGCACCACATTGAAGGAGGAACCATTCACAGCAAGGACATTGTAGATTTTTATATTTATGGTTTTTATATTAACTATTCTGGCAGATAGGGAAAGAAATTGTTTCTAACAAAACCAGTGTATTGTGGCAGTTTTCCAGTGGACAGAGGTTATTGTGGTTGATCTCATTATCTAAGGAAAAGGAAGCTAAGTGGTTAATGTATTTATTTCTAGGTAATACTAGCGATCAGCTAGTCTGATTTTAAATTGATCCAATTTCTTATCCTTAGTAGGTTGGTTGAATTTTAAATTTTAATATTATTTAAGTACATGGCATACAGTTACGGAAGAAGGATATACAATTTCACTTGATTTCCATTGGAACACACCTGCATTTTGAAGAGTGACAATAAAATGTTAATAGTGGTTATATCTCAGGATACTGTTTGATTTAATATATATTTTTTCTGTTCATTCAAATATTTATCTCTATATGTAGGTTTTGATTTATAATCAGAAAAAAATAGCCTTTACTTTTAAAACATTCTACCATGATATAAAATTTGGAACAAATTAGAATTGGAATGTACTTTATTTTTACTTTATATATGAGCTACCCATAAAACCGCAGCCACCTAGGTAGCAACTTTGGGTCATTTTTTAAATTTCGTCTTTCACCAAGTAAGGAACAGGCTTATCAATGGCTAACATCCCAGGACACACACTCACACTCTCTCTCTCTCTCTCTCTCTCTCTGTCTCCGTCTGTTCCTTCTGTTCTCATTTATGCTCTCTCCCTCTCCCCTGCCCCTCTGAACACTGCCCAGGCTTTCATCAGTTTGAATCGTCAGTTCCTCAACTTAGTGTCCTAATAAAAGTCCATTACTTTCTATCAGGCTGGCTGAAGTTTTCACTGATGTACCAGACTCCAGTTTTATATTATTCCATGTGCTTCTCAATTCACAGTCCCTTGAACTCTGATTCTACTCCCCCTCCAATTTCTATCCTCGGTGATCACCCCTTCCCTAGAATCACAACTGACCCTCCAACATACATTCCTGTCTCTTATAGGTTCAGATACAACTTCTTCTCACTAAGTTTATATTTTTGATGAGGCTTAATGTATTCTTTCTTCCAAAGTACTTGCATTTACAGACAACAAAGACCTCTGTAGACAGGTAAGGATAGTACTATTTTTATCATAGAAACCATCCTTTGAGATCCTTAAAATCCCACTAGCTCTACTTAAATACAAAAGCCCATGTAAGTGCCTAGTGCTATGAAATAAGCATCCATAGTTCCCAGGAGAAAACAGAGCTGACTTTTCTCTTTCTAAATGTTTATTTCTACTTGTTGAGCATTTTGGCTTTCAGATTCAGGGATTGTTAGAAGTGAAATAGACCATACAACTTCTCCTTTGCCCTTGTAACTGACTCAGGAGAAGATTTTAAAATGGATTTAGCATAACAGAAGTGAATTACACAGCCAACTCAACAAATGTGAAAGGAATGTTATATTTCTCAGATTCAATCAGTGTAAAAAAAAATAATGCCCTTTTGAATTTATGCATTTCCTTCCCACCCAGGATGTTAAGGCACTTCACAGATTATTAAACAGCCCTTCTGACTCACCTGAACACACAGGATCAATTTAAGAGCTTAATTAAATAAGGATAGATTAACATCATTAATATCAAAATATCAGACTCTTTAAAAAATTATACCACCAAAAAGATTCACCTAGAATACCAAAGGCTATCTTTTGTTATTTGCAGAACAACTCTAAATATACAGCTCATACAAATGTACTTTTCAAATGTACTCATACAAATGTTTCTTTCTTTTTTTTAAATTAATTAATTAATTAATTAATTTTTGGCTGTGTTGGGTCTTCGTTTCTGTGCGAGGGCTTTCTCTAGTTGCGGCAAGCGGGGGCCACTCTTCATCGCAGTGCGCGGGCCTCTCACTATCGCGGCCTCTCTGGTTGAGGAGCACAGGCTCCAGATGCGCAGGCTCAGTAGTTGTGGCTCACGGGCCCAGTTGCTCCGCGGCATGGGGGAATCTCCCCAGATCAGGGCTCGAACCCGTGTCCCCTGAATTGGCAGGCAGATTCTCAACCACTGCGCCACCAGGGAAGCCCCACAAATGTTTCTTAATAGCTTGACTTTGTGATCCCTGCGCTAACATATTCCCCAAACGAGGGATTTGGACCCAGTTAAAATATTCTATTAATCTAATATGCTTTTCAGCTATAAGCCATATACATGAAACTATGAAATGAGTGCATGGAAAAATAGTTTAAATCAGCCAAATAATTTTTTAAAGCTGAACTTTTCATGTTTAATGTACACAGCCAGAAACCTTGTCATTCTTCATGCATTACTTTTGTCTCCTTCATCGTATCAGTGACTGTTGTGAACTGTGCTTCCGTAACATCTCTCTTATCCATTCCCTGCTCCCCATCCTCACTTCTGCTTCCTCAGTTCAGCTGTTTGTCATTTCTAGCTCAGGCTATTGTCACAGCCTTCTAACTGGTTAGTCTTCCTGTCTCTATTCTCCACTCTTCCCATCTCCCTTTCACACCACTGCTGCAAGGGTCTTTCAAAATTACAAATTTGATCATTTTATTTTGTACTCAGATCTGTATAACAGGTTCCCATTGCCTCTGACATCAATGGCATGGGAGGGTCTCCATTATTTAAAGGCAGTTTTCCCTTCTCCCCTTGTCGGAGTTTGTGTCTTGCCCCCTCCCTGTCACACCCTGCAGTCTAGCCTATAGAACCACTTGTGCTTGCTCCCTGGCATCCTGCTATTTCACACCCATCTCCTGGTTCACAGTGCTTCCTCTATTGACCTTTTTTTCTTTTTGTCTCCTCGAAGAATATCTCTTCATCTTTGAAAATTCCAGTTAAGGATCACTTCTTTTATAAAATTTTTTCTCAATCCCATATGTGGAATTAAAGAATCTCTTTGTGTCTGTTCTTCTCACAGGTGCTTGGACAGGTCTACTCTCCCTCCTTATCAGATTCTCCTGATAGCATTAAACAATCTCTTTTGTGAATACTCTTCTGCTACAGTGTTTGGGATATGCCTATTCTCCAGCTATCAGGTTATAAATTCCTCATGAGCAGGGGCTGTAGCTTCCTCATGTTTATATCTCCAGGTCTTTGCCTAATGCCTAAAAGACATTTAGAATATATTCTTTCAATACATTTAAAATATTTTATTCTCCAAATATCCTAGCATTTTGAATATTGTTATGTGCTCAAAGTCATTTTTGTTACTGGAATTATATTTTCAGTGTCTTTCAAGTTTTCTGCCCTTGTTAATTTCATTCAAACTAACAATCGAAGGATATATATTCTCTAAGCTTTTAAAACAGGTGGATTGTGGCATTCCTACCAATATTTAATTTGGGAGAGAAATATGGATCAAGATAATAAAAATTTGATGACAGGCCCATTTTACAGATCATAAAAGTAACTTAAAGGATTGTTTCCTACTCTTATACTCATCAAATCATCTGAAACACTTTTGAAAAACTACAGATTCCTGAGTCTCATTCAGAATCTTCTTTGTAGGACTATGAAGTCTGTATTTAAAACAAAAAATTTCCCATAATGCTCTCCAAGTGATTCTGATCCAGTTAGACCCCAAAATAGCATAATGAAATCAGTGATTTAAGGAGCTAAGGTGATTTTGATACACAGCCAAGATCAGAAATCACATCTTCCAAAGATAAATTGCAAATAATTTAACAATAACTAAAACTTCAAGTTATTATCTTTAACATCTTTTACCAGGCATATAGCTAAAAAACTACAAAGCCAGAATTTGAAACCAGGAGTTGCTCTGTACAAATCCCATCCTTTTTATTCTTTATTTTGCTGCCCCTCAAAATATAATGCTACCGAAGGTGCCATAAGTAGCATGGCTAACCATCATTAGGAAGTACTTCCAAAGAGATTTTAATAAAAATTTAAAATGTGCAGTTACTTTAAAAGTGTATATTCTTGTTGCTTGACAATCAAACCTCAATTAATTTAAGAATTATTTTAAGAACGAAAGTTCTCTGGTCTCATGATTAACATGTAATTTTTAAGAAAAAATAGAAACATCACAGCAGAAGTACTCTTGTACTTCTGGGATTAAGCCAATTAAACCATTTCAGCATTGTCAATAAAAGGATAAACTGCTTTTGGTATTCCTCCTCTCATTTTAAAGTCCATGTACCATGCATAGAGCACACGATAACCAAAAGGAAGGAAAAAAAAAAAGAAAGCCCTGAATACACTTGGCTATTGTGTATTCATGCTGATTCTGGACTCGTCCACATTATTGACCCACTTCCATCTCTAAAGTCCAGAGAATACATTCCTATGTTTCCTTCATGGGCCTGATCCCCAAAGACCTCAAAATGTACCTGACTTTCCTCAACACCTGATTCCCACTGGTAATTACAATGCAAATAGGTTATTATGGAATAGGGTGGTTCAAAGTGTTAGACCACACATCTTAACCTCGAAAGGAAGCAATGGCAAATGACTCATTTAATAAGAAGGTTAGCTTTTTTTTTTTTTAATGTATTTGTTTAGTTTTTTCATGTGTATGTCCACGATTTCTAGAAATTCAAAAAGGAGGATTCCTGGAAAAGTGCAGACTCTTTTTGACTCTGCAAAAGTCTGTTTGGAGCTCCTTTTTACAAGGAAGGTTAGATTGTGAGACTCTGACTCAGACATAAAGAGCATTAAAATACGTGTACAACTCCTTAATTTGCCCCTTCACAACAACCTTGCTGTTTTTTCTCTGCCTTTGCCACTTTTTTCCCACAACTGATTTCTGCATTGCACCCCAAAACAAAGCATTAGTAGGGAGATGACTTCTCAGCTCAGGATGAATTCTAAAGTCCTCACCATAGCCTACCAGGCCCTGAAAAGGTGTTTCCCTCTGAGATCTCTCTGACTCATCTCTTACTACCTTTACTGCCTCCACCCTTGTCCCTCTACCTTCCTTGTCCTTCATGAAGCACACCAAGCCCATGGCAGGCTCAGGCATTTGCACTTACAATTTCCGTGTCCCCCAGATACTGAGCTGCATCCCTGCTGGGTTCCCTCACTCCATGCAGCTCTCTGCTCAAATGCCACCTTCTTGGAGAGGCTTTCCTGACCACCCTCTAAATAGCACGCTGTGCCACCACTACTCTCTACCCCTCAGCCTGCTTCATCTTTCCTCTTAGTACTTTGCATCTCCTGGCCAATTACATATTTCTTTGTCATCTGTCTCTGAGCACTGGAGTTTAAATTCCATGAAAGTAGAGACTATGTTTGGTTCACTGTTATTTGGTTCCCTGAATAGTACCTGACTCATGAGAAATTCCTAATAAATATTTTTAACCCAATATATATGACCACAGAATATCAGCTTACTGAATGCACTAGTGAATAATTTTTAAAAGCATAGGTTCCTCAATATGGTATTTTATATACTTTTTAAATTTTATTTTATTTATAAATGTGTTTTACACACACACATATATTGCATATATATATATATATATATATAAAATGATGTATATTTATGTAGTGTATACATATACTACATGTATATAATGTAGTAACCAGAACAATTGACCCTGAGTCCCCTTATTCTCTCCTCCCCCAAGTACGTATCCATTCTACCACACACACACACACACACACACACAACTTGCTGTGTCAATGTGATTGCTGACACCATCCAGTTGGTTATATTTGAATTGTGGTTTCTTCCTACACATGTCACTCTGCATGGACTGATTTTGTAGCTCATCATCATGATGATGCCAATGGGCATTTGGGCCTTGGGTGATGCAGGCTGTCCACTACCCCAGAGAGCTTTCCAAGAGCAATATATCCAGGGGTGGCACAGCATCTTTTGTGATTCATAACATTCCTCCAAAGGTTATTAGGTTATTGTAATCCCTTGGGGCATCAGCTGCAGATATCACCATCCCAGGCTTACCGACAGGTCTATGTGCTAAGTATTAAGACAAAATCTGAAGTGGTTATGTGACAAGGCACAACATAGGTGGTACAAGAGAGCCATGATACCAAATCCGGACTTTGCTACTTGCTTAGAAGTATTATCTCAGGTTAGGTGCTTAACATTCTAAACCTTAGTTTCCTGTTCTGTAAAATGGGAATCATAATACCTATTTGATAATATTGTTGTAAGGACAAATATAAATAATAGTATATATAAAACACTGTTTGGCACCAGCCAAATACTCTAAATGGCAGTTATTTAAATAAAATTTTCTCTCAGTCCCCATGAGGGCACTTAATTCAGTGCCTGAGGCACAGGAGCTACTCAAGTACTATTTGCTGATTGATAAGGCTATCTTACCATACTCTCTGGAGACCCTTCTCTAATCATCTTAGTTGATAAATGGGGCATAGAAAAGAACAAAGTCAAGATAACTTTGGTGCTCATGAATTCAAGCTAATCGGGTCCTAAAATTTGAAAATGATTACTTGAGTGTACAGTTAAAAAAAAAAAAAAACTGCACCGGGGTAGAATGAGACTATAGTACTCAATATAATCTTTTTGTCTCAAGATAACACTTTAAATCTTAGGAAGGGATGGATTGAATCATGGTCAAGATGAATAATCATAAGAGTTCTATTGAAAGAACAGTCAGGGAAGGTGAACAACTTTTAAAGTGTCCAGACACCTTTTTGATTTTGCATGCCAATAGGCAGGGTTATTGGAATTTATAATCTAAAGAATAATTTGTTGAATTGCACACACATATCACCCTTCTGTCCATAGTAAATATACATTTCCAGCTGTATTTACTTGGAATATTGTGAAATATGTTTTCTTTCCTTGAGTGTGTATGAGTGGTACACAGAGTACAGTGGGGCAAGGAGAAGGTGGCAGAATATAAAAAATGTTATAAAAATCTATTGTGCATGTGACTTACAGATTCAACTGATTTGACTAGTGAATCTTGTTTTAAATAACCACCAAACCAGCTTTGTTCTTTAGGAATGCAACTTTGCCCACTGTCTTTGTCATAGTTTGGAAAATTCTTTATCAATAGTAAAGAAGACTTACTTCCACTTAACCTTCCAGTGTAGTAAAAAGCACATATAATTTGATTATCAAATCCCAGGTCAGCCATTAACTAGTTGAATGTCTTTGGGGTTTTTTTAAGTCTCATTTGTTTGATTTATAAAGTGGAAATAAAGGTAGCTAGCAGAAAAGACGTTATTGCAGAAATCAAGTGTGTCTGTATATATGCACATATTTACAACACGTTTTTATTGCATGCATTTTGTGTGTATGTGTATATATAAAGCACTGTAGAGTAAGATTTAAAACTTGCTTCTGCTTAATTAAAAGTGTAGCCACTATGTAGAATATACTTTAGATGTTTCTTGAATAGTGTAAATAACAGCCTTTTCTAAAAGAAAATAATAACATTAACTATTTGTTTTCTTTTATTACAGGCTTATGAAAAAATTGCTTACCTTCTCACTAATTTAGGTAAGTCCATTTTTCTTCACTCTTTAGTAACATGGGCATATTATTCTGCAGTTGCTTTACACACTTTAGCATTTTTTATATGTTTTTTATATCAACTTTAGTTATATAATTGTCAATAAAAGTGAAAGAAGTGGCGTAGGAAGTTGGACTACATCACATAACTATAGAGAGGCAATGTATATAGTTACAAAATCTTACTAGAAATTAGCAAACCTTGTTCTCCCTACTTGGAATTGCTTTTTTCCACTACCTTTTCTGTTCTTTGTGATTTACCCCCCCAATATTTATTTTTATCAAAGTGTCATATTACATGTACACAATTTAAAAGGCAAAAGATTATTAAGAGATTTATAATAAACACCAGTCCTTTGCCACATTACCCATTCTTATTTTCCGTATCCCTGAGGGACAGCTTTTTAGCATTTTAGCAATTAATTTCTTCTGTTATTTTCTACCCTATTTCTAAATTGCATGCCATTCTTGGGTTTTCCAGCTTTGGGAAGTGATTGCCTTCCCATCATAAACACAAGAACTTAAGTCTTTATTCCCTGCAGTGTCCTGTCCCCTCACACTTTCCCGTCCATCACCGGCTAAAAACAGACTTAATTCCCCTCCTTCCAAAGTAGTTGTACCAGCAGTTTCAGCCAAATGAATAATTAGTGTTCAAATCATTGTGTCTAGAGAACTATGTTCACATCTAAGGCATGGTGTGTACTGTGATCCTTCCTTTCTTACACAACCTTTATCTTTTCATGAAGCTAATAATAGCACTTTTTTTGCTTAATTGTCTACACATACTTTCCTTAATTTATCCCAAACTTCCTGCCATAACTCTAAATTCTCTCTAAATACATTCGAAAACATCAAGTATTGTATTCATTTTATTTCTTCTTAGAATTATCCTCCCTGAACCACTGTCTACTCCAATCTCAATAAGTTACCCTCTGGGCTTGTGCTCAGCTGCATCTACACTTCCCTTCACCAGCACTGTGGGAATTCCTTTCACCTTTTTTTTCTCGGTTGGACATTACTTTTTGGACCCTGTGTTTCTTCTGTCTTAACTTAATTCCTTATTTTGCTACCTGGAAAGTAAATTTCTCAAAACCTTCCATGTCAGAAAATGTCTTTTTTTCTATCCTCGAGCTTAATTTTTGGTCCCCCAGTTTGGGGTACAAAATTTTTATTGCAGATTTGTTTGAGCAGTGATCTTTTTTTTTTTTTTAAACTTTGGGTTTATTTATTTATTTATTTATGGCTGTGTTGGGTCTTCGTTTCTGTGCGAGGGCTTTCTCTAGTTGCGGCAAGTGGGGGCCACTCTTCATCGCGGTGCGCGGGCCTCTCATTATCGCGGCCTCTCTTGTTGCGGAGCACAGGCTCCAGATGCGCAGGCTCAGTAATTGTGGCTCACGGGCCCAGTTGCTCCGCGGCATGTGGGATCCTCCCAGACCAGGGCTCGAACCCGTGTCCCCTGCATTGGCAGGCAGATTCTCAACCACTGCGCCACCAGGGAAGCCCCAGCAGTGATCTTTTATTGTTTGAGAACTCACCGGAGCCAAGGCACTGGGCTAAGCTAAACACTTCTCCTTCATTATTTTGTTTTATTGTCATCACAACTCTATGACAGTATGATCCCTAGTTTATGGATCAGAAAACCAAGATAATTAAGTTAAATAAGTAGAATTTAAACTCAGAAGTGACAGACTCCATTGACTATGGTGGAGGAACTGTATGACTCTATTATGATCTATCACTTTCGTTATAACGTATTTACAAATACAAGTAACAAGAGAAGGAACAGTGTGTAGAGGGAAGAACTAGTCCCTAGTTCATCCTCTGGATGACATGATCACTTGGAAATTACATGACTCTGAGCAAGTTTTCCCCGCTCTCCATTCCATTCTTCCTCCTCCTCCTCTTTCCTCTGTTCTTCCTCCTTTTTCTTTTTCTTTTTTTTTTTTTTTGAGACTCAGTTTCTTCACTGGTAAAATGAGAATGATAATACTTCCTGTTTCACCATTGTAGGTTGGCTGCCTGACACATGACAAGTGCTCCATAAATGGGAATGATATTTTTCATCATTTTCATTGTTCCTTAAACCCACTGAGCTACAATTTCTTCAGTTGGGTAACAAAGCACTTGAACTAGACTGTCTCAAAGGTTTCTTCCAGCTCTGATTCCTTATATTTATTAACTTTTAAAGTACTTTATACCCAAGATAGAAGCAAATCTAAGCAAGTGATTTGGGGACCATAATTGATAGTAGGAAACAGAGCAGTTATCTGTGCTAAGTTCCAGGTGTATTCACTTCATATTTGATTTTTCCATCTGTAACTCATACCATAATGCCTGTGGATTCATAACTGTTGATTAATAATGAATGAATTGTAGTGATTTAAATTAATAAAATATTGATATTTTATTTAAAGTAATATAATATCATTGCATGTATATACCTATAAATATATAAATATATATATAATATATATGACATTATATTCTGTATAACTTTTGGCTTGCAAATTTATGCTTCAAATTAGAAATTAGGTTTAACTTTCTAGAAGAGGCCAAACACTGTTTTATTTAAAATATTTTTTTAAACTTTGTTTCTTGATTTCATTTTTTGTCCAAATATTTTATTTTCAAAAACCACACACACAAAAAAATCAAAGCTTCAATTCTATCACATTAAGGTTTTTTTAGAGAGGAAATATATAACATTTGATTCCAAGAGATAATTTTTTCAGCCTAGTTTTATAGTTGTTGAGAATTAGATCAGAATGGTTGTCAGTTTTCCAAATAATAAAGTAACTATAATAATGAACTGTGATTTATCTGTAATATTAATTATCTATAAAAATAAACCTGGATTCCAAGAAACAAATTAGGTCAACTGGTAAAAATAGTTTTTGTTTTGTCAGAGGTCAATTCAGCAATAAGAGCATCTATATCAAGAAAATAGTAACAATAAAATCATATGTCACCATATTAACATTAGGCAAACAAGAATTGAATATCTATTTGAGAGAGACAGAGAAACACTTCATACTGATAAAAAATCTACCAGGTCAATATAATAGTCATGATTTCTATACACATTTTCACAAACCTTCAAAACATAGAAAGCAAAAAATGATAGAAATACAAAAATAAATTGATAAATCCACACTCAAAATATAAGCCAGGATATAGAGTATTTGAATATCATAACTAGCAAGCTTCTTTTAAAATATATATAAACTGTATGCTCAACAGAAATATTATTTTCAGACACTTGATACATTGATAAAACTTATCCATGTAATTTGGCCACAATGAAATTGCCACTTTTTTGCCCCAAAGCAGAAATCACACAGGACACATTTGTGGATCACGATGCAATAAAATTAGAAATGGAGAACCAAAAGCAATCTTACTCACAGGATTTTTTTAAAAAATCCACATTGTCATTTCTAAATAAGTTTTATGCTTAATTTACAAACTATTTAGGAGGAAACAACAATGAAAACACAACCTATCAAAACCCATGGGGAAATGTCAGCCTCTCCTGACTGCTTTCACTGGTGCCCACCAACCAGTCACTCTTTTGGGTGCCCCACAGACCCCCTTCTATTTCTGGCACCTACCCACTTTGGGCTTGGAGTTCCCCAAGACCTGTTGCGTTCTTATTCTGTGCTTTGCTCATGCATATATTTTGGCCTATCTTTTCCTTAAGTCAGAGCCCATCTATTTTCTGCCTTTCTTGAATTTTTCAATTATATTAAAATATATATAGTAGATGTGCATATATATTTTCTATCACTTATTTGGATACTGAGTGGGAGCAGAGGCCGCAGTACATGCTGCCATCTTCATCCAATCTCGCTCATCACTGTATTTTGTTGTGTTTTGTTTGTTTTGTTTTGTTTGAAAAGTTAGAACCCTAAAGTGTGAGTTGACAGAGTTCTTAAAATTATCTTGTCTAAATTCCTCATTTCACAGATTATAAAACTGATTACAAAGAAATGTGAAGAGACCTGCCTGAGATTACCAGCAAATTAGGTGTAAGGTTGAGATAAAAACTGGGCTCTTGTGACTGATGCAGCCCTCTTTTCTCTTTACTATTCCACTTCAGTCTGCATACAAAATATTCCTTTTTCAAAGAACCCTGTGGACAATTTAGGTCCCTATATTAAGTATAGCCAGTTTGGGTGAAAGACTGATCTGATATTTATGGTTACCTCTAAATGAAAGGAGCAGAGAGAATCCTGAAAATCTTTATATCTTAATAACAAGCATCATACTCCTGTAGCTGTGGGAAATGTCTAAAGATTATCTCATCGGATCCTTTCAGCAACTCTATGGAACAGATATTATCATTCCTATTTTTACAGATGCAGACACTAGAACTCAGAGACATTGAGTGGCTCATAGAACTAGTAAATGACTGAACCAGACTTTGAACATGGGACTTCTGATTCTGTATCCATATTTCTTGTCATTTACCTCATCTATGTAAACACACCCTATGTTCCTTTTAGAATATCCTCGAACAGAATCTGAATGGGAAAACAGCTTTGCTTTGAAGATGTTCCTCTTCCAGTTTGTCAATTTAAACAGTTCTATCTTCTATATTGCTTTCTTTTTGGGGAGGTAAGTCAACTCCATAGGCATTATCTTTGCAGAATGACAGAGATTGTCAACAGTTCCACTGCCAGTTTGTTAACAGGGGTGGCAAATTCTTGTCCTCTGCTTTAGAAAACTGTCCCAATCAATCTTCACATGCTTTTTCAAATCAAAAGACTTCTCACTACAGTGCTTCTAGCTGCCACTCCCAATTAAAGTTGGCATAAAAAAATAAAATCATATAACCGAATCACTTTTCTGTATACCTGAAACTAACACAACATTGTAAATCAACTATACTTCCATTTTTAAAAAATAAATAGATAAAACATATATGCCATCCTTGGGTTGAATTATGACTCTCCAATCATAAGTAATGGTTTTGTTAAATAAGAAAATAATTTTTATGTAACCCCAGCTTACAGTTCCTTAGTGGGGAAACATACCTATCATGGTAATGTTTTTCTTTTCCCTAAATTTGCTGCAAAATATGAAAAAGAAGCATATTAAGCTACTGGTTCTGGTTTGCCATATGCTTAACACTCTGACAAGTGCCATGGAAACATACTGAAGCTAGAAACATTTTAAACTAAACCATTCAGCACATTGTATTAATATTTGTTAACTAGGTCAAGAAAACACTAAAACTCCACAGGTAAAAGTGGAAAATTTCATTCGGTTGGTTTCTCTGTACTTTCTCAACTCATTGATATTGACTTCACACATCATTTTTCCTTTTTAAGTTGGGTCCTTTGATGTGTAAACATGACCTAAGTCAACTGTTTGGGTACAAGTTGCTCCAGAGAACACTTATGTCTCTACCCACACATGCACTTGTTGTAATGCATTAGTAAATGTTCTTCAGTCAACCCACATAAACGCTAATGAATTAAAATGGCTTTTTACAGATTTGTAGGCCATCCAGGAAAGTACAATAAACTTTTCAACCGGTGGAGACTGGAGGAAGTAAGTAATCTTGTAAGGGTGGGTGTGGGGATAGGCATGGATATGGACCAATGACTATGGGAGGAAGAGGGTGTGGGAAGGGAGAGAAAGGGAAGGTGGAACAGGGAATTTCAGGCATGCTGAAGATGTGTTTTTGATAAAGGAGACTTCCTATGGTTTCAGAAATGAAGGAACTAAGTCTTTCCAAAAAAGAGGGTGAACTTGAAGGTTAAACCCCAAGATCCTGACCTCAGCTCTTTTTTTTTTTTTTTGTAAAGCAGGAATTTGCTCATGTATTTATTTATTTATATTTATTTATTTATTTGATTGTGCCGGGTCTTAGTTGTGGCTCGTGGCTCCTTAGTTGCAGCACGTGGGCTCCTTAGTTGTGGCATGCGAACTCTTAGTTGCGGCATGCATGTGGGATCTAGTTCCCTGAGCAGGGATCAAACCCAGGTGCCCTGCATTGGGAGCCCAAACTCTTACCACTGTGCCACCAGGGAAGTCCCTCAGCTCTTTTTAATATTCCATCAAAACTATTTTTTCCATTCACAAAGCCCAGAAATTTAGCTCCAGGACTGTTTTTCTTTGGGGGAATTATTATTGTCTATTGTACTGGTTTCCAAACTTTTAAACATGCTGGGTTTCCTTTTAAGCAGGGAAAATTTAGTCCAAAAGAAATCTTACTTCAAATACTAATTTATAAATATATAGGTATATCTTCAAAGTCTCATATTTCTTTATTGATTTATTATATGTATGTCATGGAAACAAAATGTCTAGGAATAATATCTCTCTATCACAGTGTAAGAATATTTTATATTTTCACTGAGACTGACAAATTGTCCTCCCAAATGCCATGCTCTACCTATAGAGTATGAATCTACTTTTCAGACTTTTGCCAAGAGAAACATTTTAATTTTTACCAATAATCCAAAGGATATCTTCTTTTGATTTCAGTTCCTTTAATTACAAGTGAAATGGAGAATATTTTTCATATGTTTGTTGATATTTTATACTTCTGTGTGTGTATTATTCCTGTTTATTTTCATTAAACTGTTTTTCTGTTTTAATAATTTATAAACAAATAAAATTAGACTCTAATCTTTCATATTTGCTGCAGACATGTTTCCCATTTTCTTGTATATAGTTTAGTTTCGTTTTGATGTATTTTTTACAAAACTATATAGCATTTTCTAATCAAAATATTACTGTTGTTAATGGTTTGGGGAATTTGTATCATGACAAAAAAAAATGTATTCTCCATTCAGGAAATTTTAAAAATTCACATTTAAAAAAAATTTTTATTTATTTATTTATTTTTGGCTGTGTTGGGTCTTCATTGCTGCGTGCGGGCTTTTTCTAGTCGCGGCGAGCAGTGGCTACTCTTCGTTGCGGTGCCTGGGCTTTCTCATTACGGTGGCTTCTCTTGTTGTGGAGCCCAGGCTCTAGGCGCACGGGCTTCAGTAGTTGTGGCACTTGGGCTCAGTAGTTGTGGCTCACAGGCTCTAGAGCGCAGGGTCAGTAGTTGTGGCACATGGGCTTAGTTGCTCCGCGCATGTGGGATCGTCCTGGCCCAGGGCTCAAACCCATGTCCCTTGCATTGGCAGGCGGATTCTTAACCACTGTGCCACCAGGGAAGCCCAAAATTAACATGTAGTTTTAGCTAATGTTATTTTTTTTAAATACTGATATCTCTGGCCCATTGGAAGTTTATTTTGGTGTAAAGAGTAATCAAGATCCCCCCATGCCTAATTGGCAGCCACACATTTAATAAATAAATGTAATAAATACATTTTTTCATTCGGCAAAATGAGACTGTAAGATTTTTTATATTCTACATCTTGAAATTTCTGGACTCTGTTCAGTCTCATTGTCAGACTGTTTATTCCTTGTCTAGTTCAAAATTGTTTTAATTATTCTAATGTAAAATCCAATTTAATTTGTGGCAGCATTAGTAGGAGGTCATAATTTAGAGAGAGGCTAAGAAAAGATTACCTGAGAAATAGGAGACATTCCTAGTCTCTATCTAAAAAGTCCCCAAAACTCAGGGCCTCTCTCATTAATGTTGTCTCCCCAGAGTCTTCTAAAAGTTTATTGGAATACATGGAGAAAGCCTAAAAATCCCAAAGAACATATGCTTTATATCACAGAAAACTGGGCTCAAATGTTAATATTGCTGATTATTCATTCTTTGTCCTTAATTTAACCTCTCTGAATATCTGTCTTCTCATCTGTGAACTGGCAATAGTAACACTTAGGTTGCAAAGCTGTTAATAAATAAGAGATAATTTGCATAAGACAATTAGCACAGTCCCTGGACTGCGGTAGGAACTCTGTAAATTGTAACTGATATTTATCTATGCTCTGTCTCTACAGCCACCTGGGTATTATTCTATTGGGCAGAGATCAACTAAGGCCTTTCATAGTCCCAGGCCTCCTGAAAGTCCCCAAATCAGACTTGCAGCTTTCTTTCATAGCCCAGAAGTATGACTATATCTGCTAAAAGGTTTTCAGCTACCCAAATGGGGGGAAAAAAGCAAGGCTTACTTTTTCCAGGAGTGTTCAGTGGAGTTAGCAAGGGTAGTGTGGGCAACAGTGTAGTCAGGCACAGGGAGATCTGCATATTGATGCCATTTTAGTGGCCGCTAGCACCAATAATTTTGTTTAATTGGGTACTCTTAATCGTGAAATTATTGGAATTCATGATTCTTCTTTGAAAGTACCAGGGGAATAATTATAATACTAATGTCAGGAAAAATATTTCATAACCATCCTAGATATTTTCCACAATACACGACATAGATAGTAGCCATATTTTCCAACAAAGGATTATTTATTTGCAAAAAAAACTCAGTGAAATAAACATATGGGTTTGTGATAGACCCTAGAAATCCTGGAAGTGTAGATAGAAAAAGTATACACGTTGGAAGATAAGAATTGACCCTCTGAATTCAATCATACAGCAAGCATTTATTGACACATATTCTACCCTAGGTCTCTGCTGGGTAATATGTGGTGTACAGATGAAGAAGTCTCTTTCCTTCCTTAATGATGTTAATAGTCTTGAAGAAAAGAACATAACCATGATCTGTAACAAATATTTTGTCTTTGGAATCTGACAGTCTACATTCTAATTTTGCCGCACCTGAATGCATGATCTTAATATCTCTACGTCTTGATTTTTTTATGTGCAAATTGCGATAAGAATAGCCATCTCAGTAATATTAGCCATAGGTGGATTAAATTGGATCATGCATGTAAAATCCCTGGCATAAATAATGGTAGTCATTATAAAGAAAGGAAAAAAGTACTACAAGTTTATTTAGAACATTTACGAACTGGCTGTACTGGACTTCCCTCATACTATGCCATATAATATCTCATGTATGTAAATCTGTGTAAAGTGTTAATAATAGGTAATATTTAATGAGTGTTTACTATATGCCAGCACATTCCAGCAATTGGGTCTAAGTGTTCTACATATATTAATGCATTTAATCCTCACAACAATTCTGTTATTACACTCATGTTACTGATGAGAAAACAGAAGCTTAGAGAAGTTATATAATTTGCCTAAAATTATTGAAACATACCTATAAATTGATGAAGTCATCAATTTGATATCAATTTGATATCAAATTGATGACTTAGTGATCTAAGTCGCTTAGTAATTAGCTAGTAATTATTCTGTAGCTTAGTAATTATTCTGTAGCTTAGTAATTATTCTGCCTCAGACATTCTACCGAACCAACTTATGGTATATATGTAGCAGAGTTCAGGGGGTCCTAAATTCAGAAGGAGCATGCTTGGATAGGAGACTTGAAACTTCTCCACACAATAAAAATTATCACTGGCAAACCCTCTCTCTGGCTCAGATTAGGGAGTTTTAAATTACTGGGCTGGAAACAGAAAAGCAGGCTCTTTGTGTCCTAAGTATTTGTTCCCTTTGAAGTCCCACTGGTACTGATTTGATAGAAATAGGAACTGTAGATCAAAGCTATAGACACCATCATCCTTACGAGCAGGACAGGAACCCATTTCCAAGGAAAAAGACCCATGCTTTCCTACCCAAATGTCTTCTATAGTGCAAAGTTTTCAAGCAAAACACATTGATTGCAATTTTCATTGGAATCACACTTTTGTTTGTGTGGGTTTCTAATGCTGTTACTGAGCATCTGAAAAACAGAGGAGCACAGAGAAGGCAACATTGGGATCATGCTGACAAACTATTTTGTGGCATACTTTTATCACTTAAAATACATTATAATATATGTAGATACTCCCTCTCCAGGAGATACGGGAAAATGAGTAACTTTGCAGTAGAAACACTTGGCAAATACTCTATTAACCAAGTGATGAAAGTTAATATCACTGATGATGTCATGTGGATACCATGTGGCCCTGATGGGATGTGATGGAAATGGCACTTTACCTCTGTGCCCTGCCTCCATTCTTAAAGCACATAACCCCAGTCTAAATACGTGAAAACATCAGACAAACCCAGATTTGGGGATTTTCCACAGGGTGCTGGTCCAGCAGTACTCAGAATTGTTAAAGATATGAAAATCTGAGAAACTGTCTAGACCAGAGGTGACTGGGGGGAACATGACAAATAAATGCTATGGGGTATCCCACGTTGCGTCCTGGAGCTGGTGAAATCTAAGTAAAGTCTGGAATTTGGTTAATAGCAATGTACTAATATCGCCTTCTTAACTTTGACAGTAGACCTTGGTAATGTAAGGGGCAATGGAGGGAATTGGGGGAGGGCTGCATGGGCACTCTCTTACTATGTTTGTAAATTTTCTGCAAATTTAAAATCAGTCTGAGACAAAAAGCTGATTTAAAAAAATATAAACATTTTGTCATAGAATTAAATATTTTGCTATCACCTGATTGTTAATAGATATGTAGTATTCCAGAGCATTCATTAAATGTGATCATGCCTAGCACAGAGCTTGGCAGTACTAAGTGCTCATTAAAAGTTAGATTTTTTGGTTATTGCTGTTATAATTTTGATCAATATTCCGATGTATATTACTGAAAACTTCCCTATCAGATATCCTCATATGCGCTATTTCTTCCCTGTTTTTATTCTCTATGCATTGATATAAGGTGCCCTGGCTTTAGAATTTGCTGTACAATTTGAATGTGGGGGTGTTTAAGGCAACCTAGAAGAGCAAGACCATTAATGCTCTTGTTGTTCTGTTTCAGTGTCATCCTAGTGGCTGTTTGATAGACCTTTGCCTCCAGATGGGAGTTATCATGTTTTTGAAGCAAATATGGAACAATTTCATGGAACTGGGATACCCGTGAGTACTTAATTTTTTTTTTTTTAACATCTTTATTGGAGTATAATTGCTTTACAATGGTGTGTTAGTTTCTGCTTTATAACAAAGTGAATCAGCTATACATATACATATGTTCCCATATCTCTTCCCTCTTGCATCTCCCTCCCTCCCACCCTCCCTATCCCACCCCTCTAGGTGGTCACAAAGAACCGAGCTGATCTCCCTGTGCTATGTGGCTGCTTCCCACTAGCTATCTACTTTATGTTTGGTAGTGTATATATGTCCATGCCACTCTCTCACTTCGTCCCAGCTTACCCTTCACCCTCCCCGTGTCCTCAAGTCCATTCTCTAGTAGGTCTACATCTTTATTCCCGTCTTGTCCCTAGGTTCTTCATGACCATTTTTTTTGTTTGTTTTTTAGATTCCATATATATGTATTAGCATACGGTATCTGTTTTTCTCTTTCTGACTACTTCACTCTGTATGACAGACTCTAGGCCCATCCACCTCGCTACAAATAACTCAATTTCATTTCTTTTTATTCCTGAGCAATATTCCATTGTATATATGTGCCACATCTTCTTTATCCATTCATCTGTCGATGGACACTTAGGTTGCTTCCATGTCCTGGTTATTATAAATAGAGCTGCAATGAACATGGTGGTACATGACTCTTTTTGAATTATGGATTTCTCAAGGTATATGCCCAGTAGTGGGATTGCTGGGTCGTATGGTAGTTCTATTTTTAGTTTTTTAAGGAACCTCCATACTGTTCTCCATAGTGGCTGTATCAATTTACATTCCCACCAACAGTGCAAGAGTGTTCCCTTTTCTCCACACCCTCTCCAGCATTTATTGTTTCTAGATTTTTTGATGATGGCCATTCTGACCGGTGTGAGATGATACCTCATTGTAGTTTTGATTTGCATTTCTCTAATGATTAATGATGTTGAGCATTCTTTCATGTGTCTGTTGGCAATCTGTATCTCTTCTTTGGAGAAATGTCTATTTAGGTCTTCTGCCCATTTTTGGATTGGGTTGTTTGTTTTTTTGTTATTGAGCTGCATGAGCTGCTTGTAAATCTTGGAGATTAATCCTTTGTCAGTTGCTTCATTTGCAAATATTTTCTCCCATTCTGAGGGTTGTCTTTTGGTCTTGTTTATGGTTTCCTTTGCTGTGCAAAAGCTTTTAAGTTTCATTAGGTCCCATTTGTTTATTTTTGTTTTTATTTCCATTTCTCTAGGAGGTGGGTCAAAAAGGATCTTGCTGTGATTTATGTCATAGAGTGTTCTGCCTATGTTTTCCTCTAAGAGTTTGATAGCGTCTGGCCTTACATTTAGGTCTTTAATCCATTTTGAGTTTATTTTTGTGTATGGTGTTAGGGAGTGTTCTAATTTCATTCTTTTACATGTACCTGTCCAGTTTTCCCAGCACCACTTATTGAAGAGGCTGTCTTTTCTCCACTGTATATTCTTGCCTCCTTTATCAAAGATAAGGTGACCATATGCGCATGGGTTTGTCTCTGGGCTTTCTATCCTGTTCCATTGATCTATATTTCTGTTTTTGTGTCAGAACCATACTGTCTTGATTACTGTAGTTTTTTAATATAGTCTGAAGTCAGGGAGCCTGATTCCTCCAGCTCTGTTTTTCTTTCTCAAGATTGCTTTGGCTATTCGGGGTCTTTTGTGTTTCCATACAAATTGTGAAATTTTTTGTTCTAAGAGTACTTAATTTTTAAACTAGCCTTCTATAGAGTTACAAAGAAGACTAGTTCTTTTTTTTTTTAATTTTTAAATTTTGTTTAATTAATTTTTTTATAAAAAATAAATTAGTTATCTTATCAGTTATCCATTTTATACATATTAGTGTATATATGCCAATTCCAATCTCCCAATTCATCACACTACCACCCCCTCCCTGCCACTTTCCCCCCTTGGTGTCCATATGTTTAAGAAGAACTAGTTCTTAAGAATTGGGGCTTGGTAATCAGAGAGATGACAGTTCAGTTCCTACTCCGCTCCTTACTAAATGTGTGACCATTTGTAAGCCAATCAACGTTTCTGTGCCTCAGTTTTCACATCTCTAAGAGAGGCTCAACAGCTGTATCTACCTCAAGAACCGTTGTAAGGATTAGAGGAAATAATGGATATAGAGTAACTTGTACTATGTTCAACATCTTAAGACACTTGTTGGTATTCTTAAAATATTATTGGCAGTGCAGTTTCTTGAAACAAAAATAACTTTCTGGTTTCTTTTGGCTACCAAAAGACCAAGGTTGTTGTTGTTTTTGTTTAATGCAGAGAACCTCCATTTCTATCTCCCCCCTTTAAGAATGAAATAAAATTAAAATCCTAGGTGGGGAGGTTTAGGGCTCTTTGTTACAACAACAACAGCAATAAATATTTAGAACAAGATTGATTGTGATAACATCAAAACAACAGCATTCTGTTTTGTCCCTATAGATAAATTCTAACTGTGAAATACTGACATAGAAGGACCCTGAATGCCCACTTTTACATCTGTTAAAATATATTATCCTTTAGAATACAGTGAAATAGAGTGTATTTAAAACATTGTGGTATGGAAGCATTGAGGCCTAATTAATTTAAAAACATTATAATTTTGAGGAATTTCCTTACTATGGGGAAAGAACTGGTTAGTTGATTAATGATATAAATAACTTAGGCTCAGTCATCAAATTATACCATGTTTCTTTCTCCTCCTTGGCCCTTAAGTAGCATCAGGATATTCCTGAGCAGAGACCTGGGGGTTGGAGAGGTGATATTAACCCAGTGCATCGGACTGGGAAATTGTGGAGACCTGGTACAAATTCCTTTTCTGCCTCTTGCTAAAGATGCTTATAATTTACTTAACCTCTCTGAGACATTTTTTTTTAATTTGTAAAATAAAGGATTTATAAAGATTAAATGAGATGACCCAATGGTATTTAAACCTTCATCAATAAATGACAGAAGCTTTTTGTGAAGAGAAGTTTACACAAATCCTCAATAGTCAAAACAGATTAAAATGAATCTCTTCTAAATGAAAGGAGAATAGGCATGGAGGTTTGGGAAACCCAGTCCATTTTTCGTATTCCTTTCTATCTTTGGCTTACCTCTTTGAAACATAAAGTTTGAGGAACATAATTTGAAAATATTTGAGTAAATTAGGTATCAAGTGCCTAGCACAGGATCTGACATGGTGTGGGTACTTCATAAGCACAGTCAAGATGGTGTAGTAGTCATTGTAATATTAAGAATGATTCTTGTTGTTATTATTATCTATGTACTTCTGTACATACCATGCACTTTGGACATCACATTTTCACCATGGCCTTGCCCAAGAGGTGAGCCTGGATTTTGTATATCAAATCCCAAGGGTACCATGGCAAATGACATCCTGGTGGGGTTTTCCCAACAGCTGGACAAAGGCCTTGCTGAAGAAACTCTGGCAGGAGTGAACCAGTCCTTAAAGCAATGATTTTTAAACTTTTAAAGCACAATTCTCTTTCCTCAAGTAAAATCTTAAGCAGACTGAAATAAATAAAATATAAGAAAGCAGGCCTTCCATTCTCAACCCCCTTTTTCATCTTCACGAGGCTCCAGAGGCAACCTCCATGGAGCACACATTGAAGCGCTACCTGACGTTTTGATCTAACTGTGGTGGTTCTTCCAACCCCCACTGAAGCTCTAGGTCCATGATTAATTAAAATTGAGAGTTGGATACTGTTCATTGAGTTCTGTGAGATTCACCTTACCCTAGAGATAATTTTTATCTAACTCTTAAGATAATTCATTACCCAGAAGTCTACAATATTTGCATACCAGGATATTTCTGAGTCATATAATTTCAAGACTGCCCCTGGGTTAGGGAAAGAGTGTTGCTACTTCCTTTCCAAGTCTGATAAATGGACTGAGACACAGATTCATTACCTGTAAATTATTGTTCACTATAGGAGCAGAGTGTAATCGCTTGAACCCTTCATATTTATAAACTCAGAGAAGTGAAGTGACTTGCTAAAAGCCACACAGCTAATGCATTGTAGGGTGAGGACTAGAAACTACATCTCTTGAAACTCTAGGTAGGGCTCAGTTATCTAATGTGAAACATGATTTTACTCATGTTCAGAGAGCATAGCCCAGCAGATTTGGAAGGAAGGGCTCAGATCCAATCACAACAGGCAGCATAAGAGTTTAGGTATTTACGTAGGTGGGGTAGGGGAAGGAATCACAGAAATGAGTATTTGTCTAATCAGTATCAGGAAGCACCTAGTATATGGGAGGATCAACTCTTTGATAACTATGTAGATGTTTATAGGGTCTAGGAAGTCTGAGGCCTCTTCTTCCTTGCTAAATTTAAAGTTGAGACCATGCAAAGACCCGCCCAATTCCCAGGCATGCTTAGTGTAGTCCCAAGGTAGTTGGAGTTTCTCTTTTCTTGATACACTATAAATTGTTTACCAGGTGCTTAAATATGAGCTTAAAAGGCCTTTGTCTTGATGCAGGTTGATCCAGAACTGGTGGTCACGACATAAAATCAAGCGGGGAATACAAGATGCTTCCATACCTCAGTGGGAAAATGATTGGAATCTACAGCCCATGAATATTCACGGACTGATGGATGAGTACTTAGAAATGGGTATGGAAAGAACCTTCTGCAAAGCTATTTGACCTTCTTGATACTTTTTTTCTACTTCACTCAGGCTCTGATTCAAGAGAGAAAACCATCTCTCTCCTTTCCAATCCCAACATTCTAAAACACATTTGTACCTTTATCTCAGCAGAGCTAGAGAAGATATTAAAGCAGTACCCCTTTATGGAAGGCTTATGCGTTTTGTCCTGTCAACCATAACGTTTGACCAAAATGAAAGCACATACCTTTTGAGCAAATATTTTAAAGGAACAAAATAAAGCAAAACCCATTCCTATGTTAAGAAATGTATCAGCCCACCCAAATAAAGCAATAATTCTTTCTCACAATAAACATTTGCACAGACCCAGTCTGAGTCTTGAGTCCTCAAGAAGCTTACTTATTTATATTACAAAAATAAGGATTCCCATTCCAACTGTTAAGATCACTGCATGTTGTTTTGACATTTGCTTTTGTTCTCTGGCCCTCAGTTTTCTCATCTATAAAAAGAGAGGACAAGATTAGGTCTCCTGCTTCCCTTCTAGGACTAAGCATTTTTCTTCAAGTCCTTCTCTGATGTTTATCTTCCTTCATGCTGCATGGCATAGCGGTGAAAGGCTCATAGACTTTCAATCTATTGAGATCTGAGTTTGAATGCAGGTTTTAACATTTTTCATTCATCTACCCTTTAGCCAGTTTACTTAACATGTATGAGCTACAGTTTTCTCAACTGTAAAGTGGGATAAGCATGCTTACTTTGTAGGGATGTTGAAAGGATTAAAGGCAATCTATGTAAAGATGCCTAATATGGCACAAAGAAAGCACTCAATAAATGATACTGTTTATATTACCGATTTTCTAACCCTCTCCCTTTACAGTTTTGCAGTTTGGTTTTACCACCATCTTTGTTGCGGCTTTTCCTCTGGCCCCTCTTTTGGCTTTGTTAAACAATATCATTGAAATCAGGCTGGATGCGTACAAATTTGTCACCCAGTGGCGGAGGCCTTTGCCAGCCAGAGCAACCGACATAGGTAAGATTCAGCAAGTACATGATTTTTGCATTGCTAAGGCCAAGTGGTGGCTTGATCTTACTTAGCACAGTGTGGGTTTCTATTGCTGGAGCTCCCTTCCAGCCATAACAAAACTGTTTTCGTTAACCAAAGAATGAAATGAGAGTAAGTTTAGTTATAACTCTTAGTTGAGAGTAAGTTCATACTGAACATGCTATTTCATAAACTTATTTGTAACTGAAAAGGATCTCATATATCCCTTTCCAGAGCTTATTTTTTCATTCCATTATTTTTTAAAGTTAACTTTAATCCTATTTGAAACATCAGTTTTGACCATAATCAATAGTCTATTGATACTATATACAATTTCAAAAGCTTTTTTGTGTATCTATATGATGCCAGATTGGCCTCTTAAGAAGTAGAAAATGTCAACTAGTGATTTCCAGGTGTTGACACTAAACTAGTTTTACTTTTGCGTATTTTTACATTAAAAAGGTAGCTGACAAAGATAAAGGCAAAACCCATAGTGAACACAGATATTTCAGAGTTCACACAATGATGTAGAACTTTATTTTTATAGGTTTGAGTACCTCATCAAGTTCTATACATAGGCTTTGAAGAATCTTAAGCAGCTGTGTCTACATCTCATTGGTACAGACATGAACCAGTTCCTAATGATATTTTAATTTTCAAATCTCTCTACATGGTGTCTACCTCCCCTCTATGGAAAAGTATTCAACAACTGTAATATCTGTAGTGAGATACATACCATCCTAAGAAAGTTAATAATGGACAGAGCCGTGGTTCCAACATAACTAAAACATTTTTTCCAAATTAAGGTTGATTAAAGGGTTTTAACTTTTTTTCTTTTTACTCACTATCTTTAATCTTTCTCTTACTAGGTATCTGGTATGGAATTCTTGAAGGAATTGGTATATTGGCTGTGATTACCAATGCGTTTGTAATTGCTATTACATCTGATTACATCCCACGTTTTGTCTATGAATACAAATATGGCCCCTGTGCAAGTCATTTTGAATATAGTGAAAGGTAAGGTTGAAATGTACGCATTTTTTATTTGTAATTAAAATGGGAACTTATTGGGAAGCTTTGTTCTGTGACCATTAAGGGTAATGTTTCTGATCATTGCGTTTATGTGTTTATTAGATGGAATCAAGTGGGATAAAAAGGGCAACAGTGTTTTTTACAGCAAATAATTTTAGAGTCTATGATTTTCTGTGTAAATGCATCACCGGTATTAAAATGTTAAAAACATTTTAATGTATTTAGAAGTTAAATTTAGAACTAGAAGAGACCTTTGAAAGAATCCAATGCAATATTTTGTCTATATAGATGGGAAATTGAGGCCTATACTAGTTAAATTACTGAAGGGAATTAAGCTAGTTTGTGGGGATATACAGAATATGAAGAAACTCTTAGCTATGTGACTAGAAATTTTTCTAAAGGAATTTACTGCTAGAGATTTTAAGCATGCAGAAAATGATACCCTAGACCTGTCTCCTTTTTCTTTTTTGTTAAAATTTAAATCAACACTTGAGAACAGGGTTTCTCAACCTCTGCACTATTGACGTTATAGACCAGATAATTCTATTTTTGAGGAGGAGGGGTGTCCTGTGCATCGTAGGATGTTTAGCAGCAACCTTGGCCTCTACCCAGTGGATACCAAGAGCAACCTCCCTGCTCTCCGACTTGTGACAACCAGAAGTGTCTCCAGACATTGCCAAATGGTCCCTGGGGGACAAAATCACCCAGTTTAGAACCACTGCCTTAGGGGATATGAGTTTTTCAGATCTTTCCTTCTTGAAAGCTTGAAGAATGCAAGGGAGCACTGGACTTGGAGACAGAGAGAAACTGGAGTTTTTAGCTGGAGGTTAGCCTTAGGTGTGGAAGTAGTGATAGGAAATAAAGTAGTGATAGGAGAAGCTGTGTCTCCTCCTTCCTTCAGGAGCAGCCCTGGGCATGCATCTTATCTAGATGCGGAACGTGTGCCAGAGCAAGCAGAGCCCCGGTTTAGGATGAAGTCAGCCCTTAGTTCTGCAGATGAACTCATTTGTCTCAGAACACTGCAGTGCCTTTTTGAACACAAACGTACGTCTCAAGTTTTCAAAGAGAGGTAATAAAGGCAGGAGATTTTCTTTTATATATTGGAGTCTTGTCAAGAGATTTTAACTTGAAGTCAAACTCCCAAGATGTAAGTGCTAACTTTGCCTTTTACTAAAAGGCACATCATCAATCTGGACCTATGTTTAAGAAATGGTGCCTGAGGTAACATTTTATGAACTGTAAGACACTAAACAGATATAAATTGGTTTTTAGTATTAATAGTGAAAACCCAAAAGTCTCCTTTTTCTTTATTCAAAATGGTCTAGAAGCAGATTTTAATGGTTTAAAATATGTAGGCTCGCTTGGCAGCCCTCTTCCTTACAGGCATTATTTGTTGGTGTGTTTACTGCCACCTAGTGGCAGGTGAAAATGAGATTGGATGGGGATAAACTCTGTTCACATTCCAGGTACTGACTTTTCACGTGGATAGCGCCTGACCCCTTCTCCATTAGCAGTGACTAGGGATGTAGAATCATTTCAAGAAGAGATGTGGAGGACTTATGTGAGTTTGAAACCACACATTCATAGGGACTTCCTGGTATTTAATTTTCTCCGGGTACGTTTAGCAGCTAAACTGGAGTAAATTCATTCAGATTGGAAATTTTCAGAGCAAGGGCCCAAAAAGACAAGGTGGCAATGGAGAGGATGATACTGGCAAGAGAGCAGCTGAAATGATAAGTTATGAGGTCTAGGATGGCCAGGGAGGGGAGTGAAGTTGAAGTCAGTGTGGCCCTGTAATTAAAATTTGGGGTTTAGAATAAGATAAATGGGCACTTGAATCCAGTCTCTAACAACTCTGTGTTCTGGGCAGTGGTTCTCAACCTATGGCCTGCATATCTCCTTCAGGATCCATGAGGTCAATACTATTTTCATAATAATACTAAGATACTATTTGCTTTTTTCACCACATTGACATATGCACAGATGGTACAAAAGCAGTGGTGGGATAAAATTTTCTGGTGGCTTTGCATCACTCAAGGCAGTGGCACCAAAAAATACTAGTAATGATTCTATTTCTCACCACTCTACATTCACCATTTTTAAAATGCCAGTAAGAAATTTCAGAATGTCTTTGATGAAGCAGTAATAATTATTCATTTGATCAAACCTCCACTCTTGAATAAATGTCTTCTCAATATTCTATTCGACAAAATGCAGAGCGCGCCTAAAGCACTTCTGCTACATCCTAAAGTGTGATGAGAGTGTCAAAGAAAAGTGCAAACTTTTGGAGCTGCAAACTAAAGAAACTTTTTTTAACATGAAATAAAATTGTCAGACAAGCTATGAGTATTCAGACTTGGGTATTTAAGAAACACTCTTTTACAGAATGCACAAAACTAGCTTGTCATTTTAAGGAAAATAATTGACAATATTTGTTGAGCTTTAAAGGTTCCCCGTACTTATAGGTTTGTTTTTTTTTTCTGATAAAAGTCAGTGACGATATTAACAATTGTGCTTTTTCATGGTCTATAGTAAAAATATATCAACATTTGGAAGATATGCATAATTCAGGGAACACACGTTCTCCAAATGGCCCCAATTTGATGTTACAAAATCATGCATGGATAAATGACGAATTCAAAGTACAAGATAGACCTATGGATTTTAATGAAAAATCCATATGGAACAATGCATATGAAAGTTCAGTTACACGAAGATTCCACCTTACAACTAAACTTTAAGAAATGACCACAGGTAGAGCTTTGGTGTAATATCAAAGAAAAATATTGACATTTATCTGAAATGATATTAAAATAGTCTTCCTTCTTCCAACTACTTGTCTGCATGAGGGCAGATTTTCTACTTACCCTTCAACCAAAACAACATATTGCAATAGGTTTAATGCAGGTATGAGTATCCAGCTGTCTTCTATTAAGGCAGGCATTAAGGTGTTTGCAAACACGCAAATCAGTGTCATTCTTCTCACTACGTTTTTTTTCTTTTGGAGTACATAACTATTTTTCAAATGTGTTATTTATATTATTTGAATGGATGTGATAGTTATTTTAAATGAATGAACATAAATTTCTATTTCAATTTCTAATGTGGTAAATATCAATAGATATACCCCTATGCAAAAAGCTCCTTGAGATCCTCAACGGCTTTTTTAAATGTAAAGGGTATCTGAGACCAGAAATTTTGACAATTATAGGCCTAGAGAAAGTCATTTAGTCTCTGTAAATCTTAGTTCTTTTATCTATGTGGTGAAGATAATAATATACATGTTCTAAGGCTATTGTAAAACTTAACCCTGATCACAGTTTAATACCTAACCACCAGAGTAAGGAATTTTGCCTTTTTTGTTTACTGTTGAATACCAAGCATCCAGAATTGTTCTAACAAATTATCGGTCCTCCATAAATATGTATTGACTAAGTTAATAAGTTACAAATAAACATGTTTATCAATTGGTTGTTTGATTATAATTATCCAAATCGTGTTACATGTATATATATATTTATGCAGTTTCAATGCATAGGAAGTAATTACCACAATGCCTAGTGCATAGTAAACACTTAATAAAACATAAGCCAAATAAGGCAAAATAGAAACTATTGGAGGGAAGTGGCAGGCAAGAGTCTGTCTCATTAAGGCATAATCACAGATGTAATGGGAGTCAGAGAATAGAATCAGAGAGCTGAATTGCTAGGAGTTTATAATTATAATGAAAGGCATAATGGCACTTATTAAATCTTGTCATTTGTAATGAAGGAATTGGACTAGAAATTCATGAATCTCTGAATCACACATGCTTTCTTTTCTTTTCTTTTCTCCCAGTTGTTTAACAGGGTATGTCAACAATAGCTTATCCTTCTTTGACCTGAGTGAGCTTGGCATGGGAAAATCTGGTTATTGCAGGTATTTACTTATAAATTATAGTTATCTTTTCTTTTTGCTTTCACCATTCCGTCTCCTCCCTTCAGCATGCTAATGAGCCCATTTAAACTGTCATTTTGGAGTTTTGGCAAATTAAGAACATTTGGGGCCTTCACATTTTGGTCTCTGTTCTTCAAATTCTTTGTTTTTGTGGATTTTAGGTACCGAGACTACAGAGGTCCTCCTTGGAGTTCCAAACCCTATGAATTTACCCTACAATACTGGCATATCCTCGCTGCTAGATTGGCCTTCATTATTGTGTTTGAGGTTAGTCACAGGCTGATAAAATTACTATAGGTAAATGCTTTTCTGACTGATATATTAGTTGCCTTTTTTTTTTTTTTTTAGATTTTATTTATTTATTTATTTTTGGCTGTGTCGGGTCTTAGCTGCGGCACGAGGGATCTTCGTTGAGGCATGTGGGCTCTTCGTTGCGGTGCACGGGCTTCTCTCTAGTTGTGGTGTGCAGGTTTTCTCTCTTTAGTTGTGACTCGCTGGTTCCAGGGCACGTGGGCTCTGTAATTTGTGGCATGCAGGCTCTCTAGTTGAGGCGCGTGAGCTCAGCATTTAAGGCGTCCGGCGTTACTTGCCCCGCGGTATGTGGGATCTTAGTTCCCCGACCAGGGATCGAACCAGCGTCACCTGCATTGCAAGGTGGATTCTTTACCACTGGACCACCAGGGAAGTCCCTAGTTGCCTTTTTAGAGTCAATTTCTCACTGACTTCCAAAACAGGACTTGAGTATGTCCCTGTAAAAGGTTCAGATACAAGGAAACCACTATGACATGCAAAAAAGCAAGAACTGAATAATGTATATTAAAGAGTATTTATATCAGAAAACTAGGATAATCTCTAGGTCCATGGGTGGACCTAGAGATTATCATACTAAGTGAAGTAAGCCAGACAAAGAAAGACAAATATCATATGATGTCACTTATTTGTGGAATCTAAAAAGATGATACAAATAAACATTTACAAAACAGAAACAGACTCACTAACATAGAAGACAAACTTATGGTTACCAAAGGGGAAAGGGGAGGGATAAATTAGGAGTTCGGGATTAACATATACACACTACTATATACAAAATAGATAACCAAAAAGACCTACTGTATAGCAAAGGGAACTATATTTTGTAATAACCTATAAGGGAAAAGAATCTGAAAAAAAATAGATATATATGTATGTATAACTGAATCACTTTGCTTTACACCTGAAACTAATACAACATTGTAAATCAACTCTACTTCAACTTAGTTTTGAGCCTCCTAATAACCAAATTTAAAAAGGAAAGGTTGATTTTCATCATCTAACAAAAGAACCCATATTTATTCATCGGGGTGGAGAGACTTATTTTCTGAACAATCAACTCTAATTATAGTTGATCATGTGTATTTGTACAGCAACAGTGCATAATTCAATAAATTATGCCTGAGAACACTTTTATAAAACGTGCACAGATTTTGATGATCAGAGTCATGCAATAATTTTAGATTGTAGTCTGTGAAGAAATTTTGGAGAAGCTACAGTATTATTGCCTTGCTTAAAATATAACCAGCTTGATACAGTGAAGAACTTAGCACTGGAATATATTGAGTATCTATTCACTAAGGTCTATGGAAAAACTTTAAATGCATCTGTTTCCTATGGCCAAAATTATGTAGAGAAAAAGATAGCCATACATAAGACTTTTTTGCATATGAAATAAGGTTTAATCCAGGACTAAATTCTATTATTTAGTGACTCTATGGGCCTATAAAAATGTCTCCTGATGAAGTTTGACTTTCTATTTTATTACAGGTAGCAAAAGAGTTTAAAGCATATTTCCAATCCAATGATTCCAAAAAGTCTTTTTTATTGTGTGTGTTAAAATGTACACTTTTTTCTTCTTCATCTTCTTTTGGAGCTCAGGTGGAAAGACTTAATCAAATGCCTCAATTAATAGCAACCTACCATCATGGATCCATAAGCCCAATGATTCCTTTTTCTTTTTTCCTCTTCATTCCCCATTACCCACCCACTCCAAAAGCACCCACTGTCTTTTCTTCTGTGGAAGATTTTCCACATCTTTATTTGAATATATGTTTGTTTATAAGTATATTGAATATATATGTGTGTGTGTATATATAGAGAGTATTATTTTTCAAAGTATTCTTTTTCAAAATTACCTCAATGGTATTATGTAATAATTCATTTTTATCTCTTACCCATTATACTTTTTCAGATCTAGAGAGACATCTATCCATGAGATTTATAATTTCTTTTGTCTATTTATGATATTTCATCAAAATTAAATACCATATTCCCCTAAGGATAGGTGCTTAGACCTACAATAATTCTCTCTACCTCAATAAATCTTTTATTAAGAATCTTGGGCATGTTACCTTGTAAACATATTTAAGGGTTTTTAAGGAGTATTTTACTCAGGTGTGGAACTGTTAGTTTATACACGTACTCGGTTTCATGTAATACCAACAGATTGCTCTTCAAAATTCTCTTGGATTTTCACCAGATTTTCATAGTATCTGAATTTCTAACATTTTGCAGTTGTATAAGAGTAAGGTAATATTTTGCTTTAATTTTTTTGGTTTTAGTCTGTTTACTAATGACACTGACCATCACTTTTAGTACTAGAAAGCCATTTGGGCTTCATTTTTTTGTAAATTTATAACCTTGATCCATTTTTGGTTGAGTTACCAAATTTGACAATTTCCTTATATATTCTACATATTAATCTTCACCAGTTATATACATAGCAGATATCTTTTCCTTGTCCATAACCCATTAACTTTATCTGTAAACAGATAATGTTCAATTTTGATGTAGTCAAGCGCATCATTTTTTTCCTTTTATGGTTTGTGCTTATTTTGTATAGCTTATTTAGGACATTTTCCTTATCTCCAGTTCAAAAAGATATTCTACTACATTTTTTACTATTAACTTTACAGTCTTACCTATCACATGTCTTTAATACCAGGAGTTTTTATAGAGTCTGAGGGAAACGGTTATTCTCCATACAATGAAATAATTTTTGTACTGCTATTTACTAAATCATCTATTATCTATCCACTGATTTGTAAATCCATCTGTGTAATATTCCAAGTTCCTACGTAGTCATGGGTGTATCTCTGGCCTCAGTATTCTGACTTATCACTCCGTTTGTCTGTTCCTGGATCACTATTGCACTATTTAAATGCAATATTTAAATATGTCATATCTGATAAAGCAAGTGACCGTCCACCCTGCCACACTTGCTCTTATTTTAAAAAATTATCTTAGCTATTTGGAGTTATTAATCATTCATATAAATTTTAGAAGCCATTTTTCAGGTTCCCCTGAATATTGAGCAAGGACTTTGGTTAGAATTACGTTTGTAGAAATCAAATTTTGACTTATTTACAAAATCTGTGCTGTTTCATTAATGAATGTAGAATTTATTCAAATCATTCTTATGTCCTTTAATATATTTTAAAATACTCTCTTACTTATTTGTACCTTCTTATTTCTAGAAACTTTATAAATATTTTTATTGCTGCTATGAGTACTGTCTTAAACTTCATTATATGATTTGCTTGATTTTTGCCGGAATACAAATAGTCTTTCTAAGATGGGCATACCTCCTTGTTTAAGTCTCTTACTGGTTCTAGTATTCTGTCTGCTAAATTGGTTGGGATTGTCTTTTCAAATGATAATACCAGCTGCAAATAACAACAGTTTTGTATGTTTACTTCCAAGGTTTATGTTTCATTGCTTTTGTTTGCCTTACTGTGTTGCTGGAATCTTCAATATGGTGTTGAATAGCAGCGGTGAGAACAAACATGTCTTTTTTCCAACTTCAGTGGAAATACTTCTGTTTTTTTCTTTAAGTATGATATCTGCTGTAGGTTTTTTGTTTAAGATGATTGGTTATGATAGTGTCTTGATAAATGGGTATCAAACTCTAGCTTTAAAAAAAAATAGATTTCCTTTTTAATATTAAGCCATCCTTGCATATCAAACTCTCTCTGTGAATCAGTTTATAGGTTTCTCTGTTACTATCGTATAGGACTTGGAGCATATTCTTTCTTACTAATTTAAATTGTAACAAATGTTTTTAATTTTTATATCTGTACTCTTGAGTCACATTGCTGGCTATTTCTGTGAATATCAAATATGTGGTCAGGAAAGAAGCTCTTGATCTGCTTCTCTATGGGAAAATATGACCTGCTTTTCTATGATCTATCAATAAATACTATGCAGTCCTGGGACACATATAGCAAGCCCAGTTAAAAGTGCCTTCTTCCTTTCCACGTAGAGACTACTGTCGCAAAGTCCTTTAGGTGAATGGGTTCTTTTCTACAGATCATCCTAAGTCTGTCAATCAGATTTTTCTTCTTTTATGAGAAATTAAAAGACTTATTGTTCATGGGAAAAGAAATAGGATGCATTTATAATAGTTGGAGATAATATTTAAGTAGTGCTTATACTGTGCGAAGCACTCCTTTGAGCCTTTCAAATATATTTACTCGTTTAATTTTTATACCAACCTTTAAGAGACACTATTATTAGCATCACTTTAGAGCTGAGACATAGAGAACATAGGTGGTCTGCATAAGGTTACACAACTAATGAGTGTCAGAGTAGGGTTCAAACATAGGCAGTCTCAGTCAGCATCTGTACTCTTAACCACTGGCGTATTACCTTTTGATTTTTGTCCCTGCTTTTTTTAAATACAATACTTTTATCAGTTTATTTTTTAAGTCTATTTTTATCATAGAATAAATAATTAATAGAGATAAGATATTTTAGAGCAGTTATAATAATATATGCTTTTAATAGAGTAGAAATTCTGAAAACTGTATGTGCTGGGGGTTGAGTCCAAATCCAGCATCACAGGCAGGACTGTATTCTGTGAGTTTTGTACACTGTGTATTTTAATCTGTCGAACAAGGATTGTCCCTGCACGTGCTCTCTCTTATCTGTGTATAACAAAGCATATCATAACAGTATTGCATAATATATAAGGTTTTTATAGGTGTGAATTTCAGATTCATTCAGTGTTTATAAGGTGACATCAACATGTCTTTGTTGGAATACTTATGTGATGGAAGGCAATAATTGTATTCCCAATATAATTTTGAAAATATTAATATTCTAGATGGTACATACTGAGTTCCGATGCTTGATTGTAAGGTAAATGCAACATTGTTCATGACTTCTGTTTTATAATTAGCATTTCAGAATCGTTGAAAATGTACTTTCTTCTCTTAACTTTTCAGCACCTTGTTTTTGGAATCAAGTCATTCATCGCTTACCTGATTCCAGATGTACCAAAGAATCTATATGACCGAATACGACGGGAGAAGTACTTAGTCCAAGAAATGATGTATGAGGCTGAACTAGAACATTTGCAACAACAACGGAGAAAAAGCGGTCACCCTGTTCACCATGAATGGCCTTAGTTGATAACTGTTGCCCAGCAGGGGCAATACCATTAGTGGGCATGATGGCAACTTCAAATTCTAGGTGGGATCTAGGAGGAAGGCATACCTGGCAAAACATACGTATAATATGTTACTTGGAAATGCATCACAGCCATCTCTGGGATTTGAAATATCCAGGCTTCTAGGGAAGAAAACAAATGACTCATGACCTTAAAAAAAAATGGTTAAATTGACATTGCAGGAAGCCAGGATCTAATTCTCAGAACCAGCCTCAGGGAGTTGTATGTTTGGAAACCTCCACCTTCCATCAGCTACAGTGTAATAGGAAGGGTGATGATGAGGTTTCTAGAGACAGATTTCCATGTAAATGTACACAAGCCAGGCATGACTTCAAGTATCATGTGGTCCTCACCCACATGCTAATCTTTGGATGTCTTTGGAACCTTAGGCTGAGTTGAGATACTTACAAGAAATGGCAAATCAATTATTACCTTTGCTGCCTGAACTCCATGTCCCTTCAGCTTACTGTTTCATAGAAATTTCCCTTATTTCTTGCTGAGATTTTGGATCTGTGACACAGGGAATTTATGCTGCTTTACACTGGCTATGCAGTTGAAGAGTTACACATCTTTAGTAGTCAAACCAAAAATCTAAGACTCCAAAAAGAATACCATTCATTGAAATAATATTCTATTGCATTGGCTACATTCAAATCTGTTTTATCACTGGCAGATTCAGTTTTACTGCATTTTTTTTTTTTTTTTTTTTTTTTTTTGCTAAATGCCAATAGAGCCCAGAGTTACAAAATATGGATGTGTGTTCTCATATCATTTAGAACATGATGAACCCATATTTTACTGTGGAAAGCTGTTTTATAGTATATTTAATTTCCACCTCCCTGATTTATTACAACACTCTCACAGAATAACTTGAAATGCTGTAAATATGTTGATTTTCCGTGTACCTTTGCACCTTAACAATATGGAATGCAAGTTACAATTCATGCAGCTCTGAGACCAGTTACACAGTATGCCACTGTGGCTTATTTATTCAGGAAAACAGAAGCCAGATGCTTTGCAACACTTAAGCTTTTCCAACAATGTGCACTCTTGCTCATGAGCTGATGAAAACAATGCATGAATATAAATTTATATTATTTGTAAAAAACATACATTTTTTGAGCTTTACTTTCTTTTCATCACTGAAGGGAGTTTTCTGTTATTATTTCTTTGGTAGATTGGTTTGGTTTATTTTTGAAAACTCACTAGAAACAAAGTCAAATTAATTGTGAAAGACATCATTTTTGCTTTGTTGTGGAGTTGCTGTTTCTCTGAACTCTGTATCTGTGAGTGTGAATGTTCACAGGCTGACGTTGTAGGAATGATGACGCATTCAACTAAAGAAAGTCTGGTGGAGGCATAAACTATGGGAGCAGGATGGGAAAGAAGAGAAGAGTTGAATTACGAAAATATATGGTAGAAATCAAGACACTTTTTCTTGCAAAACAAAGCTAATCTCAGTTTTCTTCCGCTGGGAATGGGATGAGGAATACATAATCATACAAATATGTGATTATTTTTTGTGCAATTTAACAAAGTACAGTTATTTCCAAATTTTATAAAGGTCAGATTAAACCCAATGGGAATAAAGCTACTTTGTAATATATATGCAAGGGTTTCTCTAGCAAGAAAAGTATAAAGTTTCTCTTAACTAAAAAACTATTTTTATAATGTTAACACTGAAAAATTTTTTGACTTTTCCTTTTTTCCCTCCAAGGAAAAGCTGATAAATTATAGTTGTTGGTTGGTTGATTGGTTTTTGTCAAAACTATTCACTTCCCTACTTGCCCTCTGACTGAACAAGGGGAAGAACCTCAGACTCTAAGTTTCCCTCCCATTCCCTTGCCACAAGGGATTCTTCCATTCAGATTCCAGAGAGGTTTTGTTTCTGCCACCTGCTTATTTATAGCAACTAATTCTACTAACTACACGAAGGAACTTTGAACGCCTCCATTTTTGTAGCATCTGCATTTCCTTTTTTGTTGTTGTTAGTTAAATGTATACACATGCCTGAGGATAAATACTCTATGCCTGTTGAAGACATAAATGAACCTGACATTTATGTCCCTTTCGAAATTAGGGACACAGACAAAGACATTTATCTTATAGTAAAGAATAATGATAGCTGTGTCCTTGAGAATTATTCTTCTCTTTCTGAGTTATTTTTATATAACCATATTGATTACTAGAGAGAAAAACATGAAAAGAGAAAGGTGTTTTTAATAAAAAATTATAATACCTTGATTTAGAAAATGCTTTCTCTGATATTTTTTGAAACCGATGGAAAAATAGAGAAACAATGAAAACATTGTCTGAAATTTTCCTTTTGTGAAACAATGCAGTAGAATCTAGCTATGCCTTCATCATTGTTGACATCAAAATATTGACAGCCCCTCATGGGTATATCAGTTTTAGAAGACTCTGCTTTAGTTGAGAGAAATGTTTTATATCATGGTTTTCAAATGAATACAAATTATTTCTCAAAGATTTATACGACACACACTATTCTCAGGAAATCTGTATTACATGAATGCTGCTTATATATTTTCTTATTCTAAATTGTTGTCTTTTCAAACAAATAAATAATATATATATATATGTGCATGCAGTCAGCCTTGACAAGTTGCACGAAGCTGAAGCGTTTTCATAGTACAGTATGTGGGAAATCGCTCTAGGTTATCGCTGAAATAGTCTGCAGTTGTCTGAGTCTGTGCACGCACTTTGAGATAAAATGCTCCTGAGTGACTGCATGATGACGTACAACTTCTGAATGCTGCACATCCTTCCAAAATGACTCTTAGCACAATCTGTTGTAGAATGCAATGAAAAAGAATCTTTTTCACTCAATAAATTTTCATGTGATATGGTATTTTTTCCTATAATCTGCATGTTAAATTTAATCCTGCTTGTTTTTTAAATATTAAGTTGGGATTTGTTGAGCGTGTATGGGGAGAGGGGATTGCTCACTCTTTAGCTCTCCAAGGCAATAGTTTCCTATTCTTGTGGGCCCTTCCCCACTCTTGAAAACTTTTGACTATGTGTCTTCCGTTAAGCTCATTGTCATCATCAAGGCGTTTGCACATGAAAGTGCAGGTGGAGTATCACATTGATCCTAATAATGCTTTGTGTTAGCAAAGTTGGGGGAGGAAGCTTGATTAGTTCTTCTGTCACACAAGCATTTTCTTTTTTTCACACTTGTGCTGGCTCTATCAATCACCATCAAAATCTCCTTGGAACAGGAATTTTAGCAGATATAATTCATGCCAAGGAAGGAGGACATATTGGGCCAAGTATCAATATGAGGCTACCAAATTGCCCATTTTTTTCTCAACTTGATGGTCAAAATTGAAAATCCAGGTTGTGTAGAGTTGCTTAACTGATAAGGCTGAATTGATTAGTCTGTCAACTGGGGACAGGGAGACATAGACCCAGGGTGTGTTTGTGTGTATGTGTGTGTGTGTGTGTGTGTGTATGCATCCGCACACATGACTAGGAATTCTTTTTATTATGTAAGAACTGGTGAGCACTTATTCTCTGTGAGATACGCCCAACTCAGTCCTGTTAGAGTCATCAGATATTTTCACTCCATTTTCCCCCAAATCACAGTATTATACCAAACTCTGGGGATAGTTGTACATTTTATCCAGGGAATCAGTTAACATCTTATGTCCTTCCTGTTATCCTCAGTAGCTCAAAAGAAAACATTTTAGGAATGGCCTAGAAAACTCAACTTCTGATGGAAAGGTGAGCATTTCCCTACAGACATTTCTGTTCAAAATGAAATGTGCCAACAAAACGTAGTCCAAAGGGAAAATTGATTGGGCTTTAGCTTGAATCATTGATCAGCTTAGGTTCTTGCTAGCTAGGATTTACATACTTGTAGTGGTGTTAAGTTACCTTCAAGAGTACTTGCTATCTGGGTTCATCTCAAAAACCACACCCACAACCACATTTGATGGTTTTCTTTCTAGAGAACACAAATATTAGAGCCACTGCATCCTAGCCACATTTACATTAAGGCATCTTTTTCAAGAAAGTAAAATAAAGCAGACAGATTGGGAGAGGAGACTCTTTGTTTGAGACCAGATCCAATTTCTTGGACCATCAAAGTCTACCATCAGGGAGAAGAAGCCTATACACCCTACCTTACAACCTTATGACTACCAATGTGTGCTCCAGCACATTCTCCCTAGAAAAAAACTACTGTTCCATGTACAACTATCCCAAAGTGGGAGCCTTGTACACTAGACAGTCAGCTAGGTCGATTCTGCTTTCCATCTTTCCCTAAGAAGGAAGAGGATGAGATTTTCAGGCATATGCTGGCATTGACTTCTTCAGAATATTTATTTCTATCTCAGTTCTCACTCTTTCTGTGGGAAAAGCAGTATCTTTGCTCTGTTTTTCAGAAAGCAAACATTTCCTAAATTTATTAGTTGAAAAACAAAACTGAATGAGATCCATTTAGATATGCCCCACAAAAATAATTGTCATGTGGATGGCTAGCCACCCTGTGGTATTTAAGCTGCCTCAAAACCTTTATAATTATTTTGTCGATGCCACTCAATGCTACCAGGTAAACACTTTAGACCACATTTAGTATCTTTTCTAACAAGCAGTGTGAGCAGATTTTCCCACTGATTTTGACCCATTGTCATCTTGTGGATGCTGTTCTCTAAGTGAGAAGAGGGGGATTGAATGGCCAGAAAATTCTGATGGCAAAGATAATTGTGGAAGCAATGTTTTGGGGTTGGTGTGTTGGGGCACACAGAGACTTTACTACCAAAGCAAAAATGTCTATTTTGCGGATCCTAATTCGGTATCTGCTGTCAGCACACCCTGCCTTCTTTCTGACTGAGAAACAATTGCAGTTTAGTTCATCTTTTAACGTGAAGAAGAAATGAAAGGTTTTTGTCTTGTTTTCCTTTTTTTTTTTTCTTGTCTATTTTAAGACTTATGAAGCTAAATCTAGTAAGCTTAGATTTCAGTGACAACTCTAGCCAAAGAATAAACGTCTCAGTTTTCAATGTTGAAGATGAAAATGCACTTAAAATAAGTGCAAAATTTTATCTTCCTAGGACGGGTGGTTATTGGCCTCTATATTGTAATTTTAAAGTAGGAAAGAACTATTAGAGTCCTTGACGACTAGAGTAATTGAAGAGGGAATTTGGGGAAGGCCAGAAGAGACAGACTGGATTTCTCCAAGTGTTTTCATTCTGAATATGAGAAATTATGTTGCAACCATATATTTAGCCAGACGATTATAAATATTGATTTTTTCCTTTTACTCTCAATATTTCCTCTGAAAATCTTAAAAATATGAATCTTAACAATGCCGATTGTTAATCATTAAAAACATTCTTTCCAAACTCTCATAAGAAATTTTAAAGCCAATTTAAGGAAGCTCTTTGCTCTGTTGAAATAAACTGAATCAATTTTTTAGATGGTGTCTTCGTCAACATTATTGAAAGAACTGAACAATAAAGATTCATAAACCTTTATAATGTAGATTCTGAATCAGTCAATAACATGGTCTGATTGCTCAGTTCTCTACGAATTCTGCCTGACTGTATTATACTGTTACAAATAAGCAATTTAGGGATTGATCATTAATTTTCTTACATGGCAGTTACATTAGGGGGCATGAAATCAATACACTACATGAAATTATTCTTGGCTTTTCAAATGTGTCAAAGCAGACTCTATAATTAGGAACTGTGTGTTATGAATACCTGTGTACGCACTTGCTAAAACAATTTTAAAAAACAGATGAATTGTTGTTTCTGGAAATTCCTGAGGACAAATAGGTCAAGTCCATAAATGATATCACCATTATATATTGCTTTTCTTGATATATAGTAACCTATTGTATTGTCATAAAATCTTCTTAATGTTTACTTCTGTGTGTGTGTGTGTGTGTGTGTGTGTGTGTGTGTGTCTGTGAAGCCCTGGGTAGCCCAAATGTTATAGGCATTATCGAAAACACTGAAAAATATGTCATGTTATATAACAATATGTCAAACCTTATTCTGATATATGTTTGCTTGGTCACTTGGTAGACCTGCCTTACTATATTGTTTAAATAAAAGATTTTAGGAAAAATAACTATTTTACATCCCACTCCTAACCCTGTAGAGAATATTCACATTAATCACTTGAATGCACTTCAATCTGCACTTATTTTTAAAAGAAATAATTAAAACAATTATATATCTATACTTATTCTATAGGCATTTTTTCTAAAATTAGAAAAATATAGCATTAAATGCTATAAAATATAGCATTAAATTTAGTGGTATTCCAGGGCTCTATGAAAAAGCTGCATACAATTTTGGAAATACAAAAATATCATCTTGAATTTCCTGTTGATGTACAGAAATATCATTATCAACTAACATTTTCCATTATAGAGTAGGATTATTTTTCTAGTTTGTCATGAGAGTATAGTGAGAGAGCCACTGACATACTGACATCCCAAGTAAGGGCCATTTTGTGATTAAGTAGCCAAACATTTATAACCTTACATCTGTCTTGTGAAGATAGCTTGATATTTCAAATACCAAAAGTGCAGTAAAAGAAAGGTGGGCTTACTAGTGTTTGTTATTCACATAGGTGTTTACAAATCTAGATTGATTTGGTCAGGAGATTGGAATGGCGGAGGAAATAATGGCATTAACTCTTTCCAAGAATTACAAATAAAAATAACCCATTAGGTGATTTACAATTACTAGTTACGCTTGTTTAATTTAAATTTTTGTATCTTTTTAATATACATCATTGGTAATATCAATTAAATTTTATTTGTTTGAAAATAGATTATATCAATACTTCAAGGTTATTAATGCTGAATAAAAGAGGTTAACTCTACAGAAAACTTATTTACCTTACAATATTGAGATTGAGCCATGAGATTTCTAAACATTCAAATGTACAGAAGGAGAGCTAAACTGTTTAGTATTTTAAAAGAATTTATTTCTAAAAGAACAATTAAAGGGAGACTCCTCTGTTTTTTCTATTTTCTGATCTGATCTTTGCAATAATGTTTAATTAAGATTGTAATACCATAAAAATATTTCAATAATACTCTCTTTGAAATACTGTTCATAAGCCCCCTGGTCTGTGGTTTGTTTTTATCTTTAGAAAGAAATGGTATAACCCCATAAAATCACAAAACAGTGAAATTTATATTAAAGAAAATTTATTTGAATTAAACAAAGGGAAAAGTCCTCCCCCTTCTATTGTTGTTTAGAGAATCACAGTTGCCATTAACTGTGCATTGAGTGGCAAACTTGGGTTGAGATGCTGTTTACGTATCAAGGTTTACATTTATAAATGTAGTACTTAAATCATAGATATGAATATTGCACTTTTCAGTAATAAAACTTGTCTATCTTTATAACAGTAGATTTTTTTTCTTTTTCAAGAATTTAAGATCTTTAGAAAAGTTACTCTCTGGAAAATCATATTTTATTTAAACTCAGCATTAAAAGAGCTACTGTTTGAAAATATGTGACATGACTTTTAATTTATATAATGCATTATGTTTATCTTGTTATTTCTAATTTCAAACTAATTCAGTAATGCATATACTAAACCAGTATCTTGAAAATCTTAAAGGGAAACAGTGAACCAATTTAACTTAAAATGAATACTGGAATGGATACCATTTTCTTCATATACTGCAGACTAACAAGAGTTGAGTGTTCCATGCGGGTCAGTCACTGTGCTAACTACTTTAGAGGATTAACTCTGTAAATCCTCACAACAATCCTATTAAGTAGGGACAATTTTTGCTCCTTTTAATTTGTGAATAAACTAAAGTTCAAAAAGCCTTGCCCAAGATTACCAAGATAATTTTTGTTAGAGCTTACATTTGAACCTGAAGCCGTTTGACTCCAATCCCTCACCTCAGTCAATAAGCTGTACTCCTTGCTCCAAATGGTGACAAAGAGAATGTCAGTCATCAAAACGAATTCATTCCGAATGAGTGAAAGAGGCATTGAGGTCATTCTGTTCCATTTTTACCCATATCTGTGAGTATGTTTAAAAGATAGAGACTGGCATCAAGTTTGGCACATTTTAGGCCATCCTAGGAGCTCATCATTCATTGCCTCTCTTATTGAAAATATCCCTGCTCACGCTGTGACCAAACCAACCACAAATTTAACCCATTTTTATGGCTTTGAACTTAGCCCTGGACAGACTTTGTACTGCACCTGTGGCCTTGACATAACTCTGAGCTGACATCCCTAGGGAAGAGTGAGGGAGGAGAGGTGTGCTATGACTGACTAGGCAAATCTGTTGACTGTGCCCTTGTAGTTCCCGTCTGCTTCATTACACAGCAAATGTAGTTTCTACGCACTCTGGAAGATGGTTCCCCTGTGGATCCCCATCTGCTCTCTAGCTAAAATGTTAGATTTTGCATCTGTTTAATCAGGAAGAATCAAGCAGCATACCTATACTGACCTCTAAAAGCTCTGAAATGTTACCTCAGAATGCCACAGGTTCCATCACATGATATTTTTATAATAATATAGTACTATTTTCCATGTGCAAGTCATTTTATGCTTTGATAACACTCCAGGTGAAAGAATTAGTGACTGAAAAAGAAAAAGGATCCAAAAAACTTTCTGGGAAAGTACTGAGCTAGTGAAATATCTGTAGGATAATTTGTGAGTAAAATTTGTGAGAGAATTTGTGAGTAAAATGAAAAAGTATATGGTACATTTTGGTTTTGTGGAATTCCAAGTGAAAGTTGTATTCCAAATTTCATATATATATGGCTACTATATATATATATAAATTTCATATATATTGCTACTATATATATAGTGCATATATACATATATATAGTGTGTGTGTGTATATATATATATATATAGCTACTGTTAATCTAATTCTTATCCTGTTTTTTTTTCCTTCTCTATCATATTAACTAAGCCAGTGAGGTTTGGCCCAGATTTCAACACTCACCTAATGTATTTCTGAAGTTCTAATTGATAAAAATGTCCTAACTACTAAATCATTTGGAAAGTAATTTCACTTCTCAATTTGCAAATACTTAGATCAATACCTTCATTAACTTGCTGGACCTCAAAAACATTTTTAGAAATTCTTTTCCTTCTCATTTTCAGATATTTTCCCCAGTGTACTCCCTTTTCACTTCTTTCCTCCTTTTTCAAAATGTATTTTTCTCATTTCTCTTGTAAACCACAGCCCAATTTTCTCTTCCTCTCCTATTATTTCCCCTCCTCTTTGAGACTGGAGAAGAGAAGGCAAGCAATGGACTGTGGCTTATGAACTCCAGCTATTTTTTTAATTCCTCTATTGACTGTTTTTCCCCTCTTTCTAGCTTCTCTCCCTATTAATAAACACCAGTTTCATAAACTTTTTCCCCTATCTCATGCTTCTTTTAAAGTTTTCTCCTCCTGGGTAACATTTAAACCACCCAGCCTTTGGGACTCCTTATCCCTGCCTATTTGGACCATTTCTTCTTACTTTGCTGACACATATTCTTTCTAGGCCTCTTGATCTTACCTGGCCACCTAAATAAATATCTGGCACCTGCCCTAATATGCCTGACACTGAGACATTGGTTTGTTTCCTACTATCTCTCCTCTGATCTAGCCCATATGGCACTGGTTCTTTTTTACCCTTTAAGGATTTTATTTCTTTGCTTCTTTCAAAAAGCTTTCACTGCCTCTCCATTTATTAATTCACTTCTTGATCCGTAGTCCCCTCTTACTCCAGAACTTTAACAATTATTTTCTAGAGTTCAACTGCTAAGATCTTTACTTCTGTCACCTTAGCCTGATGGAATGCATTGAGCTTTCAGGTGTGAACTGAGCAAAAAGAGTAGAAATCCTGTGGACAAAGCCTTTGGCACCAAAGAAGACCCTAGGGCTACTGAAATCCCCTGTGGGCTGGTAAGCTATCTACAAGGTTCTTTTACACAATATTGTCCTAACAGCTTCCTATAGGATGTGCCTTTCCTCTTTACCCAGCCCTGGAGAAAGACTCCAGACTTCTTACTGAGCACAGACTGAATTTTTCATTGTAAGGTGATAGAAGGGAAGAAGAAATACTACACTGAAAACACAAAGGGAGCAGAGTATTTAGTTATAATTACTCCTACTTACCAAACATACCAGTCTCTCCTTTGCTGAGCAAAATTAATTTCAAGGCTTGGTCAGGACAGCTGTAATCGCAAGAATGACTGGAAGAGGACTTAAAGGTGTGTGGGTGGGTTGGGGGGAGGGATCAAAAGCAGTTAAGTGTCCTAACTGCACCTGCAGGATGCAGGGATGTGACATGAGTTCACATATATGTGATGGGGGTGGGCTGGGGTGGATGACATTCCCTTGTCTTATCAGCAGTGTCAGAGAAGCATTTAATATGCATCTCCCCTCCTGCAAACTCCAACATATTTGATGGTTAAAAAAAACTACAGAAAAACCCAACAAACAAACAAAATCCCTGAAGTTTATTATAACACAAAGCAAGGAGACTGATTCTTGCACTATGATGAAATCAAGCCCTAGTTTATTCAAAAAGGAAGTTGCCGGGGCACTTAACGCTTGGCTGTTTTTTCTCACCTGAAAGTGGGGTCTTCCAAAGAATAACCTTCAGAATATTCTGGGGAACAGTCATGTTATTTGTGGTCTTAAATAAGTGTAAATACATATTAGACATCCCTGTCTTCTAGCAGGGGCAAGTAGAGAAGTCTACTAACCAATGGGCAAGAAGTATGCGGGCTGTGTGATGTGTGTGTGTGTGTGTGTGTATGTGTGTGTGTGTGTGTGTGTGTGTGTGTGTGTGTTGCCTTAGAAATGGGTAATCTTCTCGAAAGCCATGTTGTCATAGTTTTTGTCCTTGGGATCATAGCCTGGAACATGGACCAGGCTTTCTCGCCTGAGGCCGTTTTGTAAGACAGATTCAGCCCCTCGTTTCCAGGTACTGCCATTCTCAAGGTTTTCCTGAGGAAAATGGAAAGACACATATCAGTGGGATAGTCTTAATGCATTCCAAATCAAACTGAGGGAATCTTGCTTAGGCTTCTCCCTTTGGAAAAAATTGATAGATAAATATGCAAATAACTAAAGATAGATAAACATGAAATAAATAAATGATAGATAAATGTGAAATGATAGATTGATATGAAAATAAGTACAAATAACTGACCAAGGCACTTCCTAACTGATAATTTTGATGCCTCAATCCATGTAGGTACTACTTCTAATGATAATAAAAACAGAAAGAACAATTTAGTGAGCATTCACAATACATCAATGTGTGGTGTGAAGAAGTTTATATATCTAGTGCAACAGTCCTGTGAGGTAGTAGTATTACCTCCTGAGGAGAGACAAGCCTGTGTCTCAGAAGGGGGGCCCCCCTCCTTCCTGTGAACAGCAAGGCCTCTGGTTACAACAGGGGTCCCTGTATGCAAACTTCCCAGGAGGCTGCTGTTATCCTTTGGCAAAGGAACCCAGTAGTGACATACTAAGTGCCCCCTCCCACTCTCGACTCAGCCTTGAGAACAGAAGCTGCCTGCATCAACAGGATTTCTCATTTATTCCAGGAAACTCAGGCCTGGGAAGGTAAGTCTATAAAGCAGTAAATAACATGATTCTTTCCTTCTAGAACTTCCTCAAAATCCATTTATCCAAACAATACACTGCTTTGCTGGCTGTCATCTCAGCAAATAGATTGCCTTCCCATTCTGAGCCCTTGTCAAGATGATACCCTCCTCATGGCAAAACTATGAAACTCAGCTTTACTTCACATACATGTTATTATGGTGTTTTGGGGAAGGAAAGCAAATGACATCTTAGGAGTTGTGATAAGGACGAAGAGTCTCTCTCCTGAAGTACTGAAAGAGTAAAATATCTGGGTCTGAAAGAACAAGAATAAGCCCTCATTAAAAAAGAAAAAAAAAAATGCCTGCCTATAATCAGGCTGAGAGGACAGACACGGATAAGACCCGTTGCAACTCCAACAGGAAACAGTGCTTCTCCCAAGGTCTTGGAATTACCGGATGCCATAATAACTCATCAAGTGATTGCTGCTCTAACCAGTGCTGCCCCAGGTGGCTTTATCTTCATTCCCACTTCTCTTACTTAGACCCTTCTCAGAATCTTTCAGTGGGAACCCGAACCTTACCCTCTTGGTGAGGGTGGCACTCCCTGGTTCCCCTGGGGTAGCCCTGTCCCCTTGCTGTATGTATCAAGTCACTAAGTCCAATTTGGTCTGACCACAGGCTGTTCCTGGTGGTCTTGGGCTGATATGACCTTAATCGTACTCAGACAGTGTCTCTAGACCTTAATAGCCCTGGAACAATGTCCCTAGCCCTGTGTGGCTTAAACACAATTCTCAGCGGGATAAGAGGAGAGCTGGGAGGTTATGTGTATCCTGTCACTTCTCCACCTAAGAAGTTCCACCAATAGATCTTACTTTATATTTACACCTCATGGCACTCTGGAGATGTTCATGTGTAGATCACGATGCATGGTTTCCCCCCAGTTCACAGATAAAAGCTGAAGTTCCAAGAGGTTAAATAACTCACCCAAGGAAAGTTAGACATGGAACCAGGATTAAACCCAGGGCTGACTCTAAAGCCCATGCTTTTCACCATTATACTAGATGTGCCCCCTCTTTTCTATTATTAATTTTTAAAAATTTTCCTAGAATTTACCCTCACAGGGATTAAAGGGAATTTTGGAACTTGATCAGTTGCAACGACAATTCAACCCAAAGGCACATTTACCTATCAACATAATTTACGTGCTTAAAAACTAGTTAGCTGAGGTAACTGAAGTGGAAACCCAGATTCTTTCAGGTTCTCATATCCACTGCCTTCCCTCCTTGCACCCAGCCTTGCAGATGGTTTAAATGGGCAGAAAGGGAATCCTTTTGAGCCAATTCACATTGTTCAGAAGCTCAAACATCAGCTCACCTGCTCTGTTCCACTGTCATGCTGAACACCACACCAGCACAGTGTTTTGTATTTCTTGGACCAAAAGCAAAATAAATTGCAAACCGGTCTAATTAGCAGTGGTTGAATATCCTTGCCCTTTTGGTGACCTATTAACAAAAGGAAAAATGGATAAGGTGTTGCACGCTTCCAGGAGTTTCTTTGATGATTTAAGCATTGTCCACATGAGAAGCAGGTCACTTCTTAGCAGAAGGGTGAAAAGAGGCCTGATTGGTTAAAATACAGAAATTGGTAACTGCTCAAAAGAGTGAGAGTTTGCTTTTAAACGTCCACAAACTGTCAGGTCAGGCAAACTCACGGCTATAAACAAATAGAAACAACATATTTATTTTTAAATATTTATTGTGGAAAACCCTCCTAGTACCCTTTGTAGGCCAGCAGAGGAGATTGCAGGAATTATTTAATTTCCTCCTTTAGGAAAGCTCTCAGTTTTCCACCAAATCAGATCTATTAGAGGTCATCAGAATCAATATTAGTGAAATTAGGAAGATTATTTTTACTGTTTTTTCTTCCTTTCACCCCAGCATCCTGAACAAGGAATACCTTCATGTTCCCTCCAGCTACTCTGGACTTCCCTGACATCTCCTTCCTTATCATTAAAACATACCTGTTCAATGTCCTATTCCTTCAATCCTGTTGTGGAACCAGAGTCTCTGGCCAGCAGAGCCTAAAATATTTACTGTCTAGCCTTTAACGTAAAAAGTTTACTAACCTCTGTGTTGGATCTTTGATCTTGTCAGAGAAATGTTATAGATTACATTCTAAATTGTCAGGAATCATATATATGTGTACGGTAAACATATGGCCAGAGGGTCTTTGTTGCAATTACTCAACTCTACCTTTGTAGAGTGAAATCAGCTAGAGACAATAGTATATGAATGGGCATGACTGTGTTTCTCTAAAACTTTATTTATAAAAAGAAGTAATGGACCAGATGTGTTCTTAGTTTACTGACCCCCGACCTAAGAGATAAACCTAATGAATTGATAACTAAAGGTTTTATATCTGAGACCTGTAGCTATATGATACATGAAGAAATAAATTGGGAAGGTTCACACGAGTACAAACTGTTGTGCAGTGGAAACCAGAATAGAATAAACCCACACAGTGTCCTCAGAGTGGGAGGTTCTGGCCACTTGATAAACTGATGAAGATATTTGTTCTTGATTTAGGAAATGGTATTTTCATTTCACAAGGTTAATGAGATAAAGGAAAACAACTCTTAACTGCCCAGTAGAATTTTACCAGTAATAACGAAAACTTTAAAGTATATCTTGGGCCAAGATCACCTTTTAATAGCTGATGCAGAGAATCATTAATGATATAAACCATCTGGAGGTACTAATCAAAATAGACATAATTCTATTTTATGAGTAACATAAATAGCATATATTTGAAGTGCTAGATCATCTAGAAGAAGCAGAGTTGAAATTATCACCTATTAAGACCAAGCAAGACAAATAGCAAGAACAAGACAATATACGACACACGATGAGCAGGCCCACAAAAGGCCTCTGGCTTCCCCACTGACCCTGTCCTGCAAACAGTTAACATTTTAAGACATTTTTAAAGATTCACTGGGTGTTATAGAAGGTTTTTGAAAGCCCCTTTGTGACCAGACCTGAAGGTGTTCAGTTAGCACTAGGGCCTCATTTGGAAGATAGGTACCAGGAGGCAAGGATCAAAACTATTTTCAAAGATTCGGTCGAGTGTCATAATTACCCTCTGATAAAGTGCTTCCTTTTGGTGCTAAGGACATTTCCCTAAGATTTGGGATATTTGTAGGAAAATAAAACACAAGGGTTGATACAAGGACAGTTGTTTGTGCTCAAGATGGCAAAGAAGTTTCCATCTAAATACAACATAATGGCTGCTGCATCAACACAAGAACATGTCAATCCCAACAAGCATCTGGAAAATACCTAGAATTTATGATGCCCACAATACCTTCTTCGGAATCAGGCAACTAAAACTTTAGCTGTCTTCTAAAGGTGACTGACCACTCAACTGATAAGTCTAGGTGTATCCTACTAGGATCAAGGAAGCCTCCATGGTTGTTAGGGCATCGAGGCAAAAATCTAAGCACCATAAATAGACCACCTTTCATTTGAGTCCATTTTCCATAAAGAAAAATATTTGGGGAGTTGTTACTACATGAACGGCTGGGGTTACAAAATTTATGTTCTATTCCTTATCATAGCCGAGATTGGCTTAAATTTAAATGAAGAGCTGGTGGTCTCTTGCCCAGAGTAATAAGGCATTGGAGCTTGCACATAGTGTTTCTAGTCACCAGGAATATTGCCATTCAGATTTTGTGTTAAGTAGGAATCTTGACTTCCCGTATAGCCTGTGACTATATAATGGTAGTGGAAAACTAGAATATCTTAATATTTGATTCAGCTAAACTGCATACTCCAAGGAGGCAGAGTAGATTACAGTGGGCTTATTCCATGCCATCCTCCCCCACCAATCCTTCATGAGCTTTGGCATAAAAAGGACATTGAACCATCAGAGGAACTATGGCTCAAGGTACAGGAAAGTCAACACTGGTACCAGAAATGGCGTAGAGTGAAGCTGCTCACTGCAGAGCTCCTGGCCCTAGAGGAGTGGCCTCCGAAGGACACCATATGCAAAAGCAACAGTAAGACTCTCCTCTGCTTATCTGGTAGGTTAGTAAAGGTTAACCCATGAGATAGTAAGGCGTTTATGAGGAAAACACTGAGATGAAGGGGAAAAGAACCACTCTTAATATTTAATCTTCTTACTGATATATTACAAAGGATTTTTCCTACTCAGGCCCCTGAGGGCCACGTGTCTAAACATCTTTTTTTTAATAATATATGGGTAATATTTAAGAATACACTATACATATTAGTAATCACATGTATAATAATCAGGGGGATGCTTTTACATGTCAGTTTGGAGAAAGTAGATAATACCTCTTTGGGAAAAAGGACTTTTTGTGGTGGACCCAAATTCAGACCCGTAAGACATCTGCCTAGTCCAGAAGTGTGTGAGACCAGCCCACGTCTTCCTTGGTCCCCAGAAGAGGAAGGCATGTAACCAACCTGTCGCAAAGCTGATGATTACTCCAGCAGCCACGCATCCCAGGCAGCCTACTGCACTGTAGTATAGGTAGGAGAGCGCATACCAGGTCTCAGCGATGGCAGGTCTGCAGAGAACAATGGCACATCATCAGTTCCGTGAGTGTGAAGTCATGATGCACAGTGACTTACAGGACAGCCGAGGGTTCATTTTAGGGACTGGCATCTCTCAAAACCCCTAAAGCTTAACTTTTTGTCACTTGATTATTTTTGTTTAAAAACTGACTGTAGACTAGTTGTACTTTATATTCCACTCAACCCAATCCATCTGTGAGTTACAAGTCTTGCTACTGAACCACAATTGCAATGAGGACCGTCCCTTCCATTTCTTTTGCATTATTTATTCTTCAGACATTTACAAGGCCCAGATTTAGTGCCAGAAATTGTGACAGACACTGGAGATTAAAGATGAGTAAGCCACGAAGTCTACATGTAGGAGCTAACAATCACAAAATAGACTAGAACGCTGTGGTAGAAGAGAAACAAAGGATTTGGAGAATATTCAGAAAGAGTGTCAAACCCAGGCTGATATGTGAGATGATGCCTCAGCTTATTTTTTAAAAATAGTTAGTTTTAATCAATCAAAGAAGGTAGTTAGGGCTAGGATTTAGCATTCCAAGAAAAGAGGATAGAATAAGCACAGGCAGTAAGGAAGAAACAACATAGTGGACCTGAGAACTCAGATTAGCCCTCTTGCCAAGTTCACTCTTGGGCATCAGGATGCAGAGGGATAGATATTTACAGAAAGCTGGAGCCCCCAGCCACTCTTCAATGCTAGGTACCGCCCAGAGCGATTCTCATAGGGGAGCAAGATGGTCTCCCTCAGACTTAGCACAGAAGAATGCACTTTTCTCTAACCTGGTGACCCTCTCTCTGGGACTTGATGCTATCCTGAAGGTCAGCGTACCTGCTGGACAGCACTGGAGGCACGGATTCTGTCACATTTGATGGGACACACTGGTCAGTTGATAAAGGCAAAGGCCATGTCTTGGAGGTTGGTGCAGGGTAAATTAAGGCCCCAATGGCCACCCAAAATGACAAGATGATCCCAGTCAGAAGGCCTCCTAGGGCACCCTTGATGAAGAAAAAAAAAAAAAAGTAATGAGAGATTTGACAAAGCCATTGAAAGAATAATGAGATGAGGAGTCTTGTGTCTCAGGGATTCTGGTTTTCTACCCCAGATCTTGGCCACATGTGCTAGAAACAGCCCACTTAAACTACCTGCCTTCAACCCCCCACAATGTAGCTTTACTTAGGAATAAATGGTTCCTTAAATGAAGACATTGGAGGGTTTTACTGTGGTCATTATACGTAAAATTTCTAGCAGGAACTTTTTTTCTCCTTTTTGGCTTCTTCCTCATCACTTAAACATCTGCTGAACCTCAGTTTCCAGTAGAAGAGTTTCAGAAATTCAGGAAAACCTCAGATAATGGAGATGCTGGGGTCATTTTTCACTGACAGCCATTATAAGCTACTATATAGAAACTTTTACCCTCATAGCTCTTCCCAAGTAATTCTGCTCAAGTCCTCTGACTCCCAAGTTTGGAGTTTTTAGTTTGAGTCTAACTACTAGCAAGTATATTTACTAGTCCTGTCATTTGAGGGTCATACTTCTTGATAAAAAGTTAAAAGTCAATGAGTCATTTCTCCTGTAAAGGAAACAGAACAATCGAGCAGGGATCCGGACCACTGGAAACTAAAATTGGATGTTGCTGGTCTCTGCCAGATAGCTGAGCCTTCTCTGTGACAGAAAACAACTTGTTGGTTTCTCTATTTATTCAGAAAAAAAGACTCCTCAATTACAGCACCAGAATGTTCTGTTCGTTATAGTTTGGGGGAAACTAAAGCAATGTGTATGATTTGAATACCTGGGCCCTTGGTCTAGACCAGCAGTCTGCAAACTTCTTAACAGCCAGCTAAGGAGTGTTTTAGGTTTTGTGCGCCATTCAGTGTCTGTCACAACTACCTAATTCTGCCATCACAGCACAGAAACAGCCATAGACAGTGTATATACATAGGAGAGTGTCTGTGTTCCAGTAACACTACTTGTGGTCACTGAAAGGTGAATTTCACATAATATATATGTGTCATGAAGTATTATTTTTCTTTTGATTTTTGACAACCATTTAAAAATGTCTAAACCATTTTTAGCTTGCAGGTCATCCAAAAACTGGAGATCAGCTAGATTTAGCTTGAGGGATATAGTATGCTGGCCCCTGGCCTACCAGTAAAGGGTGAATGGACTTCAGTAGGAGAGTCAGCCCTCACTGATTTATAGTAGCTGCCTGGAGAGCAGTGCTGAGAAGGATTCTGAGGTTGCATCCACATTCTGTGGAAAGAGAGCCATGATTGATTAGTAGGCTCAGCCATGGCTAACGACAAGGGGAGAGGTGACCCCAACTGGTATTATTTACTTTCCTTTATTTACTTTCCTCTATCTAGAACAAGGTGGTTTCCTGGATTAAATAGCAGGACCATAACTCGCTAACATAGATAAATTAATGTTTAGAATGCACTAAGATGTTATGTTGCTAGTTATTAGGTTTTTTTTTTGTAGCTAGGAAATTACCTTCCCTCATATTATCTCTGCAAGAATAAAACTATCCCTGTCAACCTCAATCTCAGAAAAGTTGATTAAAACAAAGTGTCTCCTAATAAGACTGCAAGGAAGCACTGCAAATTCCCAAATGTTTCACATCTATCCACTCTCTTTACCTATCTACACAAGACTTATCTAGAATAGAGGTCAATAAGGGTCAGGTAGCCACAGAGACCTAATTAGGTATACCATGTGGCTCGGGCTTTATCAAGACTCCTATAGTATATTTAAAAATATGAAAAACTAACTAACTAAATAAAAATATGCATACAGTCAGGTTTCCTAGAGTTTAAAGACTTTCTAAAAAGATTTGCATGTAAGTGGATGAATGGCAATAAATGACAAACGGCAATTTTGTTAGATTGAAAAAATTATATTTAAATATTTAAAAATATTACTATAGTACTATTTTTCAAAATAAGTGTTCCTTTTGATTTATGTTTACTACACAGTCATCCAACCAATGTTTACTTAAAGGCAAACCACTAGCTTGTCAGCCAACAACACCAAGAAGATTCAGCTGTCAGACTATACCAGGCTGGTCTCCCCACCCCTTCTTTAATTAGTTAGTTAATTAAATTACTTATAATTTTGGGTAACTAAATATAGAAAAGAAAATTTACATTTTTAAAGTTTTCAAAATCATGTTTTAACTAAACTATGTCTGATCTCAATATCTATTTTAAATTTCATTTTGTGGGCTCTTAATTTAGAGAAGACAATTTAAACCCTAAAGAATCAGGTTTGATGCCATGACATACGGTATTTCATGACCACTATTTTCTTGGCTTTCTTCTCCTAATACAGCTTCACTGAAGTCAGAGATTGGAAGGCTGGGGTTCTATTTAGTTCTGCTATAGAAAGAAGCCCCCATTTTTTTCTGGCAAAGACAAATAGCCTTTCCATGGAGGACTGAGAGGAGGGAGAAAATGTCTGGGGCCCAGTCTCAGCTGGGAAGTGTGAAGAGGGGTGTGGGAGACTTACCTTCCAGTTCACAAAAGGGAACAGGATTCCCAGAGAGAACAAGCCCAGCATCGGTCCCCCACACATGCCGTGGATGCTGAGAGCAGCCTGTGGATCAAAGCAGATCAGATCAACACTATACTCCCCTGAATCTGTGGCCCACCTAGGACCACCCCCTTTCTTGGACCTGAGATGAAATACAGTCCTAGTCCTGACTGTGTCACTCATTAATCACGTGCTTTGTGGAAATCATTTCTCCATTCTGGGCTCATTAATAAGCACTGTGTATGTAAAACACCAAGAACGCCTACAAACATACGTGTGTGAGGGTGTGCGCGTGTGTGTAAACACACACAGGCAATTTGGATTTGGTAGAATAAGTTTTCCCTCAAGCTGGAACTTAATGATTTGTTTATATCTTCTATCTTTTCAAAAGCTTTTTAAATAATGTACCTAATAAATACATCTATAACTTATGTGGAATATCTCAGGTAGTTGATCCAGCTGTTCTAATTTAGTTTGAATAATTCTATAATTTTAATAATAATAATTGTCTGTTACCCCACTCCTGCTATCCCACCAGAATACCTCAAGGATGTTGAAGCATTAAGTTGGGACATGATGGGGAAGACATTGGACATTCCATATCCTATATCCCATTTTTATGGCTCTATCTCCTTTGGATATAGAGAGAGTTTGGCAAATGCATTTCCATATCTCTTAACCTCTAAGTTATTGAACCCGGCGAACTGGTTAGGGGCTTTAATTAAGCTAGTTTTCTATCAACCTATAGCCTTGGGCCATGGCCTTGCAAAAGTCTTGAACATACACAGGCACTGACATGCCTGCAAGGGAGCATGTACACACATATGTGCACACACACACACACACACACACACACACAAAGCTACTCTGCAATGCAGCCCTGTCTAGTTCTATCAATACAACTGCAGGGCTCTTAGATAAAGCGGCTGTGATAAGGATGCTCTAAAGATTTTATACATACTTCCTATTTGTCAGACACCCCTACGTGTCCTATGTGTCAGATAATAAAGATGAAATACCCTGGCACTCTAAATAAATGACCTCATTTCATCCCCACAATTACCCTGCTTAGTTGGTAACACTGGATTTTATAGATGAGAAATTTGGACTGAGAGAAAACATATTAAAAGTATACTTTCAGTTAGAAAGTGGCAGAGATGAGATTTAAGAGTTTTAAGCCAAGTTTGTCTGGTTCTAAAACCTACATTTTCTCTCCTAAGAGCAGTCCCACCTAAAAAAAAAATAAAAAAAAAAATTAAATAAAGTCAAGAGCACAGACCACCATCATGGTCTCGTTTTTCTATTTAAGGGGAAAAAGTTCTTGAAAGAGTCCATCACTAAGAGAATATTGAGATTCAAATTTTGGCCCTGCCACACATAACACATAATTTGGTGAACCTTCAGTTATTAACTCAGATTCATTTTACTTCAGAGAGTCTTCTTTCTCTATAAAAAAATAGAAATAGGACCAAGGGGCCTTCAAGTCCACTCCAGCTGCAATATAAATTCATTTATCCAGAAAAATGAGTTGCAATGCACTGTTATGATTGCTTTTCCAGGATAATTTTTAGAGAAGTCAATGATACAGATTGATCTTTGACAAGATGGAGGCAAATAAGATTAAAGTAGATACTTTTCCCTAATGTCAATACTTAATATTCTTGACATTTTCTCTGCTGATTGATAGTATTAATTCATAGATGCTGTGGTTGCTGAATTTGGAAGTTAATTTACTAGCTATTATATGGGAGAATCAATAAGTTAGGAAAAATGTTTATTTTCTCCTGTGGGAGAGAAAATGAACAATCTCTTACAAAGTCCTTAGCCAATATGCCCCAGGGGGGAAAAAGTCTTCACATGGTAGAAAGAGAAATAAATCAAAGAGTTTCTGGATTTGAAAAATATGTATTTCTGTAATGTACAAAACTAACCTCAATTTCTTATCTTTCTTTTTTTATTGTCATTAAGCGTGTTTAATTGGAGAAAGACAGAGCTCATCTGACAACCTCCACCTCAGTGGCCAAATTTCACCTAAGCCCCTCCTGCAAGGAAAGGACAATGGCTCAGAAAGTGTGTTCTAGGACTGAGGCTGCCTTGCTGTGTCTTAGCTTTCTCAGATGTAAAGTGGGGATCAAAATACCTGTTTCCTGGGTTGTTTTTGTGTACATGTATGAGAGTATTCAATGTGGAATCCAAAAGAAGTCTCTGAATAGTGCCTGGGCACTCTGGAGCACACGATAATTGCCCCCCAAATATTATCTACTATTATAATCTTACTATTATCCTTTTACCTACCCTGTTAGTGAGCTCTCTGATTCCTGAGGTGGGCCATTTGATGGTTGGACTGTTTTGAGAGCTAGAAAGTACTTTTTTTATACTTAAAAAGACAGAAGGAAGAAGGAAGGAAGGAAAGGAAGGAAGAAAGAAAGAAAGAAAGAAAGAAAGAAAGAAAGAAAGAAAGAAAGAAAGAAAGAAAGAAAGAAAGAAAGAAAGAAAGAAAGAAAGAAAGAAAGAAAGAAAGAAAGGAAGGAAGAAAGGAAGGAAGAAAGGAAGGAAGGAAGGAAAGAAAAAAAAAGAAGGAGGGAGGGAGGGAAGGAAGGAAGGACGGAAGGAAGGAATACCACTCCCCCCAAATAAAAGAGAAAAAAAAAGAAAGCACTTTCTTAAATTGAGAAAAGAATACTCCTGGAGTTCATCACAAGCCTTGGTAGAACTAGCTGAGGGTCAGTAGGATAGCAGCATAATGGACAGAATGGCCTTTCCCGGAGGGAGCTCCGCAAATCACTAGTTAACAGACCTTTGCTGCTGTTACCTGCCCCTCCTCCTATCTCTTCTCCCCGCATTTGGTTCTGTGGTCACATATTTAAAGGGAAACAGCTTTCTTGCTAGGTCTTCCCAGAGCCTTCGATATGCTACTGTGTGCTGTGGATTTCTGAAAGGGGAACGCATTGTGCAGCATTTCCCAAAAGTCTTTGACTTTGGAAATTTTCACTCTTGGAGCATTTCCCAGGGTGAGGGTCTCTAGAACACACTTTGAAAATCCTAAACTAAAACACTGAAAGGGCCTTTGTTTAAGGAGCTGACATCTGCCCACCCCCAGCACCACCAACAAACACACGCCATGAGTGTGTGTCGGTTTTGTGAACATGAAATTAAATCTGGCTCTATGCTGTATACCTATGGGATGTTTGGTTTCAGTCTTCCATATTCCCTGAATACATTATTCCATTATATTAGATCTAGCAAAGCTGTTTGGAAAATTAAATAGGGGGATTATAGTCTTTCTGCACCTGTCAAGTCAGATGTGTTCGGAGAAATGAGGGGGCCATTTTAGACACAAATATCTCTCCTAGGAAACAACACATCAGTGTTTTCATTGTCCCCTAAACTGTGTGAACACATTTTAACCAACGAAGAAAGCGAGCCTAGCATACTTATCTGAATAAGGACAAGTCAACGAGAGCATCACTCACAACTCCCTCTTCATTATAAGTTTTATGTGTTACACCAGTCTTGCAGAAGTCCTTATCTATTCCAGAGCCTTCATACCTCAATGGCAAACAAGCTTAATATGCAAATAATTCTGGAAGGAAACAATTTAGTGATTCAAATCCTCACTAAACTGAACATGGTGATACTTTCTTAAGAGTAAATAATAATTAGATAAAGGGGAGAAAAGAAAGGGGCACAAAGCATTAGAGGCAACTTGGAAATGGGAGAAAATAAACCTAAAAAAATGCTGCAGAGGTTACTAAAGACAAACCTCATCAACCCACCAGTTCTGCTGTGTGGATGGGTAGATATCAAAGTGCTTCAAAAATTGTAAAGAAATCACCAAACATCTGTCATTTTAAAAAGTTCATACTTAGCAGAGAGGACATCAAGTTTCCAGTCCCATAACTTCTCTTATATAGAAAGTGAATTATCATGTCACTCAACTCCCCTAGACTTAGTTCCTTGAACTTGAAAAAGGAAATAATGGAACCTATGTAAGCAGTCATTGGAAGGATCAAGCAAGATACACTGCTCTGGGAACTCAAACACATTCTATAAAAGTCAGTGATGACTATTCACTCACTCTTGTTCATGTCTTCATTTAAGCAGCATTTAATGAAAACCTAATCCATGCCAAGAAAGTATACAGGATGTTCAAATTATATAATGACACAATGGGACTGAGAGGGTTGAAATAGAATCTGAAGATTGGTTTATCTAATGGTCCTTTGTGAGTTGGGCAATTTGGGAAGGGAAGAGGGGTGGCTCCAGAGACTTTGGTCGTAAACCTGGTTTAGCCACTAACCAGATGTGAGAAGTTGAGCAGGATACTTTCACTCTTTTCTGTAACCATCTACAAAATGAATTTTGAAACAGATTATCCTTGAGGCTCTTTCTAGTGCTGATATTTTATGGAACTGGGAGTTGGACGTATGGGAGACAGGTCAGCCTGGATAACAGGTAGAGGCGGGCTCATTTCCCAGCTCCACCACTCTTTCATTATGTGAATTTGGGGCAGTTCTTCACCTTTCTATTTCTTAGTTTCTTCATTTGTAAAATTAGTACATTAATCATACTACCTCGTAGAGAAGTGACGAGGATTAGATGAGATAATACATTTGGGGTGGTAGCTTGAAAATAAGCATTCCATAAATGTCAATTGTAATTATTGTTTTTCCTGCTAAGATTATCATTCCTACTTTTATTTCAGGATCATACATTCTCAGATCTGGATTTCAAAAGGGTTTCTAATTTTATTACAGTGTACCTTGTCACTGAGTCTCATTACTAGTTTTTAAAAGTTTCCCCTCTTGAAAGAAATTTTGGTTGAAATTTTACATGTATGTGTAATTTGGACCTGGTATCGGAGAGTATGAGCATTTGGGATTTGGAGGAATAGGCAAAGAACTAGAAAAGAAGGTGGGTAAAAAGGTGCTACAAAATCAAATGTGTCTTTTTCCTCTTTCATTACCTGTACAACGCTCCCCAGGAGGGATGCAGCCACAGCCATGGAGGTACATATCACGCCAAACAAGAGACCTGGAGGAAAGAAACTTCATGACTATCATCCAAGCTGGCTTTGAGGGATCCACTGAGCTCCTGCCCAGGGCCATCTCTCATGTAAGCCCTATCAGAAGGGGTCTCAGGAAGGACCGTCCACCTCGCTTAGCCATCACAAGCCCCAAGAGGGGCATTTAAGAGACTTTCTCCCAAAGACATGCTTTCCTAGGTCAGGCAGAAGAGCTGGAATCCAGCCTTGAGGAGTCTTCTCTTCAGGATTTAAGAAGAACGCTGTCCTGGTGATTTCTCTGGCGGTCCAGTGGTTGAGACTTCGCCTTCCAATGCAGGGGGTGTGCAGGTTCGATCCCTGGTCAGGGAGGTAAGATCCCACATGCCTTGCGGCCAAAAAACCAAAATATAAAACAGAAGCAATGTTGTAACAAATTCAAGAAAGACTTTAAAAATGGTCCACATCCAAAAAATCTTAAAAAAAAGAAAAAAGAAGAAGAAAGCTGTCCTGTGGAAGCAACATGAAAATGCAGAAAGGTCACTGGTCTACTAGGCTAATCCAGATTAAATTCGTGAGAATTTAATCCATTTCGACCACTCACCAATAATCAGCTGAAGAGGTTACTAACCTCTCTGGGATATGGATAGTTTTTCATAATAAAAATGGCTAAATATCTATACAGTTTACCTCACAGATTTTGCAAATCTGGAAAATGTTCCTGATCTTTTCATGCTTTATTCATACCTTCATTATGGCCCTCAGTATACTGCATAACGATTTCTTGGTTTACATGGCTATGTTGGAGCACCATAAGGGCCATCAGGGTACCGCACTCTGCAGCATCTTGCACAGGGTGCCTCCAGCATCATAGGATCTCGCTGGATGAATCAACATATCCATCTTAGTAATCTTTTAAAGGTGATGTCTTCTTTCAAACTATCTTTTTAAAAATAATTGTTCTTATACATCTTTGTTTAAAAACTATCTTAAAAGTCATTCAATTCCCATTACAACCCATAGAATAAATGAGAGAGGGTGAGAGACAAGGTGCTGGAGATAGATTTAGACAGACACACAGGGACAGAAATAGAGAAAATGATTTTTCTCATTCTGTTTGAAATTCTCTCTCAGCTAAATATTTGGCTCAGTTCCCAATGTCACCATTAATGCAATTTTATTGAGTACTGACCATATGTCAAGCACTTTACTAAATGCCAGTGCTATAAATGCCACTGCCCCAGAGATCTCACATTTTAGGAAGGGACTACACATAAATAAATTAATTTATCCAACAGTGCCTGTTGCATAGCAAGTACTATGTGCTTGCCATTATTATTATTATTATCATTATTATTATTATCATCATCATCATTTCAGATTTAGTACATGATATCTATAAAATTTATTATCAGGAATTCACTTGTAAGATGAAATCAGGATAGCAAATTTTAATGCTATATTTTCCAACTTCTCAATAAAACACAGAAAAATAAGGAAACTCACACAACACTAAAATCCAAGTTTGATCAATAAACACCTTTCAGAATTCTAAAATTGTTCCCATTATATTTAAAGATGATAGATTAGAAACAATGTTTGCCCTCATTCTGTTTCACTTCATGAATAAGCAGAACTCCACCTGCCTGAAGAAAATAACAGAAGTGTCTTTTCTCTACTACCTATTACCCTCTTGCTGGGCCAACAGTTATCTGTTTCAAATGGGATTCTAGGCAACCACCCCTCAATCCAAGGGTTCTACTTTTTTGTGCTGACTAGGGAATTGATTCAGTCCCACTCTCCCCCATATCTTTACACTTCCACCAGATTGCAATCAATAGCAACCTGCAAGGCAGGGAGTTTAGGGGAAATTGGTGGGGTTCCATGGAGACCTGGAGTGTACGGATCCACAGACAAAGCAGTAAATGTGCGGGGTAGAGAAAGCACCACAGTTGCAGCAAATACTATGGATTTTCCAAGTGCTACATCAGCTCGGAGGATCAGACAATAAGCCATGGGCGTAAGAGAAACTTCTACCCAGCATATTCATGAATACCTGCTAGAAATTGGGAATTGCACCAGGAGTTATGTCAATCCACCTGCTATTAGCTGTAACTCATTATGCAAGATACTGAAAAAATTAAGGCAATTCAACTACCCAGTTAACAAACATTCGGTCAGCACCAATCTCTCCTCGTTCAAGTATAAGTAAAAAGAAGAAAAGAAATATGGGATCCATGCCAAAATGTTACTAAACAAGGAAATGAATAATTAACCTGAAAACTCAAATACAGAATATGTTTTCTGGAAATAAGAACCAGAAAAAAAAGTATTTAGAAACTGGCAATTTCAATATGATGCAAAACACATAGATTCAATGACGCAACAAGTGCAGTTCAAGAGAAAGCAAATGATATGAAAACACAACAAGGTAGGGTTCAACACCCATAAGTTTAGATGAAGATGAATCCAGGTGTGATAAGGAAGAACTATAAGGAAATTAAAAATTATAATAGTTGACCAAGCACTTCCACACCTAGGTATTTACCAAAGAGAAATGAAAACAGGTTCACAAAAAAGACCTGTGCAAGAATATTCATAGCAGCTTTATTCATAAAAACTTCAAACTGAAACAACCTAGGTCCATCAATAGAAGTAGAAGTTAAAAAAAAAAAAGGTAAATCCATACAATGTCATACTACTCAGCCATAAAAAGGGATAAACTACTGATACAAAAAAACATGGATGTATCTCAACAATATTATGTTGAGTGAAAGGAGTCCTTACAAAAAAGAGTGGTACTGTGTGATTCAATTTATATGAAATTCTAGAAGAGGTAAAACTAATCTATGATGAAAAATACCAGAATAGTAGCTGCCCCTAGAGGGAAGTGGGAGTAGGAATTGACCAGAATAACCAAGAGAACTTTCCAGGGTGATGGTAATGATTTATATCTTTAGTGATTGAGTTACACAGGTGTACGCATTTTTCAAAACTCAGCAAATGTATACTTAACATTTGTCCAATTCATTGTGGGTAGATTTTACATTTAAAAAACTTTAACCAATTATTGAATTCTAGTTAATAATATGCTAAAATAATTAGGGGAAAGTGTACTGATGTCTGCAATTTATTTTTAAGTGTATCAAATATATGATGCATTAATGAATGGATAGAGAGCTAGATAGATATGTGAAAAAGCAAGTTTAATAAAACATTAATGGAGAATCCTGGTGGTATATATACAGGAGATCATGGTAAATGTCTTTAAACTTTTCTGTATGATTGAATTTTTATAGTAAGATGTGAGGAACAAAACACAAGAGCAGAATTCAAATGATTATTATTAAGAAATTTACTTTGTGGAGAACTTAAATTAACATTGAGAAAAAACCTGAGCCCTTCAAGCATGCAGAGGAAAAGGACAAAGTTATGAAAATAAGGGAAATAATGAAGATTATGGAGAACACAAACCCCAAATTAGGGGAACATTTAAGAATAAGGATATGATAAAACTATCAATATTTGTAGGCAATAACCACACTTATTAGAAAATCAATTAAAATTTTGAGAATCAACAAGAGTTGTGCCAATGGCCAGATATGTGCTTTACAAAACAAACAAACAAAAACAAAAAGCTATAGCATTTCCACGTTGATAGTAAACAGTTTAGAAGATATTATGGGGAAAACATTCCATTCATAATATCAATGAAAGAAGTAGAAGAAGGAGGAGGAGGAGGAGGAGAGGAAAAGGGAGGAGGGGGAGAAGCAGAAAGATGAAGACATGAGGATAATTAATATCTAAGAGAGAAAATATGATGTTAAATGGAAAATGCTATTGCTAGATGGAAAGCTTATAAAGATGTTCATTATTTCCAAATACATTTTTCAATTTAATGCAATTCCGTTGAGATGGGGGGGGGGTGTGCAACTAGATAACATGCAGTGAATTATTTTAAACTTAATCTGAAAGAATAAATAAACATGAACAGCCCAAAATTTGTTTTTGCAAAAAAAGAAAAAAAACAGTCACAACATTTAAAATTTCTACCTAAAAGTGACAAGAGCTGCTCTACCAGATATTTTAAATAAAACACTGCAAAGCTATAATATAAAACAAGATGGTATTAGTTCTGCAATTGATAAATAATTTAATTTAATGAAAATAAGTATATAATATTAAACATATCCTTATAGGTAAAATAATTTTATATTGCATATTATTACTACTAAAACTATTAAAAACCAATGAAGAATATTTGGTAATAAAGGACTCTTTAGAAAAGAATTTGGCTTTATTAGACAAGCTGACTGGCGATAATGAGCAGAACATCTTCCTCTGTGGAGAGACTAAACAGGATCAATACATGGCATAATCAAGAGGTGTTGATGTGATGAATCTAGAGTGTAGGATGAACACAGAAGAATGTCGAATGTAAGGTTGGTAAAAGCTAAGCTAACTGGTCATTCTTTCCTAGTACCCTCCTGGTATCTCCAGAAGTGTAAGAATTGACATGTGAGATTCCTCACGTATCTCCACATGCACTTGTGCCTGTCAGAGTGCCCTGAATAGCGTGTGCAGGATTTGCCACGTACCACACGTTCATTTCATGACATGGAATAGACGATCCACCGGCTGTACCTACATAAGCCTTTACTGGTCCAGGTGCTCAGCTTGTCGGAGAGATGGGGAAAACAGCTCTTGACAAAATCCTCAAACGTCACTGTCGCTAAGGCATTGATGCTGGCAGCCACGGTGCTACAGGGAGAGAAAAGCGAGAACATAGTCCAAGGTAAATAAAGCTGACCAGGCTGCCCTGGTGTCCAGGGCAATTAGACAAGGCAGGGCTCTAGAAAAAAACAGAGACAGACATATGTCCTTATTCTGGAACTTCAGGGGAACTACATGACCTGTCTACTCACTCTTCAAAGCTGCTTCTGGGCTTAATGCTCTTTGATGTCTTCCTCTAACTCCAGTGAAGAAGCTAGGCTTCCATGCTGGAACTCTCACTGATTCCCCTAACGAGACATTAAATGAGTTAGCATGCAGTAGCGGAGAGATTTTGTGTGTGTGTGTATGTGTGTGTGTGTGTGTGTGTGTGTGTGTTTAAAGGTTAAACTTGAGGCAGAAAGTACTGACTATCCTAATCCAGGGATCAGTACAATATGCCATTCATTCATTCATTCATTCACTCATTCATTCATACCATTTATGCATCTGTTCATTCTGAGTACTAGGCATACAATGGTGAACCAGAAAGACGTAGAGCTTACACTCTACTTGGCGACATAGACATTTAACAACCAATTATACAATTGACTACAATTGTTATGAAGAAAAATAACAAAGAGCTATGAAATCATGTCTTTCAGAGGCCTAAACCGATATGAAGTTAGGATATTCTTCCCTAAGGAAGTGATGGTTAAGATAGGCACTGAGGGCTTCCCTGGTGGCGCAGTGGTTGAGAATCTGCCTGCCAATGCAGGGGACACGGGTTCGAGCCCTGGTCTGGGAAGATCCCACATGCCGCGGAGCAGCTAGGCCCATGAGCCACAACTACTGAGCCTGCGCGTCTGGAGCCTGCGCTCCGCAACAAGAGAGGCCGCGATAGTGAGAGGCCCGCGCACCGCGATGAAGAGTGGCCCCCACTTGCCGCAACTAGAGAAAGCCCTCGCACAGAAACGAAGACCCAACACAGCCAGAAATAAATAAATAAATAAATAAAAATTTTTAAAAAGATAGGCACTGAAAGGACCCATGCAAATTCAGAAAAAGATGTTTTAGAACAAAGGGAAAATTACAAGTAAAGATGTTTTAGAACAAAGGGAAAATTACAAGTAAATGCCTACAGGTGGAAAACTTGTTTCGTTCAACAACAGGAAGCACCAGTGTGACCAGCATGCAATTAATAAGGGAGAAAGGGGCAAAGATAAGACTAGGAAGCAGGCAAAGACCAAAAGCACATAAAAGCTCTGATATTCTCTCTCTGACTTTCCAATCAGAGTTCAGTTTTATAGCCCTAAAACTCGCTTAGTGGACAGAAAACCCAAGAAGTTGGAGTTTTCTTTGCAGAATAGCATGAAAGCTTATTAAATTCCTCATCTAGACTGGGAATATTTTAGCTAGTAGAATAGATGTTCCCTATGAGACTCCTCTTCTATATGTAGATCCATGCAAGTCAAATAAGGAAAGGAGATGATCAAGTAAAATAAACTTCCATGCTCCCAACATATATGGCTCAAAATCCATCATTTGAAAGTTTCGAACATTAGGGTTAACCCTTGAATCCATTGGGAGGGAGGGAACAAAAAGCTGATTTTGGCCCAGAGGGAGCAGATTTGTAGAACCTTTGCTGGGTTGCTTTTGAGGTCAGATGTATTATCCATATGTCAATTTCTCAGATTCTAAAACTGTTACAAGATGGTGAAAATCGTTTTTTTTTTTCCTATCGCTCAACCACCATCTCTTAACTCCACCCCCACTCTTGTCTTTCCCTTTCCCTAACCCAACACCCTCCTTAATGTTATAGTAATAGTAATCTCTCTATAATATGTACTGTCCAGTGTGTCTATTTCTTGGCATTTTCGAACTTGAGATCAAAAGAATCAACCATTCTCTTATGGGGGAATTAATCTGTTGACAGCTATATTTCTCCATTCTGGAGTCAGCTTTAAGAAAAATAAATAAAGCTCTGTAGGGAGGGACAAAATGAAAGCTAGCGTGTCACCCTACTTGTGTTTGATCCTCTGGTGTTCATCATTTCTGTCCTTAGTTTCCTTGAGATACTAATACCAACACCACAGAACAATATGATTTTATATTACTGATGCAAAATCCTACAAAGAGTATTAGTAAAAATAATTCAGCAGAACACTAAATTAAAATTATACCATAAGCAATTTAAAGTCATTATATGAATTAAGAGATTTCGTTATTTTGGAAATGTCAATATATTAATATTAATATGCCAAAAGCTAAAAAAGAAAAAAATACTCATTTCAAAAGTGCCAATAGTTTACCAAAATTCAGTATTTCTCCCTGATAAAAATATTTCTTAAAGTAGAATAAATATATGCATTTTTGTTCTTTTTTATGATTTTATTAGTTTTATATAAATATTTTAAAATGTAAATAAATAATATAGTTTAAACCAAAACCTGAAATCATATTTAATGGTAAAATCCAAGAACAATTCCCTTTAAAGTGCATAACAGGGACTTCCCTGGTGTTGCAGTGGTTAAGAATCCTGCCTGCCAATGCTGGGGACATGGGTTCGAGCCCTGGTCCGGGAAGATCCCACATGCTGCGGAGCAACGAAACCTGTGTGCCACAACTACTGAGCCTGTGCTCTACAGCCTGCGAGCCACAACTACTGAGCCCACCTGCCACAATTACTGAAACCCGTGAGCCTAGAGCCCGTGCCCCACAACAAGAGAAGCCACTGCAGTGAGAAGCCCGCGCACCACAAGGAAGAGTAGCCCCCACTCGCCGCAACTAGGGAAAGCCCGCACGCAGCAACGAAGACCCAACACAGCCAAAAATAAATAAATTTATTAAAAAATAAAATAAAAAGATAAAGTGCATAACAAAACAAGGATTTCTGTAATCCCTCAATTTTTTATCATTGTTCTCAAAGCATAATTACATAAGAGTGAACATAGAAGTGTAACTATTAGAAAAGAAGAGAACTCAAAAGTATTTGCAGGTATTATGATTTGAGTACACCCAAGTTCTATAGAATTAACTGCAAATAATTAGGAAAAATCTGATATCAAGGGAAATTCTGTAAAAGAAATGTAATGAATAAATACTAACCTAACATATTTTAAATCAAACTTTAAAGCTTAGTCATTAAAATTATTAGTATTGTCATAACTGTACACAAATAGATCAAAGGAATATAAAAGAAAATCCAGGAAAAGTTCCAAATATATAAAAGAATGTAGGACGTGATAAAAGTAGCATTTCAAGTCAGTGGTGAAAATGTGGCTTTTTACTAAAAAATAATGGGACAACTGTCTACTAACTTAGAAGGAAAATAAGTCAGGAACTCCACTTCATTTCTTATACCCCATGTATAGTCTAGATGATTTAGTAATTTTAACATTTAATAAGGCCATATACTAGAATGATGTCTGGATGATTATTTATAAACATGGAATGGAGAAGCCTTCATAAGAATGATATAAACCCAGAAACCATAATGTAAAAGGATTGATTAATATGAAATAGAAGCTCAACATACTCAAAAATACTATTAATAAAGCAAATATATACAGGACAGATGAGAAAAATGAGACATATATCAATAAGATATTTTCCTATATATATAAGGAAGAAAACTCAAAAGAAAAAAATAGCAGGGAATATGAATTGGCATTTTACAGAAAAAGAACTACAAACGGCCAGTGAATGTATGGAAAGGTAGCCAACCCCACTTCTGATCAAGGGAATATGTATCATACTAAGTGAAGCAAGTCAGACAGAGAAAGACAAATACCATATGATATCACTTCCATGTGGAATCTAAAAACATGATACTGTCTTAGTGTTTTAGTCCATTGCTCTCAACACTCTTGCCCCCATTCTCCAAGTCACTATCACGTCTAACCTGGATTAAGGCAAAAGCCTCCTGTATAGTCACCCACTTTCACCACTCTTGCTTTTGTGATAGCCACTTCCCTCCACAAAGAAGACTGAGTCTTCAGTTGTATGACATCATCAAACCTCCTTGCTTCAAACCTTCCTATTTAATATGAAATGCAAGCTCTTTACTCTTTCATAAAGGTTCTCCCTGATCTGATGCCTGCTTGCCTCTTTAGGCTCCTCCCCATCTGCTCTCCTCCCCGTTCCTTATGCTTCAACTCTTCTCTTGGATCCTGAACTATTCCATACAGATGATCTCCTTGGGGCTTTGGTATTTGCCCTCCCCCCTGCCTGTAAAAGTTCCTGCCTGTGATCTTCACAGAGCTGGCTTCTCCACACACTTTAGATCTCAACACAAATGTCATATACTTAAATAGGAATTCACTAAAGACCCTATCAAAAACAAAGCCCCCAAACCTAACCTCTCTCTAGGCTACCACTCTGTCATTTCCTTTATACTATTTGTCATTATCAAACAATATCTTGTCTTTTTTGTTGTTGTTTAGTTATATATTGTCCGTCTTCCATGTCTACGGGAATGCAAACTCTATATCAGGGCAACACTTATGCTAGTCTTGTTCCCTGAAGTATCCCCACTGTCACCAGCTGTGCCTGGCATAACATAAACCTTCTAAAATATTTGTTAGAATAAATGTGTGAAAAATTTTGTATTTAGAATTCTGTCTACATTTTGGATATGGATGTTCTTAGCTGCCTGAGTGTGTTATTGAAGATAGAGAGAACGGATTGCAAAGGATAGATCTGTAAGAATGTATTGCAGCTGAATGAGAAATGCCAGCAGAGACAGCTGCCTTGTGTGCAGGTGATGCGAAATCATGGGGACAGTTGGCATCAGACAAGGTTGAGAAAATAAACAGAGAGATCTAGTGCAAGGGCAGACCTAGGTTTACGTACCACCTCTGGAGTTTACTGTCTCACCATGGGTAAGTTATCTACCTTGCTAAATCTTAGTTTCCTTATTTGTAAGCTGATGATAATGAGTAGTTTTGGCCTCATATAATGTGTGACACCTAATGAGCAACTACATATAAGGCATTCAGCAGGGCAGCTGACATGCAGTGAATACTCAGTAATACTGATAATGACTACCACCATTACCCTTGTCATCCTTGTTGCCTTGCTATCACCATCCTCACCATCATCATTATCAGAACATTATTGCCAAGTGTAGTCAATACACTAACCTCAGAGTTCCACTGAAGGCACAAGCCACAAAAAGTCCTGGAAGTCCTGGCATTGTGGCAAATAACTCCATGACGAAGTATGGCATCAGCTGAAGAGGAGGCAAAACAGATGGGATTAGTGGTCTCATCAGCAATGTCTGAAATGTGGGACTGTATTGTAGCTTTTTAGCAAAAGGAGGTGGGAAACAAAGAAATAAATAAAGTAACAATAAAGGAATTTGCCTGGACTATCGTTGTTAAATGCTAACAAATGAGGTTATGATCAATCCACTTCCATGGACCTGAGGTGCAGCTGTAGGGGAGGGGAGGGGATAGGAAGGGGACAGTCATATAAGGAAAATGTTGGATGAACTTTAGAATATTCAGGAACTTTTAACTTTTTTTATGTTTGCAATGTGTGCTATTTTCTTGCCTGTTTACCCTTAATGTTAGAAACTAAATCCTAAAAACAAATGCTTAAAACAGGTCTTCAGGGAGTCTAGGTATTATGGTTCTACTCTGGAGCCAGATTTGTGGGAGAGGAACAGCCACAGGACACAGTGGGATAATTGCACATGTAGGGGGAGAGGATAGAGACGATAGCTCCTCCTGAGAATATTCTCCGTGAATGGAGTTTTTAAGGATGGACCAAGAGATTGTCATACTGAGTAAAATAAGTAACACAGAGAAAGACAAATATCATATGATGCCACTTATATGTGGAATCTTAAAATAATGGTACAAATGAACTTATTTACAAAACAGAAATAGAGTCACAGATGTAGAAAACAAACTTATGATCACCGGGGGGAAAGGAGGAGGAAGGATAAATTGGGAGATTTGGACTGACATATACACACTACTATGTATAAAATAGATAACTAATAGGAACCTACTGTATAGCACAGGGAACTCAATACTCTGTAATGACCTATATCAGAATAGAATCTAAAAAAGAGTGGATATATGTATATGTATAACTGATTCACTTTGCTGTACAGCTGAAACTAACACAACATTGTAAATCAACTGTACTCCAATAAAAATTAATTTTAAAAAAGCATTTTTAATGTAATATATTGGGGTGATATTGTTTAAGCCATAATGAGAAGACATGAGCAGAAGCATTATAGAAATAAGGGTCATTTTGTTCAACCTGAGATTAAAGCATCATTAATCAACCTTGTGATGGATAGAAAAAAAGAATTGAATGGTGGCATTGAAAACCAAAGCTATAGGTTCAAGTCCTCTTCCACTCTCCCCAGCCCTGCCCTGGCCCCAGTCCTTGCCTTCAAGGACAAGGTAAGGTACCTTCTTTTTACATGTTCACTCGCCAGTATTAGAACCTGATCTGTGATAATATCATCGAAGAGGAGAGGAAAGAAATCAAGTCTTTGGGGTTTGGGAAATACCTAGAGGTCCAGGTCGAAAAAGAGAAAGGCTCAACATCGATGGCCAGAAACACACTCATTTCAGCTGTTCCCCACTGGCCCCAAGGGAGCACATACCTGGTCTGGTGCTGAGATGATACCAGAAGTCCAAGGATCACAGTCTTTGAAGTGGGAGTACATGATTAAGCCAGAGAAGACAGCACATGCCAGAATGACCCAGAGGCCCAACAAGTTGAAATACAAGGCTCTAGAAAATAACACATGGATCTACTGGTAGACTCTATGTCATATTACAGTGTGGTGAGGGCATTACCAAAGACTCAAGGTAAAATTCTGGGGGCCTTTTTGCTATAAAATAAAATTCTATAGCCTTCAGGAATGTATATATTTTGATATCAAGTCACTATGTTATACACCTGAAACTAATACAAGTCGATTATATTTCAATTTTTAAAAAATCATTACTTTTTATACTTTTGCATATTTTTTTGTTTGGGCATGTTACATTTTTAGACTGATTATGAAATTTGAACAAGGTAGATTTTTGATGGGTTTGCTTTTGAAATAGCTTCTCTGCAAAGTCGCAATGTGTAGTGTGAGGTCTATTTCCTTGGATGAAATTTCACGTTATCAGTCACTCATATTATATAACTTCAAGTAATTTCCCCCCACTCAATTCATGAAACTGTCAAAAAGCCAACTTACATTTTAACGTCTTTTATTCCAGAGGAATGATGAGATAAATGTAGAAGTAGACACGTTTTGGAAATATTCGCTTTGGAGATTAAATCAGATGAAGTTTAAAGTTCAGGTTTTTAAAAGGCAATAGAAGGTATGAAAAACCTAAAGTCATTTTCCCCACATTCTTTGGAGCAATTCTTTTTATTCTACAACAATTCTTTTTATTCTATAACATTCTGCTTAACTTCACTTTGAGTGCATTTGTAGTATCCTATGGTTATTTTGTATTCATACCGTTCTTTGAAAGTCAAAATATTACACATCTTCTAAATCTCAGGAAAGACTTGAAAGTCGGCTGGCCTCACACTGGATCAGTGAGAGAACAAACAATCTCGCTCTAGAGAGAGTTTCAAGGGGCAGGGGGCCAAAAAAGCAACAGGAGGCATTTCCTGGGATTCAACCATTGTTTGAAGGGATTCAGATGCACTCACATTCAAATGTAAGGACACATATTCATTTCAAAGCCCCTTAAAACCCCTGCTGTACAGGTGTACCTGACTTTCAGAAAACCCTTAAATCAAAGTATTCTTTTATGAAGCAAATATGTTAAATAATCAACCCATTTGGAAATTTTTATTTTACTTTATTTACATTAGGAAAGGGTCTTATCTCTGAAATTCCTTCCTTGGGATTATTCCAACCATATTTATCTTTGAGTTTTAGTTGTTTGTTTGCTTTTGTTTGAAAAAGGTTGATTTAGACATAGTCTTTGGGGAATACATTTGATACATAAAATGGTCCATATCTGCAGACTGAATTAGCTGTACTCTTATTTCTGCCATTTAGACAAATTCTATTCAAACTTTTCTCAGGCCATATCCTGGCTGGGCCTCTTTACCTGAAAGGTCACTCCCTGCTCTCTCATCAGATTCTACTCCTTATACGGCTTTACATCTTTATAGCATTTATCCTTATCTGAAATTGTATAATACATCATTTATTTGTTTATTATCTGTTTCCCCCACCTGAACACACACAGGGCTATGTCCCCAGAACACACAATAGTGCTGGCACATAGCAGACATAAATTATTTTATTTTTGTTAAAAATGATTAAATGAATAAATGAAAGATAGAAATTCTTTACAATATGGTTATACTCTTTACATCATTTCTTTTTTGAAAAAACATTGGACCTGGAGTCAGAAGACTTTATTCTTAACAACTGTGTGACTTCAGACAAGTCACTAAGACTCTGAGCCAGTTAAATCCTTGGTAAAAAGAGTGTAACATACCTGCCTTACTTCTTATTATTGGACTAATATGAGGATTGAATGAGTTATACTCCGTAAAAATATATGGAGGTTATACAGCCATATGTAGGTTATATAGCCATTATTCAAAACAATTTTAAAAACTCACCAGTCAACTATGGGAAATGAGAAATCAGTGGCAAAATTGTATAATAGAATGTTAAAGCTTTTGTATTTGAACTTTTTTTTTCTTTAGAGATAGACTTTAATTCCCTACAGGGCTAATTCTCCTGTTTGCAACTTAAGCCACTTCATCGATTCATTCAGAAAATATTTATGAAGCATCACTATGTACCAGGTTCTTCTGGGTACTGAGGACATAGCAGTGAGCAACCCAGAGCCCACCCTCATGAAGATGATATTCTGGGATTAGAGGCAGGTAATAATCACCAAAATGAAATAAATAAACAAGGTGATTTTAGATGCAATAAAAGATATAAAGAAAATAAATAAAGGCAAAGAGAATGGAACATAAGTGACTGGGTGTGGATGTGCTCATCTTAGCTGGGACATGAGATGGTGATGGGAAGGGACCTGGTAACCTGCACCAGCTTCTCCTGCCATCACAGCATCATCTTCTACCTGCAGTCCTGAAATGTAAACTGAAGTCTAGAAACAAAAGCGTCCAAAGCAGCTTCCAGGGAGCACGTCTAAAATGACTTGGTAAGTGATAATATTCCTAAGTGTGAAGAAGATCTGGCTTAAGATGAAGCTGTCTTTAGTGAGTAATCAGCATTCTGGCCATGCAATTAAATGCATCTATAATGGGTCACTTCTGGTTTTAACCTATGGCCACATTCAGTATGAACTTTATGGATGTATTTTCACCTACCTATGATGCAGAGATTTTTCTAAACCCTGATGGAATGTCCTAATTACATCAGGCTCTCAGATAATTGAGCAGAAGTGATGCATGTAATCAACATTCTATAGAGCCTCCTAGATAAGAGTCTGTTGGCAGCTGGCTCTGAGTGGCCCCCAGTTGCCCTGGAAGCGCCCTTGAGGCTCCAGTTGCTTGACAAATGAGAGGTCCCACTGGAACCCCAATATAGCAATCTCCCCTCCAGCTGTGTGCACTTCAACCATACTGACCATTTGGACCGATTTCTCACTCCTGAATTGTATCAACTAAATCAACTAAGATTCTTACAGGAAAGTCTTTTCTGAAGACAGTTTTTGTTTTTTCATCTTTCCTTATTCTAACAAAATTCCTATCATAGCTCTGGTCCTTCCATGGGAGTGGGGATGGATGGAACCAGGAATGGCAGTCCTAAATGCTTAGGAAATTATATATATTTCTTCCTTCGTGAGTATCTCTCCTTTTCTGACAGTTTTCATACCCATCAAACACTAGTGTAACAAATTCCAAGAAACTATTGTGAATGGGTTGCTTAGTTTAAACCAATCCACTAAACGAGATTTAAAGATACACAAGCACAAGTACACATGCCTGAATATACATATATACACTCCTACACACACACACACACACATAAATTCTTATGTATATATGTGTCCATTTATGTGCCTACACATTCACACATTCAAGCATGACCTTCTTGAAGCATTACCTTGTTCAATAAGTAAGCAATATTTAATAAGCACAAAGTACTATTCTTGGCCTCTTGAAAAAATGATGAAAAAAATACATTTCCTAACTTTTAGGTGCTATTATAATAATAGGGAGAAATTAGGCATGTTCACAAGAATAAATAGTATAACACAAGCACATAAGATTTTAAAAACCCCTTGATTTAACAGAGAATTATTATTTATTTCACCTAAAGATTCTTCCCTTATCAGATATCGTCAACTCTAATTTATTTTAATGCAGAATTTTAAATGAATTCTAATTTTAAGTGAATTTTAAGATCAAAATTATATTTGAACCTAAATACATTTTTAGTAATTCAACTATTTGAGAAAGTGATGATCACATGTGTAGAGAGTTTAATATTATTTATTGTAATAGGATATGAATATGTTACCAGTGAATTGATAGAACAGTAGATAATGCTTTCACTTCTTCCTTCTGAGGATATGTGAACTATGTAAGTAATATATTCCCTTTTGAAATTCAAGTTACAAAATGTTGAACCATATCCAGTCAATTTTATCTTTTATTCTGTCTAAATAAGAAACTATGCATTGAAAGTATTTTATGATCAGTTGTGGAAATATTCATAGTGGCTGTTTCTCACTCCAGGAAAAGTTAACGGCATTCTGACAAGTCTGCAGAGGCTGGAAACTTGGGTAGCAGCAATGAGGATGAAATGCCCATTTTCAATGAAATTCTAGCTTATTTCTGCCAGTTTTACAAAAAAAAAAAAAAAGTGCATAACTTCCTTTGGTCTCCATTCTAGAACGTGGGATGAATTGCATGGTTTTAAAAAGCCTTAAGTTGTGGCTCTGTGGAGTCCTTCAGAGTAAGCAGACCTGGTAAAACTGGCGACTGGTTATTCCGGCAGGAGTTGGAGAAGCTGAAGCCCTGTTACGACTTGCTTCATTACCTTGGGTTTTCTTCTTTTAACCTCTCCTTGGAAACTTTTACAGTACATCCATCAAAATAAAAATAGTAATTGAAGAGACCACATGCTGAATGGAAATAGTGATGAGGACCATCTCATCACAGAAACTGTAAGTAAGAAATATGTGCTCCTTATTTCTGCATTGCTTCCCACAGCACCTAATTTAACCCAGTAATTTCTCAGTAAATGAAAGCAGCAAATGACGGTGAGCAAAGGCAGACAGAACGATCTAAGTTCAAATCCCAGCACTGCCACTTCCTTGTGGAGAAGGGAATAGTAATGCCTGCCTCAAAAAATCGTTGAAAGGTTAAATGAATCTTTCTCTCTTTTACACACACACACACAAACACATTTGAAGCATATAAAGGGCAGAGAAAAAACACTGAAATGTTCATTAATAACTCACAGCTTGGCATGTTTTTCTGTTTTGCAAGAGATGCATCGCTGGATGGTCGACTGATTAACTCCATAGATTCCAAGCCATGTAAAAGTTCCTCCCACTGAGATTGTCCAAAAAGTGTGCCTCCTGAGAGGATCTACATCAAAGCTATGAGGGAGAGAAAAGTGAGTGAACAAATACATTCCTTTGATGCCCAAATATTATTTTAGGTGATGAGGTCATATGGCTAAATCTTTATAAAGCAAGAAAAAGTAGCATTGGACATACTCAAATATACTTAGTCGAGATCCATTTGCTGATTGCTCTAATACATTGTGTAATCCACCAGCATCGGCTGAGCCTTGAATGAGAACCGTTAAGAAGCCCACAGTCATGACAACCATCTGAAATGCATCGGTCCACACCACTGCTTTTAATCCTCCCTGAAATGAAGAGAATGGATGTGAGTTCTTAAAAATGAAGCCTCAACTCTTCCATTTCTGCACAGCCTCTCTGCTAATGCATCTTTCTTTCTCCCTTTTCTCCCTTTCTTCCCCCTTCTCTCCCTCCCTCCCTCCCTCTTTCTCAATCTCTCTCTCTTTTTCTCTCTCTCCCTCCCTCCCTTCCTCCCTTCCTTCTTTCCTCCCTCCCTCCCTCCATCCCTCTCTCTTTCTCTCTCTCTCTCTCCCTCTTTCTTTCTCTATTTCCTTCTTTCTTTCTTTCTCTCCCTTTCTTCCTTCCTTCCTTCCTTCCTTCCTTCCTTCCTTCCTTCCTTCCTTCCTTCCTTCCTTCCTTCCTTCCTTCCTTTCTTTCTTTCTTTCTTTCTTCCTTTCTTTCTTTCTTTCTTTCTTTCTTTCTTTCTTTCTTTCTTTCTTTCTTTCTTTCTTTCTTTCTTTCTTTCTTTCTTTCTTTCTTTCTTTCTTTCTTTATCACTGAGCACCTTTTATGTGCCAGGTTTATTGAGGATGATCACCTGGGTCTGGCTTGTACAATTTGAGATTTTTTTTTTTTTTTTGTAAATTTAGTGCAGTGAATACATTTGGGGAAACTGAGATGGTAGGCTACTGAAAAAGAAGAAAAGAACTAGGAAGGAATGATAGATTCCAGACACTCATGGAGAAAGGTGTTTTAAGAGCTAGAGGATGGTCAAATAGTGAGGTGAGCAAACCAGAGTGTCAGGAGGGTGAATCTGACAGTTGACCTCAGGAGACGGTGATTCGGCAATAGGTTAGAGCAGTGGTTATCAAACCTGGATCCTTTTTAGAGTCACTTGGGGAATTTGAAAACAAACAAAAAAACCAATGTCTGAGCCCCATCCCCAGGAATTCTGAATACATTGAGGTCTGGGCTGGGACCCAGTTCTAAGTGTTTTTACAGCGCCCCAGGTGATTCCAATGTACAATTCTAGTTGGGACTATGTGCGCAAGAATAAAGGAGGAAAGAAAGAGGCTGCTGGAGAATCCCTTAGGAACATGGCGAAGGTGCCATGAGCAAATTAGGAAAGATTAAATGAAGTGATGTATTTTAAAAGTACTTTGAAAATGAATAAGCACTATGTGAATGAAAGGATGTGGTATTTTTAACATTGAAAAATAGAATTATCCCCGGTTACTCCCCCAGAGTGTCAAGAACTTCTGTGAAAAGATGACAGGCTTCATCTTTATCTTGAGAAGAAAGAAGACACTGGATTTGTCTTATCATTTCTCGTGTAGTTAAAATTAAAATGCAATCTAAAAATAGACATAAAAGTCCCTTCCACATGCATGTTGTTTCTGTATTCTGTTCAATTTCCAATTTGAGGAATATTCAATCTCTTACTTCCACCTTCCAAGAGTGGTATTTTGATTTTCTTTAAAGACATTAAGACTTCTAAACCCAAATCACAATATCAGATTTTAGTGATATGAAGACCAAATATCAAAGACCTCAGTTTTCAGAGGCTACTTGGCATGGGTTATATGCATAAACCTGAACTAGAGCTAGACCTGGGGCAAGAGAACAAACCACTTCATCACCACTTTACCAAATGTGCATCAAAAGGCAGATTACTATAGCTACCATGAAAACTTCTCTGATTCTATGACTCCTTCATACAGCAAGAGACACACCTGCCCACACACCACTCATCTGCAATCCTGACTGTGCCTTGAGTGTCACTTCGGTATTTTAATCAGTCTGTTGTTTTGGTTCTACTGTTTACCTCCCTAGATTGCAAACTCTTGGATGGCAGGAATCACTTCTTTCTTTCTTTTTCTTTTTTTTAAAAATATCTTCCACTGGTTATCTTAGCTAGGCTACACATCCACAGGATTAACAGAGTAAAGAAACTGCTCTATGAGCAAAAGTGTTAGATAAAAGAGCCACCAGTTTGGTGAGACATTGAAGCCTGTGGCCCGGCTAGAGACAGGAGATGGAACAGAGGTGTGGTGAGAAGAGGTTAGATGGGTGGATTGACGCAAAGATTTCCAACACTAGGTTAAGAAGCTTACACTTTATCCTGTGAACAATGGGAAGCAAGGAGAGAATTAGGTCAGTCAAGTGGCGTGAAGAGATGGATGTTTTAAGAAGATTAAGTTAACAGGCATGCAGGGTGGAGGGAAACACTGAAATCAATTAAGAGGTAGTACATTTAGCTTATTTTTGTTTATTGTGATTATTAAAGTATCCAGACTTGTTTCTGACATCTTTTTGGTTTCTATTTGTTCTACTTTTTCTGTATTTTTTTCTTGTCTTGCTTAAATCAATTGCGGTTTTGTTTTGCTTTGTTTTAATTCCCTTTTTCTACTCTGATTGTTTTATTTAAATGTCCCCTTGAAATTTTGCCATGAATTTTTCATTTAGAGTCTATATTTTTAAAATGTTTTAATCCACAACAATTCAAGGATTAAAAAAATCTTTAAGTCTAATTACTCTCTTCCTGATTTACATGCTATTGATGTCCAAATGAAAGTTATTCTTTTTCTTAATCACAAAATTACATATAATAGTAATCATTATTATTGTATTTATACTATTATAAACTATATTATTAGATACTATATAAATTATACCATACTATAAAATTATTGTCGTTTTCATTAAGCACCGGAAATTGTTTGACTAGACTTACTAAAGGTTTACTATTTTATTTTATTATCATTACTTCTTCCATCAAAAACTGGATAATTTTCCTTCTTCCCACAGTATTTCCTCTAGGTTTTTCTCAGGGGAAGATATGTTAGAGGTAATTTCTCTCAGTTCTTGACAGTCAGTTTCTGAAAGATAGTTTTGCTGAATACACAATTATAACTGACAATTGTTTTCCTTCAGTGCTTTGAAGATATTATTCCACTGTTTCTGGCTTCCATTGCTGTTGCTAAGCAATGCATCTAGTTATCCTCCTATGGGCAGTTACTTCAGAGTCACTAATCTGTCACATACGGCCAGGCATGTAAGGAATAGGAGACTATTTTTAATTTAGGTAGGAGGAGTATGTCTGGAATAGAATTATGGTAGTGAGAATGGAATGGAAAAAAAAAATAAGATAAAACTGTAGTGCAAAGAAATGGTGGGATTTGCAAGTATGAAAAGAGAGATAAGAGCATTTTAAAATTGTATGTTATCATGATATATGTTAAAAGAGTAAGTGATATGCACACAAGGCCAAAATACATGGATGGTGCTATATGATAATATATCAATTACTTTATTTTTCTCTGTAAAGGAGAATCCAACTATCTGGGGACCATTGCCATATTCTTAACTGGTTACTTAAAGCCTCCCTATATGGTACCAATGACTCAGAAGAATAAAGATTTCTATTGCAGGGTGTGGCAAATAATAGGTGCTCAATGAATGTTTGTTAAACTAAACCGATTGTAACAATTATATAAATATAATTGACAATACCACCCAGGTTCCTTGGTTAAAACTGACCATGTGTAAGACCAAATATTAAATGTAATCCAAACTTATCTATCTATAAGAGACAAAAACAAGTTGTGGAATCCTCAAGTTTACAAAATACCAGCCATCCTTGATCGTTCATTCATGCATTTTGTATTCCTCAACCAGTAGACAGTGAAGTGTAAATGCTACCTATGGTTTATAATCATTGTTAATGAGCACATTTTTATTTTTTCTCAGTAGTTGCACATGGTCACCTACCCTCCGAACACGGAGATATTTCTGTCATTAAATCTTCTCTTAGCCATGGCTTTCTCAAATGAGCCCAGAGCCCAAATTCTATTAATGGTTGGTACTGAAAAGAATTTTAAACAAAACAACGGCACCTTCCTCTGGAAACTGTGACAGATAAGCCAGCATATTTCTATTTAATTGTGGAATAGCAATTTCTGCTATACTTAGATGCCCTGTTGTTGGAAATTTGCCCTTATCCCGTATTAGGAGATAGTGCTAAATACTTTTTCACAGCTAGATACATACCAGGGTACAGTAGAATGTGCAAACAATTCCTGTTGCAAACACAGAGCCCCAGAGATCAAACCCAGTCACTATGAAAGGAGAAAAAATATTGAAAGAAGTTTCTCTAAGGAAAGTAAAAGAACAAACTTTATGAGGAAAAAGTCACAATATATTTGTCTGTGTTCTTTGTGCACAAATGGAAATCAAATTAGAGTTGTCTCATTAAATTTTCTCACCTCTGATAAAGATTATTTTATTACATTATTATACCTCAACCCAGTCCATAATTTTCATGTAATGTTAAACGCCAAATTTTTCCTCTTAAGATTCTCGAGGTCCCAATCTCTGCAACAATTGTTTGTTTGTTTGTTTTTCTTAACAAAGTTAGTCTGAGTACTTTGAAACCACCTAAACATTGACCATGAATAAATATTTCTCATTATAAGCACATAGCACAATTAAATTGAATACTGAGGACTTCTAATATTACAGGTATTATTATGAAATTTCTTTTACTTTTGCTTCTTCTTTCCTTTTTTTCCCTAGGATTCTATTCTTTCAAAGAGGTCAAGTATAAATCTTAAAATAATTACTACAAGCACATTTTACTCATGTATTCAGAGTATCTACTTCATGAGATTACTGAGAAAGGACCATATATTATAGATGACCTTATTTAGTGGTTGTGTATATACCATACAAAATTGCCAAACTTATGGTTACCAAAGGGGAAAGGGAAGGAGTAGGGATAAGTTAGTAGTATGGGATTACTGAAACACACTACTATACACACCTCACACCAGTTAGAATGGCCATCATCAAAAAATCTACAAAAATAAATGCTGGAGGGGGTGTGGAGAAAGGGGAACCCTCTTGCACTGTTGGTGGGAATGTAAATTGATACAGCCACCAGGGAGAACAGTATGGAGGTTCCTTAAAAAACTAAAAATAGAATTACCATATGACCCAGCAATCCCACTACTGGGCATATATCCTGAGAAAACCATAATTCAAAAAGACATATGCACCCCAATATTCATTGCAGCACTATTTGCAAAAGCCAGGTCATGGAAGCAACCTAAATGCCCATAGACAGATGAATGGTTAAAGAAGATGTGGTACTCATACACAATGGAATATTACTCAGCCATAAAAAAGAATGAAATTGGGTCATTTGTAGAGACGTGGATGGACCTAGAGACTGTCATACAGAGTGAAGTAAGTCAGAAAGAGAAAAACAAATATCGTAGGTTAACGCATATATTTGGAATCTAGAAAAAAGGTACAGATGAACTGGTTTGCAAGGCAGAAATAGAGACACAGATGTAGAGAACAAACGTATGGACACCAAGGGGGGAAAGCAGGGGTGGGGGTGGCAGTGGTGAGATGAATTGGGAGATTGGGATTGACATATATACACTAATATGTATAAAATAGATAACTAATAAGAACCTGCTGTATAAAAATAAATAAATAAAATTAAAAAAAAAAAAAAGACACATGTATCCCAGTGTTCATTGCAGCACTATTTACAATAGCCAGGACATGGAAACAACCTGAATATCCAACGACAGACAAATGGATAAAGAAGATGTGGTACATATACACAATGGAATATTACTCAGCCATAAAAAAGAACGAAATTGGGTCATTTGTAGAGATGTGGATGGACCTAGAGTCTGTCATACAGAGTTAAGTAAGTCAGAAAGAGATAAACAAATATTGTATATTAACACATATATGTGGAATCTAGAAAAATGGTACAGATGAACCTATTTGCAAGGCAGGAATAGAGATGCAGATGTAGAGAACAGACATGTGAACATGGGGGGTGGGGAAGGGGAGGGTGGAATGAATTGGGAGATTAGGATTGACATATATACACTACTATGTGTAAAATAGCCAGCTAGTGGGAACCTTTTGTATAGCACAGAGAGATCAGCTCGGTGCTCTGTGATGACCTAGATGGGTGGGATTGGGGGGGAGGGTGGGAGGGAGGTCCAACAGGGAGGGGATATATGTATACTTATCGCTGATTCACTTCATTGTACAGCAGAAACTAACACAACATTGTAAAGCAACTATACTCCAATAGAAAAAGAAAGATAAACAACAGAGATTTACTATATAGCACAAGGAACTATATTCAATATCTTGTAATAACTTATAATGGAAAATAATTTGGAAAAAATATATATACAACTGAAAAACTTTGATGTACAATCTAACAAAACATACTGTAAATCAACCATACTTCAAAAAAAATTGCCATAACTTCAGTGATTAGAAAACAAACAATAATCAAATTGGGTGTTTGGAACCATGTGGATAAAATCAAGTAACTAGTTATTTGCATGATTTTCAGTGTTCAATTTATAGAGCTTTATGTTGTGACAACTACAGTAATTCAAGCACCCTAACCACAGGAATGTCTCCTCAACAAGATGTTGTGTGTATATTTCTCAAGGTGACAAGGCAGGTATAAAAATGGTGGACAGTACAAGAGAGTGTCGCTAGCTCACCTTGATTGAGGGCCAGAGCAGGAGCATACACCACCACTCCTGTGTAGAGAATCTGGTGGAGAGACGAGAATCAGGTGAACAGTGAGAAAAGTGACACAGAAAAGAAGCCTGCCTAAAAAATTCCTTATGACCTTAGAGCTACATTTCCTTAAACTTCTTCATCAAACACTTCAATCCCATGCACTCTTGTTTTGAAGTCCTTGGCTACTGTAACTAATTTGCAGAAGGGATAATAAGCATGAGATGGAGGAAGAGTGTTGGACTTTTTTTTTTTTTTTTAATTTTATTTATTTATTTATTTATTTATTTTTGGCTGTGTTGGGTCTTCGTTTCTGTGCGAGGGCTTTCTCTAGTTGCGGCAAGCGGGGGCCACTCTTCATCGCGGTGCGCGGGCCTCTCACTATCGCGGCCTCTCTTGTTGCAGAGCACAGGCTCCAGACGCGCAGGCTCAGTAGTTGTGGCTCACGGGCCCAGTTGCTCCCTGGCATGTGGGATCTTCCCAGACCAGGGCTCGAACCCGTGTTCCCTGCATTGGCAGGCAGATTCTCAACCACTGCGCCACCAGGGAAGCCCGAGTGTTGGACTTTTAAGATGGCTGCATATTTTGAGATTTTATGGCTAGATCTGGTATATTTCTGAAGGATATGAAAATAGGGTTCAAGTTAAGTTTTTTTTTTTTTTCAAGTTAAGTTTTTGATTCACCCTTCCACTACCCCATCATACATATATCACCATGACACAAACACATTTTAGCAATTTGAAATATAAATTTTAGAGTGGAGATGGAAATAATCCGTGATTAGAACACCATGCAGGGAAAACTACCAACATGGGTGATCTTCATAGGGGGTATATCTTCAAGCTCCCAGAACTGCAGCCACTACACCGATGGAAGTGGATGGAGTCCCATTTAATTTTAAATGAAATTTCACCATTTAGAGATCCATGTGGGGTTTTAAAAGGCAAATATTTATGGACAGGTCAAGGAGCAGTGTTTCCCTCCTTTTCTTGTTCTTAAATCCTTCAGTCAGTGAGTGGGAGTTTTGATTAAGAAAAGAGAAGGTAGTTATCTCCTAGCAGAAATTTCTTGGTGAGTCATGGGAAATGCATTGAGGGTGTCCCACAGGCAAGTGTGGGGCAGCAAGAGGGCACCCTAGAACCCAGGAGAGGAGTCCAAAAGGGGAATGTGAGAATATTGGTTTGACAGTATAGTCTTAAACAGATTTTCAGCAAAATGGGTATTTCTGGTTCAACATAGTTTACTAGTAAAAAAAAAAAACAAAACAGAATTAGTTACCAGATCATTTCATATCAAAAGCAACTTGAACAGGTTAAATAAGAGTTCAAAATAAATTTAAGAAAAAGCTTTTTTTTTCCCTTGGTGGTTTATTTTATATATATATATATTTGTTTGTCATTATTTGTACAGATATATGGGGTCTATGAAATGTGGAAATACCTTGATATAATCACTTGTCTTGAAAGTGCTATCCTTAGAAGAAAGTAGTTTCTTCTTAGTGTTTAATCTTTCTTTTAATTGTGTTAATTGCCCCCTGAAATAAACAAACCCATACTTGTCACTCCCCAATCCACCTCTGCAGCAACCCTTACCACTTACAGTCTGCAGAATGTAGATGGCTGTGGCTGCATAGCGAACTGGTTTGTTGAATCGTAGTTGTAAGTACTAGAAAGAACAGAGAGAAGGACATGCAAAGAATCAGCAAGTTTTATGTAAGGGTTGCTAAGAAGGTTTTCTGTTTTCTTGGTATTTCTCTGAGTTTAGTGCTTAGTTTATAACATGATTTTACGTTATCTGTACTTGGGAGAAAAGGAAACAAATTTGGATTATTTAAAGTCAAAGATATAGTAAAACTCAATTTTTGCTCAAGCTTCCCTTGATGGTCAGAGAAGATAAATGTTTTTTATTTTTAAATTGTTATTGCTTCAATAAAAACCAAATTTTCTGGCTCATTATCCAGGGCTCTTCCTAGTGGATATGCTAAAGCCATTATTTCCTTTTATATCCCCACTGTCCCCAGATTCACCTCAGGCCTTCCTTTCCTCTTTCCCAGATCAATGCAGTAGCCCCCTAACTGACCTCTCTAATTCCAAGCCTTGCCCGCTCATTCCACCAACCACACACCTGATGCATTGATTCTCCTAAAGCAGGACTCTGGTCATGTCATGCTTTTCCTCAAACTTTCCAGTGATTCTCTATCATTGACAAAACAAAATACACATCCCAGGCTTGACATTCTAAACCCTCTACTGTCTGACCCACACCCTTCCTGTCTTAGCTCACATCACTAACCCTCACATGATTTATTCTCCACATAAAATCATTATGTATAATTCAACCATCATGCTTTGTACTCTGCAGATTTGTCCTTTGTGTAGGCAGATTTTCAGTGTGAGAGAGCCTTCCTCTCTCCAAATTCACCAATTCTTAGTCATCTTTCAAAAAGAATAGCCCAATTGCCATTCCTATTCCTACTCATACTTTCTCCTCTGAGCATTTAGGGCAACTATATTAAACTTCTTTCATATGTAATAACACTTGATCACCTGCTGCCTTGTATTTTAGCGTTGGATTCACATATCTTACTGTATTTGTTTCCTATGGCTACTGTAACAAAATATCACAAATTTGGTGGCTTAACGCAACAGAAATGTGTTCTCTTACAGTTCTGGAAGCCAGGAGCTCAAAATCAAGTTCACTGGGCCAAAATCAAAGTGTTGGCAGGGCTCTGCTCCCTCTGGAGGTCTTAGGGAAGAATTTACTTCTTGCTTCTTTGGAGTTTTTGGTGGCTGCAGGCAGTCCTTTAGCTTTTAGCTTTATCACTCTAATCTCTGCCTCTTTGGTCACACTGCCTTTTCTTCTGTCTTTCAAATCTCCTTCTGCCTCCCTCATATAAATGTGATCGTACTTAAGGCCTGCCTGGTTAAACCAGGATAATCTCTCCATCTCAAGATCCTTAATTTAATCAACTTTGCAAAGATCTCTTTTTCTAAACCATATAAGGTAACAGTCACAGGTTCCTGGGATTAGAACATTTTTTATGATTTTTAGAGGGAGGGGGATGCATTTTTCAGCCTACCACACTTACTTTCCCTGGTACATGTAAACAGGGTCTTATTTTATCCATTTTATCTTCGTCTTTCATGTATTCATTCATCTAACAAATATTTATTACTTGCCCTCTATATGGCATTCTGATATACAATGATAGCAAATATTATCTAGTTCATGTCACAAAGGATTTTACGGATTAGAGGAGACCATTAACAAATTTATACTAAAGTAAAGTTACAGTGATGGTATGTACTAGAAGAAAGGCTACAGGGAGCTGTGAACACACTAAACAGATGGATGTGATTTACTGTTGGAGGTCAAGAAAGGTATTCCTGAACAAGTATTCTAGAAGGCACTAGTATTTGTCTTCCAGTGCATGGTAAACATGTACCGAATGAACAAAATAGATGTTAAAAGTAGCAAATGACTTGAGGACTTAATATCCTGGTGGTAGTTCTTGGTAGTAATTTCTAATTGGTAGTAGTTCTTTCTTATCTAATTTAAGAAAAATCATTTTGATTAAACCAGGAGTTTACTGATGTGTCCTTTTCCTAGAAATGATACGTAAGTAAGTGTTGATTGATGGCTTAAGGTGGAACCTTCTTTGAAACCCTAGAAAAGACTCCTCTTGACAGAATTGTCACTCAGTTTCACACTAATCCACATCTCCCAATTTACTGCTGAACCCTTCCCCCAAGGAAAGAACCACCTTATTTTCAGACCATCTTTCTTCAGACAACACATTCAGTACACTGTGAGTCAGGTAATAATCCAGTGGATGTGTGACTGAGGGCACCAGGTATGAGGAAAATATTTTTAAAGAAGTGAGGAAGTCACTGAGAGAGGAACTGAAAGTCTCAGCTATCATAGGATAAAAAACAGTGCAAAACTTTTAAGCTGAAGACAACATGGGTTCAAATCACATGTCCTTGGAAAGATTAGTTTATTGCACTAAACGATGCCCACCTCTTTCTAAAATTGGCATTTGTAGGATCTAATGGTATCGTGCACGATAACGTCAAGTGCAGGGACAGGAATATAGTGGGATCTTAGTGACTGTAGTAGTCATTGTGGGTGTGACCCCTGGAGCTTATTGGCACTCTCTGTCCCGGTACATGTTGATAGCATCTAACTGCACCGTGATTTTCTGCTTGAGAGCTTTATCTCACCCCTTGCACAGGGCGTACTAGAAGTGCTTGGGGGTGTCATCATTGGCTTTCAGCCAATGACAAAGGAAGTTGGACCAAAAAATCCCGGTTATTTTCATTTCAAGGAGGCCAACCCTGCTATGTGATCTGTACTGTCCCCCAGAAATCCCCAGTGAGATAGAACCTCAGTTGCTCATAATTACAACCTGCTCAAAAACAAACCTTTTATTGGCTTCCTTTTTTTCCATGTCTTACTTGCCACTTGCCTACCAATGCTTAATAAAATCATTTCCCCCCAAAATGACTTGCATTCAACTCCTTGTCTCAGGATTTGCTTCTGGGGGAACACAACTTAAGACAGTGATATTTCTACCAAATATGATTCAGGTGGAGACTGCAAAATTGCTTGTGTAATGAGCTGTGTCTTCTGGTTGACAGGGACTCTTTTCGCATCACATGAAGAGCCCAGGATAGCCTACTAGAGGATGAGACCAAGTGTAGTATGCTACATGCTGTCCCATCTGAGTTCCCCTAGACCAACGAGCCACTAACCAACCCACTAGCTGATGGCAGTTACAGAGATGGCCCCAAATAAGACCAGAAGAACCTTACTGTCTTACTAGACTCTCTTGAGCTCAGGTCAGATTACTGACCCACAAAATTTTGAGCAGGTAAAATTGTTCGTTTAAGAAATTTACTTTGGGATGGTATGTTACACAGCAATAGATAACTGATGTAAAATGTGGTATCAGAAGTGGAGAAATGTAACAAAACCCAAACTATGTGATATTGGCTTTGAGACTGTTTGGCATATGAAGTCTAGGAAAGCAAAGAGGAAATTGTTCCTGAAAAATGGAAAGGTAGTGAGAAAACTGCTATAGGAATCTGCAAAAGTCAATGGTTTTAACATCTCAGTTTAGTTCCTCTAAATTCAGTCAATTCAATCAAACTAGAGAGACAGTATTAAGAAAAATATATATGAAAAAACAAAAGAACTAGATCAGAAGTAAGACACCTTGAATTCTAGTTTGAGCTTTGCCACTATCTCACTCTGTAATCTAAGCCTCTGGTTTCTCATCCATGAAATAAGAGACTATTCCAACTGCATAATTCTCCATCTGAAAGATTGTATTCACTCACTCACGTATCCAATGGTCATCCTGGATCGGTGTATAGCTTTAACTACAGTCAAAAGTAAAAATGGAAGTTCAGCAGAAAAGTTGCATGCTTTGTGCTTGCTTTTAAAAGTAGCACAGGTAACATTTACCATCATGTTAGATTATTTTCAAAACCCCAAACCTGATATAGCCACACTATTTTCCATCTCAGGAAATAAGTCCACTTTTCATGTTGGTTCAAGTATCATGGAGCCATCCTTGACTCCTCTTTCTGTCTCACTCCCCACATGCAATTCATAAAAGAATCCTGGCACCTCCTCCCCCCATTTCAAAATTTCACTTGCATCATCCCCTCTGTCTCCACGCTAATACCATCATTCTTGCCTAGATTACAGCAATAGCTTCCTAACTAGACCCCCCTGCTTCAGCAGTAAAATCCTTATAATTAGCCTCAACATACAGCTAGAGTAATACTCTTAAAATACAAATCACATTACAGCACTCTCCTGCCCAAACAGTGCAATGACCCATCTCACTGAGAGTAAAAACCAATCCTTATAATGACCTAAAAAGGCCTCATAACATTGGTTTAGACCCTATCACACCCTAAATATCCATTTTACAACAAATATTTTGTCACTGTATTTACTATACTGAAATAATACTCAATAATGATATCTTATACCTACACATTTAATTTCTCAAATTTTAAATCTAATTACTAAAATGCCACAAATGTAATTTAAAGGAGAACTAAAAGGAAAGCAATTTACAGAAGAAAAAAAGTGTATAATCTATGCTTAGAAAACACTATGGAAGAAGTAGTAGCCTGGGCATTATAATGAAAAAGTCTGGATTAGAGAGAAGTAAGTAGTTCAGAAACTATTTAGTTTAAGAAGTCCAAGAAAAATGAGAAAGCAGGTAGACATCAGCTCACAAGGTAGTGTTAAGGGTAAATAATAACAGACTGGATCTATTAATGTTTGATAAGAGAAAGAGGAAAATAACTCTAAGTGAATTGGAGACAACATGATGAGACCAATTATAAACTGTCCAAGTGGAGATAATGAAAATGTATGATATTGCAAATGAGCTGAGCCTAATTTATAACTTGAGGGTGAGAACAGTTCCTTATGCTTTGACATGGGAGAGGAGAGTGACAAAGTAGCACAGATGGCATAGATTAGTCTTGAAATCCCCCTGCATATCAAAGCATTTAAATCAGTTGGCTATTGCCAATCCCAAAACTCAATGGCTTAAAAACCAAGGACTTAATATTTCTCACAATTTTTAGGATTGGCTGGGTGATTCCTCTACTTGATTCTCCAGGGCTGCCATGGGGCTGCAATCAATGGGAAGGTCAGCTGGGGGAGAAAAATCCAAGATGGCATCACTCACATGTCTGGTGATTGGTGTTGGCTGCTGGCCAGTGTGCTTCTGTTCTTCTCTACTTGTTCACTCATCCTCCAGAAGCTAGAACAACTAGACCCACTTCCTGACATAGCTATATCAGGACAACATTCCAAGAAGGCAAAGGCAGAAGCTATAAGCCTCATGAGACTTAAGCTTCCAATTCACACATCACTTCTGCCACGTGCTATTGGTCAAAGCAAGTCACAAGGCCATCCCAGATTCAAGAGGTCGGGAAATAGACTCTACCCTTTCAGTTTTTACTACTTTAAAAGACCCTGGTAAGAATATCTATGGCTAGGGTAGCAGAAAATGGACGATGAACAAATAAACATAAATTCAAGTTTCTATACACAGATTGGTAGAAATTTGGCGACTGTAACAACACGAAAAATAATGATAAATAATATAAAACTCTTCCATGGCATTTACAGCTTGCCAGGCTCTGTTAAAAGTACTTGCATGTAATAACTCATTTACTCCTCACAGACATTCTTTAAGATAGGTAGTTTTATTATTCTTATTTTACATTTGTGAAAATCAGGTACAGAGAAGGTAAGTCATTTTCCCAAAAGTCATGCAGCTAGTTAAGCAGCAGAGCTAGTATTCAAAGCCAAGTAGCCTGAGTTTAGAGTTCATACTTTTAACCCCTATGCCACACTGCTAATTCTTTTTTTTTTTTTAATTTATTTATTTTTGGCTGCGTTGGGTCTTTGTTGCTGCGTGCAGGCTTTCTCTAGTTGCAGCGAGCGGGGGCTACTCTTCCCTGTGGTGCACGGGCTTCTCGTTGCGGTGGCTTCTCTTGTTGCAGAGCACGGTGGCAGTAGTTGTGGCACATGGGCTGAGTAGTTGTGGCTCGTGGGCTCTAGAGCGCAGGCTCAGTAGTTGTGGCGCACGGGCTTAGTTGCTCCGCGGCATGTGGGATCTTCCCGGACCAGGGCTCCAACCCGTGTCCCCTGCATTGGCAGGCGGACTCTTAACCCCTGCGCCACCAGGGAAGTCCCCACACTGCTAATTCTTATAGAGAAAGAGGCAGTCCCAAAATATGTACTTTACACAATCTGAATTTCTTCTTATTAGGGTACTACAATTTTAAAAATATGTAAAGGGCAAAGGTAAATGGTAAATTAAATTCAATGAAATGCTTATATGTCCTCTATCTGTACTGTCTCAAATCTCCTCAGTTATATATTTGCAATTGGTTTAATGTAGTAACTGAACTGTTTTACTAAAACTGTACAATCCACTGTACAATCTTGACTAAGTCATCTATCTGTATCTCCATTTTCTTAGCTGAAAAGTGACAATACACAATGTTCTTCCTGCTTTTCAGAATACTGATGTTAATAATAATACAAGTAATAACATCAGCTTTCCTTCATTGAGAATCTCCTACAAGTTAGGCAGTATATTAGATGTTTACCTACAGGTTCTCATTTAATCATTGAAGTAGCCTCGTGGGCTTGACTTTGTTATTTCTGTTCTACAGATGGAAGGTGTAGGTGTCTGTAGATGTCTTTGGATACAAGTGTATCTGTATCCAAAGCTTAAGCTTTCCCCAATAACACTGCAATATTTTTTCCCATGATGTGTAATTGCCCTGAAAATAAGTGAGTGTTTTTCAACTATCATGGGTTATTATCAAGACAATGTGTATTACTAGAGAAAAAAGCAAGAATAACAAAACATGTTCAAGTGGAGGGGAAACAGCGACTACCTCCCAAAGTGAAGATGAAGGAAGTAGTTGTCTTACCTCATATGTGCTGGTGATGCCAGATCTGTAGAACACAGGGAGAAAGAGCTCTGATGTGAAGATGATAACAAATGCGTATGCAATGAAGAAGAGGACGAAGGATGCCCCAAAGCGGTAGACCTCGGCCGGGGTCCCCAGCACAGTGACAGCGGACATGAAGCTGGCTGTCAGAGACAATGCCACGGGGCCAAAGGTCATTTGCCGTCCCCCAACCAGAAACTCCCTTGAAGTTGCCTTTTTTCTCTCCCTAATGGCAAAGAACACCCCAATTCCAGAGGAAATGACAAAGAGGGCTGCAAAGACTACATAATCCCAAACTTCAAAATTCTTCACCTCCATGCTGGGAAGTATGGCACCAGAGAGTTGCTCTCAACCTGGTCTCAGGGAGAAGTTCTTTCCAAAAGCAAAGCTCAGTATAGTAGACGCTTTTCCAGGAGAGGAGACTGTGGTTGTGTGAAGAGAATGATGACCAGAGGCACTTGTGTAGCACTTCGGAAACCAAGTTGTACTCAGGGAAGATCTCAAAAGTTGACGACAAAGAGGGATCTGGTAGTGGTACCAACAGATGAGAACTTGAAATCTGACCCTGGCCTGGAGCTGTCTTTTCCTCTGCTAAAGCATATGCCACAGAGAAGGAATTCAGATGTGTTCCGAAATTAATAACCACCGGGGGTGGAATGGACTTGCCAGATAACATGCTCTTTAATCTCCTAGACTTTTTTAAACTTAAGGTTAAACATTACTGGGAACCATAGAAGTGATACAAGTTCACCACCTCAGCATTTTTAATGAGTGAAACAGAATCTGTAAAATGCCAACACAACTATCACCTGTATCTTCCTTCTGAGTAAGGGAGGGTGAAGGTGTGTACCTGCAACTCCATGAGACGGTGGGTGTGGGGGAAAAGGAGTAAAGAACGAGGGATCAGGAGACCTTTGCTCAAGTTGGGGCAAACTTAAGTGAGCTGTGATATTGCTGATGAAATATTTAACCCCTCAGAGCTTCATCTGGAACATGGCATAATAACACCTCAGAGGGTTATGATGAGTCTTTAAGTGTCTCTGACTTTCTGACCCTCTTTATTCTGATAATAATTAGCTATTATGTGTGCTTATAGTGAAGCACCCTGGAACATAATAGAGTTGACTCTCTTTTGACTCTAGGCTTCAGAAAATAGATTTACCAATAATTAACAAATTTATTTGTTGTCCTCAGTTTTATCTTTTCTGTCTCTCCTTCATTTTGACCCATTCACAACTCTTGTACACAGAAGTTAAGTTTTAGTTAAGACCAGGACAAATGAGAGAAAGAAGGGAAGAATCCAGTTATAGATTCTTTTTCTTATGTGCCTTAAAATTATTTCTCTTTTTTATTTTTTTAATTTTACATTGGAGTATAGTCGATTAACAATGTTGTGTTAGTTTCAGGTGTACAGCAATGTGATTCAGTTATACATATACATATACATGTAGCTATTCTTTTTCAAATTCCTTTCCCATTTAGGTTATTACAGAATACTGAGCAGAATTCCCTGTGCTATACAGTAGGTCCTTGTTAGTTATCTATGTAAAATATAGCAGTGTGTACATGTCAATCCCACACTCCCTATCTATCCCTCCCCCCCAGCCTTCCCCACTGGTAACCATAAGTTCATTCTCTAAGTCTGTGAGTCTGTTTCTGTTTTGCACAACAAAGGAAACCATAAACAAAACAAAAAGACAACCCACAGAATGGGAGAAAATATTTGCAAATGATGCAACCGACAAGGGATTAGTCTCCAAAATTTACAAACAGCTCATGAGCTCAATATCAAAAAAACAAACAACCCAATCAAAAAAATGGACAGAAGACCTAAATAGACATTTCTCCAAAGAAGACATACAGATGGCCCAGAGGCACATGAAAAGATGTTCAACGTCACTAATTATTAGAGAAATGCAAATCAAAACTACAATGAGATATCACCTCACACTGGTCAGAATGGCCATCATCAAAAAAATTTACAAATGATAAATGCTAGAGAGGGTGTGGAGACAAGGGAACCCTCCTACACTGTTTGTGGGAATGTAAATTGGTACAGCCACTATGGAGAGCAGTATGGAAGTTCCTTAAGAAACTAAAAATAGAACTACCATATGATACAGCAATCCCACTCCTGGGCATATATCTGCAGAAAAACATGGTTTGAAAGGATACACACACCCCAATGTTCATTGCAGCACTGTTTACAATAGCCAAGACATGGAGGCAACCTAAATGTCCATTGACAGGTGAATGGATAAAAAAGATGCAGTACATATATGTGATGGAATATTACTCAGCCATTAAAAAGAATGAAATCATGCCATTTGCAGCTACATGGTTGGACCTGGAGATTATCATACTAAGTGAAGTAAGTCAGACAGAGAAAGACAAATATCATATGATATCACTTACATGTGGAATTTTTTTTTTTAATTTTACACTTTATTTATTTATTTATTTATTTTTGGCTGTGTTGGGTCTTCGTTTCTGTGCGTGGGCTTTTCTCTAGTTGCGGCGAGTGGGGGCCACTCTTCATCGCGGTGCGCGGGCCTCTCACTGTCGCAGCCTCTCTTGTTGTGGGGCACAGGCTCCAGACGCGCAGGCTCAGTAGTTGTGGCTCACGGGCCTAGTTGCTCCGCGGCATGTGGGATCTTCCCAGACCAGGGCTCGAACCCGTGTCCCCTGAATTGGCAGGCAGATTCTCAACCACTGCGCCACCAGGGAAGCCCTGGAAGTTTCAAAAAAATGATACAAATGAACTTATTTACAAAACAGTTATGGATTCTTGATTCTGCTCCTATTAGACTCTGTTTATTGTTCTGAAGTACCCCCAGCAAGCTTCTGGAGGACAATTTCTCTACATCATTCATGTTCTCCTGCCTTCTCAAAGGTCCTCCCCAACACCATCCCTACGAAACCAGTATGTTCCACAAGATCTAGTTCATGTCTATCTTGCTCTGTGGAGCCTTCCCTGACTCACATCTCCTGCTGCCCTCTCCCCCAACTCCTGTAGGAAGCAGCCTCCCTTGGTACTCACTTTTTACTCTGAGAATATCCTCACCTATTTTAAAGAATCTCTATGTGTATGTCTGTATGAGCCAGTCAGCAGTTGTAGATGACCAACTCATTGAAGGCAGAGGCACAAGGCCTGGTCCAGAGTGCCCAGTACGTAGTTATTATGTAGCTATACATAGTTAGCTATTGTAGAAAGTAAGGAACTCATCCAAAAAGCAAGAGAAGAAAACAAAAATTATCCATGATGTCCAAGGCCAGAAATATTTCCTATCAAACAGAGGAAACTTTAATTTTGTTTTTGACATCTGAGTAACTGAATGAATCTTTTATTATTTGTTTAGTCTGGGTACTGTCTGCACTCCCTCCTTTGATCCATGGATTTGAATTTGACCACACAAAGCTTTGATGGCTGAAATATGCTTTTAGTTGCAAATAAATGTGCAAAAACTCTGCCAGGAGTTGTCTGTGTCCTGTTGTTTAAATTCCTCCTCTAAGTTTACACAGTTGATATAATCAGGGTTAATGGGAAAAATAGGTCTTTAATATTTTGTCTTAACCTTGGCTTTTACTAATTTTTACTGTGGGGTATTCTAATTTTATAACAGATTTTTATTTGTTAACAGTCTCAGCAGAAAATCACTTACGTGTTAATGTTCAATCCACAAGGCATGTGGACAACTTGTACAAGTCTGGTGAATGTTAATTCAAAACACTATTATTACATCAATGAGGTCCCGAGGTTAAATACTAGAAGCTTGTAGCTGAAAAGTTGATGAGTACTGCTGATTCAATTAACCTTCATCAAGAAACAGTATTATCTACATGACTTCCACTGGTCTTGGACTTCAAAACAGTGGGGAAGCAGAGTGGCTAATGGTTCGGGATGTGAACCTCATGCCTCTCACAGTAAAGTATTCCTTGCTTCCAACATTTTGCTGATTATAAGGCACAGCATTAATGTATTAATTTAATTCTCAGTTATTTTCTATTTCTTTACACTTTCTCCCTTTGGTAGTATCCAGTGTCTTCATACTCTCTGTCTATCCCATTGAAACTCACTCTATACAAGGTTCATGCTGATTATAAGGCATAACACCCATTTATTCATAACTTTTCAAGGAAAACAAAAAGCCAACACATTCAATGGCTACGTGAGTTAGAAAGTACATCCCTATGTCAGAAATACTAACATGGGAGGAGAACAAAGGAAAATGTGCTTCTTTGGAGAAATCTCAGTATCTCCTGCACCCTCTTGCAGGGGCCTCCAAGGCCACCACCTCTAGTTTATTCCTTTAGTGTAAAGCTGGGACCCTTGTTAGAATGCAAACACCATCGTCTGCCACACATACACTCTCACACACACACACACACACACACACACACACACACTACCTTAACAAGGCCCAGCTACTCAATTACCCTCTTGCCTAATAGGTTAGGTTCATAGTGGTGATCATTAGTAGTCTCTGTAGTGTAAAATAGTTCTTCACCTGGCATAGGGTATTTATAATGGAAAAGAGGAAAACAGTTGGACATTGGATGCTACCAAGGTAAGGGTGGGGGGAAGGGTATAGAACTGGAAGGATAGGGCATCCAGGGAAAAGAACCATTGTTGCAATATTCCTAATAGCAGGCTATGCACACCATGTTTACGTTGGCCTAGGACAGAAAGGAGAAAAATAGGACAGGACTTGTCCATTTTGAGATTGCATTATCACTATATTACCTTTTCGTGGCTGTTATTTTGTTTTGTTTTGAATTTGGACAGGGAAGTGGCATGATCAGAACTGTGCCTCAGAGAGATTAATTCATTCTAATAATTTTACATGATGAATGAATTTTTTAATCCAGTGGACATTATTAAGGGTGACTCAAAGAACTCCCCACATGGTAAGTAAGCTGCTTAAATCAGGTTGTGAAAGGAGTCCTCCCCATAAAGTTCTTCTCTCAATGATCATGCCTATCAAACCAACCCCTAGGAGACAAACTCGTGTGCCAAGCTACAGTTGAACAGAAATTATCGTGCTTTTTTTTCAAACTGCAAAGGGACTGCACCCATTTTTCTCTTCCAAGGGAAATTGAATAATTCCTATCTTGAGGAAGATAATTCTATATAATTCTTACAGAGACTGATAAAGAAGGGACCACATCCAAGAATTTTATCATGAAAAAGAAAAACTACAAGTCCAGAGTTTCTGCTCCTCCTTTGAGCAGAAGACATGGTCTGGAGCTCTGCTGTAGAAGTCTCTTGATTAGCTGGTATTTTTATGAATATAGAAAAGTTAGGTTTGAGGAGAAAGTGAAGAAGCAAAAACTCTGCCTGCAAATTAATTAATTTTTTTTTCTTCTTTTACCCTTGGGAATGATGTTAGAGACATGGCATAGGAGTAAAGACAAGGAAATGGTACACAAATGTGAATGGAGGCAGGGACATTTCTCAAAACTAGTGAGACTGTCTCAGTATAAGGGAGAGCCAAAGGGATTTTAACAATGGAAATAATTAATATTAAATGTTAAATGTATTCTAGCTTTGTTGAGATATAATAACATATAACATGTGTAAGTTTAAGGTGTACAACATGATGATTTGATGCACTTATATACTGCAAAATGGTTACCACAGTAGGATTCCGTAACATCTCCATCACTCCACATAATTACCCCTTTTTGGTGAAGGGAAGGGTGAGAACATTTAAGATCTACTCTCTTAGCAACTGTCCAATATATAATACAATATTATTAACTATAGTCACCATACTGTCCATTAGACCTCCAAATAAATGTTAAGTTTTAGCCATGATGTGCTGGAGTGTAGTTCCCGTCTTTTCTCCTAACCTTTAGGGAAAACCTCCTATATCACTGGTATTGTATTGATGTTTTATCATTTAATTAAAGGGAAAAAAATCTGTGTTCATCTTTGATCTCAAAATGGAGCAGGATGACATAATATTAGTGAAGGAAGAGAGACACGAAGGAGATTGAGAACCCGGAAGAAAAAAAATTGGAGAAAGCGATCCTGAGAGCTTTATGATCTTTGAGGTTAAGTAGGGAAGACCACTTGGTATTCTATCAGAGTCAGGATATGGAGATTTCTTTCTTGTCTTTCTTTTCCTCCCACCCTTCTCCCTCTCCCCTCCCTTCCTTCCTCCCTCCCTCCCTCTTCCTTCCTTCCTTTTTTTTCTTTTCCCCTTCCTTCCTTCCTTCCTTTCCTTCTTTCTTTTTTTCTTCCAAATATTAAAGAGAGGAGTGATCTGAAAAGGCTGGAAGATTTAGGGCACCCAAGTGTTGACATTTGAATTTCATTCACATACTCTCACTAGAAAAACGTTCGTTTCCCAAGCCCTGGTGAGATATAGTGGAAAACATCCTTTATCTGCAACAAGGACCAAATTTCTTTCTCCACCCTCTCACTAAACAATCATGTGATTTTTGGACACATTACTGATTTCTCTGGTTCTGAGCTACCACATTTGAAAATGGTATATCATGTTAATAATTAGATAATTAGATTAATTTAAGTAACTAAATTACCTTTTCAAGACTGCTCAAATGTCACCTTCCTTGACCAAACAACCTATTTAAATTACAAACAACCACATTCTAAATCTCTACTCTCTTCATTCTCCATAAAATGTATCTCCTACTAATATACCATATAATATTTTAAATGTTAACATCTCCCCACTAGAATATAAGCTCCATAAAGGGCTCTATTTTGTTCTCTGAGGTACTCTTAGTACCTAGAAGTTTCTGTCCCATAGTAGACACTCAACAAATTAAATTATATGACTTCTAGGGGTTTCTTTCATCTTTATAATCTATGTTTAAATCTTGCTTTACTGAGAAAAAAGGAAAACTAAAAGAAAATTTTCCAAGATTTTTTTTAAAAAGCTGAAATATTTATCTACCTCCAAACACATTTTCCCATCTAAATAAAAACTGAAATTTATATTTCATTCTATTAGATTCTCAGAATTCATTATAGCTATATCTGACAGTAGTTAAAACTTTATTCATTCATTCTACATACACTTAACAAATTTGAAAAATGGTGATTTGCAAGTTTAAGAGGCAAATTTCAGAGTCCAGCAGAGAACATCATTTAATATTAAAACAGACTAATGGCACCACACATCTACAATAAACAAGTAGAACACTTAAAGTGAATGTCTAGTTGGGAGGGTAATTGAGCGTGAGGCTCAAGGTCCTTTGTTAAACATCCTTAGATACCAAGCAACCCCTCCATTTTAGAATGCCAAAGGGGAAAAGCACCAGCATGATCTACTATGAGCTTGATTTTGTTAAATAAGCATAAAAGGAAGGAATTCCTTGTTTGGTTCAGGCTTCTGACCATTAAAATAGAACTTCTGAATAAGTTTCAAAAGGGGACAGAACTTCCTATGTGTCTGACACTTTCATATATCATATCATTTTGGTCCCTATACAGCTATAAAAATCTGTTAAAATGAGTGTCAACAGTCCCATCTTGCAAATGGAAGAAAATGCACATAGAAGTGCTTTGTCCAAATCAATATCAAGTTCACACAGTCACTAAGCAGTGGTTTTAGCCTCAAGTCTAATTCTAGGTGACTAAAATCTATGCTCTTTGTACTGAGTGTGTCTTACAAAGACAATTTCTACTTACTCACTTTTCCAGCTTTGATGGGGAGACTTTTCAAAAGTAATAGAGAAAAATCTGGGGTTATGTATCCTGTCAAGCTGAACATGGATAATCAACACATCTCCAGCAAAACAGAGCAGTGATAATCAAGGCTCCTTGCGTTGATCCTGTGATATTGTCACATCCTCAAGTATCTTATAAATAAACAAATAACATTTCAATTAAATTCAAGCAAAATTTAATGTTGAGTGATTTTTGTTATTCAGATTCTTTGGAAATATACTTAAACATACAGTATAGTTAACAAGCTCAGAGGCAATTTTATCAGTTACCATGGAAACTCTTTAGTCCCTCATTTCCTATCAATTCCAACGTTCCTCATGCTATCCCTGCTATCACTAGGCACAACCATGAATGAATGACTTTTGTATATTTCTTAAACTGAAATTAACTGGTTATGTTTCATCACTAAGAATATACAAATAAATATGTCCCAGCCTCAAAGGCAACGTCAAAAGAAAATTTCGCAAAATGTGTAGTACAATGGTAATTACAACGTATAGTTTTCCAATAGGGACTTGTTTGAAGCCATGATTTGGGTGATTATGTTCTCAAGTGTTTAGTGACAAATAAAAGACGATGTTGTCCTCTTTAATAAGAAATCAAGATGATAATAACGGAGGTCCATCCACACTGGTCACAGGTCATTCCCTCTTCTTCAAGTGTTGAGTTTCTCAGTGATATTTGCGTGTGCCTTTTGGAATTCTATTTCTAGGAAATAATTCTTAGAAATTTTATTCTAATTCTATACCTTCTAATTTATTCTAAGACTTGCTTTCCTTACTCGGTAAGTTGCCAGGTCCCGGATGGTATTTTATTTTGGTTCATGATACATGGAAAATACGTCATAAAAAGAACTCCCCTTAGAATTCAGTTTTTCAGTTTTCTAAAATTTCAATTTTTAGAAATTATTTAAATTAATTATAAAATATTCTTCATACATTAAAAGCAGAAAGAACTGAATGCAAATCTCATCTCAGTAATCTACCAACCTTATGACCTTGGGAAAGTTGTTTTATGTCTTTCATTCTTCAGTATGAAACTCAGGATAATGCCAAAGCACACACAGGGGAATAAGCTGGTGCAATTTGCCAGCATGGCTTTCTGCAGGAGGTCAGTGGGCATACCTGTAAAAGTTCCATGTAAAGATTTTTAGCTGGTCCCCACTTGATGGGGACCTTGAATTTATTTTATTTATATCTTTTTTTTCTTGAAGCTTACTCTCGGTGGCCCTGCTTATGGTTTGGGGGTGAATTTAACAGTCAAGTGATTGACACATACTTAAGTGTATCAAGTGAAAGTGTATAAGTGATAGCTCTTATAATTAATAATGGAGACTGGAGAATTTGAGTCACAGCTAGGCTCAAATTTTTCCTCAGGTATTTATTAATTTTATCACCTTAATAAGTTATTTCATTTCTTTGATACTCAACTCCTCATCTTTAACATAGAAATAAGACCCTTTTCATTGTATTGTTTTCTGTATTAAAGATGTATGTCAACTACCTTATGCAGAGTTGGGCATATTATAGGAACTTCAGTAATGATATCTATCCATTACCTCTATGATTGACAACTGTCACATTTCAGCATTTGCACCAGGTACTTCCAATACTATCCTGGGAAGAACAAAGCCTAGACAAATAACATAGGAGCTACCATACTATCACTCATAAATATTTATTCCCCAACCAGAGGGACAGAAGTCATATTTCTGATTTGCGGTTCCCTTGGCTTTTGCTCTATTCTTTGTCTTCAATGTCTAGATTATGGAAATTTTCTCAATTTCATTGCACTGATGATATTCATCATTTTGTACCTTTTGTAACACTTTCTTCTTTCTTTTCAAATGAGCACTTTGTCAATCCTAATCCCCCAATCCGTCTCATCCTCCCCTTCCCCACCCCCGTGTCCACATGTCTGTTCTCTATGTCTGTGTCTCTATTCCTGCTCTGCAAATAGGTTCGTCTGTACCATTTTTCTAGATTCCACGTATATGTGTTAATATATGATATTTGTCATTCTTTTTCTGACTTACTTCACTCTGTATGACAGACTCTAGGTCCATCCACATCTCTACAAATGACTCAATTTCATTCCTTTTTATGGCTGAGTAGTATTCCATTGTATACATGTACCACATCTTCTTTATCCATTCATCTGTTGTTGGACATTCAGGTTGTTTCCATAACCTGGCTATTGTAAATAGTGCTACAATGAACACTGGGATCCATGTGTCTTTTTGAATTATGGTTTTCTTAGGGTATATGCTCAGTAGTGGGATTGCTGGGTCATATGGTAGTTCGATTTTTAGTTTTTTAAGGAACCTCCGTACTGTTCTCCATAGTGGCTGTATCAATTAGGATTGACATATATACACTACCATGTGTAAAATAGATACCTAGTGGGAACCTGCTGTATAGCACAGGGAGCTCAGCTCGGTGCTCTGTGATGACCTAGTTGGCTGGGATTGGGGGGACGGGTGGGAGGGAGGTCCAAGAGGGAGGGGATATATGTATACCTATAGCTGATTCACTTAGTTGTACAACAGAAACTAACACAACATTGTAAAGCAACTATATGCCAATAAAAAAATAAATTAAAAAAAATGAGCTCTTTGTGCCTTGGGATGAGAATCTCCTTATGAACGTGCTAAAAATTTTAGCTCAGCTGAAATCTGTCAGGCAAGCCTACAGCTGACTTTGTTTGCGATGCTGTAGGTATTTGCAGCCATTATGCTTTTAAGTAATTTCTCGTCATTTCTATACATTAGAAAAGCAAGTGTATGGCCCATTTTTCAAACGTTTTAAGCCTTCCCAAGTCAACGTTATTTCAGTTCCCCCATGAAGCAAAAACGTTATGTGATATCATAACAACTAGAACTTAGGGAAGAATGTATAAGAAAGCACATTTGCAAATGATCTTGCTGTGCACTATATTTTTAAATTGTAGAGGATTAGAAAAAAAGGTTTATGGAAAAACGTTAACAGTATCAGTGCCTTCATGGGACAAACATGAGTTGAAGAAGCTAATTTCTGCTTGTTTTAAAATATATCTATGCATGGGAATGCATATACGGATGAGATTTTAATATGTGTTTACCTGCTGCATTTCAAGTTCAAAATCCCACTTCTTGTCCCTGCCAAGTAAAATTATTAGACTTTGCTTGAGGTCTGTCTGGAATTGCTGAGGTTTTTCTAATGGGAAAGCATGGGTTAGTAACAAAAATCATCAATTGGGAAAGATATACTGTGACATTTTAAATCATAAGCACTTTTGATAACAATTTTAGAAAAACATATTGCAAGCCAAATAAATGCACAATTTTTATTTTTAAGAATTCATCACCAGCATAAATTAAAAGGCTGTGTATAGTATCCCTGAGGAAGGAGGGTTAGGGTGGAGTGGGGAGGGCACAATTAATCCTAAGGTGCTGAGGATGTCACCAAGTGAGCTATTCACCATTTTCAGTATTTTTAAAAATATCAGATCAAAGCAATTTGGGATTTGAAGTGAAAGGAACTGAGTTTGAGCCAAGCTCTATTGCTAATCTGCAGTGTGATCTTGAGTAAAACAAACAAGCAAACAAATTTAAAAAGTCACCTTTGTTAAAATGAAGATGATACTACTTACCTCAAAGGGCTGTTGTGAGGTTTCTGTACTATTATGCATTATAAACTGTAAAACCATTACACAAGGATGCTGGCATATGCAGTCAGGGGGAGACAGGGAGAATAATAGAATCTTGTGCTTAGATATCGAATAGAACTGAATTGCATTTTGCTATATTATTTATTAACTATACAACTTAGTCTGATTACTTAACCTCTCTTGAGTTTCCTCTTTGGTAAAACAAGAATACCTTGCAAGGTATTTATGAACAACAGAAGAGATCACCTAAATCAGTGCCTACCACACAGTAGTTTTTCTATACACATTAGGTGCTTTTTTTTTTTTTTTACCATGGGGGTATGAACACAGGAATCAATGTAGTAAAATAAGCACATGTTGAGTGCAAGCTATGTAAAAGGGTTAAAGCTTAGTGCTGAGGAAGCATGCAAGGGCAAAAGAAGTCTGGTTCATGGTCCCAGGAAAGCTATTATCTAGTAGGAGTGTGAAGATGAAAAGATAAGATCTATAAAGACATGATGTAATTTACGATTCATCATCTTAATCGGGAACACTGACAGTGAAAAGGGTGCTATGATACTGGGGCAGAGATTGCTGTTGCAAGCAAACCAAAACCTATGGCCACCTTCTCTACAGGGCATATGTCAGGCACTGGGAAGGGAGAATAAATTCAGCTGACTTTCTCCAATTGCCTAAGATCAACTTTTAGGCCAGTGATGTTTTGTTTCTGATCACAGGAGGATCCAGAATGTTCTGGTTTCCAGCCCCCACATTCTGGCAGTGTCTCCACTGGGTAAATGCTTGAGATCCAGAAGGGGCACATCCTCCAACGTCTTGTGAAAAAACACGCTCCGAAACAGGATTCTCACTGCAGTGGAGGAAAACCTACACACTGCAGCTGATTTGCTTTGATGCCCTGATTTCTGCCACTAAGCCTGACTTCTTAATATGTTTATTTTTAGTCACCAAGGAATGAAAATGCACCTAATGCCCTTGGGATTAAAGTTAACCTCACCGTCAAAGGAGGAAAAGCAGAGAGCAAGTAGAACTCACAGTACTGCTATTAAAAATATTTGTGCTTGATTTTGTCTTTGTGTTAAATCGAGAAGCTTCTATATAATTTATGTATAAGAATCAACTGAAAAAACAAACAAAAGAATCAACTGACACTGTTCCTACTCAAAAGGAACAATTCTATTTTTAGGGATGGTGGCTCTGTCTGTCCGTTTATTGTATGCCTTACATTCTGTTTCCCTAAGAGAGGCCTTGTATTTAATTAAAGGATTCTGGTTTTGAGTAACAACCTGAACTTGCAAATCTAAATTAAATACAAAAAAGGGGCGGGGGGAGCTTTTAAAAACCAGTGAGTGACCTTGTCAGGCAGAAGTAAATATTTTTAAGAAGACAGGGTATCATGTTGGACAGCTCATGACTTTGATTAAGTCTGGATTCTTTCCCAAGTTCTGCTCTACACTATGGCTTTGAAGAAAGTTCTGAAAACTGACTTAGTGTCCTCAGCTGTGAAATGAGTATAACACTATGAAAGATAGTCATTTGGATTAAATAAGATAATGCTTGTAAAGTAGTTAAGATGATTAATACAGTACTAGACCTACAGGTGGGGTAACTCAATAAATGGTCTTACTGCTTAGGATATAAAGTTCATAAATATGCATCTTGTAAGAAAATCTTACATCACTAAAAATTTTAAAACTTTTACTTAGCAATTTGCACACTACCAAGACAATTTTCCCTTCAGTTAAAGATTTACTTTTGGACTTTGGCTTTTGTTAATAATTGTTTTATCTAGTAAAAAGATGTTGCTGCCTAGCTATACCAAAGGTCACCGATCACAAGCATAAGACATAAATTTAGCTGTGACTTCATAAATTGTAAAGTTTCATTGCAGGGAATAGTCATTGAGTGTGAAGGAAAAGTATTAATATTACTTGTGAGAATAAAAAAGACATTCTCAACAATTTTTAGAATCTGAATCATCTTGGATAAAACATTTCCATAAATTGATTTCACATCCCATCTTTCCAGGGAATCAAAGGCTCATTGAGGGGGCATACTATGCAGTCTTGTTCCCAAGTCCAGCCCATGGGAAAGAGCTTACAGGAGGGAAAAGAGAAAAAAAGAAATGTACCTTTATTATGTGCTGATCAAAGGGCTACACACTGCATGACAAACCCAAATATCATCTGAGGTCCCCTTGCTTCTTGAGATGGAATCTTAATTTTCTCAGAGCCCCACTAATTAAACTACCTATGAATACCAGGAGACATCTGTACAATTTTGTTAATTCTCAGGAACCTATCTTTTCTATGGTCATCTGTACCTCCAGTGAGAACATAAGACTAGATAAAGGAGAGCTTGGGGAACCTGGGGAAACCTCTGTTAGGTAACGCCTTGGCCAGGACTCCAGGGAATGGTGCAGATTTACTGCTAGGATGGTTCCTAGAAGATCGAAAAAAGTAATGGCCCTTGATGAAAGAAGTTGAAGTCTGCATCGCCAAGGCAGATGGTGGAGAAAGGATAAAATGGCTCAGGACCCCTATCTAATCATAATAAAAATATCAGTCAAATGTAAATTGAGAAACATTCTATAAAACAAGTACGCCTCATATCTGTCAAGGTTATCAGAAACAAGGAAAGTCTGAGAAACTGTCACTGCCTAGAGGAGGCTAAATAAAAAGATGACATAATGTCATGGAATATTCTGGATGAGATCGTACAACAGAAAAAGAACATTAAGTAAAAATCCAGAAACTCCAAATAAAGTATGGACTTTAGTTAATAAAAATGTATTAATAATAGTTTATTAGTTGTGACAATTGTAGCATCGTAGTGTGAGAGATTAATAATAGGGGAAACTGACTGGGGGATAGATGAGAACTCTGTGCTACCTTTGTACCTTTTCGGTATACCTAAAACTATTCTAACATTAAAAGTTTATTCAGAAAAAAATAGGCTCGGGTAAGTGAGCAAGCTGGACATATATATTATAGGCAGCCAGAAGACTCAGGAGAGGATTAGGCTTCACCAGAGGGCCCCTGAAGCAAAGAAGCTAGATGTCAGCCTTAACTGCCAGAAACTAAGATGTCACAATTGTTATAACAAATGGCAAGGCCAGAGTGACAGTCAAGGGGGCTTAAATCAGTGAGAATTATGGACACGTAAATAGAGGATAGTGCCTCTAAGGGTAATGATACCTGGAGATCTGAGGAATCAGAATGTTCCCTAAAGTCTGAATTACTGTGAGTCCCCTGGGTTCATTAACTCACCTGGTGGTCACTTCTTCAGTCCATGAATGTGTACTTGTGACTGACATCCTTGGCTATTGGAGAATCCACCACACTAAGTCCCTTGGCCTATGGGGTAATTACCAGCATAGTAAGGAAAACAAGTGGAAACCTCTGAAACTTCATCCCAAGCCTGGCCAAAATAGTAAATTTAAAGCAATATCACATCCCAGAGGAGATGACAGAGAGATTAAAACATTACAAGATTTAAGGAAAGCAGGAGTGAGAGTCATTCTCCTAGTTCTATTTCATTTGTTAGACTGAGTTCCTATAAAAACCAAATGGATCCTGGAGAATGGTGTAGACGATCACAAGCTCAACCAAGGAGTAGCTACAACCAGGGTTACCATGGCAAACAAGATATTTCTGCGACAGTAGGTTGATATAGTATGACTTTGGGTACATGGTATGTGACCATTAATTTGGTGAATGTATTCCTTTCAATCCCATCACAATTGAGGATCAGAAACAGTTGACACTCACAGTAAAGAGATGGCAATATATTTACAATTTTAACCCAGAGTTATGTTAACTCTCCTTTTCTTTGTCATAATATAGTAAAGAGATTTGGGCTTTTCTGACATCCTGCAAAATATGACACTGATCTAGTATATCATTGATATCACATTGATCAGCTAGAATAAGAAGGAGGTGACTTACACGCAAAAGCCTTTGAGACATAAGTGCTACAGAGGCACGTAGATCAACCTTAAGAATATTTAGAGACCTGCCACCATAGTGAGCCAGAGGTCAGAGATGTGTGAGGACATTTCTTTAAAGTAAAAGACAAATTATGAATATTGCATCCTCTTCCACAAAGAAATCTAATTCCTGGAAATCTCTTTTGTTCTGGAGGTAACCCATTTCACAACTAGGAATACTGCTCTGACCCGTATATTGCATGCCATGAAAGAATGTCAGCATCGACTGGGAACCAGAGAAATAAAGATCTAAGCTGCAGTGTAAGTGGGCCTGCCACTTGGGTCACATGATCTGCCAGAATCTATGATTTTGGAGATGTCATTGGTGGAAAAAGATGTACTAAAGAATTTGTGTCAGACCCCTGTGAGATAATCAACACGTAGACTCCTGGGTCCTGAATCCTGGTAGAGACAGAAATGTTGGATATTTTTGGAACTTCTCATCATGAACTGGATGGATGGACCAAGTCATAAAGCCAGGCAGTAGTGCCAACTGAAATCCATTAGAAGACAGAACTATTTTTTATTCAGGATTGAGTATAGGCAGAACCAAGTTTGGTTTAAGGATCGGTCAACTTGGTATGTAGTGGAAAACAAAAACGGACAGTGGCTGCAATACAACCTCCCTTAGGGTGGCCTCTGAAGTAGCACTGTTACTCAAGTAGATCTATAAGCCACTTGGTGGAAAGTTGATTATTTTGGGCCCCTTCCAACTGGGAAAGTGATTCATTCTCAAAGAGCGGGCATTTAATCCAAATGTGGGTTTTTCTTTTCTGTCCACGGAACATCAGATAGCACCACCCAAAATGGGAATACTGCTTTCTCTTCTTGATTCACACTCATAAACTTGCACTAGGGCTTTTAACATGGAGCAGACTTTACTAAAGCTTTGGGAAGATGAGGGTGGGAGGGTTGTTTACATAACCACATGCAAACAACTTGAAACTGAATACCATCCATCCCTTTTCGATGTGTTTTTCCTTGGGTTTTTCCTGCCTGGGACTCTCTGCACTTCGTGGACCTGGGTGGCTATTTCCTTTCCCAAGTTAGGGAAGTTTTCGACTACAATCTCTTCAAATATTTTCTTGGGTCTTTTCTCTCTCTCTTCTCCTCCTGGGACCCCTATAATGCGAATGTTGGTGCATGTAATGTTGTCACAGATGTCTGTTAGGCTGCCTTCATTTCTTTTCATTCTTTTTTCTTTATTCTGTTCCACAGCAGTGAATTCCACCATTCTGTCTTCCAGGTCACTTATCCATTCTTCAGCCTCAGTTTTTCTGCTGTTGTTTCCTTCTAGTGTATTTTTCATTTCAGTTATTGTATTGTTTATCTCTGTTTGTTTGTTCTTTAATTCTTCTAGGTGTTTGTTCTTTAATTCTTCTATGTCTTTGTTAAACATTTCTTGCATCTTCTCGATCTTTGCCTCTAATCTTTTTCCGAGGTCCTGGGTCATCTTCACTATCATTTTTCTGAATTCTTTTTCTGGATGGTTGCCTATCTCCACTTCATTTAATTGTTTTTCTGGGGTTTTATCTTGTTCTTTCATCTGGTACATAGTCCTCTGCCTTTTCATTTTGTCTATCTTTCTGTGAATGTGATTTTCGTTCCACAGGCTGCAGGATTGTAGTTCTTCTTGCTTCTGCTGTCTGCCCTCTGGTGGATGAGGCTATCTAAGAGGCTTGCGTAAACTTCCTGATGGGAAGGACTGGTGGTGGGTAGAGCTGGATGTTTCTCTGGTGAGCAGAGCTCAGTAAAACTTCAATCCACTTGTCTGCTGATGGGTGGGGCTGAGATGCCTCCCTGTTGGTTGTTTGGCCTGAGGCGAACCAGCACTGGAGGCTACAGGCTCTTTGGTGGGGTTAATGGTGGCCTCCAGGAGGGCTCATGCCAAGAAGTATTTCCCTGAATTTCTGCTGCCAGTGTGTCCTTGTCCTTGCGGTGAGCCACATCCAACCCCTGCCTATTCAGGACACCCTCCAACACTAGCAGGTAGGTCTGGTTCAGTCTCCTGTGAGGTCATTGCTCCTTTCCCCTCGGTCCTGATGCACACACTACTTTGTGTGTGCCCTCCAAGCGTGGAGTCTCTGTTTTCCCCTGTCCTGTCAAAGTCCTGCAATCCAATCCCACTAGCCTTCAAAGTCTGATTCTCTGGGAATTCCACCTCCTGTTACCGGACCCCCAGCTTGGGAAGCCTGACGTGGGGCTCAGAACCTTCACTAGAGTGGGTGCACTTCTGTGGTATAAGTGTTCTCCAGTTTGTGAGTCACCCACCCAGCGTTTACGGGGATTTGATTTTATTGTGATTGCGCCCCTTGTGCCATCTCATTATGGCTTCTCCTTTGTCTTTGGATGTGGGTTACCTTTTTTGGTTTGTTCCAGTGTCTTCCTGTCAATGATTGTTCAGCAGTTATTTGTGATTCCAGTTCTCTCGCAAGAGGGAGTAGGTGCACGTCCTTCTACTCCGCCATCTTGAACCAGTCCTCACCACTCTTTTACTATTGTCTGTGGTTGCTTTCCTACTACAATGACAGAGTTCATTAGTGCAACAGAGGCTTTATGGGTCACAAACCTAAAATATTTACTGTTGGTTCATTTACAGAAAAAGTTTGCCAACCTCTGCTCTAGATACTAGAAAAATATATTTACATGCTGTGGTCTAATCTGCATTGTGGAGACTCATGCCATTTTCCAGATCATTCAAGCCCAAAACAAGTTCTTTTCATTATGTCATTATTTTGGATGGAGGAGTTTTAAGGTCTGAGTGAGCCAGACAATTGTTCATTTCTCCAATTTACTTCTGCTGCTCATAATTCATTGGACTAGGTAATTTTCAAATATTTTTACAAGTCTCTCTCTTTCCAGATCTCTCTCAGAAATTACAGAAAGTACAAGGAATCATTCTTCCCCATTCTGCTTCCTACTTAACAGCAAATATATGCTGTGAAATCATGACAAGATAAAAATGTATGCCTAACCCACCGTCACACGTTTATTTATAAGATGACTTCCTCCTTTGGCAGTGAATGTGCCTATTAACAAATGTATAAGAACATGCTTGTGTTTTTGCTAGAGCTCAAAAATGAATGAGGGCCTTAGTCAGCAAAGAAGTATAGTGAATCCATCCCCTGTTTGTGCTTTACAAAAAGTAGTTAGTGTTAGTTGTTTCTTTATCCAGTAGGTTTTATCTTGATGTAAAGATTTTGGGGCCATTATAGAAGAAAGGAAGTTTACATTTTACAAGTAATTTGAAGTTATGTAATTCATTGATTTCAGACTTCATTAAAAAATAACTTTTGATCAGAAACAAAAGATATGACAGACACACTCACATTGACATTTGGAATTAAAATGTAAACATCAGACAAATATATCAAATCTCAACTCTGGCAGCTTCCAACTCTCAGTTTTTCCCTGGTTATATGTTAAAGAGAAGATTACACAAAAAGTCTGCAGACTGGTGATGAAGTGGAGCCTGCTCTCAGCATATCAACCCCTATGAAACAGAACTATCCATAAAAAGGGCTAATTATAACTCAAAGATTTGCTCTGAGACTCAGATAAGACTGGATCCATGAACAGATTTTAAAAATTGGATTTGGTCAAGTGTGATACAGAATTACTAGAACCAGACTGTCATGTGCTATGATATATGAAATGGTTAGACCACATGAGTACAAACTCTGACTTTACTACTTACTAGTTCTGTAACTTTGTGCAAGTTACTTAGCCTCTTTGACACTTTGTCTCCTCATTTATAAAATACAAATTCTATTAGTAACCACAGATGTTTATTCATTTTAAATGAGAAAAGATATACAAAGTGCATAGCCCAATGTCTGATGAATGATAAGGATTTAATAAGTACCAGCACTTAATGAATACAATTATTATTATATTATTGTATCATATAAGCCATAATTATATTATTGTATTATACAAGACCTCCATCTTGGATACCTATTTTGCTTAAGCAGTAGCTCATGCCTCCTAAGAGTTTAACTAGAGCCTTTGCAAATTGGCATCTTGTAGCAAATTAAATATTATTGTGCCAAGAAAGTTGTAAATTGTCTTTTAAACTCTTTCTTAAAATTTTACAACCCAGCATTAAAAAATTTCCATCACACTTCTAATATATATTTTGTCTACTTAAATGTTATTGACATGTACTAATATGTTATGCACATTTTAAAGCATATTTAAATATAAACATTTAAGAGAAGATATGATATATATTAGAATATATATTATATTTATATAATGTATACTAGGATATTACATATATTTAGATAATAAGATATATAGATAGTAGATATATTACATAATATTTATTATTTATAATATATAGACATATATATGTGTGTGTGTATATATATATATACATTTATAAAGTCCCCTAATATTTTTCCTGCATCCCAATAGAACCACTAGAGAAAAAAACTCCCCTTTCCACACCATTATACTAGTCATTCAGAAGTAGATTGGGAAAGAAAGCCATGGGTACACCTGATTGTGAGCTGGATGGTGAGGGTTTGAAACTATGTTTACTGAATTAGCATGTGCTTTGTGAGTAATAATGGTAATTAACAAATATTGAATATTAAGTATTTCCAGGCATAGTGCTAAGCAAATTACATATTCTCTCATGCAATCCATACAGCCCCCTCTGAGGTAGATAATAATTTTGTACCTCATTTTATGTTTGAGGAATATGAAAATAAGGAGGTTAAGTAACTTGTCCAAAGTTTCTATCTAACTAAGCTATAGAGTGATACTTTGCAACCATATATCTCTCCCATGACCAGTGCTCTTCCCCTTGGCAAAATCATAATAATGATAATTACTATCTCCATTGTTATAAAATGCTATATTACTGAGCACATCGTATGTGCCAGAATTTTACTAAGTGTTGCTTGTAGGTAACAGGATAAAAGTTTTGTTCAGGAAACTCCTTTGATAAGTAAGCCACATCGGAGGAAGTGAAAATCTAAGGATATATGTCAACAGAAGTCAAAGAAGCAAGAGAGAAATTAATTACTTTGGGGAATGGTGAATGAAGTTGCAAAAGACTAAAAAGATAAAAGGAAAAGAGAGAAATAAGCTAGATGATTTGAGGCTAGGTTACACTGAAATGTGAAATGATGAGAGAAAAATTCCCTTAAGATGTGTACTTTAAACAACAACAATATCTAATTTTTAATTAGAAATTTTGTTCTCCCAAATCTTCAGTGATTTTTTACTACACACTTAAGTGTCCTGTATTTATTTAATCTCCCTCTCAATCCCCTCTTATCCTTCCTTCTCTCCCTTTCTCTTTTCTGCTATTCAAGGAGGGAACTGTGATTCTGAGAAAACCACTACAGAACTGACAAGAGCATGAGAGAGAAGGTGAGAGTGTTCATATACCTAAACAAATTCAGAAAAAGCAAAAAGCTCAGCGCGAGAGTTGACCATGAGAATATAAAACTCAGTCCCATCTGAGAAGAGATTCGGAATTCCAGGGAGTGTACAATGGAGCTCCAATTAAGTCTTATTAGATCTGGAGGGTTGCATAATGTTAGATCACTAATTTTTTATAACAGTCCTGTAAGGTGGTTTCTAGTATTCTGATCACACTGTACACCATACATGTGCTGGGCGCAAAAATGAGTGTGGATCCATCAGGAGATCACATGTTCTTAATGAGATTGTATCTAAAGATAATCAAAGAGTAACTCATCTGCCCTCTCATGAGATGAAGTCTAGTAATAAAAAATGCCCTGCAAAGTAGAACACCCTGAGATAGTCTATTAAAGTTACAAATCCTCCCATCATCACCTTACACAAGAGTAATTAAAGCTAATGTTTACTGCCCATTTATTGAGCAACAGAGGCAGGTCTAAGAATTATATGCCTATCATGTCTTTTAAGTCTCTTGACAATCTTTTGAAAAAGTACTATTATTACCATTAGCCTACAGATGAGGAAACTGAGGTACAGTTATCCAAGGACATACAATTATTAAAAAATGGTTATGAATTCAAACCTAGGCAGCTTGATTTCCATTCTTGTGTGCTTAACCACTATTCAAACTGCCTCCTTTTTGTAGCAGGTGAAAATAACAACTATAAAGACGATGTACACAAGACTTTATAAAGGCCATTTATTGAACAACTATGATGTGCCATGCTAGTTAATATGTATACATTGCCTTATTCAACATTATTAACACTTTTCAAGGTAGTATCAATTTCCTCATTTTATTGTCAGGAAACTGAGCCTCAAAAGAACGTAGTAATTTGGTCAGGGTCACACAGCTGGCATCAGAGGTCAAACTCAGGTCTGTTAGACCCCCCTCCCTTCCACCCAAACCTCTATTCTTTCCTTAAAGTAATGTTGAACCTTTGTTGCGGTGAATAATCCTATCCAATGGCTAACAATTTGAATTTATTCCACCTCTTTAAGGTTGAGTGCCTTCTAAGGCCTAGGGAATATGGTAGGAGATAATGCTCAGTTCAAAGGCATCAAAGATACCTCTTCTGTGGGGTAGAAAGTCAGGGGACCCTCCACAACCAACACCATATCTAGAGACCTGGAACCATACTCTCCATATTTTCTCCCTCAAAGGAAAAACAATTATAGATTATTTCAAGAGCATGAGAAAATTATTGTAAAATATTAAATAATCATATTAGATGACCGTATTATGATAATATTGGAGTAATATCCTTATTTCCACTCATCTACAAAAGTTTTAGAAAGGTTTAATAATAACATAATCAATTCCTAAAATCTAAATCATATTGGCTTTTCTCAGGGAATTTAGAACAATCATTCTCAAAGACACACATGAAACTCACTCTTTCTTTTGTATCTGAGATATTACTCTTCCCTGGTTTTCCTCTTACTTCTTCAAACACTTTTTTCATTCTCTTGCAATAATATTGCTTCTTTAGCCTGTCGTTTATTAGTGTCTTTCCAAAGATGCACATGAAGCCAGGTGTAAGCAAGTCAGCATAACCTGTTCTTCTAGCCAGATTAACTGGGAAGGAGGGAGACCATGATTTAAACTGGTCAATCAGAGCAAATCTGTGGAAGGCAGAGCAGGAATCAGGAATTGAATGGAAGCTTGTTCTTGTAAGACATTGTAAGCCAAATTTCAACCGAACTTACCCTACTTTTGGACGTTTCAATTATTAAACATCAATAGATTAGAGTTTGAGTTTAGCTTCCTGTTCCTTGCAGTTAACAGCTTCTCAGTTGACTCTGTATACTTTCCCTCTAAGGAAAGAAATCCACTCTCTTTGTGTATAATTATTTAGCTTCTCTGAGGTTCCCTGTGTTCAATAAGAAGATATTGACAGAATTAAATAAAATAATGTATTAAAGCTTTTAGCACCATGACTGGCACATAATCAGTACTCAGTCAATGGTAGCTATTGCTGTTGTTGTTACTGATGTTGTTATAATTACTTACATTCTTTCACCTTTTATCTTCATCTCTGAATCTTGAGCTCCAGACCACAATGTACAACTATTTACTGCACATCTCTTCTCAGATGACCCCTCAGCACTTCAAATCAACCCATCCAAAATTAACTTCAATATTGTGTCTGCAAAACTGCTCTTCCTCTTCTGTCAGATTGATGATTCTATCCATAACACTATCGTAGCTGCCATCAAAACTCCTATTTCGTTAATCTCCAATATCTGACTATTACCACCTTCTATTCATCTACCTCTGAAAAGCCTCTGGAATTTCAGTCTTACCCCTTTCACTCTCATTACCAGGACTTTGGTGCAAGCCCTTATTTTTCACATGGACTATGGCAATGACCAGTTTATCTTCTGTCTTGATTCTCCAAATTCTTTAGTTCTTATTCTATAGAGTTGCCAGAGTTCCTTCTAAAACAACATTAGACCAGTCATTCATTTACTTAAAAATCATAAAAACCATCCATAACCTTCCTGCCGAAAGACAAATTCCAAATCCTTAGCAAAACATACCTTGCTTTTCAAAATCTAACTCCGACCTAAGTCTTGGTCCTCAATTTTGTGCCGTGTCCCCATTTACCCCTTACTCCAGGATTTTCATGCATCTTTATATTTGTTCAGGCTGGTCCTCAGATGGAAAAATGGCTACTCATCTTTAAGACTGGTCCAAATGTCATTTCCTCCAGGAAGCCTTTCCCAACTACCCAGAACAGAATTAATAACTGATGAGCCTGTGCCCCTTTAGAACATCATACATGTTGCGCCTGTAATATTTATCACATTATTTCTTATTTCTTTATTTACCTGGCTGAAGCCTCTGTTAAGCTCTGCATTCTTGAGGATAAGAACTATGTTTTTATAGGCCAGAATCCAAAAAACAAAACAAAACAAAAAACCCTTTAAATGAGTAAAGTTGTTGTCAGGTATTGATTACTCCCATGTGCCTGTCTTTGAATAAGGTGTGTTAAAGAGTGTGTCTCCTTGTTTCTTCCATCAACCCTAAGAAATTGGTATCACTATTCCCATTTTATAGATAAAGAACTTAAGACTGAGAAAGTTGTTTGACTTTTCCAAGGACATGCAATTAGTAAGTGCCAGAGCCAGAACACAAATCCAGACCTGTATAACTCTAAAGCTATGACTATTCACAATGACTTACTGTTTTCTTGGGCATGAGCTTTTTTTTCAATTCTCCTATAATATGTTTCAGTGTTACCCAATATATGTGTTCATTTCTCCATTTAATTTCAAACCCTAGTCAAGGTCATTTTCCTGCCCTCTTTTTGCTTAAAAGGATATTATTGAATAACCTTCATAAAATTCTCCTTTGCTAAAATAAAGCCTTCTTCCTTTCTATTTTATAAGCTATAATTCTACTTTCCCTGACTGGAGAGACGGAGTCCTTTGGGACTGGTGGCTGGGATGTAACAAAAATTAAAATATCCCAAGACTTCGTAGTGGCTTTGCCTATAAAAGCAGGAATCCACCAAGGCCTTGCTGTGAATACCTGGTTATCTTTATGACAGAATTATGGAGCAGGAATATGATACTTTAATGAGCCCTTTTTCATTTGGGGAACTCACATTGGCAAGAATTTGCACATAAATGCTTCTAAGACCACAGTACCTAATTAAGCAGTCATTGTACTCTACTACAAATAACATTGTGTTATTATTTCTAAATGTTATTTCAACTGGTACTTGATCTCCTTCACATTTGAGTTACATGAGTTTTCTAATATTTCCTTGAGTATGCAACACTATCTGCCTGCCAAATTTAGATAATTTCTTGGAACAGATTCAGTTAAACTTCGTGGTGTAGTCCCATTACAATCAAGGTCAAACATTGGCTCATGATAAGTTTTCAAATCATAAGAAAAAATCTAAAAGAAAATCCCACTTTCCTTCTCTCTCACGTCTCCTCTCCTACCTACTTCTTTGTCCACTTGTAAATTCTTAATTTTATCAAGTCCATCATAAAGCATAAGATTAAAGCAATCAATTCTATATTTGTATCTCAAGGGAATATTTTCTGGGATTTTTTTTTTTTTTTTTTTTTGGTGAGGAGGAGGAGGAGAAGGAGCATTGAATTATCCATCAAAAGTAGTCAATATGGCCACAGTTAGGTGTTAGCTATTCTTTAATTACTATTAGCTCTAGTATTTTTCTCTGTGTGTGTATGTGTGTGTAGAGTGGGTGTGTGTGTGTTGGGTGGGAGCTGGGTGGGGGACAGAAAGAAACAGAGAGAAAGAGAAAGCCAAGATAGAGAGTATTATTGCAGGAAAAGTAACTTTCACCTGAAATAAATGTAGTGGGTGGTTATCTTGCTAAATTTAGAACCAAGATTACTTAAAATTCCATTTAGTAATCCATATGGTTTTATCTGATGACACTGGTTTATTTAATTGCCAAGTTTTTACCTTTTGACACCAGCTGCTCAAACCCATGTTAAATGTGTAGTTCATTATAGTTTGAATGATTAGCCTTATTTATGGCTCCATTTCGTACCTAGTCTTTCATAATTTGTTTGCCTACTTTTAACCTGGGCTAATTTATCATATTTTATTATGCTCTACAAGTCATTTATAAGCCTTCTGAAATTCTTGTTAGAACAAGGTGGGATATCATAAATAGTCAATAAAGAAGGCCTCAAAATTGTGAATTAACTGAATAATTATCTCATACACCCATGTAACTTTCCTTTCTTTTCTTTCTTTCTTTTTTTTTTTTTGTGGAAACACCAAGTTATTGTATGTGCTCCCTGTCTGCCAGGAACCAGGAGTAGATTGGATGTGGAGCTTAGCTGTTAGTCTCAGACGTCTCTCTAACCTACTTTGATTCTTCCTCTGAAATCTCTTAAACTCACTCTGCCTTCTGCAGTCCAAGTGCCTTTATTCTGTTTCCAGTTCTCTTTCGCATTTATAAGCCTTTGTATCATGCATTCTAGTTTACAAAGCATTTTACAATGCCTATTAAGCAAGGTCTTTACCTCATGTCTTCATCCATTCTAATTCATCCTGCAAATCTATACAACGTAGTTTTCTTAAAATGATAATTTTATCTTGCTCAAGAACCACTTTTTGTCACTGTATGATGAAACTTCTTTGCTTAGACTCCAACAGCTCTCATTAGCTTGTCCCATCCTACTTCTATAAATCACTCCTCTCTGCTCTCCAACATAAACCTTCTTCTTCAGTCCTTGTTCTATTGTTTCCACAGCAGTGCCATCATCATTCCTGCTTCTGTTCATTCAGTTTTCATTACCTAGAATGCCATCCCTGCTCCTGTCCTCCCATTCAAATCCAATCCAATTTTTAGACTCAGCTAAGCCATGGTTCTTTCACAGAGGTCCCAAATCTCAGAGGTTGTTCCCAATCAAATGTGCTAGATGTTTCTTTTTTTTTTTTCATTTTTTTTCCAACTGAATTACGTGTTCCTTGATGGCAGGTATACTATTGTGTCATTCTCTTGGGGCGTGTCACTAAGCACAGCATTGAGAGTTAGTATAAAATTAGTAGAGACTTACTGAGCCTTGATCTCTTCACATACATAATCAAGTACTCAGCTAGGGCTATATATTTTAGAATCAGTGAAAGAAAAGGCCTTAGAAACTCCAGGAACTCTTTAATGGCCTGATTCATCTAAGCAAGTATTTCATGATGATAATACTGAATCAAATGTGGAATATAATCAGAGTCTCCAACATGATCTAGATGAAAATATCTATGGCCTTTGTTTGCTTACTATAAACTGAGACTGAATATGGTCATGGGGAAATATCTCCATTTAAAGAACGGTCAAAAAGAATGAATTGGGGTTTTCTTTTCATGTACAAGAGACTCATGTTCCTTCCCAGGAGTTTGAAAAGTCAGTCTGAGTTTTCCAAGATCCATATGTCCTTAATACCTCATTTCCAGGGAAGTCAACTATATAGCATGTATGCTACCATTTTCCCTTGCCCACACTTAGCATAGGCATACTTCCTCAACCATGGCACTTGCTTTCCCTGATGTCATATGCATGCCAACAATCTTTCTCAACTTACCACTCCAGACAGCCATTAGCAATTAGTCTAACTTAGCACAACAGCTGAAATTTATTTATCACTCCCACCCTTACGATAAAGTTCAACTCTAATCCAACATTTGAAAATTTTGGATTCTGTTCCTACTTACCTTCAAAATCTTCTACATGAATCTGCCCTCATACCAACTTTTGTTCTAGTCAAGCTGGTTTACCCAACTGATCTAACTAATATACTAACTATAACTGTGATATTTGGCAAGTTACTTTACCTCTCCACAATTCAATTTACTGGCTGAAGTAAAATATGTGTGACAATAGGACCTGTCTATGAGCATTATCATGAAGATTAATTAAATTAAATTATGTAAAGCACGTGCACATGTTTGCTCATTTAATTCTTGTAACAAACCTATGAGCTAAGTATTATTATTCCCATTTAACAGAAGGAAAAAACCAAGTTACAGAGAAGATGGCAATTCATGCATGATCAGAAAGATCTTACTTGCTGGAACCAGGATTTAAGATGAGGCAGTCTGATTTCAGAGCCTACATTCTTTATAAGAAGAAATACAAGCCTCAGCATCTACCATATGCCAGGCTATGTGCTGGATACAAGGATACAAAAATAAGTTAGATTTGGCCTGGCTCTGGAGGAGGTTTAGTGGAAAGGCAGACAAGAAAGAGCTGTGATATGATATAAGTAAAAGAGACCTATCAGAGGATATTTAATAAGAAGCATTTATCGAGGCCCAATGGGATCAAAGATACAGAAGAGATGAAATCTGCCCGAGGGAATCAGAATAGGCTCCCAGAAATGGTAACATTCAAGCGGAAGCTTGAAGGAGAACATAATGCTGAGTGGATAATAGTGGAGAATGCATGGCAAGAGGTCCCAGGGAGAGGACTAAACAAGTGCAAAAGCAGGAGGTGACAGAGAAAACAGCTTTTGTGCGGGATGCGTCAGTAATATTGAAGCTTAGAATTTGAAAAGGGGAAGTAGATGAGGCTGTATCAGTTAAGCAGGCAACTGACCATGCCATGAAAAGAAGATTGGATTTTCAAGTATATATTATTGTACATTTCCTCATTGTCAAAGGGAAGTAGGCAATCACATTTGAATTTTTAGTTATTCTTGCAAATATTTATTGAATGCCCACCACGTGGAAAGCATTTTTAGATTAATTTGGTGATTGTATGGCAATAACTTGGCATGAGAAGAGCATGGAGACAGAGAGACCAGTTAAGAGGCTTATGTATTATTACATTAAAAATACTGGGGCTTCCCTGGTGGCGCAGTGATTGAGAATCTGCCTGCTAATGCAGGGGACACGGGTTCGAGTCCTGGTCTGGGAAGATCCCACATGCCGCGGAGCAACTAGGCCCGTGAGCCACGATTGCTGAGCCTGCGTATCTGGAGCCTGTGCTCCGCAACAAGAGAGGCCTCGATAATGAGGCCCGCGCACCGCGATGAAGAGTGGCCCCCACTTGCCACAACTAGAGAAAGCCCTCGCACAGAAACGAAGACCCAACACAGCCATAAATAAATAAATAAATAGATAAATAAAAATTAAAAAAATAAATAAATAAAAATACTGAATCACTCATTCATTCATCCATCTATTCACCACACATTTTTTTGGAATCCCCACTGAGCTGTGTTCTGAATATCTGTTGGATAGTCAGTAGTGAATAATTTCCCTTTTAGAGGGGAATTATTACATTTCCTGCTCTACCACTTGCCAACTGTGTGTGAACTTGGGCAATTATTTAAACTCTCTGTGTATCACTTCCTCTTTTGTTAAATGGGTGTAATAAGGGGTATCTTCCTCATAAGGTTGTATTAAATGAGTTGATATGTGTAAGTGTTCAGGATAATATCTAGTATGCAGTGAATGCATTGTGTGGCTATCCTATAAAACTTTCCTCTTTCCTCACTTACTACAAACTATCTCTTAGCCCCAGTCTTGTGCATGGCCATGGACCACACAGGCAGCCCCTAAATAGAGCTTGGGATTTATGAGGTTTTCCCTCTTCTTTATTCCAGCCTACAGAATCAGTGATAGACACCTACATCTCCTTTGACCCAGTTTAATAATAGATCATGCTCATCTTTTCCTCTTTGAAGACCCCTCTTCTATCACATAGGCCTAAGGTGCAATCAGAACAAACACAGAACAACTGACAGGTCAGCTAGAGTCTCTGTAGGTGATGACTTGCATCGAACAGAAAATTCATATCCTGTGGCTCTTGGTCCCACACTGGGCTCATGGCTTTGGTTAAGGGTTTCTTTTGTAGGCCATGAGTAGGCACTGGAGGTTTATGAATTGACGATCAGTATGATCCTTAATATAAAATGCCAATAAGTGTAGAAAGAATGATAAAGTTTTCAACAAATCTCCATTTTGCAATCTTATTTACTAATAATTGATTCAGGCAAGAATCAGCAGTGGATGCTAAAGTATTGGGTGAATGTTTGATGGGATAGGGATTAACATCTATAGTCTCAAAGTATCTCTCACAGATTATTATCACTTATGAAAGGGAAAATGGCAACTACATAGTTAAAAACCCTGGTAAACACTGCTAGTCAAGTAATCAAAATTAACATCACCCCTAACCGAATAATCTGATAGTATGCGCCTCCCTATGTAATACATTGAGATGACACAGCATCACTGCTGTGGTATTGCTACCAAAAAAATATCACCTGAGTCTAATCATGAGGAAAAAAATTCTGAAAGACCCAGATTAAGGAACATTTTGTAAAATAATCATCTTGTACTCTTCAAAAATGTCAGCAATGTGTGATCTTGAGTTGAATTTTTTAAGGACATTTTTTAAATAACTGGTGAAATGTGAATATTAGATAACAGTATCATCATCATTAATTTCCCATACGTTTTGCTAATTGCACTGTGGTTATAAGTGAATGCGCTTGTTCTTAAGAGCTACATTCTGAAGTATAAAGGGTTATAATGTCTGCCACTTACTTTCGAGCATAAGTAATATCATATATAATTACTATAATATGCATATATGTATAGGTATAAATATAGATAGATGGAGAGAAAAGTCATGATGATGAAGGGAATATTGAAGTTCATTGTACTTTTCTTTTTTTGTTTTTTTCTTTCTTTTTTAAAATATTTATTTATTTATTTGGTTGTACCAGGTCTTAGTTGTGGCAGGTGGGCTCCTTAGTTGTGGATCGAGGGCTCCTTAGTTGCGGCATGCGAACTCTTAGTTGGCGCATGCCTGTGGGATCTAGTTCCCTGACCAGGGATCAAACCCAGGCCCCCTGCATTGGGAACATGGCGTCTTATCCACTGCGCCAGCAGGGAAATCCCTCCTTGTACTTTTCTTGTGAGGCTTCTCTAACTTCTTGAGGTAGACAGAAGAGTGATCCCTGCATACATCCTCATTCTAATCCCCAGAATCTGTGAATATGTTAGCTTACATAGCAAAGGGCAATTAAATATTGATGATGAAATTAAGGTTGTTAATTAGCTGAACTTGAGATGGGGAGATTATCCTAGATTATCCCGGGGGCCCAGTGTAATCCTTAGGGTCCTTATAAATGGAAGAGTGAGGGAGAAAAAAGAGAAACAGAGAAACGGCAGCATGAGAAGGACTCTGCCTGACGTTGCTGGCTTTGAAGATGAATGAAAGGCCCACTAGCCAAGGAAGTCAGATGGCCTCTAGAAGCTGCAAAAGGCAAGGAAAGAGATTCTTCCTTAGAGCCTCCAGGAGTCTAGCACTGCTTGCTGCCATGTTGATTTTACCCGAGACCCACTTCAGACTTCTGCTCTTCAGAACTGTAAGATAATAAATTTGTATTGTCTAAGCAACTAAGTCTGTGGAAGATATTATGGCAGCAATAGAAAACAAATACACTTTTTTTTCAAAAAAATGATTAAAAAGAGAAGGTTATCATCAGAGTGATTTTTAAGAACACTATCTCTGGAGAGAGAGCTCAGTTGGGGAGGTCAAATAACGTTTACAGGGTTTGCAATCTTTTGGAAGCTTGATTTGTAACACAAATGAAGAACCAGAATAGTGTATCTGGGAATCAACACATGACAGAAGAATAATGGAACCCAGAGGAAGTGCGGCAGGAAGAGAGAAGAAAGTTTTCATCCTGAAAGTTCTTAGGCATTTACCAAGAGAGGAAGGAAAGGAGATAACTTTAAATAGGTATTTATATATTTGTAAAGTGTCATTTGGGGCATGTGAACTATTACAAAGGGGACTGAATTCTAATCCTGCCTCTACCAACCTGTTTTATCAAACTGGGAAACAATATAAATCCTCTGAGCCTCAGACCCCTCAACTGTACAAGAGAAAAAATGATACCTACCTTGATGATTGTTATGAGAATTAAATGAAAAAAATACAAATATCTACAGGTGGGGTTAGTATAAAATGGGTGATCAATATAGAGAAGAGTCAATATATTTTATTATTATCATTTTTGTAATTGTTATTATTTTGTTGCTGCTTATACTACTGTTGTTGGAACTCAATGACATTGCACTCTTGTTTTTTTCATCTTTCACCCCCTCTCCATCAATTATTTTCTAACCTTTTTCTCTTTGTCCAAGCTTTCTATTCAGCCATTTCTTTAATCTTTAACCTTCAACCTTCTTTTGTTCTCAAACTAAATTCATACCTTGGATGGACTTTTCACTTTGATGACTTAAAATATTGCCTCACTATTAATGACATCTTAATCTACATATCCAATTGAATTCTTGCCTCTGAGTCACACTATCAAAGTCACAGAAAGGCAGAAATGTAAATATCACTCTCAAGAGGTTTGTCAGGGGAAAGAAGAAAGAAGACTAGGAATGGTGGCTTAAGAGAAATAGATGGTTAAGCAAAGCTAGTCTTATTATTTGGTTTTGTTTCATTGTATATTTTTAGGGATGAGGAAGTTTTAGTTAATTTATACACTAATGGGAAATTGCTGAAGGAAATAATAAAGATAAAAGAAAGATGATCGAAAAAGCAAGACATCAGAGGAGACTTAGAAACATGGAATCAAGGGAAATTTGGAGGGAAAACCTAGTATGATGTGTGAGTGTGACAAGAACACAGATTCCCCAGAACTGAATTAGAATTCAATTAGGATGGGTTAGCTACAAAGATGCATTGAAAGATAAACTCACTTCTTTAAAATTTTTTGGTCCCAGAAGCTGCAACTCGCAGGCATTGGTTGACAGGTGGTATGTATAGTGCTTCTTATGTCTAAGGAGCCTACAGTGGAATAGATCTGAAGTGTTTTGTAGTAATTTCAATGTTACTTATTTCAACAAGGAGCCATCTGCATATCAGACAAAACGACACAGGCAATTTGAAGCCCACCATGCCATTTCCTCAAACATTAGCAAAAGCAAATGAATAGGTAAATTGAGTGTGTGTGTTTGAACAGAGCCTCCATATAAAATTTTTTGCACACTCTGAAATTCTAAGATATCTTTATAATATTTTCTCTGTTAAGCTACTACAGAGAGCCTTCTGTGTGGCTGTCCTTCCCTTAGTTGTCTGGGAAAAGTCCTCAGAATGCAGCAAACACACACAGTAAGGGGCACTGTGAATTTCTGAAGGCCTCCAATGACTGAAGACAGTAGGTCATTCAGAATAATGTTAACGGCAAAACTGCCGGAAATGGGCCACACGCCCAAACTCAAATGACCCTTTCTTTTTAAAAAGTCATAAAAAATGACTGTGTAAGACCCCAGTCCTACTCTAACACATGAATAGGATTTGTATTTATAGTCTATAGACCACAGTCTAATATGAACAAGTCTAATATGAACCAGCTGTTTTTTATTACCGGAAAGCTATGCAGACAGTGGACGCGTGCTCTCAACGGCCACAAGATGGCAGCCTCTACATGGTTAACTCTTCTGTGGTTTCCCTGCTTCTGCTGGGTTTTGATTTTAGGGGCAAGAACCTCAGGGTAGAAGGGAGGATTGAGAGCAGGGAGTCAATGAAGGGCCACAGATAAATAAAAGGCAACTTATTTTCCTTCTAAAATTTATTTTTTATCATATATTTAAAATTGTATTTTATCTCGTGTTGTCATCAGGAAGATAATAAAAGAACAAGTGTATTTACAGGGATCTGCCCCAAAGTTCCATCTGGTCTGACTCTGCTTGGCTGGGGGGCCTGAGGCCTTATGGTGCCAATTTGAGCCTGAAAGACAAACAGAGTTAAGGCTCTTCCTGGTTGTGGCAACCACATTTTCAAGGTTCTGTTTGTCCCTGCAGGGAAGAACTCTTTCTTATACTTTGTTTCTTTAGTCTTCTAAGTGGTTGAAAATGCACTTTATCTTTTATTTACTTTAAATTCGAATTTTAATTTAATTTTCTCCTTTTAGTAAGCACTTTTAACTGTATAATTTATCTTATAATTTATCTTATTTGAGAACAGGTAAAATAGTTACATTCAATAAAGACAGTAAATGTGTTTGACGTTCCTTTGTAAAACCATTTTATTTGACATGCTATGTACACTAAACAAGGACAAAATTTAAGATATGAAAACATGAAAAAGAATAACATAAAACAATATATCTTAGTACCACCCAAAGAGAAACCCTGTTAACTGTTTTATAAGATTCCACACCTCTATAAATAGGATATTTTCCAAAAACGGGATTTTGCTATATAGAGATGCTGTTTTGTAGGTTTTTAAAAACATTTAACAACGCATTATATACATTTTTCTATGTCAAAAACATATTGCTACACCATAAATTTTAATGGTTGTATAGTTTTCCATGGTGTTGATATGCGATTGCATGTTTAAGGCTTGACAGCCAAGAAGTTTTTAAAAATACTATAATTCTAAAAGATGAACTCTTAAGAAAGGAAGAAAGGATAGAAAAGAAGAATGTGAGCAAAGGAAGAAAAGATGCAGAATAGGAAAGGAGAAAAGAGAGAAAAGAGACAACCCAGAAAAGAAAGACAAAAACATAGAGAAGGAATGGATATGTGAAAGAGAGAAAGGGGTAAAGGAAGAGGGGAAAAAAAGGCAGACCTGATCGATGGTAAACCATCAATCAGAGGTTGGCTTTTCATTTGGGTTAGAGATTTCAAATTATCAGTCTTTGTCATAGCCTTTTGAAATATTAAGTTGCTGGTAGACAAGTGCTCTATACTTGTTCTTTATCTCAAAGGACAATAAATTTTCACTGAAGAACATGGTAAAGGAATGATGGGAACAAATGTTGATGCTGACATTATTCCCTGGTTGCAGCTACAGAAGAGAGGAACATAAACCTATGGTTTAGAATTAAGCAGAGGACCAAATCTCCAGGGGGGGAAAAAGACACAAAAACATATTTCTATTCCTAGTTCATTTCAACGGTAATATTGTGAAGAGAACACTCATCCCTGACATGATGTCATATATGTAGACAAAAATACGTATGCACACACGTTTTAGAAGATGCAGACAAGATGAAGTGGAAGGGTACATACTGAATTGGGACTGGCTGTAAAACTGGAGGTCTAAGGGGGCAATGAAAGAATAATTTGACTTTTTACTTGATATTTTTATAGTTTTCGAATTTTTATAGTAAGCCATGTATCATTTTTATAAACAAAAATAAATGAATATAAAGAGAAAATGTCAGCTTACTGAGCATGTGTTATTCATGGTTGGAAGGGAAGGGGGATGATTCATTTTAGGATGAAAATGCCTAAAACGGGGCTTCCAGGAACAGCCCCTCTGGTCTCACTTCACTGAGCGCTTTCTCCAGCGGCCCGAAAGACCTTATTCTCAGCTGGTGTCATGTGACTCATGCCATACTGTGCCTTTTAAGCCTCCCTTGAAGAAAATTCTTTATGAGGCTTGGATCTGGACCTCTTTATCTTCAAATAGTTGCAGATGGCGGTATTAGGTTTCATGAAGAAATACTGTGGATTAGCAGACCTGAGTCATTAACATATGAGTCCCTTCAGAGGGACTAGAGGATCTAAAAATGAAGACCTTTTCTGGGAGTAAAGCAATAGGATGAGAAAGTAAAACTAAGGGAAATATTAAGTTCTTCATGTTCCAAAAATAAAGGTGAGAGAATGGAATTGATTCACTCTAATGATTCCCCCAAAGCTTACATGGTGGGTTCCTCAGAATCTACAAAGATTGTAACAGGGGTCTGCAAACCATCTTCCATGTTTCTTAAAATTTTATGATAATCATATATTTCACCACAATAAAGCTGCATAATTTAGCTAAATGTCAAGAGTTTTCCCTTGTCTGAAACCATCTCAGCTCACTTCGATATATCATGCTACATTTCGACTTAGAAATTTTTGTTTTTAGTAAGAATGGGAGAATAATTAGCCATTACTTAAGAAATGGAACCTTTACCCTATTTTTGCAACTGAGTCTCATTTATCTTATAAACTCTACCCTTTGTTTAGACTTTCAGCTAGTTTCCCTTCCCATGTCCCACCTAGTAATTGACCACATGTTGGTGTCTCCTCAGGACACGTCTCTATCTGATACCTCTGAGCAGCTCTGGTAAGACCTCCCCAGAACTCCAGGCTTCCCTTCCTTGGTTCCTGCAGAAGTGCAGTGGAATCTACTTTCTCTTGCTTGGGAACCTACTTTTTCCTATTTTCAGGCAGAATCTTTGCTTAAGACCCTAGGCAAGTATCTGGTGTAGGGGTGATTCTCCAGCGCCAGCCACCAGAGACCCAAGCTTCTGATACAGAAAATTAAAATAAAATTTAAAACCCAGATTACTGTCCATGCCTCTTGGAAACTTGGTAAGGCTAAGAGGACTGATGAAAGCCTTTAATGAAGACTGTTGGGGGCTTATGTCAAGCACAAACATTTTTGAATGAAGTTTCACCTTCTGCCTCTAAAGTAACAGAAAAGATCCCTTCTTCTTACATAGTCATATTCTCTCTCTAGGAGAATTTTCAGAGGATAATGTAGCAATTGACCACTGTGGGGGAACTAAATTATTTTAGAGACTCTGTTAAGGTCTTGCAGAGATACAAGAGGAAACAACTTAATTCACTAGGAGTTTACAAGTGTGAAAAGCAGGTCTGTAGAACACAACAGAAGGTTGACTGAAATGTGTGCAAAATTCTGTGGAAGTACAGATGTAGAAGAGCTGAAAGGTCTTTATGTTTCCTAAAGGAACACTTGAGCTGGTCCCCAGAGGTGAATACAAATTTTTTTTTTTAAGTATGGAAAGAAAGAATTCCAGCTGTAAGGTATAGCAGGAGCAAAAACTTGTAAGTATGAAAAATGCGTGATAAAATGGAGGATGATAAGTACAGTATTATTGCTGGAGTTCAAAGTAGAGGGGAGTGTAGAGGGAAGAAAATCTGAAAAGAATTTCAGGGCCAGAATATACAGTGTCTTGAATCCCAGGCTAAGAGGATTTCATTTTGTTCTATATTTAATAAAAAGCCATTGAAGGATTTTAAGCAAGAAGTATTTTCAAAACTATGCCTTAGAAAGATTTATCTGGCAGCAACAGTAAGATAGTAAGATTGGAAGCCAGGAAACTAATGATTAAAATAATACCAATGGCAGATGTTGAAGACCTAAAATAGTACATTATGAAAAGAAAAAGACTGCATTTTGGCCATAACAACAAACAAAAACATCTGTCGTTTGAGAAGGTGGGCAATGAGCTTTTGCCTGTGGTTGTCAACGCCATCCCTGTCAAGCCCACAGGGAAGATCTAAAGTAAATATTTCTACTTGAAAAGGAGCTTGACAAAGACAAACATAAAACATTTCTTGGTGGACTTAAGGGCATCAATAGTGCCCTGAATAGAGGAAAAGCCCTGGCAAAGCAAGGCCTGATAGTAACATTTCCAAATGCTGTTTTATCCTTTAAATTATACCTACAATGCAGTCAAAGAAGGAGAACTGTAAAATTCACTGCTTCTGTAGAGAAAAACGTCTTCCATTGCCTCTTCATGGGAGGGTGAGTTTCACAAGTTTAACCTGGGAAATTTGTTTTGGATAAACAATTTAAGATGTGATCATGACAAATTTAGGCCACAGAAATTAGAAACTTCAAACTGAAGAACATGAGGATTTGAGGGACAATTATAACCTACGTATTCTGGAGTTTCCTGTCTTTTCATGTTGTATTTATTTTTTTCAATTAATAGAGAGCTTCACTCTTTGGTCATGACCAAGGTGACCCTGTTTTAGTACCAATGCCTGGTCCACCAATCATGTTCCAGAAAATTCTTAAAGGTATCTATAGCCAGGTAACATTTTTTATCACCTTTAAATAACCAATATAGTCTCAGTGCATTGATAAATTTCAAACAAAACCAAACTCAATAGTAATTACTTTTATAGCCCTATGATTTCCATTAAAAGTTCAGAGATATCAAAAACAATTTAATGATTCTTGTCACTACCTTATATTCCTAAATCCTTAAGGATTCCGGGAACCTTAGGTTAGGAACAGTAGTTCTAACCTTATTTCAGATGAAAATGAGATACGGAGAAGGGAAATGATCTCCAGGGAAACACAAGAGTCCTCAACATCCTATAATTTAATCTTAAGGAACTTTTCAGACCAAGGAAAAGAGACTAATCTTATGATCTATTTCAGTGGTTCCTTGCATCACTAGATTATAATAAGGCTGGTTTACATGCTGTCTTGCTTCTGACTTATAGGTAGACGGCAAATGGCTGCCCTTTCAGCCCTGCTCTTGTCTGTAGGTTTTTCCCCCAAAAGTGTTTAATTATGCCAAAAAAGCAACTGTCTTTGATTCCACAACTTGCTTAGCTGATTTCCCCAGGTTGTTTTAACACTGCTATCTGGACACATTACTGCTCTCTTTGGATCACTTTTAAATAATCATGGCAAGGAAAATTTAAAAAATAAAAAAATCAGAAAACAAAAAATAAAACCCAAAACCCAGAAACAGAAAAAATGGAAAGAAGCAAGACAAGGTTGACTTTCCTGGAGGGAAAACATAGTTGCATGGTAATTTCATCTTACTTCTGGGAAAAGAGGCCTGGCTGTGTAACATCCCCCTTCTCTCCTATTTCTCTGCTTTCTTTCCTTCTTTACCCCTGCCCTCTTTATCTTCATTCTGTGCACATAGGACCTGGAGCATTTCAAGTACCAGGTTCCTATTAAAGGATTCCTGTCAGTGAGAAAGAAGGACATGGTCAGATTGTTTGATTCTTCACCTATGAATTTGATTCCAGAGATGCTATAAATTAATGATCGGAAAAAAATTTTCAACAACTGAGCATTTCGTTGATGTGCAGAATGTATGTGGCCTGAGTAAATAGATGTAGGGTGTATTATTTATATCAGCAGTATTTTCAAATACACAACGTATGTGTGCTTCTACAAGGAAGCCTCAAAGACTCCTGTCTGATTCCATATTGTATGAGCAAATATGTTTTATAACTTCTGTCAAATATTTATCCAGTGTATTTCTCAGTGCCTTTCATAAAAATAATACATATCAGCCTGCTCTGACATTCAGAAGAAGATTTCTTTTTTTATTTTTTGCATCTTTTTTGGAGAATAATTATAATTGCTTTACAATGGCGTGTTAGTTTCTGCTTTATAACAAAGTGAATCAGCTATACATATGCATATATCCCCATATCTCCTCCCTCTTGCGTCTCCCTCCCACCCTCCTTATCCCACCCCTCTAGGTGGACACAAAGCACCGAGCTGATCTCCCTGTGCTATGTGGCTGCTTCCCACTAGCTATCTATTTTACATTTGGTGTTGTATATATATACATGCCACTCTCCCACTTCGTCCCATCTTACCCTTCCCACTCCTCGTGTCCTCAAGTCCATTCTCTATGTCTGCATCTTTATTCCTGTCCTGCCCCTAGGTTCATCAGAACCTTTTTTTTTTTTTAGATTCCATATATATGTGTTAGCATACGGTATTTTTTTTAACATCTTTATTAGAGTATAATTGCTTTACAATGGTGTGTCAGTTTCTGATTTATAACAAAGTGAATCAGTTATACATATACATATGTCCCCATATCTCTTCCCTCTTGCATCTCCCTCCCTCCGACCCTCCCTATCCCACCCCTCTAGGTGGTCACAAAGCACCGAGCTGATCTCCCTGTAGCATACAGTATTTGTTTTTCTCTTTCTGATTTACTTCACTCTGTATGACAGACTCTAGGCCCATCCACCTCACTACAAATAACTCAATTTCATTTCTTTTTATGGCTGAGTAATATTCCATTGTATATATGTGCCACATCTTCTTTATCCATTCATCTGTCGATGGACACTTAGGTAGCTTCCATGTCTTGCCTATTGTAAATAGAGCTGCAATGAATATTGTGGTACATGACTCTTTTTGAATTATGGTTTTCTCAGGGTAGATGCCCAGTAGTGGGATTGCTGGGTCATATGGTAGTCTATTTTTCATTTTTTAAGGAACCTCCATACTGTTCTCCATAGTGGCTGTATCAATTTACATTCCCACCAATAGTACAAGAGGGTTCCCTTTTCTCCACGCCCTCTCCAGCATTTATTGTTTGTAGATATTTTGAGGATGACCATTCTGACCGGTGTGAGGTGAAACCTCATTGTAGCTTTGATTTGCATTTCTCTAATGATTAATGATGTTGAGCATTCTTTCATGTGTTTGTTGGCAATCTGTATATCTTCATTGGAGAAATGTCTATTTAAGTCTTCTGCCCATTTTTGGACTGGATTTTTTGTTTTTTTGATATTTAGCTGCATGAACTGCTTGTAAATTTTGGAGATTAATCCGTTGTCAGTTGCTTCATTTGCAAATATTTTCTCCCATTCTGAGGGGTGTCTTTTTGTCTTGTTTATGGTTTCCTTTGCTGTGCAAAAGCTTTTAAGTTTCATTAAGTCCCATTTGTTTATTTTTGTTTTTATTTCCATTTCTCTAGGAGGTGGGTCAAAAAGGATCTTGCTGTGATTTATGTCACAGAGTGTTCTGCCTATGTTTTCCTCTAAGAGTTTGATAGTGTTTGGCCTTACATTTAGGTCCATTTTGAGTTTATATTTGTGTATGGTGTTAGGGAGTGTTCTAATTTCATTCTTTTACATTTAGCTGTCCAGTTTTCCCAGCACCACTTATTAAAGAGGCTGTCTTTTCTCCATTGTATATTCTTGCCTCCTTTATCAAAAATAAGGTGACCATAGGTGCGTGTGTTTATCTCTGGTCTTTCTATTGTCTTCCATTGATCTATATTTCTGTTTTCATGCCAGTACCATACTGTCTTGATTACTGTAGTTCTGTAGTATATCTGAAGTCCAGGAGCCTGATTCCTCCAGCTCCATTTTTCTTTCTCAAGATTGCTTTGGCTATTTGGGGTCATTTGTGTTTCCATACAAATTGTGAAATTTTTTGTTCTAATTCTGTGAAAAATGCCATTGGTAGTTTGATAGGGATTGCACTGAATCTGTAGACTGCTTTGGGTAGTATAGTCATTTTCACAATGTTGATTCTTCCAATCCAAGAACTTGGTATATCTCTCCATCTGTTTGTATCATCTTTAATTTCTTTCATCAGTGTCTTATAGTTCTCTGCATACAGGTCTTTTACCTCCTTAGGTAGATTTATTCTTAGGTATTTTATTATTTTTGTTGCAATGGAAAATGGGAGTGTTTTCTTAATTTCTCTTTCAGATTTTTCATCATTAGTGTATAGGAATGCAAGAGATTCCTGTGCATTAATTTTGTATCCTGCTACTTTACCAGATTCATTGATTAGCTCTAGTAATTTTCTGGTAGCATCTTTAGGATTCTCTATGTGTAATATCATGTCATCTGCAATCACTGACAGCTTTATTTCTTCTTTTCTGATTTGGATTCCTTTTATTTTTTTTTCTTCTCTGATTGCTGTGGCTAAAACTTCCAAAACTATGTTGAATAATAGTGGTGAGAGTGGACAACTTTGTTTTGTTACTGATGAGGAAATGGTTTCAGTTTTTCACCATTGAGAATGATGTTGGCTGTGGGTCTGTCATATATGGCCTTTATTATGTTGAGGTAAGTTCCCTCTATGTCTACTTTCTGGAGAATTTTTATCATAAATGGGTGTTGAATTTTGTTGAAAGCTTTTTCTGCATCGATTGAGTGATCATATGGCTTTTCTCCTTCAGTTTGTTAATATGGTTTATCACATTGATTGATTTGCATGTATTGAAGAATCCCTGCATTCCTGGGATAAAACCCACTTGCTCATGGTGTATGATCCTTTTAATGTGGTGTTGGATTCACTTTGCTAGTATTTTGTTGAGGATTTTTGCATATATGTTCATCAGTGATATTAGCCTGTGGTTTTCTTTCTCTGTGACATCTTTGTCTGGTTTTGGTATCAGGGTGATGGTGGCCTTGTAGAATGAGTTTGGGACTGTTCCTCCCTCTGCTATGTTTTGGAAGAGTTTGAGAAGGATAGGTGTTAGCTCTTCTCTAAATGTTTGATAGCATCCACCTGTGAAGCCAACTGGTCCTGGCCTTTTGTTTGTGGGAAGATTTCTCATCACAGTTTCAATTTCAGTGCTTGTGATTGGTCTGTTTATATTTCCCATTTCTTCCTGGTTCAGTCTCGGAAGGTTGTGCTTTTCTAAGAATTTGTCCATTTCTTCCAATTTGTCTATTTAATTGGCATATAGTTGCTTGTAGTAATCTCTCATGATCCTTTGTATTTCTGCAGTGTCAGTTGTTACTTCTCCTTTTTCATTTCTAATTCTGTTGATTTGAGTCTTCTCCCTTTTTTTCTTGATGAGTCTGGCTAATGATTTATCAATTTTGTTTATCTTCTCAAACAACCAGCCTTTAGTTTTACTGATCTTTGTTATTGCTTCCTTCATTTCTTTTTCATTTATTTCTGATCTGACATTTAGGTTTTCTTTCCTTCTGCTAACTTTGGGGTATTTTTTATTCTTCTTTCACTAATTGTTTTAGGTGTAAATTTAGGTTGTTTATTTGAGATTTTTCTTGTTTCTAGAGATAGGATTGTATTGTTATTAACTTCCCACTTAGAACTGCTTTTGCTGCATTCCATAGGTTTTGGGTCATGGTGTTTTCATTGTCATTTGTTTCTAAGTATTTTTTGATTTCCTCTTTGATTTCTTCACTGATCTCTTGGCTATTTAGTAGCGTATTGTTTAGCCTCCATGTGTTTGTATTTTTTACAGATTTTTTTCTGGTAAATGATATCTAGTCTCATAGCGTTTTGGTCAGAAAAGATACTTGATATGATTTCAATTTTCTTAGAGTTACTAAGGCTTGATTTGTGACCCAAGATATGATCTATCCTGGAGAATGTTCCATGAGCACTTGAGAAGAAACTGTATTCTGTTGTTTTTGGATGGAATGTCTTATAAATATCAATTAAGTCCATCTTTTCTAATGTCATTTAAAGCTTTTGTTGCCTTATTTATTTTCATTTTGGATGATCTGTCCATTGGTGAAAGTGGGGTGTTAAAGTTCCCTACTATGATTGTGTTGCTGTCGATTTCCCCTTTTATTGCTGTTAGCATTTGCCTTATGCATTGAGGTGCTCCTATGTTGGGTGCATAAATATTTACAATTGTTGTATCTTCCTCTTGGATTGTTCCCTTGATCAACTGTATGTAGTGTGCTTCTTTGTCTCTTGTAATAGTCTTTATTTTAAAGTCTATTTTGTCTGATATGAGAACTGCTCCTCCAGCTTTCTTTTGATTTTCATTTGCATGGAATATCTTTTTCCATCCCCTCACTTTCAATCTGTATGTGTCCCTAGGTCTGAAACGCGTCTCTTGTAGACAGTATATATATGTGTCTTGTTTTTGTATCTATTCAGCCAGTCTATGTCTTTTAGTTGGAGCATTTAATCCATTTACATTTAAGGTAATTACCGATATTTATGTTCCTATTACCATTTTCTTAATTGTTTTGTGTTTGTTATTGTAGGCCTTTTCCTTCTCTTGTGTTTCCTGTCTAGAGAAGTTCCTTTAGTATTTGTTGTAAAGCTGGTTTGGTGGTGAATTCTCTTAGCTTTTGCTTGTCTGTAAAGGTTTTAACTTCTCCATCGAATCTGAATGAGATCTTTGCTGTGTAGAGTAATCTTGGTTGTAGGTTTTCCTCTTTCATCGCTTAAAATATGTCCTGCCACTCCCTTCTGGTTTGCAGAATTTCTGCTGAAAGATCAGGTGTTAACCTTATGGGGATTCCCTTGTATGTTATTTGTTGGTTTTCCCTTGTTGTTTCTAATATTTTTTCTTTTTATTTAATTTTTGATAACTTGATTAATGTGTGTCTTGACGTGTTTCTCATTGGATTTATCCTGTATGGGACTCTCTGACCTCCTGGACTTGATTGACTCTTTCTTTTCCAGCATTTTGGAAGTTTTCAACTATAATCTCTTCAAATATTTTCTCAGTCCCTTTCTTTTTCTCTTCTTCTTCTGGGACTCCTATAATTCGAATGTTGGTTTATTTAATATTGTCCCAGAGGTCTCTGAGACTGTCCTCAATTCTTTTCATTCTTTTCTCTTTATTCTGCTCTGTGGTAGTTATTTCCACTATTTTATCTTCCAGGTCACTTATCCGTTCTTCTGCCTCTGTGTTCTGCTATTGATTCCTTCCAGAGAATTTTTAATTTCATTTATTGTGTTGTTAATCATTGTTTGTTTGCTCTTTAGTTCTTCTAGGTCCTTGTTAAACGTTTCTTGTATTTTCTCCATTCTATTTCCAAGATTTTGGATCATCTTTACTATCATTACTCTGAATTCTTTTTCAGGTAGGCTGCCTATTTCTTCTTCATTTGTTTGGTCTGTTGGGTTTTTACCTTGCTCCTTCATCTGCTGTGTGTTTCTCTGTCTTCTCATTTTGTTTAGCTTACTGTGTTTGGGGTCTCCTTTTCGCAGGCTGCAGGTGTAGTTCCCGTTGTTTTTTGTGTCTGCCCCCAGTGGCTAAGGTTGGTTCAATGGGTTATGTAGGCTTCCTGGTGGAGGGGACTGGTGCCTGTGTTCTGGTGGATGTGGCTGTATCTTGTCTCTCTGGTGGACAGGACAGCGTCTGGTGGTGTGTTTCAGGGTGTCTGTGAGCTTATTATGATTTTAGGCAGGCTCTCTGCTAATGGGTGGGGTTGTGTTCCTGTCTTGTTACTTTTTTGGCATAGGGTGCCCAGCACTGTAGCTTGCTGGTCGTTGCGTGGAGCTGGGTCCTAGCGTTGAGGTGGAGATCTCTGGGAGAGCTGTCACCATTTGATATTACATGGAGCCAGGAGGTGTCTGTTGGTCCAATGTCCTGAACTTGGCTCTCCCACCTCAGAGGCACCAGCTTGACACCCGGCCAGAACTCCAAGACCCTTTCAGCAACACAGCTCAGAAGAAATGGGAGAAAAAAGAAAGAAAGAATAAAATAAAATAAAATAAAGCAAAGTTATTAAAATAAAAAATTAAAAATATTATTAAAAATAAAAAATTAAAAAGTAATAAAAAAAGAAAAAAAGTGAAGAAAGAAAGAAGAGAGTGAGCAAACCAAAACACAAATCCACCAATGATAACAAGCACTAAAATGTATACTAAAAATAAGAAAAAAAATAATGGACAGCCAGGACCATAGACAAATGGTAAAAACAAAGCTATACAGGCAAAATCACACAAAGAAACATACACATACACACTCACAAAAAGAGAAAAAGGAAAAAATATATATATCTATATATTAAAAAAAAGGAAGAGAGCAACCAAATCAATAAACAAATCTACCAATGTTAATAAACTAAATACTAAACTACGATAAACATAAAACCAGAAACAAATTTGATTCAGAAAGCAAACCCCTAGTCTACAGCTGCTCCCAAAATCCACTGCCTCAATTTTTGGATGATTCGTTGTCTATTCAGGTATTCCAGAAACGCAGTGTACATCAATTTGATTGTGGAGATTAATCCTCTGTTCCTGAGGCTGCTGGGAGAAATTTCCCTTTCTCTTCTTTATTTGCACAGCTCCTTGGGTTCAGCTTTGGATTTGGCCCCGTCTCTGCATGTAAGTCACCTGTGGGCATCTGTTCTTCACTCAGACAGGATGGGGTTAAAGGAGCAGCTGATTAGGGAGCTCTGGCTCACTCAGACTGGGGGCAAGGGAGGGGTATCGAATGCGGGGTGAGCCTGCGTCAGCAGAGTCTGGCATGACATTGCAACAGCCTGAGGTGCGCCGTGTGTTCTCCCAGGGAAGTTGTCCCTGGATCATGGGACCCTGGCAGTGGCGGGCTGCACAGGCTCCTAGGAGGGGAGGTGTGGATAGTGACCTGTGCTTGCACACAGGCTTGTTGGTGGCGGCAGCAGCAACCTTAGCATTTCATGCCCGTCTCTGGTGTCCACGCTGATAGCCATGGCTCACGCCCGTCTCTGGAGCTCGTTTAGGCAGTTCTCTGAATCCCCTCTTCTCGCACACCCCAAAACAATGGTCTCTTGCCTCTTAGGTGGTTCCAGACTTTTTCCCGGACCCCCTCCCAGCTAGCTGTGGTGCACTAGCCCCCTACAGGCTGTGTTCACGCCGCCAACACCAGTCCTCTCCCTGGGGTCTGACCAAAGCCCGAGCCTCAGCTCCCAGCCCCCGCCCACCCCTGTGGGTGAGCAGACAAGACTCTCAGGCTGGTGAGTGCTGGTCAGCACTGATCCTCTGTGCGGGAATCTCTCTGCTTTGCCCTCTGCACCCCTATTGCTGCGTTCTCCTCCATGGCTCCAAAGCTTCCCCCCTTGCACACCCCCGTGTCCGCCAGTTAATGGGCTTCCTAGTGTGTGGAGACTTTTCCTCCTTCACAGCTCCCTCCCAGAGTAGCAAGTCCTGTTGTATTCTTTTGTCTCTGTTTTTTCTTTTTTCTTTTGCCCTACCTAGGCACATGGGGATTTTCTTGCCTTTTGGGAAGTCTGAGGTCTTCTGCCAGCGTTCAGTAGGTGTTCTGTAGGAGTTGTTCCACATGTAGATGTATTTCTGATGTATTTGTGGGCAGGAAGGTGATCTCCACATCTTACTCCTCCATCATCTTGAAGGTCTCCCTCTGAGATTTCTTATAATAAGCAAAAATTGGTCTCCCTGTGGGTTACCCTTTTTGTCCTAATCTTACATCTTTTAGTCATATAGAATAAGTTATATGCCTTTCTTCTCCAGTGGATCTTTTTGAAATTTCAAGAGATGCTTTCACAGCTCCTCTGAATTTTCTCTTCTCCAGGAAAAATTTTCCCTTGTTCCTGAAATTGTTTCTCCTAGGACTTACTTCTAGATGTATCCCATGTATGGATCTTTCTATTTTTCATGTCACCCAGAATTAGACATGATTCCATTTTGAAAATAATACAACTAATAAATATTTATTGAAGAAAAATTAGAAAACACAGGCAAGAATTATTTTTCAAATGACCTATGAAGTATTTCTAGGAATAAAGGGCTGCTTCTGATGTTTTGGCATATAACCTTCCAAAATTAGTCACATGTGAACATGCACTGTTAAATTTTAGCAGCATAGTCGGGTGAGATTGAACTTAAAAAGTGATGTTTTCTATGTCTCTTTCTGAAAATGGACACAGAAAAAGTGACATTGGAGTAGATCTTTTTTCCAGGAAGTGTCATTCAACAAATTCCTTGTAGTTATGTAAATTTAAGTTAGTTATAGCTCGATTCTCTAAAGCAGAGCTCAGCAAATGTTTGCTGTAAAATGCCAGGGAAGAAAATAGAATGATTGTTTAAGGATTTTGGGGCCACGTAAGGCCTCTATTGCTGCTGCTTCTCCTTCAACTCCTCCTCTTCTTTCTTGTTCATTTACAAAATTTTTTAAAAATGTTAAAACCATTCTTAAATTACAGGCCATACCAAAATAAGGTCCTGAACAGATTTTGCCAGCATGCTGTAGTTTGCCCATCCCTCCTCGAGAGGAAGTATTTAACACAGCTTCTCAGTTACTGACAAATGCTGCTTGTTATATAGAGCTGATTCCTGGGGAGAATTTGGATAAATGTGGAGCCTCCTGGGAAGAAAGGAATAGCTCACAAACCAGGCTTTTGTAATTAAATTATATTGAAGACTGTCCCATAGGTTGAGATGTTCCCAGCTGCAATGTGACAGTTAGAAAGTATACCAAGGGCTCCAAATTTGAACTAGCTATGAGAGAAATAGACATCTGGATTATTGTCCTGGACCCTTACATGGTTAAAGAAGAGAACTGACTTTCACATGGTTCATGCCTAATTAAGCTAGTTGAGTATAAAGATTATGCTTTGGAATTAATGACTAAGGGTATGAGTATATTCTTGGAAAATTATAATCCTCAAAGAAACTCAGGTAGCGAGCTCTCTGTTTTACTCATAGATTATGCTTTAGTAACAATCACTCAAAATCTCTGTGGCTTAACAAGATAAAGCCTTATGTATCACTTCCAGTTTGATGGACAGCTCCCCCAGATAGCTCTTTTGTACAGCTCTCCTACTGTACAAGTTCTCCTACATGATCAGCCAGGGATCCAGACTCCTTCCATCTTATAATGTCACCATCTTTAATGCATAACCATGTTTTCCATAGGAGGGAAGAAATAGCCTGGGCAAGCATTCAGGGTATTACGCTCAGGACTGAAATTGCCATGCATTACTTCCTTTCACATGCATTGGTCGGAATTTATTCATAGGACCCCAACCTAATTTCAAAAGAGGCTAGGAAATATAGCTGTCCTATGTGCCATGAAAAAACAATATTTTTCAATATCTATCCAGTCTTGGCCACACTCCCTTTACCAATATGTGGGTATGGGACAGGAGTTGGGTAGCATATGTGGCCTCTGCAAATATCTGGATCAGCAAAAGTGTAACTAGAGTAGCCACAAGTATGTACAATAACTTCAAATACCAGTTTTCATTAGTGACTTAAATAGGAATGATGACATACAGAGATTAGCCTAGAAACTATTTTAGTTCTTGAGTTCTCTCTTTGTCTGGTGTTTGGAACCCAGATGTAGTCAGTCTTTTTGAACTGAGCAACCTCTGGGGGTTTTCAGAAACTAGAAAGTAGAGAGCAAGAGAAACAAAACATCCTGCCAAGTTAGACAGATGAGGGCTTGAGCAATTTACTCAAATACTATATTTTGTGACTTTATATACGACCCAAGCTGGTGAAGTAGGCCCTACTCTTTACAAATATGTGTGAGTGTGTGTGTGTGTGTGTGTGTGTGTGTGTTTGTTTGTTTACAAATATACTGGAATAATTTATTTTCATCTCAACAACATGTTAAGGTTGATTTTCCCAGCATGATCTGAATACACATATTAGTATACATCTATTACTTTCTCATTTATCATACCTTGACTCTCAGTGTAGCCTAAGAGCAAATGAGAATTTAGTGGCTACATTACGCTGTTTGACCCTAATGGTGTCTAAAATTCTGAATCTTCTCACATGTGTGCTATATCTCTGCTATTTTGTGCTTGCACAATTTGCCTTGGTGGTTCACACTTGCTGTTTTACAGCCTCCAGCATTTTTCCTTCCCTCCTATTAGTAATAACAATAACTTGAATTTGAAATGAATCAGGGTAAAGGGAGAGATTATAATTAAAATGCTATTCTCTTCCTCATTGTAGACATGGGCATACAGTTAAGCATTTAGACTCTGTTTGCCCAGAATACTTAGTTTTATACAAAAGAAAATCAGATTGAGAATAAAAATGGTCATCATTTTCATCCCAGAAGTGGTCCTTCCTGAGGACTAAAGATGTTCTTATTACCTAGATAACTAGATTGGACTTGTTCTTATCTTTCTTGCAGTAGGTTCCCAGGTCTCTCATAATTTCTAGGTGTTAGCTGATACTTTTCAAATATTCTTTCGTATTAAGAATAGCCAGGATTGCACTCTGTTGTGTGTGGTCTAAGGGTATGTAAATGATATACACTTCAACCCCAGTAGAGGACTTATAGTCTTTTTTCATTAAAACTATTTTTTTAAAATTTGTGGCCTGTCGATCCACACAAAGTAGTCTTTTTTTGTACCTGGTTTCTGTCTAATAACTTATTCCCTAACCCATTCTGTTTCATTTCATTCTGTTGGATCCGTAGACATGACAAATGTGTCCTTAATATTGCTATCAAATATTTGATAAATATATTGCTATCTATAAGGAACATCTTTTTCCTCTCTCATAATTTTTAAGACATTTTTGTGACCTCATATGAGTAAACGTTTCATGTGAAATTTTTTAAAAATTAAATTTTATACACATACTCATCTCTTTGTGTCTTTTTTTCACCATCTTAAGTGAATCTCTAAAAATTTAGAATGTCTACTTGGTCCAATCTGGAAAAGAACGTGTACAATTAACCCAAAGTGTCAGTCCTGAAATTAGAGTGAGTTACTCTTTGTTACCTACTTCTTTGTAACAAATTACTTAAAAACATAGTGACTTAAAGCAATGATAAATATTTATTATTTATCACATAATCTGTGGGTCAGGAATTTGGGAGTAGCTTGGCTGAGCAGTCTGGCTCACGGTCTCTCATGAAGTTGTAACCACCTATTGCCTGAGGCTACAGTTACCTGATAGCTTAACTAAGGCTGGAGGACCCATTTCCAAGGTGACTAACTCATGTGGTTTGCAAGCTAGTGTTGGTTGTTGGTTGGAGGGCCTCAACGCCTCTCCACACTGGCTTCTCCACAAGGCTACTCAAGTGACCTCATGACATAGCAACCAGCTTCTCCCAGAGCAATTGATCCAAGGGAGCAAAGAGGAAGCTTCAGTGTTTTGTATGACCTTATCTTGTAAGTCACACACTGTCACCTCCATTATACTTTATTTGTCACACAGACCGGCTCTGATTCACTGTGGGAGAAAACTACACAAGGGAATAAACGCCAGGAAGCAAAGATCATGGGGGCCATTTTGGAGGCTGACTATGCAGTCAGTGAATGAATCTGGTTAGTGTTCAACAGTGCAGTTCCTTTAACCACTTAGCCAGTGAATGGGCCATGTAGGCTACACACTGAAATAGACTGTTGCTCTATGCGGGAGGAAAGTACATGCGATGCACTCAAGGATTTTTTTCAAACTACATGTAACATGCCTCCTCATTTGCCAAGATTCTATTAATATATGCTCCAAGACTTTTAGAATCATTGCTCTATTGAAACATCATTAATTAAAAGATATAAGTGGCTGTATCTCTCACATCAGTGTAGAAAAACTTACTTCTCTAAAAGTAGCCCTCAGCTCTCTCACTTTTCACAGACTCAGACCCGAGCCACGTACCCTGACTCACTCCATACAACCGACCACAAGCTGTTTCCAACACACAACCTCAATATGGCATGTTTGACTACAACCTTGGCCCCATTCCTAACTAGATGCCGGTTTATCCCTCTAGCTTCATCTAACCACATATCCTCAAGGACCCATATGTGAGTCCTTTAGAGAGAGGAGTTCCTGGCCAAAAAGCAAAGAACTAGCTTTATTGTTGACCCTGTGAGATGTGGAGGCCAAGCAGTACTGCTTCTGCACCCCAGCACAATCATTTTGTTCTTAGTGAGGAAAATGTATACCTTCCCCTTCTTCTGGGCAGAGCACATGCAAGTGTGGGCAGGGTGGGGAGGATAAGGGGGCATGGTGTTCTGTAGTACCATGACAGATAGCAATTTCAGGAGTTCTGGGAAACCATGTAGACAGCAGGGATTTACGGAAATAGGAAGAAGTAGAGAATGCTGTGAGGTTCCTTCAAGGACCTACACGGACAGGGGTGTGGATAAGGGGATTCATTGCAAGAGAGGAAGAAATAGAAGAAATTACTTACTAACTAAAAATGGCATACTTGCTCATAAGTATACGTGAGAAATTCCCCACAGACTCCTGGGAATAATTGGGAGACAATTTGAGAGAATCTGGAAGTTCTGTGTGAGCAGGTCAAAGCAAGAGTCATTAAACTAAATTTTACAGTTATTAAACCTCATTTTTCCCACAAGCCCACATGGTCTGGAAGATCTTAGAAGTAGTTGTGCTGTGTGTCAGTTTTGTTGAGGAGATGATCTGTTAGCAGGTAGCTGGCTCTAGTTCCTGAGTGGAAGTCTGGCCAGAGAAGCAATCATAGCATTATGTCCTCTTGGAATATCACTTTACTGATTGAAAACTGCTCTCACATTTATTACTTCAGCTGATCTGCACAGAAATCTGTGAACAAAGGGCTATTCATCCACTTATTACAAAGTTGTCAAAAATAGAAATCCTAGATGTTAAAAGCTTTGTTCAAGGATGTGTATTTGATAAGTAATAGGCTTGCAGTTGCAACTTAGAATTTGTGACAAGAAATCCTAGGCTCTTTCTGTTATAACAGTGGTTTTCAAGCTGTGCTCACTAGAGCCCTAAAATTCCACAAATCTGTCTAAAGAGAAATTTGGGGGAACAAGAGAAAGAGCACACAACCAGAGAAGTATTTATTTTAAACAAAAACTTTATGGCTAATAAAAAAAATTTAAAGCCCCTGCACCGAAACACACTATCTTGTGATGCAATCTGTCAACTCGCCTGCCTGATCCCCAGAACTTTCCTCTATCAGAGTTACTCCTTAGACAAGAAAGAGTCCTGTTAGAATACAGGACTTACATTATATGTCATCAATCTGTAAGTGTAACATGGCAACATTTCTCTGCTACCACCCTTAGTAAACACCTGTTATTTTTGTCTGCTGCAATCCTCTCCTTTCTTTTGGTAATACCATACTAAATGTCCTTGAGGAAACTATCCCTCTTCTATTTTCAATCTATGTAGTTAAAACAGGACTGAATCACCTTCTGTTTCTAGAGTTATGTGTTTGATCCAGATCTGTCCATTACTAACTGGTAATTATTTGAGAACTTAACCCTCTAAGTGGTGAATGAATGGGTACATGACTGAAAGCATGGAGCCTACAGACACCTTGGAATAGACACCGTTCTCAGGATCCATGATCTCAGGGAGCTTCCAGGAAGAGGAAGGGGGCTATCATGGAACAGTCAGGGGGAAGATGAAGGCATAAGTGGTTCTGAAAGAGAAGTCAAGGAACAGTGAGTCATGGAGAGGCAAGAGCAGGCAGCCGGTCTCCTCTAACCTGCCCTGTGCCTTGCTGGATGGATCTGGAAGCTACAATGAGATTCCCTCCACCCCTAAGTTTTAGGTATAAATGAATAGAGATTCCTTATAAATGTTAAACATTGGAATGGATCAAATCAGAGACATATTCACAGTCAACCTTAAAAAGAAAGAATGGTGGACTTCCCTGGTGGCGCAGTGGTTGAGAATCTGCCTGCCAATGCAGGGGACATGGGTTCGAGCCCTGGTCCGGGAAGATCCCACATGCTGTGGAGCAACTAAGCCCGTGCATCACAACTACTGAGCCTGCACTCTAGAGCCCGCGAGCCACCACTACTGAAGCCTGCGCCCCTAGAACCCACACTTTGCAACAAGAGAAGCCACCGCAATGAGAAATCCACGCACCACAATGAAGAGTAGCCCCCGCTCGCCGTAACTAGAGAAAGCTCGTGCACAGCAACGAAGACCCAAAGCAGCCAAAAAAAAAAAGAAAAGAATGGTGTCCAAGCCAACAGAATATGACTGCAACTTTAACTTAATGTATTCACGTTTCACTTAGAAGGGAGAGGGTTATTCAGCCAAATGTAGAAAAAAGAAGTCCTGAAGCCAATGAAGCTGGGCCCATATAAGCAGTGTGTCTAGGCAAAAGGTCACCTCCTACTGGCAAGGTCTATGATGGCAATGGACCTCCATCAGTGAAGAGCTGGATGGATGCCATTAATCTCCAAATCAGAAAATGAACTCTCCTCCTGAATCTGTGACCACCAACTCTGATATGATATGGTCCATGTGGGAGAAAAAGCATTGCCCAAGTGATATGAATGCTAGTCCTTTCGACATTCATGTTGCTTGTTGTAAATCAATTAACTGAAATCATGAATGTCAGTCCTAGTCTCTGGGCTTGGCAGATGTGAGTCTGCCACTCAAGAAGGCTCTCCTCTCAGAGTCAGAGCCGGGGGACCCGTGCATGTGTCCTAGCCCCTTAGGTCACTAAGGTAACCAGGCTGCTCCAACCCTAACCTGCCTCTCCTTCTCTCAGGACTTATTAGCCTTCCTCAGTCTCTTAAAGTTTCCACATAGATGCTTCTTTCAAATAATGTGCATGTTATATTAGAGCCAAGAGGAAAAATTTGTGGGAAATATACAGGGGCTTGATGGGAATAGAGTGTAATTGTTCACAGGCCCTGAGATGTACTCTATTCCCTTTGAAGGATGAAAGAATCATCCTTCCACATCATATCAAACATATTAAAATGCACCTACAGACCACTTAAATATAACTTTCCCTAATTTTTTGAAACTTTTAATAATATTGTTTTTGAAATTATTTATATATAAGTAATACATTTACCTGATTTTATTTATGATTTCTGTGTAAATACAGTGCACATTACTGAGAAAAACTCTATTAAAAATTGCTTAACAAGTAAAAAAAAAAGAATGGGTACATGACCACCCACACTGGGTCAGTGAGAGTCCTACCCAGGACTCTGCTAGATCCACCAGTTTTTAAGCTGGTGTGTTGTAAGCTTAAAGCTGCTGGTGATTAATTCTGTCACTATATTCTGAGAGCCAACCTGAGAAATGAGGCAATACTAAAGAGAGCACACTTCAGAAGTGGAAAAAGACAGATGATTGGTGATGAAATGTGAATATCTGGATACAGTTGTGCCTGAAACTATACTTTAAGGAATGTGAACTAATATTTATCTATTTGACTGGCTGTTTTCTCCTTACATATTTTTAGTTGGGTTTTGATCACTTGTAACCAATTAGAGTCCTAATTCACCTGCTGGTCATATAAATTAATTCCAAGTTGTCACTGATTATTATGCTTGGAAACTTACTCAAATTTTGATTTGCATTGTCCATTACAGGTGTTGTTCTAGATCAGAACTGTATATATTCTCTTCTACAAGTTTTACTTTAGGCATAGACCACACAATGGAACTCTGACATTTTTGCTCTTAATCCATCATTGACACATCTGATGAGCTAGTCAGAACCAAGCTGATGAGGATGAGACATGGAGAATTCTACATAAGTGTTTAGAACCTGGGAAAAAGTCAGAAGGTAACCAAAAAGTGAGTGTAAGTCCGTAAGGGAAAATTTTCATTATTGGCAAAAAAATAACATTTCTAGATCACCTGGAACTTGAGCATTTCCAAATATATGCTTCTGCTTAATCTTTATAATAAATCTGTAAAGCAGTTAATTTTTCCTTCTTATTAAAAACAGTTAGGCTCAAAGATAGTCATTTACCTAAGAACCCAGAACAAGTATGTGGTGAAGCTTGGTCTAATCATTTTTTTTTTCAATAAACATGTATGGAGTACCAACCCTGTGCCAGATGCTCTCTAAGGGCTTGGACAACAATGAAAGACAATAGAGAGAGCTGACATTCTGTCATGTTTACTCTGTGCCAGACACTGTTCTAAACTTTCCCCATAGTCACCTGCTTAAACTTCACAACAACCTGATGAGTTAGATAGTATTATTAGCATACCCCCTCTTTTTTAAAAAAGACTTAATTTTTTAGAGCAGTGTCAGGTCCACAGAAAAATTAAGAGGAAGTACAGAGGTTTCCTATGCACCTCCCTGACCTCACGTGTGTAGCCTCCTCCATTATCAATAGGCCCCACCACAGGTGTAGATTTCTTACAATTGATGAACCTACATTGATACATCATAATCACCCAAAATCCACAGTTTCCATTAGGGTTCACTGTTGGTGTTGTGCAAGAGTATAATGAAATGTATTCATCATTAGCATACCTTTCTAGAGATGAGGAAACTGAAGGAAGATCAAAACAACCTGCTTGTGAATATAATGTAAGGAGTAGAGCCCAGATATGAACCCTAGAGAGTCTAGAGTCATACATCTATCCCCCTAACCACTGCTCCCATGGTCCTCAAAGTGCCAGACCCACGGGGGTCTATGAGACCCTTCCATGAGATCAATGAGGTCAGTGTAATTTTCATAATAACACTAAGACATTATTTGCTTTTTCACCATGATGACATTTACACTTATGACACAAAATAGTGGTGGGTAAACAGCTGGTGTCATCTCATGAATCAACGCAGTGGTACTAAACTTACTAGTAGTCACTGTGTTCACACACAGAAAAAAAAAACTTACAAAGACATTAAGAATACCCTTGATGAAGGAGTAGAATTATTAATTATATTAAACTGCAACCTTTGAGTATGCATCTTTTTAATATTCCATGTAATGGAATGAGAAGTGCACATAAAGCACTAATCATACTTACAAAATATGACAGTTGTCTTGAGGAAAATCACTTACAGGATTGTTTGAATTGGGAGATAAGCTAGCCAGCTTTTTTTTAAAAATGAAATACCATTTTTATTTGAAGGAATAAGAGTCAAAATAAGGTTGCTCACATTTGGATATTTTGTAGATAATTTCTCAAAAATGAATGAAGTAAACTTATCAAAATTAGCAGGATGCAGTGAAAGCAATGCTTAGAAAAAATGCATAACTTTGAATAAATATATTAGAAAGGAGAAGGGTCTAAGATCTGTAATCTAAGTGTCCACCTCAGTAAACCAGAAACAGAAGATCAAATTAAATCCAAAGAAAACAAAAGGAACAAGAATTATATCAGAAATCAAAAAAAATTTGAAAACAGGAAACAAAAAGAGAAAATAAATGAAACGAAAAGCCAGTTCTCTAAAAAGATCAATAGAACCAATAAGACTCTAACCAGGCTAAGACAAGAAGAAAGAGGATGCAAATTACAAAAATCAGAAATGAAAGGGGGACATTACTACAGATCCCATGGACATTAACAGGATATTACAAATTATAGAAAACTGTATGACCACAAATGATAACCTGGATAAAATGAACCAATTTTGTCAAAGACACAATTTGCTAGAACTCACATAAGAAGAAATAGATACTCTGAGTAGGACTATATCTATTAAAGAAATTGAATCAATAATTAAATAAGCTTCCAAAACAAAAAACACCAGGCCCAGATGGGTCACTGGAAAATTCTGCCAAACATTTAAGGAAGAAATTATACCAAATGTCTACAAATTCATTCAGAGAATAAAAGCACAGGGAATATTTCCTAACTCATTCCATGAGACCAGCATTACCTTAAGAACAGACAAAGACATTTCAAGAAAAGAAAACTACAGAGCAATATCTCTCATGAACATAGATTTAAACTTTTTTCAACAAAATATTAGATCAGTGGTTGCCAAGAGAAGGGATGAATAGGCAGAGCACAGAAGATTTTTAGGACAGTGAAAATGCTCTGTATGGTACAGTAATGATGAATACCTGTCATCATACATTTATCCAAACCCATAGAATGTATAACACCAAAAGTGAACCATAATGTAAACTATGGCCTTTTTGGGTGATTATAGTATGTCAATGTAGGTTCATTAATTGTAACAAATGCACCACTCCAGTGGGGAATGTTGATAATGGGAGGATGTGTATATGTGTGGGTGGGGATTGTATGGGAAATCTCTGTACCTTCCCCTCAATTTTACTGTGATCCTAAAACTGATCTTAAAAAAAAAGTCTTAATAAAAAAAATTTTTAAGCCTGTCACTGTAAGACAAACAACTGACAATATTTGTTGCCATTCATGAAATTTAAGCTTTTAAGCAACAAACTAGGGTTTTGAAAAACTTGTATATGTCACTGTGAGATTAATAGCTTCCTAACACTTAAAGATTTTTCTCATGAGATTAGTGATGATATTGACAAATTAAACTATTTGATATCCTATCATGAACTATGTCAGCATTTGAGAGATATGCATAAACCAGTTAACCAAATTTATTTAGATGATCAATACATGGTATTAGAAAATCATTCAGAGGTAAAAAAAAAAAAAAAAAAAAACTCTTTCAAAGTACAAGGCTAATGTAACAGATGATTAGAAGTCCATTGATACAGTTTCAGGTTTCATTTTGCAACCAACCTTAAGGAACTACCACTTGTCAACTTTGGGTAAAATATCAAAGGAGATTGTATGCAATATTTTTTTCATGTTCTTCAACCAAAATTGTATATCACAACAAACTGAATGCAGAAGCCTATGTGACAATGTAGCTTTCTTTTAGCAAGACAGATATTAAAGAGAGTTACAAAAATATAAAACAATGCCACTCATTGCACTAATTGTCTTTTTATGTTTTGGAAGACACAGTATTTTTTTAATTAAAAAAATGTTCTTTATGTTCACATGCAATGAATTTTGCTACTCTTGTTTTTAAATGACTTAACATATTGCTAAAATTTATGCAGTTTTAGTTTTTAATACAGTAAATATAGATAAGTATAACTCACATAACTAAAAGTTCTTGGGATCTTCCATAGTTTTTAAGAGTGTAAAGGGATTCTAAGACCAAAAAAGTTTGAGAACCATGATACTATCTATTCTGTTTCTCAGATATAAAACAGATGTGTTTACAGTTCTGCTCTCAGGTAACTTGCCTCTCAGAGTGCAGGGAAAAACTAAAAAACAGATAAACAAAATACTTATATTTGGAGAAAATGTTTTGGACTAAATAAACCCAGGTTTGTGACGATAATATCTAGAGGGAGACAGGAAGGGTGTAACTTTCACTAGACTGGCCAGGGAAGGCCTCTTTGGAAAAGTGACAATGAAGCTGAGATGTGAAGAATAAGTTGTTAGTAATGCAACAAGCTGAGCTAAGAGAACAGTGATTCAGGCATGGGGAATAGCAATGCAAAGACCCCGAGGTAGTAAAAAGTTTGGACTAGATTCCAGAATTGTATCATTCCAAAGCCTATGCTTCTCTTTCCTTCTCATAAACCACAATTGATTTTTTTTTAGGCCAGCTATGCTCTGGCCCTTGGAACCTTCCATCTGGAAAATGGAGTGGAGATTGTTTTGATTCTTCCTAAACGATGGCTTCATATTCAGTTAGTTGGCAGGTTAATCAGAAGCTTGCAAACAGCCTTCCATGGCTCTAAGGAACAGCACTCTCAAGAGCTCAGCTTGTCAGCCGTGCCAGGAAACTGCTGTTGCAAGAAGAAGTAGGAAAAGGGTGGAATTTAATTTTACAGGGAGAAGACTTAAATGGGACCTATAAATTATGTAGCTATTTTTCTATACCTTGGCCCCAGTCTGGAATTCTTCAAAATAAATGATTTGAGCCAAGTTCACTGTGGTTGCAAACATTACATTGTGTGCTGTTGTCTCTGAAGCATATGTCTTGCTGACCAGGCATTTTGAAAAACTGCTGTAACGTTTTGAAGACAGTGGTGGTTCCCAGGAAAAGTGTTCTCTCACTTCCCCCTCCCCAAGATGCTCATGCAGGGACCAGAGGCAAAAAGCTAAATGACATCTGGGTAGTAAGTGAGGGACACTATAAGCATCATTTCACTAAATGATGGGATTTCCTTATATTTCCAAAAGTCAGAAAGTAATATATTCCCTCTCCTTCTGGAGTAAGCCTTCATAAAGCAGGAATTGGGCAAATATGAAAGGAACACATGAGTCAGTATCACAGTGCAGACATCCATGTTTAAACACTAGATACAGATGCAGGGGGAAAGCACGAAAGAGAAGGCATAGGCTGGTCAACGTGACACAAAAACAGCTGGGTGACTAGGACGATTCAGGCAAATCACATCTCTGATACAGCCCGACAGTCAAAAGAGCCTGTGTTCATGGCTGCTTGTTGTGTAGGGAGAACCACTAGTACTTTCTCCTATGATAGATGAGACAATTGATCTCAGGCTTCCCTTCTATTCTTCTCTGACATCTTTTTCTTCATAAAAAGGTATTTATTCTCAGAGTTTCAGTTGTTACCCCCATACCAGTGACTCAGTTATTTATCTCCAACCTCAACCCTCTGAAAGTTGCCATCTTTGATGTTTGTCTCCTGGATATTTCAACACATCACCACATATCCAAAGTGACACCACAGATCCAAAGTCAATGCCAGCAGCCTGCCCTCAATGTGGATGTCATCTTCTATCTTGCTATTTTTGCACATGGCTGCTTTTATTTTCCAGTTTTGGGGAGTCAAATCTGGAGGGTATTGATGGATTGTATACATTTTGCTCACATCCAACCTGCCAATACCACACTGTAAATAACTGGTGGGGCTGACATTTAAGCCTTGAGCCAAGAGAGTCTAAAGCTTGTGAACTTAAATCCAGGCATTCTAGTATGATCCTGAGGAAGTCACCTTGAAGGAAGCTGGGCTTGATTCTCTGTTCCAGGACACAAAGAGAGCAACCCCAAGATGAGATTTCTTAGAGTGAAAATCACCTTAAAGGAAACACCCTAAAGGGGAGATTCATGTCTTTCAATTGGCTAAACTCCCTGAAATGGACTTGGAATTTTTATTTTTTCCTGAGGTGTTAGCTATGTCAGTTATTCCTTTAAAATGCCTTTCATTCTCCTTCCCATCCCTACCTGCAGTCCCTACCACCAGCAGAGTCTAAATTTATATTATCTCACATATGTTTTGTTCATATAGTCCTAGCTGTTCTCTCTGTTTACAATCTTTACCCATTCCAAGCCATCCTGTAAACATGACTGTCCGTGGCTATCTATTGCTCAGAAATCTATAAAGTCTCCCTCTTTTACTGCCTCAACTCCTCCTGCATGAATTGAGTAACTGTTAGTTGAGGCAACTCTGGTTTTAATTACTTCCCAAATTTAATTACTTGCTTCAATGCAAGCAGCCTAGGAATCTTATAGTATGGACATAATTGTTTCTTCTGCTCTTTAATCAAGCTTTTTTCTCCTGTAGAGAATATCTTCCTCACGTATACTCTCACTTCTTTGTAACTTCTCTCACTTCTTTCTATTTTTAGGAAGTGCCAAGGATCATTATGAAAGAAAAAAAAATCCGTCTATGGAGGGGAGAGATAAAGCACCTAATGTATTGTAAAGATGAATACCCAGTTACAGAGTAGAGGGATTCATTTTAGTAGTGATTGAGCTACTCATATTATCTACAGGGTCAATGTTTTTCTCCAGAAACTTATGCCAGAGTCTTGGGCAGAAGTAGTGGTTAAAAATAAAAGTGATTTCTGCTAAAATTTCTATTGAGATCTTGAATGTGATGCTTCAGAGTCTCTAACAAAGGACAAGGGAGAATAAAGAATACACTTCAAAAAAAGTGATGGAAATATGGTGAAGGCATATGGGGAGCATGAAGCCGACAGGCTCACATCAGGAAAGGAGGAGAAGCTGAGAAAATAACAGACGTGACAAGCAGAGATATCGTGGCTCAGAATGCATGCGTTTGTGAAGTGAAAATTGCTGGTACCCTGCCGTGGCATGGAAAGTGCTCCCTTCCCTGTGACACTTGCCTGAGGAGATGGCAAACATTCTAATGTTAGCTAAAATGAATGAATTCACAAGCAGTGGAGTTACTCTCTGGGGACCCCGTAAACTAGCTGGGAAGGAGCTAACTTCAAAGAGCACTACAGTTCCCAGGATTCTCATAATTGTGTTAGTGAGAATAGAATTAGAGAAATTCAGCATTGCTACTGGGGTTGTGAAACGGTTTAACCCATAAACTAATGAGGGGTAGGAAACAGGAGGAAAATGTGAGGTTTATGTAGGGTGACTACCTGTTTCAGTTGCCAGGAGTAGCCCTAGTGTGTATGCCCCTCCCATAACTCATAAAAGTGTCCTAGTATGGAGGAAACATTATAGTTTTTCACCCAGTTTTTCCTTCCATAGCATAATATTCACCTTTTTAAAATTATTATCTATTTTATACATATTAGTGCATATACATGTCAATCCCAATCTCCCAATTCATCCCAACACCACACTCACCCCCCGCCACTTTCCCCCCTTGGTGTCCATATGTTTGTTCTCTACATCTGTGTCTTTATTTCGGCCCTGCAAACTGGTTCATCTATACCGTTTTTCCAGGTTCCACATATATGCGTTAATATACAATATTTGTTTTTCTCTTTCTGACTTACGTCACTCTGTATGACAGTCTCTAGATTCATCCACGTCTCTACAAATGACCCAATTTTGTTCTTTTTATGGCTGAGTAATATTCCATTGTATATATATACCACATCTTCTTTATCTATTCATCTGTCTATGGGCATTTAGGTTGCTTCCATGACCTGGCTATTGTAAATAGGGCTACAGTGAACACTGGGGTGCATGTGTCTTTTTGAATTATGGTTTTCTTTGGGTATATGCCCAGTAGTGGGATTGCTGGGTCATATGGTAATTCTATTTTTAGTTTTTTAAGGAACCTCCATACTGTTCTCCATAGTGGTTGTATCAATTTACATTCCCACCAACAGTGCAAGAGGGTTCCCTTTTCTCCACACCCACTCCAGCATTTGTTGTTGGTAGATTTTCTGATGATGCCCATTCTAACTGGTGTGAGGTGATACCTCATTGTAGTTTTGATTTGCATTTCTCTAATAATTAGGGATGTTGAGCAGCTTTTCATGTGCTTCTTGGCCATCTGTATGTCTTCTTAGGGGAAATGTCTGTTTAGGTCTTCTGCCCATTTTTTGATTGGGTTGTTTGTTTTTTTAATATTGAGCTGCTTGAGCTATTTGTATATTTTAGGGATTAATCCTTTGTCTGTTGATTCGTTTGCAAATATTTTCTCCCATGCTGAGGGTTGTCTTTTTCTCTTGTTTGTAGTTTCCTGTGCTTTGCAAAAGCTTTTAAGTTTCATTAGGTCCCATTTGTTTATTTTTGTTTTTATATCCATTACTCTTGGAGGTGGATCAAAAAAGATCTTGCTGTGATTTATGGCAAAGTATGTTCTTCCTATGTTTTCCTCTAAGAGTTTTATACTGCCCAGTCTTACATTTAGGTCTCTAATCCATTTTGAGTTTATTTTTGTGTATGGTGTTAGGGAATGTTTTAATTTCATTCTTTTACATGTAGCTGTCCAGTTTTCTCAGCACCACTTATTGAAGAGACTGTCTTTTCTCCATTGTATATCCTTGCCTCCTTTGTCATAGATTAGTTGACCATAGGTGCGTGGGTTTATCTCTGGACTTTCTATTCTGTTCCACTGATCTATATTTCTGTTTTTGTGGCAGTACCATATTGTCTTGATTACTGTAGCTTTGTAGTATAGTCTGAAGTCAGGGAGTCTGATTCCTCCAGCTCTGTTTTCTTCCCTCAAGTTTGCTTTAGATATTCGGGGTCTTTGGTGTCTCCATACAAATTGTAAGATTTTTTGTTCTAGTTCTGTAAAAAATGCCATTGGTAATTTGATAAGGATTGCATTGAATCTGTAGATTGCTTTGGGTAGTATAGTCATTTTCACAATATTGATTCTTCCAATCCAAGAACATGGTATATCTCTCCATCAGTTTGTGTCATCTTTGATTTCTTTCATCAGTGTCTTACAGTTTTCTGAGTACAGATTTTTACCTCCTTAGGTAGGTTTATTCCTACGTATTTTATTCTTTTTGTTGCAATGGTGAATGGTATTGTTTCCTTAATTTCTCTGTGGGATCTTTTGTTGTTAGTGTATAGGACTGCAAGAGATTTCTGTGCATTAGTTTTGTATCCTGCAACTTTACCAAATTCATTGATGAGCTCTAGTAGTTTTCTGGTGGCATCTTTAGGATTCTCTATGTATAGTATCATGTCATCTGCAAACAGTGACAGTTTTACTTCTTCTTTTCCAACTTGTATTCCTTTTATTTCTTTGTCTTCTCTGATTTCTGTGGCTAGGACTTCCAAAACTATGTTGAATAATAGTGGCGAGAGTAGATATCCTTGTCTTGTTCCTGATCTTAGAGGAAATGCTATCAGTTTTTCACCATTGAGAATGATGTTTGCTGTGGGTTTGTCATATATGGTCTTTATAATGTTGAGGTAGGTTCCCTCTATGCCCACTTTCTGGAGAGTTTTTATCATGAATCGGTGTTGAATTTTGTCAAAAGCTTTTTCTGCATCTGTTGAGATGATCATATGATTTTTAATCCTTCAATTTGTTTATATGGTGTATCACATTGAATGATTGGCGTATATTGAAGAATCCTTGCATCCCTGGGATAAATCCCACTTGATCGTGGTGTATGATCCTTTTAATGTGTTGTTGGATTCTGTTTGCTAGTAGTTTGTTGAGGATTTTTGCATCTATATTCATCAGTGATATTGGTCTGTAGTTTTCTTTTTTGTAGTATATTTGTCTGGTTTTGTTAGCAGGGTGATGGTGGCCTCATAGAATGAGTTTGAGAAGGATGGGTGTTAGCTCTTCTCTAAATGTTTGATAGAATTCACCCCTGAAGCCATCTGTTCCCGGACTTTTGTTTGTTGGAAGATTTTTAATCACAGTTTCAATTTCATTACTTATGATTGGTTTGTTCATATTTTCTATTTCTTCTTGGTTCAGTCTTGGAAGTTTATACCTTTCTAAGAATTTGTCCATTACTTCCAGGTTTTCCATTTTATTGGCATAGAGTTGCTTGTAGTAGTCTCTTATAATGCTTTGTATTTCTGCGGTGTCCATTGTAACTTATCCTTTTTCATTTCTAATTTTATTGATTTGAGTCCTCTCCCTCTTTTTCTTGATGAGTCTGGCTAATGGTTTATCAATTTTGTTTATCTTCTCAAAGAACCAGCTTTTAGTTTTATTGATCTTTGTTACTGTTTTCTTTGTTTCTATTTCATTTATTTCTGCTCTGTTCTTTATGATTTCTTTCTACTAACTTTGGGTTTTGTTTGTTCTTCTTTCTCTAGTTCCTTTAGGTGTAAAGTTAGATTGTTTATTTGAGATTTTTCTTGTTTCTTGAGGTAGGCTTTTATTGTTATAAACTTCTCTCTTAGAACTGCTTTTGCTGCATCCCATAGGTTTTGGATCATCGTGTTTTCATTGTAATTTGTCTCTAGGTATTTTTTGATTTCCTCTTTGATTTGATTTCTTCAGTGATGTCTTTGTTAATTAGTAATGTATTGTTTAGCCTCCATGTGTTTGTGCTTTTTACATTTTTTTCCCTGTAATAGATTTCTAATCTCATAGCATTGTGGTCAGAAATGATGCTTGATATGATTTCAATTTTCTTAAATTTACCGAGACTTGATTTGTGACCCAAGATGTGATCTGTCCTGAAGCATGTTCCATGTGCACTTGAGAAGAAAGTGTAATCTGCTGCTTTTGGATGGAATGTCTTATAAATATCTATTAAATCTACCTGGTGTATTGTGTCATTTAAAGCTTGTGTTTCCCGATTAATTTTCTGTCTGGATAATCTGTCCATTGGTGTAAGTGAGGTGTTAAAGTCCCCCACTATTACTGTGTCACTGTCGATTTTCTCTTTTATAGCTGTTGGCAGTTGCCTTATGTATTGAGGTGCTCCTATTTTGGGTACATATATATTTATAATTTTTATATATTCTTCTTGGATTGATCCCTTGATCATTATGTAGTGTCCTTCCTTGTCTCTTGTAACATTCTTTATTTTAAAGTCTATTTTATCTGATATGAGTATTGCTACTCCAGCTTTCTTTTGATTTCCATTTTCATGGAATATCTTTTTCCATCCCCTCACTTTCAGTCTGTGTGTGTCCCTAGGTCTGAAGTGGGTGTCTTTTAGACAGTATATTTGTGGGTCTTGTTCTTGTATCCATTCAGTGAGCCTATGTCTTTTGGTTGGAGCATTTAATCCATTCACGTTTAAGGTAATTATCAATATGTATGTTCCTATTACTATTTTCTTAATTGTTATGGGTTTGTTTTTGTAGTTCCTTTTCTTCTCTTGTGTTTCTCACTTAGAGAAGTTCCTTTAGCATTAGTCATAGAACTGGTTTCATTGTGCTGAATTCTCTTAGCTTTTGCTTATCTGTAAAGCTTTTGATCTCTCCATCGAATCTGAATGAGATCCTTGCTGGGTAGGGTAATCCTGGTTGTAGGTTCTTCCCTTTCATCACTTTAAATATACCATGCCACTCTCTTCTGGTTTGTAGAGTTTCTGCTGAGAAATGAGCTGTTAACCTTATGGGAGTTCCCTTGTATGTTATTTGTCATTTTTCCCTTGTTGCTTTCAATAATTTTTCTTTGTCTTTAATTTGATTACTATGTGTCTTGACGTGTTTCTCCTTGGGTTTTTCCTGCCTGGTACTCTCTGTGCTTCCTGGACTTGGGTAGCTATTTCCTTTCCCATGTTAGGGAAGTTTTCGACTATAATCTCTTCAAAGATTTTCTTAGGTCCTTTCTCTCTTCTCCTTCTGTGACCCCTATAATGTGAATGTTGTTGCGTTTAATGTTGTCCCAGAGGTCTCTTAGGCGGTCTTCATTTCTTTTCATTCTTTTTTCTTTATTCTGTTCCATGGCAGTGAATTCCACCATTCTGTCTTCCAGGTCACTTATCCATTCTTCTGCCTCAGTTATTCTGCTGTTGATTCCTTCTAGTGTATTTTTCATTTCAGTTATTGTATTGTTCATCTCTGTTTGTTTGTTCTTTAATTTCTCCAGGTGTTCGTTCTTTAATTCTTCTAGATCTTTGTTAAACATTTCTTGCATCTTCTCGATCTTTGCCTCCATTCCTTTTCCGAGGTCCTGGATCATCTTCACTATCATTATTCTGAATTCTTTTTCTGGAAGTTTGCCTATCTCCACTACATTTAGTTGTTTTTCTGGGGTTTTATCTTGTTCCTTCATCTGGTACAAAGTCCTCTGCCTTTTCATTTTGTCTATCTTTCTGTGAATGTGGTTTTTTCCCACGGGCTGCAGAATTGTAGTTATTTTTGCTTCTGCTGTCTGCCCTCTAGTCAGTATTCACCTTTTGAGATGAAAGATGTCAACTCTGGTCGGGCTGAAGACCTCAAACTTACAGGGCGTGGAAGTGAGCTTCAACTTGCGGGGTTTGTCTGCCCAAAGCTGAACACTGGGAAGAAATTGATGGAGATTGGTGTTAAATTCTTGGGCTGATATAATTTTTCTCCTCAACTTCTCAATGGATGCAAATTTCTTCAGAATCTTACCTGCTTTTTTCTTACTTTCAAAGTAGCTTTCTTCCATTCTTAACTTTTGTTTGGTTTTGTTTTTCACCTTCAAAGGAGGTGAGATGACATGGTCAGGAGAGTGTAAACAATCATGATTGCTACTAGTTTTCTTATATTGCAACAGCTGAAATTTGCTAAGCTCTTTCATATTTGTTATGTCATTAGAATACCATGATCATTTGCAACTAAGAATATTTATCCACTATTTTACAGATGAATAAATTAGGTTTAGGAATATCATGTGATTTCTCAAAGTGTTAGAAAGAAGCAGCATGGGTAATCTAAGGCAAATCATTGAGATCTTAGTCCAGATTTCTTTCCATAATATAAGGTTGTCTTGAAAGTCTCCCCATAGTTTCCATCATCTCCAGAACATGGTGAGGGATCCATAAATTTAGCACGTGTTTCATCTTGTAATACACAGCTCATCACTTAATTCTCTGGAACAGCAGGCCTTGTAAGGCTCAGTGAAGAGCACACAATTTATTTTTCTATTCTATATTTCAACTGTCTTTTAAATTATTTAATACATTCATGTTTATTTTCAGACTAATACGAATTGCTTTGCCTCTGTTCCACACACATTCAAAAGATGCAGGATATATATATATATATATATATATATATATATATATATATATATATATATACACACACACACACACACATATATATATATAAAAAGCTAGTACATTAGGGGTATGTTTCTTTACTTGTTCAATCTAGTAACCTTATACAAACATCATATAGTTTATATCAGCCAGAGTTTTTGAGCGACATGGATAAATAAGCATCTTGAAGCATCTTTATTTGGGAAGAAATAGTATATAGCATGTGATGATGAACTTTGTCAGTATTTTACCAGATATCTATTGGTTTATCTCAATTACATCCTTAACTCTTATTAACATTAATAGATGTTCTACACATTTTAGGGAAAAAAAAAGCATATCCATTAGCATAGGAGAAATGTAAGCCTCTAAGAGAATGAACTCCTAAGAAACTCTGGTGACGAGGCTCAAAGTGGAGCACAGTCTCACAATTAAATAATTCTGGGCAAAATGTCCCAGTAGGTTTCTCAGACAATTTCATTTCTTGGACAGCAGGTATGGAGAATTGAATAGCTCACACTCTTCACTTCATTGCATGTCATTCTCAATTATCCCAGTAAGGTCCCTTTCTTATTTTATTTAATTGTATTCATTTTTTTATTATACTCTCCTTCATCCCCACCCCAATGTCATTTCCTTACTAACCCCTTCCTTTAGGGTGAAACCATTCTACAGTGTTTAATGTGCTTTTGGGTATGTATATATCCCTGAAAGTATAACATTATTTTAAGTGTATTTATGTTTTAATTTATATAAAACTACTAGCCTCTAGCTCTTGTTTCAATGATCCCTCCTTTTTTTTTTTAACTCAGGGCTTTTCCCCCTTAATCTGTCCATGTTGTTGTTATCAATCTAGTTAATTCCTTCTCATTGCTGCATCGTACTCCATTTTTACAATTGTATCTATTGCATTTTATTTAACCATATGTTCAGTAATGGACATCCAGGTCACCCCAATTCCCTAGTTCCCTAAACAATGCTCTGATGAACTCCTTCTCACCTGTCTTATGGACCTTTGGGAGAGTTTCTCTAGCATATACATATGGGAGTAGGAATATTTGTTTATAAGAGGTACCATAACACATTTCACTAAGCCATGCCAAATTACTATCCAGAAAGGCTACAACTGGTTAAACATTCACTAGCAGTGCATGTGCATTCCTCACAAGCTCAGGAACACCTGGCATAATCCAATTTTACATTTTTGTTAAGCTGATGGGTGTAAAGTTATTGTTTTAATTCATATTTCTCAGATTACTATAAATATGAGTATCTCATCATAAACTTATGCTGAGTTTGATTTCCCTTTTTTGATTTGTTTATTCATATACTTTACTTTCTTTTGTGATTTTTATCTTTTTTCTAGTGACTATTATTTTTTATTATTTCTAGTGATTATTATTATTTTCTAGTGGTTTCTATTATATTCAAATATTATTCTCTTACCAGTATACCAGTCATCTGGTAACCTTGTAGGATCCTCCATTAAAGAGAAGTCTAAATTTTGATTTAGTCAAATCAATCCATTTTCTTCCTTAGTTTGTGCTTTTTTGAATGTTGTTTAAGAAATGTTTTCCCACTTGGATTTTGAAAGATAGAGTCTAATGCAAAATAAGCACATAGATCAAACTAGTATCAATCCAAAAGTCCAGAGTGATAAAAAACCAAATAGGAGGCAATGGAACTGCAAATAGAGACAGCAAGAGGGAGAACATAGCTTGAGAGGACAGAAAAGAAGAGAACTGAAGTGGAAAAACTGAAAACTCTATGGCATTTTCCAACTTGCTCATCGTTTAGGAGGGAACTCTAGGGATGCCAGGTCTGGTCACCTGTGTCTTCTAAACAGAAGCTGCTTTAAGCCTCAGGTATATGTGAATTGTGCTTCCTAGATTGTGCAGTGCAAAATGTGCACAACCAGAAGTGGCAACTCAGGGTTAATTCTAGAATCAGAGACCCAAGGATGCCCCCAAGATAAGTACAGAGATCCATCCCTGCCATTGGCTGAAGGGAGACCTAAGGGTACTCTTCCTTCTTTGCATAGACTAGACCTGAAATCTATTCTAAAAAGTAAAATTTATTAATAACTAATGAATGCCACTCAGTTTTCTAAGTAATTTACATGGACTCATCTAAAATCACAAAAAAACTTATGAAATTGACACAAGGACAACCCTACAAGAAACTGAGATACAGACTAAGTAAATACATAGAGAAATAAGTGAAAATCTATTATTTTAGTTACTATGACACAAGACCTGCTAGGGAAATATGAATTCAACTTATACCTGAATGGGAGGAGAAGTGTAGCAAAATTTGAACTGTTGGATAAAGATATCCTTTTGGAAATATACAAAATAAATGAGTGAAAATATTAAAAAACGGTCTTATTTATGGAAACCCTATACAGTTGTCCAGAGTATTGAACTTAAATTTGTCTCTAAAAGGACTTACAGACCATTTCAATGTCATTTCTAGTGGTATGACTGTCATAAGTCATATTCATTCCTCAGAAACCTATGGTGGCAATCAGAAGTCAGGAAATTGGATAAACTAAAAATTAAATTAATTAAAATTCTTGAACAAAACAGGAAAGAATAAACAAACATGGAACCACATTTGCCCAGGGCAGATACTTTTCTGACCCATTTGTTCATCTCTCAATTTTCTCCCTTTCTTTTGGAAAAAAGGGACTCAGAGAATACCGTTTCATCATGCATAGCAGGGTGGTGGGCTAAGTCAATATGTTTCACAAACATACTGGTTGTTCATCTTGATATGGGAGAAGTTGTGATTAAGTTCTGAGTTTCAAAATAACATATTATTAATATCATACAGAAATGAAAAATAAATTGTACTTTTATCTGATTTGAGCAAATGTAGTTAGCTTGATAGGCTGGATTGAACAGGAGTCTCTTTTTGTGTTAAAAATAATCTAGCTGTGTATAAGGCACTTTAGAAAGTTCTGAGTCTTTGAGCATGTTGATATTTGATCATTGCATACGCTTGATAGGATTTAAAGTGCATTAGGCACTCCCTTATCAGAGTCTTCCCAACCAGAGAGCAAAAATACTGAGGGGGCAAAAGTTTTACAGAGAAGACTAATGTTGTTTTGATATTGATTAGAGAGACTAATGTGATGTGATGAGAAGGCTCTGGATGAAAAGTGAGAAGTTCTGAGTTCAAGTTCTAGCTCTGTCACTATCGGTCATGTATGTCTTTTCTCCACTATAAAGCTGTTGAATTTTATTATCCTGAGATTGAGGTAGTATAACCTAGGACTCAGGCTATGGAATCAGACTTGACTCTGGATTTGAAATTTTCACTTGCCAAGAAACAGTATAAGTCCCCTTAAAATTCGTCGTTGAATAAATGCACTAAAGTATCCAGGATTGGAAGCCAAACCAATAACCAGGATGAAAAGCATACACCTCCAGGGCTGACCTTCAGTTGGCATGCTACTGCATGTTTGGATCATAGTTAAAATATAGATAAACTTCCCTTGGGCTGGAAGAGTCTCCACCCTAAGCCAGCTCACAGACCTCCCCACAATCCAGCAACTAAGAGACACAAACTTGGCATAGCAAGGAACCTCCAGGATCTTCTTGATCTGGGGCTAGCCACTGTATTCATCCTGATGATTTTCTGCCCATGTCAAACCAATTACAAAATATTTTTATTAGTCCCTCTGCTTCTACCCCAGCAAACAGAGTGTCCTCTGGCTCTTTCACTAACCAACTGAAAGGGCTCAGCCACAAGAAACCAAGGAAAGAGTGATGAGTTTGCCTTCTCTAGGTCACTCCCATGCTATCCTTCCCACCCTACCCACAGCTTCTCATAAGGGAGAAAAACAGGTATAAAGAACCTGAACCTGGGTTTACCACAACAAGGAATTGAAAAATGTATGGTTGAATATGTCATGGGATGTTTCTGTGTTAAGCTGCATGGTGAAGTGAATATGAAAAGGACTCGGTGTTAAGAAGATCTGAATCCAAACTCTTTTTCTAACTTCTTTGCCAATTGTCTAGTTCAAGCAACTTATTTAAACTGCCTATGCTTCTGTTCCTTCATCCATAAACTTTTTAATAATAATCAAAATAGCTAACATATATTCAATAGTTACCAGGTACTGAATGATTTATATAAATTAGCTTATTTAATCTTCATAATAAACCTGTGATGTAGGAACTCTTCCATTCCATTTTCCAATCAGGGAAGCAAAGTTCAGAGGGTGTAAGTAGCTTATCCTTGTTCTGGATCACACAACCTGAGTGGGAAAGCACAAATTTGGACCCAGTTAGTCTGATTCTGGCACTCATGCCCTTCAATACTGCCCCAAAAGAATGTAAAATGTTCTCTAGGATAGCTACTATTATTATAATGATAACCAGATCTCTAAGAACAATAATCTTATTTTCTAACAAGTACTAATATCAATATGTTTATACTGAAAACCCTTTGAAAATTACCCTAAAAAATACAGGCTGTATGTTTATCAAATCTCTAGGGTATCTTCCAGCTGGATCATCCCAAAACACCCCAACAACAAGCATCGTGTCTCCAGAAATTTCTAAGCACACCTAGTTCTAGTGCTCAAAGAACTGATTATAGTGCCTGTGGTCAATGTCTAACCCTTCCAGACTATGAAATTCTGTACATTCGAGGCCAACAGAGAAGATTATGATCTGGAGGGAATAAAAACAAAAAAATAAGCTTCAGAGATCGTAGTAGATAATGAAAAGCAGCTGCCACATGAGAGTCTGTTTTGACTAACTGTGGAGCTTACATATTGCACTGAGTTTTCTAGGTCCTGGTATTCAGCTTTTCAGGCATGTCTGATCTATTTCCTGGGTTATTTAGTGAAGACTCAAGACAGTCTCTTTCTCTGAGTGCAAATATTATTGATTTATGTCCTCTCTATTAAAAGAGAACTTACTTAGACCCTAAGGAAAACATGAAAATACAAAAAAGGGACACCTCTTTTAGACCTTCTGTGCTCCCAGAAGCCAAGAGAGGTAGATTCTACAGAGCAAGCACGGATAGTGCTTTGTTGAAGTCTTGGAGTCATTATTTTGCACATAAATTCCACATCTGTGTCATGATCAACTGTCATGATTCACTGGCTATGTAAATCATATTAACCTCTTGTTGCCAGGTCAAAGTTAGATTCAAAATTTGAGTCATTTATTCTTTTCATAAGCATTTCTCACCAGGCTCAGGTCCTATTCTCAAGGAATGTACAGTTTGACAGGCAAGATGAGGTAAGAACACAGATGCCTCGAACACAAACTCTGAAGAGAAGGCTGTGGAATAGACAGATGATCAGGCACAAACGACTCTACGGGACAGGTGCAGGAATTGGTTTTAGCCTGAAGGTGAAGGGGAGTCACTGAACTCCCCTTTCTGTGTTAGATCACTCTTTTAGCAGAGAAGGGCATGGATTGGAAAGTGGAGAGAACAGGAAGAGATTTCAAAGAAAGATTCAAACAGGGAATAAGGGAAACTTTGATTGAAACTAGAAGTATGTAGATAGGAATAATTTCTGGAAAAGGATTTTTAGAAGATGAAAGATAATTATGGAGCAGTGAGAATAGGTACCGAAGGGGAAGAATCAATAGAAAAAAAATGTTGATGATCCAAGGAAGAGAAGGGCAAGTGGTAGATCAAGACAGTTTAATAGATAGGAGGTTCTAGACTCCAGATCATGGGCAAAAAGACACTCTGGAAAAAAGTAGGGAGAACTTATCTTGAAACTAGAGGGACAAAAGCAAGAAAACTTATATATGTACCCTTTAAAACCTTTCTCTCTTGGCTGTTTAATTTCTTTGCTTTATCAACACATGACTACTTATGCCCCCTCCCATTCCTCCAAAAACCCTTCCCCAAACACCTTCAGCATCTCTGTGAGATCCACAACATGGGTCCTCTATGAGAAACCTGACATCTTTACAGCTGTGCAAAGAGCATTCCCAAGACAAGAACTTCTTCCTTATAATTTTTAAAATTAATTAATTAATTTATTTATTTATTTTTGGCTGTGTTGGGTCTTCATTGTTGTGCAAGGGTTTTCTCTAGTTGCGGTGAATAGGGGCTACTCTTCGTTGCATTGCGTGGACTTCTCAATGCGGTGGCTTCTCTTGTTGTGGAGCAAGAGCTCTAGGTGCGTGGGCTTCAGTAGTTGTGGCACACAGGCTCAGTAGTTGTGGCTCACGGGCTTAGCTGCTCCGCGGCATGTGGGATCTTCCCGGACCAGGGATCGAACCTGTGACCCCTGCATTGGCAGGCGGATTCTTAACCACTGTGCCACCAGGGAAAGTCCTTACAATTTTTTTTTAAAATAAAGGTATTAGGAATCCTCTACCCCCATGAATTGATTTACAAATTGTAGAAATTTTTCATATCATAATTATAGAATGTCAAAATATATTCATTCCCTATATAATTTCATATAGAAAGTATTTAACAAAAGTTAGCATTTTTAAAACAGGAAAGAAATGTTCTTGTTTTTCCTAAAGCTCATAAATAGTAGACTTTTCACATAGTATAGCTTTTAAAGCACTTTTGAGAGAGACACAATTTTTAGAGACCATATTATAAGATTAAGTGAAGATATGGAATTATTACATTCATATATCAAGTCATTAAAAAAGTGTCTCTCTCCCTATTTAAAACATTCAAGCCAGTTTTCCTTGGCTTAAAGAAACTCATTGTAAATTCAAGTCAAATGACCAAGAAAATTACTCTAGTAAAGTAAATTCTCTTTCATCCAGCAGGTTATCTACTGGAATTATGTGAACAACCATTTGCCCACGTGAATAAGTAAAATGCAAATTGATATTCGGGGCCTGAATTAGTTTTCTAATGCTGCGTAACAAATCACCACAAATCCAGTTAATGTGAAAGAACACGTATTAATCATCTTGCGGTTCCATGAGTCAGGAGTCCGAGCATGGCTTAGCTGGGTTCATTACTCAGGTTCTCGCGGGGATGCAATCAAAGTGTTGGCCAGGCCATGGCCTCGTCAGGGGCGTAAATGGGAAAAGAACCACTTCTAAGCTCCTTCAGGTTGTTGGCAGAATCCACCTCTTTAGAGTTGTAGTGCTGAGGTTCACATTTTTTTTGTTGTTGTTGTTGGCTGTTTGCCGGAGGCTGCTCTCAACTCTTAGAATTGTAATTTCTCACCACCTGGCTCTCTCTACACACAGTTGACAACATGGCAGTTTATTTCTTTACACCAAGAAGGGAGAAAAGTCAAAAAGCCTCTCTCATGTGTGATAGTAAGATGGATATATATGTACACACACACCCCCATAGTAATATTCATAAATCACAGGAGTGACATCATCCCATCACATTGTAAAATATTTGCTATATTGCATTTGTTAGATGCAAGACAAAGGTCCCAGACATACAGGGTGTGAACACAGGGGCCACCCTGAGCTCTGTCTACAACAGCCCCCAAGACACAGAGAGTACTTCAGCATGTAAAAGAAAAATGTTTTTACTTCGACATAATTTAAAAATCAAGTACATATTTTGACATTATATATTCCAGCACCAATACTGTTCCAGAATGCATGCATAAAATCTGTCTCATTTCTTATAGTTATCTTTTATAAATATAAATTCATGATCATCTCTTGAAGGAAAGGAGTGAAGAAAGAAGGGCATGAAGAGAAAGAAAAAAGAAGACAGTATAACATAACTTCTATATTATGAAATAGGAGCAAAAAGTGATAAAGAGGCATTTTCTTTTGCTTACTACTGAATTAACTAGGGCCATCTGAGGAAGGACAAACATAAACAACAATAGTAAAACTAGCACAGGAAATGAGTATTAGAAATAACATCACAAAGGAAAATAAAAACTCATATATTTACTTATTACACAAAATTCTGGATAAATAGCTGGGACTTCTCAGGAACTCTGGAACTCCTCCGAGGAGCTCAAAAAAAAAAAAAAAAAAACTCTTGCTGAAACTTGAAAAATATATTATATATATCCAGAAAAAAAGTTAAGCAATGAATTCATGTGCAAGTACATAATATATTTTTAATTAAACAAAAAATCATGTGTATGACACAATGAATAGTTGTGTGTGCGTGTGTGTGTATGTGTGTGTGTGTGTAGTTGATTTCTCCTAATATACTGTGGGGCAGAGTAAAATCAAGCATGGTTGAAAATGGTATATCAAATAGTCTCCAGAAAGGCCATGAAAGAAAGTTTAATGTATAAAGCACTAGGCTTGTAGGCAGAAGCTCTGTAGTAGCTGGACATTGTTTTCATTTATTTCTACATTGGTATTTTATGTCTTAAATGCAGCTGTCATCTCTTGTATTATTCTTCTCTACTTCTGATATGTGCAGGTATATAAGAATTTATAGAATGCCTTGAATAAAATGGGACTGTAGAAGCAATAATATACTGGGTGGTACAAAAATGTATTTTACATTTAAATTCTATTTTTGCTTTAAAGAAATATATCTTCTTCATTCCAGAATATACTGGCAAAGACAACAATATCACGCCATGGTTAAGTCAGAATCAGACAAACTGGGGCTTGATTTCCATCTCCACCAATTATTTACCTAGATATCTTTCACTGGTAACTTTAAAGAGTAACTGTGTTGCTTAAAGTAAGTATTTAATAAATATGGCTATTTTTATTGTGGGGTGATTCTCATTATTATTAGCAGTAGTAGCAAAATCAACCACATTAGCCAAAGGAAAATGTCTAATAAGGCGCAGAAAGTTGTCTTTCAACAAAGAAAGAGATGAGACATGATGGAAATATATAAAGGGAAGTTAACATTTGATGAATCTTTTTTAAATGTGAAGATGTTTTCTCAATATCAGCTAGATCTCTGTCATTATATGTTTATTGGGTATTCACACTGTACATGAATTAGAAAATAAAAAATAAAAATCATATCATTTCTAGGATGCTATTTCATATTCAACTTAGCAGTATATTTTTTTTTATTAGGAAAAGCCATCTTAACAAAATCTACCCCAAATGACCTGTGTTAATGTTACATGTCAACTCTTAGCCGCTTCTAAGACATCTATATTATGACTGAGCTGTAGAAGGGGCCTCTGTATCCTGTTTTGAAAATGAACTAAGCAGTTTTCCTCTTTCCTTTTAGGTTAATTAGGGAATTTGAAAGAAGAAAAAAAACCAAAACCCTGACACCTGTCATAAATAATCTAGTCCCATAAACAACACATCTGGAAAATGTATCTGGCATTCCATGGGAAATAGATCTGGCATTCTAAACTGTAAATCATGGGTGTTTTGAATGTTTCGGTCCTATAACGAAGTAAATTATTTATAAAAAATGAAGGTTTTAAAAATAGTCTTCTTCCTGTGGTAATTCTTCCATGGACTAATAATTCATGGTGTTTTCTTTTCTTAGACTCTGGAAAATTAAGAAGAGAAGGAAAAATAGAAAAACATAATTTGGAGTCTAGAATTGTTCCTGTTCAAGTCTCGACAGCTGTGTTTCTGATTACACAGGGGGCCTTAAGATGACCATTTCCAAGTATTTAGCTAATGTCACTGGAAACTACAAAAGTGCATTTTTTTAATCCATTTGATTATTGGGCAATATCTTTCTTTTGCATAACAATAACATGTTCCAATTATAGATAAAATACACTACAAATTTATTCTAGACAACATGGTCTTATATACAGATAAAGAGAAGACTATAAACATCACCTAAATACCACTCGAGGTACAGTCTTTATGTACATTTTCACACCATTATATGAACGCCCTACTTCTCCCCAATGTATATTTACATTTCTTACTAATATGAGATCATAATAAATGTGATACTTTTAAAACAGCTTTTACACTTTACAGTGCACTGTGTTCATCTACATGCCAATAAATGCAGAACTTAAAGGCTTTTAATGGCTGATAACTAACCAATACATGGGCACTCTAGAATTTATTCTAAAGTTGCTTATGGATAGCAGCATTATAGATAAAGGCGTCTTTGTACATTCATATTCTCACACAAATCAGATTATTTCCTTAGTATAAAGTTCTAGAAGTAGAGTTGATGCCACAGGATGAATGGGCATTTTTGTAAGTTTTTGTTATATTACCTGTTAAATTACTCTCCAAAAAGGTGTATCCATTTACAAGCCCATTTACAGTTTACGTAAAACCTATTTGGCCATACCCATGCTAACAATGGATTTTACTCTTAAAACAAACAGACAAGATACTCAATCTGGTAGTTTTAAGTTGATATCTCAATATGGGTTAATTTGATATTTCGATTACTTGTTTGGTTAAGTATCTTGATTAGAGATTACTATTTCTTCTTTTGAGAACTGTCTAGCTATGTCATTTATTGATTTTGTTTGTTTGAGTTTGTCTTTTTCTTATTTATTTTAAAGAGTTTATTGGAAACCAAAGTTATTAATCTTCATTTTATTGTATTTTCTGCAAATATTTTTTCCAACTTTGCATCTAAAACTTTAATATGGTTTTTCATCTTTGCTTGCAGTATTTCTGCTATGTGGAAACAATACATTTCATCAATTGGAATTTTTTTTAAGTCTTTATTGAATTTGTTACAATATTGCAAAGATGTTTTGGTTTTTTGGCCACCAGGCATATGGGATCTTAGCTCCCCGACCAGGAATCGAACCCGCACCCCGCGCACTGGAAGGCGAAGTCTTAACCACTGGACCATCATGGAAGTCCCATATCAATTGGAATTTAAAAATATTGTTTCTGCCTTTATTATAAACAGAAAAATTTTGTTCCCAAACCCCTAATACTATACTTACATATATTTTATTTTTTAATATCAATAACATTACAATCTTGAATTCATCTGAGATTTATTTTATCTAATGTGTGATGTGTGATCCTAACCCAATGTTTTTTTCCAAAGTGATTATCCAGTTGTTTGAACTCCATTTATTGAAAAAAAAAAGATCCTTTCTTTCTTTGGATATTTTACCTTCTCTTATTGATCTGGTTATTATGGCATCATTCTAGCTTAATTGTTTATAGTAAAATATGTTTTATTAGTTGGTAGGGCAAGTCCCCGGGTAATTTTTCCCTACTTTTTCAGTTTGTCTTATTTCTTTACATTTATTATACTATATATTCCTAGTATGTTCAAGGGATACTCTTTAATACTCAATGCAAAGTAGCATTTTCATCAAAAAGTTGACAATGAAAGGTAAAGCAAATAAGAACGACTCAACAGAGGACGGTGAAATACAGAATCTAGAAGTAGTGTAAAGAGTAGAGTGATTCATTCTGATAATGAAAAGATGCAGGGAGATCAGAGGGCTTTACAGAAAAGGATGACATCTGGGTGGACTTTGAGGGACAGATAGGAGTGGGGAGGCAGAGAAAATTGTCGAGGAAGAGCAGTCCAGGAAGAGGAAAGCCTTTCTTGACCTTCCTAAGAAGAAAAAATATGACCTCTCTTGTGCATTCTGCTCATATCCCCATTACAATCAGAGTTAACACTTACATAGATTGTATGATGTGGCAGAACTTTCTTAAATAATTTATAAAGATAAAATAGTTTAATTCTTCCAACCACCTGTCAGATAGGTACTATTATTAGCTCTACTTTGTAGATGAGGAAAGTGAAGCACAGAGATTCTATGTAACTTTGCCAAGCTGGTAAGTGGAGAACAGGATGTTCACTTAGCTGTTTGGCTTCAAATTCTACACTGAACGGTATTATTAAGCCATACCACCTCTTAGAACTTATCAAATTTAAGATTTTTAAAGAAAACTCATATATTTACTATGAAAAATAAGCATGCTAGTTATGTATCACCTATTTCCTTCTGTAATTTCTATTTACCAAGAGTTATATGCTTTTTTTGCAAAAAGAAATGTAATTAGGTTTATGTCAATTATTTATTGTCTGTGCAAACTTTAGCAGTCACACAAGTCTTGGCTGCTGATTGGCCCTGTGAATTGCATGAAACCATGGCATAGTGCCTTGAGTGACTGTCATTTACATTCAGTCTCTGGACCTAAGAAATTTTGTCTCTCAGGTGGGACACAGCACCTAGGATAAACCTTTACTTATTCTGATATGTACTCGAGCCCAGCTCCCTCAGAGAGCATTTGAACACTTATTTTAAAGCAGCCGCATAGCACAGGGAGATCAGCTCGGTGCTTTGTGACCACCTAGAGGGGTGGGATAGGGAGGGTGGGAGGGAGGGAGACGCAAGAGGGAAGAGATATGGGAACATATGTATATGTATAACTGATTCACTTTGTTATAAAGCAGAAACTAACACACCATTGTAAAGCAATTATACTCCAATAAAGATGTTTAAAAAAATAAATAAATTAATTAAATAAAAGGCCAACTATTAAAGCAACTATAGAGATGAAATAGGAGTGGAGTTCACTGTCACTGAAAAGTCAGTTTTGCCACCAAAGTGTGATTTGATTTGACGTGTTTTACATGTTTCGCATAATACAATTTCATTAAGAGACTGGGCGAAGCCATTTTCTTTTACAATTTCCTTAGCAATCAATCTAAATTTGGAAAAATAATATTCTTTACATGAAACTATCCCAATAATCTTTAGCTATAGTGTTCATAAGTATATTTTCATATTTTAAATTTTTGGATAATAAGTAACTTGTGTAACTAATGTTTTATGTTTCTAAACATGAATTTAAATATAAAAATAATTAGAAAATAATAAGAGCTAACAATGTACACAACTTACTATGTACTAGGGGGGTTTTTTGAGGCAATTTTACATATATACTTATTTAATATTCATTATAACCATATGAGGTAGGCAAGATTGTTATCTGCAGTTTATCAATGAGTAGTTGAGGCATAGAAAGATTATGTAAATTTCCCAAGTTGCACAACTAATGACCTACAGAGCTGCAGTTCCAACCCAAATTGTCTCATACCAGTATTCATGGTTTTAATGACTGCAACAATGTCTTACTACAGAGTGAAGGTTAATATAAAACAGAAAATTCAAGGCAACTGCTTGGTAAAAAAAAACAAAAACAAACAAAAAAATTAATATTGGTTTTATCCTAGTTGCCTGAATAACTTAATAGCTAAGTATAAAAAAATGGTACACAACCAAGATCTATTGTGATGCTCTAAATATATAGGCAACTTTAGCCAAGCATCACTAAATGTATAGGAAAATAAATTTAGAAATCAAAACATACATTGAAATATAAAGCACTAGGTGGCTGATAATGTTTAAAAAAAAGGTAATAATAAATTATGTGTTTTCACTTAATGCTTAATTAATGAATATATTTGTGTTTGCACATGCATTCAGAATCTAGATATTACAGGTACCTTTCTCCATTGTTTCAAGAGTAAATGTGGCCTCAACAACTGACAAATTTGGATCTAAAGCCCTGTTCTCTGACCTGACTTCTGACTTCATATTGCAAACAAATAGACATCTCCATGCATATGGCTCAGAGAACCTCATATTGATTTCCAACATTAAACTTGTTATTAGCCTCCCTAAACTTGCTCCTCTTAACTGTTTCCTTTTCTCAGTTAATGCTTTCATCATCCTCTGTGCTGCATAAACTAGAAATCTATGGTCACTCAAGACTCATCTCCATTTCTCATATTCCCTATGCATCGGCTGTAGCTAACTCCTCAGCCTACTAGGGGAAAAGTTCATGATGTTACTGTACTATCTATGGAGCTTGGACTCTCCTTGGCTGCAGAGTAGATGCTCCAGCCTTAATTGTTTCCTCAATGAGTGGGTGGTGTTCCACAGCACCCCCTTTCCCTTGTCTTCCTGCCAGATATGGTTGGAATAGACACTTCTCAGTATTTTAACTGACCTCCCAGCCCATGATAGTCATGGTACAAAAATCTCATTAATTCATCCAATCATATTTATTCAGTTCATACTATAAAGCATTGCTTTAGAAGCTGTGGAAAGCTGTCATTGTTCCCTTAAATAAGAAGGAAAAAAGAGTATTGTGACAATGGAGAAAGTATAGAACAATAGCTCAAGAAGTCTTGGTGAATTCCTTGCTCTACTATTTTATTAGTTGTGTGGCTGCAAGCACATCACTTATTTTAACTATATTCCATAAGTAGTTGAAAGAAAGAATGGCATAGCAGCTGTGAAAGTGCTTAAGTTATTATTACCAAAGAACAAAGAGGCAATGGCCCAACAGTTGGTAAACACCCCCTCATTTCTCCTCACTCTACAAACACATCACTACACCATGATTTTCTATAGAAAGTTGCATCTTGGAGGCCATATATAATAATAAGTATAATGTTACCAACACTCCAGAAAAACTTTATTATATCCCAAGACACTACATTTAGAATATCGTTTTTTTTAATCTTACAACATCCTGGTGAGGTATGTAGCACTCTCTTCAATACATCTATAAATACTCAAAATGAATGTCATATTCTGGGAAATTCTAGTATAAGAAAAAAAACATCTACTCCCCTATTCAGGTCTTAGGCACAAAAGAGGAAAAGTATCGTGTATTGAATTTGAACTCTTGGACATGAGACTAAGTGGTTCGGTTGCAGAGCCAGAGGCATGCCATTCATTGCTCATGTCCCTTTCTTTCTGTGGGATGGCTGGCTTCTCCAATGTCTACTTTAGTTTTCTCAACTACCAGATAATTTTAGGATAAATGATCCCAAGCTTCTTGGGGAATACAGCCAGTAAGTTTCCAGAATGCAATGAAAAAATGCCTGCTCGTGCTTTAAGGGAAAGGCCATATTTAATTCTAAGGTTAGCAACAATCATAAATATTTGAGTCCATACAAGTTTCCAAAAATGTTCTGTAAATGTGGAATCAATTTTAAAGCAAGAAATAGGACTAGTTTATAAAACTATTAGCCCAACATCTGTGCTCTATAATAGAAGGAGAGCAAGACTTGGGTAAGACAGATGATAACATATGTAGGAATGGAAACACAGTGGAAGATAAACAATAGTAATTTGGAAGGAATGTTTTGTCTTCTGAGTGGTTTTGACTTGTTTGAGTATTTATTTATAAAGACTACACAGTCTGTTTTCTTATATTGTCTTCCAGACAGACACTAATAAAAAATCCATGACAGATTCCTCCTTGCTGGGACCACTAATGGACTAGAAAATAAGTATTTTGGTTATTTCATAATTTCTATGATCCCAATTAACTCAATAGCCTCTGACTTTATATACAAAGAATGGAGGACATAGAGATGATACATTTGTATCTCAGAATAAAAACTTATCCTCTTGGGGCCAAGGTGCCTTTCAAGAAGGAAACCTAGATAAAGACACACACGCGCACACACACACACACACACACACACAAAAGATCCAGTTTGTTTATGATGAATGAGTATGAGCTTTATCTTAAATCTTCCTGCAGAAGAGAGAGGCAGAGTCAGGAGATATAATCCTAAATTTGCTTCTAACTATGCAAAAATTGCTACAGAATTTGCCTAAATGTCATGATGGTACAAAAAAACATATTTCCTCTTCACTTGGAGACCTATTTACTGTGTTCTGAGGCTCCAACCATGGTTGCTGGATATATTTTTACTTGTGTAATAGATTGAGGGCATTTTGAAGATAAAAGGAAAATTAGAAAACACAGACTCTCACCTCTTCTTTATGCAGATGAGGAAACCACAGCATTCAAAGGGAAAGATGCTCTAGGTTATATGGTGTGTTGGTTTCAGAATAAGGACTAGATATCAGGGGTTTTGACTTCCAGATTAATATGCAATAACTTCTACAAACATGTACATTTATTCATTCAAATATTAAATAATATCAATATGTATACCACCAAAGACTATGCTAAATTACAGTTCAGAGGAAAGCAAAGAAGATTTGACTCCTGTTCTCATGAATTTTATAGTCTACTAAGAATTTCAGAAAAAAAGATAATCATACAAAGAAATAATTTAAAACTGTGATAAGCACTACAAAAGGAAAAGAAAAGAATAGTATGCTTGAAAGTGTAGAAAAGAAGGACTTAATTTAGATCAAGGGAACATACACAGTCAGGAAAGATCTTTCTGAGTAAATGAACTTAAACTGTGATTTAAAGAATGAGGAGGGACTTCCCTCGTGGCACAGTGGTTAAGAATCCACCTGCCAATGCAGGGGACACGGGTTCTATCCCTGGTCTGGGAAGATCCCACGTGCCGTGGAGCAACTTAGCCCATGTGCCACAACTACTGAAGCCTGTGCGCCTGGAACCTGTGCTCCGCAACAAGAGAAGCCACTGCAATGAGAAGCCTGCGCACTGCAACAAAGAGTATCCCTCGCTCGCTGCAACTAGAGAAAGCCCGTGTGCAGCAACTAGGTCCGAACGCAGCCGAAAATAAATAAATAAATAATTTTTTTAAAAAAAGAAAACCAACAACAACAAAATCCCTTAAAAAAATAAAGAATGAGGAGATGTGAGTCACACGAACATCATAGGAAGAGGAACCAGTATGTAGAAAGGCTCTGAGGTTGACACACTGGAGCAACTGAGAGAGGCCAGTGTTGGGTAAGAGTGCAGAGAAGGAGGGAAGGAAAAGAGAGCCATAAGATGAGGTTGGAATGAGGGCTGATAAGAGAAGGACCCTATAATTTATGCCAATAATTTATCTTCCAAAAGCCAGAAGGAAGTCACTGAAGTTGTCTAAGCAGAGAATGGTGACATGGCTTCATTTCCATTTTTAAAAGATCATTATCTAACATTGTTGAAATTAGATTCAAGGGAGCAAGTTGAAAAGAACTGACATCACTGATTTAGAATATGTTAATGGTGAGAATGTTGGGCAGTGAACAGAGTTGAGACCTCTTTGGTTGATATATACTCAAGAGGATTTGCTTATTGATTTGATGTAGAAAGTGAAGGAGGTGAGGGTGTCACAGATATCATTCCTGGTTTGGGACTCAGGTATTGGATTACATGATGGTGTCATTATTGATTTGGGGGAGACTGGATAGAAATAAGTTTCTCTGAAGAGGTGGAAGATAGGCAGAAAATAAGAGTTCAGAGATCAATGTTTGACCCATTAAACTTGCACCGGCATGTGGCAATCTAAGAATGGCAGTCATATCTGAATTCAGAAGGATGTGGTGGAAATACAATATTTATGAATTGTTGGCATATAGGTTGAATTTTAATTGGATGTGAATGGATGAAGTCATTTAAGTAGAGTGTGAGGTGAGAGAGAAGACAGGCCACAGCTGAACTCTGAGAAATTCCAACATTTAGTAGCCAGACATGGGATGATGAACTGGCAAAGTTACAGAAGAGACAATATCAAATTAGAAAGGAAAAAATATATATTATATTGTTATGGAAATCAAGAGAATACAGCCATTTTAGCCTCATGCTTCCAATATTTTTGTACATATTGAAAGCGTAGAAATTCACATGTTTTCGAGACACTTACCTATTATGAACCAAATGTGTGACTTTGGGAAGTCATTAAAACTTTCTTATCTGTAAATGGGAGTAATAATCTCCTCTCACACTTTAGATTGTGATGGACATTAGTTAAGATAACATATGCAAGACACACTTTGTAAACTATTAATCATTTTGTATATGTAAGATTTTGCCATAAATAAGGCCAGAAGTTTTTATTTGTTACTGATTGCTACTGATTTCTACTGAATTTAGTTATTATTAAGGTACCTAATGCTACTAAGATATCTAATCATATGAGTATAAATTACATTATCAGGATTTATTTATTATATTACTATATGAGTGCATATGGTGGATTTAAGTGACCAGTAAATATAGTATTCCATCAGAGGAATATCTCCATGTTGGGTACCCCAAGGTGAAAACAGGAAAAAAGAAGCTGGGTAAATGAAAAAAATTTCTGTTAAAGGGAGAACTGATCCACCATGACAATGAGCACTTGTTAGAGGCCTCAAATTAAATTAAAAATAATGAATTGATATGTTCCTCTCCACACTTGTTCCTCTCTTCAGCGGATAACTAAGTCACACTGAAAACAGTCTTTACGCTGCTATAACATTAGCTGGTCCTCCTGCTCAAGATTGAGGTCTTCTTTAATCCTTGGACTGTTTTCTTCATCTTCCCCTTTATCCACGATGGAAAATTTCTCAGGACTCTAGTCACTTTGAACAACAGTTCGAGTTTGTTCCGCAAGTATGCAATCTTATCTCCTGGGGTGGGGCAAGAGAAGGCACACACCATTTATTATAGTAAAAGAGAGGTCCAGAATCCCTGGTGGTTGTTGAGATCTGGGGTGGAAGGATGGAAAAGTATATAGTTACAGATTCTGGGTCAGATTTGGTTTGAAGTAAGAGGCTCATTCGGTGACAGGCACAGTTTAGGAAAACTCTCTATTCAGGGATATCCATTTTAGGCTTATAGACCAATAAAGATTAATTTTATTAGGTCTTGAAAGCTGTTAAATTTTGTGAGTTCCCTATAAAAAGGGTTTGAAACTTTTGGAGCTTTGAAGTCATTATTAAAGGTAATCACATTATTGGGTGGGGCAGGGCAGGAAAATAAATAGAACCATGCAACATGGTGTGAAGCAGGGTGAGAGACATTGAAAGAAGTAATGAGAAACATACAAGAAATGCAGAAGGCAGCATGATCAGGAGCCTGGAGTCCAGAGTTGTAGCTCCAGCTCTGCCCAAGTTAGCTATACAAATACTTCAAGGCCTTCTGGGTACAATGTAGATGGTATTCTTCTTCTACAGAGTACATGTGAAGCTACCTCTATATCTCCCACTTGTCCTCTCTCTGACCTGTAGCCATTGGCCACATGTCCTAAATTTTAGGGGGATGCATATCAACTTGAAGTTCCCAGGAGAGGCAGAGATGAAGATAATGTGATTCAAACCCAATCCTTTCCTACATTAATTGATGTCATCCTAAGATTATGTTGTATAAACATAGATTAAGCTGATATTGAGAATATAGCTGCTTCAAATGTAGAATTAGTAGTTGACTAGTTATGCTTAGGGCTTTAATTTTTTATGCCAGGAGTTTTTAATGGTGTAATCTGAAACGTAACTCTTTTTGTAAGTCATTCCTCCAGGATGAAAGAAAAAAAATGTGTGAAAAGAAGAAATAATTTAGTGAAAAAAATATAAGCCTGTGAATTCTCACCTTGTGGAAGTGGGAATTGTCAGATGACATAAAAAGGCAGCCAAGAGGAGATAAAATTCCCATTTGAATACTGCTGCCTTTGTTGCCATTTAAATTCTCAAGAAAATAATCATAAGTGGTTTCCTAGCCCTTATGGAAAATAAACACATATATTCAGTGGTTTTGAATCCTCTGGAGCTTCTGATGACCTGGCCAATTGCTTCATTTACTTTAAAAATGGCCAAATGAAAGGCCTCAGCCAAGATAGGAACTTGGAATAGAGGCTGTCATATTAAAATAGTTGAAAATCTGCTAGTTTATATCTTCACATTGTAGCATTTTCTGGTGGTAGTTGAGGTTATCTGAAGGGAAGAATCATGAGAACTGAAAAAATAGTTGCGCATCCTGGTTTAAACAGCAACAGCTTGAAAATTAGTTAGTAGACGACATATTCTAAAACAGAGGTTCTCAAAGTTTGATTCCTAAACCGACATCATCAGCATCACCAGGGAACTTGTAGAAATGCTAATTCTCAGGCCTCGACCAAAAACTTTGGAATCAGCACCTCTGGATGTGGGGCCCAGCAACCTGTGTTTTAACCAGCACAGGTGAATGGGATGCCAATAAAGTTTGAAAACAAACTAGAGGAACACATTTTCCTCTTAGCTGGAAAGAAGTTCTTCATCTTTGTTGCCAGGAAACAGCACTCTGTTGCTGTTCATCTTCAGTTTTCTGTTCTTGGCAGTTGAGTTTTTGGATTTTCTTCTAAGATCATCAAGTTACATGTGGCACAGGCAGGCCTTGTACCCAGGGCATCTGAGTTCAGGCCCAGTGTTGTCCTATTCCATGCCCATCACTCACTCCCATGGGTTTACATCAGTCCCCAATGTACTTTGGAAAGACACTTCCGGAATTCTGACTCATCACATGAAAAAACTAGGTGCAGAGTGGTTTAGTGGCTTACCCCCAAACTATAAAAAGGGCAGTGATGCCAGAAACATTATGACAGCACAAGGGACCTAAGAAATAGACTTATGTATGAAATTCCACTGGAGGGATTTTGAGAATCTGCACAATCTCCACTTTGCATTTGCTTTTTATTCTGCCTGAAACACTTTTCCTGCTCTTCTCCACCTGGATAATGTCTATTGATCCTTTAGGTACTAGTTTCGATAGCACTTTCTTTGGGAGGTTTAGCCCAAGTATACTAGACTAGATTAAACACTCCCTCAAAACCCTACTTGTGGGGCTTCCCTGGTGGCGCAGTGGTTGAGAGTCTGCCTACCAATGCAGGGGACACGGGTTCGAGCCCTGGTCTGGGAGGATCCCACATGCCGCGGAGCAGCTGGGCCCATGAGCCACAATTATTGAGCCTGCACGTCTGGAGCCTGTGCTCTGCAACAAGAGAAGCCGCGACAGTGAGAGGCCCGCACACCACGATGAAGAGTGGCCCCCGCTTGCCGCAACTAGAGAAAGCCCTCGCACAGAAATGAAGACCTAACACAGCCATAAATAAATAAATAAATAAATTAAAAAAAAAAAAAAAAAAACCCCTACTTGTTTCCCTGCATCCTTTACTATTATTGTTTATTTAATTGTCTGATAGGAGGCCTGGAGCCCAGTCCATCATCCTCAACAATGTATCACCAGAACTACTAAGCATAGCACCTGGCATATTACTGTTTAATTAATATTTTATGATTTAATCCATAAGTATAATTCATATAATCATACATGTGTGTATATAAATGTACATATATATGTGTAAAATATCTTCTCTTGTTCTGAGAAAAGATTACACATAAAGTAATTCCTTTGGAAATATTAAAGAGCTCAAAACATCTTTTAGTTATCAATTCCAGCATACTGCATGCAGGCCTATCTGCTGGGAAATCCAGCCTTCCGTTGGACACCAGTATCTTATGTTAAGGCTTAGTTAATTTCCCTTTTCTGACATCAGCAAAGATAAAGAATATCTGAGTACTAGTGTCTGTATACACTCATATTGTCACATTTATTTGTTGGCCTTCTCTTCACATAGTTCATCCAGTCTCTATTCTGTTCTGGATCTTTCCAAATCTTCTGTTTCCTGCAACATTTAGGAACTACTTGCTGTAGAACTCAAGAGCAGTCACTTAACCTTTGATCTTCAATTTCCTCATCAATAAAGTAAGTATAGTAATAATGTTTTTATATACTTGCCAACACTAAATTAGACCTTATATATGAAAGTAATTTGCAAGGTGACTGGCACATAGCAATTGTTCCAGAATTGTTCATTGTAGTTTCTTTCTTTTACTTATTCCTTGTAGTTGTATGTCCAGAGATATTTAGGTAGAGGCTACATGGAGTCACTTAGTGCCTTACTGAATCTTCAAGGCAATGGCCATAAATCATTTTCTATTTCATGGTTGTGTTTAAGTGAAATTTGCTGATCCAATGTCCTTAGCTTGTCCTAAATTGATCTTTTCTGAGTTTCAAAGGATGTTCCTTAGTCCTGTATCCTAGAATTTTGAGATTAAATTTTTGACCTTTATCACTAAGAATAGAATTTGGGAATGAAGAAGAATCCAGAAGTTATGAGGAGTCAATCCAGGCAAGCCAATAACATGTTTGATCCCTATTCTGAGGCCAAAGTCTTGGTTGATAGTAAGGCCCAAAACAGGAAATGTATCTGGGAAATATCAAGATTCATATTCCATGATAGAAACTATTAAGAACCAAAAGGATAAGACATTCCAGTAGAAAAGCTTTAATCCAAACAAAGAAGCTATCAGAAAACAAGAGCAACTAACCTTCCTAATGACAAGAAACAGAAAAATAATATAAAGGAAGAGTGAATGTCTTCCTGCGGCTTGATTGTGTCATGGAAGTCATACACAATTGGAAATATGAGTTATAACTTTGTACTTTCTGGGCACCAATTCAGTGTTAAGCAAGGTCACTAATCTAGTAAGCAACCTCAGTGGCTGGTCAAATGACTTAGCTGAAATTAATCAGAAATTACTACCTAGTTCTTAATTCATAGTCATGATTCATATTAAAACCCACTAACACAATGGGAACATTTGATAGCAGGCTCAACAAAATCAAAGTGACTGACTAGCAAATGAAAATGGGGCATGAACTAGAATCCAGCATCCTTCTCTTTCCTGATTATTCCTTTCAATTTGGTTGAACTCCAGCTACTGAGAGAAGGCTTATCAACAGAATTTAGCAGCCTGAGTGACAAAGTCTTGGATTCATGCTTTATTCTATCCTATGATATTACAGGTCACAGAAGGTCCAATGCAAACTGGGTAAGACTAGGACTCAGAAGTAGACACTCCTACTGCACTAGAACAAGTTCTAGAACTGCAGTGTTCTATATGGTAGCTGCTAGCCACATGCAGCTGTTTAATGTAAATGTAAATTAATTGAAATTAAGTAAAATAAAAATTTAGTTCCTCAGGTGCAGAGGCTACACTTCAAGTGCTTAATAGTCACATTTAGCTAGTGGCAAATATTTGGACAGAAGACATAGAACATTTCCATCATGGACAAAAATTCTTTAGACAGCATTATTCTAGAAAGAGGTAGAAATGTGTAATAATACAAGGAAGAATTCCATCCAGGCACTTTGAGGGTGGTGTATAAGTTTACTAATGCTGCCATAACAAAGTACCACAAACTTAGTGGCTTAAACAATAGAAATTTATTATTTAACAGTTCTGGAGGCAAGATGTCAGCAGGACCATGCTCCCTCTAAAGATGCTAGGAAGGATCTCTTCCAAGCCTCTTTCCTCACTTCTGGTAGTTGTTTGGCTTGTGGAAGCATAATTCCAATCTTCACATATCATTCTCTCTGTGTACATGTGTCTATGTCCAAGTTTCCCCTTTTTTATTAAAAGAATAATTATACTGGATGAGGGGCCCACAATACTCCAGTGTAGCCTTATCTTCACCAATTGCACCTGCAACAACCCTATTTCCAAATTAGGTCACTGTCTGAGGTAATGGGGGCTAGGAGTTCAACATATACATTTGGAAGGGAATACAATTTAACCCATAATACATAGTATCCAGCATATATGATGACATTAATGAAGTGTTAGCAAGGCAACAAGACCCAACATGGCCTAAGAGCCCCAGAATGAAGGATAGCTAGTGAAGAGTCACAGCAGAAACTTTAGGATAAAGTAATAGGAAAAGGTCCTGGTAACAAATTAGCGACCACTATAATAGCTCAATTGAAAAATGAGTATTTGAATGAAATGATTGTATGAATAAATTACTCCATCAGTATCTATCACTAGGTACTCTACCCTACTTTAATTTGGATTTATTCCCTACCACTCTATTAAAATTATAATTTTAAAACTAATCAATAACTCTCAAATTGCCAAATCAAAAATCTTCTACTCAATCCTCATCTAGATTACTGGTACCGTAAGTGAAAACATCAGTGTAAACTTAGAATAGAATTCCTGGTTCAGCCCACTGAAAGCAAACCGCTCTGCATCACCTCCATGATGCAGAAAAACAACAAAGAAATATTCCAACTTTCTTATGGTAAAGCATGGCAAACAATCATACTAAGTCACAATTCAACCAATCGAATCAAGAAAAATGGGGAGTCAAAGGCTTTGAGGAGAGGTAAATAAGTCAGTTTTCTGCTCTCAAAAAAAAAAAAAATCCAACCTAAGGAAAAATAACAAAACAAAATTCAAAAATGTATGTGGCTCAGATTAGAGTTCTCGTATTACAAACTTTTGTAAAATATCTGAGAAAATATCTAAGATCTGAGAAAAATCAAGGAATGCTTAAGAGAGGAAGTGGATGTAGAACTGAGCCTTAAAGGAAAGGTTGAAATCAGATATGTGGAGATGATGGGAGAGAAAGTTCTAAGTCAGAAAGGCATGGAGGTTGAGATGAAAATGATGTATTCTAGACACATATAAGTGTATTCATCTGACTGTGATGAGAGCTTCCTTTTGGTAAAGAGGGAGATGAACGTTGACTAGACAAGGTAACCCAAGATTAGAAATACCAGGACTGGTATTTGAATTTATTGGATTAAGTTTGAACTTAATCCAATAGGCGGAGGTGGTTTAAATTTTAAGAAGATTAAATTGAAAGGACATATTCCAGGTGGAGACAAGCCAGAAATTTGGAAATCAGTTAAGGGATTAATGATTAATCTTCTAGGCCAATCTAGAGTAGTGACTGTGAGAATAAGAAGGGAAGACAGACACTTAAAATAACCTTATTTTGAAATAAGAAATAGGATATTTTCAAAGTGAGGGGAAAAAATCTTCGAATACATTATATAAAATATAAAATTTGAGAATTTTTCTGATTTAAAATTTCTATGATATTCTACACCTGTGGCATAAAAGATTGAATCATTCCACAGTTACAGGCTTAGAAAACATCTTGGAAGGTCTATAATTTTATTTGATTTTTCTTTCTCTTTGTTTAAAAAAAGAACTACAGTAAAATGGTTTGCTTCTCACATGGAAGAATATTGTTCTGCTTATTAAAGAAAAATCCATCTTGAAATTTAGAAGCCAGATACGTAATTTGAAATTGGTAAAAATTCTTTCTTTTTTTTGGCTGTATTTGTTAATAAGTGATTCTTATTCTGTGCTACTTAAAACCCTACATGCTTGTCCAAGGTTACACAGCAAGCTAATGAAAGAAATGGGATTAGAACATGAGTCTCCTGGATCTCAGTCTGATGTTCTTTCCACTATGTGCTCACATCAGAAAGTGTGCCAATTTATCCCTTGGCTGAAATGAACTGGGAAAAAAAAATGTGAAGTTCATTTGAAGGCCCCTTAGGAAAATCTCTCGCTCATCTAATGGCCAAGCTTTCAAATGAAATGATGAGACAAATAAATGCATCGACATTAACCTAATGGGAACTCTCTTGGGACCTAAAACAATGGTTTCAGTTGCACAATTAATCTCTGTCTTGACCTAGGACATAAATTTAGTATGAAGGTATTTGAAAATGTAAGAATTCAAAGATTGTTATCTACTGGAGAAACACTAGAATTAATGTAAAAAGTGTATCTGCCTTTTTTTGTCAATGGTTGGGGTTGAGATGTTAAGAGTGGGGTTCCACTGTAGTAAGTCATGACTCAATATTCCAGAGTCTATCAATAGTCCTTGTATCTCATCTAACATATCAATTTTTCTATCAAAATTTGAAAGAGAAAGATATACTAATGTTGAGAGACAATTCTCCACGCTTCTGCTCATGTTTGCCTTTCTCTGAGACTATTTTTTCAAGGATATTGGTAGAGTGAACAGCCTTAGATAAAGATAATGTCTCCCTCTAGAGCAGTGGGCAAGTTTGTTTACCGTCAAGTGTAATAAAGATAACGTCTCCCTCTGAAGCAGATGTCAGGTGGATTTGCTTGAGGTCCATCGAATGGGGTTTTCTAAGGATGCACCCAGGTGACTCCATCTCACTCCCATTGAAATTGGCAAGGGGAACCAGTGCAAAAATAAAGCTCGGGCTATGTGTTGTGCTATGAAAAATGCACTTTTTGACCTAAAAATATTAAGTCTTCTGCCAGCATCCATGAAACTGTAGTAAGGTAACTTGTTAGCTTACAAGTAGTGTGAAATTGTAGACCTTTCTAAGAGTTACAGTTCTTGAAGCAATTTCTATTTAGACCTCAAAATAACCATGTGATAAACTATTTCTTGGTATTCATTTATAAATAGATTTTTATTCCAAAAGGTCTTTAAAAATAAAGAAATTAGGGATTAAATAATGTCTCTGGGTTGAGTTACTAGACCTCAAAATAAACATCTATATTGGGAAGCCAGACTTGAAGTTTCTATTCTGGGTTCTGTATGACTAGTTCTGAGTAGCTGGCTACATATGACTCTAAGTTAGTATGGTCATGTTATTACTCTAATTGCATTTACTCCATGGGCCAAAAAATCAGTGTGAGAGTTCTACCAGCTACATGTATAGTAGAACAAATATATATTCAGAGCTACAAATATATATTCAGAAACCAGAGAAGTGAATACTGGTGAGACAGGCCAATACTAGAACTCCGTTTATTACCTGACTTCCACACACCTCTACTCTAACAGAAGAGGCACAATGGCACTTTGGTTCCCTGGGTATTCATTTCAGCTTGGACCTTATATCCAACAGATCTTGAAAATCTGAACTTTTCCTTTTCCTCATTATAAATGGTCATAAGTTTGGGGAAGGACTGGGGAAATCACCACTTAAGGAGATGGGACCTCTATTTTAACTGATGGGTCCTGAGGATTAGAACTGACCCGAGATTCGAAATTGGGCAGTGGATCATGGCTTATTATTAAGGAGCTGACTCTTTTTGGTTACCCATCTTTTTTTTTGTAGAACATCATGTTTTATGAAGCATATACATAGATCCTTATGGATCAGGACCTTCTGGAGGCCATTATGACCATGCTGCCCATTATGAGAATTATGCCTTGACTCTGATGGTTAAGTGTTGGCACCTGGTCTCTGCTGTTCCAGAATTCTATCAATCCCCTTGCAACTAGGGATCTCAGCATCTTCTACCATCAGAACAAGGTTCTGGGGGACTTACTATACCTGACTTTAAGCATAGCTATAAAGCATGTAGTACCATCATAAGAATAGACAAATAGATCATAAAAAGCCCAGAAATATACTACTCATATAGTCAAAAGATTTTTGAAAAAGTGACCAAGATATCCACTGGGGAAAGGAAGAGTTTTTCAACAAATAGTCTATAATCTCATACGGAAAAATATTGAACATTTATTTCCACCTCAGACCATATATTAACTTGATTATATATGAATTATATACCCAAGCTTAAAAATTGAAATTATAAAGCTTCTAGTAAAATATCTTTGCATCTTAGGGGCAGACAATGAATTCAAGTCACAGAATGTAGTAAGTATAAAGAAAAAAATGATAATTTAAGTGTAATTATTTAGTGTCATTTAATGATAATAAATTAGATCCATGTATTTCTATCCTCTCCCTCTAGAGGCCCTACTAAAATTAGTGTATGAGAACTTTTAAAGTTTTAAAATTCTAAATAATGAAAGTAACAGAAAACATCATCAGCGGATAAGCAATTCAATAAAACTCTGACAAAAGCAGTGGTACTGTTGGAGCAGGCCAAAGGTTAGAGTGTTAGCAAAAGAGAATACAGAGAAAAAAAGAATAGACAACACAGAGTGCAGAAAGTCATGGAATCCAGCAAAACTAGATATAGCTGTGGAGAACAGGAATGAGATGTGAAGCTGAAAATAGGGGGAGGAAATTTACCACAAAGTGTGACAGACATCAATAGCATTCACTCATATTTCTGTTTGTTCCTTCCTAGCACCTGTTAGGATTGTACTGCCTGCCTCTTTAAAGTCAGAGGGGCCATTAAGATTTGTTTTGTTAATTAAATGTTAGCTGAAATGATATGTGTCGCCTCCTTTAACATCTGTGACACTTTAACCTCTATGACACTTTACTCTCCTGTTTTGTCCTAGCTATATAGCTGCACAAACTTACTGTGTTCAACAGGCATCTCTCTGCTTATCGCTTAAATCACATGTTCTTTGTAGTTCTGTCCTAGGCCTCTTATTTTATTACTACAAAGTCTCCGAGGCTGATCCCATCCATTCCACGGCTTTATCAACATCTGCGCTTCTGACTCGCAAATGTGCATATCCGGCCAAGATATCTCTGCTGACCTCCAGACTCACACACTTAACTATTTACTGGATATTTTTACTTAGATATCCCATAGACAAATAACACTCACCATTTTAAAAACTTAACTAAATTTTCAAAACTTGCTTCTTCTCCTGACTATTCTATTTCTATGAATGATGCCACCATTAATGACATCACTATACTAGAAAAAAAATCATAAACTGGAAGTTATTTTTGAGTCTCTCTTTTATAAAGAATTTCCCCATATCAACAAACACACGAAAACAAAGACAAAATTAATCTCAAAATATTGTTCGTCTAAATTTTTGACCATTTTGGTCCATTTTCAAATCAACTTTACTGAGGTATAATTTGAATACAATAAAATACACACATTTTAATTGGACATTTGGTTGAATTATAACAAATGTATACACTCATATAACCAACACACATTCACAAAGTAGTAAATCTCCATTATCAAAAAGTTTTTTCTTTCTCCTTCTCAGTTAATCACCTCCCACCTCCAACCCTAGGCAACTATTGATCTGATTTCTAACCGCATAGATTAGTTTTGGTTGTTCAGGAACCTCATTTAAATAATTATACAGTGTGCCTGTCTTATTATAGAGTTGAGGGAGTTTTCTATATTTTTTTTTTCAAATTTTAAAAACATTTATGTGTTGAAGTTTATCTTGGTCCATAGCAACAGTATTAAACACATTGAAAAAAAGATGGATGTGATTTCATTAAATAACACTTCGTTTCTATGCAGTTTTTCCTTACAATATTTTCTTAAATCTATCATCATTCTGTTAAATGCTCATTTAATGACAAAGATACTAATCTAGCTGGTAATCTCTTTTTTGTTTTATTAACATATTTATTGGAGTATAGTTGCTTTACAGTGTTGTGTTAGTTTCTGCTGTATAACAAAGTGAATCAGCTATATGTATACATATATCCCCATATCCCCTCCCTCTTGCATCTCCTTCCTACCCTCCCTATCCCACCCCAATAGGTGGTCACAAAGCACTGAGCTGATCTCCCTGTGCTATGCAGCTGCTTCCCAAGCTATCTATTTCACATTTGGTAGTGCATATATGTCAATGCTAGTCTCTCACTTCATCCCAGCATACACTTCCCACTCCCTGTGTCCTCAAGTCCATTTTCTACATCTGCGTCTTTATTCCTGTCCTGCCCAGCTAGGTTCATCAGAGCCATTATTTTATTTTATTTTATTTTTAGATTCCACGTATATGTGTTAGCATATGGTACTTGTTTTCTCTTTCGGACCTACTTCACTCTGTATGACAGACTCTAGGTCCATCCACCTCACTACAAATAACTCAGTTTCATTTCTTTTTATGGCTGAGTAATATTCCATTGTATATATGGGACACTTCTTCTTTATCCATTCATCTGTCGATGGACACTTAGGTTGCTTCCATATCTGGCCATTGTAAATAGTGCTGCAGTGAACATTGTGGTACATGAGTCTTTTTGAATTATGGTTTTCTCAGAGTATATGCCCAGTAGTGGGATTGCTGGGTCATATGGTAGTTCTATTTTCAGTTTTTTAAGGAACCTCCATACTGTTCTCCATAGTGGCTGTATCAATTTACACTCCCACCAACAGTGCAAGAGGGTTCCCTTTTCTCCACACCCTCTCCAGCATTTATTGTTTGTAGATTTTTTGATGATGGCCATTCTTGACCGGTGTGAGGTCATACCTCATTGTAGTTTTGATTCGCATTTCTCTAATGATTAGTGATGTTGAGCATCCTTTCATGTGTTTGTTGGTAATCTGTATATCTTCTTTGGAGAAATGTCTATCTAGGTCTTCTGCTCATTTTTGGATTGGGTTGTTTGTTTTTTTGATATTGAGCTGAATGAGCTGCTTATATATTTTGGAGATTAATCCTTTGTCAGCTGCTTCGTTTGCAATATTTTCTCTCATTCTAGGGTTGTCTTTTCATCTTCTTTATGGTTTCTTTTGCTGTGCAAAAGCTTTTAAGTTTCATTAGGCCCCATTTGTTTATTTTTCTTTTTATTTCCATTTCACTAGGAGGTGGGTCAAAAAGGATATTGCTGTGGTTTATGTCATAGAGTGTTCTGCCTATGTTTTCCTCAAAGAGTTTTATAGTGCCTGGCCTTACATTTAGGTCTTTAATCCTTTTTGAGTTTATTTTTGTCTATGATGTTAGGGAGTGTTCTAATTTCATTCTTTTACCTGTAGCAGTCCAGTTTTCCCAGCACCACTTATTGAAGAGGCTTTCTTTTCTCTGTTGTATACTCTTCCCTCCTTTATAACAGATAAAGTGACCATATGTGCATGGGCTTTCTATCCTGTTCCATTGGTCTATATTTCTGTTTTTGTGCCAGTACCATACTGTCTTGATTACTGTAGCTTTGTAGTATAGTCTGAAGTCCAGGAGCCTGATTCCTCCAGCTCCATTTTTCTTTCTCAAGATTGCTTTGGCTATTTGTGTTTCATTACAAATTGTGAAATATTTTGTTCTAGTTCTGTGAAAAATGCCATTGGTAGTTTGATAATGATTGCATTGAATCTGTAGATTACTTTGGGTAGTATAGTCATTTTCACAATGTTGATTCTTCCAATCCTTGCACATGGTATATCTCTCCATCTGTTTGTGTTGTCTTTAATTTCTTTCATCAGTGTTGTATAGTCTTCTGCATACAGCTCTTTTTTCTCCTTCGGTAGGTTTATTCCTAGGTATTTTATTCTTTATGGTGCAATGTTAAATAGGAATGTTCCCTTAATTTCTCTATCAGATTTTTGTCATTAGTGTATAGGATGCAAGAGATTTCTGTACATTAATTTTGTATCCTGCTACTTTTCCAAATTCATTAATTAGCTCTAGTAGTTTTCTGGTAGCATCTTTAGGATCCTCAATGTATAGTATCATGTCATCTGAAAACAGTGACAGTTTTTTTTCTTTTCTGATTTGGATTCCTTTTATTTCTTTTTCCTCTTAGATTGCCATGGCTAGGACTTCCAAAACTATGTTGAATAATAGTGGTGAGAGTGGGCAATCCTGTGTTGTTCCTGATCTTAGAGGAAAGGTTTCAGTTTTTCAACATTGAGAACAATGTTGGCTGTGGGTTTGTCATATATGGCCTTTATTATGTTGAGGTATGTTCCTTCTATGCCTACATTCTGGAGATTTTTTATCACAAATCGGTGTTGAATTTTGTCAAAAGCTTTTTCTGCATCTATTGAGATGATCATATGGTTTTTACCCTTCAATTTATTGATATGGTGTATCACATTGAATGATTGGCGTATATTGAAGAATCCTTGCATCCCTGGGATAAATCCCACTTGATCGTGGTGTATGATCTTTTTAATGTGTTGTTGGATTCTGTTTGCTAGTAGTTTGTTGAGGATTTTTGCATCTATATTCATCAGTGATATTGGTCTGTAGTTTTCTTTTTTGTAGTATATTTGTCTGGTTTTGTTAGCAGGGTGATGGTGGCCTCATAGAATGAGTTTGAGAAGGATGGGTGTTAGCTCTTCTCTAAATGTTTGATAGAATTCACCTCTGAAGCCATCTGGTCCCGGACTTTTGTTTGTTGGAAGATTTTTAATCACAGTTTCAATTTCATTACTTATGATTGGTCTGTTCATATTTTCTATTTCTTCTTGGTTCAATCTTGGAAGTTTATACCTTTCTAAGAATTTGTCCATTTCTTCCAGGTTTTCCATTTTATTGGCATAGAGTTGCTTGTAGTAGTCTCTTATAATGCCTTGTATTTCTGTGGTGTCCATTGTAACTTATCCTTTTTCATTTCTAATTTTATTGATTTGAGTCCTCTCCCTCTTTTTCTTGATGAGTCTGGCTAATGGTTTATCAATTTTGTTTATCTTCTCAAAGAACCAGCTTTTAGTTTTATTGATCTTTGTTACTGTTTTCTTTGTTTCTATTTCATTTATTTCTGCTCTGTTCTTTATGATTTCTTTCCTTCTACTAACTTTGGGGTTTTTTGTTCTTCTTTCTCTAATTGCTTTAGGTGTAAGTTTAGATTGTTTACTTGAGATTTTTCTTGTTTCTACAGATAAGATTGTATTGCTGTAAACTTCCCTCTTAGAACTGCTTTTGCTGTATCCCATAGGTTTGGGTCCTCGTGTTTTCATTGTCATTTGTTTCTAGGTATTTTTTGATTTCCTCTTTTACTTCTTTAGTGATCTGTTGGTTATTTAGTAGCATATTGTTTAGCCTCCATGTGTTTCTATTTTTTACAGTTTTTTCCTGTAATTGATATCTAGTCTCATAGCATTGTGGTCAGGAAAGATACCTGATACGATTTCAATTTTCTTAAATTTACCAAGGCTTGATTTGTGACCCAAGATATGATCTATCCTGGAGAATATTCCATTAGCACTTGAGAAGAAAGTGTATTCTGTTGTTTTTGGATGGAATGTCCTATAAATATCAATTAAGTCCATCTTTTCTAATGTGTCATTTAAAGCTTGTGTTTCCTTATTTATTTTCATTTTGGATGATCTGTCCATTGGTGAAAGTGGGGTGTTAAAGTCACCTACTATGATTGTGTTACTCTCGATTTCCCCTTTTATGGCTGTTAGCATTTGCCTTATGCGTTGAGGTACTCCTATGTTGGGTGCATAAATATTTACAATTGTTGTATCTTCTTCTTGGATTGTTCCCTTGATCAACTGTATGTAGTGTGCTTCCTTGTCTCCTGTAATAGTCTTTATTTTAAAGTCTATTTTCTCTGATATGAGAACTGCTCCTCCAGCTTTCTTTTGATTTCCATTTGCATGGAATATCTATTTCCATCCCCTCACTTTCATTCTGTATGTGTCCCTATGTCTGAAGTGGGTCTCTTGTAGACAGCATATATATGGGTCTTGTTTTTGTATCCATTCAGCCAGTCTATGTCTTTTGGTTGGAGCATTTAATCCATTTACATTTAACGTAGTTATCGATATGTATGTTTCTATTACCATTTTCTTAATTGTTTTGGGTTTCTTATTGTAGGTCTTTTCCTTCTCTTGTGTTTCCTGCCTAGAGAAGTTCATTTAACATTTTTTGTAAAGCTGGTTTGGTGGTGCTGAAATCTCTTAGCTTTTTCTTGTCTGTAAATGTTTTAATTTCTCCATCGAATCTGAACAAGATCCTTGCTTGGTAGAGTAATCTTGGTTGTAGGTTTTTTCCCTTTCATCACTTTAAATATGTCCTGCCACTCCCTTCTGGTTTGCAGAGTTTCTGCTGAAAGATCAGCTGTTAACCTTATGGGGATTCCCTTGTATGTTATTTGTTACTTTTCCCTTGCTACTTTTAATACTTTTTCTTTGTATTTAATTTTTGATAGTTTGATTAATATGTATCTTGCTCCTTGCATTTATCCTGTATGGGACTCTCTGCATTTCCTGGACTTGTTTGACTATTTCCTTTCCCATGTTAAGGAAGTTTTCAACTATAATCTCTTCAAATATTTTCTCAGACCCTTTCTTTTTCTCTTTTTTTCTGCGACCCCTATAATTCAAATGTTGGTGCGTTTAATGTTGTCCCCGAGGTCTCTGAGACTGTCCTCAATTCTTTTCATTCTTTTTTCTTTATTCTGCTCTTCAGTAGTTATTTCCACTATTTTATTTTCCAGGTCACTTATTCATTCTTCTGCTATTGATTCCTTCTAGAGAATTTTTAATTTCATTTATTGTGTTGTTAATCATTGTTTGTTTGCTCCTTAGTTCTTCTGGGTCCTTGTTAAATGTTTCTTGTATTTTCTCCATTCTATTTCCAAGATTTTGGATCATCTTTACTATCATTACTCTGAATTCTTTTTCAGGTAGATTGCGTATTTCCTCTTCATTTGTTTGGTCTGGTGGGTTTTTACCTTGCTCCTTCATCTGCTGTGTGTTTCTCTGTCTTCTCATTTTGTTTAGCTTACTGCGTTTGGGGTCTCCTTTTCGCAGGCTGCAGGTGTAGTTCCCATTGTTTTTGGTGTCTGTCCCCAGTGGCTAAGGTTGGTTCAGTGGGTTTAGGCTTCCTGGTGGAGGGGACTGGTGCCTGTGTTCTGGTGGATGTGGCTGTATCTTGTCTCTCTGGTGGACAGGACAGCGTCTGGTGGTGTGTTTTGGGGTGTCTGTGAGCTTATTATGATTTTAGGCAGCCTCTCTGCTAATGGGTGGGGTTGTGTTCCTGTCTTGCTAGCTTTTTGGCATAGGGTGTCCAGCACTGTAGCTTGCTGGTCATTGCGTGGAGCTGGGTCCTAGCATTGAGATGGAGATCTCTAGGAGGGCTTTCACCGTTTGATATTACATGGAGCCAGGTCTCTGGTGGACCAATGTCCTGAACTTGGCTCTCCCACCTCAGAGGCACCAGCTTGACACCCGGCCAGAACTCCAAGACCCTTTCAGCCACACAGCTCAGAAGAAATGGGAGAAAAAAGAAAGAAAGAAAGAATAAAATAAAATAAAATAAAGCAAAGATATTAAAATAAAAATATTATTAAAAATAAAAAAATTAAAAAGTAATAAAAAAAGAAAAAAAAGTGAAGAAAGAAAGAAGTGAGTGAGCAAACCAAAACACAAATCCACCAATGATAACAAGCACTAAAATGTATACTAAAAATAACAAAAAAAATAACAGACAGACAGGACCATAGGACAAATGGTAAAAACAAAACTATACAGGCAAAATCACACAAAGAAACATACACATACACACTCACAAAAAGAGAAAAAGGAAAAAAAAAATCTATATATAAAAAAAAAAAGGCAGAGAGCAACCAAATCAATAAACAAATCTACCAATGCTAATAAACTAAATACTAAACTACGATAAACATAAAACCAGGAACAAATTCAATTCAGAAAGCAAACCCCTAGTCTACAGCTGCTCCCAAAATCCACTGCCTCAATTTTTGGATGATTCATTGTCTATTCAGGTATTCCAGAAATGCAGTGTACATCAATTTGATTGTGGAGATTAATCCTCTGTTCCTGAGGCTGCTGGGAGAAATTTCCCTTTCTCTTCTTTGCACAGCTCCTTGGGTTCAGCTTTGGATTTGGCCCCGTCTCTGCATGTAAGTCGCCTGTGGGCATCTGTTCTTTGCTCAGACAGGATGGGGTTAAACGAGCAGCTGATTAGGGGGCTCTGGCTCACTCAGACCGGGGGGAGGGAGGGGTACGGAATGCGGGGTGAGCCTGCGTCAGCAGAGTCTGGCATGACGTTGCAACAGCCTGAGGCGTGCCGTGTGTTCTCCCAGGGAAGTTGTCCCTGGATCACGGGACCCTGGCAGTGGCGGGCTGCACAGGCTCCCGGGAGGGGAGGTGTGGATAGTGACCTGTGCTTGCACACAGGCTTGTTGGTGGCGGCAGCAGCAGCCTTAGCATTTCATGCCTGTCTCTGGTGTCCGCACTGATAGCCACGGCTCACGCCCATCTCTGGAGCTCGTTTAGGCAGTTCTCTGAATCCCCTCTCCTCTCACACCCCAAAACAATGGTCTCTTGCCTCTTAGGCAGCTCCAGACCTTTTCCCGGACTCCTTCCCGGCTAGCTGTGGCACACTAATCCCTTCAGGCTGTGTTCCCGCAGCCAACCCCAGTCCTCTCCCTGGGATTTGACCTCTGAAGCCTAAGCCTCAGCTCCCAGCCCCCGCCTGCCCCGGCGGGTGAGCAGACAAATCTCTAAGGCTGGTGAGTGCTGGTCAGCCCTGATCCTCTGTGCGGGAATCTCTCCGCTCTGCCCTCTGCACCCCTGTTGCTGTGTTTTCTTCCGTGGCTCTGAAGCTTCCCTCCCGTCCACCCCCTATCTCCACCAGTGAAGGGGCTTCCTAGTGTGTGGAAGCTTTTCCTCCTTCACAGCTCCCTCCCAGAGGTGCAGGTCCCATCCTTATTGTTTTGTTTCTGTTTTTTCTTTTGCCTACCCAGGTACGTAGGGATTTTCTTGCCTTTTGGGAAGTCTGAGGTCTTCTGCCAGCATTCAATAGGTGTTCTGTAGGAGTTGGTCCACATGTAGATGTATTTTTGATATATTCGTGGGGAGGAAGGTGATCTCCATGTCTTACTCTTCCGCCATCTTGAAGGTCCCCTCTCTCTCTCTATATATATATTTTTTAATGTATTTTATGTATTTATTTATTTATGGCTGTGTTGGGTCTTCGTTTCTGTGCGAGGGCTCTCTCTAGTTGCGACGAGCGCGGGCCACTCTTCATCGCGGTGCGCGGGCCTCTCACTATCGCGGCCTCTCTTGTTGCGGAGCACAGGCTCCAGACGCGCAGGCTCAGCAGCCGTGGCTCACGGGTCCAGTTGCTCCGCGGCATGTGGGATCATCCCAGACCAGGGCTCGAACCCGTGTCCCCTGCATTGGCAGGCAGACTCTCAACCACTGCACCACCAGGGAAGCCCCCCTCTGTATATTTTTAATACAAATCCTTTTTCTGATATATGTGTTGTAAAAATTTCTCCTTAACTGTATTTTGCATTTTCATTATTTTATTATTTTAATTAATTTTTATTGGAGTGTATTTGATTTACAATGTTGTGTTAGTTTCTGCTGCACAGAAAATTATTGTTATACATATACATATATTCATTTTTTTTCAGATTTTTTTCCCATATAGGTTATTACAGAATACTGAGTAGAGTTCCCTGTGTTATACAGTAGGTCCTTGTTTGTTGTCTATTTTATATATAGTAGTGTGTGTATGTTAATCCCAAGTTCCTAATTTATCCCTCTCCCCGACTTTCCCCTTTGGTAACCATAAGTTTGTTTTTGAAATCTACGAGTCTGTTTCTGTTTTGTAAATAAGTTCATTTATATCATTTCTAAAAAATTAGATTCCACACATGAGTGATATCATAAGATATTTTTCTTTCACTTAGTATGATAATGTCTAGGTCCATCCATGTTGCTGCAAATGGCATTATTTTGTTCTTTTTTATGGCTGAGTAATATTCCATTGTATATATGTACCACATCTTCTTTATCCATTCCTCCATTGATGGACATTTAGGTTGTTTCCATGTTTTGGCTATTGTAAATAGTGCTGCAATGAACATTGGCATGCATGTATCTTTTCAAATTATGGTTTTCTCCAGATATATGCCCAGGAGTGGGATTGCTGGATCATATGGTAGTTCTATTTTTAGTTTTTTAAGGATATATTTCAAGTTTATAAATAAATAGCTGATACTTGAACAACTGAACAACACATGTTTGAACTGCATGGGTCCACTTACAGGCAGATTTCTTTTACTAAATGTGTACTACTGCCCTATTCAATCTGCAGTTGGCTGGATCCGTGGATGCAGAAACTCAGATACAGCAGGCTGACTGTTAAAAAGTTAGACATGGATTTTTTTACTCCATGGAGTGTCGACACCCCTAAGCCTTGTGTTGTTCAAAGGTCAACTGTATATATATCTTTTATGGTTAGTGTGTTTGTGTCCTGTTTTTAAAACTTTTTGCTTATCCTCAGGTCACAAAGATTCTCTCCTAGAAGTTTTAGAGTTTTAATTATTATATTTAGATCTACAATTATTTTTACTTATTTAATTATTTTTGTACATTGTGAAGTAGGGATCAAGGTACATTTTGTCCATGTGGATAAAGTTAGTGTTGCTTCATTTAAAAAAAAAAACCCTGCTTCTCTGCAATGAATTATCCTGTTGCCTTTGTCAAATGGCCATAAGTGTGTGGGTCTATTTCTATACTCTCTTTTCTGTTTCATTGATCTATATGTATGCCTTTATGCCAATACCTTGATGACTTGATGACTGTTGCTTTTACAGTAAGGTTTGAAATCAAGTAATGCATATCACCTAAATTATTTTGTTTTTCTTACTTTTTTCAAAATTGTTTTGTTTATTCTAGGTCCTGTGCATTTCCATATCGATTTTTAAATCAGTTTGTCAATATTTACAAAAAAAGGTAAGCCATCTGGGATTTTGGTTGCTAAATCTATATATCAATTTGGGGAGAAAGAGCATCTTGGGAAAGGTGCTAAAAATTTCAGAGCCTCTGATTCTTTACCTGAAAATTTGAAAAAGAAAAATGGTTTACATGTGTGTTGTATAGTTCAGGTAAAAGATTTTATGCCAAATTCTTAACTTTGCCTGGCACATAACAAATGATTATCATTATAACTATTATTATTATTATGCAAATAGTTTTATATGTGTCATCTCATGTGATTCTGGTAACCATGTAAGATAAAAGGGGAAGCACTTAGTACCATCAGGTATTTACTGAGAACTCTTTATTAGATGTTAACTTTATGGATAAAGAAAGGAATATTCAGGTAAGGAAGTATCTTGCTCAAAACCACACAGCTAGGAAGTGGTGGACTCAGGTCTCGAATCAAGTAAGTCTTCTAATTCTGACACCATTTTTACTACAATAGGTATTCAGAGAAAGATGGGAGGAGTCAAGGAGATAGAGGACTCAGAACAAGGATTCGTTCTAAGCAGAAGCAGGATAGGGGCTGACAAAAGAAGAAGAAACTCTGGCTCTTTAGTTCTTTTCTGTCTCTACCCCTGAGCTCACCACACTTTCATTTTCCCTGTCCTCACTGTCCCCTCAGTCATCCAGAGAATTTTTTCATCAGCTTTTCTACAATGGACCTAAAGTCTTAAGTGCTGGTGGCGGCCTGGCTTCCCTGCCACTGGGTCAGCCAAAAAAGCTGGGATCTCAGTCAGCATTCCCTCTGCAACTCTGTCCCAAGCACATCCCCTGCTGCAGCCACATGTGGGTTGGTCCTCAGGCCATTTCCTGACAGCTGGCATGCAGTTGACGGAGACCAGAGATGTATGTTTTGGTGCAAATAACACTCCTGCTTGGCTATACTTGCTTAGTTTGATAGTTTCCACTTTCCAGGATGATCTCATGTTAGAAGCTTCTGGGTAATTAATAAAGTTTCTCTCTCTCAGCCCTTTATTGGCATCCTGTCTATTTTGGGTGCTGCTTTTTAGCTTAGTTTAGTCATTGATAGAATAGCACAACTGAATTAGCTGAGAAAGGCTATGAATTGAGAATGTTCATGCCTGGCACACCTATCATCTTGTAGAAACAACTGAGTTAATCTTTGAAGGGATATGTAAACATTTACTTTATGGTTTGGTGCCAGTTTTCAGTGGAATATTAATTTTTATGGACATACTAATAAACTTGGGCTACTTTAGGGTAAAAAAAGAAGGGGTGTAATGGAAACACTGACATATCCCTGAATGATTCTATTTTACTCAAGTCAAAACTATAAACACTTCACTGGCTAAAAGGCCTGGAATGAACTGGGTAAACTGTGGGAGATGTTTTCTAATGAAAGATTTCAGTAGAATGGGTTTTGTTTCATAAACCAGTTACTGGTGCTAAATGTCATCATGCTGAAATAATGCCTTTCCCTGAATCTGACACACACCAACACACATATAATTCAACAGTTCCCAGATGCTAAGATTCATGCAAAAGCAATGACAATTGGAAATCACAGCCCCTGCTTTCAAAAACCTTCATTCAAGGAACTTCTTCTTTTTTAAAAATTTTTATTTTATAAAGGAGTATAGTTGATTGACAATGTTGTGCTAATTTCAGGTGGACAGCAAAGTGATTCAGTTATACATGTACATGTATCTATTCTTTTTCAAATTCTTTTCTCATTTAGGTTATTACAGAATATTCAGCAGAGTTCCCTGTGCTATCCAGAAGCCCTGTCAAGGAGCTGCTTCTGACATTCTGAGAGGTTCCCAAGAACTCCAATATTGGAAGAATGTTCATAACTACACAGAGGGCTGGCCTTTCTACAAAAGGCCTCAGTGAAGAAAATGTATACCTGAACTTGAGGTAAACTAGAGCTTGCTCCTGAGATACCAGGAAAGTCCCAGGAACATTCTTTGAGTGTTTAGCAAATAGAGCATCACAAGAAACATATGGCTTATATAGAGTGGTTCTGTGACACTTAAGCCAGGTATTTTGGTTTAGTTCCGTATCTAGGATTCGAAGAAAAGGAATAAAGGTTTGATTAAAACAAGTATTCATTTTTAAGTTAAGCCTAGATTTGAAAAGATACTAAGAACACTCTCCTTAGGGATTTTCTTTTAAAAGCATATTCTGGAGAGAAAAAAATTTTAATATGTTTCCATTATTTAGGAAGCCTAAATTTAATTAGTTCATTTTGCAGCTATTCACAGCACAGACCCATTTAACAGTTACTTAAATTCTTTGAGTTTTAAAAAATTTTTCATGGACTACTCTCAAGCCATCTTTTTCCTACCCCAAGCTATGCTTAGAAAATGCAGAGAAGGCCACATTTCAAGAATCCTGGAAAGCTAAGATTTTTGAAGCTACTTTTAAAAAAATCAGATATCCAGGCATATCTGATACAAACTATCATCATATGTGGACCAAACATCTGGGAACATCTGTTGGAACCCAACCCTTCATTACTGTGCGTGGATGTTTTACATGATAGTTGAACATGAATTTAGTTATGAGCACATATCATTTCAGTGTGGTACTTTCTGTCATCTTTTAAATCAGAATGAAAATACAGATATAAGCACCAGAAGGAGGTTAAGAAATGTAATTTCTTGGAGCTACAGCTTCCCTAAAATTAAAGATGTAACACTGTATCCTGTGGGAGAGCATCATGAGAACAAAATAAGATAACAAATATTTTGCTTTGCACAGTACATGTCACATCATTAGCACCCCAAAAATGCAGCCATTTGCTTAAAACAAATAGGCTGGACTATACTTTACTGTCATGAAGATAGGTGTATGGGATCTCCCCCACCGAGATTCTATCCCCCAGATGTCTTGTTGAGGCCCAGATGGGATCCCAGATCCTGTGTATGGAGACATTGAAATCTCTCTGCATCCTCTGCCCAGCCCACATCTATTACACACATATGGGGACTTAATCTTTAACTTCTTTCTCCAATTTTGATCTCACAACAGAGCTGCAAACTCAATTTTCCCCCTGGACTTATACTCTTTCTTCCAGACCAAAGGAACTGTCTATACTCTGACCCAAACTGCCTACATGTCATATTTCTGGTCCCATCCCTTTGGCAACATGTGAAAGCTATTATGAAGTAGAGCCTGAAATGAAATTGCATAACTGCCAACTTAACCGACAGATTGTTGCCTTAATAGTCCCCAAATTGGAGTATTTTCCACTTTTTATGAAGGTTTGGTTAGGTAGAGATCTCTCTGGGAGCAGTCTATATGAAAGTGCAGGATAGCAGAGCCATAGAGCAAATGTAGCTCTGGTAAACATCTCAATCGCGCGAGGAGACATAGACGTTAAAAGCACAGGAAGGCCTGAATTTGAACCTCAACTCCATTCTTTACTAATTACGTGATGCTAGTTTAAGTGATTTGACCTGTAAGCGGGACTTTCTCAGCTATAGAATGGATAATTGTGGTCCCTATGAAATAGGGTGTTTGTAAGGATTAAAGGAGACATGAATATTGCTTAGTAAATGCCAGGTATTATTAAGACAAGACATTGGTCTTGGTTAAGTATTATAATATCTTCCTAAAAGAGAGGATCCTTGTCCCCCTCCCTAAAACTTGAAACTGCTCAGGGCCTATTCTTCAGGTACTAACAAAACTCCAAAGGTATGTTTTTGGTGATTGGTCAGGTGGTTACTAGGGTCATTCGGTATGGTATGGGGAACTCCCCCCAAAAAGGCAGAGTTTCACGATGCTGTGACTGAGGCCCTGAGAATCCCTCATGATTCTAACCTGGGGCAGGAACATTGCTTTCTTTCTCTGAGATGTGTGGAGTAAAGACAGCTTTGGGGGGCAGAGATTGAGAAGAATAGTGAAGCAGGAAAAAGACAGTCTGACTGTCAGACCAGGGAGCTATTTTGCCTACTTAAGTCAAAGACCTGCTGACTGCAGAAGAGAAGATCTGTCATGGCTCCAGTGAAATGAAGTTCTGTTTTGTAGATGTGGAAAAGGAAAAGGAGTTTTGAAAAAGACCCACCTCAAGTCTACCAGAGAACTGCAGGTGTTGAAAGCTGTAAAATCTGACAGCAATTGAAATTAAAGCTCACTTAATCACATTGAGGGAGTGAGTCCATGAACTTCATAATGGAGGGTTGTTTCATAATTTTCACAAGCTTCCTCCGGCTGCATGTCAGGCTGTATGTGCGTAAGAGAAGGTTTCTGGGTCAACATTTCATTACTGCTAAGGGAGCCACTGTTGGTTGGAGTAGAAGCAAAAGATTGACTGGCATTTTATTACATAAGATTAGTGTCAAATCCAACTCCAATTATGCAGTCCTGTATCAGGCTCTGTCCACTTCACAACCGTTTTCACATGTTGCTACAAATAAAAACCTGACTTTTTCAATGTGCTGAGTATGGATCTTTACTGCAATACCCAGCAAGATCTCAAAGATTGCCCATGTGAGCTGTGAGGTTTGGAAGCAAGACAAGTAGATACTTTATGTTTGATATAATTTATGTGTACATTCATTTCAATTCAGTCCTAATTGACTTCATGAAATTTACAATCTAGAAGTTGGTTCCAACTTTTCTTACCCCCAGCTAGGCTATTTCTCTTCACATCCTGCTCTTAAGAATAAATATGATTCTTTCTATCTGTGTGCTTAGAATAACCCCCGAACTACTCTCTCTTCAGCCAACTTGACAATTGAGATAGTTGCTTATTTTCCTCAGTTCTAAGCCTGTAATCTTTTGAATATGACATAAGTTCTCTTTTTCCTTATATCTATTTTACTATTTTAATTGTTAGGAGGCTTTGAGGTGCAAGTAACAAAAATTACAATCATCAGCCATTTAAACCATAGAGACATTTATAGCCTCAGATGGAATGAATATCAGGAGATGGATGGTTTCAGATTCATTTCAGCAATTCAGTCAAGTCTTCAGCCTTGTCACCTCTTGGACCCCAGATGGCTGCTTCTGCTTCTGGCAATTTTTCCTCTTACAACTGCATAGAAAAGTGTAGAGAGAAGTTATTTCTTCTTCTGTATCTCTTTTAATAAATAGAGGAAAAATAAAGGAGAAAACTTTTCCTAAAAGTTATTGAGTAGACTTTCCCTGAGGTTTATTTTCCAGGATTAGGTAACTGACCATTGTAGAGGTCTGAATAGTAGTCTCCAAAAGATATTTCCATGCCCTAATCCCTGGAACCTATGAATCGTACCTTATGTAGAAAAAAGATCTTTGCAGAAGTAACCAAGTTAAGTATCTTGCGTTTAAGAGATCATCCTGGTTTATCCAGGTGGGTTCTAAATACAATGGCAAGTGTTCTTATAAGAAACACACAGAAGAAAAGAGGAGGAGGAGGCAAAGTGACAATGGAAGTGACTTAAATAGGAGTGATGTGGTTACTAGTCAAGGGATGTCCACAGCTACAGAAGTTGGAAGAGGCAAAGAACAGATTCTCCCCTAGAGCCACCAGATAGAGTGCAGCCTTACTGACAAACCTGATTTCGGACTTCTGGACTCCAGAACTGTGGGAGAATAAATTTCTATTTGTTTTTTTTTTTCTTTGTTTTAGTAGACTTTATTTTTTAAAGAAGTTTTAGTTTCACAGCAAAATAAGCAGAAAGTACATAGTTCCCATATATCCCCTGCCCCACACATTCATTCCTTCCTTATTATCAATATCCTGCACCAGATACATTATTCGTTACAGTCAATGAACCTACATTGACACATCATTATCACCCAAAGTCCATAATTTACATTACGGTTCACTCTTGGTGTTGTACATTCTATGGGTTTTGACAAATATTTAATAACGTGTATCTGCCATTATAGTAACATACAGAGTAGTTTCTCTGCCCTAAAGATCCTCTGTACTCCCCCTTCCATTCCTCCTTCCCCTATGACCCCAGGAAACTACCAATCATTTTATTGTCTCCATAGTTATGCCTTTTCCAAAATGTCATATAATTAGAATCATATCGTATTGTATTCATCAGGGTTCTCCAGAGAAACAGAATCAATAGTGTGTGTGTGTGTGTGTGTGTGTGTGAGAGAGAGAGAGAGAGAGAGAGAGAGGGAGATTTATGATAAGGAATTGGCTCACATGATTATGGAGGGTGGACAATCCCAATAGCTACAAGGTCAGCTGGTAAGCTGGAGACCCAGGAGATATAATGGTTCAGTTCCAGTCCAAAGACTGGCGGGCTCAAAACCCAGCAAGAGCTAATGTTTTCAGTTTGAGTCTGAAGGCAGGGAAAAGGCCAAAGGCCCAGTTCAAAGGCCATCAGGCAGGAAGAATTCTTTCTTAGTCAAGGAAGGGTCTGAGGTATTCACATACAATGGAATATTACTCAGGCATAAAATAGAATGAGATAATGTCATTTACAGCAACATGGATGCACCTAGAGATTATCATACTAAGTGAAGTAAGTCAGACAGAGAAAGACAAATATATGATATTGCTTATATGTGGAATCTTTTAAAAAGGTACAAATGAACTTATTTACAAAACAGAAATAGAGCCACAGATGTAGAAAACAAACTTATGGTTACCAGGGGGGAAAGGGGGGGAGGGATAAATTGGGAGATTGGGATTGACATATACCCACTACTATATATAAAATAGATAACAAATAAGGACCTACTGTATAGCACAGGGAACTCTACTCAATACTCTGTAATGACCTATATGGGAAAAGAATCTGAAAAAGAGTGGATATATGTATATGTATAACTAATTCACTTTGCTGTATAGCAGAAACTAACACAACACTGTAAATCAACCATACTCCAATAAGTTTTTTTTTTTTTTTAATGGAGGGTCAGCCTTTGTGTTCTATTCAGACCTTCAACTGATTGGATAAGGCCCACCCACACTCTGAAGGGCAATCTCCTTTACTCAGTCTACCCATTTAAATGTTAATTTCATCTGAAACTATCCTCACAGAAACACCAGACTACTTTTTGACCAAATATCTGGATTCTCTTTGGCTCAGTCAAGTTGACATGTGAAATTAACCATCACAAATATTAATATGTAGCCTTTTCAGATTGGTTTCTTTCACTTAGTAATATGCATGTCCATTTCCTCTATGTCTTTTCATGGCTTGATAGCCCATTTCTTTTAGTGTTGAACTACATCCCATTGTCTGAATATACCACAGTTTATTTATCCATTCACCTATTGAGGGACATCTTGGTTGCTTCCAAGTTTGGGAAATTATGTATAAAACAGCTATAAACATCTGTCTAAAGGTTTTGGGGGGGACATATGTTTTCAATTCATTTAGGTAAATATCAGGGAATAGGATTACTGGATGCAATAGTAAAAGTACGCTTAATTTTGTAAGAAAATTTTCTATTGTGTTAAGCCAACCAAATTTGTGCTAATTTGTTGTAGCAGCCCTAGGAAACAAATACAACTATCCATATTTGCAATGAAAGAAAGATAGATATTTGTATCTACCATTTTTATCTTAATAAAGGAAATGAGATCAGCCTGTAATGAAGAAAAATTTTGGAAATCATCCTTGACTAGAGAACTAATTCTTTAAGAATGGTGGATTTGCAGGGTTTTTAACTACATGAATTTTCCCTGATATTAGTGTAGCTTTTACCCTAGCTTCAGAGGTCAGAGTCCTTTAATTAAACTGATAATAACCAACACATGTTTAGCTTTATAGTATAGAAAGTATTCTTTTTCTACATTAACACATTAGCTCTTAATGACAGTCCTGAGAAGCAAATGTAACTAGTGTGCTTATTTGGTGGAGAGGAGTAGTTGCAGTATGTAGAAGCATAGACTATGAACACGAGCTCTGATGTCTACCTGTGCCATGCCATGTAATCTCTTTGAGCCTCAGTTTATCATCTATAATGTAGATCTAATACTAATACCAACCTCATCATTGTGAGTATTAAATTGGATTATAATTATATGTGGGTTAGGGCATAGTAAGCTTTCAATAAATGTTCATGACAATTATCATTATTGTTATATTTATTATGGTAATAATAATTTATCATTATTATTGTTATTGTACATATGAGAAAACTAAAGCTGAGAAAGATTAAATTACTTCCATGGATTAAACATTTATAAGGGCAGGTATTCTGGCTCCAAATCCTTTTATTATGCTGTCCACTATATAAAGAGGGTAGAATATGTATTTAAATGTTTGCAAAAATTGGAATCTTTGTCTTAAATGGTATCAAGGGGAAACTCATCGCGTGCTATACATGAAAAGAATATAAATCAGTACTCAAGACTGAATAAGGCTCTGGTGTGAGCTTTCATGTACACTTATAAATATTCCATGAAAACAAAATCATTTTGATATAGTCTGTGTGAAAAATAAGGAATTGGCCTGGGACAAGTCATAGCATGTGTTGTTTTATTTCCCTTCCCCAAAGACATTTAATACTTTGGGCAGAAGACTAGGAAAAGATTGTGCAAATAAATTATAATGGAGGAAAACACATGAACATGTTTAAATGCACATGTCTAGCCATATGTGCAGAATTATAGATTTATTTTATTTTGATTTTCAGGACTGCAATACTATCATTTTACAAATACCATGGAGATCCACCATGGTGACATTTAAGAGGAGGAAACTAGCATATGCTGAGACATTGTGCTCTGTGCTTTTCATATACGTATTCATTTAACTTGCATAATAATTCTGCAAGATATTTATTATTATTCATTTTATAAATAGGGATATTGAGACTCATAGAACTTCTGTGAATTTTCTGTAAGCTATTCAACTCTTATTGGCAGAGTAAAGGCAGACTCAGGTCTCTCTTGATTCAAATCTTTTATTATGTTGACAGTACCATTTTCCTTGGAAAAAAATGTGGGTGTTTTGTCTAACAAATTTATCCTGTAGAAAACCTTAGTTAAACTGGAATGAGAATGAAGGGAAACCTAATTGCTCCACAAAGCCATACTTTCATTCCTGAACTGAAGTCAACCCTGCAGTTGCACTTAGCAGTCAAGGTTTCAGGTAATGCGCCAATAGTGAATCTGGGCTTTGTTTCTGGATGGCGGCCACAGGGAGTCTTGCTGGAATTTTTCTAGTATTTTATGCCAACTTAAACAAACTTTGGAGGTTCAGGAGAGTAGTCCATGGACCTGAGAGCAGAAATGGAAAGCCCATAATGCTAAAAATTTTTTTTTAAAAAGGAACTTTACAGAGGACAAAATCAAAATATGAAAAATTAAATTTTCTACTATTTTATATAATAGATGTTGTCCCCCAATAGGGGAAAGACATATAGAACTGCGAGGACCTACGCAGATCTTTCATTATAAACAAATGATCTAATTTATCATTTTGACAACTTGTTTTATGAAAGTTTAAGATAATTATCACATAATCATTTGCACAAAAATGAAAATGAAAGATGTTGCCATGCCCAAAGAAGTAAGAAGTAGGCTAGAAAAATTTCATCCATTTGTGTGGATAAGTTCAATGATATAGTTTTCAAACCTCAAATTATCAGATATAGAAGAAAATTACTAGAGTTTTATTGATTAGTTAGTTCTTTAATATAGTAATTTGATTTGTATGTTTTAGAGAGTTTGATTATAACTTTCCAGAGACCTAAGTATATCTGAATTAAAATAACTTGACAAAAAGTGAATTTAATTAGAAAACAAACACACACACACACACACACACACACACACGCAGAAAGTTAATGGAGCTAAAACAGCTGATACCCAATTGCTATTCTGTGCTTCCAAAGAATAATTATAATGAATGAAGTCCTGGTGGGACACATACAAAGATCTGCCCATAAATTGATAAATGCTGAAGTTGGAGTAAAGAGAATGGAAAACAGAGACATTTGAAAACATTTTTTAAATGCCTCAAGTATTTTAGATTTCAGGTATACAGATTCTCAACTCTTGTTTCTAGATTTCAAACTTTAAGGTGCATATGAATCACTTACCGGTCTTATTAAAATACAGTTTCTGATTCAGTAGGTTTGAGGCGGGGCCAGGATTCTCCATTACTAACAAGTTCCTGGGTAATAGCAGTGCTGCTGGTCTTGGTCATAGAGTGACCAACCTTCCCTGTTTGCCTGGAATTGAGGGATTTCCTGGGACGTGAATTTCTCAGCTAAATCTGGAAGAGCCCTGGGGAAACTGGGTTGTTTAGTCATGCTATTGGACATTTTAAACAAAATGGAGTAGGTTATACCTGAGCTTCAGCAAAAGAATTTCTGATCAAGCTTAGATATTCATAAGTGAGAACAACAGGCACACCCATAAGCTTATATGACATTGCATTAAAATTCTTCTTTCTTTGAAGAAATGTCTTATATAAATATGGACACCCTGACTGGGTCTGGTCCAGCTTATGATTCCATCTCTGACCTAGGTCTAATTTTATTTCTTAACAGGCTTAAAAAAGAGATTCTCGTGTTACAAATAAATTAATATTTCTAGAAACTAATAGTTTTTGTTCTTCATTATTTACCTAGGTTGCAAAATTTAATGTCCTAAAATAGAGGATAAATATTCTATTAATATTTGTATCTCCCCAAATCAGAAAGGATGTTGATATGCACATGGGGACCCTCAAGAAAACATTGTTCTGGGAGGAGTTTGGGATTAATATATACACACTACTATATGTAAAATAGATAATCAACAAGGATCTACTGTATAGCACTGAGAACTCTACTCAATACTCTGTAATAAACAATATGGGAAAAGAATCTGAAAAAAAATGGATACATACATATGTATAACTGAATCACTTTGCTGTACACCTGAAACTAACACAACATTGTAAATCAACTATACTCTAATGTAAAATAAAAATTAAATTAAAAAATAATAACATTTGTTCAATATCAATAGCTTTTTGAAAGCTGTATTCTTTAAACTTGGGTTGAGATATATAGAAAGCTTTCCTAATTTATCAGAAGATCAGTTCTCTCTCAGTGTTCTGAATGTATGTCATAAAGCAAAATAAAATAAATGGCAGCTTGCCTTCATGATGCTGAAAAAAGAACAAAGAAAGCATTGTTCAATTTCTGCTTCCTCTTAAGACGAAGCTCTATCTACCTAGGAAAGAGTATCACTTCCAAATTCAAAATGAGAAGTATTCAAATAAACTATATCCACATGACTTTTCTTGAACTCACTAGAGAGTTGAGGTTGTAAAACACTGTCAAATAACCTGAATGTCAAAGAAGACCAAGCTCCTCCAACAAGAGATGATACATCCAAATTGTAGCAGAACACAGGGTAAATGGGGTGCTTGCCATATAAGTGACCAAGAAAAAATCAGCTAAAATGTTACCACATTTTTGAAGGACAAATGTGACCTGCGTCAATCTAAAATAGCTGGGGCCCCAGACACAGGGGGAATTGACATTTACTCTCAGGCTCTTTTCCATAAACTTCTACTAATGAGAAAGATTAACGGCAGCACAGGCAAAAGATTGAAGCCCCTTTGGTAATGCAGACCTACGAGAAGTAATCAGCTGCTGCTATAGGAGAGTTAAGAAACCCCACCTTTTCCCCCAGAACTTTTTCTCACATGAAGCTTCTAAAGGAGAAAGAGAACTCTGTCACCTGCAAGACACAGGCAAAGACTACTGCAGTTGGTAGAAGGATAGAATGAACTGTAATGTAAACCATGGGCTTTGGGTGATTATGATGTGTCAGTGTAGGTTCATCCATCTTAACAAACGTACCACCTTAGTGGGGGATGTTGATAATGGGGGAGGTTATGCAAAGGTAGGGATTGCATATGCAATCCTCCCCCTCAATTTTGCTGTGCATCTTAAACTGCTCTAAAAAATAGTCTTAATCTTAAAAAGATTTATAAATACATATAAAAAGATCAATAACTACCATGCTGTGGCAAGATGGAGCCCATTCACGTTTGGTCTCAGGTACTGACAGAGTAGGAAATGCTTGGATCCAGTGTGATGGATCCCGGAGGTTCAGGAAAGTTCTGCTTTGCATTTCCATTTTCTGCCTAATGAATGATGTCTGAAATGTCATCCAGAAGTCTCTTAGTTAGCTATTGCTGCATCGTAAGTTACTCAGAAATTTAGCAGCTTAAAAGAGCATACATTTACCATCCACTGGTTTCTGGGGCTCAGGAACCCAGGCTTAGCTTAACTGGGGCACTGGCTCAAGGTCTCTCACAAGGCTACACTCGGGTATCAGTTGAGGTGGCAGTCACCTCTCAAGACTCAATAGGGGCGTATTCACTTCTGCACTCACTTGTGGCTCCTTGTCATGCCTTGGGTTTTCAGCGGTGCTTGGTCTTGGCAGACATCAGTTCCTTGCCATGTGGGCATTTCCATAGAGTCGTTTACAGCATGGAAGCTGGCTTCCCTCATGGAAAGTGAGGCAGAGAGAAAGAGAGGCCAAGCAAACTGGAAGCCAGGGTCCTTTTGTAATCGAATCTCAGAAGCGACCTCCCATAACTTTTGCCATATTCTATTCATCAGAGGCAAGTGACTAGGTCCAGCCTACACTCAAGGACAGGGATTATGTAAGAAAAGGAATACTGGTAGGCAAGAATTATTGGAAACCATCTTAGAATCTGCTTACCACAAAAAGAGAGGGAGCTTGTAAAATAAGAGTTAGAAATAAATCTTAAAATAAGGTCCCTGGGAAGAATAACCATGGTGCTTAATTGTTCTCCAAGGTCCACATTGTTACCTAATCTATAAAACTTTTCTTGCACTCCCCTGCCTCTCATGACAAAAGGAAAAGCAAGTCATTCTCTCTTTATTTCCCATAGCGCTCACTACCCTCTCTCTCCTGCCTGGTACTTATTACGTTGAATTGCAATTATTTGCTGGCATGCCTGTCTCCTCCCCACGTATGTGAGATGTTCCTGAGGACAAGAGCTGTTACTTATTTTGCTTGCCTTTGTTCCGTGAGTATTTGCTGAACTAACTGAAGCTGTGACTTCCTGATCACTGAATAGTTCTTGGAGGACAGACCAAGGATATTGAGTGCCTAAAGTTAGGGTTAGAGGGTTTGAAGAAACACAGCATAGCAGTGGCAGATGGCCATATTCAATCCAGTGCTGGAAGTCTTCAATTTGCCCCCCAGATCCAGTCTCTGTACTTCTCCCTCCCCACTCTGTGCTCCAGCAGCCTAAACCTAAGGGACTATAGCATATGTTCCTCAACCTCTAGCTCCCTGTTCTGCCCTGCCAATAGGAGATGCTGGCAGGAGCCCAGAGACAGGGAGACAGTGAGGTAGGAGAGTCATCTCCTTGGTTGGTTCCCTGCCAGTGTTCCACAGGTTGCTTGTGTCCTTCTAGCAAGGCCACAGTTCCTGCCAGGCCTTTCCCTCCATACAGCTACCTTCCCTCTGGCTTCTAGTAACTCTTTTCTGTCCTGGTCTCTCCAGGTCAATGGGTAGCCCCAGCTCTTATTGCCCAGGTGAATGCACTAGACCTTGTTGGGCTTCCTAAAGCCTGCCTACACTTTTCAAATTAGTGCATTTATTAATGTCTCCTCAAATCACCTAGTTTGCGTTAGCCATCTATTTCCTGATGGAACGCTGAATGTAGAGAGCCAGACTATTCTGGAATTAGTCATAGCAAACAACATTAAAAATAAAACTGTTAAAATAAATAAATAAATAATAAATAAATAAAAATAAAACTGTTGTTGTTAGTTTATATGTACCCTAAAATAGTGAATGAAACAAACATGGTCCTTGGCCTCCTGGATCTTATGAAGAAACAATTATCTCTTCAGTCATATCCAGATGTTGGTGGTTAGTTGGTTGGTTTTTTAAAGAACTGTTTTTCTTAAATGCTATTAGTAAGTTTGAATGTGAAAAAGAAAACCTTTTTAACTGCAGGCAAATTATCTCAAGCTAAGTGAAAAGCAGGAGAAAGTTTGTTGTTACCTATGACTTGTGACAGCAAATGCCACAAGTGACAACAGTCAATTCACTACACCATAGGTAGGAAAGTAAGAAAACAGACTAAAAGCCAGCCTAGAAAATTGTGTGTAGGTATAGATGGGTCAGACGAGTATAATAAAATATAAGAACAATAACTAAAAGTTACTGCACACTAAGTTCCAGGAAATACTCTAAGGCCTTTACATGTTTCGTTATACTTAATCCTCACAAAATACTCTGGGGTAGGCACACATTGCCCCAGCTTTAAAGATGGGGAAATTGAGGCACAGAGAAATTAAGAAGGCTGTCCAAGCAGTCAAGGAATGATGATCTGAGTCTAAGCCCAAGATCCATCCTCTTAACCATGACTCTAAATTAAGAATAAAGGATAATACTGAATAACCTAATTTGGAGCATCAGGTACTAACTTGTTCAAAAATACTTGCTTGTATAGTCCAGAAATAGTTTAGGGTAAAAGGTATTTTAAAGGCTTGTAAGCATCAACTATAAACCAAAGTTGCTTATTCACTGGAGCCAAGAGGTAGAGAGAACAGCCTAGTTTTTATTTCTCCCTCACTTCAATTCCATCCTTAGTTTTGTAAGAGTTCATGCCAGCTCTTGATGTAAGAGCCCAAATTGTGTTTGAGAATCATTATTTCTCTTTTTTTGACTCTATTTACCGGCCAGTAAAACACATGGAAAAAGAACTTGCCCCCATGAACCTTCCTCAATTCTTTTCCTTACTTCTAGGTCTGACAATCATCTATCAGCAATACTGGGTCCACCCTGCCAGACCAAAACCTCAAGAAACCATTCCCTCTGGGGAAGTTCCAAATGGACCCAGTAACTGTTCCATACCTTTTCCACAGGTGGAATGCACGGGGCTTCTTGTTGTCTGACCCTTTAGGATTTGCATATTTTGTTTTCATTCGCTTCACGCCTGGCCAGAAGCAAAAGCATCCTGCTTACCTCTTCATTTGTGTAGACCTCACATTTTTTTTCACCTTATGGTAGTGAGGGGACAGCTCTGTTAATGTGTAACAAGTCTGGGTTGCCTATTGTGCACCATGGCTATTGTCCAATTCTAGTTTATAAAGAGTTTAGAACGATATTTTTTTCTTCATGGTACCAGGGGATTAATAACAAGAAAATTGGCAAGAAATTGCAGCCTGCAAGCTGCAACCAATATGATTTGATGCAATCCGGATGTGAAAATCTCCCTGCACCATCCTATGCCCACCACAATATAGGTGCGTGAACTTGGTAAACGCAGAGACAATAATTACATTTATTTGGAGACATATGGCCTCTGCCTTTCCCCCTCCTTTTCCCACTTTGAGGGAAAGAGTGATTTAGAATGTATTTTTACACTTACTAAAAAGGATGTGGAAATAAAACTTTAAATACTGGAAAAGCTCTTAAGAAGAAAATATATTTTATTCTTCCAGAACCATGAGTTTTTCAGGACAGAACTGTCTTAGATCTCTTCAGTTGCTACAACCCCAGGAAGCAACGGAAACCTCACAAATTGGACAACGTCCCTTACCCACCCATCACAGTGGTCACTTCGATTAAGGGATGGAATGTTCTAAGACATGGCTCATCTGTCAGACAGTTTGGATTGAACTGGCTGAAGAAATCTTTTTTCCCAATTGTCCTGCTCCTGTTACTATGGTTGCATGACAAATCACCCTAAAATTTAGTGTTTTAAAACAATAATAATTATTTATTACTTCTCACAATTTTGTGGGTCAGGAATCCAGAAGCAGCCCATATGTGCCTCCTGACTTGGGGGCCCCTAATGAGTGTGTAATGAAACAGTGGCCGGGACTGGAATCAGACTGAGGGCTTCTTCACTCACATGTTTTGTTACCTGACCTGGGAGGATTGGAGGCTAGCACAGCTGGGGCTCCTTTGGCACCTTTCTAGGTGGCCTCTTCACATGCTCTCTCGAGTATGGGGGCTTGAGGGTAGCTGGACTTTTTGCATGTTGACAGTGTTCTGAAGGTGCATGTCCAAAGAGAGACAGAGCCAGGCGGGGAGGACATAATGTCACTTCTGGTATGCACTATTGGCTGAGGCACTTACAGTGGTTCATTCAGTTTCAAAGGGTCAGGAGAGGGCATAAACCCTGCCCCTTCTTGGAGGTCTATCAATGTCGCATTGTAAAACAGGTGTATGGGATGGTCATCTTTGAAAATATAATCTGCCATATGCTCCAGAAGCTCTATCCTTGAAAAAATATCAACAATATCCTACTCATGATGGCTGCTTTTTAATATCCAACATCAGAGCCAATTGGTTGACTAAGGATTGTTAAGTCAGTTGGAAGTAGAGTTTTAGATATTCAGTTTTGGGAATGCAGGGACAACCTAATCTTATACAGAGTCCAGTTCAACTCCCAATAAGGGATCCATGAGCTTGCATGGTCATGTATGTATCATGGTTATGAAAAAAATGGGAAATAAATGCCATATATTAATTATCTAGTTATGATAACCATTAATTGAGCAAACATTTACTAAATTTCTCATGTATCAACACTGAAATTGTTGTGGGGAAGATAAAAAAGACTGTGTTTAATTCTCTAGAAGTGGAAAAACAGGGACTGTTTTTAGCATTTAGCATTCGGTGTTTTCTTTTCCAATCAATATTCACATATTTTTCATCAAAAATGGCATTCCTGTTTTAATTTATTTGGTAGTAAAAAGTGCCTAAATCATTATGAGGGAAAATAGACATAGCCGTTCCATTAGAAAACAAAATTAAAGGATATAATGATGTTTGTGAACAAACAAGCATTGAAAAGTGCTTAGCTCATTGTTTCCTTTATTTCTTAGTTTTCACAGTGATATCTGTTGCTATAAATCTATATTTGTTTAAAACACATACAATCTATTGCAGTAATAGAAGAGTAAGAGAGAAATCGTAGAGAGTTGTTTTTTCTATTTTACCTACATGTGAACATCAGGACCTTACTTCTATAAGATAAGAAAAATCTGTGCAAACCAGTTTGGATGAAAGTATATATTCATAATAACAATATTGATTACCACTTATTGAGAGTCTATGTTATGTCAAGTTATTTGCATAAAAATAACTCTCTTTTAAACTATAACCCTAAAAAGTAGCTATCCTAATTTCCTTTTATAGGTCAAACTAAAGTACTGAAAAATTAAACAGGCTACCAAACTACCAGTTAGGAAGTGACAAGGCAATATTTGAACCTGAGTCAATTGGCTCACTCCAAGACTGTGCTTCAATATGGAAGAGTTGATGCTTTGAGTCATTGTTCCAGTGGGGAGATACTACTACCTGCTAGCTAACATCAATCCTTAACCCCTGACTCGGGCTTTTTCATTTACTAGTTGTTTAGACTTGAGTAAGTTAGTTAACCTCTCTGTTACAAAGTTTATCTTATTCAGATGAAATGAGATAATTCATATGAAATAATTGTGTAAGAAGCTGTCCTATAGCAAGTGATCAGTAAAGATGCTACTACTGTTAGTTACTCTTACTGTACTACTGTTTTACTATCACTTTATATTTATAAGATAACTGACTTGTATTCGAGGTACAGCCTGGTCTGGGAGAAAATCAGAACCTTCCCAGGAAAATCGTTTGCATCATTAACAAATTGATCTATTTGGTGGACTATAGCCGTGGTGATGATCTAGCCAATGAACTATAGCTTTGTGACCAGCATTCAGCCCCAGCTCTTAAAAGGGCAGATGCTATAGAAAATAACTGTCCATAGAATTTGTAGTCCCTATTTTCAGTCTTATTTAATGGGCTGATTACCCTTAGAACCAACAGTGATTCCTCATAATGCATCTCTCTTTCTTACCTTTCAAGGCAACTTGAAAGAGTGATTGTTAGCAGAAGATGATATTTTGGTAAAGAACAAAAAAGATAAAGTAAGACTGGGAAAGAGATAATCCCTAAAATGTTTTTCTAAAGTACAGAGAATTATAATTCCAACCAAGAGGAAAATATTTTAGACATCTTTTCTTGTCCTTAAACTTAGAGTTGTCAGATAACATACAGGATGCCCAGTTAAATTTGAATTTTAGATAAGCGGCAAAATTTTTAGTATAAACATGCCCCAAATATTTTATGAGACTTACTTATACTTTTAAAACAGGGTTTTTTTAAATCTGAAATTCAGATTTCATTGGGTGTCCTATATTTTTATTTGCAAAATCTGGCAACCCTGCTTAAAATGGTCACAATTAGCTCAGGCATTTTCATACTTTCTAATTTCACATTGGAGTTGAAGTCAGTATGGGAAGCCACGCTTTGGAATATGGAGTCCCAGGCTGAGTGTGACGCCAAGCAAACATTCATAATGAAGTGTGCATACTGAGCCCAACCTCCCACTCTTATCTCCTGTACTGTCTAGCAGGTATCCTGTATTTCTGTTGAAACGTGAAATGTTGTTTCTCTAATCCTAAACTTTCCTTCCTTCATCACTCATCTTTACCCTGGAACACCCTTCCCTGTCATATTTTACCCATCAAATTCTTAAATACTCTTTAAGACCTATTAGAAATGGCTAATTGCCCACCTATCCCATGGCATAAATTTGTGGGACCAAGAATGGTTTTTATAGTGGAATGTCAGCAGAAGTGAGGTATTTTATTTCTGGGGCAAGGTGATCAAGAAGAAAGTGTGCTTTCTCCTGCCTTTTTCCCCTTTTGCTGTTTGAAGCAGATGGGCATAAAGATATTGGAAGCCATGTGCTGTAGATGGGAGAGCCACATGATGGAAGCATCCTGGGTTTCTGTATTACGGTTTTGAGGAGAGATACCTGATGATCAGACATATGTGTTTGAAATTTTACAGAACCAAGATATGAACTTGAATTGTTTTTTCTTATTTTGTTATTGTTTAGTGTTTTTCTAACATAGCCCATAATGAATCATACCCTATCCTATGAAGCTTTTATCTATGAATTAAATAAAAACATCATCAGACACTAAATATAAATGACACAGATTTTACACTTGAGATTTTGCACTGTCTAGTATGAAAAATAGGCATGCAATAATAGTAAGGTGTAAGATTTGTTGTGATCTATATGTCAAGTACTATGCTAGCCACTTTATCCCTATTATTTCATTTAATCCTCATAATAAACCTGTTAGAAAGATACCATTATTATTATTATTATTCCATTCTACTGATAAGGAAACTGCATAAGAATAGAGACATCTCTTAACATCTTTGAGCCAAACATTCAAAGATGTTAAGAAATTTGCTGAAAGTCAGGCAATTAAGTGCGGAAGTCAGGTTTCAATCCCAGACAATCTGACTGTGGAGCCTAAATGCTGAATCAATACTGGAATTCAGCGTGATACATGTTATTGAATAATAAAGTAAGAAGACAAAGAAGGACCAGCAAGTTTTATTAAGACAGGGATATCCAGAAAGTTTTCTCGGAAGAGGTGATTCTTGAACTGACTCTGAAAGAAGAGTTATTGAATCATAAAATCGTAAATGTATGCCATGCTAAGGAGATTGTGTCTACCCAAAAGATGCTGAGGACCCATTGAAGAGTTAAGAGGAGGGGTAAGGGGTCAGCCTCACATTCTTCCCAGATTTCCCCAATAATTTTTTTTTTTCCAGAAAATACCGAGACCTGTTCTATGATGCCAAATACTTGGTTTTTAGAGCACTGAAGGAAGTGAATTCCTTTATGTAGACTTTTCTGGAAAGAATCTACTTGTTCTGAACACTTTGTGCTTTTTTGTCATTGTTGCTTCCTTTTCACTGATGGCACTCTGAGAAAACATTCCAAAGGTCACCATGTCAATATTCAAATCAGACCTATGATGAGAACAGCATTCTATATTAGTAATAGAAAAACAAGGCTCTAAACTCTGCTTCAAAGACTTCATGTTGCTCTTGGCTCTAACTAGGGGAAAGGCTTCAAGCAGGCATATGAAATACGAAAGTACAAGTGCTGCTTCAAATAGAACAGTGATTGAGTAACATGGTTAAACCCGAAACAAACATTAAGACTGGTTCCCATAAGAGGGTCTGACACATAGTAGGCACTCAATAAATATACACGAAATGAATTAAGACCAAGAGAGAGATTTTCCTCTCACCTGTACTGGTACCAATGGATATGGATTGCTCAGCACATTATTCTTTTTTTTTTTGTTAAACAAATAAATTTATTTATTTATTTATTTTTGGCTGCTTTGGGTCTTCCGTTGCTGTGTGTGGGCTTTCTCTAGTGGCAACGAACGGGGGCTACACTTTGTTGCGGTGCGAGGGCTTCTCATTGCGGTGGCTTCTCTTGTTGCAGAGCACAGGCTCTAGGCGCTCAGGCTTCAGTAGTTGTGGCACACAGGCTTCAGTAGTTGTGGCTTGCAGGCTCTAGAGTGCAGGCTCAGTAGTTGTGGCACACGGGCTTAGTTGCTCCATGGCATGTGGGATCTTCCCAGACCAGGGCTCGAACCTGTTTCCCCTGCATTGACAGGCGTATTCTTAACCACTGCACCACAAGGGAAGTCCAGCACATTCTACTTACTGAGTGTTTTAGGTTGAAGGGAATCAGGCAGGTGGGCAGGAATCAATAACCTGCTTATCCAAAGTTAGCTTTCCAACTCTCTCATCCACTAAACACAAAACTGGAAATAAAATCTAAAGGGTCTCCATTAGGCCGAAGGACAACAATTCTGCTTCATAGGAGAGGCTGCATCACTCACATTTGGCTCACATCTGGCATCGCTTGTGCATTGTATGGACCATTTGATTTTTCTGTGCTTGGCACATTGTAGGCATTCAATAAATTGTTTACTGAAATAACAGAGGAGAGAGGACTATGCGGTGCTCAGCTGAGACTAGCAATTTAATAAGCTTGACTGTGTAGTTTCTCTATAGCAGACAAGAGGCATGAGTAAGACAATTAGGGACAAGAGGAATGAATGAGATGGTCTGTTGTAGATGACATTGATGTCAGACAAATAAGCAGTATTCAAATGTTGGCTTTGCCTCTTACTTGTGGTGTGATGTTAAGCAAGTTGCTTGGTCTTTCCGAACCCTTTTTCCTAAGTAAAATGTAAACGATTTTACCTATATTATGTCATTTGAGGATTAAATTAGCCAAAAAAAAAAAAGTAAAGTAGATACTTGATAAAAGCCAGTTGGCTAGGGGTACTTAGTTTGAGGGCACTGACCCCCTAAGAACAGGGCTGATCATCTCCAAGGGCTCATTAATTAGACCACATGGGTTATTCATGGCCAGCACCTATTCTAATTGATTAGTTCCACTATGTACCACTGCTAAATATTTTGCCTCCCACCTCTGCCTAAACAAATCATATCACACCATGCAATAAATGCAATAAATCAATACATTTAATTATGATCTCAGGTCATCAAGGAAAGTGTAGTGTTACAGTCAAAAGTGTAATAAGAAGGAAATAGGTATTGCTTTTAAAGAAAGATCTTGATCCTCCCTGAATAATTTTTTTTCCTGAAGATCAAATGGTTAGTCATGATTTATGCAGACCGCTCACTTGCTGTAAGAGTGAAACCCCTGATGAGGCTAAGTCAACACAATATTCTTATAGTAGCTATGCCTCATTAACTCTTGGAGAAATTTGCTCACAGAAGCACACAGGTTCAGATAAAACAAAACCTTATGAACAGGAGTGTTTTGTTGAGATGAACAAAGTCTTGAAGTGCTAGGGCAAAGGCTCCTCAAAGCAGGACTGGGGTGTGGCCTTCAGACAGTGTCTTTGCCTACAGAGCAAGGCCAGCCAGGGCTTATGTAACAGAGGGCCTCTTTCATTCCAGCAGGAAACCCTACGTCCAGACGACACCCTGCTTCCAGACACTGCCAGGTAACAGCCTGACTGCCTCCTTTCTTCTTCCTTCCCCATGAAAGACAGACCCAGAGCAGGGTTTTCCCTCACAGCCTGAATTCATTAGATTCATTTTTTTTCCTCCCAACCATGCTGTGGAGGTTGAATTGCCCTCATTCATAAGTCGACTCCAGACAAGAGAAAGTGACAGAAAGATCCAGCTATCGCACCTCATAAAATGTGTCCACTGAAAATCACAAGCAAAAATTGGATGAAAGATCCTAAATAACAGGGTACTCAGGAACCCATATGGAATACCAACACTTCTTACAGGTCTGGGAGCATAAAGGTGCTTTGGGCTTAGCATGAAAAAACAACAACCACCACAAATCCTCCTGATCACCCTTGATCATCATTTCATTCCTGGTTCCAGATGGTTCTCAAGGTTTCTTTCACTCCAGACAAACCCCTTGTTCTTTAAGGAAAAAAAGTGTATTGAGCTTAAGTGTGGATCGGAAGCAAGGGTTTGGGAATCAGACTGGTTTCAGTCAGAGCCCCCGCTCCCTTCTTCTCGGAGCTATCTCTTCCCAGTACTGCTCTCTAGTACTGTTCATAATTATCTGCTGTCACGATGCTATTGCTTTTGGCAATAAACACTTAGCACATTGCTACTGGTTTTTGCCAAGACAGCATGCCCCACTCTGATTTATGGTCTAAAAGATGCAAGACCAGCTTTCATACCATACTTCATTCCATAAAAGAGATTATATAAGAAGCCAGCTCTCTCCCCATGTCCATCTCCCCGCTTTTTCCCCAGATGCAGGACAAGCTGCAGAATGTACAACTGGAAATGAGAAGGGCAGAGGCTAAATGAGACATGAGCCTGAAATCTGATTTGAAGTCTATTTTTCCTGTCAGAATATATTTCCCTTTGTTCTTCAAAAAAATAAACCAGAGGCAAAATCATAAAATAGAAGTTTCCCATTAACATCTGATCATTCATCCCCCATTTGTATCTTTTTTAGCACCTCTATTAATCCCCTCTGTACCCCCCAAACATCCATCTTATCCAAGTCAACATGGCAGAGAACACAATAGGCTTTAGAATCAGATGTATGTGGGTTCGAATTCACTAAACCTCTTTGAGTCTCAATCTGTGTATTTTTAAATAAGTTAATAGTTGGCATAAGAAGATTTTTTTGTGTGGCTAGTGTGAGGGAGGGTTAAAGACAAACCTATGCTGAAGTCTCTGGGTGCAGGATTGGCACTTACTAAAATTCTAGCTTCCTTCTTTCCTTACCTTCTACCCTTTTACTGCCCATCAGGTTTTCCCTGTAAGCTTGTGTATCCCTTTAGTAGCCATCTTCCTTCATACTGACCTATGCAAAAATACTATGGGTACAAAACCTTCCTATATCTTATTTACCTCTTTCCTCTCCCAGCCTCTCAGAACATTGAGAACAAATGAGTGGTTACTGGTGGAGAGAGGGGCAGAGGGAGGGGCAAGTTAGGTGAAAGGGATTAAGAGGTACAAACTACTAAGTATAAAATAAATAAGTTATAAGGATGTAATATACAGCACAAGGAATATAGGCAATGTTTTATAATAACTTTATATGGAGTATAATCTATAAAAATATCAAATCATTTTGTTGTATGTCTGAAACTAATATTATATTTTTAAGTCAACTATACCTCAATAAAAAAAGAACATTGCTCTGCCTTTTGTTGTTCTGATAACTTAACCATAATTAGAGAAAAATGGATGTACTTGGTCAATGTGTTGCTACGTTCAGGTGACATCCTCATTTTAATAAAAATGGAGATAATACCTTAAACCAAAGTCCTGAGGACCTCAAGTAATTTAACTTGGCAAACATTGATTGGATGCTTACTAATGTAATAGATGAAATAGAAATCTAATGAAATAGATGTAGGGAATGACAAAGAGAAAAGAATTGACCCTTGCCCTTGCAGAATTTAGAGTCTGGTATAGAAGACAGACACACAGAAATAAGTATTAAAAGAGTGGATTCCAGTATGTTAGAATAGAAGTTGAACCAAAAGTCATGGGAGTATGTGGAAGAAGGAGATGAATTCCAGCTGGAGAAGTAAAAGAGCTTTTCATGCAGGAGGAATGTTTGAGCTAAATTTTTAAGGATGAGTTTTGAGAATGGCGTGAGTAGCTTGAGTAAAGACCCAGAAGCTGAAGAATGAATAGTGCTTTTGGAGAATAGCAAGTAGAACATGGTGGTTGCGTGCATGAAGAAAGCTGCTTACCATATCATTGAACAAAGGATGTTGTGGCCATCAAGCCACCAGCCACTGCACCACCCCCAGCTATGCACCCTGTGGGGATTCAGGATGGAGAAAAACAGGATATTGTCCCTAGATAGTTAAGGTGTATATCAAAGGAATGATTTCAGTAAGTCTAGATTCTTGCATCTTTCCATACACTGAAAAGGGCTAAATTCATTAACTTGAGATGTCTGGTTTTCTTTAATTAACAGTAATGTTTTGATGTTCCAACTACCTGGGGTTTTTTGTTTGTTTGTTTGTTTATTGTGCAAAAAACTACATATTCTGGCCCCTCCCTTACCTCATTGTAACAGTCCCTCAGAGCTATCTGAGAGGCTGTGTCCCAGGCTTAAGTCCTCAGTATGTCCACTGAATAAAACATAATTCCCAACTTTTAGGTTGTGCATTTTTTTTCAGTCGACAGCTGTAATACAAGTTACAGGTTGGGAGTGCATATTGTAGTAGAAAATAAAATTATAAATGAAGTTGGTAATACCGTTGAGGGCTCTGCTTCACAGCTTGAGCAATCTGAACTTTTCACTTGCAGTATAAATCTACTGTAGATTCTAAAGCAGGAAGGATCATGATTGTTTATATACGTTAGAGAGACAGGGCACTCTGGTAACAGATTTGTATTAGAATCAGAAAGAAGCTGGTAGCAGGCTGACCAGTTGGAAAATGGTTACTAGAATTTAGGTCCACGGTAACACAGCAATAGCAGTCAGAGGGTGATGAAGGGACAGAAGGAAGGAACAGATGGCAGGGACATTTTGGACCAAAGACAGCAGAGCTTGGCTTCTTCACAGAGTGTAGAAAGTTCCAGAGAAGGAAAAGTTGAAGATTAATCTAAGCTATTTATCCTGGAAGACTGAAAGCATGGGTATGCCACCAGTGAAATGGGTAAGTGGTAAGTTTGGTTTGGGGTTTGCAATAGAACAAATAGAACGCAGGCAGATTTTTTCTGATCTTGGACAGCTTTAAACTCACTGGGCCACAATTTCCTCATCTATAAAATAAACATCATAATCCATGTTGTGATTATCTCACTGGGTTACTTGAAGATCAGGCAAGGTCATGAGTGTGGCTGTATTTTCTAAACTATCAAATACATTTCCAAGTGAGGGATCAATGAAACCATTCAAAGCCCCTGTGCTGCCCATTAGAGACAACTTGGTATAGGTTGGCATGGGGCTTCCCACACACGAAACAACACCCTGACTTGTAAGAAGATGAGTTTTTAAAAAAAGAAATCTCAAGAAAATGTTCTCTAAATATCACATTTTTATGTCCGACCCAGCAGTCTCTGGTGTTTTACTGCCAAAGTGTTCTGAATTGAATCAGCTCCATTTAGGGTTTTGACCAAAAACGTTTTCAAAATAAAAAAGGAGAACAAAAGCCATTGTTATGGAAGACTGAAAGCCTTCTCCTGTTCCTGAAGTTGGCTCACATGTGTGACTTCAGCCTTCGTGGAGCAGCTTAGGATATGAATGAGGCCAGAAACCAAAATGGGTCTGGAATATGAAAATGGATTAAATCTAGCAGCATGAAAGCTATAAAACCTTCTTTACTATCAAGCTATCCAGGGGATTTGATATGTCTTTACTTCTAAGTGTCACCTGTATGTGTCTTGGTGAAGTTGGCAATGATCTGCCATGCTCTGCATAGATTGCTAGGAATTCTGAGATTGGTAAGAGGATCAGAGGGATAGCCTTCTGAGAGGATGTGATTTCAGTGCCTGATTCTCTGCTGAAAATATAAGAAGCTGGGTGAGAAAAAGAGGCATGTGAGGAGATGCTACCCACAGACATATGGTTAGAGGCATTTTATTTGTCTTTAATTACAACATTACACATCTATATCTATATCTATACCTATATCTATATAGATACCTATGATTTTTTTTGTCCATTATGGATGTATGTATGAATGTATATATGTATTCATTCCATTTATTTGTTTATTTATACCTGGCCTTTGAACTGGAAGGAATTAAAGCAGGCTTTTTTTTCTTTCTTTTCTTTTACTTTTTTATTTTATTTTATTTTTAACATCTTTATTGGAATATAATTGCTTTACAATGTTGTGTTAGTTGCCGCTGTATAACAAAGTGAATCAGCTAAACATATACATATATCTCCATATCTCCTCCCTCTTGTGTCCCCCTCCTACCCTCCCTATCTCACCCCTCTAGGTGGACACAAAACACTAAGCTGATTTCCCTGTGCTATGCGGCTGCTTCCCACTAGCTATCTATTTTACATTTGGTAGTGTATATATGTCCATGCCACTTTCTTACTTTGTCCCAGCTTACTCTTCCCCCTCCCCATGTCCTCAAGTCCATTTTCTACATCTGCATCTTTATTCCTGTCCTGCCCCTAGGTACATCAGAACCATTTTGGTTTTGTTTAGATTCCATATATATGTGTTAGCATACAGTATTTGTTTTTCTCTTTTTGACTTACTTCATTCTGTATGATGGTCTCTAGGTCCATCCACCTCACTACAAATAATTCAATTTCATCTCTTTTTATGGCTGAGTAATATTCCATTGTATATATGTGCCACATCTTCTTTATCCATTCATCTCTCAATGGACACTTAGGTTGCTTCCATGCCCTGACTAATGCAAATAGAGCTGCAGTGAACATTGTGGCACGTGACTCTTTTTGAATTATGGTTTTCTCAGGGTATATGCCCAGCAATGGGATTGCTGGATCGTTTGGTAGTTCTATTTTCAGTTTTTTAAGGAACCTCCATACTGTTCTCCATAGTGGCTGAATCAATTTACATTCCCACCAATAGTGCAAGAGGGTTCCCTTTTCTCCACACCCTCTCCAGCATTCATTGTTTGTAGGTGTCTTGATGATGGCCATTCTGACTGTTGTGAGGTGATAACTCATTGTAGTTTTGATTTGCATTTCTCTAATGATTAGTGATGTTGAGCATCCTTTCATGTGTTTGTTGGCAATCTGTATATCTTCTTAGGAGAAATGTCTATTTAGGTCTTCTGCCCATTTTTGGATTGCATTGTTGGTTTTTTTGATATTGAGCTGCATGAGCTGATTGTAAATTTTGGAGATTAATCCTTTGTCAGTTGCTTCATTTATAAATATTTTCTCCCATTCTGAGGGTTGTCTTTTCATCTTGTTTACGGTTTCCTTTGCTGTGCAAAAGCTTTTAAGTTTCATTTGGTCCCATTTGTTTATTTGTGTTTTTATTTCCATTTCTCTAGGACCTGGGTCAAAAAGGATCTTGCTGTGATTTATGTCATAGAGTGTTCTGCCTATGTTTTCCTCTAAGAGTTTGATGGTGTCTGGCCTTACATTTAGGTCTTTAATCCATTTTGAGTTTATTTTTGTGTATGATGTTAGGGAGTGTTCTAATTTCATTCTTTTACCTGTAGCTGTCCAGTTTTCCCAGCACCACTTATTGAAGAGGCTGTCTTTTCTCCATTGTATATTCTTGCCTCCTTTATCAAAGATAAGGTGACCTTGTGTGTGTGGGTTTATCTCTGGGCTTTCTATCCTGTTCCATTGATCTATATTTCTGTTTTTGTGCCAGTACCATACTGTCTTGATTACTGTAGTTTTTTAGTATAGTCTGAAGTCCAGGAGCCTGATTCCTCCAGTCCATTTTTCATTCTCAAGATTGTTTTGGCTATTTGGGTGGGGGGTGATGTTCAAGCATGGGGCGCAGCCTCTGCTTAGGATCTGTGTGGAAGGGGAGAGGCAGCACATTGAAAGGAGGGTCTCTGGAATGTGGAGTTCCAGAGATTGGAGGTAGGGCCCTGAGTGAGGGTGTGTGGGTGGGGTTTAGGCCCATTTTATTGGAGGGGGTCACAGAGGGCATCTCCAAATGTAGAGGTAGGGCTCTGGGTGGGGTATAGGGGTGGGGCTTGGGCTCTGCACAACAGGACAGAGGCTCCAAGGGCAGAGGGTTAGGCCCGGAAGCCCAGCAGGCTCCCTGGTGCCTAAGTGGAGAGGGAAAGCACTGGCCCTGTTCCCTTCTGTTCCTTCCCACCACTCCCCCACCATCTTCCCCAGGGTCTCCCCCGCTGCCATTGGACCCCTAACTGTGGGTGTGTCCTGCTGAGAGTAGGAACTCCTTCTCTCCCTTAGCTGTCCCTCAGGGGTGCCTGTCCTGGAGGTCTGGCTTTTACTTTTGCTCCCCCTTCCCTCCCTCACACTCCCTCAGGACCCATGCAGCTGGATGGACCTAGGTGGGCAGAGGGTCAGGGCCAGGATCTCAACAGGTTCCTGGGGGTCCAAGTGGGCAGGGGAAACCTGGCCACACTCCCTTTTGATTCTCTGCCCTCCCAATGGTTCCCTGAGTTCCCCCTTCGGGCGTGGGATCCCTTCCCCTCCCCCAGCCACCCCTCAGGGGTGCCAGTCCTTTCCCGCCTCCACTTCTCCTCCCCCTTCACTCCCTCCACGCCCCACATCCTACCCAGTCACTGGGGGTTCCTCCCATCCCCTTAGGTGTCCATGGTCCCCCACCGGTGCCTGGTAGGTGACATAGTCATGAGGAGATGCGAATTCCGTGTCCTCCTAGTATGCCATCTTGACTTCACCCCCCACCATGCATTATTGAAGAATTGCCACCTAATTCTGGCTTTAGATTTCTTGATAGCCAAGGTAAACATGAAAGCATGCTCAATGACCATGGGTATTCAAGAGGCACACATCTATTTCTGGTGGTAAGACTCGACTCAAGTTTCTGCTATGGATCCTCATAAAGGAAACACCTTAAAATACAGTGGACAACATCTTCATTGTAGATATCATGGAAAGTTTCGTCTGATTGTATTTATGATAATTTTCCTCAATGAATGAGGGTCAGTGTCCTAACACTGAGATACCATAAATCAGTGTGTATGAAGATCATTTTTGAGCTAATTAACAAAATTGAAATTCATACTATAGATAAAAAAGCAGTATATCAAAGTTAAATTTACTGAAGTTGATAACTATTCTGTGGCTATGTAAGGGATTATTTTTATCCTTATGATATATACACTGAAGTATGTAAGAGTAAATGGACATGACACATGCAACCTAGGCTCATATGGGGGAAAAGAGAGAGAAAATGATAAAGCAAATGGGGCAAAATGTTAACATAGGTGAATTTAGGTAAAGGGCATTTGGATATTCAAGGTACTATTTTTATTCTTGAAACATTTCTACAAGTTTGAAATTATTTCCAAATAAAACATTTTTTTTAAAAAAAAAGGAATAAATTTTCATTGAAATTCAAATGCAACACTCATTTGAAAAGAAGTATGAAACCCAAGTTAGTTGACACAAGAATTTCGTGAGATACAAGTACATGAAATGACAATGACTTGATTAAAGCTTCATCAGTAGAAGAAAGATCTGTTCTGAGAAGATTGTTTCCCTATGACACATACCTGTGGGGATAGCCATCTTGATCATGATCAGTGAGGAAAACATTTGGCCAAACTTATGTAGAGCTACAACTTAATTCATCTAAATAAAAGTCTAAGGGGAAACATCATTCACATAGTCAAAAGACCAGCACTGTTGATCATTTAGCCTTTCCTGGTGGTGATAAAGGTATTGATGTCAAACATACGTGTGAAGAATTTGAAATGTTTAAAGTGTAAGAAAAAAATATAGAGAAATAAATGCAATGGTGCATTTTAGGAAGTTACAGAAATAATAAATACTATTTTGGTTTATATATATAAATTACTATTTTCGCTCCTTGATCTATTTGCTTAATTTATTTAAGACTATACTATATATAACGAAATATGAAATAGCTGAAAAAATTCACAACCATTGTAATGACCTTAACTTAGGTTTTAAAAGAAAATTTAAATTATTTTACTACAAAACTGATGCATTTGTAATGCGGACATTTTAGAATACAAAACCGAAATTAAAACCACTCTAATCTTATTATTCAAATGTTTTGTATGTATGTTATTTACAAAAATGGAATTATTTTATAATAGAGTTTTGAAATTGCCTTTTATAAACTTAATATAAATTGCTTTCTATAAAATTTTATCCTTTAAACAGTTGGATGTTATTCTTAGCTTTAACAGTCCATTACTATTCATTTTCTCCAGTGTAAATTACTAGTTGAGTTTGTTGTATGTGTAAAAAGAAACTTAGAATATAACCAACTGGTAAATTTTAGAAACTTCATATATAATGTAATTTAGGGGAAATAATCCTTGCTGAATTACTAAAATCAACCATTAAGGAAAGCCAATAAACTATAATAGACCAATTTAACCTTGACACTTGTATTTAAGCAAAACAGCTTTTGGGTGATGATGGGATTTTACCTTACTGAGATTTTTTTTCCCCAATAAAAGTTAAATAATAGCAATGCTGGAGTAATTAAAGGCAAGTCATATTTTCTTGGGAAAACTTTTCCAGTGAACAGAAACTCCAGTTTTCAGTTTGCTTTCCGGTCTGGTTTATAGGTGAATTTAGAAATTAGTCGTAGATGATGGATAGGAAATGAAAATATAAATGGAGAGAATTAAATCCTAAAAGTTTAATGAGTTCCCTGATTCCAGAATGCCTGGTTAATACTATAATGTGAATATGTTTGGCAAAGCAAGAAAGATTGAAAATAATCTGAGATGTCTATCAATGGTTCATAAATACTATGTCCATGGAGGGTTAAGAAAAGAAAACAGTAAGACCCCCTTTCAGTTGGAGGATAATTGCTACCTTCTCATACAACTCGGCTGGACTTCAAAGTCAACCAGGCATTTACTATTACAGTCATTTAAGGTAAAATAGGCTGTTTGCTTTACAAGGAAGCCAGTTGGAAGAAAGCATGTAGTAAGAAGTTTCTTCAACACAATTTCATGCAATTTGAAAATAAAATGTATTCAAGAGAGTTCAAAGAGATATATTAACTCGGGCTGAAAATAGAAAACAGGGACAGAATGATATGACTTTATTTTGGAGACAAATAATTTACCTAATTAAGGTTAAGTGTAACTTTCTTGCTTTGAAGGTCGCTGAGATAAGCTTAGTGTTTGCAAAATTCCTAGTTCACTTTTCTTAATCTGATCTGCTCAGAGGCTTTCCCTCAAAAGTACCAGGCACCCTTGCTGACTTTTCTCCTAGACTGGAAAAGAGTTAGTAGCATGCAAAATTTTGAAAGAACTGGATTATCTTGCCATTTCCACTTCTTTTCAATAACATTTCTTATTAAATTCCATTTCCCCAAAAATCACTAGGCCTGTCACCAGCCTGTCAATGCCTCATATCCTGGGTCTCTATTTACCATCAAAATATATTGGGGACTTCAGGGTCCCAAACTCATCCTAGGGGACAAAGAGAGGAGATAGCTTAATCAGAGAACTCATACCTGCTAAAATTCTAATTAACTAATGAATCCTTTCAGAAAATGATATGCTTTGATCAGCTGATGTCCTTACGGAACTTTTAGTCCCTAAGACTATAAGGAGAAATACTGTTTGTCCCAGAGTCCTTTCTGTGAACTAAATAACTAATCATCTATTTCATCCATGGGAAAAAAACAGATCCAAATAAGGCCTTTATTTTTGGAGCCCTATTAATGAATACTGGTACCCTAAACAGGAGATTATAGACTATGTCTTTAATTTCACGGTTGAAGAAACCAAGTTCCAGAGAGACTTGTCATATTGCCCAGGGTCAATGAGAGAGTGTGTGCCAGACTGGGTTTAATAATGCAGGTCTTTGGCTCCCCTAAAAAAATGACCTCCAGTAATATCCTGCTGCTAAATTAGGGATTTCTTACAAGATTATAAAATATAGAGAATAGCCATAGAGAATTAGGAGATTTTAACAAAAAACATGTTACAGATGTTTGGAAACTAGCCTTCAAAATATTTTTCAATAGTCCTTAGATGGAAAACATTCTGATTGGTCTGGAAAATACATATCTATTTTAAATATGATTATCTTCCTTGAGACTAATTTGTTAATTAGATTTACTGTATTATTCAGTTTAATTGGGTTTTATGTAGATTTTGAAACAGTTAATTTAGAATGTTTGCCTGATCAATTGCTTATTCAGAATAGTATACAGTTGCCTAACTGCTTCCTTGTTTTATCCAGAGATACTGGCATGAAAAATGAATGCAAATATATGAATAATTTAAACAAATATATTTGTATATTTAGATCAATATTCAATATTTTAGGTGAAAGATTGCTACTGTCTGATATTATAAAGTGAATCAATTATCTACTTCATGTGTAGATATAAAGGAAAGTTTATCTTTTTGCTAATACAGATATTTTGAGGAGAGATAGTACAATACATTCTTTTTTCTCCTAATTATTATATATTTTACAAATAACATTTAATAGTACAAAAGGAAATAATGAGGAAGGAAAGAAGGAAGAAAGGAAGGAAGGAAGGAAGGAAAACTACCTATAATTCATACCTTGAACCATAACTGTCTTCAATTTTCTTATTGTATTCTTTTTATGGATAGTTTCATAGTTGTGAACAAGAATAAATACCTTTTTGATTCCATATCAAACATTAAACATTTTGTCATAGATACAGGTATTGTAATAATTTCTGTGATTACATGTTTAGTGACTTTATAGTTTATCAAATTAAAGAACATGGGTCACCTAAATCACTCTACAGTTCAAAATTTTATTGTTTTTCAAGTTTTTCTAATGTAGATAATGCCACAGTAGATATATTGGAGCAAGTATCATGTACTCTTACATAGAGTATACATTTCTAGAAGACTGAAAAACTGTTGGCCCATAAGATGCAGTTTTGTGACTCTTAATACATAGGTCAAATTGCTTTTAAAAGAGGTTGTGCCAATTGATAATAAGGTAAACTACTCTTAAAACTCTTTAAATGTGACATCGATTATAATTTAAACACTTTCTATTATAGGGATAGCATTATACGTAGGACTACATGACCCACTGATTATTTTCTATAAATAAACCTATGAAATTAGACATAAAGAAGGTCTTATCTTTTAAATCTTGAATTCCTAAAGTTCTCTTCACATTGGATATGAGTATGGTGAAGAAAGTAGGGCAAAAAAGGAAGGACACCTTTACTATACATCCAGATTAGGTGTTATAGAATTATAACAAAATATAGAATTAAAACTAAAGCTTGTTGGGACCTCCCTGGTGGTGAATTGGTTAAGAAACCGCCTGCCAAAGCAGGGGACACGGGTTCGATCCCTGGTCCGGGAAGATCCCACATGCCACGGAGCAACTGAGCTCGCATGCCACAACTACTGAGCCTGTTCTCTAGAGTCAGCGAGCCACAACTACTGAGCCCACATGCCACAACTACTGAAGCTCGCACGCCTAGAGCCCGTGCTCCACAACAAGAGAAGCCACCACAATGAAAAACCCACGCACCGCAACGAAGAGTAGCCCCCGCTCACCACAACTAGAGAACGACCGTGCACAGCAATGAAGACCCGACGCAGCCAAAAATAAATAAATTAATAAATTAATTAAAACAAAGCTAAACTAAAGCCTATGGATTTAACATTGGTCTAAGTTGGTCTGAGGTGACTGTGATTGTCACACAAGAGCAGTTTCAGCAAAATTAGAAACTTAATTGTCGCTCTATCTAAATACAGCAAACTGGAAGATTAAAGCAAATTAGGTACAGAAAAATTAATTTCCAGTAATCCGAATATATTAGGTAAGGTCTTATTTTCAGTACATAATATCCAAATAGCTTTCTTTATCCTTGGATATATTGCAACACTAAATGTCTATGAAATCATTCTATTTCTAAACTGTATTGTAAAAAATTGTTTTAGTCTCCATTCCACTAACCATAGCCATTATATAATTAGAGATTCAGGAATTGTGATTATGGGATCATGTATCCACAGTGTAGCTTAACCATGGAAAACTTGAAAGTATTATATTGTTATTTATGAACTTTTACATTTAGTTAAATAATGGTGGGGTTTGAAGAAAGAAACTATGAGAGAATCTAACAAGTTTTGTTTAATTTGTCATTTTCAGTTGCAATAAAGAACAAAAGTTTATAAAAGTGGCATTTCAGCTGCACTAACAGGTATTTTCAGTTTAGCACTAGACCAAAATTTAACTTCAGACTCCTCATATTTTGAAAGAAATCTACTAAATAAGAAACTGAGTTAAAGATTTTCTGATTATGTTAACAAATTCAATAAATCTAGAAAAAGTAAAATAGCCACCTCATTTCACTTCCCACATTTCACCAGTAGAAAATATAATTTTCTTTACTCATGAGAAATAACAAATAATTTTTTAAAAATCTTGTACATAAATGCAAGAAAAAAGGATTCTAAAAAGTCACTGAAGTAATTCTTAACCTAAAAAGTACAACAAAATGCAAATCTAAACTATATTTGATATAATTTGGTTAGTAAAATACATCTAGTAGCTGAGTTAAAGAACTATCCTCTACTTAGAAATGTTTTTTTTCATATATTGGTGATACAAAGGAAAAGTAGAAAACTCTTTGGGGAAATAGCTGGCTACTTCCCATTATATACTAATTTGCATCTTCTGAATTCTTTTCCAAAACTGAATCTGTTTTCCCAAAATAAATTCTTCATTAGTTGCTTTCTAGTTTAAACTGCACCTTCTTCTTTCCCTAATTCAATTTATCAAAAAGCAACTTTACATTTGACTATCTCCCTATGTTTTATTTTGATTTTTAATAAAAATATAATTTTTTTTGAGAATTATGTTTTATTTGGTGGACATTCTGAGGACTTCAAGCCTGGCACATAGCATCTCAGATAACTCTGAGAGACTGCTCCAAAGAGGCAAGGGGTGGGTGGGTGGGGATCCAGTAAATATAGGAGTTTTTGCAACAAATACCAGGTAGTCTGAACATCAAAAGATTACTGTTAATTAAAGAAAACCAGATATCTCAAGTTAAGGAATTTAGTGCTTTTCTATGTGTGGGAAGATGCAAGAGACTGGGTTCACTGAAATCATTCCTTTGAAATGCACCTCAGCTCTCTGGGGCCACATCCTGCTTCTCTCCATCCTGAATCCCCTCAAGGTGCACAGCTGGGAGTGACTGCAGTGGCTGAAGGCTTGGCAGTGAGCAGCTTGTTTGTCTCCATCCTGAGTTCTTTCAGGGTTCACTATCTGGGCAGCTGTAATGTGATGGCTTGGTGGCTGCAACATCCTTTGTTTTACTGATATGACAGGCAAATAAAAATATAATTATTATAAGAATAGGTAACAGGGATTGAAGACTAACTATGACCAAGGCATTATGCTTTACACTCTCTATGTATTTTCTCATTTAAATTTCACAACAGTCCTATGACAGACACTATTATCTTCATGTTATTGATTAGGAAAGTGACATTGGGTCTTCCCCGATGGTCCAGTGGTTAAGACTCTACCTTCCAATGCAGGAGGCATGGGTGCGATCCCTGGTCAGGGAACTAAGATCCCACATGCCATGGGGTGCAGCCAAAAACTTAAAAAAAAAAAAGTGACATTGAGAGAAGTCAAGTGTCTTGTTCAGTATCATAGAAATAGTAACTAGTGAATCTGCAATTTGAACTCAGATCTGTAGCACTTCATAGTCGTCTGAATGTGAATTACTGCATGAGGCTGCCATCTGACTATTACCTCTGAGGTGTTACTGTCTTCAATAAACCAGTGGAATAGCAGTTTACTGAATACAAACCTGTGTCAAAGAGTAGAATCTTTAATGTGTCAAATAGCAAAGATTTGGGGAATTCTTTTCACACCATGAAAGCACATATTAATTTCTGGGTTAGTCAATTTAATGAAAAATATTTCAGGAGACATTGCTTGTAAACTGAATTTAAGAAAGTGATTCAGATATGTTTAAGAGGGCCAGGAATCCCTGACTAGAGTCAGGAGAAAGCTCACAAAGATAATCTTCAAAACACGTGGCTCAGACTTTGGGTCCATTTCTTAGAGCTATACTATAAAGAGACTGGGTATTCAGGACAGAGAGCAGAGCAGATGTGTAATAGGTTCCTCTTGGCTCCTAATCCAGGGAAAATGAGCCACAGTGTGCTCCAGCTGGAGCTTCTGGGTGGTCTCCAAAGGTAGAACCTCACAGAGAGTTTCCACATCCAATCTGAAGGTCCCACATGTGCAAGGGAAGTGTTTGGAGTATCCATAGTAAGCACTGCTCTCCTATATTCTTTTTCTGTTGTTCCCAGGGACTTCAAAGGGGCTGGTTTCTCATTAAAATGGTACATATAAAGTGACTGTTAGAAATAATGGGAATATTGCTACCATCAATTGGTGAAAGGGTTTCTCTTCACAACTCATGTTCTGAAATGCATATTGAGTGCCTACTATATACCAGTCACTGTTATAGATATGGTTTTTTTATTGAACACTTCTTTCAACCTCTGAGGTAAATAATAATATCCCCATAATACAGGAGAGAAAACTAGGGTTTAAGCACCATGTAACTTGCCCCCAAATCATACAGCTTGAAAGTGAGAAAGCAAAGATTCTTATCTAACACATCTTAAACCTGAATGCAGCATTCTGACTTCTTCTCACAGACTAGCATTGCCTTTTGTAGCACAGAAGAAAGACAAGGCTGAATTGCCAACTCTCATCACGTTCATTTTAGTCACTGAGTATCCCTGACCCTTCCCATTAGCCTTCTTTGTGTCCTTTCCTTTTTTGCACTTTTTGGGGGACAGTACACCATCTTTATACTGGTTTTCCTTGTTGGCTGTGACAGCAGTCTATGAAAACCACAAAGACAATTAAAAACCCAAGTCAAAACACCAATAATGTCTTTAGGAATCATTCAACCCATGATAACAAAGATAACCACTTCTTTTTTTTTTTTTTTTTAAACATCTTTATTGAAGTATAATTGCTTTACAATGGTGTGCTAGCTTCTGCTTTACAACAAAGTGAATCAGTTACACATATACATATGTTGCCATATCTCTTCCCTCTTGCATCTCCCTCCCTCCCACCCTCCCTATCCCACCCCTCTAGGTGGTCACAAAGCACCGAGCTGATCTCCCTGTGCTATGCGGCTGCTTCCCACTAGTTATCTATTTTACATTTGGTAGTGTATATATGTCCATGACACTCTCTCACCCTGTCACATCTCACCCCTCCCCCTCCCCATATCCTCAAGTCCATTCTCTAGTAGGTCTGTGTCTTTATTCCCATCTTGCCACTAGGTTCTTCATGACCTCTTTTTTTTTTTTTTTTTTTCCCTTAGATTCCATATATATGTGTTAGCATACTGTATTTGTTTTTCTCTTTCTGACTTACTTCACTCCACTTTCCCTGTGACATACTAAAAGAGAAATTTCTGTTCTCCTGAAACTGTTCATCCAATACATGTTTCCACATACATATCAAAGGACTGATACATAATTATTTTGGTCTTATTTGATGATTCTAAAAAGAATTTTTTAAACTATTACATATCTTTTGATAGAAAAAAATCCTATAATTGAACATGTATTGGGAATTAAGTGAAACACATTAACTTTGTTTTATGAAGACAGTCCAAAAATTACATCATGCTGCTTGTTTCTTCATGAGTACAATTTCATGTGAAACTATTTAGCAACTATGAGCCATCTGCTTCCGAGGGCTTTCTATCAAGTTGCTAGAGTAATAGTGCAGAAAACAGAGTCATTTGTATTCAGAATTTGATAACTTTAGAATCATTATTATCCTTGATTGACAATTTATAGCTATTGTTTTCAATTTTTAATGAAAAGCAATGTTTGTAAGATTTTCATGATCATCACAGGAAATGATCCAACAGTATCACACAATTAAGTAGTTTCCAATATGATTCTATAAATTGTCTTTCATTATTTTCTTCTAGTTGACTTACAAGGGTATGCAATTGTATACCGATGAGACTTTTCAAAATTACTTTCACATTTGTCTTCCTACTTCCTTTTCTATATGGTAGTTAGATGATGGTGGTATTGGTCTTATTACTACCATTTAAAAGTTGGGAAAATAGAGGCACAGAAAAGTTTAAGCAACTTGCTTAATTTCATATAGTTGCTTGATGGCAGACAAATGATGAGTGCCCAGGTGTTTTTGATTCTCAGCCCTTAAATCATTTCGCAGAATCAGTTCTGTGGAATACTAGTGTCCTAATAAATGTGAGTAAGTATTCTAATAAAAATAAGTGTCCCAAGGTCACATCAGTTTGAGAAACACTGCATGATATAACTTTATGGTTGCCTTTAAATTTTCACAGCAGTCATGAGATATTAAAAGGTCAGTGAAGTCCTATAATTTAAAAAAAATGTTTAACCAGAGTATCTTCAATTTATTGGCCCATGAACACCTTGAAAACCCACTAATATTCTGCAGTACATAGTTTAGAAAGTGTTACACCAACTATACATGTAAGTTTTACTTTGGACATCACTATATCTAATTATTTTATTTTTCACAAAGTCTAGAAAATGCTAGAGCCAAGAGTAAGAGTTTAACGTTAGTTGACTGAGTGATAAAATCTATGCTATAGGTATTTACAGGTAGCAGCTTAAACAAATGGATGTCAGGTGTTTTTTTTTAATTATTTATTTTATTTATTTTTATTTTTGGCTGTGTTGTGTCTTCATTGCTGCACGAGGGCTTTCCCTAGTTGCAGCTAGTGGGGGCTACTCTTCGTTGCGTTGTGCGGACTTCTCATTGCGGTGGCTTCTCTTGTTGCAGAGCACAGGCCCTAGAGTGTGCAGGCTTCAGTAGTTGTGGCTTGCAGCCTCAGTAGTTGTGGCACACGGGCTTACTTGCTCCACAGCATGTGAGATGTTCCTGGACCAAGGCTCGAACCCGTGTCCCCTGCATTGGCAGGTGGATTCTTAACCACTGTGCCACCAAGGAAGGCCCTGTATGTCAGTTTATTGAAACCATAAACCAGTTTATTGAAATCCCCCCAAAGAGAGGGAGACAGAGGGAGGGAGAGAATCTACTGAAAATTCAGCAATAGATAGGAATACACATTGAGAAAGAATACAGTGATGTGATGAAATCAAATAAATTAATAAATATGTATTGTGTATATACTGAGTACCTACTATCATCTAGATACTACAAATGCTTCCTCATTTAATCTGCCCTTACCTTTATGAAATAGGTAGTGTTGTCATTCAACAAACAAATGCTTTTTTGTTTCTCATTGGTCAGTGTCTAGCCATCCTAGTTGTTAAATATTTCAACTATCACCCTAGGTAGAGAGAAATAGCAATGGAAAAAATTGGACTTGAAATTCTAAGGTCCCAAAATTCTGTGAGTCAAGGACCACACTTTTATGAAGCTATCACTATCCAGACATATACGAATAACAATTCTATATTCTAAATTCTAGTCTTAGGAGCCCAATCATGTAGTTAAAAAGCAAAACTATTCATCCCTAGTGCCACTGTGCTACCGAAATTACTCCTCATTGGAGCCTAAGGTATCTCAAGAAGGTGGCAGCACTTGGCATGACTGCAGAGTTAACATGAACTCAGGTAATTTAAGCTTTTATACTTAAAGATCAATGTCAGGCTAAATATTATCCTCAGCTCATTAGGAGCTCAAAACGAAGTGATGGTTTGGCCCTGTGATTTGAAAAAAAAAAATCTCAAAAATTCAACAATGCTTTGAGATGCCAGGGTCATGTTGTTTCAGTTATCCACTCAGTAAATATAACTAGATGTTCTGGGACCAAAGAATGAAAAACATTTGTTGCTATTCCCCAAAATACAGAGCCATATTCACAGGTATACTATGTCAGTTAGAACCCTTTCAACTAAATCAAAGCCCCATGGTCCCGTCGGCCGTTCATCATCGACCATTCACAGAGGTATCCCCTGCAGATTTCCCAGCTGTTGTAAAGTCGTTCTTGATCTCTGCCAAGATCGCATGAGGACTGAATTACCATGAGTCATGATTTCCCCAGAACTGCTCTAACTCCTTCTTGTACAACCAGGCCCACATATTTCAATAACAGATTTTCTGCCGGGGAAAATCCAGGTAAACTTTGCAGAGACAGTCCTTGAAGTTTGATTTGGCACAAACTGACTCAGATTCTTCTGTTGCTTACTGTATGATTTTGAAATGACTTTCCATTGAGGGAGAAATAGTCATTTGTCCCTTAAATACGCACATGCAATAATCTATTGCTAATACTCTTGAGAGATTCACTAGCAAGATTTATGACTTGAATCAGGACATTCCATTTCTTTTAAGGCAGGAGGAAACTTCAGCGTCTTGTTTGGGCTTACTTCTACTGGTTTTCTCTAACTTGGGTCAAAATATTTGCTAGGGCAAGGTTTTGTTTCTTTTCACCACTGAGGTCTGGCTCCACAAGTGGTAACACATCATGTTATCTGGTTGTTTTAATTGGTTACCTAAATGCTGGTTCTTCCTGCAGCCATCAGTTTGAGTCACTTCCTTCATGAAGCCGTCCCCAGTTCAGACCAGGCTTCAGTGGTCTTTTCTGCCTTTGCAACAAGTGAAGAGTTTTAAGGATGAGGCCACAAAGTGGTGCTGCATAATATGTCTTCTTGCTTTTCTTACATTGTTTTCTTCATATTCTTTCTTTCCCTCCAAGTCTAAAATGGTGACCATTTTAGATGATCTATAGTATGTGCTCTGGAATCAGAATTTCTGCAGTCAAATTCTAACTTTCACCTGCTAGTTATTTTTTAACCTTGGGCAAGTTTCTGGCTTTTCTGTGCCTTAAATGCCTTATCTATAAAATAGTGATAATAGCAGAGTCAACCAAATAGGGTTATTATAATTATTAAATGAGGTAATATCACAAGCCCTTAGCACAGTGCCTGGGATAGTAAGCGTTCACTTAGAGATATTGATACCACTGCCAGCTTCTAGAAAATGGGAAGCACATCTGTGCATCACCTATCAACCACAGAAGCCTAGGAGTAATAAGAGTTAAAATTCAAGATCAAGCCTACCTTAAATCAAAGTCCAAACTATCTATATAGGTAGAGATAATACATGTTCAAAAGACAAAAAAAAAAATCATATAATAATTAATTTTCACATTCTACCTAGCAAATTTATGGCTGATTTGTAATTAGTGCTAGTGTCCCAAAATTTTACATTATTTTGAGTTATTTTCTCAAAAGTTACCCCTAGTTTTCAACCTGATAGCCCTGGGTCTGTATTTAATTTTAACACAAGCATACTTTTTTGGTTTTTTTGCTTTTTCAAGTCTGCCTACTGCAAATCTTCCTAAGATATTACGAAGGTAAAGGGAGACTACTTGCCTTTGAACTTTCATACTTCTTCCAGGACCTTCTCTGTTTCTTTTCCCACAGGAGACAACTGAGTGATTATACCAAGCATCCCAGATAATACGATGAGAGCCAAGAAGACATGAAAACCACACTATGATCTCTATTTTACCAATATGGAAAATGATGCTTTACAAAGCTAATCAGTTTGTCCGAGGACCCATAGCCAATGCATGTAAGAACTCAATTAGGATCCCACAACTATGACCCAAAAGGTAAGCTCTGAACTGTTCAGTTAGTGTCTCCCAAAGCATTAAAACTCAAGAAGAGAGAATCTGAGCACTACCTGTAGATATTTCATTTAGAACCTTGAGGTTTAGTGTGCCTGTGGGAGCATATGTGCCTCTGTGTGTATCCAAGCATCACTATGGGAGCATAGCCCTGCTCACCCCTGCTTTGCTTCTCAGAGGATCTGTCCTTCCATGTTTTATCCCTCCCCACTGTTACATGTGAAAGAATCCCACAGCACCTCTGGTCTCTCTCCCCAACCGAGGACCAGATTATTTATTTAGATGAGAAAAGAAATCAAAATAAATTACAAAGCTGGTGTATATCATAAATATCAAAAACTCCAGAACTATAAGATTTTTGTTACCTGCCTGATGTATCTTTATATTTTGTCTTGTAGTTCTTGGCCTGCATACGCTTTGAATGCCTCTTCATATGACAATAATAAAATAATAATAATATGACAAATAATATGATAATTTTGTGATATAATTTTCTGGAGAGAGAACAGAAAGATAAGCCAAACTTTCTTCTTTCATTGTGGATCAAAACTTGTCTGTGTGCTTTTTATTATTACTGATATTTTAGAGAAGTTTCTTTCAGTTTCTAAACAGTTATTGCTAATTTCATGTAAATCTTTAAGATGACTGTCAAATTTGGGAAAAAAACATATATTTTTTCACATGTGCACTCTCAAATTTTGTGGAAGTTCAAATTTTCTTAGTCAGTAAATGGCATTAAAACTTTTTAATTCACGATAATCTTTAACCAGTTTGTTCTAGATGTTTCCACTGTACTGTTGTAGTGTAAGTTTTATGTTGTTTTTGTCCATGTTAGTATTTCATTTCAAAATAATGGGTATCCACTTCTTTTTCTAATGAATTCATATGATTCATTCCAGTTTGTTAATTTAATTATTTATCAAAATTATAGCCTATTCATTACTTATATTCAAAATGTATCTCTTCTTAATAGATTACTGCTTTAAATGTAATGAGAAAAAATTGTCACAATATACTTTTCAGTATCAGGATAATTTCTATTGATTGCATACAGTACACTATGAAAAATAATTTCATTGTATGAGGCATTAATAATTTTATATGCTACATTATTGAAAACATTCCCAATAGGAGAGAACTTCAATTGAATTAGATGTTATTAAGAGCTGACTATGCAGCATTAAATATTATAGTTGACAATTTTAAAAATTTCCTCAGACCAGATTCTGGTTCCATTCATTTCTAAGCTTGTTTCTCCTCCACTACCTCCAGTCTTCCATTGCCCAGGTGCATTAGGAAAGTTCGTATCATCACATGGCACCTGCACCATTTAGCCTCACCACTGCGTGAGATGGTATCCTGGGAGTTAGGATTATTCCTTCAAGTCACTGCTACACTGAGATGGCGAGCAGTAACTTAAGTATACACAGAGGTGACTGCAAGCCACTAAATGTATCCTTGACTCAATTTCCCTTTAGTTAGATCCCCAAAATACCCAGAGTCACACTGGCATCACCAGACAAGAAAGAGAGTAGACGTGAGAATAGAAAGAGACAGCAGCCTTAAGCAATGATGCTTAAAAATGTCTTACTATGTCAGCTTTACCAAGTGAGAGTCCCCAAAGCTGAACATCATTAGATTCACAGCCAATCCACCTCTGCTCTTCCCTATACTCTATCTTACCTCCCATCTGGATGCTTCACTCCACACGAAACTCGCACAACTACATGTCTCTCTGTGCCCACTTTCCAAAACAACTTACACCTGCTTCCTCACCTGAATTTCCTGAACCTTTTCCCTCATATGTTTCTTTTTTGTGCCCTAGGTTCTTGCTCCTCAACGTGTGGTGAATGGACCAACAGCAACTGGAAATTTTTAAAAGTTCAAAATCTCAGGTCCCACACCAAATCTACTGAATCTGAATCTTTCTTTAAACAAGATCTCCAGCAGCATTTCATTCACTTATGGGTTTGAGAAGCATATCCTAGAGAACCACCCCCCCCATCCCATGGAGAAGGAGAGAATACTCTTTTTACTCTAAATGAAGTTTTTACCCATTGCAAACTCAATGCCCGATCAAACCCAGGTTTTCCCTTAACCCAGGTTTTCCTGAAAACATGCTTATCACCACCCTTTCATAAAGAATGTCTCTACTTCTCAGTCTCTAAAAAGGAAGGACTGGCCTTCTTTCCAATTTGTGTCTTCTTCTAGACATCAAATTGGTTATCCTCATTTAGTGACCAAGTGGGCTGTCGGGTCAGTCTTGGAAGATTATCAATACTATTAATTGTTTTCATAGACACATTTGAACATTTATGGGTCCAGCACTGATAAGACATTTCTTATCCTGGGTCTCACTATTGTCCACATTTTGATGATCTGCAAAATGGTTGACCTCATGTTCCCACTCAACTGAAGCCACATAAATATTATTTAATCATTTTGAGCAGACATTCTGGTCTCCCGAATTAGATTTATGTGTTTTGAAGGCAGGGACAATGTGGTTGATGCGTTTGAGTTCTCATAGAGCCGATCATAGGACTTGACACATTGTAATTTTCAATTAAGGCTTCTGGTTTAATCAGGTAATAATTAAATATTTATTTGATGACTGAGGAGCATTCAGGGTTGCAGAATTAACACTTTGAATTATAATTCTTACTGAATATGATAGAGAACCCAATGTTTTATTGTCATTATTGTCATCAAATGTGCATTTCCATCACACATTTTTACTGAAAAGAATGGAGTTTCCTGTCATTGTAGTGGCAGTTTCATATTGTATTTTAATGCAGAATATTTAGTGTAGTGAAAAAGGTAAGGGGTCAGAAATGTTGTTTTCCTAAATAGTCATCTACTAGCTGTGTGACTTGAATCCAGTTAATGACCATCATTCATTCTGTTTCCTTATATGAAAGAGAATAATAATAATGCCAACCTCATGGGGTTTTTATGACATTTAATGAGATAAAGTATATTTGAAAAACTTTAAAAACTAATACAAATCTTGACATTTTCCCCTCAATCCATTATTCTAAATTATGAATTTTGATATTGATATTGAAATTGAAATCATTTTTTCTAATACATATGGTAGCATTTAGTATTAGTTTCAAAAGTAAATAACAACCAAAAAGTCTTAAGTTTGGAATTAGCCCATGACTATATAGCTACTTGTACCTTCTACCCTCCAAATGAACCATGAAAATTTCAAAATTAACAAGGGAGTAGTGCAATGACTCAGATGAATAAGAAAGATTAGAATTCCTTTAAAAAGTAGATGTAGGCTGTGAGCCTTTCTCTGTTTTTTTTTGAGAAAAAGGTGTGCTGCTTGAGGTTGGGAATGATGATGAGGCCGTGCTTATTTTCAGTTAGCCCTAGGCTTCTGGACTTTCCCAAGAAAGTCTATCAAAAATTGTACGTAAGAGTTTTAGAAGTTGGACAGTGGAAACAAGCAAAGAAAGAAAAGAAAAAGCAGTGTACTGAATATTTATGTCCCACCAACATTCATATATTGAAATTCTAACCCTCAATGTGATGGTATTGGGAGGTGGAGCCTTTGAAAGACGATTAGGTCATCAAGGTGAGGGGTGGAGCCCCAATGAATGGGGCTAGCGTCCTTATCAAAGAGAGCCCAGAGAGCTCCCTCACCTTTTCTTCCATGTGAGGACACAGCAAAAATACAGCTGTCTATAAACCAAGAAGCAGGCCCTCACCAGCCACTGAATCTGCTGGCACCTTGATCTTGGACTTTTCAGCTTCTGAACTATGAGAAATAAATTTTTATTATTTATAAACTACTCAGTCTATGGTATTCTGTTATAGCAGCCAGAACAGAGGAAGGAGGGAAAGAAGGAAGGAAGGAAGGAAGAGAGGAAGGAAGGAAGGGAGGGAGGAAGGAATGGAAGAAGAAAGGAAATAGCCAGTGAGGACCAAGTATGAGTGATTAGGCTCAATATATGTAACTTTCAAGTGTTATAATGATATATAGTCAAACAATTTGCTGATTTGGTCACAGGCAATAAGACATGTTTTAATCTTTATCAAAAAGCCTTCCCTGAAAAGACTTGTATTTTTCAAACATGTCCGCAATATCTCCTGTCATACATGCTCATCTGCCACATGACCTTGCTGCTCCATAAAGAGTCAGAATCTGTGTGTCAAACCTCCCTGAATCTGGCCCAACCCCATGACTCTTTGAGCAATAGAATAAGGCAGAACTGATTCTGTGCGAATTTCTGTAAAAGCTCTCAACACACCTGGCAGCTCTGCTTTCTGTCTCTAGGAAGACAGCAGCAATGTAAGAAGTGCACCAGCCTCAGATCACCATCTGGGAAAAATCAGAAGACAGAGGTTTCAGATGGATGAGTAAAGAAGCCATCTTGGAAGTAAATACTCCATCCCCAGACACCACAGCTGGGGATCAGGTACAGACTTCCCAGATAAATGATTATAAAATACCTCATCCACAGAATCGTAAGCAAAACAAAACTTTGTTTTAAGTCACTGAGATTTAGGGTAGTTTTTCAGATAGCAAAAAATAACTGAAACAGACTCATATCCTAGGATATACAACAAATTTCTACAAATTAATAAGAAAAAGACAGATAAATCCAAATTTAAAATGTGAAGATAGGGCTTCCCCGGTGGCGCAGTGGTTAAGAATCCGTCTGCCAATGCAGGGGACACGGGTTTGAGTCCAGGTCCAGAAGATCCCACATGCCGCGGAGCAGCTAAGCCCGTGCGCCACAACTACTGAAGCCCACACACCTAGACCCCATGCTCCGCAGCAAGAGAAGCCACCTTAAGGAGAGTCCAGCACACCACAATGAAGAGTAGCCCCCGATCGTTGCAACTAAAAAGAAAAGCCCACGCACAGCAACGACGACCCAACGCAGCCATAAATAAATAAATAAATTTATTAAATAAACAAATAAATAAATAGTGAAGACAACTTAAACAGGCACTTTGTAAAAGAGGATATCCAAATGGCCAATAAACATATAAAAAGATGCTCAATAGCTAGGCATCAGGGAAAGCAAGTTAAAATCACGAAGAGATAGCACTACATAACTTCCAGAATGGCTAAAATTTAAAAGGTTGACAATACCAGATTTGGGGAAGGATGTAGACCAACTAGAACACACACACACACACACACTGAAGGCAGGAATATAAATTGGTACAACCACTTGAGAACATTTGTCAGTAGCTTCTAAAACTAAACCTCTCTATGCTCTATGGAGGTCCTACAATTCTTCTCCTGAATATACCTAAAAAATGTAGTTTTATATCCACCAAAAGACATCAACAAGAATATTCACAGCAGCTTTAGTCATAATCACCAGAAACTGAAAACATCCCAAACACATCAACAGTAAAATGAATAAAGGATCATGGTGTAATATTCATATAATGAAATATTACACAGCAATAAAATCACACATACATATTCACATTTGTATTATATCATATCATATCATTTTATATTTGTGTTGTCATATATGTACATATATATGCACAGGTGAATCTCAGAGACAAATGTTGAAAGAAAGAAATCAGACTGAAAGAATATTTATACTGTATGATTTCACTCATATGAATTTCAAAAACAAGGAAAACTCTTCTGCAGTGATAGACACCAGAAGAGTGCCATTGATGGGTATACCCAAGAGGAGAAATGAAGGAGTCCATTAGGTCCCTCCTTTCAGTTAATGGGGTTTGAACTGGGCTATCCCACCCTTAGTTCTAGGGATTGGCACCATCAAATAAACTAACTCGATGATCTTTACTGAACACCTATGAGATGTCCAGGCGAATTCCCTCTTCTCACAGAGCTTACATTCTAAAGTGGCATGTGACCCATCGCTGTTAATGTTGAGCTGAGATGCCATTCTAGGTCTTTTTTCTAGAACTGTTAGAAAAGGTGTGCTCTCTTTCCACTGGAGTTTGTGTGACATTAGGGTGCAAGTCTGGAACTGCTGTCAGCCACATTCATGATACAAGGAAACAGACTAGCTGAAAATTAAGTCAGCACAGAGGAAAACAGATCAAAAAGGGGGAAAAAAAATCCATTGAAGCCTCAAATCATGCCCTATTTCCAGCCATACTAGAAGCTGGCATAGCCCTGGACCTTTTGGTTATGTGAAGCAATCAAGTCCCAGTTTGAGGGAATTATTTTTCCAACTTGCAAACAAGAGTTCTGGCTAATTCTGTGCCCAAGGATAGAAGCACCTAGAAAGGAAGCATCTTAGAAATTAATTAACAAAGCCACACTAGACTCAAAAGTTTAATCTAACTTCAAGCACCCATTATACCATATAGCTAGGAATGAGAAAAACAAGCCACAGACACTGGGTTTTTAATCGCGCTAGTCAGCTCAAATCAGATCCCCTTTGCTTCTTTTGTGCCCTCGTTTGGAGGCCATAACACTGCCTCTAAATCCCTGACTCTGCTTTGTTTTTAATATTTGTATCCATTCCTTTTCCTCTTTAAATTATTGAATGGCCTTGATTTATCCACAGGAACATCAATTCTTTCTGGGAACGTGCGTTTATACTCTTTTCATTCCCTAGAACACCTGGAGAAGAAAATCAAAACACATTCCTGAAGCACAACCTAGCACTCCTTCTGGCCCTATCCTAGCTTTGCAGCATAAAGTGTGTTTCAACATTTATATTATTTTTTCTTATATCTTCTGCTTTTCCTTATGGTAAGAGAGAGGACATGGAAAAAATCTTCCTCTTTTTGTTCCAGAAGGCTGGAAGGCCAGAGAAGCCTCCCTTCTCTTTAGCTATCTGTTGCTGAGGGAACCCTAGGAGAAAAAAGGAAGTATTGGAAAGGAGATTCTTCCAAAGGATTTTGATGTCAAACCACTTGGGATCCTACAACTAGACACAGTGGTAATTAAGAGATACAGTTTCAAATATCTTCATATTCCACAAAATCACTGGTTCAACCAAATTTGGCAATTTTGTTAAATGTACTTGTATAAGAAATTTTCTGATTTTATTAACACACTGTGGTAGGTATTAGGGTTGTTCACAATTTGCTTCAAGGGCTGGAGGGCACTTTCCTCCTATGGGCCTTGGATGTGGCCAGATGACTTCCTTTTGCCAGTGAAATATGAGTTGAAGTGATACCTACCAAGGCTGAAGCTCTAAGGGGCTAGCAGATCTTGGCCACACCATGTTTTCCCTCTGCCACAGAGCCTGGGAAAATTATAGGTATTAGCTGTTTTGTCAGCCTACCTACCAGAGAAGCATGGCAGCAACGTGGAAGCAGCATTCCTAGATAGATAGCCCACAGTGGTCAGAGAGCAGAATGCAGAAATAAATTCTTGTGGTTTTACACCACTTGGATTTTGTGGTTGTTGTATAAGTCGGGGTTCTCCAAAGAAACAGAGCCAATAGGATGTATATGGAAAAAAACTATTTTAAGAAATTGGCTCATACAGTTGTGGAGTCTCGCAAGTCCAAAATCTGAAGCGCAGGCTGGCAGGTTGGAGATTGAGGTAAGAGTTGATATTAGAGTCTTGGGTCAAAATCTATATGGCAAGCCAGCAGGGTGGAAACTCAGGCAGGATTTCTATATGAGTGGTGAGGTAGAATTCCATATTCTCCAGGAAACCTCAGTTTTTGCTTCTCCAGGAAACTTCAATTGATTGGATGAGATCTGCCACATTATGGAGGATGATCTGCTTTACTTAGATTCAACTGATTGCAAATATTAATTACATCTACAAAATATCTTCATAGCAACATCTGGAGTAGTATTTGACCAAACAGCTGGGCACCATAACGTAGCCAAGTTGACAGGTAAAATTAACCATTATGGTTGTTTTTTATTATAGCATAATCCAGCTCAAACTGACTGATAAATACAATTCTTGTATTTTAGAAGTTACAAAACAATATTTAAAAATAACAATTACTCCTATTTGCCATAAATATCTGCTATAAACATTTCAGTGTACTTTCAGTTATTTTCCTATACAAAAAAATTTTTCCCTCTACATTTAAAAAAATTAGTTGAAAGCAAATTATAGTGTATTAATGAATCCTTTGGTACCTGAATGGTTTATATGAATAGAAAGCAATCCAGTATTATATGACCTTTGTTAACATCCAATGTATTAATTAATAAAAATAAACATTTTACTAAATATATACATACCACTTGCACAACCAATAATATTCAAACACATTAGGCTTTTCCAATATTTATCTCTTGACTGCAAATCCAATCAACTCTCCTAGTCACAAAATATGCAAATTAAATATACTAGATTATTCTAAATATTTTAATCTTCTTTTCCCTCAGACAAAATCCTCACGTTATTATAATCATAAAGCCAACAATACACTTATATTAAAACCATTTAGAAGTGCTAAACATAGTGAATTTCTATTTATTTTTCTACTACCTTTTTTTTCTTATTCTGATTCTGATTTCTTATTCTTCCAAGAGCTACGATTTTATTTCGCCAACCTAAAGCGAGGGTTTGATTTGGGGCAGAAGATGATGAGTGAAGATTTAGAAGTGGAGAACAAGTCTTGGGTGTGTCTACCAAAAAGATTCTACCTACACATATTATCCGACTAAGCCGGTCCTGCTTTTTGATTTTGTGTATTATACAGTCTGTTAGAATTATCAACTCTAACCAACCCTACAGCTTTTAATCTGTATGTGTGTCTGTGTGGGCAGGGGAAGTGCACAAGTTTTATTATAATCATTACTTCATAGTATAGCCTAGTAAAGGTCTACCTTACAAATATTTGTTTTCAGTATCTTGATATTTTTATACATTAGATGAAAGCCTTTTTTGCAACTGCTGCTTCTGAGTGGGTCCTGTTCAGCTAAATCCAAAGGTGTTTCTCAATTATTTCACTGGAATTGCAATTTTTCTTTCTTATCAACTACTAAGACATACAATGTTATGTCATAAGCGTTGTTTCCATGGCTATTAACTTTTTTGAAACATAATTGTCATGACTGTATAAAATTATATGGTAAGAGCACAACATAGTTTTGACAAAATTTATGTATATCACAAAGCAGGTGATGTTTTTGGTGTTTTTTTGCTAACAGTTTTCAGCACAACTTTTTATGTGAAATAAAATGTCAACTAAAAATATCCCAACAGAATGAATTAATATCTACCACCAAAGGCTTTTTATTTTTATTTTTTTGTCTGTAGAGTATTGTACATGTTTATTTGTTTTAGTTTTTTTTTTTTACTAAATTGATTGGCAATTTGAAGTTGTTTAGGATTGACCAGTGAGTCTTCATTCTAATCCTATGTGTGTAATAGGTATAAAGGTTAATAAATGCTTTTAAAAATTATCACTAAAATGAAAACAATAAAAAGTAAGAGAAAAATTCCAGATTTGAACAATTAGAAAGATTTATACATAACTGAAAACTAACTTCAAGATATGGAATAAATGTAAAGTCCTCTATAAAGCTATACATTTTAGAAAGTCATAACAAAAACATCAATAGGAAATATTTAGAACTTGATAAGATCTGAAATTAATCTAGAAGAAAAAAATAAGCAAAATAGACAGTGCAGTACATTTTTCAATAGAACATAGCAGTATTAAAATACGGTATTAAGTATACAAATTAAAACAGTCTGGGAATGGTAAAGGAAAAGAAAAATAGACCAATCACAAAGGCACATTAAAATTTTATATAAGAGATGGATTTTTTAATACATAGCATTGGGACAAATGTCTGGATATCTGGGGACAAATAAGCAGATTATATTGCTACCTCATGGTTTATAACAAAACAAATTCCAGGAAGAATAAAATTAAATGTATTTTTAATGAAGCAATAAAAGTGCTATAAGATGATATTAAATATTTGTATCTTGTGGCAGGGCATGACTTTCTAAGTGTTTTATATCTGGCACCAAAGGTGGAAACCACAAAGAGGGATATTAATGTTTTAACATAAACATTTATAAAAACTTAAGAATATCTATAAATAACATTTAAAAGTTAAAGGCATAATCTTCAAAAGTGTAAAGGTCGTGAAAGACAAGGAATGACAGGGGGACTGCCACAGACAGGAAGGGGCCAAAGAGATATGATAACAAAGTGCAATGTGGAATCCCAGAATGAAAAATGACACTAACTGAAAGTGGATAAAATCCAAATAAATTGTGTACTTTAATGGAATTGTACCAAAGTTAAGTTCTTGGTTTTGATTACTGTTCTGTGGTTATTAAAATAACAAAGGGGAAGCTGATATAGGGCGTATGGGAGTTCTCTGTATTATTTTTGCAACTACTCTATAAATCTCAACTTATCATAACACAAAAAGTTGGCAGAAAAACATTAAAAGCAAATGACAAAGTGTGAAAATTATTTTAAATGAGTCATGAGAGACTAGTATCTTTAATGTATAAAGATCTCCTTTACAACCTAAGTGTCCATCATCAGATAAATAGATAAAGAAGATGTAATATAGAAAAGTAAAAGAAACTGATCCAGTATGGAGTCAGATTTGTCCTTCCCAATTACACATTGAGTTTCTGCAATGGACCAGGCATTGTAATAGGCACTAGATAAACAAGGATAATCCCTGTCAAAAAGAATCTTCCCTTCTGGTTTGTGAGTAAATGCGGTGTGGCTGACAGGGTCTTGGTGCTCCAGCCAGGTGTTAGGCAGGGCCTCTGAGGTGGGAGAGCCGAGTTCAGGACATCGGAGCACCAGAGACTTCCCAGCCCCATGTAATATCAATCAGCAAGAGCTCTCCCAGAGATCTCCATCTCAATGCAAAGACCCAGCTCCACTCAATGACCAGCAAGCTTCAGTGCTGGACACCCCATGCCAAACAACTAGAAAGACAGGAACACAACTCCACCCACTAGCAGAGAGGCTGCCTAAAATCATAATAAGTTCACAGACACCCCAAAACACACCACTGAACATGGTCCTGTCCACCAGAAAGATGAGATCCAGCCTCATCCACCAGAATACAGGCACCAGTCCCCTCCACCAGGAAGCCTACACAACCCACTGAACCAACCTTACCCACTGGGGGCAGACAACAAAAACAACAGGAACTATGAAACTGCAGCTTGTGAAAAGGAGACCCCAAACACAGTAAGTTAAGCAAAATGAGAAGAGAGAGAAATAGACAGCAGATGAAGGACCAAGGTAAAAACCCACCAGACCAAACTAATGAAGAGGAAATAAGCAGTCTACCTGAAAAAGAATTCAGAGTAATGGTAGTAAAGATGATCCAAAATCTTGGAAATAGAATGGAGAAAATACAAGAAATGTTTAACAAAGACCTACAAGAACTAAAGAGCAAACAAACAATGATGAACAACACAATAAATGAAATTCAAAGTTCTCTAGAAGGAATCAATAGCAGAATAACTGAAGCAGAAGAACGGATAAGTGACCTGGAAGATAAAATAATGGAAATAACTACCACAGAGCAGAATAAACAAAAAAGAATGAAAAGAATTGAGGACACTCTCAGAGGCTTCTGAGACAACATTAAACACAACAACATTCAAATTATAGGGGTCCCAGAAGAAGAAGAGAAAAAGAAAGGGACTGAGAAAATATTTGAAGAGATTATAGTTGAAAAATTCCCAAATATGGGAAAGGAAATAGTCAGTCAAGTCCAGGAAGCACAGAGAGTCCCATACAGGATAAATCCAAGGAGAAACACACCAAGACACTTATTAATCAAATTATCAAAAATTAGATACAAAGAAAAACTATTAAAAACACCAAGGGAAAAGCAATAAATAACATACAAGGGAATCCCCATAAGGTTAACAGCTGACCTTTCAGCAGAAACTCTGCAAGCCAGAAGGGAGTGGCAGGATATATTTAAAGTGAAAAAAGGGAAAAACCTACAACCAAGATTACTCTACCCAGCAAGGATCTCATTCAGAGTCGACGGAATTAAATTAAATTAAATTAAAAGTTTTACAGACAAGCAAAGCAAAGAGAATTTAGCACCACCAAACCAGCTTTACAACAAATGCTAAAGGAACTTCTCTAGGCAGGAAACACAAGAAAAGGAAAAGACTTACAATAACAAACCCAAAACAATTAAGAAAATGGTAATAGAAATATACATATCGATAATTACCTTAAATGTAAATGGATCAAATGCTCCAGCCAAAAGACATAGACTGGCTGAATGGATACAAAAACAAGACCTGTATATATGCTGTCTACAAGAGACCCAATTCAACCTAGGGACACATAAAGACTGAAAATGAGGGGATGGAAAAAGATATTCCATGCAAATGGAAATCAAAAGAAAGCTGGAGTAGAAATTCTCATTTCAGACAAAATAGACTTTAAAATAAAGACTATTACAAGAGACAAAGAAGGACACTACATAAAGATCAAGGGATCAATCCAAGAAGAAGATATAACAATTGTAAATCTTTATGCACCTCACATAGGAGCACCTCAATACATAAGGCAAATGTTAAGAGCCATAAAAGGGGAAATCAACAGTAACACAATAATTGTAGGGGACTTTAACACCTACTTTTCACCAATAGACAGATCATCCAAAATGAAAATAAATAAGGAAACACAAGCTTTAAATGACACATTAAACAAGACGGACTTAATTGATATTTATAGGACATTCCATCTAAAAATAACAGATTACACTTTCTTCTCAAGTGCTCATTGAACATTCTCCTGGATAGATCATAACTTGGGTCACAAATCAAGCCTTGGTAAATATTAGAAAATTGAAATCGTATCAAGTATCTTTTCTGACCACAACGCTATGAGACTAGATACCAATTACAGGAAAAAATCTGTAAAAAATACAAACACATGGTGGTTAAACAGTACACTACTAAATAACCAAGAGATCACTGAAGATATCAAAGAGGAAATCAAAAAATACCAGAAATAATGACAATGAAAACACGAGGACCCAAACCTATGGGATGTAGCAAAAGCAGCTATAAGAGGGAAGTTTATAGCAATACATTCCTACCTCAAGAAACAAGAAACATCGCAAATAAACAACCTAACCTTACACGTAAAGCAATTAGAGAAAGAAGATCAAAAAAACCCGAAAGTTAACAGAAGGAAAGAAATCATAAAGATCAGATCAGAAATAAATGAAAAAGAAATGAAGGAAATAATAGCAAAAATCAATAAAACTAAACACTTGTTCTTTGAGAAGATAAACAAAATTAATAAACCATTAACCAGACTCATCAAGAAAAAAAGGAAGACTCAAATCAACAGAATTAGAAATGAAAAAGGAGAAGTAACAACTGACACTGCAGAAATACAAAGGATCATGACAGATTACTACAAGCAGCTACATGCCAATAAAATGGACAACCTGGAAGAAATGGACAAATTCTTAGAAAAGCACAACCTTCCGAGACTGAACCAGGAAGAATTAGAAAATATAAATGGAACAATCACAAGCACTGAAATTGAGACTGTGATTAAAAATCTTCCAACAAAAAAAAGCCCAGGACCAGATGGCTTCACAGGTATATTCTATCAAACAGTTAGAGAAGAGCTAACACTTATCCTTCTCAAACTCTTCCAAAATATAGCAGAGGGAGGAACACTCCCAAACTCATTCTACAAGGCCACCATCACCCTGATACCAAAACCAGACAAATATGTCAAAAAGAAAGAAAACTACAGGCCAATATCACTGATGAACATAGATGCAAAATCCTCAACAAAATACTAGCAAACAGAATCCAACAGCACATTAAAAGTATAATACATCATGATCTAGTGGGGTTTATCCCAGGAATGCAAGGATTCTTCAATATACGCAAATCAATCGATGTGATAAAACATTAACAAACTAAAGAAGAAAAACAATATGATCATCTCAATAGATGCAGAAAAAGCTTTTGACAAAATTCAACACCCATTTATGATAAAAACCCTCCAGAAAGTAGGCAAAGAGGGAACTTACCTCAACATAATAAAGGCCACATATGACAAACCCATAGCCAACATCATTCTCAATGGTGAAAGACTGAAACCATTTCCTCTAAGATCAGGAACAAGACAAGGTTGTCCACTCTCACCACTATTATTCAACATAGTTTTGGAAGTTTTAGCCACAGCAATCAGAGAAGAAAAAGAAATAAAAGGAATCCAAATTGGAAAAGAAGAAGTAAAGCTGTCACTGTTTGCAGATGACATGATACTATACATAGAGGATCCTAAAGATGCTACAAGAAAACTACTAGAGTTAATCAATGAATTTGGTAAAGTAGCCTGATGCAAAATTAATGCACAGAAATCTCTTGCATACCTATACACTAATGATGAAAAATCTGAAAGAGATATTAAGGAAACACTCCTATTTACCATTGCAACAAAAAGAATAAAATACCTAGGAATAAACCTACCTAAGGAGACAAAAGACGTGTATGCAGAAAACTATAAGACACTGATGAAAGAAATTAAAGATGATACAAATAGATGGAGAGATATACCATGTTCTTGGATTGGAAGAATCAAGGTTCAGAGAATGACTATAATACCCAAAGCAATCTACAAGTTCAGTTCAATCCTTATCAAACAACCAATGACATTTTTCACATTTTAGAACAAAAAATTTCACAATTTGTATGGAAACACAAAAGACCCCGAATAGCCAAAGCAATCTTGAGAAAGAAAAACATAGCTGGAGAAATCAGGCTCCTGGACTTAAGTAATACTACGAAGTTACAGTAATCAAGACAATATGGTACTGGCACAAAAACAGAAATATAGATCAATGGAACAGCATAGAAAGCCCAGAGATAAACCTACGCACCTATGGTTACCTTATTTGTGATAAAGGAGGCAAGAATATACAATGGAGAAAAGACAGCCTCTTCAATAAGTGGTGCTGGGAAAACTGGACAGCTACATGTAAAAGAATGTAATCAGAACACTCCCTAACACCATACACAAAGATAAACTCAAAATACATTAAAGACCTAAGTGTAAGGCCAGACACTATGAAACTCTTAGAGGAAAACATAGGCAGAACACTCTATGACATAAATCACAGCAATATCCTTTTTGACCCACCTCCTAGAGAAATGGAAATAAAAACAAAAATAAACAAACGGGACCTAATGAAACTTAAAAGCTTTTGCACAGCAAAGGAAAACATAAACAAGACGAAAGGACAACCCTCAGAATGGGAGTAAATATTTGCAAACGAAGCAACCGACAAAGGATTAATCTGCAAAATATATAAACAGCTCATGCAGCTCAATATCAAAAAATGAAACAAGCCAATCCAAAAATGGGCAGAAGACCTAAATAGACATTTCTCCAAAGAAGATATACAGATTGCCAGAAACGCATGAAAGGATGCTCAAAATCACTAATCATTACAGAAATGCAACTCAAAACTACAATGTGTTATCACCTCACACTGGTCAGAATGGCCATCATCAAAAAATCTACAAACAATAAATGCTGGAGAGGGTGTGGAGAAAAGGGAACCCTCTTGCACTGTTGGCGGGAATGTAAATTGATATAGCCAGTATGGAGAAGAGTATGGAGGTTCCTTAAAAAACTAAAAATAGAACTACCATACAACCCAGCAATCCCACTACTGGTTAAATACCCTGAGAAAACCATAATTCAAAAAGTGTCATGTGCCACAATGTTCATTGCAGAACTATTCACAATAACCAGCACATGGAAGCAACCTACATATCCATCAACAGATGAATGGATAAAGAAGACGTGGCACATATATACAATGGAATATTACTCAGCCATAAAAAGAAATGAAATGAGTTATTTGTAGTGAGATTGGTGGACCTAGAGTCTGTCATACAGAGTGAAGTAAGTCAGATAGAGAAAAACAAATACCATATGCTAACACATATATATAGAATCTAAAAAAAAAAAAGGTTCTGAAGAACCTAGGGGCAGGACAGGAATAAAGACATAGACGTAGAGAATAGACTTGAGGACACGGTAGGGGGAAGGGTAAGCTGAGACAAAGTGAGAGAGTGGCATGGACATATATACATTACCAAATGTAAAATAGATAGCTAGTGGGAAGCAACCGCATAGCACAGGGAGATCAGCTCAGTGCTTTGTGACCACCTAGAGGGGTGGGATAGGGAGGGTGGGAGGGAGACGCAAGAGGGATGGGATATGGGGATATATGTATACATATAGCTGATTCACTTTGTTACACAGCAGAAACTAACACAACAATGTAAAGCAGTTATACTCCAATAAAGATGTTAAAGAAAAAAGAGGTAGTATATACACACAAAAGAATACTACTCAGCCATTAAAAAGGATGAAATTTTGCCATTTGCAGCAGCATGGATGGACTTGGAGGACGTTATGTTAAATGAAATAAGTCAAACAAAGAAAAATACTGTACGATATCACTTATATGTGGAATCTAAAAAATACAACAAACTAGGGAATATAACCCAAAAGAAGCAGACTAATAGATATAGAGAACAAACTAGTGTTTACCAGGGGGAATGGGGGGAGGGACAACTTAGGGGTAAGGGAGTGGAAGGTACAATCTGTTGGGTGTAAGATGTAAGATAGACTCAAAAATGTGTTGTACAACATGGGGAATATAGGCAATATTTAATAATAACTATAAATGTAGTTTAACCTTTAAAAATTGTGAATTGCAATATTGTACACCTGTAACTTACATAATATTACTGTACATCAACTATACTTCCAAAAAACTGTTTCATATCCATATTCAAAAAGAATAACATAATAGATAAATGATTCAATGAAACCACAGATAAATCACAGGAGAAGAAATATAAATGAATAATAAATATATTAAAATATTTCATCTCAAATAAATGTCATTATTAAATGCCATTTTCATCCATAATATTGGCAGATGTTTTAAAATATAAATATCCAGTCTTAGTAGGATGTGGATAAATATGAAATCTTGTATTCTGCTAGTGGAAGAAGAAATTAATTTCTTTCTAAGTTTATTTTGGAATTATCTATCCAAGCCTCCATCATCTCAGTGATTTTTCCCAAGGCAATAACTGTTGATGGACAGAAAGCTCTAGAGCCACAACAGCGTAGGATTGCTAAAAGAACAAAAATCGGATATAGCTTCTAAATAGCTTCTAATATAAGACTGATAAAATAAATAATGATTGATTCATAAATGGAAAACTAGACAATCATTAAAAATGATAATGCAGAGTAAAAGTTAAGGATATAAAATATTAATAATATTTTGATATGTAAAAAGTCTGATGTTAAGAATATCTTTACCTTCATTTTTGTTTTTCTGAAAAAGAAATTCAACTTTTTATTTTTTAATTTAAAATTAATATTTAGAATATTGCAGCCAGAAGACAAAAGAACACAGAATTCCTATGGCAAATCAGACTGGAAAATAGAGAAAAAAGAGCAAAATTTATGTCAACTGAGTTGAATAAGAGCAGTAGTGAGTGGATTAGAGTGATTCAGAACTGGTCCATGCCTGGAGAGTATCTGCCAGTTATGGTTGATACTTGATAACTGATATGTATTGATACTATGAGGAAACACAGCTGAAAGAAGTCAGGCTGTATAAGGAAGCAAGTAACTGGGGGTGTTTGGCACAGGGCATGTCACAACATGACCAATAACATACATTTTTAAAAAATTATCATCATCGCCTTCATCATTGTCGTAACTATTACAATCAAATTGAGGCCCAAAGAGGTTAACTGACTTGCTCAAGACCACCCAACTAGGAAAGAATCCCTGTGCTAATTTGAATTCTAATCTATTCAACTCCAAGGCCTCTGATGCCCATTTAGAGAATTTGGGACAGACGATGGAATACCAGCATCAGAATGCAAAAAATGAAGTGTTGCAACTCCACCCAGTTTGGGAATCTGGAATTCCTGTTCCAACACATATTTTTATAGCAATTTCACAGATGTTGTTTAGTGCTAAGTATGGAGACCACGGGAAAGGGTGGCCAGTGGAAATAGCTTCCACTGAATAATCATATTTTTCATTTAGGATTTTTTATTTAAAATGTTGTCAAGGGACTTACCTGGTGGCGCAGTGGTTAGGAATCCACCTGCCAATGCAGGGGACACGGGTTTGAGCCCTGGTCCGGGAAGATCCCACATGCCACGGAGCAACTAAGCCCGTGCGCCGCAACTACTGAGCTTGTGCTCTAGAGCCCACAAGCCACAACTACTGAAGCCCACGCACCTAAAGCCCATGCTCTGCAACCACAATGAGAAGCCCGCGCACCACAACGAAGAGTAGCCCCCGCTCGCCACAGCTAGAGAAAGCCCTCGCGCAGCAACAAAGACCCACCGCAGCCAAAATAAAGAAATTAATTAATTAAATTTTAAAATAAATAAATAAATAAATAAATAAATAAATAAAATAAAATGCTGTCAACCTGTAATGTTACTAATCTGACCAAGAAGGAGGATCTCATACTTATCATTTGTTTACTCACGCAATAAATATTTCTTGAGTGTACACTATGTACTAGACTCTACTATTACCACGATAAGCTAGACCCATGATCACTACTTCTAGGTAAATCAATCTATTTCTAGTTTTGTTTTGTTTCGCTTGTTTTATTCACCTTTGTACTCTTGTTTACCTTATTTCTACTGGTTAGGTCAAATGGCTACTCATTTCTTCCTGTAATTTGGGATTTCCAGTGAACTCTTACTTTGATTTATAACTTAACTTCTTTTTCTGAACACAATAACCAGACACATACTTAATTTTTTTGAATGACGAAGGCTATTCCCTTGATCAAGATATTCTATTTCATCCGTGAGTTGTCTCTTTCCCCAGCACAGCTAGACCATTTAAGACGTTTCCTTCCCCACATTCCCCCACTCCCTGATATCTGTAAAAGGCATTTACTTGTCTCCCTTCATTTGCCTCCTCAAACTCTCGAGCTTGCTGTTCTTTTAGTACTTTTAGCTTGAGACAAAATTAGAATTTCCTCTGCCATCTATCTCTTCTAGTTCAATAAGTTTTACTCTGTGCTTAAATTCCACATTCCCGGTCACTCTGACTATCCACTTAGATTTTGACTATAATGATTGCAAAACTTATCACCCTTGTTCTCTTTTCAACCCATATTCCACTGTCTCGAAGTCTCAATTCTGATTTATTTGCTTTTTGTTTGGAGTTCCTACATAAATATTCCTTCAAGTGGGATAGATGAGTGGTAAGTATTCTTTGATATCTTGAATATCTTGACATATTTTTTTCTTATCCATACAATTAAATGTTATACTTGGGTTGCTGTCCTTTTTGCTAACTAACTATTCTGTACCTGCTACTCCACCAGTTTCTAGCTTCCAGTGTTTCATACGAGAATCAGATGCTGATTTGATTTTTTCTATCTTCTCTCATCACCACTATCTAAAATTCAGTGGGTACTTTTCCATTTTCATAATAAATTGTTTATTTATTTGTTGTTTTTCTCCAATTACTTTGTTTTCTCCTTTGGAAAACTGATTATTTTAACATGCTGATATCCTGGCTCCATTCTCCAAAACTCCTTTCCTTAATAATATCCATCTCTTGCTATGTTTTTATAGAAAGTAGAAAGTTCCTTTGAAATCTTTCATAGGCAGACATGGCATGAAATGAAGAGTATCCCCCCACTTTCTGAAAGTTCGCTTTATGGCATTTGTTTCTATGAAAGACCTACATTAGTATAGTAACAGCTTTTTTCATAAAAGTGAATATTCTCTTTGAATTTCTTTTGGTTAGAGAGAACAGGTACTAATGTAGATCTTTTGCGAAAGCAAAGTGGTGGTAACATGAACTTTCAGAAAAAGGGGGGATACCTGTATTTATTCCAAGCCCTAACTAAGGTCTCAGCTATGACCCCCCCTTTTCTTCTACTTGACTAGATGCTTTTTTAGTTCCCAAGTCATGTTTATAAATTTAAAAAGATTAAGGATTTTTTTTTGTATTTGACTCCTTATATGTGATCTTTTACATAAAAAAAAAAAAAAAGTTGTCTAACTTCTCTTGCAGTATCATTCCTCTGGGAGCCACCTGTTCTGTGTCTTCTGTTTGTTCTTTCTCTCTCTGTTTGCTGACTTTATTTGCCTGATCAGTGGATCTCAGGTAGAACTGTTCAGGTGCCCTAAGTGGCATCAGCCCTTTCATTGGCAAGAAGCACAGAGGTCTCTACACGTGTGACCTGGGCCACACAAATGCCATCAGAAGGAGCCCTCTCTGCTTTACCATCTCCCAAGCTACCAGGCTGGCAAAAGCTGACAGATTGCAGCTGGCACTTGCCCAGCTTCAGGTGAAGGGGAGATCAAAGTCACCTGTTGGACTTTGCCAAAGCTCTTGATACTCAAAACATGGTCCTTGGAGTAGCAGCGAATTGAAAAGTAAAAACTTTAGAGCAGGAGCTGGTTAGTGAAGCTCAATGATCCTTAACATGTTTGACAATTACTCCTACCAATCAGATTGGATTGATTCGAGTTTTGTATTATGCCCCAGCACATATACATACACTTGTCACAGTTGAGCCCAATCTGCCTAAAATGATGACTAAGGAAACAGCGTACAATTAGTGTAATAGATAGTATACTCAATGAGCCCCAGGATTATCAAATCATCCTGTTCCACAGATAATTTGAGATTCACAATTGTAGTAATGCTTTCCAATGTCTGTAGGATTATGGGATTTATAATATCTTATAGATTTTTTGGAATGAACAGATTCTTAGGAAGCCAACTTAATAAAACTTTGTCATTATTCCTGAAATAATGAACCCAACTCAAATTTTCATCAATGATTGCCTTCAAATATAAGAAAGTATAATTTTAATAGGCTTAAAGAATCTTACGGAATTGAAATTGAGCTGAAAGGCACACAAAGGGTCAAAGTTCTAAAAATCAATGGAACTTCCCAAAACACATTCACAAAGTTCCTCCATCCTTCAATCTTATAGTTAGACATTATAAAGCTCTCCATGATTCTGTTTTTTCTTCTCCATGGAAAGGGCCATTTAATGATGCACTTTAATTCCTTTTGTTTTAAGATATTTTAAAAAGTCAAATCAGGATCCTTTTTCCTATGTAGATGTTAAACAATCTAATATCTTTCATCCAATGAAGGACAGAATGGAGGAAACTTATTTGAATACATTTAAATGTAAGTTATATATTTGGTAAGAGGATGTTAGGTATGCTAGAACTGGAGCCTTTTGTAGTTTTCATAGACAAGTGCAAAATGTCCCAGGATGACAAGAGCCCACACAAGGATGATATAGTACCAGATAAAGCCTAAAAGAAGACACATTTTTAGTCTTCACTCTTCCCATCTCTCCTGATAATGCCCCAATCATTATTTTTCGTAGGATTTGGATGGTTTTGGTGATTGGAGAGGGAGTTATAAGAAATTTGGATATAAATAACAACTAAATAAAAATAAAATTTAAATCAAAAAAAAAAAACCTTCAAACTAAATGTGCTACATTTCTTTGCCTTCTACCATAAAACTGGTATGTGAACATTACCTAAGATTTCTCAAGCCACCCTAGTCCATCATTTCTTTTATACCATGTGGCATAAGAAAGACATTTAGCAGGGCTTCTCTTGGCAGTAAAAACATGATACCTCTGAATTATCCATATGGTCCCTTAAATCATGGGGCAACTGGTACCAGCCCATTCCACGGTCTTTGCAGTGCTCGAAATCAAGTGCACCACAGAACACTCACTACGCCTCCAGAATTACACCTATATTATATTTTAGTCCCTGATTCTCTGGATGTGTCTTACTGTTCAAGTACAGAAATCACAGTTTCCATGGGTGGAAAATAAGATAAAATAGAAAGGTAGGAGGGCAAGTTTGGTGACATACCCTCTCCCCATGTCTCTAAGCATAAAATTTCTCTCTTTTGTTATATGAAAATAGATGCCTCAGGCAAAACTGAACTGTGCTTTTACACAACCTACTTCTTTCTTCTGCTCTTCCATTCCTGATCTTCAGGCTCTAGAAACATTTCTATGCCCCCAAATTTATTTCCTGTTTCTTCTTTTCTCAGTCACTATACTCGGTGCACTGTACTCATTCAAGGTGAGGCCTCAGCCTATATTTTCTAAAGTATTGAAGCTGGGAAGACCTATAGAATTTATCTGAGTCCAGATTCCTCTTCCTTCTATGAGGAATTTGTAGTCCAGAGTGGAAAATTCATTAGATCAAGGTCACAAAACCATACTTGAGCCAGCACTACACCCTGGGTCTTCTAACTTTCACCCAGTTTCTTCTTCTATTACCTTCATGCCTTGTCATAATGGAAAAAAATATGAGTTAACATATGATCTGTCATATAAAATAATTTTTAATTATAATTTTTTAAAATTAGGATTTAGGGATCTGACTCCCAGCCCCCTGCTTCCACTCGCCAGAAGGCTAGTATAGAAGTAATTAGACAGAAAAGTACCCTTCTGATCTTCAATATTTATTGACATTTAGAAACATTTGACGGAGAAGAAAGATGTCTTTTTCTCAGGAACACAATCCATATAGTCATTTGAACCCAACAAATATGTTTGAAGGCTTAATTCAAATATCAAGTCATGCACATTGGAGATATAAACAGAAAGCGAACAACTTGAAAAGGGACAATTCTCTTTGAGGATTCAACTTCTGTTAATGGAAAAGACTGTCTCACAAATAGGAGCTTTTTGTTACTAAGGGAAGCCAATGTTAGAATAAAGGCCTTGGGGATTAGAAAGAATGAGTGGAACAGTTCTTTGGCAAGGTTGCCTGAGGGATTTGGCTTCTTGACAGTGAAAATAGGCCTCAAGTAAATAAATTATGCAGGTTGGGACAGCTTGAATCTCAGCCTTCCTTGATGGAGTCATGTGGGAAAGAACATCTAGACATCAGAAATCAGGTCATTGTTTTTATAACTCCCTATTTAAAAACTGCTAACAGTAATACCTGCAGTGGACTCTAATGTAAAGCTGTGGGACATCAGTCAAGTTGACTTCAGCAGTTGTAGAACACAGATGTTTTGACCAGTTGAAAATGACTGATGATTTCAAATAGCATCACCATTTGGAAAAATACTACTTCTTGTTGATTAGAAAGCACAGTTACTCATACTTTTAAAAAATGCTTTGTAATAGGGGCAATTCAACAGCCAATAAACTTGCATCTGCTATGCGTAAGTTCTACAGTGATAAGCCTTCTCAGGGCCTCCAAGGCAGGGCAGGGGAAACCCTCCTTTTAAAAGTTTCTGGTGTCTCAATTTATAGTTAAGGAACATTAAAGAAACACATTAAACAAAACCATGAGCTAGTATTAGTTAAGTGGCTAGCTGTAATCAAGAAAGATAGTAAATATTTTAGGTTTCAAAACTCTGAAACATTGGACCAAAAAATGTCAGCTGTAGTAAGAATCAATGTAAAGTCACGCAGTTTGGTTCTAAATGTTCATTGTTCAACTATAGTTTGAGGGAGTCTTGAGATCCCAAAGGAGTTCTTTGTAGGACATTCAGTTTATTACAAGAACAATATAATCTAATAATATAGTGAAATACCTAAATTAGCCAATGGAGTCTTTATTTCTTGGATAGAAATAACATTTCTACAACAGAAGAAGTGATATTTCCATTTTTATTCCTGAACTTGTCTAAACTATACCTCACACATTGCATTGATTTTTTAACAGGTGCAAACATTTTACATACATTCTCAATTAATTCCCATGAAATCTATCAGGTAGTATTATCTCTAGTCCCATTTTACAGATGAGGAAACAGACACTAGAACATTGAACAACTTGCCTGAGATTACACAGACAGTAGATACCAGAGCTGGGATCCAACCCAAGTAAGACCACTTCTAGAACCTGTAATTGGAAGGCAATAATTTTAGTCTCAAATTTGAAAAAGCAGTTATATGAGGAACAGTAGAAAGGACTGAAACATTGTATTCTGGCTAACATAAGGGGAAGAACTATAACTTTCTTCAACCATCTGAAGCGATACCATAGGAAAGAAGAAATTGTTTCGGAATATAGAACTAGAATCAGTGGGTAAAAGTGACAGAAGTTCAGATTCTGAACGAAGGTGATTCCTATGGCAATTTGGCTTATCAACAAAGAATGATGAACTATCATAAAAAATAGTGATATTAGCAAATGGTTTCAACCAGAAATTACTGTTAGGTTCTCAGAGAATCACAGCAGAGGAAGTTCTGGTATAGGACATTTTAATATTAGAATTGATGAAAAAATAGTGGGAGAGAGAGTGTTCCCTTAAAAGTATAATTCATGATAGATGATTCCTAAGCTTTCTGATTGAGAGCAAACTTTCAGTTGGCTACCCAAATGTTTCTTCTCTATACTGCTAGTTTTCAAAAATGTAGGTCTGTTAACATTGGGATGGGTATCTGTACCAAGAAAAACAATCTGGAGGAAAATAAGAAACACTACGGTCATTAAATAAATACCTTTCCTCTAACCATAGACCAATCCTCTTGTGGGGTCCTGAGGAGCAAAGGCTGGTAGAGTCTTTTACCCAAAGCTTACAGGGATGCAGAAAATAGCAGAGTTAGGATGAATACAGATATCAGTCCTAATTAGGAACCTGCACTGGAGAGTGAATTTTGAATGGGTTTTCAAAATCATGGGATCAGAAGCAGACAAAACTGGAGGCAGCAGTGGAGAGAAGAGCCAGCCAAGGAGTGAGCAAGAAAGAGTAGATTCAGAGTAGAGAGAGAGCAGAACTAAGCACTACTGGTTTTCTAAGTGGGGCTTTTTCTGTGCACAGCTACATGAGAAATTACTGGACAATGAGCATTTCTGGACAATGAGTCAGGTAGTAGTGTTGTCTTTGGCTTTTTTGTCCAAAAGAAGGGAGTAAACCTAAAACAAGAGATCTGTAGGGGCTTCTAAAATGATGAACCAATTAATTTATGTTATTTATTTTGCAACCAATTTGAGGCATTACAAGAGATATAAATGCAACTCAGCCTCCTTTGCTTGCTCCCTTCCTTTTTTCCTGCAAAATACGTATAAATTATTCTAAAATATATGGAATTAAAAATAATAAACAGAAACCTCAATAAAATAGAGTCGGGAGACCAGAAGGAAGAGCTCTCATGCTCTGAGACAATAGCAGAGCCCAAAAAGAAGAGGAAAGACTCCCGTCCTGGCAACAACTCAGCCAATGAAAAGCCAGACTGTTTACTTCCAACTTCTGTTTCCCCTCTATAAAAGAGTTCTCCTTCCCTTGCCCTGTGGGATGTGTGTGTGGCTCACCGTGATTGCAGACCTCGAATTACAATTCTCTGCTGATCCTGCATAAACCCATCTTTGCTGGAGAAATATCTGACAGTCTGTTTGTTTCAGGTCAACATAAGAAAGTTTCAATTTTTTTATTTTTAAATTAAATCCAGATTGATACCCATCAACAAGATTAGCGAAAAAAAAAAATTGTTATTGTTAAGAATCATCCTCCCCCATGCCCAGTGTGGTATAAGAATATCCAGCATTGAGTCCCAGAAAAAGAAGAAATAAGCTAATTCTAGTTCTCAGTCCATTGGGATCACACCTATTAAAAATTCTTTATAAATCCCAGTACCCATGTGAAAGGGGGGAGCTCTGCAAAAGTCCCATTACTCCATGAGGAGAAACATGAGAAGCTGCCCAAAGCTCCTAAAGCTTAGTTCCAAGTGCCATAGGGCAGTGCCCTCCCATCCCTTTTGCAGGGGAAGTCTACAGTAGAAATTAAACACAGACAGCAATATTTTTTCAATCAGTATAATTGTTTCCTGCCTTCCTTTCCTCTTCTTTTCCTTCTGTCCTATCTAATTTCAAAAAGAATTTATAATCCCCAGGGACTTCCCTGGTGGTGCAGTGGTTAAGAATCCACCTGCCAATGCAGAGGACACGGGTTCGAGCCCTGGACCAGGAAGATCCCACATGCCGTGGTGGAACTAAGCCTGCGTACCACAACTACTGAAGCCCGCGTGCCTAGAGCCCGTGCTCTGCAACAAGAGAAGCCACCACAATGAGAAGCCCGCACACCACAACAAAGAGTAGCCCCCGCTCGCCACAACTAGAGAAAGTCCGCGTGCAGCAAAGAAAACCCAACACAGCCAAAAATAAATAAATGAAAAAAAAAAAAAAAGAATTTATAATCCCTTAAGGAAAAAACACAGATGTAGCAAGACCAAACTTCTTTAAACCAGAAGAAATTGCAAAAGACTTGTTATGAAGGATTGGGTATGGATGAGGTATTTGAATACAAGTAAAGGGACAGAGGGAGTGATGGCAAGGCACATATCAAAATGAGAACAACATGGCCTCTGTCTCAAGGAACTTACATTTTACCAGAGGAAATACCAATAATAATAATCTGTTGAGTTTTTACAGTAAGTAAGCTTATAAATTGTTCTAGTATCCAAGTCCTTCGCTTGCACCTACAGTGCCCTTATGCAAATTACAAAAAAGTGCCCCTTCCAGGTGTATACATTACAAAAGTGTCTCTCTTCCTCCCAACCTGTCTCAAACAGAGTTCCTCATCTGAACAACAAAACACCAAAAATGATTTCAGTGACTCTTTTCTCAGTTCTCCCAAGAATGGTACATGCATGGTACCATTCTAATGCATAGCAGATATGTTAGTTTATTGCATACAATGGATGCCTTAGAGCATAGAGCTTGATTTTTTCATGGAACTCCAAATGAGAAAGATTGCTAGACTCAGATTTAGACTGGATTTAGCACCTACTCTCTTCCTCATCAACACAGTTGAATACAGTAGCCCTAAGAGTTGCTTTGGTTTAATAGCGTTCTGACTTGCATTCAGGTTATTAACTAGAAGTTAAATCATGACCCTCTCATTGCCTCTTATGTAATAAGAGCCAAAAGTAAGTATAAAGTGCTACATATACTACATAAGTTAAAGAATGTTTTTAGTCCAAAAGCCAAAAACTACTTCATAAAGAAGATGATATTTAATATTTTAGCCCTGACTCTGTGATATGATTAATATATTGAGATGGGGAAGGACAGTCCTGGTAAAAGGCATTGAGGTTTGGATGTATCTAAATTGGGCAAAGGTGGAAATTTAGTGAAGGAGGGTACAGTGTCACCGTATGGTGTAGGAGCTCAAATGCAACTGAGACATTTGGGAGGCAGTAAAGACATCATCAGAAATGAGCGCTGGGAAGAAACTGGCACTAGAGTGTATAATAGATTCAACGACTTAAATGCTTATAATATCTTTAAGGTCATGTACCTGTAGCATACTAGTTAAGGTTATGGTAAGCAGTAATAAATCTGCTGAGAGCCTAGTAAAAATTAATGTAGACTCAAAGGAAGAGAGATGAGTGGGAAAGCACTGGTTAGGAGCAATATCTATAATCAGACAGACTGGATTGACATCTCTGCTTCACTCCTTATTACTAATGTGAATTGACAAATTGTGCTTTCAGCCTCAGTTTCCTCATTAATAAAATGTATTTTAAATTTTTTAAATACCTGACTCGTAGTTGTTTTAAGGTTTAAAATGCATCATGAATATAATGCCCCTATTGCAAGTTCTCAGTAAATGTTGACGAAGATGAACAATGGGGACAGGCGACAGGAGGGGCAGGCACAGGGCTGGGTTAGCAATCTGCTTTCCCATATGATTGAATCTAGGAGATGGAGAAAAAGGCTGAAGGAACAGTCAGAGATAACTTACAACTCTCAAGCATTTATAACTGGGAGAATGATGGTACCATTAATAAAATCAGGGCTATCTGCCAGTGGTTAAGTTCAAGTTTGAAAGAACAGAAAACAACATGGTACAAGGTGATCTCACCTCTCCAACACAAACACTTGTGCCATCCAGCCCATCCAGCAGAACTCAGAGCTCCAGTAAAAAGCCAGCACTCTAGTCTTCTGTGACCCTGTGGTCTCAGGACTCTAGCTCTTAACTATTCAAAATGTGGTCTCAGGACTAGCAACATTTAAGCCACCTAGGAGCTTGTTAGAAATGCAGTAGCTTTGGCTTCTCTGCAGACTAACTGAATCATAATCTGCATTTTAACAAGATTCCACGGTGATTAGTATGCAAAATACGTTTCTAGAAGCACTGCTCCAGTCTACACTGGGGATAGGAAGAGGGAATGTCAGTTAATTAGATGGCTGAATCTCAATTGTTTACTCTTTAGACTAATCTGATTAAAGGAATTTTATTGTGCTTGTTGACTACATGAATAAAGAATCATAAAACAAAGTCTCACTTTGCCTCAGTTTGTTCTATTTTCACTTTATGGATCCTTTATAGGTCTGGAGAAGAAGCTACAAATAGATGTTATACTGTTGGAACTAAAACCATTATGGAACTAAAACAGTCACATATTTAAATTCCACAAAATAATAAAAATTATCACTAAGTGATGGCATTTTCCCTCATTTAGAGAAGATGGCTTGGCTCTTAGTGTTATGTTCAGGTTTTGAAATAAAAACTCTTTGATTCAATTACTCAAACCATATATGATATTTTATTTAGAAATTTTGCCATTGTAAACCTTGCAGTTTTCTTTTGTATGCTTCACGTATAACATATACCAGAGCTTTATATAAAGCAAATTTTTTTGACAGTGGTAATTTAGAAGACGTTTTTATTAAAATGCCACACCAAAACATCTGGATTTGCTCAAAGTCATAGTGGAAGTATTTATTTTTATTGTCACAGCAGATCATCTCTGTTACATATTTTGCAATGCATTCAATTCTGATTCATAAAAATTACTTCAGAGACAGTTTCATGTTTTTCCTCATGCATAAGGAGAATAGAAAAATTTTAAATGTAGATACTAAATGCTAGAGTTAGATTTGGGTGTACATATTAGATTAATCAATAGTTATCACTTCATATTTTTTGTTTTAAAGAGTCAAAAATCATTATCCATGTTTATCTTCTACATAACTGAATACCTAATTAATTCAAGAGATATTTATTAAATACCTACTATGTGTAAGGGTCCTAGAGCCTGAGCATTGGGCACTAAAGATGCAATGGCAAGCAGGAAAACACATGTTAATTTCCCTGAGGGAGTTTTCAGAAATTGCACAGATAATGCACAAGGGCAACTATGAGAAATGTACATGATGCAGTGAGGCTATATGTTCTGGGCATTTGATTTTTTCTGGAGGTGCCATTGTGAAGAGGCAATGATGCTGGTAAGAGATAGAATGCAGCAGTCACTTTAGGTGTCAAGGGTCAAGGAGGAAGAAAGAGCCAAAGAAAGTGCATTCCAGGTGCAAGGAACAATATAAGCCCTGTGGCATGATGCATTAAAGGAAATGAAAGAAGGCATCACTGTGAGAGGAGTGCAGGGAATGGAGAGCAGCATGGGATGCTTGAGGTTGGAGCAGTGGGCAGAAGTGAGACCAAGCAGGACATTGTAAACCATGTTAAGGATTTTACTACTTCATCCTGAGGATTATAACAAGCTTGATTTAAGCAAAAATATGTCATTTATTGTATTTGCATAGATGGATTAGAAAGCATTAGGAGTAAATGAAGGGAGACACTTTAGAAGGCTAATGCAATAGTACCAGTGAATATACTCCAGAGCTTACCTATGAGAAAAATTTGATTTATGCCATGTTCATCTGTGACCTTTTCCAGGGAGCTTCTTCTTAACCTCATCTCTTACCACTCTCTCAAACCCACACCCATATAGAAGTCTTACACTTCTGACTCTTCTGTGAATTTTACATCTTCTTTCTTTCCTCTGAGCCTTTACACACAGTGTTTCTTCTACTCAGAATGTCTCTCTCCTCTCTCTGCCTCTCTCTTTCTTCAAAACTCAGTTCAAAGCGTACTTCTTTAAAAACACCTGCCAGTCCTCTTCAGGAAGAGTTCATTGTTTCCACTTCTTTGCTGGTGTTCTCACCTTCTAAAAAAGAATATATAATATTTATCACACTGTGCAGTGATTATTTTTGTTTTTCTGCACCAAAAGATCAGTGGATTTCAAGCTGGTGTTTCAAGCCATACAAAATTATTCCATAAACTCTTGTGGAAGCCCCCAAAATAAAACAGTAGCAAAGGGTGTGGGGTTTTTTTCAGCTTAGGCAGGGATAGGGGTTCTGTTTTCCCTCTAGTCTTTCCTTGGAGAAGAATTCAAAATGACCCCAAGTTGGCTCCATCTGTAGAACCATCAATAAAATGAATCATCAATAAAATATACATCTTGGGACTTCCCTGGCAGTCCAGTGGTTAAGACTCTGTGCTCCCAGAGCAAGGGGCATGAGTTCAATCCCTGGTCGGGGAACTAAGATCCTGCATGATGCATGGCACGGCCAAAAACATAAAATAAGATAAGATAAAATAAAAAAAATATATCTTGGATTTACTATGGGTAGAAGTAAAGTTACTGTGCAATACAGCTATTCTAAGATACTAGAAAGCTATAATCTATTACCTTTAGAGTATCCTGGGCACCAGACTACCAGTAGTCTCCGTACCCCACAAACTCCAGGATACAGGTCAAACTCCTTGCCTGGTTCTTTTGAAGCCATTCTCACTTGGCTTGAAATGAAAGATAAACAGCCCACCACATTCAACTTCATGTGGGAGGTATGGGATTAGGTTGGGCAAAGTAGAACATTACTCAAGTCCAACAACTTTCTCCATAGAAATTATTTCTAAAAAGGGCCTCTCCCACCTTCCAACATTTGAAGTATTATTGAGAAATTTGTTGAACTGAGAATCACAAAACTGATTCTCAACTACGATCTTTGCTGATCTGCATAGGTGATCAACACCTCACTCAGGAATGTGAGGGTACGTAGAACTTCTTGTACTGTTCTCAGACTTTGGGGTATCAGTCAATACTAAAACAAAAGAATCTCATGACAGCATTCTGTTAAATATGCATAGCTTATCCCCTGGTATAGATTAAAAAGGAAATAAATGCTGTTCTTCATTATCAGCAGGGTATACTTAAGTATCTTATTTTATATATTGCAATTATATCGTAGTGTCTTCTAGCCCCTTTTAAAAAATTTGAGTGCTGACTATATTCCAGTTGAGGAACCTTACATTGTATTGTGGGAAAATGACAGTAAATAAATAAACATATGATATGTGTGTTACAGGTGATAAGCATTTCAAAGAGAAAAAATAAAGCACATTTAGAGATTGAAAGTGGTACAGGGAAAAGGGTTGCTTTCCATACTAAGTGGTCAGGGAAAGTCACTATGAAAATACGGTACTTGAGTAAGAACTTGAATAAACCGAAGGAGGAGAACATGAAGATAATTTAAGGAGGAGCCTTCCTGGCAGACTAATATGCCTGAGGTGGGAACACACCTGATGACTTCGAGGAGACTAGCACGTTTTTCACTGAGTAACCTAGAAAATAATTAGTAATAAAAGATGAGTCAGAGAGATGGTAGGAGACCAGATTAAACAGAGCCTGGTAAAGTCCAGTTAAAACTTTGAATCTTATTCTGAGGAAGTGGAAATTCTTGGAATGTTATAAGCAGAAACAGTGACATGATCTGACTGAAGTTTTTAAAGGATTTTCCTGGCTGTTGCTTTGACAATTAACTGAAAAGGATAAACTCTGTAGCAGGAAGACCAGTTAGGTGATGATCCAGGTGAGAGGTGACGGACTTGGGTAGTGGCTGTGGAAGTGGTGAGAAATGGTTAGATTCTGGATATATTTTGAAAACAGAACTGTTAGGATTTGTTGATGGATATTGCAGTAGACTGAATAATGGCCACACCAAAATATCAGGTCCTAATTTCTGGAACCTGGAAATGTTACCTTATTTGGTAAAAGGGTCTTTGCAGGTATAATTAAGTTAAAGACTTTGAGCTAAGGTGATAATCCTGGATTATCCAGGTGAGCCTAAGTGCAATTATAAGTGCGATGAGAGGTAGAGGGACCTACAATAGGTACAAAAAAGAAGAGGAGGAAATGTGACCATGGAGGCAGAGACCAGAGGGATGCAGCCACAAGTCAAGGAGTGCCAGGAGCCGCCAGATGTTGGAAGAGGCAAGGAACAGATTCGATCTAGCCTAGAGCCTCTGAAATCTTGATTTGGGCTCACTGAAACAGATTTTGGACTTCTGGTCTCCAGAACTGTGAAAGAATAAATTTCTGTTGTCTTCAGGTACTAAGTTTGAGGTAATCTGTTAACAGCAGCCTCATGAAACTAACACAGACTTGATGTGGTATATAAAAGATGAGAGAGATCTAGTATAACTTTAAGGAATTTTGACCTGATGAAGTGAAGGGATGGTGTTTGCAATTACTGAGATGGGAACGACTGAGAAAGGAACAGGTTTGGAGGAGAGAAAAATTAAAAATTAGGCTTTAGACATATTAAGTTTGAGATCACTATCAGACGTCTAAATGTGGATGTTTAGACGGAAAGTGAATAGGTGAGTCTTGAGTTTAAAGGACACGTTGGGGCTGGAGGTAAATGTTTGATTTATTAGCATATAAGTGGTAATTAATGTCATGGAACAGAATGAGCTCACCTGGGGAGTGCATGAGATAAGGAAGACATTCAAACATTGAGCTCTGAGACACTCCAGTGTTTACACAACCAGGAGATTAGAAGGACATAACAATGGAGACTAAGAAGGAGCAGTGATTGTATCATAAGAAGAACCAAGAGATTCTAGATTCATAGATTTCAAGCAAGAAAGGTGTCTCAGGAAGGAACAAGTGAGTAACCCTGTCAAATGCTGTGGAAAGAGTAGAAGGCAAAAAAGTTTAGAGAGCTAATAGAGATACCTGAGGAGTTGTGCTCTGAAAGTAAGCAAAGGAAGGGGGAGGTAGCTAAAGAAGAATGGGGGCTATTTTTTAAGATGAGCGTTACCATAGCAATGCTGGCACAGGCTTCAAAAGTGTGAGGATCAGAGCATAGCGAGGGGATGCGCTGAATCAGAGAGGATCGTGAATATAGCATCAGGAAGCTCTTCTGGAATCAGAAAAGTGGCTGTTCAAAACTAAAAAGATGAGTTGATCTTGATGCTGTAGAAAAGTTTTTTTTTTAATTTTATGGAAATGACATGATAGAATATTTAAGAATAAAATATATAAATATATGATGATTTGTATTTTGTGAAGGTCTTTCATATACATGATCTTCACTTCTTACATCTCTGTGGGGTTAAGTGTTATTAACCACATTTTAAAGAAGAATAAACTGTGGTTTCAAGAGTTAAAGTGACCTTACCAAGATCTAGCAGGTTACTAAGTAGTAAGCTGAAAATACTAAACGAAAAGCAGTCTTGAAGTTATTGCAGCATGTAGGACACTAGGAGAGAGAATCACAAACAGGAAGAAGAAAGAATAGGAATCTGTAGCAATCCAAATGGAAGATAGTAAAGACCTTAACAAGGATAGTGCCCAACACAGTGAAAAGACAGCAATACACAGTGTGTGTTTGTGTGTGTCTGTGTGTGCACAAGCCTACATGCACATGCACTTTTATAGCCTCAGGTTAAGAAATCTCATTGGAGCCATGGCTTTTTCATCATCAAAATAATACAAAACCTTCCATACTACATTTCATTTCAAAATCCCTTCACATTCATTACTTCATTTTAGAGTTACTTCAACCCTGTGGAAGATCATTGACTTTTTACAGAAGAGAAACCTAATTTTCTCAGACCATATAGAACTTGAACAGAATTATGAGGCTGGAACATTGGAAGAGCTGTTGCCCAAAATTCAAGCTTATGGCTCCAGAGTCAAAGTAATTTTTTAAAGAAAAAAATAAATGGAAGAAGGAAAAGAATGAAGAAAGAACAATGAGGCCCACGAAGTTTTCTTGATAACTTAGGTGGGATATACTTGCTAATTCTGTTAAATTCTATTATGGCAGAACTCCTTGTGTAGCTATTATGGTTGGGAGAATTAATCACTCCTAAATCTTTAACTCTAGCCCCAATAGACCTCTGGAGCCATAGACGCACTGGATGACTCCATCAGGGTACACTGTAGCATCTCAAACGCAACATGCCCTAAGTTCCCATCACAAACCTGTTTCTCTTTTTGGAGTTCCCATCATGATAAAAGATACTAATCCACCTGGAGCCTGAGACAGAAATCTAAGCATTATCCCCAATGCTTCCAACTTGACTCCCCATATCCAATCAATTATGAAGACCTGTCAGATCCATCCCTGCATTTCTGTCCTCTTAATTGTCACTATCATGATGTTCATACCATCACTGCTTCTTGCCCGCCTGCTGCTCTTGCTTCCGATATGTTCTCCTTGCCTCTGGTCTTTTTATTCTCTGATATAATCTCTACCCTGATATCTCTGTGATTCTAAATTGCAAATAGTATCACATAATGCCCTGACTTTAATCTTTCAGTATCTTCCTGTAAGCTAGTGGTGGAGTTCAAACCATTATTTAATATACATAGCCTGTCACTATTTGACCTCTGTCTATCATATCATCTTCATCTCCTTTTGATCCCATTGTACACTAAACCACTTGCTGTCCTTCAAATGCACCATATTCTCATGACCTGCTCTCCTCTCTCCTCCATCCTAATGAGGCTTTAAGACTTATTTCTTGAACCCCCTTCTTGGCCTTTTTAACCCCTCTTACTTCCCCTATCAAGGTATTCATCCTTTACTCCATGTTCTCATAGTACATTGAATATAACAACCTTTTAAAATACGCTATTGGTTTTGTAGTTGTTCTTTTGCCCTCACAGCATCATTTAGCTCCCTGAATACAGAAATTCTTTTATACATCTTTGTATCTCCAGAACCTTCCATAGTGTCTGGTATACAGCATGTCTTAAATAACTAACTGATTAAAAATGTGGAAAAAATGATGATACGTTAATGTGATGGAATACTTGAGGGACTGAAACTCAGAAGAGTTAGATCAACCTAATTTATAGCATAAATCTGGATACATTTTTTTCACGTCTAGGCTTTGGTTTTCTCATCTTTAAAATCATGCCTCTTAACTAGATACTCTCAAAGGCCCATTCAGCTCTAAAATGTTCCAAACATATCTGTTTGAAATCAAATTGTTTAATGCAGTTCTACTTTTTCAGCAAAACCCCAAAGCATACAAAATCATCTAGCCACCTGAGAAAGTCAATCGTCTTCCAAACAGTGAACAATTTATTTCCTAGTCACTGGCAGGAACGCTTCCAATCTTTTATAAATAGAATCTTCCAGTAATATAAACAAAATTGATTGCACCTAGAGATTGAGCCTTTGGAAAATATGATCGTATTTCTCATCTCCTTTGGAAGATGAGTATGATTTTGAGGGTTTCATCTGAAGTCAGCTTGTACATGAAAATCCCACTTTGGATGTAAATAGCACTCATGCTTGGAGTCTTTCTGCTTCATCTCTAAAGTCATTTGCTAAGTTCAAAAGTATTTAGCAAAATAAGTATTTTTTGACAGAAATCTTTGCTTCCCTAATAGCATTTGGAAGTAAAAAAAGCCTTCTTGCTTATGGAATATTCATTATTGGCAATTTGGGGTGCATTTGCAAGCCACAAAAATCTTCCGCTGATTATAGACTCTCTCCAAGTTGTCACAGAGTGTCCTGGAAGCAGCTGAATTTGGTCAAATTGGAGCCAAGGTACAGTGGCCTTATACTGGAAACACACATGGCAGCTGAGTATTATGTTCTGCTGCAACATGGCTGAGTAGGGAATGTCACGTGAGACATTTGTAACACAAGAAGATATTTTTTAAACTACTGTTTAGTCATAGTCAATATATTAAAAAGCTGATGTTAAGAGACTGTGAATATGGTAACCCTATGAATTCTATAGCTATAATTATTTGTGTTCATGGGACAGAATCAACTGAGTCGCAGGATAAAGTCATGGATGACCAATGATGAATGACAGAAATTCAGCTTGCAGTGGATGTAATTCCAATCTCTTCCTGCTAAACATCAGCCTTGGTTGACAGAATGTCTGTAACTGGTATATAGAAGGCATTCATTCTATACTTAATACAAAAGCAAAATTTGTTCTATTCCCTGTTATTTCCAAATGGTGGCCTTAAACAAATAAGTTTAAGTCAAAAACATCCTAATGACTTCAATTTATTTGTGCAAAACTTGTCTTTTTTTAAAAAGAGTAGAATAGATTGAGAGACAAACTCCCATCTCTCTCTCTCACACACACACATGCACACACACACAGTCACTCAGGACTTGACCAGTGTGTTTTTCTAGGATGAACAGTTTGTACCTGCACAAAATAGTAATTTGGCAGAAAGTTAAAAAAGTAGTTCGATGAGTAGTTCACACTATAAAGACCCTGTGTGATTAAAAGTATCAAATGACTATTTGGAGAGTTTCTTGCAGTGGTTAAGAAGGAATGTATGAATTTTGATCAAGCAATGTTCCATTTTCCTCAGGCCATATTTCTAACAAATTCAATCCTCCAAATATGCTTTTAAGTTAAGCAAAAAATGCCCCCTTTACCTCATGAAATAGCCACCAGAAAGCTCAAGCACCAAAACCATACACCTTGAAAGGCTTATAGAATAAGCCTAAGAGTAGAAAAGTCTGAGAGAGAGAGGAGAGAGAGATTCAGAGAGAGAGAGAAAAAAAGGGAGAGACATTTGAAAATGACTGTTTATTATTTAACATAGAAGAAGACAGAAAACTGCAGTGCAACACAAGCTTTTTTTTTTTTTAAATTAATTAATTAATTTATTTATTTATTTATGGCTGTGTTGGGTCTTCGTTTCTGTGCGAGGGCTTTCTCTAGTTGCGGCAAGTGGGGGCCACTCTTCATCGCGGTGCGCGGGCCTCTCACTATCGCGGCCTCTCTTGTTGCGGAGCACGGGCTCCAGACGCGCAGGCTCAGTAATTGTGGCTCACGGGCCTAGTTGCTCCGCGGCATGTGGGATCTTCCCAGACCAGGGCTCGAACCCGTGTCCCCTGCATTGGCAGGCAGATTCTCAACCACTGCGCCACCAGGGAAGCCCGCAACACAAGCTTTTATCACCATCAAATACAAGAATGTAGACCCAGAGGACTGATCCTTGTTGATTAGAAAAATTGTTACAAGTTCAGTATTCCCTGTGTAAGAAGGCAAAGGGTAGAGAATACGTATTTGGATACCAAAACTTAACATTTTTCAGTCTTGGGATTGAAATGAACAATTTTAACTCTGAGAAAAATCATTTATACAGAAAAGGAGCTTTTGTAAAGGTGCCTAACCTAAAAAGCACTGCTGTTCATTTCTAAGGAAACTTAATACACTAACACGCAGGAGCTGTAAAGTGGGATATATTTCATCTCCAAGACACTATTCAGCACATCTGGCCAATGGCAGTTTCTGGCTACTCCTCTGCATTCTTCCAGTAAATACCTATCTTTTCTCCTCTTTTGTTTCCATGGTGACTTTGCCAGTGCCTGGTGATGGCGATGTCTGTTAGCCTGGTGGCAGCCGCTTGAACAGCACAATTTGTTGAGATTTCCTGCTGGCACGAATGATGACAATGAAAAGAGAAAAGTAAACAAGATACAATTGTTTGGGTTTATGTTGGAGAAACAGAGAAAAATCAATAATGTGTTTAGAGAAAAAGCATTCTTCCCAGGAAGCAACAAGAAAAGCTTACTTTCACACTTCCAGGAGGAGAAAACCTGCCATATTTTTAATCCACTTCAATGATAATCATGATATCATTGGAAGACGCTTCCAGTTGGAACACCTGGGCTCAGCTCTGTGCAAGAAGCACAAAAGCTTAAGCACGTCTCTCTGCTTGAACACAACACAACCTTGTCCAATATTAAAACAACCAGAGGGGAAGTGAGAACATTCCTCAAAATCTTGTGTACTCTACACTAAAGGCTCCAAACTTGTCCGTGAAGAAAAACTGGTGGATGGCCAAGCTTTATGAAATTGCTCACTAGTAGGGTCGCTCTTTCCAAGAAAGACGGAAGTGTATATTGAAGGGTCCTGGAAGCTACAACTTATTCTGATCTGATGGGGAAATGGGAGAAATTGACTAACCACTTTGGCCTGTTCCCTGTTTCCTTCTCCCTGGCAAATCCTCGCATTTCTTTTCTCACCTTCCTTCCTCTTCTTTTTCTTCTGCCTCCTACCTCGACCTTCTCCTCCTTTTCTTTCTCTACCATCACCCTTTTCCATCACCTGCAGCTCTTTCTTCTATCTCTCTCTGCCTCTTAATATCGATTGCTCTATTAATATTGATTGCTCTTCTTCTCCTTTTGTGGTTTTGCCAATCACCCACTAGTGTTAAGCACTGTTCTTTGCAATGCAAAAATAAGTAAGTTAAAATTTAAAACTCTAGAGACTTGCACTCAAGGAGGTCACAATCTCCTGCTGAAGATGAGAAAACATGAAATGTATTTCCACTGATTTAGTAGAACGGCTTATTATATTCAAGACTGTTATTATGAATATAGCTCAAATAAAACATTATCAGATAAAGCCTTTCCAACAATATTTAAAATTAGAAGTAGCACATAATCAGGAATTTACTCCTGGTTTGCACTATTGTCAATAAAACAATTTGCCTAAAATTATGGACTGTTTTACAGACATATTGACAGACAGAATAGCATTGCATACGAATGACTCTCGGTCATTTCCCCAGGATGTCTTTGGTAACAACCAGCCTGACTCTGGGTGCTAAGTTGCATGCCCTTCATCAATATCCCCATCTCTCTCCTATGGCACATACCATTGGTGACAAACTCAAAGTGTGCAAGAAGCAGTAACTTTATTTTCTAAAAATTAAATTAGTTCTAAATTCAACCCTTCCCCATTATCAATATCCATTGTCAATATGCTTTACCCATATCCCACAGGGCTGTGTACTTCTTTATCTATCATTTTGGGAAACTCTTCCCCTCCCAAGGTATGTAGGATCTTGGATATTTATAGGGTAAATATCCCAAAAGTGGGAGATGAAGTATTTTAATCTCCAATCTATCATGGTCACAACATACAAAGCCACTGACATAGCTTGTGATATTTTCTTTAAATATGGCATCTCTGCTACCATGTAGTACCTGCCAACCATATACTCAGAGGCTTGCCTCTTGAGTCCCACCAACGTCTCTGACCTTCCCAATGGAGCAATATCTCTTCTTTGATATGATGCCCATCAAATATGATTGCACTTTTCCCTCTGCCTCCAAAACACCTTGCATAATTTCTTCAATGCCTTTAGCCTTCTACAAAACTAGAAAAGCTATAACCTTAAAACTGTCTTTTCTACCCTCTGAGGATACCTGAAGCAAGGCATTACAAAGATTGATTACCTACTTGAAGTGAGAGAAGTAAGGTGGAGAAGGAGAAAATTGAAAAATATGGAGAAAACAAGCACACATAGATTATTCCATAATTATTCCACGCAGAGACTACAAGCGTAGCAATCATGAGGCTTAAATAAGTTTGGCTTGTTCAAAAGAGAGCAAGAAGGTCAGTGTGGCTAGAGCAAGAGGGTAAGAATAGAAGCAGGGAGACCAAGTTAGGAGGCTATTGCTGTAGCCCCACAGAGAAATGCTGGTGGCTTAGGCTACGCTGGGAGTGAGGTGGGGTGGTGTGTTCATATTCCAAAAATATTGTGGTCATATAGTCATCACAGTTCTTTATCCTTTTTCAGTCTTCTTTAGTAGATAAGGAAGGAGAAAGGACCAAAGTCTAGTTCTTTGATTCCTGGACTGTACTTCCCAGGAGGGAAGATGGAAAAGGGACCACTGAGAAAGGACTAAAAGTTTTATTTAATTTTCTAAACTTTATTGTCACAGGAAGCTTTGCTGATCATTTATTCTCCAGCTGGACCTCAATCCGTAATCCCAGCATATGATGACATGTGAAAAAAAAAAAATGTTACAAAACCTGGCTGGTCATCAGATCACTTGGATACTTTCTTAAAAATATAGTTTCCTAGGCCTTACTCTAGACCTGTAGAATCAAAATTCTTTAAATGTGGGACCCAGGAATCTGATTTTTAAAATCTTCCCAGATGATTCTAATGATGATGGATTTAGGAACCACAGGAGCAGAATATATGTAAGATATCCCTGTGGTCTCCCAAAGATAATTGGAAGAGACCTGGAAGGTAAGAAGGCAAGAGGATTCAAGGGTCAATAAAAGGGTTGGGATATTTGCATTCAGAGACTCGTGAAACCTCAGGATAAGGCATGGTATATTATAAATAAAAACTGTTTGGATCTGGGAATTTGACAAACCCAGATTTAGTTTCAGCTCATCTATCTATTGGCATGTGTATCTCTGGGTAAGGCAGGTAAATTCTCGTTCTCTCAATGTCTGTATGTGTAACAAGAGGTGGAAGGTCACTATATAGGGATTGAGTTCAGTGTCCCTAGGATGCTTATCACCATGTCTAGGATCCTAGTAGGACCTCAATTAACATTTAGAAAAGGAGATGTAGAGAAGAAAGTAAGGATTAGAAACAACTGAAAGGTTTCTCTTCTTGATGCAAATTTCTATAAGAAGGATATTTGGAAAGCAGTGGCCCATTTGGAACAATTTAAATGTTTTCTGTTTTTTTAAAAACTTTCACTTAGACTGAAATTGGTTTAAGGACAGCAGATAATTTTCTAGTAGCATGAAATTTTCTAATAATAGGAGTAGTTCTTGATATGGGTCATTGGCCCTGCCTTGAGCAAAGTTGTTATTAAGGATTTGGATGAAAATGTACAGGAAAGTCTATCAAATCTGCAAATGGCAGGAGCAGGAAAAGAGAGCTACCACATGAGTTACTAAACCAAGCTTCCATAAGACATTGTCCAGTTACCCCAGTAGGCCAAAATGGATAAGATACAGTGTAAGTGGTATAGAGTATAAAGCCCAGCACTGAGATCCAGGATATCACTTATTCAAATAAAGGGTGGGAGACACAATAATAGTTCCTGTGAAAATCTCCTAGGAGTTTTAATTCACTAGAAAGAGCAGAATTCGGTCACATCTATTTTTGCACTCATAGGATATCATTCTTATGTCTATAATAGCACTTAGAACATTTTGTTTTATGGTTTATTTGGAATCTGTCTCTCATTTTAGTTTATTAAAAACAGAGATTACATCTTGTTCATCTTTAAGGGTCCAACATCAATATCAGACCTGGCATAGAGTGTATGCTCACTAAATATTTATTCTATGAGTGAAGATATGTATGAATGCAAGAATAATGATATACATCAGTGGGATAAGGCCCTCAAAATCAGAATATGAAAGAAACGGATACCAAAGGAGGGGTAGGGTGAAAAAATATCTATTTATTAACCAATATTGATGAGGCTAACTTCCAAAGATCAGCAATTTTGCAAGAATGATGTGATAATGTAGCATTTCCTAAAGTGTGATCTTCACTTACAAGGTACTTTGAAGAAAATAAATACTGGGGGGAGGGGATGGATCCTGTGTTCAAAAATGGTCAGTAAGTTCTGAATACTCTGCTAACTTAGGATTCACAAGGAGTTTTATTATGCTAAAGGCTTTGAGAAGCTCTTCTGCAAATAAACCTATTTAGCCTTATTTATCCTAGTGTTTAACCCTGTCTTTGTGGATTAATTTGACCGCAGAATCACTTTTGTGTGTGAGACAGAGATACCGTATTAACCTCCAGAAAAGGCACTTGGGGAAGGCTGTTAGGGCAGAAGGAGTTCTGTACCGGGAGTCAGGAGATCTGGGTTCTAGCCCTGACTCCTCAATACTGCCCTCATAGCCTAGGGCATAAACCCTTAGTGTCTGTATCTCTACAATGAGTTGTTAGTTCTGGATTGCCTTTATCATCTTTATCACTATCATGTCTTATTACGCATGGAATTAGGACTGGAGTCCAGTGTAGAGGAGACTACACTTCCTAGTATTTCAGGGAGAGGGAGGAGCATGTGTCTAGTTCTGACTAATAAAATATAAGTGAGAATGGGATGTGGCAATTCCAGGCTGAGTCAGTGAAAAGCTCTGTATGTCTCTCTAATCTCCCTTCCCTCTGTCCCGGCAATCACGGAGAAAGTCTCACATTGAGATGGGGGAGCCCCAGACCGAAGCAGTGTGGACTGCTGAATCCCTGCCCTGGCAGCTGCCCTGGGCAGTTGACTGGACTTCCAACAGATTTTGCATTAGTGAGAAATAACTTGAGGTGTTAAACCTCTGAGATTTCGGGGTTGTTTGTTACCGCAGCGTAAGCCTAGCCTCTCCTGACTAATAAAGTAAGGCAACTATTTTAAATTAAAAAAATCTGAACCAATGTTTTATATGCCTTTAGGTTCTTGCAATTAAAAGATCATCATAAATGAAATATATTCATTCTTTTAACTTCGAATAGTGTTATTTAAGTTACTGTTTTAAATGCCAAATTTCAGGAAGAAAATCATAATACCATGCCTTGGGTCTGTCACTCCTGACTTCCAAGGAGTTCCGATTGCTTTTACACATGTTATTCTGGACTCCTGCAGTTCGGGGAGGTAGAGAAAGATACTACTATACTTATTTCTCTTAGAGCAAGGTGCAGTGTTCAAAGAGGGTAGGTAATATTCTCAGAGTCCCCAGAGGGAACAGACTTTAAAACCATGTTTCCAGCTCACCCATTCCAGGGTTCTACATATTCATTCCTTGATTTTGCACTGCTACGTTGCTTTGTGACATTTCCCCTTCAAACTCCCACAGCAATTTCTCTGGCCCTCTCTGGTAATGTGTTTTGTTTGTTCAGAATATCTATTTTAACAATCTTTATGGAGCCCCTGCAACGTGAAGAATACCATTTCTGGCTATCAGACAGAGGAGTAAGGAACTGAGGAACAGAATGCATGGAAGAGAGATTAAAATGAAAGTTAGTCTCTTGCCCTGCCAGGAGTTCACAGTTGAGAAGAGTTGAAGGAGGTGGATGGAGGGGAAGCAGATAAGACGCATTAATACAGGGGCAGGAATAAAGAAACCAACCAGCTGGACGTGGAAGTCACCAGCCTGCAGGGCCCCATGCAGAACTCTATTTTAGATTGTGAGAGGGATTTCTTTTATATATAGTACCTAAAGCCTGGTCAATGGTAGAAATGAGTCCCAGGTCTGCAGTTAATATAGCAGAGACTTTATCTTCCTAACTGTGCCTTACCCAGTGGATGGAACATAATAGTTAATTAATTAAGGAAGAGAGAGAGGTGGGCTTGAAGAGGAGACTGAAAGAAGAAAGGAAGGAGGAAAGGGAGGAAGGAAAGGAAGGAGGGAGGAAACTGTGTATCCTATTTTTATCAATAATTATCCATCCTAAAACCATAAATATATTTTTTTCTTTACCCATTTACCCAGTAGAAAATTAGACCATAAATATTCTAGGGGTGTTAGATTGAAGTATCAATATAATGCTGATGATGAGAGCACAATGTTACTATCTGTTCCTTCTTTGTCTAATGCCTGTGTAGGTATCCTGAGCATCTGTCCAAAATTTCTTTTGGCTAAATAGTATGAGCTATATACACTGCATATATGAATGGCAAAGGCAAATCTATGTTCTGTGTCTAACTGCAATGAATACAGATCCCTGCAAGAGGCGGTAAAGGAAGTATTTTTTCATAGATTCCCATGGACTGCTTAGATGTTATAGAATTAATATAAATTTCATTTGTCGAAACTTAGTCTTCTTCTTGTTATGTTTCTGGCTTTAGATAAATTGCTTCTTTTCAGAGAGAGGAATGAATGATTATTTTTGAAGAAGCAGTGAGGTTTATTGGGGTGCTAACAGTGGAAATGTTTTACCAGCCTGTCATTTCTGCTCTTCCCCTCTCTATAAGGCCTGTTACATAAATGGCATTCTGTTTTCAATAATCTAAGTAACCAAAGAAAAATGGCATAGACTGAATACCTCTTATGCAAGGCTAAAGTGAAAATGATTGAGTTTTAATGAGCCTGGTCATCTGGCAGAATTGCAAGGACCTGGACAAGAAGGTCAGGAGAGGAGAGGGTCAGTGGGTGATGTGTGAAAGGCAACAAATACTGATCACATCCAACTTATGCACAGCTTTAACTTGAAAACTTCAGATAATCAACTTATATGAAGACTCCTCTCTGCCTTTAAGAAACTAACAATCTAATTAAGTAGACTGTGTTAACAGATCATCAAAGAACAATAGCCAGACTGATCACACAGCATGGTTTTCCACCTAATCTAAGAGGTCTCTGATCCTTTCTTTTATTTTATATCCAATGCTACAGTTTAGTTCAAATCAAGACCATCTCTTACCAGAACTATTAAAAACTATGCCTCATTCTCCCCTTTTCTTCTAATATTTTTTGAAGATGTATGTGCTAAGTGTTCTCAGCACATAAGAACTACACATATTATATGTGTTATATATATATGACTCTTAGATTGCTAAGGACTACACATGACTTAAGTCATCTGATCTCCTTGCTGTCCACAAAATGCCCCTAGCTTTATAGTGCATTCACAGTCTGGGCTCAGTGTTTATTTACAGTTTCTACTCTACCGCCATACCTGGAATGACCAACTGGAGTGAACTCAAAGAGGTAAGAGAAGATACTGTAACTATGAAATCAAAAGAAAGTGCCAGGTAGAAGAGAGAAGGAGAGCCCATATGCCTAAGAAAGCGTTTCCAACATAGAAGCCATGGCCTTTTTTTTCATAATGTGACATCCCATTACTTCTGCCATATTCTGTTTGTTAGAAGTGAGTAAATAATTCCCACTCCCACTCAAGGGGAGAAGATTATGCAAGAGCATGAATACCAGGAGATGGGATCTCTAGAGGGCATCTCAGAGACTTCTGACTACAGAAAGGATGACAGAGAAAGAGGTCTCCAAGGGAAAATATCAAAATGGAACTAAGAGATTATTTGATACATGTTACAATATATCAATACATGTGAAAAATAGTGCTGAGAAGCATATTGGAATTGTGTTGCATTAAGAAGGAATTATTGAAAAAAATGTATAGACAATTTCAGTAAAGGAAAAGAAATAAACATAAAAGCAGGCAATTAACTTGAGAAAGGAAACAAAACTTTCAAGAAAGAAAATAGAATCATAGTATACTACTTGGCTCAGCAACAAATAATGTTTACATGACAAAGTAATGTAAATGAGTACTTAACAAAATTGTGACTTAACTATGCTCAAAGGGAGGGTAGGAATAGAGAAGTTAAAGGATATGGAGGGTAACACAACTAAATCCTCATCTACCATAGTAGGTCAATGGATAATTTTTAAAGTTGATAGCAGATGAATAAATAATTTTTAAAATTGGTAAATCAAGAAGTCAGCATTAATGTATCATTTAGAAATAAGAAGGAAAATGTCAAAAAATAGTCAAATATTTTAAAGCTGCTAGAGGATGGAACTAGGGTGTAATGGGAAAAATCAAGAGGCTGCTGTTTTTCATTATAAGACTTGAAAGTATTTTGGCTTTTTTTAAAACTGTGAGCATATGTTTGTTTGATGAAAATAAAAATGAATTTGAAAACAAGTACATTAAGTACAAAGATACTTAAGCACTGTATTAGGTGAGAAGGATACAAAGATGAATAAAGGCCATGTCCGATTTCAAATACTTATACTCTAATAGAACCTAGAACATAGTCATGAAGGTTGTCTTTTTTTTTCCATTGCTTTTACAATAAATGTGTCTGGTTAGGGTTTATCTCTTCTTACTGAAATGGAAGGGAGTTCTGATTAATTGAAGCTTCTGATTAGCTGGGTTTTAATTACTCGGAAGACAAAAGTCTCTCTCCACTTTACCTCTCTTCACTTTTCTCTGTAATTTTCCCAACACATCAGACCCACTTTCCACCGGAAACAGAAAGAACTGACCCTGCTCTTTACTCAAAATGAGGGCCCCTTAGAATGCAGTGGGCATCTATTCCACATGAGCCTGGAGGACCCAGCACTCAACATGGCTCTGCCACTGGCCCACTGCTGCTTAGCACACTGGCCTCACTGACCAGGAGTAGCCAACTGTGCTTCCAGGCTCAAGCCACTGATCACATCTGAAGTGCTATGCTTGAAACCCAGAGAAATAGGAATGTACTTATTGGAGAATGTGCTTTTACCATAAAACTTCTGAGAAAGTATAACTGTAAACTAGTTAACATTTTTTCTCTGGACAGCTGGTCAGATATAAAAGTCAGCTGGTGATAGTTTTGTAAATAAATATGATTTCCGTGGCAGAACAATTCTAAGAGCACGAACAGCTTTATAAATATCAACAGCTGGACAGTTGAAGGAGATAACCTCTGCCTTTATTTTTTTTTCTTTTGCTTGGAGCAGCATGCAGTCTGGAGCTGAAAACTGTCTTCTAGAATGACAGAAGAGTTGGATTTTGAAGGTCATGTATCAACAAAAAATTTACTCATCCAAGGATTCAATAGTTTAACAGAGCCTGGCTTTTGGTAACCAATGCAGAGATGAAAACACTGAAATTTATACTGCTATCAGTTTGTAGAATCCTTTGCAATTCACCAAGTGTCATGGAAATAAAGACTATGGATCAGTGACACTCACATTAGATATAGGGCACATGAAAAAAATACTGATGTCCAGGATCCAATTATACAAATCAAATTCAAATCATTTGGGATAGGGCTTTGGCATTAGCAGTTTTTAAACATCTTTATTAGAGTATAATTGCTTTACAATGGTTTATAACAAAGTGAATCAGCTATACATATACATATATCCCCATATCTCCCCCCTCTTGCGTCTCCCTCCCAGCCTCCCTATCCCACTCCTCTAGGTGGTCACAAAGCACCGAGCTGATTTCCCTGTGCTATGTGGCTGCTTCCCACTAGCTATCTATTTTACATTTGGTAGTGTATATGTGTCCATGCTACTCTCTCACTTCGTCCCAGCTTACGCTTCCCCTTCCCTGTGTCAAGTCCATCCTCTACGTCTGTGTCTTTATTCCTGTCCTGCCCCTAGGTTTTCCAGAACGTTTTTTTTTTTTTAGATTCCATATATATGTGTTAGCATATGGTATTTGTTTTTCCCTTTCTGACTTACTTCACTCTGTATGACAGACTCTAGGTCCATCCACCTCACTACAAATTACTCAATTTCGTTTCTTTTTATGGCTGAGTAATAGTCCATTGTATATATGTACCACATCTTCTTTATCCATTCACCTGTCGATGGACACTTAGGTTGCTTCCATGTCCTGGCTACTGTAAATAGAGCTGCAATGAACATTGTGGTGCATGACTCTTTTTGAATTATGGTTTTCTCAGGGTATATGCACAGTAGTGGGATTGCTGGGTGGTATGGTAGTTCTATTTTTAGTTTTTTAAGGAGCCTCCATACTGTTCTCCATAGTGGCTGTATCAATTTACATTCCCACCAACAGTGCAACAGGGTTCCCTTTTCTCCACACCCTCTCCAGCATTTATTGTTTGTAGATTTTTTGATGATGGTCATTCTGACCGGTGTGAGGTGATATCTCATTGTAGTTTTGATTTGCATTTCTCTAACAATTAGTGATGTTGGTCATCCTTTCATGTGTTTGTGGGCAATCTGTATATCTTCTTTGGAGAAATGTCTATTTAGGTTTTCTGCCCATTTTTGGATTGCATTGTTGGTTTTTTTGATATTGAGCTGCATGAGCTGCTTGTAAATTTTGGAGATTAATCCTTTGTCAGTTGCTTCATTTGCAAATATTTTCTCCCATTCTGAGGGTTGTCTTTTCGTCTTGTTTATGTTTTTGCTGTGCAAAAGCTTTTAAGTTTCATTAGGTCCCATTTGTTTATTTTTGTTTTTATTTCCACTTCTCTAGGAGGTGGGTCAAAAAGGATCTTGCTGTGATTTATGTCATAGAATGTTCTGCCTATGTTTTCTTCTAAGAGTTTGATAGTGTCTGGCCTTACATTTAGGTCTTTAATCCATTTTGAGTTTATTTTTGCATATGGTGTTAGGGAGTGTTCTAATTTCATTCTTTTACATGTAGCTGTCCAGTTTTCCCAGCATCACTTATTGAAGGGACTGTCTTTTCTCCATTGTATATCCTTGCCTCCTTTGTCATAGATTAGTTGACCATAGGTGCATGGGTTTATCTCTGAGCTTTCTATCCTGTTCCATTGATCTCTATTTTTGTTTTTGTGCCAGTACCATACTGTCTTGATTACTGTAGCTTTGTAGTATAGTCTGAAGTCAGGGAGCCTGATTCCTCCAGCTCCGTTTTTCTTTCTCAAGATTGCTTTGGCTATTTGGGGTCTTTTGTGTTTGCATACAAATTGTGAAATTCTTTGTTCTAGTTCTGTGGGAAATGCCATTGGTAGTTTGATAGGGATTGCATTGAATCTGTAGATTGCTTTGGGTAGTATAGTCATTTTCACAGTGTTGATTTTTCCAATCCAAGAACATGGTATATCTCTCCATCTATTTGTATCATCTTTAATTTCTTTCATCAGTGTCTTATTGTTTTCTGCATACAGGTCTTTTGTCTCCCCTGGTTGTTCTAATGTGTTTAGCACTGTCTGAGGGAATGTTAAGAATGGGAAACATGGGAGGGTGAAAAAAGCTGAGACATGGAACACACCAGTCCTTCATTTACTGGCTGTGAGACCCTGGATAGGAATCTCAGTCTCTTTAAGTCTTGGTTTCTTCATTTGCAAAATGAGGATAAGAATCTTCTTATCCCTTATAGGGAAATTTAAGGCTCAGAAGAGGTCTTCTGAAAACACTTTGCAACTATGATACTCAGAGCACATATCAGTTATGAGGTTTTTCTGACCCTAGTTCTAACACATGGAAGTGTCTTGTAAGAGAAAAAAGCAAAACTCACAGCCACCCTGACAGCTGGAATCTCTGGATGGTCATCCTTTCCAAGAAAAGCTCTTCAAGGCATAATATTATGGTCATCAAAACCCAAATGGTTGCCTCTTGATAAGACCAACCAAGAGAATAAAATTCTAAGAATGGAACATGGGTAAGGAACAAGAAGTAAGAAAGAAGATTCAGAAAGAAGGAATCCACAAGACCTCCATAACCCTCCTGAAATCCTAGCCCTGGAAACTTGCATATTTTATTTCAGTTTAGATTGGCCCTGCTCTTTGAGCACTGATTCATGCTGATGTAGGCAAACTGCATGGCACAGAGTAGACACTTAAATATCAATTTGAATATTGTCTAAAATCTCAATATGAAGAAATACTCTCATTATAAGGTTGTATCTATTACTAGGTACAGTTTGAACCCTACAGATGTAAAGAAGCTGAGGAAAGATGGATGTGTTAGCCATGAAGGACACAAAACCAAAAGTCTAGCCACAAAAGCTGGATCATGAAGCCGTTATTAACCACCATCCCAGGAACGGTCCAGGACACAGGACTATATCTGCCTAAAACACTCTTTACCCAGTGGACCTAAACCCTCAGCCTCTAAAGATAATCTGTTGGGGCTCCTGGCAATCACTACCCTGTAATTGGTGTTAAAGTGATGTAATCACTGTAGGAGCAAATAGAGATCAAGGAATTCTGGGGGAGGCATTCGGGAGGAGAGGGGGTCTGAGCTAAAACTGGAAGGGGACAGGATTGAACAAGTTGAAGAAAAAGGGCATGTTAATGAAGCAAACAGCATGACTAAAGGGAAAGCTGCAGGTCAACATAAATGAGACATTAATTGTGATCTATTTTCAGGTAAGAGGGGCCAGCTGCCAGGCTATGTGGGGGTGAGAGCAGCCCCTGGAGAGGTCAGTGTAACAGTGGCATTTTTCTCTACCATATTCCTGAGTGTAGATGACTTCCAGTAAAGTTGGTTGGAGAGTCATGGTTTTTAGGGAAGAAAACAAACATCCTTCTACTGTAAAGGCACAAACTTGTTCTCAATTCATTTGACATCTACTCATTCCACAAGTGTTGGGTTTGGGGGAATTTGAGGTTTTTCATTTGTTGTTGTTTTCATTTTTGTTTTTAGCATCTTCTGTGAGTGAGGCGTTGTGTATTGAGGACTCAGTGCTGGACAATTCATGATTCCTGCCCCCAAGGAGCTTACAAGAATCCTGCTCAACAGCAGAGAAGTAGGCAGACAAGCTATGTGACCTTGGACAAATGACTCACCTGCGGATTTCAAAATGTTAAAGTTAGGTAATATTTAGAACCATGCCATAAGGTAGTTGAGAGTATTTAATAGGATAATGCATGTAAAGCATTCAGCACAGTGCCAGGCACATAATAATCATGTTATAAATACTAACTATTGGTATTCCTGACCACGTCACTGGGCTTGATCAAGGCAAGCAAAGGGGAGGGAATAGGTTATTCTCTGGAGCTGAGACCACTGTTAGCCCTCAGCCAGCAGGCCCTCCCAACAAAATGAACATGCATTTGGCTGGATTCCACAACTCGAATCTTACAACTTCAGTTTCTAAGCTTCTAGACAGCTGTACTCACAGAGTTGACGAAATGCAACTGGTCATGCTTACCAGTTTAAGCCAACTAGTCCCCTGCCATATGCCAGACATATGTGTTCCCAGGGTAAACAACTGCATATGAAAAGAAGAAGGAAAGAAAATGACAGTTGCTGCCTTTCCAGTGAAAAGGATGGGGGTGACCTACAGTGCAGCCATTGTCATTTACAAGAAGTAAAAGGAGCCCTTGGACTACTCACGCCAGAGTGTTTCCACTTGGACAGAGCAGCTGTGAGCCAGATGGTCGCTTGTGGGCAGATCCAGGCTGGGAACCTTAGCATGGTTTGTGATGACGAGGAGGAGCAAACGCAAAACAAAACTTGTTTTCCTTTGGAAAATATTGCCTCAGCCTGCTGAGAGAATTTACCTCATCAGTAACCACAGTGAAAGTGCTGATGATTAGCAAGAGATGATGAAGATGAGCACCCCCCTTTTTACCCTCAAAAAAAAGGAAGCCTCTGGTCTCCCTGCAACACTCTTATTTCTGACACTGAGCCAGGTGATGGGTAGGATTTGGTCTTAAATGATTCAGAGACAAGTTTCATGATACAGTTTCTTTGGTGCTTGGGGATTTGGCTACGTTAATGAAAAAGTTCTTTTGAGAGATTTAGGCTTTTTTAAGGCTGAAGTTTTTGGCCTCACCATGATGATGCAGGCTCCTTTATTTGAGAGCTCCTTAAGGCCAAGGACCACACCTTAGTAATTTTTGTAGAGCTGACGCTTACTATGTGCTCAATAAATGGTGAGTGTGTGTGTCAAGGAGTTGGGTGGTCAGAGCATGAGAGAGAGAAACAAAGAAACACATGAAGAAGAGAAAAAGGGGAAGAAGGTAAGAGGGATATGAGGAAGTGGGGGAAGAAGTAAGCAAAGGGATGAAGAAGGCAGCATAGACTGTGGACCATGGAAGCCAAGTAGGGACGCAGACCTTTCAAGAGATGCAGATATGGGGAAGGTTCAGTCTCTTCAGCAGACGATTAAAGAACAGACTAGACAATTGTACCTCCCAGAAGACACAGTGCTGAGGACCTTGTATAGACCCCAGTGGCAGGGACTAGGGAAAACTGGAGAACAAGAAGAGAATTCTGAATGGGCCTGAGCTTCCCATCTGAATTGACTGAAATCATCTGGAAGCGAGTAGATCACGCAATCTGCAGTACGCATAATAGAGGGCAAGGAGAGAAAGACCAATTATAGAAAAAATAAGATAGTTTTTGCATACTTGAAGTTTTAACATCAGCTACGCATAAAATGTTTCCAACCTAATTCAATTGGACGAGTATTTATGGAGAGACTGCTATGACAGCTGAAAAGCCGTATTTTCCCCACATGCAAAGTTTTCTTGCTTTGAGTTGAAATTAAATCAACCAGGGGCTCTCTTGGTGCTGATTCAGACATTCGTTTTTCTAAAGGTAAGGTCTCAAAGAAACAATCTCTCAAATGCCTTCCATTCAGGGGATAATGATTTCAGTGTATCATGATGATACCATGTATCCACTGAGCATTCTTCAACTACCGGGTGTGAAATTGTCATTATCATCCCTTTAGTAAAGAAAGGGGAAAATGGAAAGCAGAGAGTTTAACAAAGGACTTGCCAAAGACAGTCACTCAATAGTAAAACTAAGACCCTAACCCTGGTCTAACATCAAGGGCACTGCCTTTCTGCTCTATTGCATCCACTCACAGATACAGTTTACGGGATTCATTTTACTTGTTCAGAAACTAGATTTTTAACAGTTCACTCAGGGATGACTGGGTTCTGGAAGATGGAATTGCTAACCCCATTCATAAGAGACTAAATTCTACCAGGTAGGGGAGAAGAAATCATTGGTTCTAGAGTAAGAGACAATTATCTGCCCAGAAAATTCTGGAGTTATCTGGAAAACACAGAGAGAATCTGTGTGTGTGTGTGTGTGTATGTGTGTGCACGTGCACGTGCACACGCATGCATGTGTTTCTGTGTTTCTCTTTATTTCTCCACTTACTCCATGAAGTCTCCTAACCTGACAGAGCACCTTGCTGTTTCTTGAGAGCAGTGTCCAAGAGGGGCCCGAGGTTCTGCTGTAGACTGTGTACTCATTACTCTACCTTGGGTTCTAGGCATAAGGATCATTTTCCCCCCCGACCCTGCTTTGTGCTGACAGGGTCATTTCATTCAATGGGATAGCCATCCCGGTCCATTGTGAGAGGTCTACTTTGCCATAGGTCAGGGCAGAAAGCCATTGCTTATCAGCACTTAAGGCACAAGACAAATGCATAATCAGAGATTGGAGAGCCAGTAAGAAGAGGTCTTTCTTTGATGGGTCACATCATCTTCATCAGCTTACTCATCCCCAAACATTGGAGGGAACCCAAATGGCACCGTGACTATATTTTCTAAACCAAAGTTTGGTACAGGAATTTTGACAACTTTTGCTCTTCTTGGTGAATTAACTTTTTTGAAGTCTAGAAGGTTATAAACATTGAATGACATTAAGCATTCTCTTTTATGTATGTATATAAGCACGTATATATTTTTTCCATGCCACTTCCATAAAAATAGTTTAAAGTGCCTGTTTATTTTTAAACATTGCATGTATTGAAAATAATAAAATTATACGGAATTGGAATCATCACCTTTCTATACTGTTTGCTGTCCCTTGTATAATAATTAACATTATAATGTTCTCTTATTTCCCAAAGCATATACATTCTATCAACTGCTTCTATTTTTTAAAAAAAATAATCTGTTGCCCAAAACAAACCAAAAAAATTATGGATTTGGGATTTAGGCTCACATATTTTTAGTAGACCTATATTGGAACTATATGATGTGTAGCATGTAACATATGAGGCTGTGGACATGATGACATCCTTCCTGCTCATCAGAGAGCCTTCAGCTGTCTGCCCCTCCAGATACTGTCTCAGCCACAGAAAGGAATTTGTCCAAAGTCATTCCCTTCTTGGGAGAGCTCAGATACAACCATTAGTCAAGGTGGGGGATAAAGACCCAGCCATTTCAGTGGGGATAACTCTGATGGCCAGTTTAACTCTAAATCTCCCCATGGGGTAACCAAGACTGTCACTGAGGCTGCATTGCCATTCAACTTTCCCTCTTTCTAATCCTGCTTCCTTTCCTTTCCTTCAACAGATCTTGATACCAAGAGTACCTCATAATAAACATCTTGGTCCCTAAACTCCATCCCAGAGAAACTAATCTGTGGCTTAAAACAAGAATATAAAGTTCTTGAGAACAGGAATATTTGTCTTGTTCACAGATGCCAATATATCCCCAGTGCCTAGAACAGTAACTGGCAAATAATAGATTCTTTATAAATTCTTGATGATTATATAAGGCTTCACCTGCATGACTGTTCTTTCAACATTTTCTGAGAGCCTACTATATGCCAAGTAAAGAAGGAGAAAAATATATACAAAAGGAACAGTGCCTTCTCTCAAGTAGTTCACCATGTATTTGTGGAAAGAAAGAAAGCAAAGATTACAGCACAGTGATAAGTACAATGATAGTGAACACAAGGAGCTGTCAGAGCACAGAGAAAAACAGAACATAACAATAAACGCAGCCCTAGAGAGAAGGCTTCCCAGGGAAAGTGACATCTGTGGGGTGATTTAGTAAGAGCATAGTGTACCACTACGAGCACAGACTGAAGTTCTGAAGTTCTGAATACTGGGTTCACATCCCAGTATTATATACCAGAGGCGTAGGTGGACAAGTTATTTAACTTCCATCTCAGTGATAACTATTCAAATTGGGGAAATAAGAGTATCATGAAGATTAAATGAGTCAACATCTCTGTAGAACACATCTGTCCAATATTAATCTCTCACTAAGTGTTAATTCAATAGATACAATGGATAAATAGGATTATCTCAGTAGAGAAACACTCTCCAGACAGTAAGTAAGAGACCAGAGTGAGTCTGGAGCCCTCAGAACTCATTATTTTTAGGACAATGGGAACATGGGTGTGAATGGAGGAGGGACCAGGGGAGAGGCAGTTGGGTAGGAGGAAGACCCTTGATGAAAGCCATCTCTTGGGAGCAGATGTAGGCTTCCCGGTTTAGATCATAAATTCCTTTAAAGGGAGAGTCTGTTTAAAGGTCCTAGGGCTTAATGTCTAAAAGTTCTATTGAAAATATTAACAAATTGAGTCTGAAATACTTAGTAAATATCACAGTCATCTGACTGTAGGAGTTTCTGTAAATGGGTAAATTGAATCTATGGGCTGAAGAGAACATGAAAAATTCCCTTCCCATAGAATTTTCTTTTCTTCTCTAAAGACAGTCATTCAGTGTAAGGCTACTACTGTCTCTGAGATTAAAAACATGATATCTGGAATATTTCATTTTACACATTTATATATGACTGTGGAATCAGTAGATTAGTGTCAAAATGTTCTGGGAATATTTACTTAACCCAAGATATTTTAAGAGAATGAAAGTGTTGGGTTCAGAAATAAGGAGAAGCCACAGACTACAGTTAAGGGAACATGGTCAACCTTTTTCTTGGTCATGTCTTGATTACATATCAATCCCACTTCCACCTTGCAAAAAGTAGAGTATCTGCTCAGGCTGCCTGAAAATACCCCTGGCTGGGTGGCTAAAACAGCAGAAATTTATTTCTTACAGTCCTAGAGGCTGAAAAGTTCAAGATCAAGGTGCTAGCAAGGCAGGTTTCATTCTGAGGTTTCTTCTCTTGGCTTGTAGGAAACCATTACCTTGCTTTGTTCACACATGACCTTTCCCCAGTGCCTGTGCTGGAGGAGGGAGAGAGAGAAAAAGAGCACAAGTTCTCTGGTGCCTCTTATAATAAGGACACTAATTCTATCAGATCAGGGTTCTACCCTTATGACTTCATTTATCCTTAATTACCTCCTTAGAGGCCCCAGCTCCAAATGTAACCACACTGGGGGTTAGAGTTTCAGCATATAAATTTTGGAGGAGACACAAATATTCAGTTTATAACATTCTGTCCCTGGGCCCCCCAAAATCCATGTCCTTCTCACATGCAGAATACATTCATTCCATCCCAACAGCCCCAAAACTCTTAACTTATTCCAACATCAAGTCTAAAGTCCAAAGTTTCATCTAAATATCATGTAAATCAGTTACGAGTAAGACTAAAGGTACAATACATCCTAAGATAAAATTTGTCTCCAGCTACGAGCCTATGAATCCAGACAAGTATATGTTTCCAAATACAATGGTGAAAAAGTCACAGGATAGACATTTCCATTCCAAAAGGGAGAAATAAGAAAGAATGGGGTGATGGGTCCCAAACAAATCGAAAACCTAGCAAGGTAAATTCTATTAGATCTTAAGGCTTGAGAATAATCCTCTTTGGCTTGATGCTCTGCCTTCTGGACCCACTAGGGCAGTGGCTCCACCTTCCAGATTTACTTAGGGCAACGTTCCCAGCTTCTGGACCCACTGGGGCAAGACCCACACCCCCATGTCTCTGCCATGTGGAGGTCCCACAACCAAGGCTTTGGGCAGGGGCTATCTAGCCTGTTGAAACCAGGGTGGTGTCCCCCACTTTGAAATCAAGGAGACAGCTCTGATGATCTCTGAATCAACTTCAGAGTCATCGTTCCTTATTCTTGAAGAACAATGCACATTTGCAACTGAATAACTCTATTATCTTATCCTACAGAATCTAAGTCCAACTGCCTTTCTTCATTTCATCTCATCTTTATCCCACTCAATTCAAACTGGTGGTGTTTCTGCTTCTATAATCCCGTAATCTCTTCATCAAATGATAGTCCAGTTACACTCTTGGTATTCTCTTTAGAACGTGCTTTTTCATATTTTGCAATATGAATAGACTGAAAATTTTCCAATTCCTTAAGTTTTGGTTCCTTTCTGCTTAAAAATCCTTTCTTCCGTTCGTCTCTCCTCTCACATTATATCAATAGTATAAGCAGTGAGGAGGGCCCAAGCCATACCTTCAACATTTGGCTTAGAAATCTCCTCTGTTATATATCCAATTTCATCACTTACAAGTTCTATCTTCCACAAAAATCTAGAACACAATTCAGCCAAGTTCTTTGCCACTTTATAACAAGGATTGCCTTTCTTCCAGTTGCCAATAACTTGTTCCTCTTTTCTATCTGAGACCTTACCTTTTTCCATCTGAGGCCTTTTATGTTCATATTTCTACCAACATTCTGTTCAGGATCAGTTATATATTCTTTAAGGAGATAGAAGCTTTCTCTCCAGCTCACTTTTTTTTTTTTTTCTGAGCCCTCATCAGAATCACCTTTAACATCCTTATTTCTAATTTCATGGCAATCTAGGCTTTTTCCAGCATACACGTCAAATCTCCCCCAGTCTCTACCCATTACCCAGTTCCAAAGCCATTTCCACATATTTAGGTATTTGTTACAGGAGAACCCTATTCTTAGTACCCAAATCTGTCTTAGTCCCCTTGGGCTGCCATAACAAAATAACACAGACTGGGTGGCTTAAACAACAGAAATTTATTTCTCACAGTTCTGAAGTCTGGGAAGTCCAAGATCAAGGTGCCAGTGGATTCAGTTCCTAGTGAAGACCCTCTTCCTGGCTTGCAAATGGGCCACCTTCTTGCTACATCCACACATGCAATGTCCTCAGTGTGCTTGGAAGGACAGAGTGGGGGGGAGGGAGGAACACGTCTGCTGTCTGATATCTCTTTTTATAAGGACACTGATTCTCTCAAATCAGGGCCCCACCCTTATGACCTCATTTAACCTTAATTACTATTTTAGGAGGCCTCATCTCCAAATACCATCACACTGAGAGTAAGGGCTTCAAGATATGAATTTTGTGGGGACACAAAAGTTGCAGTCCATAACATATATACAACTCCCATAATGATTCCCTGTAGAGTGCTCTGAAATACTAGAAATCTCTAGTTAATATGGACCTAGTATAATCATAATTAAATAAAACATTTTCTGTGGTCTGCTTTAACTTCATTTAGCAAAAAATTAAGCTTTAATAAATATGAATGACCCAATCAATGTCTCCAGTACACTGATGAAGGATATGGTAGAAATGCTTACAGTATAAACAACCTTCTCTCAGAACTACGAATGTGTTCTATCATTTTGCCTCAATATAAAGCAGACAGCAAATCATTACCTTTAAAAACAAAGCAGTTGGGCAGAATGGATATGTTCATTTTTCCAGATAAACAGAATGCACTGTCTATTTGTGAAGCGGATTCAGAGGTTTGCATGATTGATGGATTATCTTGAGAATTAGACTTAAACATTTCAATAGAAAGTCCAGCATCCTTTCCTTTTGCTGAGTCCCCAAGACAGGCCAAGGTTGTCTTTATTCTGCTTTGTCAAGCCTTCTAGGTTTCACTTCATGAGGACCACTTTCACCAGAGTGAGATGGAATCCATCACGATGTGTGAGATCACACTGGAGCAGAACCAAGAAAGACTTGAGCCAGCCGGCTCTCCTGCAGCAATGTACAACTCATGTTCCGCTCCCTTGGCCAGCATGCCTTTGTGAATTGAGCCTTCCCATGTCTGGCTAACTCAAGGCTAGAACCCTTTGCTCCTTATGGAAACAGAAAATCGAGGCTTCCAGGTTTGCTTTCAAACAGGGACTGGGACGCAAAAGGATCCCATGCATTAGGCAGTCTTTTCATCAGGAAAACATTTGGAGAAATGTCAGGCTGGAGACTGTTTCCAGTTCAAACTGCATTTCAAAGCTTGTGGTTAAAGCATGGATTCAGAAAGTATTGCTTCAAAATGCAGAGACCTGGCTGAAATCATTCGAACTGAGTTGCTTTCTCCTCTGCCTTTCTAACATTTCTACACGCCTCTTGTCCTACTCTCATTTTTATTTTCTTCTCTCTTTTCTCTCCTGTTTGTCTCTGCTTTCTTCCTGCCCCTTTACCCCCTTTCTCTTTTCTTCCTTCTGTTACTTTCTTCTTCTGGACACTTCATTCCTTTCTTCTTTCCCTGTCATCAGTTGCTTCCCTCAACTTATTTTCCTTCTCTTTATTTACTTCTTCCCTTCTTTCCTTTCCTCATATTTGGCAAAGTTTGTTTGTAAAATGAAGTTAAAGCCAGCCGCAGACAATGTTTTATTTGATTGTGATGATACTAGATCCATATTAACCAGAAAAATTATAGAATTTCAGGACAATCAAAAGAGAATTATGAGAGTATCTATTCTTTACTTTTTGCAAGGAGGAAAAAGATAGATATTCTATTGAGACATGAGTAAGAAAGAAAGAAGTTGTATATGTTCCACTAAATGTAGCTAGTAGGTTTTCCTTTAGTCTTCCTTTATTTTTTCCCCACCTTTATTCTCACATTTTTCTCACTATAATCATTCTTCAAGGTGAGTACATAGTATATTGCTAATGCATAGAATATTGTTATAGATGTATAACGGATTTACTTTGCTGTATACAGCAGAAACTAACACATTTTAAATCAACTATACTCCAATAAAAAATTTAAAGACTAATAATAATAAAATATACACAATAAAAAATAATAAAAATAATAAATTTAAAAACAAAATAATAATAATAAAAAATAATTTTTAAAAATAAAACTAATACCCTGATGAATCGATTATTTAGGTCAAAGGTGGCATAGTTAGTGACCCTACTCACCCGCCCTCATGTGGCAGCAGGATTAACAAGCCCTCCCCCCACCCACCCCAAGTCATAGTCACACAAATTATACCAACAGTTAAGACCACCAATGGCCTATAATTTGAACAAAAATAACAGGGGAGTAATTCTAAAATAACTCCATCATGTAACGCAGGTTTGGATTCTTGAGTCACTTAACCGATGTTTACTGCTTGCTTATATGCATGCTAGCATTTGGATACTACCATGGATGAAAACCAACTCACTTTTTATTTAGTAAATTACAGACTTAAAGTAGGATTTGTTTTTCTTATTTGAGAAACCTTAGGTCATATTGTTTAAAAATAGGGTACTTGCAGTCAGGCAGGTCTGGACTTCAATCCTGACATCACCTTCTAACAGTTGTGTGACTTCAGACTATTATTTAACATCGCTAAGCCTCAAGTTCTCCATTCATAAACTAGAAATAATTACTACCTTCAGAATGGTTGTAATTATGAAAGCAATATGCTGATCATGATACCTGAACTGTAGATATTATTATTAAGTTAAAATACAGAACTGTAATGTGGGGATGATTGCACAACTCTGTATATTTATTAAAAATCATGGGATTGCACTTTTAAAATGGGTGAAGGTTCTGGTATGTAAATTATACCTCAGTGAAGCCATATATGTATACATAGGCTTGAATATATACATTCAGGCTTGAAAAGAAATGTAGGTATAGTGACATGAAGTTCAGAGAAAAAAGGTATCTTCTTGAAAAGGGAGAAGGACAGGGAAGGTAAAGGCAGGTGGGGGAGTTGTCAAGAGATTCTTAAGAAGGGTCAGAGTTATATGAAGTCACCAGGTAAAGGGAAGCATTTTAATCAAAGCAGGAATCAAAGTTTGGGGTAGTGAGTCTTGAATATCATTCTAGAGATTTTGGATGCAATCCATAAGACAGTGAAAAAAATTAAATATTTTTGAGCCAAAAGTAAAACAAAACAAAACAAAAAAAATTGAGGCTGTGCTTTGTTGATGGAGACAAGAAGACCAGTTAGAAATCTACTGCCAAGAGAGGAGCTTCAAGATGGCAGAAGAGTAAGACATGGAGATCACCTTCCTCCCCACAAATACATCAGAAATACATCTACATGTGGAACAACCCCTACAGAACACCTACTGAACGCTGGCAGAAGACCTCAGACCTCCCAAAAGGCAAGAAACTCCCCACGTACCTGGGTAGGGCAAAAGAAAAAAGATAAAACAGAGACAAAAGAATAGGGACGGGGGCTTCCCTGGTGGTGCAGTGGTTGAGAATCCGCCTGCCAATGCAGGCGACACGGTTATGAGCCCTGGTCTGGGGAGATCCCACATGCCACAGAGCAACTGGGCCCGTGAGCCACAACTACTGAGCCTGCGCATCTGGAGCCTGTGCTCTGCAACAAGAGAAGCCATGATAGTGAGAGGCCCGCGCACCGCGATGAAGAGTGGCCCCCCCACTCGCCGCAACTAGAGAAAGCCCTCGCGCAGAAACGAAGACCCAACACAGCCAAAAATAAATAAATAAATAAATAAAAAGAATAGGGATGGGACCTGCACCAGTGGGAGGGAGCTGTGAAGGAGGAAAAGTTCCCACACACTAGAAGTCCCTTCGCGGGCGGAGACTGCAGGTGGCAGAGGGGGGAAGCTTCGGAGCCACGGAGGAGAGCGCAGCAACAGGGGTGCGGAGGGCAAAGCAGAGAGATTCCCGCACAGAGGATCGGTGCCGACCAGCACTCACCAGCCTGAGAGGCTTGTCTGCTCACCTGCCGGGACGGGCGGGGGCTGGGACCTGAGGCTCGGGCTTCAGAGGTCAGATCCCAGGGAGAGGACTGGGGTTGGCAATGTGAACACAGCCTGAACAGGGCTACTGTGCCATAGCTAGCCGGGTGGGAGTCCGGGATAAGGTCTGGAGCTGCCGAAGAGGCAAGAGACTTTTTCTTGCCTCTTTGTTTCCTGGTGCACGAGGAGAGGGGATTAAGAGCACCGCTTAAACGAGCTCCAGAGATGGGCGCGAGCTGCGGCTATCAGCGCGGACCCCAGAGACGGGCATGAGACGCTAAGGCTACTGCTGCAGCCACCAAGAAGCCTGTGTGCAAGCACAGGTCACTATCCACACCTCCCCTCCCGGGAGCATGTGCAGCCCGCCACTGCCATGGTCCCGTGATTCAGGGACAACTTGCACGGGAGAACACATGGTGCCTCAGGCTGGTGCAACGTCACGCCAGACTCTGCTGACGCAGGCTCACCCCGCATTCCGTACCCCTCCCTCCCCCCGGTCTGAGTGAGCCAGAGCCCCCTAATCAGCTGCTCCTTTAACCCCATCCTGTCTGGGCAGGAACAGACACCTTCAGGCGACCTACATTCAGAGGCAGGGCCAAATCCAAATCTGAACCCCAGGAGCTGTGCGAACAAAGAAGAGAAAGGGAAATCTCTCCCAGCAGCCTCAGGAGCAGCAGATTAAATCTCCACAGTCAACTTGATGTACCCTGCATCTGTGGAATACCTGAATAGACAACGAATCGTCCCAAATTGAGGCAATGGACTTTGGAAGCAACGATATATATATATATATATTTCCCTTTTTCTCTTTTTGTGAGTGTGTATGTGTATGCTTCTGTGTGTGATTTTGTCTGCATAGCTTTGCTTTTACCATTTGTCCTAGGGTTCTGTCTGTCCGTTTTGTTTGTTTGTTTGTTTGTTTTTTTAGTATAGTTTTTAGTGCTTGTTATCATTGGTGAATTTGTTTTTTGGTTTGGTTGTTCTTGTCTTTCTTTCTTTCTTTCTTTTTTTATTACTTAAAATTTTTTTTTTTTTTACTTTTAATAATTATTTTTTATTTTAATAACTATTTTCTTTCTTTCTTTCTTTCTTTCTTTCTTTCTTTCTTTCTTTCTTTCTTTCTTTTTTTCGCCCTTTTATTCTGAGCTGTGTGGATGACATGGTCTTGGTGCTCTGGCTGGGTGTCAGGCTGTGCCTCTGAGGTGGGAGAGCCGAGTTCAGGACATTGGTCCACCAGAGACCTCCCAGCTCCATGTAATATCAAACGGTGAAAATCTCCCAGAGATCTCCATCTCAACGCCAAGACCCAGCTCCACTCAACGACCAGCAAGTTACAGTGCTGGACACCCTATGCCAAGCAACTAGCAAGACAAGAACACAACCCCACCCATTAGCAGAGAGGCTACCTAAAATCATAATAAGGTCACAGACACCCCAAAACACAACACCAGATGTGGACCTGCCACCAGAAAGACAATATCCAGCCTCATCCACCAGAATACAGGCACTAGTGCCCTCCAGCAGGAAGCCTACACAACCCACTGAACCAACCTTAGCCACTGGGGGCAGACACCAAAACAACAAGAACTACAGACTTGCAGCCTGTGAGAAGGAGACCCCAAACACAGTAAGTTAAGCAAAATGAGAAGACAGAGAAACACAGAGCAGATGCAGGAGCAAGGTAAAAACCCACCAGACCTAACAAATGAAGAGGAAACAGGCAGTCTACATGAAAAAGAATTCAGAATAATGATAGTAAAGATGATCCAAAATCTTGGAATAGAATGTTGAAAATACAAGAAACGCTTAAAAAGGACCTAGAAGAACTAAAGAGCAAACAAACAATGATGAACAACACAATAAATGAAATTGAAAATTCTCTAGAAGGAATCAATAGCAGAATAACTGAGGCAGAAGAACGGATAAGTGACCTGGAAGATTAAATAGTGGAAATAACTACTGCAGAACAGAATAGAGAAAAAAGAATGAAAAGAATTGAGGACAGTCTCAGAGACCTCTGGGACAACATTAAACGCACCAACATTCAAATTATAGGGGTCCCAGAAGAAGAAAAGAAAAAGAAAGGGACTGAGAAAACATTTGAAGAGATTATAGTTGAAAACTTTCCTAATATGGGAAAGGAAATGGTTAATTAAGTCCAGGAAGCACAAAGAGTCCCATACAGGATAAATCAAGGAGAAACATGTCAAGACACATATTAATCAAACTATCAAAAATTAAATACAAAGAAAAAAATATTAAAAGCAGCAAGGGAAAAAGAACAAATAACATACAAGAAAATCCCCATAAGGTTAACAGCTGATCTTTCAGCAGAAACTCTGCAAGCCAGAAGGGAGTGGCAAAACATATTTAAAGTGATGAAAGGGAAAAACCTACAACCAAAATTACTCTACCCAGCAAGGATCTCATTCAGATTTGACAGAGAAATTAAAACGTTTACAGACAAGCAAAAGGTAAGGAATTCAGCAGCACCAAACCAGCTTTACAAGAAATGCTAAAGGAACTTCTCTAGGCAGGAAACACAAGAGAAGGAAAAGACCTACAATAACAAACCCAAAACAATTAAGAAAATGGTAATAGGAACATGCATATCGATAATTACATTAAATGTATATGGATTAAATGCTCCAACCAAAAGACATAGACTGGCTGAATGGATACAAAAACAAGACCCATACATATGCTGTCTACAAGAGACCCACTTCGGACCTAGGGACGCATACAGACTGAAAGTGAGGGGATGGAAAAAGATATTCCATGCAAATGGAAATCAAAAGAAAGCTTGGATAGCAATTCTCATTTCAGACAAAATAGACTTTAAAACAAAGACTATTACAAGAGAAAAAGAAGGACACTACATAATGATCAAGTGATCAACCCAAGAAGAAGATATAACAATTGTAAATATTTATGCACCCAACATAAGAGCACCTCTATACATAAGGCAAATACTAACAGCCATAAAAGGGGAAATTGACAGTAACACAATCATAGTAGGGGATTTTAACACCCCACTTACACCAATGGACAGATCATCCAAAATGAAAATAAATAAGGAAACACAACCTTTAAATGACACATTAAACAAGATGGACTTAATTGATATTTACAGGACATTCCATCCAAAAACAACAGAATACACTTTCTTCTCAAGTGCTCATGGAACATTCTCCTGGATAGATCATATCTTGGGTCACAAATCAAGCCTTGGTAGATTGAGGAAAATTGGAATCATATCAAGTATCATTTCCAACCACAACGCTATGAGACTAGATATCAATTACTGGAAAAAAACTGTAAAAAATAACAAACATATGGAGGCTAAACAATACACTAGTTAATAACCAAGAGATCACTGAGGAAATCAAAGAGGAAATCAAAAAATACCTAGAAACAAATGACAATGAAAACACGATGACCAAAAAACCTATGGGATGCAGCAAAAGCAGTTCTAAGAGGGAAGTTTATAGCAATAAAATTCTACCCTAAGAAACAAGAAACATCTCAAATAAACAACCTAACCTTACACCTAAAGCAATTAGAGAAAGAAGAACAAAAAAACCCCAAAGTTAGCGGAAGGAAAGAAATCATAAAGATCAGATTAGAAATAAATGAAAAAGAAATGAAGGAAAAAATAGCAAAGATCAATAAAAATAAAAGCTGGTTCTTTGAGAAGATAAACAAAATTGATAAACTATTAGCCAGGCTCATCAAGAAAACAAAGGGAGAAGACTCCAATCAATAGAATTTGAAATGAAAAAGGAGAAGTAACAACTGACACTACAGAAATAGAAAGGATCATGAGAGATTACAACAAGCAACTATATGCCAATAAAATGGACAACCTGGAAGAAATGGACAAATTCTTAGAAAAGCACAACCTTCTGAGACTGAACCAGGAAGAAACAGAAAATATAAACAGACCAATCACAAGCACTGAAATTGAAACTGTGATTAAAAGTCTTCCAACAATCAAAAGCCCAGGACCAGATGGCTTCACAGGAGAATTCCATCAAACATGTAGAGAAGAGCTAACACCTATCCTTCTCAAACTCTTCCAAAATATAGCAGAGGGAGGAACACTCCCAAACACATTCTACGGGGCCACCATCACCCTGATACCAATACCAGACAAAGATGTCACAAAGAAAGAAAACTACAGGCCAATATCACTGATGAACATAGATGCAAAAATCCTCAACAAAATACTAGCAAACAGAATCCAACAGCACATTAAAAGTATAATACATCATGATCTAGTGGGGTTTATCCCAGGAATGCAAGGATTCTTCAATATACACAAATCAATCAATGTGATATACCATATCAACAAACTGAAGAATAAAAACCATATGATCATCCCAATAGATGCAGAAAAAGCTTTCGACAAAATTCAACACCCATTTATGATAAAAACCCTCCAGAAAGTAGGCAAAGAGGGAACTTACCTCAACATAATAAAGGCCATATATGACAAACCCACAGCCAACATCATCCTCAATGGTGAAATAGTGAAACCATTTCCACTAAGATCAGGAACAAGACAAGGTTGCCCCCTCTCACTACTATTATTCAACATTGTTTTGGAAGTTTTAGCCACAGCAATCAGAGAAGAAAAAGAAATAAAAGGAATCCAAATCGGAAAAGAAGAAGTAAAGCTGTCACTGTTTGCAGATAACATGATATTATACATAGAGAATCCTATGGTTGCTACCAGAAAACTACTAGAGCTAATCAATGAATTTGGTAAAGTAGCAGGATACAAAATTAATGCACGGAAATCTCTTGCATTCCTATACACTAATGATGAAAAATCTGAAAGAGAGATTAAGGAAACACTACCATTTACCACTGCAACAAAAAGAATAAAATACCCAGGAATAAACCTACCTAAGGACACAAAAGACCTGTACGCAGAAAACTATAAGACACTGATGAAAGAAATTAAAGATGATACAAATAGATGGAGAGATATACCATGTTTTTGGATTGGAAGAATCAACATTGTGAAAATGATTAGAATCAACATTGTGCAAATGATTATACTACCCAAAGCAATCTACAGGTTCAATGCAATCCCTATCAAACTACCACTGGCATTTTTCACAGAACTAGAACAAAAAATTTCACAATTTGTATGGAAACACAAAAGACCCCGAATAGCCAAAGCAATCTTGAGAAAGAAAAACGGAGCTGGAGGAATCAGGCTCCCTGACTTCAGACTATACTTCAAAGCTACAGTAATCAAGACAGTATGGTACTGGCACAAAAACAGAAATATAGATCAATGGAACAGAATAGAAAGCCCAGAGATAAACCTACGCACCTATGGTTACCTTATTTTTGATAAAGGAGGCAAGAATATACAATGGAGAAAAGACAGCCTCTTCCATAAGTGGTGCTGGGAAAACTGGACAGCTACATGTAAAAGAATGAAATTAGAACACTCCCTAACACCATACGCAAAAGTAAACTCAAAATGGATTAAAGACCAAAATGTAAGGCCAGACACTATGAAACTCTTAGAGGAAAACATAGGCAGAACACTCTATGACATAAATCACAGCAAGTTCCTTTTTGACCCACCTCCTAGAGAAATGGAAATAAAAACAAAAGTAAACAAATGGGACCTAATGAAACTTAAAAGCTTTTGCACAGCAAACGAAACCATAAACAAGACGAAAAGACAACCTTCAGAATGGGAGAAAATATTCGCAAATGAAACAACTGACAAAGGATTGATCTCCAAAATTTACAAGCAGCTCGTGCAGCTCCATATCAAAAAAACCAACAATGCAATCCAAAAATGAGCCGAAGACCTAAATAGACATTTTTCCTAAGAAGATATACAGATTGCCAACAAACACATGAAAGAATGGTCAACATCATTAATCATTAGAGCAATGCAAATCAAAACTACAATGAGCTACCATCTCACACCAGTCAGACAGAATGGCCATCATCAAAAAATCTACAAACAATAAATGCTGGAGAGGGTGTGGAGAAAAGGGAACCCTGTTGCACTGTTGGTGGGAATGTAAATTGATACAACCACTATGGAGAACAATATGGAGGTTCCTTAAAAAACTAAAAAGAGAATTACCATACGACCCAGCAATCCCACTACTGTGCATATACCCTGAGAAAACCATAATTCAAAAAGAGTCATGTACCACAATATTCACTGCAGCTCTGTTTACAATATCCAGGACATGGAAGCAACCTAAGTGTCCATTGAGAGATGAATGGATAAAGAGGATGTGGCACATATAAACAATGGAATATTACTCAGCCATAAAAAGAAATGAAATTGAGTTATTTGCAGTGAGGTGGATGGACCTAGAGTCTTTCATACAGAGTGAAGTAAGTCAGAAAGAGAAAAACAAATACTGTATGCTAACACATACATATGGAATCTAAAAAAAAAAAAAAATAGGAAGAACCAGGGGCAGGACAGCAATAAAGACGCAGACCTACTGGAGAATGGACTTGAGGACATGGGGAGGGGGAAGTGTAAGCTGGGACAAAGTGAGAGAGTGGCGTGGACATATATACACTACCAAATGTAAAATAGACAGCTAGTGGGAAGCAGCCTCATAGCACAGGGAGATCAGCTCAGTGCTTTGTGACCACCTAGAGTGGTGGGATAGGGAGGGTGGGAGGAAGGGAGACACAAGAGGGAAGAGATATGGGGATATATGTATATGTATAGCTGATTTACTTTGTTATAAAGTAGAAACTAACACACCATCGTAAAGCAATTATACTCCAATAAAGATGTTTAAAAAATTAAGTCTAATTAAAAAAAAAAAAAGAAATCTACTGCCAAAACACCTTAGAGGTAATACGTACATGACTAGGAAAGGAAGCAGCGAGGAGGAAGCATATGTAAGAGATCCCAGGGAGGGAGGTACCGGGGAATGGGTGAACATGTTGACTGACTGCCAAGAGGAATACAGAAGAAGAAATCAAAATGACTTAGATTTTGAGCTTGGATGTTAAATTTGAGGTAGATTGAATTTGAATTACTAATGACACATATGGATGGATATTCAGTAGGGATGTTTAGCAGATTATTAAAATATGGGCCTGAAACTCTGGAACCAGAGACAGTAATTCATGTGAAAAATAGTGCTACTTGGGTTTCGAGTTGCAAATTAGACCTTAAGTTTACTTTGAGTTTCTAACTCCTTAACCTCCTTGCCTGAAGCTGTCGTTCGATCTCCATATGACTAAAATTACCGATGTGAGAATGATACTTTTTCTAAGGAGAATGAGACTTTTTCTAAGGAGAATGAGACTTTTTTCTAAAAATCCACGGGCTTTTTCTAAGCTTTCATCAAATTCTCAGAGAAGTCTGTGACCCCAAAAAGTTAAGAACCACTGGTCGAAGCAATGTCAGTTGAATGAAAGAAACCAGGGGATTATTTGAGCTGCTCATTCTCTTCTTCTGTCTAAAGGTCTGGTTCAGGTGAATGTGTAGAGTCATACCCTTTGGTCCCATTGTTTGTTCACGGCACCAGTCTCCACTTCCATATTTACATGTCAGCTTCACGGTCATGCTCCAGGCTCCAGATAATTTGTTTGTGGTTGCCCTGGTTACTATGCAAAGGGAAATACATTTTTTTAAAAATGCTCTGCTAGTTCATATTTAACTATGAAGAAATATCCTCAAAAGCATTTCTGAGCTGGAACATCTCTGTTAATTGCACTGACACATCTAAGACCAGCTTTCTTGGGGGGAGAAGAGGCATAAAAAATCCAGATTGTCACATGAAGTGAGCAGATGGAAGGTTTAAAAAAAATATTATATCCAGACGGTCATTATTAGCATGGGCTTTTAAGGCAAACTAGTGAAGAAAATTTAAGACTACATTGTTTTACCAACAAGTGAGCCTAAATTTAAAAAATTGCAGAATAGCTCAGATGCTTTTTGTTGACATGGCTCATTTTCCTTTATTGCTCAGTTTTGCTTCTTCCTTGAGAAGATATTAAATCTAGAATGTTGCAGTGTGTAAAAGTGTTGTAATTAGGCTGTGTGGTACAAGGCATGATTCACTGAGGGAAACACAGATGTTGGGGCAGAGAAGCACACCCAGGTTTATTGCTTCTTTAGCAACATCTCTGTTCTGTGCTTGGAAATCATAGAATTCGGCCAGCTGTAAGAACTCAGCCTTCCAAGTGGTTGGGCAAAAGGAGAGGACGTCTCCTTCCTTCATAGGTGCATATCTCTACAACCTAGAGAACCAGCTGACTCCATTAAGAAAGGATTCAGAGAATTGAGAAATCTCTAGGTTGCTTCTCTATCTGTTCATGAAAGATGAAGGCAACCAGCAGAAGGGAGACCAGGGGAAAGAGATCTCAGGATAGAAGGGTCCCAGGCCAAGGGAACTAAGAGCTGGGCTAATCCTAGGCACTCAGATGCAGCATAACTGGGTTAAAGAGAAGGCAAAGTGTGGATCAGTGTCATAGGACAAACCATCAAGTCTTAGGAATGGCTTTAAGAGGATTACAATAAAATTCATTGTTGGAAAGAGAGAAGTCAAATGGAAGCAGGTAGAAGGAATTGTTTAAGAAAAGTAGATGAGAGCAAAGATGGAAATTGTCAGGAGTTTGCCTATGGCTGTGTTTGGGGCTCACAAGTGGCTGAGTGGCATAGGTAGAATGGAAACTCTGGAAAGTCTATACACTTAACTATTCTACTCTCTGTAGTATGCCAGAAGTCTGTTTCTTTAGTCCAAGCTGATTGTCCTCTGGAAAGCTTATCATGTACCGAGGCAGTAGATATCACCTGGCAATTCCAGCTTCTAGAAAGACATCACTTTTATTAAACAGAAATCTCCCAAGAGGAGATTATAACAAGACCAGCCTTATGCCCACTGGCAAATCAGGGAGGTTCAGGCTCTTTCCATGACCTCAAGAGCCCACTGCCATTGTCTCTGTTAGAAATAAGTGAAGATGATAGAAATTTAATGGTTTTCAAACTTGGAATATATCTGAGGCTCTGGTTACTAAAATACTTCAGAGGCTTCACAAGGGTGGTACCATGGATCTGCTGGATTTGAGGACATATGTCCTATAGTTTAGAGTTTATAGAATTATTTAGGCTTGTTTGCTAAGTGACATGCTTCCTCTCTCAGATTCATTTTCTGGCTGAAGATTTCCAAGTAGGAGATAGGCACCAAGTATTTGTCCCCATTCAGCAATACTTCATTCTGTATCTCACCCAAGAAGGAATGTTGAGTGCTGTGCGATAAATACACATCCTTGATCCTGGTAAATGTACCACCGTTTGGGAATTTCATGATTTTTAGACATATACCCCTAAGAGATGAGTGTGAGCTATTCTATGGAGCATATTGAGGGAGGTTCTAATTTCCACACTTGCCTATATTTTCTACCCACCAATCTCACTTTTGTCCCATGAAAATGCATACAATAAGCTTACTCTTGCTGCTACATAGAAGCCCTTCAGATATTTTTAGAAAACTCTCATGCCAGCTCTAATCCGTTTCTTTCCTGAGTGAATACTTTTAGGGCATCGAACCAGTCTTTACATCATATGCTTTCTAGCTAGTCACCAACTTTTTCCCTCTCCTCTGAATGTGCTCTATCTTATCCCTATTTCTTTGAAGACAGTAGTGACTAGAACTAAATATAACACATTATCTCACCAATCCAGGTGACTGCCTCACCCTGTAGTCTTGAGATCATGATTCTGTTTACATGGCTTAAGACCACAATACCCCATACTATAATAAACCCCCCTCGCCTTGCCATGGCTGTGGATTATAGTTTACTGCTAAGTAGTTACTAAATGCTGACTCTGCAATGGTCCCTGCAATAGAAAAAAAGAGAAATAAGGTGCTGCCCTGCCTGAGGGACTTAGAGGCTAGCTGGAGACACATGTTTTCAAATGTGTCTCATTACACCCTACAGTCAGCTGTTTCAAAAGTCAGGGGTTCTGAGACAGCCCACAGAAGGGAGATGCTACATAATGCTAGAGTGAGTCAGTGATCATTTCAGAGAGAACATGGCACTTGGCAGTCGAATTGCTGTCTAGAGAGAAATCTAAGAATTTGTTCATTTCACAAATATTTATTTTTACACTTATTATGTGCCAGGAACAAAAAGGGAAATTAATTTAATTAGAACTCAGAGAATGTTTTGATGTAACCTACGTTCCAAAAACATCAAGGATTCCGAAAGTGTTCAAATTCTTTCTTGAACAAGCCTCTGGAAAGCAGATGAGAATGCCAAAATCAGTTAACACTTCCTTTGCAGTAGTCCATTGAGAAGACAAAAAATACGTGAGAATAGTACATCCACATCTGTCCCTGTTATGATGGTATTTCACTCTGCTCAGATGCTTTCAATGTGGAAAGCATTGTTGGCTTATGAGACCCAAGTCAATGGCTTTAGGCTTGAAATAAAAGACTGCTGATAACTCACAGGATGGTGATTATGTATGGATTCATCATCAAAAAGCCCACCCATCCCAGGGATCTGGGTGTGGTCTTCTCCTAGTTGTAATGTTCAGAGGTTAGAAACCTAAATCCAAACACACCAAAAGCCCACCATAGATCTATTGGAAAATAACAGAACTGAGAGAACTTCAGATAATTCTACTGCCAAGAACAGTGAAGGGTTTCTTTTGTTTTGAATCTCACTTACAATCTTGTCATTTAAAAAACTCCAATAGAACAGAAGTGGCTTCTTGTAGTGTCATACAGAAATGAACTCTGATCTTGCATATAGGTTTGATGAGAATGAGTTTAGTAGTTGACTAGCAATGTCTGCCTTGAGCATAATAGTAATAAGTAGTATAAGGAGTGCCACGTAACTGCAATCAAGGCCAATGTCCTCATTATGCTAATGGAAAACTGGGACCAGAGAGACAATCCTCATCCAAGTTCACACAGCTGATGTAACATAACTAAGATCAATAATTTCTTTTTTCTCACTATAGCTTCTTATTTCATTTCAATCTTTGTTTTGAAATAATAAAGCATATTAAATATACATAGACCTCAAGTCAGGAGATGTTGAATTGGGCCGTGGCTTTGTTAACTAAGAAAATGAGAAAACTCATTAGAGTTTCTTATAGTATTAAATCCTCAGCACTGGAATATATCATACAGATAGTCCAATCAAGTGCCCTCATTTTATAGATGAGAAAACAGAGATCCAGAGAGGTTACAATGAGTTAATAGAAGACCTAGGATTAGAACATGTCTCCAAAGTTCCATTCCCTGCTACTCTTTCACAGTTTCTTTCCTTATTTATAAAATCCACTTATTAAACAAGTATTTGTTGAGTAACTGCTATGTGACAGGTAGTAGGCTATAGTCAGGGGTAGTACAAAGACAAGCCAATGGCCTAATGGAGGAACAAATTATGCAAACAATTTTCTTACAGATTGATGAATGCCAGAAGAGGTTTTTCTAAACTGCTACATAAAGAGACACTTGGCTCTTCCTGAGTCATGGCAATGTGCACAGATGAGGTGAGTGTTTTGGTGAGTCTTAAAATATGAATAGGAGCTTTGCAAAAATACAGAGTAGACCAGGGCATTCTGGATAAACATTACCACATGGGAAAAGACACAGAGATATGAAGGGGTGTGAGATGTTTTAGCAAGCACAAGTCATTTGGAAACTAAGCAGAGGTGGGCAAGGACTTAAACAAGAATCTTATGCATCACACTATTGGGTTTGGACTTGACCTAGTAGGCAGTAGAGAGTTATTGGCTACTTTAAAAAAGAGAAGTGGCAAGATCGACCCCGTGCTTTGGAAATATCATGATAATATTGTGACGGTAAAATCAGAAGTTAAGGAGACTAGCCAGGATACAATTACAAGGGACTATATGGAGAAAAATGGCAGTCTGGGTTAAGCTGGTAACACTATAGGGTAGTATAAGGACCTGACTCAGGAATCATTGTATAGGTAGAGTCAATGGCCTGGATTTTATTGGATACAGGGATTAGGGAGAGAAACAACCAAGAAATAAAAATAATGCATTTTGTTTACCCTGTGGGGTAGTAAAAATGAACTAAGATTATGGATAAGAAAGTACCTAAAAAATGTAAAGCTCTTTATATATGTAAGGTATTTTTATTATCACAAAATCTTATTGCCAAATACTATTTCAGTTTACACCTTAGTGCAAGGAAATGGGTCCAATGCACTGTGGACAAAGCAACAAAGAGAAGGATGCAACATATAATTCTGAACTCATTCATTTACTCCTCCAACCATCATTAACACCATTATGGATCAGGCATTGTGCAAGCAGGAAGGACACAGAGAGGAAGGAATCAACCACACTTCCTGTAAAAGGATCAAGAGGTTATTGTTTGAATCTTCTTAAAGAAACTCATCTACCTCAGTAAAAAGGCACCCTCTCAGACCTACTCCAAATTATATAAAAACCCTTAAACAGACCTTCACTAGGTGAGTAGCAGAAAATGTTGAAATGTGTGAATCTGATTTAGCTGCTCCACAAACAAGCTGCCAAATTGAGCTTTTTGGTAATTAGCAAAACATCTGTAACAGGATTAGTGTCTCAGAAATAGCTGCTGCTTTCTTGGCCAGAGAAGGGGGTGTGAATGTTGAAAGAGAAGTGGGCAGAGAATTTGGGCATGGACTTGACTTTAGCCCAGCTGTTTCCCATTTGAAGCGAGGATAAAGGATAGACACTGAGTCAGTGGGAAAGCATCAAGACAAAAGCGAAAAAGGACTTGATATCAAATCACCCTGGCCCTAAGTTGACTCAAGTGCATTGGCATGTGGCTAGCAAACCTTCCCTTCTCTCCACAGTCCTTGGAGCTAGACTTGGTTGCCAAAAAAATGTCCCGGTAAAAATATTTGTATGAAGACAATACAAAGGCAGTGTTAAGAGTACCACTAACCTTTTAATGGTTTGACCTCATCTCACCACAGCAACAAGGACTTGGAAAATCTCCCTCTCTCTGTCATTGATGCAAGAGTCTTGGTTGCACTCGGTGGTTTGAGCTCTTCCCCCTGGCTCTGAGCCTTCACAGACTGGGAGAAGTACATGGGAAGCACCAGTGGATTATAGGAATCCTTCTACGGGAGAAGTAGTTCCCACTGAGAAAGCCTAGGGCAAATTACTACAAGATTTGGGCTCTACCTTTCCAACTGGGAGGAGAAACTGGCTGAGTTCAATCATTCATTCAATCAACCTGGCAAATATTACTGAGCACATACAATGTGTAAGATGACGTGCTAAATGCAGAGGATAACGTGTTGAAGGGGAGAGACAGGGTACCTGCTTTGTAGACCTCACGACCTAGGGAGAGTAAAAGACATGAAAATAATGAGCCTTGGACTTCCTGTTCTTTTATCAGATGTTCTGACTCTCTAGCTGTGGTCCTACCTGTGCTATTTTCTGCATTCCCATCTGCCAGTAACTACACAGACTCTGATCCGTTAGCTCCGATTCTGTGCCCTTTTACTCCTATTGATCAAAATTCTATTTCTCCATCCTGAGTACTCAATGAGACACCCATGCAAGAAAAGTTGACTTCATTCCAGTAATGGCCAGGCCCAGGCCAGAGCTAGACTCGGAGGGGGCCTTTAAGCGTAGGGCTGAGCAAAGCATTTGGCCAAATTATGAAGTAAGCAAGGCTTGTCTTTGATGGTCTGCACCTCCTCGACAGTCACTATTCCTTCCTGTTCCAGACTCCCTCGCATTGTTCACTTTCTTCCTCTGCTTGAACTAACCTTCTTCCTTATCTCTACCTTTCAAAATCATATTTGTTCTTCAAATCTCAACTTAATTGCCACCCTCTCAGTAGGGCTTTCCTGCTTCCCACTTGCCTGGTATGCACCTCCTTTAAACTTCTTTAGTACTTTGTGCTTCTCTTGGGACATCAGAGAATGTCTTATTTTATTTTTCTGCTATTTTATTTTGCTTCTGACTGAAATGGAGCTGTCTTATTCACTACTGTATTTTATGTAGCTAGAAGTGCAGACCTTTGCACATAGTAGGTGCTTAATTAGAACACTTTAATATAGGCCCTCAGGATAGAGGGGGCCTGTTTTTGAACCTTGACACTGCTTTTTATGAAAAGACAATTCATTTATCTCTGTCTTAGTTTACTCATCTCACCCAAAAAAGGGAACAATAAGAATAGTAATAATACGGCTAAGAATAATAAATGTTATATCATATGGAAACCCCTAGCCAAGACTCTGGCTCATTGGAGGCATTCAATAAGAGTGCCTTAGATCAAATCACTCCATGAGGTTTGAAAACAGGGAATGAGAATTGAGGGAGTAACTCTCTGGCGGGAATGAAAAGAGAGAGGAGAATCTAGGCTGAAGTTGTTGACTCATAAATCAGAGAAGTAAGCTTCCTTTTGTGAGTAGGAGAGTGGAGAGCTGATAATCAGCTATAATCAAATTAATCTGAACAAGAGGAGGGGTAGTGGTAATAATAATAACTTTGCCTATCTTTGCCAGGGTTCCCAAGAATACAGAGACTGAGACAAAAGTTTATATGCTAACTCCCCAAAAAGTATTGAGATCACAATCCCAGAAAACGGGAGTGAAAGCACGAGAGGAGTCGGGCAGGGAAGGAAGGAGAATAATTTTAGTAACATGTTTGTATCAAACACATCGAAGGCTCAGTCTCCTGGGGCATCTCCAGAGAGCTGCCTGGAACCACTTCTCCCCAAAACTGTCTGTCGGAGATTGAAAAGGAGGTGGCTCCTGCCTCCTATTCGTCAAAGTGTGCCCCGTGGGACATCGACTCCACCACACCTCAGGATTGTCCATCTGGCTTGCAGAAACTAGAACCCCAAACAGCAGTAGTGACGCTGGCAGCACAAACCATGGCATGGGGGCCAGCCTGTCGGTGGCTGTGAGCCTCACCTCTGCATCCTGTACCAGTAGCCTCACCAGCCTGGCCGAGTGGACCAAAGCACACACGTGGGCACAAAGGGAGCGCTGAGGTCTGCTGAGCCCCAGGGGAACAGGGAGGCTCTGGAGCAGAGGTGAGAGGTGAGGCAAGGCACTGCCAGGGCATGACTACCAGTGACACGAGGGACCAAGAAAAGTCATCACGGCAGGCCTGGCTGACCATCGGAGGGAGAGCCTAGAAGACACAGCCCTCACGACCAAGGGCTGCCTTGTAGCTTAGTGAAGACCAAAACCTCCCCTCCGTGGCTTTCAGGGAAGCAGCGGATGCCAGGCAATCTTCCTTGAGTCATCAGTCACATAGACCAGAAACGCATGGCGTCTGGGGAGGTGCTTAACCTGGGTTTGGCACATCACAGCTTACTGAGCGCCTACTGTATGACGAGCTCTTTTCAAACACACACGTTTTTAATCCTCAGGAAATTCCCTTGAGGGTGAAACAATGATCTCCATTTTACACAGGCATAAACTGAGACCCAAAGTGGTTAAGTAACTCCTCCATGTGTCCTCCTGTATTGGGGGACCTGTCATATGGAAAAGGGACTAGACCCATCCCAGGTGGCCCTAGGGAGCTGAACTGAGGCCAAGAGGTAGAAATTACAGGACAGCAGTACTTAGAACAGGGAATTTCTGAGAGTCTGAGCTCGTTTTCCAACAATACAACGAGCTACCGTGCAAAAGACTGAGGCGTTCATGAATGATGAATTATGCAGGAATGAGCGCGTTGTTGCTGCCTCTAGGAGAAGGAGGCAGGGTTCTCTGGTCTGGTAGTGGCTGGACCAGATGAAGGCTGAAGTCTTCAAGGGTTCCTCTGAATGAAGAGTCAATCCCAACACCCAGATATTTTTACTGTTGTCTCATTAATGTCAGTGCAGGAGAAGAAAAGATATAACAATAATAACATCTACTGGTATTCGGCTCTTAATAGGTACCAAGCACTTTGCAAATAGCTTTATACATATCATTTAATCTTCACTGCAACTCTGAGGTAATTATCATCATTATCCCCAATTTACAGATGAGAAAACTGAGACTGGCAGAGGTAAAGCTCAGAAACTTGCCCCAGGTCTGCTTGCTCTACTCTGCTGCCTTGATTATTCTGCATTTGCCTGCTGTCAGCAACTCAAAACCTTTGGAGCCTGAGCTCCTGGGAAAGAAGAGTCATGTGTAAATAGACTAGAATAGTCAATCTGGTGGACAAAGCTGCCTTTTCAACAGTTTGAACATTTTTTTCTGTGCAAATTCCCTGAAAACCCCTTCCTCATGAATCCCTTATTTTTCCATTGCATTTAAACACCTCCCAGACTGTTTGCTGCCACTGCAAAGGTTTTGAAAAGCCTTTTTGCAGATTTCTTCCAAAGAAAAATCAACAAAATCATCAAAAAACAGACCCCCTTTTTTTTTCCTCTCGGGATGAAAATTACTTTGAAAAATGAAGGAGGCAATTGAAACAAGGGAAAATAGCCTCAGGAGCAAGATTTTAGCAAAACAAAGGGCACACCACCGGTCATAACTTTAGATGATTCGGGGATAGTCAAGTCTTCAGGAAATAAAGAGAAAAATGGAGAGGAACGTCAGCATTCAGGTGGCTCTGGCACCAAGAAGCTAGTGACAAGATAACCCAAAACTGCATCCGTGGAAAATCACCGCTGCAGGAAACCACAGAGGAGCACTCAAAGCTTTCGCCATATTGCTTGCAATCTCCACCTGAAAGGGTGCACATTTATCAGATGTCTGTAATGCCTCACAGCAAAAAAATCTTTAAATACTTAAACCATATTTTAATTTCGAAAGGACACATCTTGCTACAATTTACTTCTTTGATTTTTCCACCATAGCTGAAATGTTTTGTCTTACATTAGAATCTAACACTTTCCTCAGTTTGGAATGAAAAGTGTGGGCTCTGGAATCAGCCTGCTGGAGATGTAATGTTGGCTCAATCACTTACTAAGAGATGTGAACCTTGGATAAGTTACTTAACTGCCCTAAATCTCAGTTTTCTCTTCTGTAAAATGGGAGCAATTATAGCTCATCCTTCATACAGTTTTTACTTGAGTTAGATGAAATCATGCAAGATAAGTGCTTGAAACAGTTCCTGGCACATAGTAAACCCTCTAAAAAAATTACCAATTACTATTATTTTTTTATGTTTCCATCCATAGGAAAGAAAGAGAAAGTTATTTTCCTCAGAAAGTAAAAATCTGAGAATAGACGACTTATCAAACTGGTAAGGGCAAGATTTTGAAACAGACTTTCAGAAAAAGTTAATTACACACTTGGCCCCTCTGTGCCCATCATCCCTTCCATCCAGCCCATTTAAGACATTCAGTATCTTTATGCTGCCTCAGATTCTAGTCTAAGAAATACGTGCACTGGGTGGGACACCCTCTTAGATGATTTCTCTAGAGTTCTTCCAATTTTTACCCCTTGCTCTGTCTTCTACAATGGAGCACTTGCCTTGGTCTACAACTTCTTTCCTCTCTTTCTCCAGAAGGTTTTCATTCTCAAGATAATACTTAGCTTATAGGATTGTTAGAGGATTAAATGAGATGGTACATGTAAAATTCTTAGAACACTTCCTGAGACATAGTAAGACTAAGTGTTAGATATTAATGTATAAATATTAACATTCCTCCTTTCCTCTTGGCAAAAAAAAAAAAAAAAAAATTCTCCTATCTGTGTGACTTCATGATACATCTGCTCTCTCTTGTGACATCAGCAGTTCACCCTGCTATCTTAGTTCGGGCTGCTATAACCTAATACCATAGACTTGCTGGCTTAAACTACAAATATTTATTTCTCACTGTTCTGTAGATGGGGATGTCTAAGATCAAGCACTGGAAGTTTCAGTATCTGAATGAGGGCACTCTTCCTGGTTCAGAGATGGCCATCATCTCGCTGCATCCTCACATGGCTGAAAGAGGGCTAGAGAGCTCTGTGAGGTCTCTAATATGGGCACTAATCCCACTCATGATGGCTCCACACTCATGACTTAATTACCTCCCAAAGACCCCACCTCTTATACTATCATTTTGGTAGTAGGATTTCAACATATGTACTTTGCAGGGAGGGCACAAAACTTCAGTCCATAACACCTGCCCACATGGTATATTTCATCTTAAACATCTCCACTTCCTGCGCCATGAGAAAATGAATGAACTAATGGTGAATAGCTGGATTCTGACCACCATCATCTCTTCCTGAAAATGCCTGTGACTCTTTCCCTAGTTTGTTAGGTGTCTTGTCATTGTACATCCCCAATCATAGCTCTTCTTATACTGAATTGCTTTTGCAAGTCACATGTCTGTCTCTCCTTGAGAACCAAACACTAATCTTATTTATTTATGTTTTTTCCAGAACCTCATACAAAGCCTAGCACTTGTTAGATAATATACGCATTTATTTATTTATTTTTTAGATATAGGACCCCTTGGGACATAGTTCAAATCAAAACACAAATACAACTAGGTCCTGAGTCTGTATGGGGCCAAGCTACACCTCTTACATGTGGCAAATTTGGATGCATTATACATGTGTGCAAAATTTAAGCAAATGGGTCTATTTTACTTCAAAACTCTGAATTCAAGAGATATGTGACACTCTACTGGGAAATTACTTTGTGTTGAACTGGGGGGTTACCACCTTTCTAGCTAACTTCACTGGGACTATTTTACAGAAAATCCAAAAAAGCAATAATGGAAGAAGGTTGTGGTTGCCTGTGGTATTTGCCTATTCCACCCTTGACTAGGCTTTTTATATCATAGTCCGGTGGGGTCCTCAAGTCTGGTTGTCTCATATATTAAGCAATATACTAATTTTATATATGACATTGTCTATACTTTTGTTTCTGGCATCAAATCTTTTGCTTTTCTATTTTTAATAGAAACCAGACATCATGTCATTAATGTGTCATCAAATCTGGCAGTGCCAGATTTCCTGTTCTCTCTGGGAACTATTCAATGGCTAGTGAGAATATATGGAAGAAGTCACCCTCGGGATTCAGTTCAAATATATGCAGACCCAAAAAACACCAGATCCAGGGGCCCAAGATGTAAAATCAACTTTGCACAGAGAGGACAGGGCAGCTTCTAAACAGAACTGCTTGCATGCCTCAGATTTCCAGCATTGATTCTTTCTCTGGACAGATGGGGATTTGCCAACTATATGCCATTGTCTGTTCTATGTGCTAGAATCACAAAGATGAAATATGTGTCTATTTATACACACTAACAGATATGGTACATTTAAGGAACAAATAGAAGAGTGATTCAATCTTCCTAAATATATTAAAATTACATAATACTAGAGGTAACATAAATTATGACATATCAGTTGTGTAGGCAAACAGTAGAAACCTGCAGGTATATTATAGTCACAGGAAAAATAACACTTTGAAATTTTCTGGTACAAATCATGTGTATGATTTTTTGTGTGTGATATTATAAAATATTAATATCATTGACCATATTTGTTAAGCAAGTTGCACCAAAGTGAGCCACACAGTTTTATGTAGAATATCTGCATATTTGCACTGAAAAAAAATTCCTAACATTTACGAACTGCATAATTCAACATGCTAGCCTTGCTTGCTCACTCTATCAAATGCGTTTGGGAAGAGGCTTGTTTCTTTGTTAAGGTGTAACACAATTGCCTATAGAATGTTCATTGTGACCTAGCCTTGAGAGGCCGCAAACTCCACCATTTCCAAAGGGTTGGGAAGAGGCAGGTGATGGAGAGAAGGCCAGAAGCCTGCAGAGTCTCCAGTATAAAGTCCAAAAACTCCTCTGTGTTCATTCACTCATGAACTCTTACTCTGGGGCAAAGAGCACCGGGAGAGAGTACAATCTTGCACCTAAGAAAGGCTAAAAGCAATAAAGGGTATATCTAATAATGTTTGATTGTTGTATTTAATAGAGAAATTAAAAGTGTGGGAAACCCTTTGGCTAATTTTGATGACCTGAAGCTTTATTCTCATTATACAATAGATAAACGAGATTATTCTCTATGTGGCACAGAAAAAAAATGTCACCCAGATTTGGGGCAGGTGCTAAAAAGGGTGGGATGAAGAGACTATCAAGTGAAAAGAAACAACATTTAAAAAGACAGAGTGGAGTAATGATAATGTGTACTTATTCTGTGATTGTGCTAAGTACCATACTTAATTAGTTACATACATTATCTCAAGACACCTGAAGCAATCCTTGAATTAGAAATTCTCTTTTTTTTTTTAACATCTTTATTGAAGTATAATTGCTTTACAATGGTGTGTTAGTTTCTGCTTTATAACAAAGTGAATCAGCTATATGTATACATACATCCCCATATCTCTTCCCTCTTTCATCTCCCTCCCTCCCATGCTCCCTATCCCACCTTTCTAGGTGGTCACAAAGCACCGAGCTGATCTCCCTGTGCTATGCGGCTGCTTCCCACTAGCTATCTATTTTACATTTGGTAGTGTATATATGTCCATGCCACTCTCTCACTTTATCCCAGCTTATGAATGCAGCCAAAGTCTCACACTCACAGAAAACAGAGCCAACATTCAGGATTAGCTTTCTCTAATTCCAGAACAAAATTTCCTAAATGTGAATCTATACCAACTCTTAATGGAACAATATAGAATGCTCCAGTCTGTTAGTTCTGAAGAACAAGTGCATCTGAATAGTGAAAGTAGATGTACATTATTATTTACATTCATTATATACAGTGTGTGTGTATACATATATTTTATATGTCATATGTATTATATATTACATATATATTAAATATATATTACTTATATCACGTTTTCTTTATTCATAAATTGAAGGACATTTAGGTTATTTGCATAGATATCTTTTATCACAATTTTTTTTTTAACTCAGGTGTACTGGATTGGATTAAACATAGTCTTGATTTACAATACCCTCTCATCATCAGGCCATGTGTGGCCCACTTATTTATGTTTGTTTGTATGTCTGTCTATATGGTTAGTTAGGTATTTTAGAGAATCTACTATCCAAAACCTCAATCCATTATGTACCCCACATCAACCATTTATTCCCACCCCAAGTCATTTTCTACCTCCCCTAAATAAGGTAATCACCATCCTAAATCCTGTGTTTATTATTCCATTGTTTTTCTTTACAATAAATTTGTAAGACATAAAATAAGCACAAAATAACAAGATCCTACAGTTGAAGTAAATTGAAGTATTTTCTTCATTGAAGGTGACTCTGGCAACAATAAAATCTAAATTGAGCTCAACCTCTGACCAAGTTGACTCAATCCTCCACATTAACAGCCTGACAGAAGAGGTGTGTCCTTTTTCAGGTGTAAATATTCTTTACATCAGGCTCTATTGTTTTTCTACACATGATACCCAACATTTAATCAAAATTAGTGACACACAAAACAGGTTGGATAAGAAAGAGAACTCATTGTCAAGATACAAAGAAATCAACAGAAACAGACTCGGAGTTGACCCCTATTATGGACTGAGCTGTGTGTCCCTAAAATTCATATGTTGAAGCCTTAACTCCTAATGTGACTATATTTGGGTATAGGGCCTTTAAAGAGGTAATCAAGGTTAAATGCAGTCATAAGCATGGGGCTCTACTCCAGTAGGACTGATATACCAAGAGGAAGAGACACCAGGGAGGTGCATGCACAGAGAAAAGGCCATGTGAGGACACAGGGAGAAAGCAACTATCTGTAAGCCAAGTAGAGATGCCTCAGAGAAACCAAACCTACCAAAACCTTAATCTTGAATTTCCAGCCCCGAGAACTGTGAGAAAATACATTTCTGTTGTTTAAGCCAAATCACCAAGTCTGTGGTATTTTGTTATGGCAGCCCTAGCAAACTATTACATCTATTGTGTGGAAACTATCAAACAGAAATATTAGACAACCATGACCAACTTTTTTAAGATATAGTAGAGAAGGTGTACAAAATGCACAGACAGATGGGGAATTTTAGAAGAAATTATAGAAGAGAGTCAAATTAAAATGATAGAAATAAGAAACACAATAACAGATATCAAAAATTATTTTGACAGGTTTATCAAAAGACAGGACACAGTTGAGAAAAGAATCAGTGGATATGAAATTTATTATAAATTACTGAAGTTGAAATATAAAGAGCAGAGAGAGGAAGAAGCAGAAGAGGAAGAAGAAGGAAGAGGGTAGAGAAGAAGGAAGAAAGAGAAGGGAAAAGAAAAGAACAGATGAAAAGAGAAATAAACAGAACAGAGCATCCAAACTGTAGGATTATATCCACCTAGTATGAGTGTAATTGGAATCCCAGAAGAAATGAAGGTCAAAGAAATATATGAAGAGATATGGCTGATAATTTCCAAAAAATAATGAAAGTCGGCAATCCACAGACCCAAGAAACTCAGAGAACTGTATGCAAGATAATTACACACACACATGCACACACCCATGCATACATCAGAGTTAAAGAGATAAAAAAGAGAAAGAGAAAATGCTGAGGGCAGTTAGAAAAAAATATTACTTATAGGCCAAAAAAATTTATAGCAGATATGCATACCAGAAGAAAATGAATAACATCTTTCAAGGACTTAAACAAAATTAGCCAAGCCAGAATTTTACATCAAACAATAATGTCTTTCAGACAAACAAAAGCTTAGAGCATTTACTGCCAGTACAACTGCTCTGCAAGAAATGTTAAAGAAAGTTCTTCAAACAGAAGAATTAAGACACCAGATGAACATTTGGATTTACAAAGAAATGAAGAGTGCCAGAAATGTCAAAAAGAGAGTAAATATTAAAACACCATTTTCTTAATTTTAATTGCTTTAAAAGATAAGTGATGGCCAAATGAAAATTAGTAGCAATATATTTAGGGGTAGATAAAATATGTAGAAGTAAAATGTATGCCAACAATAACACAAAGGATAAGAAGAAAGAATTAGATGGTATGTGTTAAAGTTCTTATTCTAAATATGTAGTGGTATAATATTATTTAAAGGTAGATCATTATAAGTTAAAGATATATACTGGGAACCCTAGGGCAAACACTTCAAGAGAGACATAATGAAAATATATGGAAATAAAATTAAATCATAAAATACTCAATTTTATGAAAAGGGGGAAAAAAGGAAAGGAAATAAAAAGCAAATGAGATAGAGAACAAGTAGGAAGATAACAGATTTATGTTCAACCACATCACGAATTTCATAAAATGTAAGTGTTCTAATCACTTCAGTTAAAAGGCAGAGATTGTAAGATTGAAAAGAAAACATAACTGTTTTATTTTCAAGAAATCAACTTTAAATATAAAAATATAAACAGATTAAAAGTAAAAGACAAAATACAGTCAATATTTCTAGGTTGAAAAAAGGGAGAAGTTAAGGATTGAAATATAGTTTTGCCTTGAGAAATTTGGGTAGTGATACTATACGTAAAGGTGGAGAGGTTAGAACAATAATAGGTTTGGAAAGTACAAACAATAATTTAGTTATAGACACTGTATTAGCCAAGATCCAAAGTTATTAACCTATGGACTTTGGGCCAATCCAGCTGGCTTCCTATTTCTGTATGGCCTGTGAGCTAAAAATAGTTTCTACATTTATAAATGGTTGAAAATAATAAAAGAGAGACTATTTTGTGAAATGCAAACATTATATAAAATTTAAGTTTCAGTGTCCATAAATAAAGCTTATTGGAGCACAGCTGCACTCATTCATTTACACATTGTTTGTGGTTGCTTTTGCACTACAATGACAAGGTTGAGCAATTGTGACAGAAACCATGTGGTACTAATTTCTTCACACTGTTCTTGGCACACTATAAATCACAGTTCATAGTTATTACTCAACAACATGTCAAGTGTCACACACATTGTCATACAATTCTATTTTATGTAACTTTTCTTGCTAGTGCATCCCATCATGTCGGTAAAAGAGAAAAAGTGGACTTTGAATGGCATGTTTTTAAGGCACAGTGAAGTGTAGATGATTTTGTTATTGAATTAGATAGCACAGCATTGTGTTCATCATGCAATGACACTATAGCTATAGAATACAATATGTGATGACATTACCAGATTAAGCCTTTATCACAATATTCCCAATTCACAGGAAAGCAACAGTCTGAAAAATTACTAGAAAGTTTAAAACTGAATATCTCATCCCAGCAGAATTTCTTCACACAAACATAAATAAGAGTAAGGTTACAACCAAAGTAAATTTCTAAGTGGCTCATTTGTTACCCAGCCAAACAGTAGTTGGTGAGTTAAATAAATCATGCATGATTGCAGCAGCCAAAGAAATGTGTTCAGACAAAACTTGCTTAAGACTATTAGCCTTTCAGATGAAATAGTTGCTCAAAGAGTTGAGAACATTAGGGGCAACATCAATAGTCAATTTAAAACAAAACAAATGATTGTGAGTGTTGCCATGGTGCTTAATGATTCAACGGACGTTACCAATACTGCTCAGCTGTTGTTTATTCAAGGAGTTAATGCTGAGTTTGAAGTGACTGAAGAATCAGCCTGAGTGATCTGTGTGGAATAACTACAGGCAGGAATAGTTTCAAAGTTGAGAAAACATAATTCAATATAACATGAAGTGGAATCTTCTAAGATGTGTTACAACTAATAACAGTAAAAATGTGGATGGAGCAGAAAATCACAGCTGAGCAAATTTACAAAGCTTGTGAGAAGTATAGTTTTTATAGCCTATGGTTATTTGCTGTATTATTCATCAGCAGATATTTGCAGAAAATTTTTAGCTATCATGTGATATTATTCCAGTAGTGTCAATGGTGAGCTTTGCTTGCTCTCATGGACTTAATCATTGCCAATTCTGGGAATTTATGAATCGAAGCTGTGAATTGCAGCTGAATGTTATGACGGTCTACCACACAGCAGTTCAGTGACTTAGCACTAGTAACATTTTATTTCTATTTTTTGGAGCTCACAACCAAGATTGGAATTTTTCTGAGCAAAATGAACCCCAAACACTATTATCAGACACTGAACAACTTTGAAAATTACTTTTTGCTGTGGACTTGACAAAGTTTATTTATGAGTTCAACCTAAAATTATGAGGCAAAACAATGTTTATTCAAGATACTTGTAATAGTTATTTCAATGGCAATAATGTTTAAATTATAGTAACGTCAATCTGCTTTACATACTTCCTGTGCTGTCAAAACAAAAACTGAGATCTCCATTCCCACACAAATTTGCAATAGCTATATTTTCTATGTTCAAAGTAGAGTTCCAAGAGCCTTTATCAGATTTCAATGCAAGTACAAAAGAGATGTTCAAACTTCAAAATCCATTTAACTGTGCTATCAAAGATAGTCCACCTAAGCTTCAATTTAAAGTGATTAATTTGCAATGTTTTCACATGCTCAAAAGCAACTATCAGGAGAAGAATCTAATGGAATCCTATCAATACATTCCAAGCAATGAATATGCTCAACTAAAATCATAGACACATGGATTGATATCAGTATTTGGTAGTATCTATCTTTGTGAAAAGACATTTTCAAAGATGAGATGTACTTTTATACATGATATTACAGCTCAACATTAACAGAAGAAAATTTGCAATTGATTTTGTTAATAGCAAAGACTACCTTTGAAATTCAATTAGGCAAAATATTATCCTCCCTCAAAATAGAATTCCATTTATCTCATTAGTGGATCCACATTACAAAAAGTAGTATATTAGTTCTAATATAATATAATATAATAATAATATTATTACATTTTTTATTTCCTCAATAAAAATTTAGGGAAATTTGTCTCCTCTATTGTTATAAGTACCTATAATATCTTTAATTTAGCCTCTTGACCAACAAAGTCTAAAGTATCAATATTTACTATCTGACTTTTTACAGAAAATGTTTGCCAATCCCTAGTCAAGATAAACTATGTTGTAGTAGCAATGAACCCTGAAATATCAAGGACTTAACACAATAGGGGTTTACCTGCTCTTCATGGCTCAGTCTTACATGTGTCCCACAAGTCTCCTTGTGCTCTATTCCAGTGGTGACTCAGGAATCCAGGCTTCTTCCATCTTGCAACGCTATCATTTTGGAGTTCTTTATTTTCAAACCTGTGTATGAGAGAGAGAGAGAGAGAGACTATGAAGAATTCACAACTGTTTTATCTACCATGGAATGGAAGTGACAAATCCCTTCTGCTCAAATTTGAGAGTCATCAGAATACGGATGATATTTAATGACATGTGAAGAAATGAGATCTTCTACAAAGAAAATAGAGTGAGAGAGAAAAATCACTAGAGGAACATGCCCCAAGGTACCTCAATTTATGGAGGCCCAGTCCACAAGAGGAAAATGAATATGAGAAGGTCATTGAGAGTGACAGCTCGAAGAGGAAAACAACCAGGAGACTTTGATGTCACAAAAGCCAAGCAAAGCCTCGAAAAGAGTGTCATGTATGATCTATAGCATCAGTTACCAACCATGACTAAGGCAAGTCACAACTTCCCTGAACTGAACTGCCCACACCTCTATATTAATATATTAATAATATTTACCTCAAAAGATCCATAATGAAGATGAAACGACATAGTGTATATGAAAGTACTGGGATCCCTACATAAATTATGACAGTAATTGTTTTCATTGTAGTCACAAGCAGAGGCTCCTCTACTTTGTGCCAAATCTTTCTGAAGAGTTAGAATTCTTCCATAACCTACCCCAACCATTGCCTCCAAATTAACACAGGAGGTTTCACCAAACTGGTTTAGGTGCAGATAACAACAATTCAATTGAAATTCAGTGATTCCTAATCTGAAGCATTTCAGAGGCAAGAACGACTCAGGGATATGAATCTCTCTTTCATTAAAATCAGAGTAGTGTGTGAAATCCTTATGATCTTTCTGGAACAAAGATCCAACTCAAGCTGGCAGCTTCTAAGCCACCATATGGCTATAGGCAGACACAGTAAGCTATAGTCTGAAATTCTGGTAAATAGTGCCCCAAACTTCGGGGAAATCATAAAAGCAGCTGAATGAAAGCTGTGTCTTAAAGCTCTCTGGTTGTTAGGTGTGATCGACACGGAAGGTAAAAATAAACAAATATAAATGGGTCTCTACTTAGCTCTAGAGCTTTCACTTTATAGATTTTTATTAAAACACATTTGCAAAAGTACAAAGGTTAGTTTATGTTTTTTTTCCTTCTTTTTTTCACAATGATATATTGGAATTGTTCAATTGAAACCATATGTTGGCTCAATAATTCTCAATTGCAAAATGTGCACCATTTTAAGACCCAATAAAAAAGAGGGGGAGGGGACTAATGTGTCAGCATAAATACTCTTGAGGAGATAGAAATACTATGTTTCCAATCTATTGCAAAAGAGGAAAAGCCACCTCTTTGGTTACTTAACTACAGAGCAGAAATGTAATGCAACTGAGGTAATGACACACTGATGCATCAGGGAAAAAATATCATATAATTTCGAAAAAAAAAAAAAACAACCCTGGGTTCAAATCCACCTCTTTCACCTATTGGCTCAGTGTCCTTTTAAAACATTTGTAATTTCAATGAGACTCAGTTTTATTTCCTGTAATATGAAGATAATAATTCCTACCTTGGATAGTTGTTATATGGATTAAATAGATTTAATGAGACAAAGCACACATATGGATGATACATGGTTGGAACTTGACACTGAATGAAATGGACAACAACTTAGTCCATTCTAGATTCTGCTACTCTGTTTTGTTCTCTTTTTTTCTGAAAATTAATTATGGAAAACTGAGAAGTTGAATAGGACAGCAAATTCAATAATATGCCAAAACCTGAAGCATGAATAGGAATGAAAATAAATCTGTTCACTCATGAGCACCTGTCATGCACCCCTCCACCGAGTTTAAGCTTCTCCAAAGCCAGTGTGTATCCCAATTACCAAGGACCTTGATAAAATGCAGATTCTACTTCAGTGAGTCTAGGGAGGGTTCTGAAATTCTGTATCTGTAACAATTACTAGGTGATGACAATGCTTGATCATTAGTGAGCAACATTTTGGCACAAGGGATAATTTAAGAAAAATAAAAATGTTTGTGGGCCACTTTTTTTCTTCAAAATTCCAGTAGCTTTACTGAATTTCATAGAGAAAAATACTTGTTATTAGAATTTAGGGTAATAATAATAGCTAAAATTATTGAGAGCTTACCATGCGCTAATTGCAATGCTAAATGCTTTATAAATATTTTCTTATTTCATCCTCTTAAGAGTCCTTATGTACCTACTACTGTATTAGTATCTTCACAATAAGGAACCAGAGGTCCAAATGTGTCTTTCCTTTTCACTCAGCCCTTCTCCTTTGCCTAATTCACTCTCTTTTGAGCATGGGAATCTATATTCATTGCCTTTAATATAACAGACAGACAGAAAAAGTATATTCAAGGTAAGATTGATTACAAAACAGTCTATACTTGTTGACTGTTAAGTAGTAGCTTTTAAACGGCATTTTATATATTTTAATATAAAGATAAGGGACAACACCGTTGGACACCAGGGTGTCAGAAATACCTGGATTTTTGCATGCATCCTTCATAAAAATAAGTTCCCATTACAAGTCTTTTCTCAAAAAGTTCTTTTTTCCTATTACATAATTTTGGCATATTATGGATATTCCATACTCAGAACAGATTAAAATAGCTCTCATACATTCTATAAATGTATAGTGAACACCTATTCTAAACTATACAAGAAAATTTACTTTGAAAGCAAGCAGATAATTTAGAACAAAGATAATGTCAAAGAGGTTTTGGAGAGCCACACAAACTTTGAGGCTGCTTTGGACTCACTCATTCCAGCCCCCAAAGGAAAGTTAGAATAATGGTAAGGAGTGTTGGTACTTGTATCAGACAGATTTGTGTGAAAATCTCAGCTCCTCAATTTACTAGTTGTATGACCCTGGGCAAGTTGTTTATCTTTATGAGCCTCAATTTCCTCACCTGCAAGGTAGAGATGAAAAATAATAATCCTGATTTCCTATGCCTGTTGTAAGGATTAAGCAAAGTATGTAAAGCACTTAGCCAATGATATATGCTATCAATGTTGCACTTTTTTGGTTCTAAGATGCACTTTTTTTGTAGCATTTTAACATCTCCAAAATTAGGAAGTGTTTTCTAACAGATGTGTAGTGTAAGTGTCTGACAATTAGCTTTTCTTGATTGTAATGTAAGTGCCTGACATTAAGCTTTCAATTGCAAGGCATCCATTTCAAAGACATCCATCTATAATAAACACATTGCCAGCTACACAACTGGATAAAGATCCAGGCGGCTCCACCCATGAAGTTTCCCTTTTAGAAAGCCCTAGTTGACCTAGATAACTGACTGACTGACCCTGCTTTCCCTTCCTGTGCTTTAATTCCCACCCTTATGTTTTAAATTCACCAATAAAGAGTGAAACCTCAAAACCCTAAGCACACCACCCTTGATCCCAATAAAGGCAGAGCCACAGGTCCTCTCTCTCACTCTCTCTGTCACTCTCTCTCTGCCCCGCTCACCTACCTTTCTGTGTGGTCCTGGGTGTACCATGTACCCTCTAGGGCTTGTGAGCAATAAACCTTGTTTTTTTCAAAGTTCCCTGATGGATGTTGTTGAGGTGTGTCTTGCAATCATAATAAGAATCACAAGGGTCAGGCCAACCATACATTGGGTCTGGTTGGTGAAATGTCTGTGGAGCCTCACCACAAGTAGTCTGTTATGGTAGGTGTGTGCTCCCAGGCATTTCTAGCTGATAGCGTTAGGGAACCATTGATCAAAACCTCCCGCTTTGGCCAGACACGATAACAACGGCTTGTATGAGTTGCCTCACAACAGGAGGTCCCATAAGGAACACAGTGCTGCCGCCATGAGAGAATTCGTGAGGGGTTGAAAGGAAGGAGGAGATGCCAGCCCATAATATGGGCCAACCTCCCAGAAGCTCTTACACTAGAATCTTGGCAGAGAGATGCACGCGCCACCAGGAGGGACCTGAGTCTGACCAAACATGACACAAGCAAGATGACTGACAAGAGACAACCTGGAAAGCTAACCCCATGACCTTAAAACCTGAGACTGCGAGCCACGTGGCAGAGCAGTTCTCCTGGGTTCCCTTACCCTGCTGCTCTCTGCCTGGGCCCCGCTTCCCAATAAAGTCTTTTGCTCTGTCAGCACATGTGTCTCCTCGGACAATTCATTACCGAGGTTTAGACAAGAGCAAACTCTCAGGCCCTGAAAGGGGCCCTATTCCAGTAACGATAGTATCATTATGGATAGGCAGAGACCAATCCCAAACAAGATAGTTTATAATCACTGTTGGCCAGGTAGAATTCATGAGGTAAGTGTCATTCTCTGTGCTTGCATGATTTCAATAACAGATGAGCACATCTTTGTCACTTCAATTGTTGTATTTGCATAGCTGTTTCCATATGTGCTGAGTGTAATTGTCATTTTAAGTGTCTTTTAAAAGATTATGCTATGATTCCATGTTGAAACAAAAGTTATTATGTATCCTCGAGATCACAGGAAAAGAGTATTGAGACGTTTGGGACATTGAGATATTTGAGTATTGAGATATTAGGTACACAAATATCATTTTTGAGAAATCACCAAAATTCCATATTTTCTTGCAAAGCAACAATCAAGTGTTTAACAGGACCTAAGAAAGTAAAATACCCACAAGTAAATGAAGCTGTTAACATTTTCTTGCCTGCATATCTACAAAAAGATTGTCTATCACACACCAAGCAATGGAACTAAAGACAGGAGAAATTGATATCTGAAAGAGATAAAGGAATCTTAAAGAAATGAGAGGCTGATAAGACCAATTCTTATTTTACACAGGACAAGTGATAAGGTATTAAACAAGAATTCATGAAAAATTTCCTTCTAACTTTGAATTTAAATTCCAGAGATATATGATCAATGAAGACAAAAAGAAGGAAGGGAAAAAAAGGAAGAGGGAGGGAGGAAGGACAAATTAATTTCTCTTATATTTTCCTTTTAATGTATGCCCCAAAGTGATAAATGATTAAGGTCTATGTTTACATAAATCTAAAAGGGCTCTTTCAATAAAAAATTTAAAAAAAATTCTACAATAGCATTATGTTATAGTGTAATAGACAGCATTTTTTTCTTTTGGTACACAAAATAATAAGGCATCTCAAAGTTTATAACATCTTGGAATGGATGAAATATGGAAAGGATTAGCTACTACAGTATAGCTATATCTCCATAATATTAGCAAGATTTCTCTCAAAAATATTTATTGATAGAAAAATAGCCACTTTACACTTTCAATGTTGCACTATACCTATCAGGGTCCAATTTACAATATGTAAAACAATGACCAAGCAATTAGACAAAATTAAAAATTCAGGGACTTCCCTGGCGGTCCAGTGATTAGGACTCTGTGCTTCCAGTACAGGGGGTGCGGGTTCAATGCCTGGTCGGGGAGCTAAGGAACTAAGCTCCCATATGCCGCGCAGCCAAAACAACAACAACAACAACAACAACAACAAAGAGCCTCATGATAACATAAATAAAAACTGTATTAAAAATTCAGACATTTACTTATTTTTTTCATCTCAAGTACAGTTTGGTAATCTGTGACTTTTCTCCTGGGGAGCTTTTGGTAATACTTCTGCAAGGCTCAAATGCATGCTGTTAACACTTAGGTTAACATTTTTGACTGATTTGTCTGTTTAGTCCAAAAAGTGATTCAATAGATATTTCCCCAGTGAACTTCCTGCCAGGACTGTGACCACCCAACATGAATAATAGTCTCTAGACCATGGAAAGCACTAGAGTGGGTTCTGAAGGTCATAACCAGGGACGGCCCTTGAGAAAGATTGCCCAGCATATAAATTTGTCTTGAGTGTTACCCTCCTTCCGCTTCAGTTACTCATTGTGGGTGTGCACCCATGCACAACACACACACACATACACAGTAGCATTCAGACTCTCAGCTGGCTAATAACAGAGTAACAGAAAGTTAAACATAAGCAATATGACAGGAGAAAATATTGACAAAACTAATGGGTTGATAACTTGAGTGCGTGAGGTATTTGTCCCCTAGACTCTATTTGTGAAGGGTTGCAATGGGAGATATGCTAATAAACATAAAGAACTTAATTTGTGAATTTAAGCTCCTAGCAGTTTGAATCCTGGCATAAACAAAAGATTTGCAGGCATAATTAGCTAGCCAGAATTTCCTACTGCAGAGAGAATACATAGAACTTCTAAGGGCTGGAGGAGATAGACAGAAAATTTTCAAAGAAAGTGAAAGAGTTAGGCAGAATGTGGTACGCCTACACCTTTTCCACTCCAAGAATAGAGCCCTGGGATGGGAATAGGGGAAAACAATAGAACTCCTAATAAAAACTTAAACCCCAAAGTAGAAAATTCCTGAATATTTTTTCTTGGGTGCAGCCCAGAAAAAATGATAAGCATCTTAAAGAAATATCCCACACTTGCAAAGAGCTGTAGTAGATACGGTGGTAAGTATGGTAGTTGCATCTGGAGGTACTGGAAGACAGAAAGACCCTCAGAATTTTTCATGCTACTGTAGCATACAAAGAGAGAGTAACGATGCTTAGGCGAATGGTCAATCTTATGCTGACTACAGCTTCTAGTGTCCTTACCATGTCTGGCATCTCACTCTAGCAACATCCTACTGCTGGATTTACCATGTGGTATATTTGTGAGTCCGATGACTTATACCATCCTAGCAAGAGTGATTTTATGTCCAGGCTGTCTCTTCCATGGCTTTATTTTAAAACATATTTGTGCTGGATAAGAATTCTTTGTTGACAGGTTTGGGGTTTTTTTGTTTTGGTTTGGTTTTTTGGTTTTGTTTTGTTTTGTTTTCAGTACTTTAAAGATGTTGCTCTACTGTCTTCTAGGTTGCATTATTTACAAGGGAAATTTGTTGCTATCCACATCTTTGTTCCTCTGTTCAAAATTTGTCCTTTTTTCTCTAGCTGATTTTTACATTTTGTCTTTATCACTAGTTTTAAGCAGTTTGGTTCATGATTCTTTTATTGGCTTTCTTGAGCTTTCTGGATCTGTGGGTTTATATTTTTCAGCAAATTTGGAAAAATATTGGCCATTATATCTTCAAATACTCTTTCATTTATTCCCCCTCTTCTCCTGCAGGAACTGCAATTACATATGCATAAGTCTGATCCAAGACGTCCCACAGCTCACTGATGCTGTCTTCATACTTTTTTGATCTTTTATATTTCTGTTTTATATTTATATATTTTTATAAATATATAACTACACTTATATTTTGGATTTTTTATGTCTTCAAGCTTGCTAATCTTTTTTCCTGCATGTGTTATCTACCTTTAATCCACTCTGTTTGTTTTACACTTCAGATGTTTTAATTTTCATATCTATAAGTGATTTGGTTCTTTTTTATACTTTCCACATCTCTCCTTAACATCATCAGCCTTTCCTCTAGCTTTTTGAATAAATGGAAAGCAGTTATATACCTGTTTTCATGTCCTTGTCTACTAATTCAATTATTGGTGCCATTTCTGGGTCAGTTGTGATTGATTTTCCTCTTCATCATGGGTTCTGTTTCCCTAGATGAGAAGTGCCTGGTAAATTTGTATACCCAGTAATTTTTAATTAGTGCTAGACATGAGTGGTTTTACCTTGTTGGGTGTTGGATATTTTTATGTTCTTATAAATATTCTTGAGTTTTGTTCTGGTATGGGTGCGTTATCTGGAAACAGTTTTGATCTTTAGAGGTTTGGTTTGTGAGCTTTCTTAGCCTACAGAGCAGCATTTAGGATATGACTAACATTTCCCCACTACTGAGGCAAAATTCTCTTGAGTAATCTACCCAACATTCAGTGAATTGTGAAATGTTCTACTCTGCCTGGATGGAACTGGACCTCTTTCCAGCCCTGTGTGAGCTGTAGAGATTATGCCCTCTAATTCTTTTGGGTGGTTCTTTCTCCACTTCTGGTAGTTTTCTCACATGCCTGTGCTTATTAACACTCCGCTGAAGACTCCAAGGAGATCCTCTACATATTTCTGGTGCTCCTACTCCGTACAGTTCTATCTTCTCCATGACTCTGCTCTGTGAACTCTAGCCAACCTAGCCTCCCTGGACTTCAAGACCCACCTTGGTTTCCCTCCCTACTCATGTTTGGTTTCCTCTCTCTCAGGGGTCACTCTCCTCCATTGCCCAATGCCCCATGTCTTGAAAACTGTTATTTAATGTATTATGTCTGGTGTTTTAGTTATTTTCAAGTTGGAGGATACACTCAAACTCTTTTACACCATCTTGGCCAGAAGTACAAACCAATGTGATATTTTTTTACTGTGTTAAGTTTCCCTATAATATTTGAGTTTACATATTCTGATCATATTATGGTTTTGGTTATTTGGGATGGCATTTTTCAATCAACAGTCTTTCTTCCTCAAATTAAAATACCTATAAATCTCTACGTGTTTAGGATTCTAAGTCCAGATTCCCAATATATTAAAATATCTAGAGTAAGAGCAAAACACAGAAGTATTTTGCCTACATATTACCAAGCATCCAAAATCTAAATGTATCCAATAGCCTAATGTTTGGTTTCATATAGGCTTAACATTTGAGTGCTTACTGTTTCTCTTTCCTGTCAGCTGTTGGACCTCCACATCCACAGATACAAACCACAGTGAATTCGTCATTCCAAAGCTAATCCCTTTCTTCTCTTCAAGCAGCTTTGGAATGCAGTCATACCTGAGCCAAGGAGGGCCCGAGAGGTTAAAAATAATAAATATTTTCCTCTAATTGAAAATTGTAAAAATCATTCTACAAGTGGAAAGCAAATTTTTAATGACAAATCACTTTTAGTTATTTTTAAACTTGTTTCTGTAATTCCTAACAGGAATATTTTTCTTCTCTGGGGATCATTTTGTCCTTTTCCTTGGCGCCTGCTTTTGAGATAAAGCCATTATCAATAAACCACTTGGGAGGAGAAAAAAGGAAGATGGCTTTTCCTAGGCAGAAAGCCTCTTTCTCATCTTACCCAAACATACATGAACTCCAGTGACATACCCCATAGTGAAGTGGCTCAGTATCCTTAATGCTAATAAAAATCTCTAAGAAAACAACGAGAACATTTTTTTAATTAATTAATTAATTAATTAATTATTGGCTGAGTTGGGTCTTTGTTGCTGCGCGCGGACTTTCTCCAGCTGCGGCGAGAGGGGCCACTCTTCACTGCGGTGCGCGTGCCTCTCATTGCGGTGGCCTCTCCTGCCGCGGAGCACGGGCTCTAGAGTGCAGGCTCAGTAGTTGTGGTGCACAGGCTCAGCTGCTCCGCGGCATGTGGGATCCTCTCAGACCAGGGCTCGAACCCATGTCCCCTGCATTGGCAGGCAGATTCCCAACCACTGCGCCACCAGGGAAGCCCTGAGAACATTTTTATTTTGTGTTCTCTCTGTATTAAACATCATCAGCCCTATTATATTACTGTGCTGTCACAACAGGGTTATTATAAGTCACAAGTCTTTCCACTATTCATAAATTATAATTTGCTGTCAGTTTGTACCAGACACTAGTCTACTTAGGGGAAAGGAAAAAGGATGCTCTATCTTTTTATACTGTTAAGAGTCTTTCTAAACATCATCAGTTACTTGGATACTTGACAGACCTCCCTGGCAGTACACACTTTATTTTTAAACTTTCTTAAAATCCAAACTTTCTTTTTTTATTTCACAACACTGAAAAATAAAAAACTTCAAAGGGTATTTTCCATGATTAGTGTTAAGACCAAGACAAATTTTGCTGTTAAATTTCATTAAAACATGTTCTCTTTATTTTTCATATTTGAAAATGAGAAATTATAACTTTTCCCCCATTTTCTTTACAACACTACATTTTCTAGACAACTACACATCTTCAAACTTGGCTTAAACATTCCTGAAAGAAACCTTCATTTATATCAAAAGAAATGAAAGAGAAAAAATATATGGTATATAACGTTATGGATTTTAACATTTTCTCATGTACATTACAGGATACAAATTCGGTTATGAAGCTACCTAGCAGACATCCCTTCCATTTAAGTAATGGTGTGAGGCAAAGTCTGGAAAGCAGCAGTCTTAATAAATATTCAAAAGACCAGAAAGTGAGAAAGAAAAAAAAAAGAAAATCCAGTTCTTGGATTATTTATCTTGACTCTAATTCCTGGATTTTAAGATTTGTGGTTAGAAGCTCTTCATCTAGCCTAGAGTAGAGAGGCCTTATCACAAAATAACACTCTACAACACATAGGAATTGCATCTTCCCTCACCTTGCCCTCCAGCCCAACAAAAATTCCAATCCATGAAAATTTAGGAATTTAACCTCAAAGTCTACAGTAATGGAACATGCTGTGTTTTATTTTGACAGTGGAATGAATCTACCAGAGGCTCCTGAATCCACAGGGCTTGGGTATCTGGCTCCAGAGCCAAGTGGTTTAGGAGTCTAATGCATGGGAGAGTCTGCAAGCTGCAGACCCAGGATGAGGATGTCAGGGAAGCCTTCTGCCTAAAGAATGAGAAGTCAGGAGCTCCAGGAGGCAAGTGCTTTCAGAATGCAGCTCAAGTTTTTCTACCTCTATATTCTATTTTCCTTTCTTTGTTTCTCTTTTTCTTCCCAAAATTCATACTATCTCCTATTGTAGAAAATGTGAAGAAAGCACACCAAATTAAAGAAGAACATAGCATTGCCTACAATCCCTCCATAGAAATAAACATGCCACCTTTCGTCATGTCACCATCTTGGCTTTGTGTTGTTCCTTTTGTTGTTGTTTTCTTTATTAAACATTTTGATAAAATGGGAAACAATCATGATACCATACTCTATATAAATATATAAATATAGTATGGTATCATGATTGTTTCCTATTTTATTAAAAAATCTTTAAATTTACTTTTCAGAAAAGGCAAAATAGTTCCAACGTATGGATGTACCATGTATTTAACTTTTTCTCTCTTTGGATGTCTTGCTTGTTTCTAGGTGTCTATTCTTGTACACAATGCAGCGATGAACATCTTTGCTCATAAATCTCTCTGTGCATTTCTGTTTATGTTGCTGATATATATTCTAAGAACAAAATTACTAGGTCCAAGGATATGAAAACTTTTGAATCTCCTGATACAAATAACCATATTGCTTTACAGAAAAGTCAAACCCGTTAATATCCCACTTTCAGTATGTGAGTATACTTGTTTTTCTGTGACATTAAAGCATTAAGAAATATAATTATTTTATACTAAGGTATTAAGGCAAACATCATTTCATTGTTATTTTAATTTTTGGCTTTTCATTACTTGCAAGGTTGCATACTTTATATGTTAAACAGGTCTATAATTTTCTCTACTGAAAATTGCCTATTCATGTCACTTGCTCATTTATCTTCTGGTGTGACAGTGTTTTTCTCACTGAGTTCTATGAATATGATACACACGAAGAATATTAAGCACTTCTTATCAAAATGTGTTGTAAATGTTGTACCAATTTATTTAATTACAACTATAATAATTTTTAATTCAATTTATTTAAACTAAAAACAACAACAGCAGTTCGTTCATTTCTTCCACCCACCATCCTCTGCCTCTGGCAACCACCAATCTATTCTATGAGCTTAGTTGTTTTTAATTAAAAAAAATTTTTTTTAGATTCCACATTTAAGAGAGAGCATATTTTTCTCTGACTTATTTCACTTAGTATAATGCCCTCGAGGTCCATCCATGTTGTTGCAAGTGGCAAAATTTCATTCTTTTTGTGGCTGAATAATATTCCATTGTATATGCATATCACAATTTCTTTATTCATTTATCCATTGATGGACTCTTAGTCTCCATATCTTGGCTATTGTAAATACTGCTGCAATGAACATGTGGGTGCATATATCTTTTCAAATTAGTGTTTTTGCTTTCTTTGGATAAATACCTAGAAGTGGAATTGCTGGATCATATGGGAGTCCTATTTTTAATTTTTTGAGGAATCGCCATACTGTTTTCCACAGTGGCTAAACCAATTTACATTCCTACCAACAGCGCACAAGTTTTCTCCTTTCTCCACATCCTCGCCCAACACTTATTATTTCTAGTCTTCTTGATAATAGCCATTCTAACAGGTGTGAGATGATATCTCATTGTGGTTTTGATTTGCATTTCTCTGATGATTAAGGATGTAGAGTATCTTTTCATGTACCTGTTGACCATTTTGTATGTCTTCTTTAGAAAAATGTCTATTCAGATCTGCCCATTTTTTAATCAGGTTGTTTACTTTTTTGCTATTGAGTTGTATGAGTTCTTTATATGTTTTGGATATTAGCCCCTTATCAACTATATAATGATTTTTACATACACTTTTTTATGTAACCGAATATATCATACTTTCCTTTTATAGCTCCTTACATTGTTTTATTTGCTGATCATTACAGAGCTGCAATAACATGCTAAAGATAAGATAAGCTGTGACTCAGACTCACTCCCAACAAATCGAGTCGTTTGTCGTAAACAAAATTTTGCAGAAAAAGTTCATCAGTAAATGAGAATGTTTGCCCAATCTAAATAATCTTTAGCTACATGTTATGTAAATTCTGTTGAAGAGTCTTAACCACACTAATGAATCATGTCTCAAATCTATACCATTGAGTCCTCTTACAGCCATAGTTCAAAACATATGGTCATTATTAAATCGGTAGGCTCACTTATCTCATGATCATTTGTTTAATACTTCTATCAACAAATATTTGCTGAGCACCTACTCTGAACATGATCAGATTGAAGAGCATCCCAGTTTCAAACAAGCACATGCCCTAAATTAAGATTCAATACCTAACAGGCATATTTAAGTGACCTGTTATATGACAAACGTCTAGATGAGCTGACTCTTCTCCCTCCATCTGTTTGACATTTGGGGTCATTAGCAATAAGGGTCCAATGAGGAGTAGGTGAAAAAAATGAGAAACAAAGTGTGGGTATTCATTAGGCGGCATAAACAAGGCTGCAAAATAGGAAGTGGAGTAAATCATGTCCAGCCTGGAAATAAGCTTTGTGAAGTCTATTCAAACTTCTCCTCCTAAAGGCAATCATGACAAGCCCGTTTTAGACTCACCTTCAAAATAGCCTCTATCATCCTCTTCCAACTGCATTTCTTTAGAATTAAAAATTGGATTTGAATTTGGATTCAAAGCATAATCAAGGACTTGTTCACTGCAGGACAATTTGAAAGTCTTCAAGATCTTGAAAAAGAAAAGACAGCCAAGAACCAAGAAACCCAAGTGTGGAAGATATTCCTCTTTTCTAACAAAGAAAAGAAAGAAAAATGTGAATACTAACCCTGCCACAACCCTCCATTTCCTGCCCAGGCTGATTTCTGAGGGACACCTCTTTGGCCATTTCATGGGCTCCTTTGTAAGCTTTATTGAGACCAGAAACAGCAGAACGCCTTAAATAAGGGGACTGACTCAGCCCCTTTGTTCCTCGGTAACCTCAGTCAGTGGCTCTTGGCTTAAAAATTCCATGACACTTGTCCTGTTCCCAATCAGAGGTGAGATTCAACTCCCTAAAATCATCACAGTCTTTGTGGGACCCTCTCTTGTGATCCTCACTGTACACTTCAATTTGCAGACTCTTTGCACCCATGTTTCCCACAGCCTGCACAGAGTGTAGACCTGCATCTACTCCTCCTATTTCCCCATGTGGGCTGCTGAACAAAGTGCCTGCAGAATTGAAGTGAGACCAATAAATTTACTCTCTCATATGCTGTCTCTACCTTTTCTCATCTCCCCCGATTCTACCGGACCTGAAAATTAAAATAAGGAAAAATAAAAACACTGCTTAAAGAGGGGAAATAAACAAGGCCAGATTCTTCTCCAACCTGGTTCAATCACAACCCAGGCATGCGCTTTCAACAGCCGAAAAGTGAAAATCTTTACCAGGCAAATAACAAACTACCCTGCAGGGTGGTCTGATGCTTCTGAAGCTTATAGACCAGAACACTAGGATCACGTGTACAGACTGCTGCATAGTTTATTTAGATTGGGTCAAAAGTCACCCTTCTGAGTGATACTCCCTTCTGAATGTTCTGAATATTGGAATGCATAGGGCTCTTCCCTTCTCTCCTGCCAGGATCATCCAGATTAAGTGTGAGACATCACTGGTTGACTGTTGGCTGGATAAAACATGTGCTCAAATAAGATGGATTATCTGACCATCATTAAATAATAGAATTCCTTAAATTCTACAGTTTAGCTATCATAACAACTAACAAATATTTGGTCCTTGCTATACGCTTGGCTCTGTGATAATCACAGAGAAAATAAAGGTAAATAAAACACATCCTTACACTTGGGAACTCACAGTTAAGTAGGGGAGATAGACCAGTTTAACAGAAACCCAATGCAATGCAATACACATTACAAAAAAACAAAGAACAAGTACCTCTGAAATACTACAAAAACATTTTGTCAAACACTAAATAGGAAGTGATCAACTTAACCTAGGGTTTGCTGATGAATGCTCATTAAGCACCTCCTATGATTCAGGCACTGTGCCAGGCACTGGGGAGAGAGAAGTGAACATAGCTCCTATCTTCATATGCTGTAAGTTGAGCTGGACTGACAAACCTAGAACAAATAAATACATAAAGTACAATTATAAATAGTGGAAAGTGCCATGAGGAAAAGAACAGGGTGGTACGATAGGGAATGCTCGGGAGAACTAAGTAAAATCTGGAAATCAAGGAGGGACTTTTAGAGGAAATGGCATTACAGTTAAGACATGAGAGAGTAGGCATGAGCCAGGACAGGAGTTGGGTAAGAGGGTTCTAGGCAGGGAAAACAGAACGAGTTAAGACTTTGAGATGAGAACAAATTTGAACAAGAATCTCATATGGCTTAAGCATAGTGAACAAAGTGGGGCATTGCAGGAGGTGGAAATTGAGAAGCTGGGACCAGACAGTGCAAGACCTGGTAGGCTAACTAAGGAAGCTGAATTTCAGTCAAAGTGCAGTGGGAAGCCATTAAGGCATCTACAATGGTGGATAAAATCCCTCCCAAATGACTCTGAATCCTTATAATGTACTTAGTTTACGTGGCATGGTGCTGCACAGACAGACACTATTTGATCCCTGGCTCAAGACCCAGCCTCTTAGTAGCACTCTCCTTCTCTCCTCTGGACCCCCTAGCTCTTATTTTCAATGATGCATCTCCTCCCTGAGAATTTAACTGCCCCCCTCCATCCCCTCCCTTCCCCACTACCATATGCATTATTTCTTGTACCTGTGTCCTCAGAATCCCCTTCAGCTAAGGGTGGTCCTCTACCTGACACCATGCTTTCCCTCTGTACCTTCCTGGAAACCCTCCTCATACTCTTGACCTCCCTCCCTTCCTTCAGACTCTCCTACTCCACCTCTCTGACTCTCCCTATCTCTTTCCTCTATGATTAGCATAGACTGTGTTGGTGGCTGAAATGGGTGGATAGGATCACAGACTCCTTGAATGTGGTAGTGACAATAAAATAAGTGCTTATAGTCTTTTCTTTGAGAGTATTTTCTAACCTAGCTGCAAATAAGAAATATTTGCATGATTGTAGAATCTATTTCACAACCTACATCTTCATTTCCTGTTTGGCAGTTCTACAATATTTCTAATAGCTTTTTTTCCTGGAAAGTATGGTAGAGATACCTAGTGTTCTTCCACATCTGGTTTTCCTCTCCTTCTGGGCATGTGAAAGAATTAGACTCCCCTTCCCTTTGCACCAAGGCAGGGTCATGTCACTGGCCAATAGGCAGTGTGCAAAGTGGCACGTGTCACTTCTGAGCCAAAGCATTTAAGTGCAGCACGTGTCTCTCTGGAGCCCTCTTCCCCTGCGACGTTAACCAAGGAGGTCTCATGTTGTAAATGGTCAGGTAGAGTTGCCACATAGAGGAGACTTACTGAGTCACCTTGAGCTGCAGTAGACTTGAATTTGGTGCTAACATTTAGTGATGTTTGTTACCACAGCATATCATGCCTATTCTGACTAATAGAGAAAGATGGGAGAACTAATCACTCTCTTCACACATTATACTTATTTCCTTGTAACCATTCTAATTATGATTTCATAGGTGAGTTTACTGCCTATTTTTTTATAAATTTATTTATTTTATTTTGTTATTTATTTTTGGCCGCATTGGGTCTTTGTTGCTGCGCGCGGGCTTTCTCTAGTTGTGGCAAGCGGGGGCTACTCTTCATTGTGGTGCGCAGGCTTCTCATTACGGTGTCTTCTCTTGTTGCGGAGCATGGGCTCTAGGCATGTGGGCTTCAGTAGTTGTGGTACGTGGGCTCAGTAGTTGTGGCTCAAGGGGTCTAGAGTACAGGCTCAGTAGTTGTGGTGCATGGGCTTAGTTGCTCCACGGCATGTGGGATCTTCCCGGACCAGGACTCAAACCCGTGTCCCCTGCACTGACAGGCAGATTCTTAACCACTGCGCCACCAGGGAAGCCCTATTGCCTAATTTTGATGGGAACTTTGTGTGATTGTTCTTGTTAATTAACTCTCCTCTGCCCCTAACCAATGTTCTTAAAGTAAATAATAATGACCATTTCACTGAGTTAATGTGACAAATAGTTGACTAGAAAATCAAAATGTATTCCACTCTCTTCCTTCTTTTCTTCCTTCTGTCTTTTCTTCCTTCCTTCCTTGCTACCTTCCTCATTCCCTACTTCTCTCTTTTCTTTCTTTCTCATCCATTTCTATTCCTCTCTCCTTCCCACCCTTTGTAAACAATGGCTGCTCAATCAAAGCTACTGACATGTTAATTGATCACATAATCCCCAAAGTGCTAACTACTGTGTCCTTCTCATCTTCCCCCCTTTCTTTTTTCCCCTCTTCTCCCACCCCAGGACCCCTATTCTGGTCCAGGCTAATTCCCTTTGTTCATTTATCTTCTTTGACATGGTCCAGGGATGAATTCAACCTGACAGTTTTGGGGGGATTTGGGGAGCATCCACTTCCCAGAGGCTCCTTTTGAGTTAGAAACCAAATATAGTCTAAAAGACTATACAGTGGAACCTAATCTCCCCAACCTTTCTTATACTTAATGCATACAAGGCCCTTTTCTATAAAAGTTCTACCATTACCATAATCAGAAACAGTCAGAGGATCACAAAAAATCCTGTCAGGGGTAAGTCACAGAGCTTAAGAAATCTTTCAGGTCTTTAGGCTCAGGGTGCCAACCTGAATTCCTCCTTCCTTCTCTGAAGTGGCAACTGGACCAAAGGAGCAAGATTTTAAAGTGCACTGAAAAGGATAAGGGATAAGCAAGTTTTAAGCTAGCCAAACCTGCTGGCACTGCATAGCAAGGATTGCATATAAGAAGCTGGTATTGGGCAACGGTGTTCATCTACATGACATCTATATGACTCTGGCCCCTGCCCCTGAGGTCCTCCTTTATTCTTGAATTCACCTAGTTCCTCTCCCTCAACTTTGTCTCTAATCTTCAGCCCTAAACTCAACTGCTGTCCCTTTCAGCAGATGGTGCTTCTTGATTTTACTCTTCAAAGTCCTCTATGTGGCATGTCTGTGTTTAGATGTGTCCTCTGGCTCCATTTATTTTAGACCAATCCTCAGAAGCCCACCTTAACTCTGATCCTGGTAGACCAGCCCAAGATGGAATTGGGCATATACAAAGAATGTATGAACAAATGTTTATAAAAAGTGAACGAAATGAAGTGTTTAATGCAAAAGGCTACAGCGGGCTGGAGCTGGCTGGCACTGGCTCACGAGAGCCAGTTGTTAGGTTTTCAGGAATTTTGCAAGTCAGTTGTTAAACATCGATCATCATTATTAAAAATTAAGTTATCTAAACTTACAATTAAATAAATTATACTAAATTAAAGGGAATGCATAAGTAAAACTCATCAGTTCTTAATTATTTTACTACATTTTACTATATTCTATGCTTTTGTGGTCATCTGTGTCTAATGTATCTGTATGAAAGGAATGCTATATAATGATGTGTCGTTGCACATGTCATTCTAACTCTGCATTCAGTGGCATCAGCCATGGTGAGAGTATTTACCCCATGGAAATCAGCAAATGCTAGAAAGGGGGTTCTTTTCTCCCCTCAAGCCTACTGTTGAATGCTTACCAGCACAGCACTGCAATAGGGTGCCAGTGTCTTTCAGAAGTGGGTACTGAAGACAAAAGCATGGGGAAGGGGGAATATTTGCAGTTACTTCCCCAGAATCTATTCTCACTCTGTCCCCTTGTTAAGCAGGTTCCTGTTTCCCAGCTATATAGTTTGCATGGTAACTTGCATTTGGCTGCAGACCTGGGTCCTTATTGTCTTAAAGCCCAGTGACTATCCCAAACCTCTGACTATGATCAGCCTGGTTCAAGGACGGATTCATCTTCTAAATCAGGCCAACTGTGGCCACTGAGGCTGATCTGAAGGACCTGTATTTGAGCTACCAGGAAATCTAACCTGCCATTCCTGCTAGACATGAACAAAGAAGTCTGTAACCCCCAGAAGACACTGGTAGCCATCTTGGAACCACAAATGAAAGAGACTGCCCAAGAATGAATATAAACTGAGGAAGTAGAATCAAAAAATGGTAAGAGAAAAACTAGATTCTGGACAGGTTTGGGGTGAAAACAATCTAATCTTAGACTTTCTGTAAGTCAAGGAATTTCCTTTGCCTTTAGTCTGATTAAATTGGACCTTCAGTTACTTGCACCAGAATGATTCCTTCCAGCTTCGTGACATGCGGTTTGTCTTTTAAAGGAGGTAACTGCAGGAAAAAGCAAATACTGTGTGTGTATATACACATCTGACTCTTCAACCAAAGAGCAAGCTCTTTGGAGGCTGTAACTCTTTATTGCACACCTTTGTATCTGTAGCCAACTTAACACTGTGCCCTGCACATAGTAGGCGGCAAGTAGTAGTAAGTGCTTAAAATAAGCTTGTTTAGTTGAATTGGTTAGCAAGTCAGAGAAGGGATTGTGCAAGAAGTGGAGTGAATCAGAGTAAATTCCTCTTGCTTTTCTTGGCTGACTGGCCAATTTGAATCCATCTGTTGTCATTTGTCAAGGTGCCAGGGGAAAAGCAATGAAGCAATATGGCACTTGAGTCCAAGAGTCCAGTCTCTCAAATGGAGAAAGTTGGAGTTTTCTGCTGAAACACAGTGAAAATGTCATAGTCTTTAGTTAGCATAAACACTAAGAAAACTCATTTGACCTACGTTTTCACGATGCCAAGAATCTGGATAAAAATTAAAATGTGTGGTCAACATGTTCCTCAAAATCTATGCATGTGGCCCCACATCGACAAATATCCAATTACGTAACTGGACTTCTCACTGTCTAGCTAGGGTTGTTTATGTCATTGAAAGTGATGGCAGCAAGTATGGCACTGTGGCGCTAAATGACACCAGTGCCTTATGATTCTGAGAGGGAGATAAGCATAAACACAGGCAAATCACATGAGTGTTTCAGGTACATTTCAAGGCAGAAAGAGGAAATAACCGTAGAAATAGGGATGCTGCCTGTTTTCCCACTCCTTCCCTGTCTTCTCCTCCACTACCCTATTCGACATACAATATCTCTTATTTATTTATATTAATTTTCTTTCCATGTCCCAGAATGTAAGCTCCAGGAAGGCAAGGATTTCTCTCTATTTTTGTTCACTGCTCTTTCTGTGAACAAAATAGACTCTGGCGAATGATAAATGCTCAATAAACATTTGATGAACAAATGAGATGGCCTGAAGGATGGCAATATGCTAAGGAATTCATAAATCAAAAACTAAGATGGCCTGGTGAAAAAAATACTTTTTTTCTAAATTAAATTAAAAGACCCAGTGACTTAATGAGTCCTGGCTGGCTGAACTGCAATCTTTGTGATAATAAATAATTTGTTTAACTTTCTATCCCTTGGGTTCTCCACCCAGAAAACTGGAGATAACAGTACCAGTCCCATATTGTTCAAAAACTTTTAAGTGTCCCAAAAGAGGCAATAGCTGTAAAGGTGTTAGGTTAAAGATGCAATGGAGGAGCTTAGCAAGGATGGGCTTTCATGAAATTAAACAATTATCTCAGTTGCCCATTGACTTATTAAACTGGCAAAATTCCATTTATCAGCTTTTGTTCCTATACATACTAGCAACCATACGTTAATCAGTTTTCTATATTCCTATTTCTACCAAAGTATTGTTATTGTAAATTTAATTAACTAACCATTTGCAAACAAAACTGCAATTTCATACACTTCAAATTTTCCTTTAAAGCCATAAACTTTTTAATGCTAAAAATAGACATATCCACAGAATGCAATCTAACTGACATTTATTTTATTGTTTTGGAAACAATTTTAAATTGTGAAATGGCATTTCTCCAGGGTAATTACCCTTCCTCCCGATTCGTTAATAGCAAAACAGTCTTTCTTTTATGGGAATTCTATTTATCCTCTTCCCATTTTCTCCTTCAAGCTAAATTCTATTTTCCGGGGTCTCCTTACCAATCCTCAAAAAGAGACCCTGTACCTTTAATAGCACAGACCTGGTGAGAGGTTTCTTTCCAAACTTGTTCCCTGGCTTCCAAGTGACGAAACCAGCTGTAATTTGAGAGCAAAGAGATCCTCAGGATATCATTAGCCAAAGGAAAAGCTCCGCATTCCCACCCAGTCCTGGAGTTGAAATAGTATTAGAGGGCAAGAACCTTTCTCTCCAGCTACAGGCTCCATTTCCCAAGGAGCAAGGGGGAGCTCAGAGAGCCAGAGTGGGGCAACGGAGCCAGCCAGCGTCCAGCCAGAGAGCTGGAGGAGGGGTTCCCCATCCGTGCCGGGATCCCGTCGGGAAGGAGCCGGCTGAGTTTCAGCCACCCGAGCGAGCGCAGGAGCTCAGAGCGAGGGTACATCCTGGGCTGCGGGCTGCGGCGGCTGCTACCCAGGCTCTGGTGCTGCAGCCACATGAAGCCAGTTGGGGAGGGGGTGCCAGGGTGCAGCGAGGCTACTGGGACTGAGGCTGACGCCGTCTCAGGGAGGCGCTGACTCCCTAGGGGACCACCCCCCGCACTTCCTCGCGCCTGGGCGAAAAGTCTTCTCCAGGGGTCCCCGGTCATCCTGAATATCCAGGATGGTGTTCATGAAGTTCCTCTGGATGGGTTTTCTGTGCCACCTGTGTCAAGGCTATTTCGACGGCCCTCTCTATCCAGAGATGTCCAATGGGACTCTGCACCACTACTTTGTGCCCGACGGGGACTACGAGGAGAACGATGACCCCGAGAAGTGCCAGCTGCTCTTCAGGGTGAGTGACCACCGGCGCTGCTCTCAGGGGGAGGGGAGCCCAGCCAGCAGTCTGCTGAGCCTCACCCTGCGGGAGGAATTCACCGTGCTGGGCCGCCAGGTGGAGGACGCGGGGCGCGTGCTGGAGGGCATCAGTAAGAGCATCTCCTACGACCTGGACGGGGAGGAGAGCTATGGCAAGTATCTGCGGCGGGAGTCCCACCAGATCGGGGATGCCTACTCCAACTCGGACAAGTCTCTCACTGAGCTGGAAAGCAAGTTCAAGCAGGGCCAGGAACAGGACAGCCGGCAAGAGAGCAGGCTCAACGAGGACTTCTTGGGGATGCTGGTCCACACCAGGTCCCTGCTGAAGGAAACGCTCGACATCTCTGTGGGGCTCAGGGACAAATACGAGCTGCTGGCCCTCACCATCAGGAGCCACGGGACCCGGCTAGGTCGGCTGAAAAATGATTATCTTAAAGTGTAGGTGGAGGGGCAAACTTCCAGGGAGAGGGAATCAAATCAGACCCGTGGTGGAAGGTGGGGGACAGAGACGGGACTTTTTCCCATATACTTATTACTTTTTATAACCAGATTTGCACTTGGAGAGTGATCTGATGTGATCCTAACAAGAAAGAAGTGAGAGTTGAGTGGTTTTAGTTTTGTACACTATTTATGTGATTGCTATTGATTTGTCACCTGGAAAGAAGAATTTAAAACCATGTCTCCTGCCTTTCCTAGAAGGGCTTTATATCTCTGCAGAGACACCTGTTTCAGCCACATCTGAAAGGACACAGTTTATGCAGTAGGGACTGTTTAATCTTCCTCATCCTGAAGATTATGTGAATATACCCGGGGAGCATGTGCATAGCTCCTTTCTGCCTTCAGCCTTCTCCCCTGGGCTCTGAAAGCTGTCAAAGTCTCCTGTTTTTCAGATGAGGTCAGAGGTGCTGCTCAGCATGCCTGCCAGAGGATGGAAGTTGCCGGTTTCTTCTCCTTTTCCTTCTTATTTATTAACCATGTTCTTTAGTTGTTTTCTTTTTGGTTTTGGATTTGGGTTTTTTGGTTTGTTTTTTTTCTTAAGTATTGGCTAGAAACTATATGCAAATCACCTTTTGCAGGGAGATGTCTGCTGTGCCTCTGTGGGTGTGTGTAAGTTAAAGGGGTCACATTCAAGAAGTCTAAGGTTTGTGGTGATTATGCACTCCTGTGATATGCTGATTTGCTGTGTCTCTCATTGTGTGTCTGTGTCATCAGCACTGCAGTCCATTACAAAGAAGTAGGTAGATTGCCTTGACACACCCCCAAATGCCTGTGATTTAGGTTACCAGTGTATTCTTTCTCATTTAAGGGTTTTGCTTCTGTTTGCTTATTGAAAACTTGTACTTCAAGTAGAGGGAATTTTAATTCTCATAACTCCTTAACTAAGTTTTATTATTCAGCCAATAAATATGTTCTCATATAATACCTGCTTATTTTCTAATTTATATTCATAACTTTCATACTGCAAAGAGGAGCCAGTGCAAAAGGCAAGAGAAGGCTGGGATTGAAGCCAGTTTACTTAGAGTATATGATAAAGAAGGCAGAGGGATCTCTACGTATTTGGCAATCCTCCCTTCCCTGGCCACCCTTACCATCCTCAAAAGGAAAAAATAAAATCTAGGCTGTGCCAAAACTTGATCTCTGCTGGTCTGCCTAAAAACTCCAATTTTCTCTAGTTTTCCCCTAGAATTAATCGGAAAAGTTTATGGCAAGGCTCAGAGCTTATATGCCCTCAGAATGCAGAGGAAAGGCTCCATTCTAAGCTGTAGGAACTACAGTGATGTTTAATAACTTTGAAGACAGGTCTACGTTACTTCATTAATGATTTTTAAAATGGAAATGCACTTTATTTCATATCTTTTCCCAGCCAATCCTCACCCTTACCTTAAATATGCTTTCCTTTCATACATAGGCACACACACACACACACACTGGGAAATAAGTGTTCATAATCTATTCTTCAACAGGGAGCCATTTTTTCTCTCCCATGCACGAGGAATCCAGTTTTTTATTCCTCTGAAGTGTCCAATATCCTCCTATGACAATAGGGGAAACTGAGGCCCAGAAAGTGACTGATCCTCAGTTAGTTCTAACAGCACCAAGTCTCCTAGATTTAAGTATGGGACTTTCCCACACTGCTCTTTTCAAAGATGCTGAGAGATGAGAGGGAGTGGCCTGAGGCCTGAGGCTTTGCATAACTATTTCATTGTTTTAAATAAAAAGGAACAAAATATGGAATAATACTTCAGATAATCATTTGTCATTTCTTTTCAGCACCCAGGGGCCTGATTTTAGCCACCTCTAGTGTATGGGGAGAAGACTGGTGTGTGGGAAAAAGGTAAAGATCTTTTAAGAGGGTTTCCATCTTTATTCTATGAAAGATGAGGAAAAAAATAACAGCAGAGGCAAAGGAGATGATATTTGGTACCTAAATGATTGTAGTTTGTAGTCACAACCCTTTCTATCTCAAAACTTTCATATCACTCACTTCACAGTGATCTAATCCACAGATGTATTAAATGTCATCTCCTTAATTTTCCCAGTTGTAATAAGAGGATATTAGACTCATGATATGGATGGAAAACTGATTTCCTCTTGATGCTGATTTCAATCAGTTGGGAATGGCTACATACAGTAGTACCTCAAAAAGGATTTAAATGACACAGATGTAAAGATTGCTGTACCCAATTAGAGATATCTTCCATGCGTGCAGGAAGGCGAGTGGTGACACATCTGCTACAAATTTGAAAACCCAAAAATAGATAATGTCTGAGGTTCTTTCCAGTGCTGACATTCTATGATTCCTACAAAACCAGAATGAAATTATCTGACATTGAATCATCCATTCAAGGCTAGATGTAATGCCAGTAATCTCACAGAGTCTTATGTAAATGGCCCCAGAGGGCAAATTGGAATTCCCAGGTGGGGAGAGCAAGCCATCCTGGACTATTAACCCAGAGGCTAGTATCACGAGGAGTTTCCAAATCCTCTTATGACAGGGAGCCAGCCCCACGCAGATCTTGCCTCTCTGCTTCCTTATTCTTACTAAGACTTTATTACTCACACAGTGACAAATTCTTTTTTTTAAGTAGTGGTTCTTTATTTTTTAGACCATGAAACATTTTAAGAATCTGAAGAAAACTATATACTTTCTTCCCTGAGAAATCTACTTACAAGAACATTTCATCCAATGTAGGATAGTCTTTCTTTAATAAATATTTGTCGATCACTCAATATGTGTCAGGCACTAGGTTAGGTTGTGGGTAATTCTGAGATATTACAAAGTGTTGGGACACCAACTAACTGAAGGTTTAAAAAAGCCTCTTAGGGTTTTATTTGGAGTAGGAGACATTTTTTATTATTATTATTATTATTGTCATCAACAACAACAAAATATCCAACTTTTTTGAGAACTCAACTCAGCATTATTGGTGAGACCTTGTGCTAAGAACTTTGCCAGGGTATTTCCCTTAATTCTAACAACAAACTGTGTGAGGAAAGTATTATATAAAAGGAATTATTATATGCCAAGGGCTTAGAATAGTACCTGACACAGAGTGAATCCTCAATAAATGTTAGTTGTTGCTTTACTGTATTTATTATTATCATTATTTCTATAACTGAGGCCCAGAAAGCCTAGGTAATTTTCCCAAGGTTAAAACAGTGATGTCTTATTTGCTTCACTATTCTCTCACTTTTGAAGCTGATGATTATCTAGTGGGACATATGATCAAATAAAAGAAGAATGTGGAGGGTAAGGGTCCACTGGAGCTGCCAGCTGTCCACTCCAAACATTGTCCCTTCTAGGCCAGGCAGCCTACAGCCTACAGCAGTTCAGATGCCTGAGAGCTGTCAGTCAGAAGCTGAGCGGCTCCACTGGTAACAGAATTCCTCACTGATACTTTCTCCATGTAGTGCATTGTTCAGTATCCTCACACTCTCAATCTGACCATGTGAAAACTGCCATATACCTATGAAGAATTCCATAGATATCTGTCCATCTATAGTCTGCTGATAAAAGACACCAGGCCACGTTAGCCTCTGCAAAAACCAAAGCCACACACGGAGAAGCTGACAGGTGTGGGTGTGTTATGCATGGCAGCACGGAGTGGCTGTTCCACAGTTTACATATTTCCATTGTCTTTTAAACTCTCACTTACAATTCTGCTAAGGAAACAGACACAAAACTTTCTTAGAGAAGCCTTGAAACTTCAATTATAAACTATTTGACAAGTAATAAAAGCATCCATGAGAACTACTAAAGATATGAAATCTCCCTAAAGGGTATGGTCAAATTTCCTTGGGACATTTTTCAGAGGATGATTATTAAAATCTTCTTGATAAAGAATAATACTAGGGTGTGAAATATGAATGGTAAATGTGGTTTATAAATGTTTTAATATAAAAGGAAAAACAACTGGAGACATAAAAATCTTGGTTAGAAATAGAATACAGAAATACATGACAATCATTCACCAGTATAGAGAATGAGATTCTGCAAATTATCTTAGTAATTTTGGAATCAGGGTGGTCCTTAGGAATACTATTTCCAGAGTCAGAATCCCCAAGGATATGTTATTCATCAGACATTTTTAAAGTGCCACCATATGAGGTAACTAGGATAGAAATAGTATAGTCGGCTCTCTGTATCTGCGGGTTCCGCATCCCTGGATTCAACCAACCTCGGATAGAAAATATTTGAAAGAAAAAAATATTCCAGAAAGTTCCAAGAAGCAAAACAAAAAGCAAAAATAGTGCACTGACAACTATTTACATAGCATTTATGTTGTATTAGGTATTAGTAATATAGAGATGATTTAAAGTATATGGGAGGATGTGAGTATATTATATGCAAATACTAAGCCACTTTTTATAAGGGACTTGAGCATCCCTGAATTTGGGTATCCACGGGGGTCCTGGAACCAATCAACTTCAGATACAGAAGGACAACTGTGTTTAGGCATGTGAGGAAACTGACACCTAAAAAAGGATTTGAGCTTGGCACACTGTGGATTGGTATGTACAAGGTCCAGCAAGAGTCTAAACTAGAATTGTCTGGACAATGTAAAACAGTGTAAATAAAATAAGGATTTCGTATAACCACATATTCAAGGGATAAAGGAGTTTCATTGTTGCTGTTATTATTGTTGTTGTTTTGCTTTTTAAATAACTTTTTTTCTAGTTATATAAGCCATACCTGCTGAATTCTAATAACGTGGCAAACAACAGAACATAAAGAAAACAAAATCGTTCATATTCTCAAACTCTCCCTGCCATACACTCACTATTTGCATTTCGGTGTGCATTCTTTTAGTGCTTTTCACACATATCTATGTATTGTATTTTTTTTAGAAAAAATGATATTATAATAATGCATTGTTTTGTAGCCAGTGTGAAGTTTAAGTGTTAAATATGCTCAATTGCATAAATCTTTTAAAAATGCTTAAATCTATCCACCGTGCTTCAGGAGGTGGAAGTTCTGGATTCAGATCTTGGCCCAACACGTGTTAGCTGTGCAACTTCGAAGAAGTCCCTTCAATGTTCCGAAATTCAGTCACTTTGTTTGCAAAATGAAGATAATAATAGCTAATATTTACTGAACAGGCACAAAATGTTTTCCATACATTACCTTATAAAATCCTCACAGGGTCATATTTCAGGTAGATGTTATAGTTTCTGAACTTTTTGGATAATGACACTGAGGCACAAAGAGGTTAAGGTCTCACAGCTAAACAGGAGTGGAGTCAAGATTCAAAAGCAGGCAATCTGACTTCTCTATTGCCCTCATAACCACTAATGATGCTTTTCCTTTCTGGAAGCAGGAGACTGGACACATGATTTCTTAACTCTCTGCCTATTCCAGGATCTATGACATGTGGCCTGTGAAATGAACATTTTCTCTATATGAGTACCTTAACCGAAAAAAGTTAAACCCAATTTATCTCAAAGAACTTTTCTATCTGCTTGATTTTACATTGGGCCAAGTATCTCCTTATACCTGTGTCACTCTGTGATTCTTTGCCTAAGAACAACTGGCTTCTTGCTAAATATGACATTTTTCCAGTCACTTTCACATGTATTATCACTTTCTATCATAACACATGTTATGATAGCAGAGTAAATCAGAGAAAGAAAGAGCTTGGGGTCAGAGACGAGAACTGAGACTAGGTAGTATAGGAACTAGATGGTTATCATAAGAAATTTGGATATTATTCTAATTTCAATGTACTTGAAGTCTAAGGAGAGGATCTATTTAGATATTAATTAATATAATATATGTAATGGATAATATTTGGGCATTATTCAAATTTCAATGATCTAATTTCCATTTGGATATTATTCACATTTCAATGCACTTGGAGCTCTAAGGTGAGGAGTAGTATGATCTGATTTACACTAAAAAGACCACGTTGGGAGGAGATTATATGTAGGGCAGCAAGAGTGGAAGCAGGAAAGCCACTTGGATAGATGGCTACAAGGTCATGCTGATGAGAGATGACGAAGGCTTGGGCTAAGGTGGTAATGGGAAAGACAGCAGGAACTGGCCTTGATCCTCTACCAATATGTCTCATTATTGCTTTTGTCCCAGAAGAGTGTGTGTCATTTTTCCCAACCTTCTTCCGCATTGATCCAATTTCCCAACTCTTGGCTCCATTTCTTCTCTTCCTCCCCTTTTGGATTTGACTCTAGCATTGCCTCCCTCAGATTCTTGACCACCTTCCTCTCCAAAAGGTGGCTGGATATGTATGAATGACTACATCAGGCAATATATGGACCCCAGCTGACCCCTCCCACTCAAAGCTCCAACTCTGGCCCACCAGCCCAAGCCCTGTCTACCCTACTTTTTAGGCTGGAATGGACAGACCTGTAAAGGTGGAGATTTGCATTCAAACCACAGGCATGACTCACATGATTGCTTATTACACAAAGATAACTGTGATCGCACTAAAATTTAGACATCTCCCCTTTACTAATGATCTCAGGCATCACCATTGCATCTCTATTTATTCTGCATTTTTCTTCACAGGAGCTTTAAGATAGATAAGCTATATCTAAATACATAACTTTTCTTTTGAGGCTTTCGAATGACTTCAGAATTTGTCATTGCCTCGTACTCGATAAGGGCATAGAGCATCCTATTTTGACTCTCACAGTGTTTACTTGTATGGCTTGTACATTTCACCATGTCTCTTTTTTGCCTTTCCACGAAAAACAGAAGACATTTTGTGTGTCAATAGCTTGCTGTTTACAGAGCAGAACCTGACAGCTATGATTAATGAGGGAGAGCCTCCATGCTTTGGGATTGGCAGTAATGGCTTGCATTTTCCAGTTGTGAAAAGTTTCCTCCTGCAGGAGTTAAGGACATGTTTTGCCTGAATGTCTTTTCTTGCTTTGATCTTTGCCCAGCTCTAAATGCAGGCACTCCGCTCAACTTTCAAAATGTATGCTTTGCTGGCAGTCCCACTGAGTCAACCACTAATATTTTCCACATGATTCTACTACAGATTAAATTATAAAGAGTAGAAAACCTAGTGGGTTCGCTCTGCTCTGAGGTATATTTTTGCCTACCCTTCAAGTGTCTGTTTTCTCCTGTCCTGGTTTCCCCTCCCCCTTGCCTTAGCAAAGCTCTTTCTCTCCTGTTTCCTCCTTTGCTCTCCATCTCTCCCTCTCCTTTTGCTATTAGGAGCATGGGAAGTAGAGGCAGAATTCTGATTCATATCATGACTCTGCAATTTATTAGCTGCAGAAGCTAAGCAAATCGTTTAACCTCTCGGAACCCCCGTTTCCTCCGCTGTACAGTGGGAAACATGACACATAGTTTGCAGGGTTCTTGTGAGGATTTGATATGCCATTGTATGAAGAGGACCTACTATAATACTGAGCCAAAGTGCGTGCCACTATACCCATGCTGTCTGGCCATGGGTAGCTCATCGAAGACCCTCCTTTAAGAAGGGACACCTTATGTGTTCTTAGGTTAAAATGAAAAAGATGTATTTCAAATAAGCCTTAGACATTGTATGTATGTGTCATGAACCTGTATTAACCTCCGCATTCTAGGCAGGCATCTCAGAACCCAACAACGTGTTTGTTCCCATTCATGTAAGAGAAGCTCCTTTGAATGTATGTGTGTATACCTCAAACATTCCTCCCTATTTAGGCCAAGAGAATGAATGCTATTGCAGGAAACAACAGTTAGCAAACTTGCTTACCTTTCCTTTCCAAATGTTAACAGTGCCTTTGCTTTGTGCCTTGAGCATGGGGATGATGCACATGAAAGGAACTCGGGAATTGCAGTACTTGGGCAGCTACAGTGAGAGAACTCGCAAATCTTGGCAACAGGGCTACCAAGTGAGAGAGAATAAGAATATTAATTCCTCATATTTATTGAGCACTAACTACATATTTGGTCCTGGGTACCCTGGAAAAGTCCAGTTTTCAGGCCTATCAGACTAAAACCAGAACCCATTTGTGGTGATCTCAATATGGAAAGCATTAGGGTGACAGCATGATCTTCTTTATGTAAACCCACACTTTTGCTGTGTGATTTGCTGGCCTTAATTGCCTGGTAGTCCTCTATAGCAGCGGTCCCCAACCTCTTTGGCACCAGGGACCGGTTTCGTGGAAGACAATTTTTCCACTGGTGGGGTGGGGGAAGGGGGGATGGTTCAGGCGGTAATGCGAGCCATGGGGAGCGGTAGATGATGCTTCGCTTGCTCTCCTACTGCTCACCTCCTGCAGTGTGGCCCAGTTCTTAACAGGGGTTGGGGACCCCTACTCTAGAGTCTCCATGTCATGAGCTTGCCAGGACTGGTAGATTGTACTGATCTAAGCCCTGTTTCAGCTCGGACATATGTGGGCTTCACTAAGAGGACCCGGGGACATTTGCATGCAGCTTGAAGACTTCCTGACGTGAGAATTTCTGAAGTTAGTAATTCTCTAGCTTGCCTGCTTCTGCCCCATGCACTCTCTACCTGCGCTGCAATGGAAGAGGCCCTGGGTCAGTTGAACAACGACTCAGGATAGGGCATGGTGATCCCTGCAAAACACACTCAGAGAAGACTTGGATCTACATCCTCTTTAGTATAAAAGCAGACAGTGTGGCCCAGTGAACACTAATCTGTGCATATATTTAGCAGTAAATCTAAGGAATAAATAGGCAACATTTCTTTTCTAATTAGAAGCATTTTGTTCACTTGGGAAACTTCAGAAATAGAACAATTTTTAACTGTTTGGCTCGAACAAAAACTCATTCAGGCTCAGAAATTGGCAAAGGCCATACTAATAATAAATACTTATCCCATAATCACATTTTCCATAGCCCCTTTAATTTCCAAGAGTTTTGTCATAAAAAGAATTGCAGTGAAAAATCTGGACTGACAGTTCACAATAATGACATAATATTAACAGGATGTCAGGGTTTACAGGGCTCTCCCATTTCCTCTGTAAAAATCTGACCATTACCAAAGCCACCACTTTGCCTTTCATTCATTGTTAAACAACTATTTTTCAGAGGGGCTATTCATTCATTTTTCTGTTCATTCAACACATATTTATTGAATACCTACTATGTGCAATTACTTTACTAGATTCAGAGCATAATAATTGTAATAATAATGATAATAATAAAAATAAAACAATAGACAATATTTTTACACTACTTACTATGTGCCCAGCACACTATTTTGAGCATATCACATTTATTTAACACAGGTAAACCTTGCAATAACCCTTCAGAAGGTTTGCTTGTAAATTGCTCAACAACCTTTCTAGAATGTCACCAATGCCAATGCCAACCCTTCTTCTTGCCTCTTCCCTGATCCCCAGCTTTTCCAGAGTCCCCTCTCTGGCTACTAGCCTCTCCTGATCTGACCCCTCCTACTTTCTAATGGAATGCTAATTCTGGAAGGATGGAGAAGTCTTTAAATCAGGAGTTCAGGAATATTTGGAGAAAGTTCTTCCTCAGTGATCCAGGGAGTTAAATAAAACAAACTTTAGATTATCTGAGAAAGAAATGTTAGAGAAAGAAAGTTAGCAGAAGAAGACCTTGACCCCAAGCTCAAGTTTTCAGGATTGAGCCAGCCAACCTGATCATGAAACCCAAGATTTCAACATTATGTTAACCTCTGTCAGGCTAAAATAGTAATAAAACCGTACTTGTAATTACATCCCTAGATATAGTTTTGGCCCTGAGAGCTACACAGTCTGAGAACATCAGAGCTAGAAATAACCTTCACAAATGGAGAATCTGAGGTCTAAACAAGTGAAGAAATTTATTCCAGGTGATATCAACTCATGGTATTAAGGCCAGGATGTCACAGAATCACAACCCGAGCGGCCAAGTTCATCCCATTTACCTGGTCAGTCATCAGCTGCCTGAATTCCTTATATTATAATATGGCAGCCCTGCCAAGTGATAATACAGCCCACATGCTTGCACTCCTCAAATTGTGGCGCACTCCTTTGTCTCTGGAGGAGTGCATTCAATTGTCAGAGAGTTCCAACTCTTAAAAGTTCTTCTGTAGTTTGAACTGAAATCTCTCCTCATGGAGCTTCCACCATTCAGGGACCCACAGCCTCATTTATCCCTTTTTCATATCAATTTAAACAATGACCTGGCAGCTTCTTTGGCCAGGCTCCATAGCTTCCAACCCTTTCTTCTGCAGCATAATAACCAAGGTCTCCTTGCTCTACTTTATTACCAGCAAGCAATGATTTACAGTGGTTAAAAGCATGGGCTTTGCAAACCGACAAACCTCTGGGTTGAATCTCAGTTCTACACTTACAACACAAATGTCCAAGGGCAGTTTATTTATTCTGACCATAACCTGGGTTCTTTTACGTGAATTGGTGATGATGATACCCACAACATAGGGTTGTTGGGGTGAATAAATGAAATAACATGAATAAAATTCCAAGCACTACACCTAGCACTTCGTAAGAATTCAACAAATAGATCTGAATGGATGAATGAACAAACCCCAGGTTGGGTCTTTGTATAAATTCAGCATTATTAAGGGAGCTGTATAGAAAGAATTGCAAATCTGGAGAAGACCCTGTTGGGGAGAAGGCCGAAGGAGGAATGAAGGGGAGAGGCCTGAATGATTACCCCAAAGCTGCCACGGCTGACGACTGACGAGCTTTCCGTGCAGGGCATCCTCAGCCCTTCTGTCACAAGTTCACCAACCACGTGATAAGCTGTGTAGTTCATGCTCATGGCTGTGCTCAGTAAGGGGACAGGAGGAGTCTTAAATTCAAGTCTTTTTCAACTAATTCTGGACTTTCTCATAAACGTCTGACCACAAGCTAATTTGAAAGTCCAAACACTAAGTTATTTTGGGAATGGGAGAAAAGGTACTTTCTATCTTATCCCTCCCCACCCCCTCACCAGCTACAAAAACAGCTGAACAGACTTTCCTAACTCTTTCCTAAAACTTTCCTGTTTGGGCTGAGCTCAGCCCTGGAAGATTTCACCCTCAAGAGAAAGACCTGAGAAAGTCATTAAAGGCAAATGAAAGCCCTGGAATAGAAATACACAAGGAAGATGGGAATCCAGTTGGCTTTTTCTCCCAGGAGATCCATCTCTCAGTAACAGGAAGATGAAACCAAAGCAAACTGTCTCAAGGATAATATCTTTTAAAGCATATAAACTTCAACATAGTGTTACGAAGGGGCTCTTGGGCACAGACTGCCTTGCATTGAATCATGGCTCTTCCTTTGTCATCTGGGTTATCTGTGGCGAATGACAGCACCCCCTGGGCCTGTTTTCTTCTCTATAAATGGATATTATGGACCTTATCTCCTAGTATTTTGAAGAGAACCAAATGAGAGACTCCAGCTTGGTATATGGTCTGGCATGTATGTTACACTATTTCATTAAGTGTAAAAGGACAAAGAGCAAGCAGTCTTTGTCCCATGAATATGATGGGATCAAAATGATTAACACCTAGAGTCCACACTCTTTTTTTTTTTAACATCTTTATTGTAGTATAATTGCCTTACAATGTTGTGTTCATTTCTGCTGTATAATAAAGGTAGAGCCCACACTCTTTTTCCTGTCCCTTACCTGTTTGGCCCCTCCTCTCCTCCTATCTCCCTCCTTACTCTTGGTAAAAGGAAAAAACTGCACTGACACATGATCCACCCCACTTCCCAACAAAAACATTTTGAAGGAGGAAGAACCACATGCATTAGGGTGATAGAGTGTGACATGAAAGGAAAGGGATAGAGGCCAGGGATGCTGATCTGCATCCTACAGTGCACAGGACAACCCCCATGACAAAGAATGATCTGGCCCGCAATGTCAGTAGTGCCAAGGTTGAGAAACCCTGGTCTATAATATGTAAGACATAAGGGAGCAGGGGGACAATAAGGGTGTGATAGTTAGATTGAGGATCTTGAATATCAGGTTAAAATTCTTCCCAGATGTAATGGGTGTATTATAGAATTAAAGGCACAAAGAAAATACAAATTTCGGAAGATTAGTATTACAAAGGTTTGTCTAACATATTAGAACACAGAGATACTAGAGACTTTCAGGCATCCTGATGCAAATTCACATATTTTATATAGTATCATGGTTACAATGCCCCAACATCTGGCTGAAAAGTGAAAGCGTCTATCAAGAGGCTAATTTTATCTCCTTGGCTTCAAAAGACAACTGGATTCCTGGCCCTTCTATTGATTAGGGCTTCCTCTACGCTCTGGCAAGACAATTAAAAGGGATGAGGGATGTTGATTTTTCTAAATAATAGTTTGGCATGATGTAGACAAAACATCTGGTTGATTGGCACTTTCATTTTGCACTTGGTGGTTTTGATATGGAGGAAACATAATCATTGTTGGATGTTGGCTAGTCATCATTGTAAACCTAGCTGATGGCAGGGTAGAATCAACTGGTCCTAAAGTAAAGAATTGTAGGTATGAATCTTCAACCTGAAAGACCATTGCTTATAAGAAAGAGGAGCTCTAGAGTTGAAAAGGAAGAACTCAAGCATAACCTTCATTTATGTCGCCCTGTGATTGCTCATATCCAAATACCTTCTCAATGTACTCCTAAGAAGTTTGTGTAATCCACCAAAGCATTAGATCAAGCCACGTTCTCTGGACGAGGAATATATCTGCCCGGAGAACGGGGCTCCTTTTTCTTCATGCACAAGTTACTGTCTGCTCACAAACTCAAGTGAATGCATCCACCCAGAAGGGGAACATTGTATTTTTGTTTGTTTTTTAGTTTCTTTTTTATTCATCTACCAAGAGGTGACACCTTGTTCTAATTCATCTAAAGGAACGATATAAACCAGTGAAGACCGTGGTCCCTTTTTTCTGCTTTTCCAGTTCTTACATATCTTTCCAAGCCCAGCTCATTCTACCTCCCTAAAGCCTTCTCTAGGGTTCCTGTCGATGGTGATATAATGCATAACAACTGTGATTAATAAAGACTACCTGGATCACTGTGTCAGGCAGGATATTAAAGTCTTATCAATACAAGGAGAAAGAATTCTATGATTTATTAACAACACCTTTTAAAATTACAAGATGGGGAGGAGGTAATATGTAAACCAAGTATTTTCTTTCCTCATCCTTTCCTGACATTTACTGACATTATCATTCATTTTGGTACCCATTATAGACATTAATATAACAATAGTGAGCAACAGTAGATATTATCCCTGCATTCTCAGAGCTTAAAGTCTAGTGGAAAGAATCAGTAATCAAATAATCTTTTACCTTCTGATGAATTAGAGATAGCCCCAATTCTTTGCTGCTTCCTTCATCAGGAGGTGGCATTTTACGTTCCTCCCCTTGAATCTGGATGGCCGTGTGACTTGCTTTGACTAATAGAATGTGGTGTAAGTGACACTGTGCCAGTTCTGGGCCCAAACTTTAAAAGGCCAAGAGCAGCTTCCATTCTTGCCCCCTGGAATCTAGCCACAAAGGTGTGAAGAACATTGGGCTAGACTACTGCATGAAGGAGCCCACATGGAGAGAGACCAGGGAAGGTGAGAGGCCATGATGGACATGACAGGGCCAACTGAGCCCCCAACTGAATGCAGCCACATGAATGACCTCATCACAGAATGTGGAATAGAAAAACCACCCAGCTGAACCCAGTCAACCAAAAGAATTGCACAAAATTTAAATTGTCATCATTTTAAGCCAGGAAGCATGGAGGTCATTTGTTATGCAGCAATAGCTAGCTAAAACATATCATATCTAAGATAGACTTCCACCACATTCTTTTTCTATCACATTACCCTGTTTTCTTTATAGTTCTTATCACTGCCTAAAATTATTCCATTCAGGTTTCTGTTGTCTGTCTCCCCCAGCAGGAAAAAACTGGAGAGCAGGGACCTTGTCTATACTGTTTCCTGCGATAACTTCTGTTCCTAAAACAATGCCTGACACAGAGCAAAATGTTCAGTAAGCATTGTAGATTAAATGAATAGATGGACAGTTGCCACTATGATAGATGAGATAACTGAGAAGTAGATGTTGCTAAAACAGTTTGTAATAAGGGAATTAGACCTGGAGAGGGAAGTCAAGGATGAGGAGATTTGTTCTGATAAAACCTTCACATGGTTTGTTCAGGAGGAGAGTGGGGGAGGAGCTATTTTCTTTCTAGTTACTGTTCAATTAATCATTCTCTTATAAGTGACATTATCACTTTAAACTTCCCATGGTGGCAGAGCATAGAAATTTTTTCAAAATATTTTTAGAGCAACCTTCTGAGGATCCAGATATTAAATAGGTAAGTAATCTCCTGAATTATATAAAAAATTTAATTTTACAAAAACTGCTCAAGAAAAGATGTGGAATCTGCTCTAGTCCTCTGCTAGAAATCTGAATGAAAGAGAAAATTCTTCTTCCTCAATTTGAGAAAGTACCTCTTTCTAAATGTGAGGGAATTTTGAGGTACATTTTGTGTTTCCTAAGTGTAGAGTCCATCTGAGAAATTTTACAGGAAGAAAGAAAGAGAAAGAGTTTGTAAAGAAGAGAGTCAGTGAGAGAGAGATGTGGAAAGATCTTTTTTCTCCTTCTTCCTGGAAAATGTTTCCTTGCTGGGAAAGAGGAAATCAGAAGAACTCTGGAGTTGCATGAACCAAAAATCAGAATGCTGTAGACACATAGTTTCAGGGCTGTGAGTGAGTTGGTGAGTAAGCAGCTGAGACCCTTCCTTCAAAGCCAAAAGATGAAGATAAGAAAAGATCAGAAAGAGAAAAGGATAAGAATGAAAACAGTTAGGAAATAATGGCGCTGATAGCAATTTTGCTATGTGTGTAAAATATATATGGAGTGTGTGGTAGAATTAAACCTATTTTCTTCCTTATAGTTGTATGTATTTTATAAAAGTTAGCTTTATACACACACACATATACATGCATGCATATCTATAAATATATACATGCACCTTGAGTTTCTATCTGTTTTTAAATTTTTTTAATTACTGTTTTGATCTTTGTTTAAAGCTTGGTTTGGGTTGTTTTAATAGAAAAAGATAAACAGCATGAAAGGAAGAGAAATTCATGGTTATAAGACTCTGAGATGAGTTTGAAAAGAAAAATACTATCAATTCAGTACACAGAAAGACAACGAGATTCAGATCAACAGGTAAACAGAGACTCTGGCTTCATTTGGACCATTGTCTGAATCTTTGATCCACCACTTACAAGCTCTAGAAACTGAGAACACTACTTAACCTTTTATCTCTAAAGGACAGGTTCTTTCAATGTTTTGAGGTATTTATGCATGAAATAATATGATGTCTGAGACTGGGTTTAAAATAATCTAATAGGAAAGGTCATGAGGTGGGAGGGGATGTGGGTAGAGGTGAAATAAAAGTGTCCATGAGTTAGCAGTCTTTGAAACTGGATATAGATGACTTTTTTGTTCTATTCTCCTTACTTGAGTATATGTTTGAAATGTCTATAATATAAAATTTTAATGCCAGGAAAAAATTAATAAATAAAGGACAAGTTCTTTCTATTCAGTTCAAGAAATATTCTATGCTTGAATAACCTTCTATGCTAGGTTCTGACACTACAGCAGGGAGCAAGACAGCTAGCTGTTGCCTTCATGGAGTTTAGATTTTAACCAGAGAAAGAGACATCTGGAAAGTAAATTATAAATGAGCTGGGAATCTCCTCAAAAATCTTTAAGAAAAGTTCCCTTATAAAGTAGTTGAGAGGATTTTGTAAAATAATACTTATAAGGTTTCCAGGATCGTGCTTGTCACATCATAGACATTCAATAATTTGGAGTTCCAAGCCCCTTGGCCTTGAAGCAAACAGAAAGTAGACAACCAATATCTTCCAGATTTGAAAGGTTGATGGGGGCAAAGATCATAGTTGCCTATTGTTCACCATAGTTCTAATGCTTAGATTGGATTAATGAATGACTGAATTGATACCTCTTAAAGCTTAAATACAAAATGCATTATGTAAGAGTGTAGCTTTGTAGCATTGCCTGTTCTTTGAAAGCCAGACAGTGTCTCACTTACCTTTTCCAAGTCCATGGTGAGTAGCACAATGCTGAAGAAATGATAGAAAGCGTAGACCAATGGGAAAACACTGGACTGGTAGGAGAAATAGTTCTCTCTCTGCCAGTTCTCACCTGTGAATCACTTCATCTCTAAATACCAGCACCCTTACTTTCAAGTGAGTTTTGAAATCTTTGCTTCCCTCACAAAATAGTCAAATGAGATAATATAAGGGAAAGTGCTCTGAAAACTACAAGACACTACACAAATATAGAGGAGTGTTATTATTAAGACACTTTCATGCTCTAATCCCCTGCAGTCTGGCTTCATCTAACCATCTCTTTATTGAGATTGATTTCTCAAAACTTACCCATAAAGTTGGCTTTAGCAATCTTTCAGAGTTAATTATATTTGGGATGACAACTTGTACTGATTTGGATATCTAAACCAGGGTATGTGTTAAAAAAGAAATAGAACAGTTGGACACTCTCTTTTTGTTGTACATTCTCTCCCTGTAGAAAAGCCATGTGAAGCCAGTTTATCAGGAGGTACCTTGATCAGCCAAGAACTGGCTGTCTTGTAGTCAACTCTGGTGACTGGAATGTTTAATGACACCAGCATGTCTGCTTCCAGGATAAGGATGCATCTGCCTGTGAGAAATGGATGTTTATACCATCTAATCAGAGCACTCTCCCCTCTGGCTTGTGTCTCTCTGCTTCTCTTTGCTGGTCAAAATCCCTTCTGAAATGACACATTCTTTCCTTAGATAAGGTAACTCCTTCAATCAAGTTTCAGTCCTGTCTTACTGGCCTGAAAGGCACTCTTTCTTCTTTATGTAGCTTTGACCATCTCTGATGGATCAAGCCTTAAGTGTTCATGTTATAGTTTAATTCTCATGTGGCCATCTTATTTCATTTTGTGTGTGTTTTTAGAGGGCACTTCATTATTGCCCCATTTATCACCAACAATAATGACCTTCTCATACACCTTCAAACTAAACGGCCCCTTTTTGGTCCTCCTTCTCCTTCGTCTCTAAGCAATGTGACAAAGTCCACCTTTCCTGCACTAGGAAGTTCCCAGCATCATCCCTTTTCTCAATAGTACCCAGTTTCTTTGGGAGGAATTATCTTCCCCCCATTGTTTTTGAAGTTGATAGAAGGGTAATTCCTGGCTTGCAAATGCACACCTCTAATTATGGACCAGACTCTGGTTCAGCCATGATAGGTCTGTGACCAAATCTCAGCTAATCAGATGATTTGGGAACTTTGAGGGGCAATTATTCTTATCACGGGGAGGATGAAGTGGCAATGACTACAACATCACCAGCATACAAGATTCTTGGTCTTGCTGGAGATATTTATTAAATGGTCCAATCTTCCTGCATATTTTTGGCCTCTGGATTGATAAATATATTATACATATATTTTTTATATAATGTATAGAGTATATAATATATAACATTATTATTACATAATACATTTATATATTATATTATATTATATTATATTATATTATATTATATTATATTATATTATATTATATTATATTATATTATATTATATTATATTATATTATACATTGATTCCTATTGTTCCTGAGCCTAGTCTACTTACTACCATTTTATTGCATTTAAGGACATTTTCAATAAAAATCTTGAGTTTGAGGTCTTGGCTAGGTAATCCCTTTGCATGAGAAATCAGGTTTCTCTGACATAACACCATGGCCAGCTATGGGACTAATCAAAACCACAAGCTCAAGCACATTGAATACTTCAATATTGTACTCAGTTTTTCATATTGAACTATCTCATTAGCTACAAGACAAACCAATGAAATTCTTAATACATAGAAGAAAACAATAAAAGAATAACTTTCTACATGTCCCCTGTTCTTTAGTCCTTCAGTAATAGTATTTAAATTGTTTCAAGGATAATAATATTTATGCATCACTACCCATGTTTTCTCAAAATTTTTAATCTAAATTCTAAAAGGCATAAACAAGGATCTGTATAGTCACAGCCATTTTTATAAACTTTTGATGTTTATTTTGTTGTATATCTCACAAAAATGAATATCTGGAGATAAGGACAAATGTACAATGATAAGTGTACATTTAAGTCATCCATGGTTGTATGAATTTTGCTTATATGGCTATTTGCTTATATGAGTGCTGTAAATGGCCAGATATAATAATTCTGTGTTCTGTGACCCCTGAACACTTCCACTAAATCCTTTTGCTTAAAGTAGACAGAGGGATTTTTATTGCTTGCTACCAAGGAGCTTTTAGTCTCCTTGTGTAAAATGAATACAGCAAAATGGTTTCTCTTCACCTCCCCCAGCACACTGCCTTGTATATAGTAGGTTCTCAATAAAGTCCGCATAATTGAACTATTGTTATTCAGCAACTATAGTTGAATTGAATTGAACTGCCCTGAATCGAATCAAATTGAAATGAATTGGACAGGCTTTTTCTCAGACCCACAGTAACTATAAACCTAGATTATTTGACCACCATTCAGAAAATTGTGCTCACAGGAATCTTGACAGATAAGATTTCAGGAACCCCTAATTTAAACACTTCTCAGACAAATTACATGTCGCACTACATTACTAGGATTTCTGGCAAGGATTTCCAAGTAAAATGTTATTCCAAAGCAACTACCTGTGTTTGTAGGTGGTGTGTCATCGTGAAGTGGCCGTAACAGACTGCAGTGTAGTTTGGGGCTCTGGTTTAACCACAGACTCTGACTCAAAGGCAACACTGGTTTGCAGAATCAGGTGGAGTAATGTATGCTGAATAGGAATTGCAGATAACAGCACATGGATTGGGTTTTTTCCTCCTGAAGCTCAGAAAAAAAAAATGTTTTCTCTCTCTGTTACTGGGTTTCTATAGTACCTCCCTTATCCAGCGTTAGATCAATGCTATTTGGCAGTTGTGCAAAAGATTGTTAAATAAAAATGAGAGAGCAAAGTTATGCTCATGGGAAACACTTCTTCTTAAGCAACCTATTCAATAAGACACTTTTTAAAATCATAAGAATAGACTTTGATTTTTTTTAAAAAAGTGGTCCATATTTATGTGGCTCAAAAGTTTACCAAAACAAGACTATATGCTAACTTTGTCAACTAGTATTTTTACTTTTTCCTGAAAATGAACCTCTCTCCCTGGAGAGAACCATCATTGGAAACCACCAGATCTTGCTGACCACAGAGATCTGGATTTCATCAATGAGGCCACGGAACTCACTAAACACCACCACACACTTGTACTGGGTGCATATATGCCATGCAGAACATACCATCTCAGCAGGTTTTCACTTTTGAACCAGTGTGTCTTTCCCCAGCTTTGCAGATCACTCAAACCTATACTTTCTTCAAAGTGATCCTTGAATACCCTGGATGAAACCTCTACCAAAGGAGACGAGACACTCAAGGCACACATACTTCATCTTTCATCACTGATTGTGATCAGGGAGGGAGGATTTGGAGGCAATAATATGGCCCAGTTCTGAACAATCAACCTGGAAGAACTTAAGAGAAATGGTTTAGAGCAAAGCAAATCAAATAATTCTGCCACTAAGAAAAATATAAAAAACAAACAGTTTAATCAGCTTCACTAAAAAATAAAAAAATAAAAAATTAGCCTTGGTGAGGACAGAACCTTTTCCCGCTCAGTTATGATGGGGAGAATTTGTCTAAGGGAAGAAATAATGAGGCCCATTCTATATCATGCATGATGTTAACCCAGGTAGAATGTCAAACCCAAATCCCTGAAGTACAAATGATGTAATAGAAAGACCATCACAAATTGGTTATCCATACAGCGAAAAATAAAATTGGATTTCTGCCTGCCCCATAAAAATCAATTCCAGATGGATTAGAGAACTAAATGTCAAAAGTAAAGATTTTAGTGGGAAATATAAGTGAATTTCTTTCTGACCTCAATGTAGAAAGGATTTCTTAAAATACAAAATGTGCCGATGTAAGTGAAAAAATGGATGAATTTAACTATATTAAAATTAAGGCCACTTGTTAATCAGAAGACACATTAAAGAAAGTGAAAATACATGTTATGAACTGGAAGAAGATATTTTCAACATGTATAACCAATAAAAAATTAATAACAACATATAAAAAACTTTTGGAAATCATAAGGAAAGGACAAATAACACACTAACAAATAGTCAAAGGCATGAGCACACACCTCGAGGTTAAGGAAATGCGTGTTGCCAATATACATACAGAGAAAGATCCAGTATCATCAGATATCTGGAAAATACAAATTACAACATAAGACGCCATTTTAGACCCTTTTGATTGGCAAAATAATAATAGTAGTAATAATTTTTGACAAGTGCCAAGTGTTGAAAAGAATTTAGATAATAGGTTTGAGAGGTACATATTAACTCTCTGAGACCAATCCACTGCAGGCTGATCTCCCAGAAAAAGAGAGGACTTCCTGCAAAACTTCATAGAAACCAGCATTGGTCAAATACTTAAGGTGACATCAATCCCAGTTAACCTCAAGGCTTAGACCCCAGCACACTGATGATGCCCCATGATGGACTGGTGCTTCTGTGAACATGAATACTCTTGCCAGGTGACAAATTCTTCCATTCACTCACATCATCATAAAGCTGCAACTGATAGATTGGGACCCTGACCTCCTGATCACTGCAAGGGAAAGGCTAATGATACCCTCTACTGAGAAGACTCAACTAGCAAGATAAGGCTGGACTAAAAGTTTTGCTATATTACTTTGCTATTTTATTCTGGAATCTGATCACATTGGCAGAGGAGCTGGAGCACCCTTAACCATAGAGATTAAAAGCCCCACAACCCAAGAACCAGGGTCTTCTATAGTCCGACATCTGGTTATGCCAAATAACTGTAATCTATCCCATAATGGGTGAGCAAAGGGTAGTTTCAAGCAGTATTCTAGTTCTTATATTGAATGGTGAGTCCTCAAGTGTTTATTGTATTATTGAAAATAAATGAATAATTATAAACAAACAAAACAAATGCAACCATTCATGAGCCGGTGATGAGAGTGCTTCATAGCTAAAGCCTATGATTAATCCAATCCTGTGCTCCTGGGTTCAAAATAGAAGGAAAAAATGGTTTTAAAGCTTTAACTTAGATGGTTTACCTACTTTCTCTAAAATTTTAATAAGTATTTGTAATGTAGCTATTTTTGTATCCATATTTCATACAAAGTGAGAGGATCAGAGAGGATAAGTGAAGAGCCCAACACTAAGTATCTAATAAAAGGTAACTATCAGATTTGGACTTAAGTCTACCTGATTATGTATTAGTTTGATTAAGCTGCAGTGATACTAGCCCCCAAACTTTCAGTGGCTTAACACAATAGAAGCCTCCCATTCACATAAGTGTCCCAGGAGCATCATTTGAGTCAGTGGGGCAGCTCTCCTTTATGTGGTCATCAGTGGACTAAACCTCTCTGTCTTGTGGCTCTATAACCCTTTAAATCTTCATCATCGTGTACAGGAAAGAACATGGAAGAACAGATTGGGGAAGTCGTATAGGCCAGCTTTAGAAGGATACTCATTATTCCTATTCAAACTGCGTTAACAAAAATGAAGTCACATGGGCACACTTAACTGTGAGGGGGGCTGGGAAATGTGGGAAGAGTGAATTTGGGTGGACAGATGGTGACTTCCACCACAGGCTCCAGATCTCATGCTCTTTCCAATCTTTCCAGTGTAACAGGTTGCTTCCCTTGGAGACAATGGCAGGCCATTAACCACAAGTTCTGTGATGCTAGGGCACATGTGCTCCCTGAACAAATGTATTCATTTTACTAGAGTATAAAAGAAACATATCCCAAGCGAAGCTGTGTGAGGTGCTTCCTCTTTATGCTTAAATCCATGGATGCATATTAAACAACTGCATTATACATAGAGTTGGCCATCCTTCAGTTGGTAACTATAGGAGAGAAACTGCACTGACTAATGTAGTGGGCATGTGTGCATTGGCATGAATACAAGGAAATAATGAAAAATGTAAACAATCATAATGTTGAAAATCAGTATATGTTGGTTGTCATCCAAGACCATCTTTTCTGGACTTTGCTTCATAAAATATAGCATATTTTAAATTTGTTTTTAATTTTGGCTAGTCCATTAGAGACTGATATATTAAAGAATAGCCAATATTATTTATATGTTCTTCATAATTAGGACTTGTAAAAAAGAGAGAGTTTTTCAAACAAAATTAAAATTTCTGTAGAGTGTGACTAAGTTATTAGAGGGCAGTAGCAGATATTCTCTAAGTAAGCATGTACATGTCATACTAACTCAATCAGTTATCTGCTTTCATGGTTTTCTAAATAAGAGTAGCCATTTATTAAGCACATACTGTGTGCTAATAGCTTTATATACATTAGATCATTTAACTACAATAATGCTATCAGGTCGTTATTAGGATTCCCAGTTTTCAGATGAAGACACTGAACTTGGTTTAACTGCTTAAGGTCACACAGCTAGGAATGAGTAGATCAGAATTAGAATGTAGGTCTCTCTGATTCCAACACCCTTCTTCTACCCCATCATGATCAGTAGCCAGAAGTCCAGCTCAGAGACAATAATGTTATTCACAAGGTGTCAAAAAGAATGATGATTTCCTTATTTTGATTAGAGTGTTTCTACTGGGAAGGCTACAGCTGGTACTATATATGGTAAGTTTAAGTGATATCCTTGCATCTTGCCTCCCAGGATGGTTACAATTAGCCACCCAATTCTGACCCACTCAGACATAGGGTGCCAGACAGCTGAACTGAGGATAGAAGAGATTAAGGTGTTCTCTTGGTTTAGTCATTTTGGAAGCAATGCTTATCCCTAGGATCCCACCAACTAAGAATTTTAAGATGGAGCAATTTTATCCAAGACAGGATCTTTCCAGGGCACTCAAATTATATCCTGCAGGTATAATCATTTCCCTAGTAGCATGGCTGCTCTTGACTGGGAATCCCAGTTTCACATATACTAAGTAATATGAAATCGAATGGACTTTTTCCCATTTCCTTAGAATTGACTCTTGGGAGCCTCTGCTGATGACAAAGAAGTGACAAGTACTCTACATTTTAAAAAGAGCAAAAAACAAAGGTGAGCCAAAGAAGTTTAGAAGTAGTAGATCTGGCTCTTCCAAACCCAACCATGTCTCAGCTACCTGAGTCATCTTCCTCTCTTCCCTGCCACAACATCCGGCCTAAGTAAAAAGACAGAGAGCTAGAGGTGTGTGGGAGTAGGGAGTCATTGACACCCCAACTCCAGCTTCTTTTGGAGAAGGGAAAGATGCCTCCTAACTTTACCCCAAAGCAAATGAGGAGGGCACATAGAAGACAATCTGAGAGCCTGAGGGTGTCCACAGCAACATGAAATTGTTATCTCATTCCCTGGTTGGACCTTTGCTTAGGCAATAATCATGTTAATCTGCCTATTTGAGCAAGGCATAGGGACTGGGGAGAGATGGCAGCATGGAGAGAGGGACATCAATGGTGAGATTTGGCAAAGGTGTGTGAAATTTTCAAGGTTAAGTAGACATGTCAAAAGGTGGTGAACAGGAAATATCTTGCTGGTAGCACACCCAAGAGGGCTGGGCACCCAGTGAGATATCAAGAGCATCAAGAAGCTGTGGGATAAACTGCCAGGAGCACACGCTGCATGGGTTCAAAACAGTTAAGCTAGAAAGAATCTCATAATAAAAAACTAGGCAGTAAGGAAAGCTCAAAGGGGCCTCTTGTACCCCACAATAGAGTCGGCATGTTTGCCTTACAGGGGCATCAGCAGCCAGCCCATCTTAGCCAGTGACTCAGAGATTGCCCAGAGACATGGAGAATTGCTGAGACCTGCTAAGTTAGCGATGCTTGTACTATTCTGTCTTTTTCCATACTAGAGAGAACAAGAAAAGGAAGATAAAGAAGAGAGAGATCTAACAGGTGCCCCAGCCCTAAATCAAGCTGAAGTTGGATGTAGAAGAGCAGAACATAAGCAGTAAATTGAATATGACATTGAAGCTTTAAATTCAACTAGACTGGATTGGACTTCTTTGTACCTAAAATTTACAGGAAACCTGTGGGATCTGTTTAAAATTGTTTAGATTATTCGATTTCATTAGATTGTTTGCAAATGGTCACTCCCTCCCCCTTGACCTCCTCCATAGACTGGAAGATAATGGCATTAATCCTGCATTCATGTTGGGCTCAGCTATGGCACCTGCTTTGGCATATGGGTTGTTGGCAAGAACTCAAATAGCACTATATGGATTGGCCGGCCCTTTTGCACTTCTGCTTTTTACCATGAGAAGAACATGTCTCAGGTGGTCACTGGTCCAAAGAGGATGGGAGACCCATGGAGAGGACATGAACCCAACTCATGAACTACAGCCAAGCCCAGTCTAGAACAGCTGGAGCCCAACCAACTGGCACAATGTGAGAAGTAAAAGGATGGATATGAGTTAATGTAGCCATTCCACCATATTTATATGCATTAGGTTGTTTACCTTCTCAAATTTTTTAAATTCAGAGAGTGCTGCAATAAATATCTCCTTGAATATATCATTGTACATACGAAAATTATTTCTATATGCTAGAAAACTAAAGAGGAATTTCTGAGCCAAAGACATTGCACATTAAAACATTGTTATATACGGCTTAAATTCCCTGGAAAGCTGTTAGAGCTCTTCATATCATCACTATTTACATTCCCACCTACTGGACCTAGAAGGGCCTGTTTCTCCATGCCCTCCTAAAGACAGGCCTTAACAATCTTTTCCAATTTTACCAAGCCGAGAGGAAAAAACAAAATCTCATTTTTTCAATATCAGTGGTTGAAGATAGTAAGGCATTACTCCATGTCCTCATAGGGAAAGTTTTCCACAATCCAAGTGAAAAAGCAAGTTGTAGAACTATGTATATAATATAATCTCATTTCTTATATACATGTATGAACTTATACATGCCTCTTGTATAAATGTATGTATGTATGTAACTGTGTGTGTAGGCATGCCTTTATGTAAATCTATATAAACATTAAAAATCTGGAAAGGTATTCTCCAAACTGTTACCATGATTCTCTCTGGCAAATTAATTTGGGGACAAGAGAGTAAGGAGAGAACTTCAGTCGTGTACTTTATATAGTTCCATGTTGTTTAAAATTTTATGATCATGTAAGATTTTATAAGAAAAGAAAGTGAAACAGATGAAAATATTTCCTTAAATGTAAAACAAAGATCTTCATTATCCAGAATTATACAGCCATAATCTCCATTAATGATTTCTTTTATTTCCAAACTCACTAAGAAATCAATAAGTTAGTATACTCATATGATATGTCACAATTCTTCTGTGCCTGATATTTATCATTAATGTTATTTAACTTAGTAATATATCAAATATGGTAAGTTATAATAAAAATATTTGGAATGCTAGTGTACTATAAAACAAACGAATTCCAGATTTCCATTTGTATTTCAGTCTCAGAGCTCTGTGTTTATTAATTTTTTTAAAGCCATTAATGGGCCAGCCCAACCCTTTTAAGCAATTTATTGCCTTTCCATTGAGATGTTTTTATAGCTCTAGTTTATCTGTCTAAAAGCATCTCAAAGTTAAAACTCACTCCTACGTTTGCAAATCAAGTACACATGTCTGGATGAAGCATTTTTTAGTGGCTCTTGATACTCAAGATGACAGTCTGTGAAGTAGGACAAAATAGAGTATTTTGAGAAACTGAAATTTGGCTAGACAAATAATGAACCCACAAATCATTGTTTCCCAAATGTTTTATATAAATGGTGTGTTAACTCTCTCTTCCCACTGTTCAAATCATGTAGTGAGTGAGGAGTTACCCTCTTTCTGCCAAAAATGCCGTCAGAGCCTTGTGAGCTAATTGGAAAAGTGATCATGAAAGAAAAACAAAGAATGTTATAGAACCCTACAAAGCTAAGAACAAATAAAAAGTATTGTAAATACATCTGGATAAGAAAGGAATGTGAGATTTAGGATCTAGTGTCAAGGGAACAAAAGACACTTAATATACTTTCTTAAGTGCAAGTCTGCCCATAGATTGCACTCACTGGACCAGGTTCTTTAAGACATTTCAGTGTAGTATATATTTTCTTCCAGTCACATTCTAAATTCATCTTCCACAGTATATTATCAAATCCTAAATCCATTTACCCACACATATGTTTAAGTCTTTTGTTGAGGTATCCAAACAGCCTGGAGAGCACTTCATTTGTTAAACAACAAATCAGAAAACAGAACTATCTGTTACTTTGTTGAATTTGATTGCTGGCTTGCAGAAAAAGGTTTATGCAGGAGATACACTCACAAGAAAACAGCAAGGAATGTTCCCTTGGATCCCCCTGGGTCTCCTAGAATTTAGCCACAGACTAAGAAACATGTTCCATCTTTGAGATCACTTGAACCTTTGCCTTAGAAACCCACTAATTTCAAGGTGGACCTATAGGATTCAGACCCATGTTACAGTGTTGATTTGGGAACCATCTGATAATCTAAGGAAGGCATGTTTATCAGTTTATGTCCTCAAATCCATGGGTATCACTTATTTAGTCCCATTTCCAGCTATTTGTGTTGATCTCAACAACCATCAGTGTGTTACACATCTTTCTAAATGTAAAAATCTTAATTACAAACAGCTGTTTGTAATAATGCATGCTTGACTTAACTGTGCTCAATGCTATAGACAATCTTGTATCTTGTGTTCAACAGGTGCTTGAAGGAATGCAATGGTTTGCATAGCTAAATCCAAATCTGTAGTACATGTCACTGGGTCTTGGGGGGTGGGTACAAATTAAGACTCTCTGGGAGTAAGATTGGTCCCTTGAAAGAAATATTTTTTTAAACCTCTGTCTTCCAAGACTCCTCAATTTTTCCCTCTTGTTTCTTTTACTCTCATCCAAGAGCAGATGCTGCTCCCTGCCTCTCATCTTCTGCCCTAAATGATTCCTGCTCATCTGTCTAACCTCGTCTCCTCCAATTCTTCCCCTTATCACCATGTGCATCTGCAGTGGCCCAACTGTTCCTCAAGGGCACCAGACTGACCCTTCTCTCAAACCGTTTTCCATTGCTCTTCTCCCTGACTGGAATGTTCTTATACTCTCCTGTCCTCTGTTCTCTCTGCCTGCAATGTTTTTCATCCTCTCCCAAAGGCTGGCTCTCTCTCATCATTCACTTCTCAGCTTGAGCATTTTCTGTATTAAAAAAAACCCTTTTTTAAAAAAAAAAAGCTTTCCCTGACCACCACAACTAATATATTTTCACTCAAATTTCTCTCCACCTCATTTCCCTGTTTAGTATTTTTTACAGCACTTACCACTAATTGGTGAAATTATCTCATTATGGAATTATCTCATTAATTTATTTCCTCATTATTGTCTATGTTCCTCAGTGGAATAATAGCTCCCTGAGGAGCATCTCGAAGTGTTTATGGTGGGCTCTTAAACATGCTTGTTGAATAAGTGAGTAAATGAATATTGCAATTACTTTTAGTCTCTTCGTTGCTACATAGTGATGGGGAGCTCTGGTTTTGAAGTCAGAACTGTATTTGAATTCCAGCCTTGATAATTACCAGCTGAATAAACTTTTGCAAGTTACCAACCTTCTCTGAGCTCCAGTTTACTCACCTGTAAAGTAAGAATAATAGTGTCTACCTCATTGGGTTTTGTGAAGGTTGAACAAAATAGAGCATAAAACACTGATTAAAGTGTCTGCTCCACAAGAAATGCTCAGTAAACATTAGTGACAAAGTAATGCTTCTCTCAAAGGACACTTGCATTTGAAAAGATATCAGGAAGAGACTAAATCTTAATGAGAAGATTCTTGCCTTTCAATCAATGGAAAGCCTATTACTAGTGTAGTTTCTTTTGACAGAAAAGAGATCATATTAAGAAAGGAAGTTAATGAAGGAAACAATAGCAAAAATCAATGAAACTAAAAGCTGGTTCTTTGAGAAGATAAACAAAATTGATAAACCATTAGCCAGACTCATCAAAAGAAAAAGGGAGAAGACTCAAATTAATAGAATTAGAAATGAAAAAGGAGAAGTAACCACTGACACTGCAGAAATACAAACGATCATGAGAGATTACTACAAGCAACTCTATGCCAATAAAATGGACAACCTGGAAGAAATGGACAGATTCTTAGAAATGCACAACCTGCCAAGACTGAACCAGGAAGAAATAGAAAATATGAACAGACCAATCACAAGCACTGAAATTGAAACTGTGATTAAAAATCTTCCAACACACAAAAGCCCAGGACCAGATGGCTTCACAGGCGAATTCTATCAAACATTTAGAGAAGAGCTAACACCTATCCTTCTCAAACTCTTCCAAAATATTGCAGAGGGAGGAACACTCCCCAACTCATTCTACGAGGCCACCATCACCCTGATACCAAAACCAGACAAAGATGTCACAAAGAAAGAAAACTACAGGCCAATATCACTGATGAACATAGATGCAAAAATCCTCAACAAAATACTAGCAAACAGAATCCAACAGCACATTAAAAGGATTATACACCATGATCAAGTGGGGTTTATTCCAGGAATGCAAGGATTCTTCAATATACGCAAATCAATCAACGTGATACATCATATTAACAAATTGAAGGAGAAAAACCATATGATCATCTCAATAGATGCAGAGAAAGCTTTCGACAAAATTCAACACCCATTTATGATAAAAGTCCTGCAGAAAGTAGGCATAGAGGGAACTTTCCTCAACATAATAAAGGCCGTATATGACAAACCCACAGCCAACATTGTCCTCAATGGTGAAAAACTGAAACCATTTCCACTAAGATCAGGAACAAGACAAGGTTGCCCACTCTCACCACTATTATTCAACATAGTTTTGGAAGTGTTAGCCACAGCAATCAGAGAAGAAAAAGAAATTAAAGGAATCCAAATCGGAAAAGAAGAAGTAAAGCTGTCACTGTTTGCAGATGACATGATACTATACATAGAGAATCCTAAAGATGCTACCAGAAAACTACTAGAGCTAATCAATGAATTTGGTAAAGTAGCAGGATACAAAATTAATGCACAGAAATCTCTTGCATTCCTGTATACTAATGATGAAAAATCTGAAAGTGAAATTAAGAAAACACTCCCGTTTACCATTGCAACAAAAAGAATAAAATATCTAGGAATAAACCTACCTAAGGAGACAAAAGACCTGTATGCAGAAAATTATAGGACACTGATGAAAGAAATTAAAGATGATACAAATAGATGGAGAGATATACCATGTTCTTGGATTGGAAGAATCAACATTGTGAAAATGACTCTGCTACCCAAAGCAATCTACAGATTCAATGCAATCCCTATCAAACTACCACTGGCATTTTTCACAGAACTAGAACAAAAAATTTCACAATTTGTATGGAAACACAAAAGACCCCGAATAGCCAAAGCAATCTTGAGAACGAAAAATGGAGCCGGAGGAATCAGGCTCCCTGACTTCAGACTATATTACAAAGCTACAGTAATCAAGACAGTTTGGTACTGGCACAAAAACAGAAATATAGATCAATGGAACAGGATAGAAAGCCCAGAGATAAGCCCACGCACATATGGTCACCTTATCTTTGATAAAGGAGGCAAGCATATACAGTGGAGAAAAGACAGTCTCTTCAATAAGTGGTGCTGGGAAAATTGGACAGGTACATGTAAAAGTATGAAATTAGAACACTCCCTAACACCATACACAAAAATAAACTCAAAATGGATTAAAGACCTAAGTGTAAGGCCACACACTATCAAACTCTTAGAGGAAAACATAGGCAGAACACTCTATGACATAAATCACAGCAAGATCCTTTTTGACTCAGGTCCTAGAGAAATGGAAATAAAAACACAAATAAACAAATGGGACCTAATGAAACTTAAAAGCTTTTGCACAGCAAAGGAAACCATAAACAAGACCAAAAGACAACCCTCAGAGTGGGAGAAAATATTTGCAAATGAAGCAACTGACAAAGGATTAATCTCCAAGATTTACAAGCAGCTCATGCAGCTCAATAACAAAAAAACGAACAACCCAATCCAAAAATGGGCAGAAGACCTAAATAGACATTTCTCCAAAGAAGATATACAGATTGCCAACAGACACATGAAAGAATGCTCAACATCATTAATCATTAGAGAAATGCAAATCAAAACTACAATGAGGTATCATCTCACACCGGTCAGAATGGCCATCATCAAAAAATCTACAAACAGTAAATGCTGGAGAGGGTGTGGAGAAAAGGGAACACTCTTGCACTGTTGGTGGGAATGTAAATTGATACAGCCACTATGGAGAACAGTATGGAGGTTCCTTAAAAAACTAAAAATAGAACTACCATATGACCCAGCAATCCCACTACTGGGCATATACCCTGAGAAAACCATAATTCAGAAAGAGTCATGTACCAAAATATTCATTGCAGCTCTGTTTACAATAGCCAGGACATGGAAGCAACCTAGGTGTCCATCATCGGATGAATGGATAAAGAAGATGTGGCACATATATACAATGGAATATTACTCAGCCATAAAAAGAAGTGAAATGGAGGTGTTTGTAATGAGGTGGATGGAGTTAGAGTCTGTCATACAGAGTGAAGTAAGTCAGAAAGAGAAAAACAAATACAGTATGCTAACACATATATATGGAATCTAAGGGAAAAAAAAAACAAAAAAAAAGAGGTCATGAAGAACCTAGTGGCAAGATGGGAATAAAGACACAGACCTACTAGAGAATGGACTTGAGGATATGGGGAGGGGGAGGGGTGAGATGTGACAGGGTGAGAGAGTGTCATGGACATATATACACTACCAAATGTAAAATAGATAACTAGTGGGAAGCAGCCGCATAGCACAGGGAGATCAGCTCGGTGCTTTGTGACCACCTAGAGGGGTGGGATAGGGAGGGTGGGAGGGAGGGAGATGCAAGAGGGAAGAGATATGGCAACATATGTATATGTGTAACTGATTCACTTTGTTGTAAAGCAGAAGCTAGCACACCATTGTAAAGCAATTATACTTCAATAAAGATGTTTAAAAAAAAAAAAAAAAAAAAAAAACTAAAAATAGAACTACCATACGACCCAGCAATCCCACTACTGGGCACATACCCTGAGAAAACCATAATTCAGAAAGAGTCATGTACCAAAATATTCATTGCAGCTCTGTTTACAATAGCCAGGACATGGAAGCAACCTAGGTGTCCATCATCGGATGAATGGATAAAGAAGATGTGGCACATATATACAATGGAATATTACTCAGCCATAAAAAGAAATGAAATGGAGGTATTTGTAATGAGGTGGATGGAGTTAGAGTCTGTCATACAGAGTGAAGTAAGTCAGAAAGAGAAAAAGAAATACAGTATGCTAACACATATATATGGAATCTAAGGGAAAAAAAAATTTAAAAAAAAGGTCATGAAGAACCTAGTGGCAAGATGGGAATAAAGACACAGACCTACTAGAGAATGGACTTGAGGATATGGGGAGGGGGAGGGGTGAGATGTGACAGGGTGAGAGAGTGTCATGGACATATATACACTACCAAATGTGAAATAGATAGCTAGTGGGAAGCAGCCGCATAGCACAGGGAGATCAGCTCGGTGCTTTGTGACCACCTAGAGGGGTGGGATAGGGAGGGTGGGAGGGAGGGAGATGCAAGAGGGATGAGATATGGGAACATATGTATATGTATAACTGATTCACTTTGTTGTAAAGCAGAAGCTAGCACACCATTGTAAAGCAATTATACTTCAATAAAGATGTTTAAAAAAAAAAAGAAAAAAAAAAAAAAGGAAAAAAAAAAAAAAAAAAGAAAGGAAGTTAACTAGGCCCTGCACATCATAGTTTGAAGACAGTGTTTCCAATGGAGAAGGCAAGAACTGTCTTTTAGAGGGTGAGACAGGAGCTCAGATATTGGTGAGGAGAAGGTCTTATCCAGCAGCGTTTCCTGGGTGAATTTATCTTAATCAAGTATTGGCCTTGCAGACCCAGAAAATGTCAGTTTCTCAGAGTTGATAACACTGAGACTGCCTTGCAATGTCCACACTGAAGCATATAAACTAGAGACCAATTTGTTGAATTAGAACAAGAACTCTTAACTTTGAAATGGAAAATATTCCTATTAGCCTAAGCTGTCCATTTTCCCCCTCTATGAAAAAAAAAAAATCTGTGAAAGCGAAATTTTGATATAAAAATATCTTGGTGGGCAAGGAGAACTATTTGTGGGTCTCAAATGTTACTGGATATATGCTGTCAGACACTAATGCATCCATCTGCACTGCCAAATCCTTTGGTGGTTCTGGAAGGGTGCTATCAGCTATCTTCTTCTAACTCCTGTTTTTAAATGTTTCCTCACCTTCCAATTGACACTTTCCTTAGATAATCTTAATATCATTTATCTTGCAACTGCTTGGGTCTTACTAATTCAGACAGGTGAGAGTTGGAAGAAAGGTTTCAGCCACTCAGTTCTATGCTAATTTCCTAGAATGAATTTTCTATAATCGTATTCTCAAAACATCTTATTGTTAAGGTCTTATTATGCCTTAGTATATATTCTGTTTACAATCTATGTCTGTGAGTTCACACATTTGAAAATTGTCAGTGACTGTAGGAGTAATACGGATTTGCAGACATTGGGACAGTTCAAAAATATTCCAGTTTCGTCCTCCCAATAACACAGTTGGATTGCAGTTCTTTACCTCCTTGAAGGGATGTGTGATGATTGACTTGCCTAACTAATGAATGAGTGGAAGTGGTATGTGACACTTACAGATGGGAGTCTTTAAATTCCAGGCATAATTAGCCATGCTTATTGTCCCTCTGCTACAGCATCTGGTGTTGTGCCAGGTAGTAGAGACTTCATCAGTCTTGATCCCCAAGTTCATGGGGAAAATCCCACTGCCCACACATGATGGGCATGTCATGTGTGTGAGAAATACCCCACAGTGGCTTTAAGCCATTCAACTTTTGCAGTTATTTATTTATGCACCATAACCCAACCCATCTTCACTAACATAGAAATGAAAATCTCTAGAGTGGACACCTAGATGATATCACTCTTGATGTTATCTGGTTTTTCTTTCCTTCAGAAGTATTCCAGATTCACCATCTATAAATTAAGATTTTAGATCAGAAGATGTCTAAGGTTCTTCCCAACTGCAATTGTACTTCTACATTTACTGATGATTTTCCTGAGTTCTACCTTTAGGTTCATGTGCATATGGATCAATCTGTGCTTCCATTCAGCAGCCTGTTCAGATGAGTTTTCAACACTTTTGTGGTCTGATCCTAGGATATTCCTTTTTGGAGATCTTTTGGAGAAAGAACTGTGTTTTTTTTTTTTTTTGATAGTGTAAAGGAAGATTCCCAGACAGATTTTTGCGATTTACAAGAGATTTCTTTCCCAGAGTTCTGAGTTTATAGAAACAGAGCTCACTCAACTTTTTTCATAGAAATTGGGAGGTAAAACAAAAAGCTATTGGTGACACTATGAAAAGAAAACATGGCTAAAAAAAAAAAAAAAAAGGAAAGGAAGAAAAATTACACCTAAAAAAAAAAGAAAGAAAACATGGCTATCGGCTAAAAAATATTGAGGAGGGAAAAAATGGTTCATTGAGCACATGGGAGCAATACTGAAATACTTTGGGAGGAGGAAAACACCCTCATGAAAAGTAAAATATCTGCTATTAGGAATGATTGAGAAAAAGCAATGCTTAAACTAAGTGTATCAATAACCAGTCAACGGACTATGTTTCACAGGTAACAACTCTCTCAGCAGAAGTGATTACTCATCATTAAGATTTATTCAGTTAGCCAAGCAAATGAGAGGGAGAATGCCTCTGCTGAATCTTCCTTATTTCTCACATGTTCATCTTGAATTCCTCACTGAGGATAATATATGGAATGACTAAATCTCAACTACTAATTCAAAGCCCTTTTTCTCTTCACTATCCCAGGATACAAAATACAGCTGAGAACAAAGTTAGAGCATAACACACAGCCTTTCCTCCCCTAAGCTCGAATAACAGACTTGTAGCCAAATGGAATTTTACCAAACTTTCTAAAATGAGTAACATTGTGTGAGCACTGTTCCCTTGGGAACTGTATGAAAATGAGATGTCTATCACAAAGGATTCTCCAAGAAAAACCCTCAAAGAAATGGGCATTTGTCTTGACCTATAGACAACTGCAGAAAATTACAAAAACCTAAGAATAGTTTAAACTAAAAAACTTGAATTTTTCCCAAATATAATAAAAAACATATGAAAATTTATTGAAAGTCTATTATTCATTCTTTCAACAACATTTATTGATTGTATATAAGGTGCCAAGAGCTGTGCTAGATGTTTTCATATGAACTGTATCATTTGGTCAAGAACTCTATAAAGTACAGATGAATTTATAGCTGAATGGCTTACCTAAAGTCATGCACCTGTAAAGCCTCTTATCCAAGAGATATTTATTAAGGTTTACTATATTCCAGCACTTTTCTATGCACTAGGGTGCATCATTAACATTTGGCTGGGGGGGAGGGGGTGGTCCAAGAATGGAAGTACAAATTGAGGCTCCTATACCACAAAGCTAAATATTTAAAATATAAATGTTACCTATGCACAATGAGGCCAAACAAACCGAAACATCAGAGTTTGGAGCAGAGAAAGATTTATTGCAGGGCCATGCAAGAAGAATGGGTGGTTCCTGCTTAAAAAAAACCTGAACTCCCTGAAGGGTTTCAGCAAAGCACCTTTAAAGGCAAGGTGAGGGAGGAGGCATGGTTAGTTGTTGCAAACTTCTTGGTGTCAGAATCCTTTGTTCTTGCTGCTGTCCAGGTAGATCAGGTCATGATGTTCCTATAAACCTCTAAAAAAACAAATGTTGTTCTCTGTTCTGCAACTTTTTATCTCTAAATGAATGGACTCTTAAATGTCAGAGCACTGAGAGTAGGCTATCCTGTATATTTCAGGCTATAGGCAACATTCTTTTACAAATCGTGCAGAGCCAGCATGACTAAGCACAAGGGTTAAAGTAAAAGGAACAGATCTAATATGGAGTCAGATTTGTTTTTCCTTATTACATAAACAGCGCTGTGCTAGATCCAGCTGTTATCAGCTCAGGAGAGCCAACTGTATGCATCTCTTCCCAAATTCACGTTCAGTAATGTTGCATTGGCAGTTTGAATTTGGCTGTGGTGGGAGAATTTACACCATGGCAAATGGAAAACACTACAAATTGGTTCATTGTTGTTGTTGCTGTTGTTGTTTTCAGAGAGCCTCTTGTTAAACATTTACCAGCATACCACTGCTTATGACAACCTAACTGTTGAATAAAATAGGTTCTATCCCCCAACCTTGAAAAATATACCTTCAAAATAATCTAGGAGGCCAAGTTTGAATTTATAATTCCCAGATTCCTGTTGTTCTGCACCAGACTTTGACAGGGAAGGGAGAGCCAGCCCCTAGACTCTAGCCCCCAGCCTGCAGCCTGAGGCCACAGCTCTGTCCACTTCTCATCAATCTCACGTTTCACCCTTCACTGGGAGGAAGATCATGTGGACACTCCAGAAAACACATGTAAGCTCATCTATCTACACACCACACACACATGTAGAGCTGCCCCTGGACCACCCCTTGGGCCTAGGGTTTTTCATATCAGGGGTGCTGTACAACCTCAGTAGCCTAGCGGAAGAGAAGAGAATGGTTACAGACCCTGGTAGCAGACACAAGTCTTTGCAGGTCTGAAATGTCAGGGTCTGGGTTCACAGAGCATCATCTAGAATGGAGGGATGGTACAGGCTCCAGGTGGGTCCCCTGGTCCCATGTGAAGTCACCTATGGGGAGTGGTATGGATGGAGGGGGGCCAGAGTAGAGCCCCCTAAAACACAGGGCACAGCGTAGAGTCCTCTATTTTTTGTTCTAAGAATGATACTAAATACAGAAGTCTCAAAGTCCTCATGGAGCTCATATTTCACTAAGAGGACATATAATAGTTTAAATATCAAATATTTAAATATTTAAAACAAATTATTTTCAAGATCAAATTGGCTATATTACCACCCCTCTTTAAGATTAGTAGTGACTATTAATCATAAGATTAATAGTGACTATTTATGGACAGATTATTTATTCAGAAATTACTCAGTTCTTGGAGACTGAATGACTAAAAATTCAGAGCTTGGCTATTGATTTTAGTTCACAAAATGATTACCAATATTTACTTTTCATCACAGTATTTGTTATGATGTCTGAGGAAGGACTCAGGACAGCTTCCCACTCAATATAAATGTTCCTTCTACCTACCTGAATGAGTCCTTTTGCAAATTCTGGGCTGGGCTTGCTCCTTGCTCATGGGTCCCATCACCCTAGATAATGAAAGTATTTTTGTTATTTACCTGAGAATTAGAAACTTGTGGGCACAGAGAGCTGGTTTTTCAGTGCTTACCAGCATACCACTGGGTTACATATATGTATGGTAAATACTTCAGTGTAGACTAAAAAAAATTATTAACAGCTATTACTTTTGGGAAAAGTAATTCAAAAGAAAGAGAAGGAAGGCTTTTCATTGATTGTATTTCCATATTTTTCTTAATAATAATATGAGGTCAGTGGGATTATGGGCCATTTTGGTTTTCTTCTTTATAGAGAAGTATGTATAAATTATAGTCTTTTTAATATCATTAAATTTTTTGTGTGTTTTCAACCTTTATGAAATGACTAAAATTTAAACAGAAAGAATGCTACTATCTTGACTGTATAGGAAGTATCATGTGCAAATCCTGTTAGTTTTTCCTCCTTCAAAAGTGGAAATGGTATAAGCAGCAGAATCTTTCCATAAGCACTAGATTTCACTGAAACTAAAGAGTCCTGCCAGTTAACAGTGTTTTCTTAAGCCCAAGACACCCTTCTTAACCTCACCAGATGCTACATATGATACAGGTATGTTACCACTGGAGTCTCCAGGCTCCAATGGCTTTCCTCCTCTGGAAACACCACCCACCTTCAAATCTGTGAGTGAGATCTTGCTCAGTCTCATCAAATCCTGCCACTTGGACAACACCAAAGAAGGCTTTCAAGTAATCAAGACCATCTTTCATTTCTGCATGCTCACTGAAATGAGGGCATCATTCATTCTATTTCTGTTTAAAATAAAAACGGAGTTACAATGTGTTTCTAATGTCTAACTCATTGGCTGTACTTAAGTTCAATTAGCTGTACTTAACATGGAATTAACTTTTAAAATAAACTTTTCTTCAGCCTAAACCTAAAAGAAACACATGGGCAAAATATCAACATTTCTGGTTCTGGTACGGATGTCACCTCTTGCGTGTTTTGTGACCTTCTGTAGTCCATGAACCTCTACAGTCTCATTTTCGCTATCTGAGACCCAGAATTTTAATATTGTTTGCCACTGCCAGGATAGTACACTGAGAGACCATATATGAAAGCAAGCTGAAAACTGTAAAGGGTTAATACAGATAGAAGAGAGGCCTCAGGGAAACGCTTATTTTTTTTTTTTTCAATCTTAAAGAGGCTTCTCACAGTCAAGAGTAGGATTTGTCTGTCTGTTTGCTTTCAATGTGGGAATTAATTCTTTATGTGCAGGTGTTTAGACTTTAACCTTAACAGGTTTGTTTGTTTATTGTTGTCGTTTTGTTTTCTTTCACTCTTCTGTTAGAAACCATGTTCATGCAACCCATTTTTTTCAACAACGTTCTGAAAGCTGGAACAGAATTTACCTAATTTATTCCAGTAATTGTTACTAAAGCACAAAGTGTGAAAGAAAAGTCAGTGGAGTGTATGGACACCAAGGGGGGGAAAGCGGCAGGGGGCGGTGGTGGTGGTGGGATGAATTGGAAGATTGGGATTGACATGTATACACTGATGTGTATAAAATGGATGACTAATAAGAACCTGCTGTATAAAGAAATAAATTAAATTTTAAAAAGTCAGTGGAGTGTATTTCTACAATATTATGTCATCTGAATGTTTAAAATATAATTAACTGATTGCTTCTGGCATACCTATCACCTCAGTTACTGTGGGTTTAAAGTGCTGGCAACACTGAGGAAGGAACCCCATGTCCACACACCTTCTCCTCCCATATGTGGGAAACAAAACCTGCCTGATTTTCACTGGATTCCTGCGTGTCAGTCTTTTGACCTGGAGACTTGGGGGAGGGAAGGAGGAAGATGGAGGAGGAGACCACTGATGAAGGGACACAGTTTAAATTTTACTGTGAAAGAGCTGACAGGGCATCATTAATGGAGGGGACGCTGCAGTTCTGGAAGCGGGGAGTTGTCCTGGGCAGGAGACCTTAGAAGAGGCTATGGAGAGTGGATCTGCATTCCCTCTCTCTCTCTCTCTCTTCTTCTCTCTCTCATTAGCTCTTTTGTGGCTGCCTGTCTGAGTCTCACAGCTGTGGAGTCCTTCAGGCAAGAATCAACAAGTTGTGGGCGGAGGCTCTTTGGGTGTCTTCCTGGGAAGGGTGTTTGGTGGGAGGAGGGCAGAGGGCTCATAGGTCACTTTCCTGGACTTCAGTTGCCACCTGCAGACCTTCTTTTAATGGAATCTGGACCCCCGTTAAGAACTAGGACTTGAGACTTGCCCACCAGCCCTCCCCCTGCACCGGGCACGCACCTACTGAAGGCCCGGAAGCCAGGCTCTGGGTCCCTGGCAGGCTGCCCACCCTGGCCTTTCCCTTTTGTTGCCCTAAGGGCTGTGTGTTGGGAGTCAAGTCACTTGGCAACCAGGTGCCTTCAGAAAAGCCCCATGCTCTCTGGCTGCTACTGTTCACTCCAGCCAAAGCGGCAGAGAAAGGAGGGCATCGGGCTCAGGGGGGGACCATCCCAACCTTCCTACTAGCCCCAGAGAACTAGTCAAGCTCCCTCCAAAGAGACTCATATGGAATATTCTATGGGCACGGAGATACCACCTCATCTCTGCTCAGGTGGGAGCTAGTAGCTCCTCCCTGTTAAACGTGCATCTCAATGTCTTTTCTCCAAGTGCGTTTTTCAACAATAAAGCTGTTGCTGTGAACAGGTGAGACAGGAGTAAAGGAGTTCCTTCACTTGCTGCTGCTGGCTCAGGGGCAGGAGATAAGACAGGTGAGAACTGTTCTCCTTCTACCAGGAAAGATTCTAACTATGGCAATGCATTGCACTGAGTCCTGGGGTTTTGTGGTTTTAGGCACTAGTAGAAGTTAAAGTATTTTCTCTTTCCAACTCCTTCTCGTCTAGGCCATAAAAGCTCTTTACTTTTTTTTTTTGTTTGTTTAATCTCCAAGCTCCCTTCAGGAGTTGCTACACCTTCAGATTGCGACATCCTTCCTCATTTGCAAACCTCAGCTGTGTCTGGGGGCAGGGCAGCAGTGGAGCTGCCAGGAGCAGGAAGGCTTCCAAGTCAGAGCGCTACATCAGACGTAGGGAAACTGGGGGCAGATATATCTGGAAGGTGACGGGCATCAGGAGGCTCCCTGCCCAAAGGACATTGAAGATAAAAGCTGATGTTTTCTTTCCTTGGTAAATTTCGCATGACTTGGCACACAACGCACATCTGAGAACAGGTATAATTGAGCTCAACTTTCCCTTATTTTGAAGAGCTTGTGCATTCGGGTCTATGGATTGGGGGCGGGGTGGGGGGGAGTATCCAATTGGAAATCCAGTCACATGTATCTCACAGCCATGTGGGCTGAGATGGGGATGGTCCATCAGGCATTAGGAATAGGCTTGATTTTGGAATGCAGTGGATCTGATTGCTTCTTGGCAGCTTCCTTTTCCCAATTATGTTTGGCTTAGTCTAGTAGTCAAATTACTTTGCAGTCCCTAAGCTGATCCAGGAAGCATACAGAGGGCACAGAGAGGATACTGTCTAAAAAGTAGACTGGGTGATGGGGGAGGGAAGGTTCTGGCTGGAAATTGGAAATGTTCACTAACTAATCCACAACCCAGCCCAAAGAAAGTGACTGTATATTATAGCTTGGCCCTTTGTTAAGCCCCCAAACTGAATGTAACATGTTTTTTTAGAATATTGGTCAATTAAGGCTATTGTGCCCTCTTTCAATTATTTTGCTTCCTGAATATAGCTCAAGAAGACATATGACAGGTATTTTGAATTGATTTTATTTGAAAACATAGAATTTTTCATAACGAATATATGTTCTGTTTCAAAGATTTAGAAACCTTCTTAAAATCTAGACCCAGTACTCTGTTTTACCTTGGTAAACAAATGAATTGATAATTTGAGTTTCAATCTAAATGTAGCAATGCCACCAGACTGAAGCTAAAATTTTCCTTTTTATAATTTAGGAAGGAAGTGTTTGCATAAAATGTGATACTTTAAAAAAAAAAAATGTGGTACTTTAAATAAGGGAGCAGTCAGAAGGGTAAACCTACTCAAGAGAATGGGCCAGTTTTACTAATGGCTTCATAGAATTCATTATTCCTATGAGAGTGTATTCATGAATTATTAAGTAACTCAGCCACTTATTAAATCAAGTTAGAGAAAAAACAATAACGTCTAAAAGTTGAAAGGACTTAGGTAGCAAATGTAATGAGTAGAGTATGTATGTATTCAAACCATATTAAGGTTCACACGCTACAAATGCAGTTTGGTCTACTTCTACCTTACCAAGTGGAAATTGAGTTTTATGATTTAAAGGTTGTATATAAAGGAATAATAATATTTTACGCCTTTATGGTGTAATGTCTGAAAACTTCTTCCTGTCCTCTCCTTTCAATGATGAAATGTCGGATGGTGAGGTCAACCAACAACCAATAATCATGAGAGTTAGCTGCTATTTTAATAGTACCTTTTTGGTAAATTGAAGTTATTGCCTGGAAAATTATTCAGCCACAGATTCTCCATGAGGTAGTCCTGTGTAGTGGTCACAATTTCTATTTCCTCTGCCTTCAAATCAGTTTCTTTACCTCTTGAAGCTTAAGATCATCTGTAAAAGGGAAGTGATGGCATGGGTCTCACAGTGTTTTCTGGAGGATTAAATAAGGTTTATGCAATCGAAAGCATCATTAGAGCAGCTAGAACATAAAAAGTGCTAAATACATGGTTTTGTGATATACCTTACACACCTACCCATATGATTTGCATGTTTCTTGCATTTTGATCATTTTTTTGAGCCTAATACCTAAAAGCAGGAGGTCAAACACAGAGAATCCTGCTCTATGACAGCAAGTCTGATGACTTACCAGAGGAAGAGAAAATAGATATTAACAGATCCTGACATTTGATAACATGAGTCCACTCTATCTGGTCTTCCATTATAAAAATCAGTCCAAAAATGACAGCCTTTTATTTTGGAGGGTGAGTAATCTAGTAGATGAATCAGCCTTCTCAGGTGTATATTATTAATCTCCAGCAATTTTAATTTTATATATAGTAACTATGCAGTTTCTATATCAACTTCCTGAGAATCCTAACTAAAACCTCTGAATCAAATTAGTTGTAATTCGGATTTGAGGAATTTTTGCACTCTCTTGTATAGAACCAGAAGTTGTTCACTTTCTATGTGTGTACTGACTGGACTGGCAAATCCATGTTTGGGGCAACCTCTCCCACTAGCCAGCAGTATGTGCTTGGACAAATCATACCCAACATCTCTGAGCTTCCACTTTCCTTGCATAAAAAAAGAGGCCACTTAACCTCTGTGATATTGAAGATTGTTCCTTTCCAGCTCTGAGAGTTCTAGTTCTAAGTTTCTTTTATTTCCAAGATCAATACATAAAATAACTTTCAGAGCTACTTTCTTGATTTTCCAAACCAGCTGACAAAATTTGAGTTTATAAAATTTTAAAGATGACAAAAATCACACCCATGGCTTAAGTAAGATAATCTCTAAAACAATTTAGTTGTGCAAAACAGGAGTGCCAAACACACTTCCATAACTCTGAAGGGGAAAAATATGGTAAGTGAGTTAGGAAGGAAAACAACAAAAACAACAACAACAACACATACACATCAAGTGATGGGATGAAATTAAAAGAAATCTGTCCCATCAGATAGTAATCCCCCCTGACCCCAATCCAAGGTCTATTTTCCAGGACAGATAAAACTGCTTCCTCCCACAGAAGTCAAGCTGATATTTCATAAACTAAATTATAATTGTGAATAATAAGCAGAATAGTTAAGTATAAAATAAATAAACATTTTCATTTTATAGGACCTCTTTAATTCAGCAAAAAGGTCACACTGAGATAGATATAAAGATATATATATATACATATCTAGGAACATCAAACTTTTTCTTTTTCTTTTTTTCTCTTTTCTTCAGAGAAACACAATAGTTTATCAAATAACTAAATGGTCATTATGCTTCAACAGGGCTCAATTTTTTTTTAACATCTTTATTGAAGTATAATTGCTTTACAATGTTGTGTTAGTTTTTGCTGTATAACAAAGTGAATCAGCTATATTTATACCTATATCCCCATATCCCCTCCCTCTTGCATCTCCCTCCCACCCTCCCTACCCCACCCCTCTAGGTGGTCACAAAGCTCTGAGTTGATCTCCCTAACAGGGTTCAATTTTAACAAGTCAAATTGAAAAACAGATTTCAACAAATCACACACACGTACAAGCCTATTCATTTTCATGAAGAATCTGCTTTCAAGTTCTGATGATCCTTGATGGTTTCTTCCTGTTTAAATTTTCAGCCCATTTGCCCCAATACAGCTTTAAATAAATCAAGAAAAGTTGAAGAGGGAAACTATTTTCCCATTGCTCCCTGCTTTTGTTTGGATTACCATTCACATTTGTCATGAAGTTGAGAAAGGAATTGTGAAGTGTAAAAATAACCCACCAAGTTCCTTCATAGATACCCAAACAATTTAACTTCAGCAACACCCAGGTCTTTCCAGTTCTTCCACCCTCTCCCAGGTGCCTCAGGCAGCCTCCATCAACCACCCTCCTGATGTGGCCACGCTCTGGAAATACCCTCCTCAGAACATCCATTTCAGGAGGGCTGGGGGGAAGAGTCTCAGGTTCCCCTAATACCTGGGAATGCACTTTCCCTCTCCAGTTCAAATTTGCTAGGCAGAAGAAGAAAAATAAAGGAAAAAGAGAGAGAAAGCCTAAAAAGGAAGGTTGGATTGTAATTAGTGTCTGTTAGTGCAGATACATCTATCGGCGTGATCACTTCAACAGTTAGTGGGACTTGGCACGGTGCCAAGTTACATACAGACCAGTATTTATTGTGGTAGGAGATGCACCCTTCAAACAATGTATCCATTAAGAATTCAATGTGTTATGACCCAGCAATCCCACTACTGGGCATATACCCTGAGAAAACCATAATTCAAAAAGAGTCCTGTACCACAGTGTTCATTGCAGCTCTATTTACAATGGCCAGGACATGGAAGCAACCTAAGTGTCCATCGACAGATGAATGGATAAAGAAGATGTGGCCCATATATACAATGGAATATTACTCAGCCCTAAAAAGAAACGAAATTGAGTTATTTGTAGTGAGGTGGATGGACCTAGAGTCTGTCATACAGAGTGAAGTAAGTCAGAAAGATAAAAACAAATACCATATGCTAACACATATATATGGAATCTAAAAAAAAAAATGGTTCTGAAGAACCTAGGAGCAGGACAGGAATAAAGAAACAGACGTAGAGAATGGACTTGAGGACAAGGGGAGGCGGAAGGGTAAGCTAGGATGAAGTGAGAGAGTGGCATGGACATATATACACTAACAAATATAAAATAGATAGCTAGTGGGAAGCAGCCGCATAGCACAGGGAGATCTGCTCGGTGCTTTGTGACCACCTAGAGGGGTGGGATAGGGAGGGTGGGAGGCAGACGCAAGAGGGAGGGGGTATGAGGATATATGTATATGTATAGCTGATTCACTTTGTTATAAAGCAGAAACTAACACACCATTGTAAAACAATTATACACCAATAAAAATGTTTAAAAAAAATTCAAGGTGTGAAATTTATAAAAATCCTTTCTACCAAGACATTTTCAAGCTCATTAATAAACACTGTATTGACAATGAGTTAAGCTTAGAATATACACTGATACACATGAAAGTTTAATGATAAAAATAAGAAGGATATTTTTCCTTAATTGTGTTACTCCTTGGGAGAACTTAAGATGGTATCATCTGTATTCTGATATTCCCCAACCTCTTTCTCCTGCTGTTTACTTGGGTAATTGCCATAGATTTTTCACTGGGCAGTGATGGTTCCAGTTAATTTGGGATAATATAACCAGACCCTTAAATAGCATATAACACTTAAGAACAAAACAAGTAAACATAGTAAATTTTTCTCTAGCTCAGAGGTTGGCAAATATTTTCTGTAAAATGGCAAATATTATATTTTTTTGCTCTGCAGGCTGTATACATTCCCTGTCACATGTTCTTGTTTTATTTTTTCAAACCTTATAAGAATGTAAAAGCTATTCTTACCTCATGGGCTGTACAAAAACTTCTGGCCCACAGGCAGTAGTTTGCCTGTCCTTGATCAAGTTATATAAGTCATGCTTTTACTTCAGTAGATACAATCTTACTTAAATACGGAATAGAGTTCTATTTTTCCTCCTCATATGTAAAGCTAGAGTTATCATTCAAATATATATTAAATATCTTCTATGTGTCTGCTGCACTAGAGGATACAAAGATCACCATGAAGTTTCAGACCTCAAAAAAAGAGTGAGATAATTATGAAAGTAAACAAAAAATAAGGAAGACTGGGCACAAATGGCATTGATAGTTGTCTGAAAGGCTCCAAAATGCCTCCTTAAAGATGTCTATATGAGTAAGTCTTAAAGGATGTGATCAATGCTGCTGAATGCATATTAATTCTATCTTATTTTCCTTCCTCACTAATAAAACATTGATTTCTGCAGAGCAAGCATGTGACTAGTAAACAGCTATGTTTCCCAGCTTCCCTTGTAGCTAAGGTTAGATTGTGATATAATTCTGGTCAGTGAAATATACTTGGAAGTCACTAGATGGGGAAATGTTTAAAAATGAGGTAGACTTAGCTGCCACAAGATGTTTTCCCTTTTCCCTTCTTCCTCTCTGGAATGTAGATGTGGTATCGGTGATGCAGCAGTCATTTTGCAAACATGAGGCAAGAAGTAGAAGGAGAAAATCTACCAGTAGCCTGGGCTTCCCATGGTTCTGTGAAATCACATTACCATTACTGGACAGTCATGTTGGGACTTCTTTTCACACAAGAAAAATAAACTCCTTGCTTATTTAAGCCTCTATTTGTCAGATCATCTGGATACAGATATGTTGGCTCATGAAAAGAAAAGTTTGTGAAAGGTCATCCCAAGCAATGGGGGCAGAATGAGACGAGGAACTGAGATTTGAAAGTATGGAGGTTGAACAGTAGAAAATATTTAGTTTGGCTGGAGCCAGTGTACTTGGGCATCAGTTAAAATAGCACAGGTATGATTATTACACTTTCAATTTGTGGAGTATTTTTCTCCCTTAAAAAATTTCCAGAGCTTTTATGCAAACATAAAAGTGCCTGTGTCATTGGTTCTGAACTTATTATCTAAAATTACTGTGAGAAAAACAAGGAATTCTTTTCATCTGGATCCTGACTCAGCACGTTTATCTTGTTTACTTTTAGTCACTGTGTTTCTGTTTACAGCTCATGAAATTCATCAGAACAAAGGTCCTAGCACTGATAAGTGAAACCGCAAACTCAAGCAAATAGCAGAAGCCAGAGTCCATTTGAATTGAAGTCAAGTTCAGAGCCGATCTTCCTGAGAGTCCTTTTAACACTGATTTGTCATAACAGGTAGCTGACAAGATTTACCCTCAAGGACCAGAAACATGCACTGTGCCATCCAACAGGCAGAAGCACTGGATGGGGCTCATTTGATGCGAATCATCTGGCAGGATGGTGCAGAGTCTGTCTACCCCGCTGTGTGGCTGAGAGACAACTGTCAGTGTCCCGACTGCTACTTAGACTCTGCAAAAGCACGGAAACTTCTCATCGAAGCTCTTGATGTGAACATCGGTATCAAAGGCTTGACGTTTGACAGGAAAAAGGTAACTATCTCTAAATTATCTCTCCCTTCTCTCTCACCTTAAATACAGGAACTAGTCTCCAATAATTTACATAATGAATTATATTTTATTTGATCATATTTTATATGTAAAACCGTGATTGCATAGTCCTTGGTGCAAAGTCCACATGCTTACTGAATGGAAGCTTCTGCTATTATTATTACTATTTTTATTACTACTGCTATTATTTTTAATAAAATGTACAGTGTGGCTCATTATTCCTTCAGTGAGTGGCAGCCTTGAAGGCACAATCAAACTATGTCTCTAATAAAAGGAATGACCCTGGGCTTCAGTTTACTCATCTAGAAACGAGGGATACTAACAAAATTTGTTCCTAGAGATGATGTGAAGATTCAATGAGCTAATACGGGTAGAAATCTTAGCATGTGGCTGGCATATGGTGAGCACTCAAAAACTTGTATTGATGAGTATTTTTAGTCAAATTCGTGAGTAAATGTGTAAGGCTTTGTATGGGATTCCTGAGAGCGTAGCTGTCAAAACCGCAAACTAGATGTGGCCTCACCCTGTGTTTCTCTCTTCCAAATTTGCCAAGATAGTTATCAGAAGAGCAAGTGTGACCAGCAAGGTCCTCCTCTCCCACTCCTGTCTCCATCTCGAATTAAGGACTTTACCCCCAGGGTTCGCTGCTTGCTAGCTGTGGGACCTTAGACGTGTTATTTCCTCTTACTTTGCTCACCTGAAAAAGGTGAATATTAGTTATTGCTTCTCCCTCAAGTTGTATGAGGAATAAGTGGGTTATATTTATAGTACTCATTGTAGAGTATACACTCAAAATGGTGTTATTCTTACTATTACTATCTGCCTCATCATCATCATTACTATTTCTGACACTCTTGGCAGGAATATTAATTGATCTCTAACTTCAAGTCATCACAGAAAGTTTAGGGACCACAGGTTTTCAGAATATAGAACAAGAACTCAGATCTAGCCAGGTTTTATTTCTTTGCGATATTTAAAGGGCCTCAGATCTCAGCTGTATCCCCTTGGCTTTCAGTTTCCTTGTTTTCCAAAAGCTTATTCTATGCCTGTGAGTATATAAGTTAAAAAACGGAAAGAAAAAAGAGCAAGGGCTCGTTCGATTCCCTGATAACCTTAAATAACATTCAGAAACAGCAAGAGTGGAGAACCAAAGTACGTAGAAGCATAATATACGTTTACGTGATATTTGCTTTCTGTATTATAAGGTTCATATCACATGGCCAAACGACCACTACAGTGAATATGAAGCTGATTGGCTGAAGAAAAGATGCTTTTCACAGCAGGCCAGAGAAAAACTCCAGAGAGAATTGTTTTTGCCAGGTAACCTTGCTGTGAACTTCAATGTCCTTTAAAACTTGTCCGGTAAGAAATTTGCTCAGAAGCAAATTAAAACCCTTGTGCTTTGGTTAAAATATTATTGTAATTTATGTGGAACGTTTAATGATTTACCAACACAGATCATGTAGGTAGAGATGGAAAGAAACATAGAGCAGTTCTAGACATTCTAAAGAGACAGAAAGAAAAGAAATGCAGTAAATATTTGTCCTTGTCATCTAACACAAAAACTGGCACACCGTAGACACTCCATAAGTGTTCCCTGCAAAGGAGCAGGATGAACCAGAGGCAGACTTGCCCTTAATAATTTTATCTAAGGCCAGAACCACACAAAATCAACAAGGCAGACATTCCTAACCTGGCATCACATAAAACTATGTGATCCATGAACCTCATGAAATGATATATACAACATTGACAACATTGAGTGTGCATGTGAGCATGTGTGTGTGTGTGTGTGTGTGTGTGTGTATATGTGTGTCAGGCTTGTGCACAGCAAATTGCTTGGGGAGAGTTTATATGAATCCCAAGGGAATCTATGAACACAGAAACATTCAGAAAATCTCCAGTAGACAGATTCGGTCGAAAAGGAAGACTTTATTCTTTGTTGGTTTTTTTAAAATTTCCTTTCAGTCTTTTTTCTTTTTTTATTGAAGTATGGTTGATTTACAATGTTGTGTTAATTTCTGCTGTACAGCAAAGTGATTCAGTTATACATATATATATACATTCTTTTTTATATTCTTTTCCATTATGGTTTATCACAGGATATTGAATATAGTTCCCTGTGCTATACAGAAGGGCCTTGTTGCTTATCCATCCTATATATAATAGTTTGCATCTGCTAACCCCAAACTCCCACTCCATCCTTCTTCCACTTCCCCCTTGGCAACTATGAGTCTGTTCTCTATGAAGAAGACTTAATTTTTGATCTGAGAGACAAAGTAAATACTTAATATAGATAAAAATTATTTTTTAAATACGACTTTTTGGAGATACACAGTAATACAGCTCAAACAGAGGTGCTGGGGAGAAGTGGGAAGTATTAACACTTTGCCCTCTGTGTATTTTGAAGATTTGTGTCATAAGATGATGTGGGTCAAAGGTCCACAAATTCATGTTTTCAGATTCTGTAAACATGCTGATTCATATGTATTTACTAGAACCTTGACTTCTACAAACACACTAACAAGCCAACTTTCCCTGAACATTCTTTTCCGCTGTGTACCAGATATATTGGACCACTGTCCCTTTGGGCAACTGACCAGCCTTGTTGGATTTTACACACACCTCTTCTGGGATTTCTGGGTCATACACCAAGATAGAGATTTTACCTTACTCCTTTCAAATCTGAAATTCTCAAACATGTGTGGTAACCGCATGGTTTTCAATGTTAGACTTACAACAGTTTACTGGGTGTGGAGATGTTACTAAATAGCCAACTTGAGCCCC